>NC_090443.1:860664999-861922499 GCF_031143425.1 Pleurodeles waltl
CGAAAGTTGTCTACCATACTCCTGATAGATACTGAGTTAGCTGCTGATAGAGCTATGACTCTTCAAAATCGTCTTGCTTTAGACATTCTTTTAGCAAAGGATGGTGGAGTTTGTAGAATGATTAATTATAGGCATTGCTGTTCATATATTCCGGATAATAGTAAAGAGATAAGAGACGTACTTACTAATCTGACTAATGAAAGTGCTGATTTGAAAGAATTGAAAGAACCAGGTGATTGGGAGAAGATTGGCAAAGGGTTTGCTTAGGGAGGAAATTGGCTCAGCAACATTTGGAATGGGATTCTACTGAAAGCACTGCAAGGAATACTAATTGTTGTGATTTGTCTATTGGCAATAGGGGGATTGTGTAAATTATACAAAATAATTAAATTGAAAAGGTCGAAGAATAATCAGAGGAGGGAGGAAAAGAAAAGGTGAAACATTATACAGGGAAAATTCAAAGGGGAAACAAAAGTTTGAAGGGATTGAATTGACAGAATTTTAGCTGATGCAAATTTTGTGGGTGGTAGTTAGTGTGATGACACATTTAGTCATCAGAGCAGGGACTGTTAGCACAGGTGTTTTAATAAAAGTTATTAATGAGTATTGATGTATTCTGTAATACGTTTGTGTAGAAAAAAATTACCTTGAAAAATAACGCACACAAATTTGATCACTAAGAATGGCCACCAATACTAACAAAATGTACTAATCAATTATTTAATAATATGATATATTGAATATATGTTTGATTAATGTAGTAATATGTCGTATTAAGGGTTATGCAATAAGCTTTAGTTTTATTAATTGTAGGCCTTAACATAGCGAGTGTCTTGGCCTACTTGCCAGGCCTCATGTAAAAGCTGTATTTCTTAACGTTTAATAAAATGGTGTCCTAGAGAGTTAAACTGTTATTTCCATTTTATTGGTTGAATGGACTCATAACGGAAACTTTCTCATAAGAACTGACTGCTAGAAGATGATGTTCCTGCTAGATGTAAAATTTTATGTGTTATGTGTGTGAGACTGACATCCATGTGTGCAGATGTCGTCCATAGCCTTGTAGGCCACGTCCCAGGGATTGAACAGTGGAGGCCAAGTCTGCGGCGTTGTGCAGGGGGCTTCTGTGTCTGTCGTGTCCGCCAACGGTAGCGGTAATGCATGCACTCAACATGTCTTTCTTCTGCCCCCCCCCTTTTTTGTGGTCTCCCTGTTCTTGTGTGCATTAGCATCATCAGACGGAGGAGCAGTGGCACCAGAGCAGGAGGGAGCTGCATCCCACATGGCCCTGGAGGGCGACACTACGGACTCGGAGTTCACCAGTGGGACGGAGGGCAAGGGGAGCTCCACGGCGGGGACAGGAGCTGACACCAGTGACAGGGACTCGTCCTCTGATGGGAGCTCCCTTGTGGTGGCGGCAAAATCTGTGCTCCCATATCTACAGGTACAGCTGCCACCCCCCCCCTTCCAGCACCACCCGCACCAGCAGCCCCTCAGCCTTTGCCCCGTGCCCGCTCACCCAGGAGGGTGGGCATCACCTTTGCCCCAGGCACCTCAGCCTCTGCTCCAGTCACACCTGCTGCCCTCAGTGAGGAGGCCATTGACCTCCTCAGGTCCCTCATAGTTGGGCAGTCTACCATTTTGAATGTCATCCAGGGTGTAGAAAGGCAGTTGCAACAAACAAATGCATTCCTGGAGGGCATTCATTCTGGTCAGGCGGCCCTTCAGCAAGCTTTTCAGATTCTGGCCTCAGCACTGATGGCAGCCATTGTCCCTGTCTCTAGCCTCCCCCCTCCAACTTCCTCCACCCAGACCCAATCCCCTCTACCTCAGCCTATCCCAAGCACACCTTCAGACCAGCATGCACACACATCAACACACAAGGGAAGCTCTGGCATCCCACATCCCACAGGCACTCATGCAAGCATCACACACATGCAGACACACCAACATCCACTTCCTCCACTGTGTCCCCCTCCTCCTCGTCTCCCTCCTCCCTCCCTGTCTCGTCTACACTCACACCTGCATGCACTACATCTACAGCCACTACTTCCATCACCAGCACACCCACCACCACACCCCGCTCACGCGCAGTCACCACCCCCACTGCCATTCACACGTCCCCTGTGTCCTCTCCCAGTGTGTCTGTGACGCCCCCTCCCAAGATACACAAACGCAGGCACACACCCACCCAACAGCCATCCACCTCATGACAGCCTCCAGCACATGCACCTTCACCCAAAATCACCAAACGAACACCTCCTGCAACCACAACCTCTTCCTCCACTCCCAAACCCCCTCCAGCTACCCGTCCCAGTGTTCCCAAAAAACCTTTCCTGTCCAACCTTGACATCTTTCCCACACCTCCCCCACCCCGTCCGTCTCCTAGGGCCAAACTCTCCAGGTTCCAACCTAGCACCTCAGCCACAACATCTGCGGGACCAGTGGTGCCTGTAGTCACCGGAATCTGAAGTGCACCGGCCACCAGGGCAGCCAGTGTGGCACGGAGCCACACCACGGACAGTCCCCGACCTGTCAAGCATCAAAAGTTAGCCAGTGCCCGGCGGGAGAGGGGGAAGACTCCAGCCACCAAAGCCGCTCCCAGGGGTACAGGTGAGAGTGTGGATTCAGCTGTGACACATTCCAAGGTGGGGAAGGGCCACAAGAAAGTCAGCAAGGCTGGGAAGAGCAGCACGGCGGAGAAGACCGCCATCATCCCCGCTGCCCAGTAGGCCACCGCCACCAGCCCTGCTGCCCAGGAGGCCACCGCCATCATCCCCGCTGCCCAGGAGGCCACCGCCTGCACCAGCCCTGCTGCCCAGGAGGCCACCGCCACCAGCCCTGCTGCCCAGGAGGCCACCGCCATCATCCCCGCTGCCCAGGAGGCCACCGCCAGCATCAGCCCTGCTGCCCAGGAGGCCACCGCCACCAGCCCTGCTGCCCAGGAGGCCACCGCCATCTTCCCCGCTGCCCAGGAGGCCACCGCCAGCACCAGCACTGCGGCCCAGGAGGCGACCACCACCAGCCCTGCTGCCGAGGAGGCCACCAGCCCTGCTACCCAGGAGGCCAACGCCACCGGCACAGCTGCCCTGGAGGCCTCCACCAGCCCCGCTGGTCCCGACAGGACCGCCAGCACCAGCCCCGCTGGGCCATGAAGGACCGCCAGCACCAGCCCCGCTGGGCCAGAAAGGACCGCCAGCAGCTGAGTCACTGCAAAGGACCCCGCCGCAACAAGCATCGTTGAACTGGGCACCGCCGCCACAAGCACCGCTTAACAGGGCACCACCGCCACAAGCACCGCTGAACAGGGCACCGCCGCCACAAGCACTGTTGAAGCCGCCGCCACAAGCACCGCTGAACAGGACACCGCCGCAACAAGCACCGCTAAACAGGGTACCGCCGAAATAAGCACCGCTGAACAGGGCACCGCCGCCACAAGCACCGCTGAACAGGGCACCGCCGCCACTAGCACCGCTGAACAGGGCACCGCCGCCACTAGCACCGCTGAACAGGGCACCGGCACCGCCGCCACAAGCATCGCTGAACAGGGCACCACCGCCACTAGCACCGCTGGCCCATGAGCGCCAAGGGCACTGACGCTACTGAGTCCGTCACTAGCAGGATGAAGCACTCTGGGCACCAAGCCCCCTCCAGAACCAGTGGAGATTCACATCCACTACCTCTGTCCTTGGCAGGATGAAGCACTCTGGGCACAAAGCCCCCTCCAGAACCAGTGGAGATTCACATCTACTACCTCTGTCCTTGGCAGGATGAAGCACTCTGGGCACAAGGCCCCCTCCAGAACCAGTGGAGTATCACATCCACTACCTCTGTCCTTGGCAGGATGAAGTACTCTGAGCACAAAGCCCCTTCCAGAATCAGTGAATATTGCCATCCACTACCTCTGTCCTTGGCAGGATGAAGCACTCTAGGCACAAAGCCCCCTCCAGAACCAGTGAAGTATCACATCCACTACCTCTGTCCTTGGCAGGATGAAGCACTCTGGGCACAAAGCCCCCTCCAGAACCAGTGGATATTGTCATCCACTACCTATGTCCTTGGCAGGATGAAGCACTCTGGGCACAAAGCCCCCTACAGAACCAGTGGATATTGCCATCCACTACATCTGTCCTTGGCAGGATGAAGCACTCTGGGCACAAAGCCCCCTCCAGAACCAGTGGAGTATCACATCCACTACCTCTGTCCTTGGCACAATGAAGCACTCTGGGCACAAAGCCCCCTCCAGAACCAGTGGAGAAAGTCATCCACTAGAGAGACTGCGGCTTTGCACTCCCCAGGATGGAACAGTGGGCAACCCACCCACTGTAGGGACTTGAGAGACTGTGGCTTTGCACTCCCCAGGATGGAACAGTGGGCAACCCACCCACTGTAGAGACTTGAGAGACTGTGGCTTTGCACTCCCCATGATGGAACAGTGGGCAACCCACCCAATGTAGAGACTTGAGAGACTGTGGCTTTGCACTCCCCAGGATGGTACAGTGGGCAAACCACACACTTGTGAGACTTGCGAGACTGTGGCTTTGCACTCCCCAGGATGGAACAGTGGGTATGTGGCCCCCTCGTGGATTTGGCGTCGTGCACTCAACCGGCTGAGGTGCCCCCCCTTTCCCTTCCCCCTGAGGTGCCTGTTTTATTGCTATCTGATGCCCCTGCAGTGTTCTCTCCATCATGTTCGGGGATTGAGTGTGGGCTCGCCCATACCGTGTGGGCCCAGTGTTCCACGGACTTCAATGGAGCACTACCTGGACTATTATTCTTGGTGTATCTTTTGTTTATAGTGTATATATATATTTTTGCGTCCTAGATTTGAATATATTACAATGGTTACACTCATTTTCTTTTGTCTTTGCATTCTTCCGGGGGTGGGGGTGGAACTGTATTGTATCAACATGTATTAGTGTGTGTGTTGTCGTGGGTGAGGGTGAGGGTGGGGGTGGGTGTGTTGCGTATTGCGTGTGTGTCCCCCTGTTTTTTCCCTCCACCCTCCCCTGTGTCGTAGGTGCAGTACTCACCGTGGTCTTCGACGCCGGCGTCCGTGCTCCTGGTAGAGGAGCAAGAAGATAAGGGCTGGCAGGATCTGGAGCTCGGGTTCCATGGCGTCCTGATTCCTCGTCGGGTGTGTAGAGGTGAGCGTTTTCCCTTCGAAGTCCTGTTTCCGCCGTCTTTTTGTTCATGGGGAATCCGCCCCAGAAAATGTGGCGGATTGGTAGGTTGTGATACTGTGGGCGGTACATTGTCCTCCGCCTGTCTGTTGGCGGTGACCGCCATGCTGTTTGTTTGTACCGCCGTGGCGGTCGTAGTGTTAAAGTGGCTGTCTTTGTTGGCGGTTTCCACCACGGTCGTGATTCCATTTTTTTTCCGCTGGCCTGTTTTTTCGGTTTTACCGCCGCTTTAACACCGACCGCCAGGGTTGTAATGACCGCCATTATCTGCACTCAGGTTAGACCTTGTTGACACCCATTGTTTACGCATAGGACAGGGCTATGCCCTATGATGATGTTGCTAATGTATAGCTAACAAGTTCCTACCCCTTTAATGCAAAATAATATGATGCAACAATGCAACACAAGTTATCTCTGGCCTATTACTGAGTTTACACTGCCTGTATTTAGACTAGAATCTGTTGACTCCCACTGTTTACGCATAGGCCAAGGATATGCCTTATAATTCAACGCCCTACATGCAATAGTATGATATTATGTCACAGAGATGTTATCTATGACTGGTAGTATACATGCATATATATATATTTGTACACTTTAAAGCCTCCTCCTGGCCCAATGCTGTCCTGCACCCCCTGCTCCTCTCTCCTCTTCTCCCCTCCCTCCCCTGCCCGCTCCCCCTCCCTCATTACCCCCCTCCCCTATCTATATCTACCCCACTCCCCCCTAACCCCATCAAACCGTTCCTATAGTATAGGATCCTGCATGACAGCGACAACCAGACATAGCGGTTCCCTAGCCCACCACTAGGGGTACATAAACAATATCAGCCCTCACTCGTCAACAGAATGACCTCACCTTATACATGACCGCATGCCTCCCCCTATCACCATAACAATAAAAGGCTACCCTGCCAATAAACCATAGACACTATGCTCTATGCCCTCCCCACCGCTCCAACCCTCCCCCCCTCCTCATACAGGATAATAAATCCCTTTACCACTACTCTCTCTTAAGCTCCCCCGTGACAAACCCGGAACATTCCTCCTTCCTCCGGAGACAGAGAGATCCTTGAGAAGTGGCGACGGTGGCAGGACCCTCTCCCCCCAACCCCCCAGCCGGGACCTGGTCGGCGGCGCTGAGAGCTCCTATAGGAATCGGACCCGCAGTCTACAGATCTATCCCCAGGGACAGTGTTCCCCTAGCTTTCCCAGCTTAGCTCCACTTCCCTTACTCCTTCCCTCCCCTCCTCTTCCTTTCCCTCTCTCTTTCTGATTACATTTCCCCCTCTCCTTTCTACCCCACATCCCTACACTAACCTTTTTCCTTCCTACTCTTCCCATCTTCTTTTCTATTCCCCCCTTTTTTTTTCTCTCAATCTTGTCTACCTTCCTTCTCTCTCTCTTCTGAAGGACCACCCGACGTCCACCAGCTATCCCCATCCCAAACCATTACGTTGCCAAAGATATTGTCTCTGCCCCAACTATAGAGTTAGCCCTCTCCACTACCCTCTGAATTGTTGAGACCTTACCCTGATATCCAGCATGTCGGGAGTTGCCCTTCGCGCAACACGCCCATTACAAATCCTCTCCTGGAATGTGCACGGCATGATGAATTATATCAAACGAAAAAAGGTGCTGTCCTATCCTCAATCTAAAAGAGCGGACATAGCTCTGATTCAGGAGACACACCTTGACAGTACGGAGACCAGCAAGCTTCGTCGGGACTGGGTGGGAAGGGTTTCCTTTAGCTGCTGCCCAGCAGCCCAAGAGTCCGGAGGCACCCCTCACAAATGAGGAGTAGCGATACTACTACGTAAATCCCTTCCAGTTACAATCATCAAAACATGGAACGATGCGGAGGGGAGATATGTATTCGCAAAACTGAAGGTAGGAGACACTTTTCTATGCGTGGGCTCAGTCTATGCACCAACCGGCACTAAGCGATCCTTTTTCTTGCAACTAAACCGCCTCCTGACCGAAATTGGAACCACCCGCTACATCATTGGGGGAGACTGGAACCTCACCCGGGATGCCATACTAGACAGGACGGGTCCCATCGATACGGGTAACTATCACGACAGGGCACTGCTGACAGACTGAACCACCGATGCAGGCTTAGTCGATTACTGGAGACTGGTACACCCAAAGGACAATGAATATACCTTCCTATCACCTGTCCACGGCACCCAATCTCGCTTGGACTATTTTTTCGTGTCACACACTGTAATCTCCCAACTCCAAGACACCAGTATACTGGATAGCGGACTTTCATATCACTCCCCTATTCTGCTCCTGATCCAAACGGGCATCACTTCCCCTAGTCGCAAACCATGGCGCTTCACCGTGCATAGATACCATTCCCCCCCGAGGAAAAGAACAACTGAGGACTCATGTGTCCACATACATGGCCGACAACACTGGCACTGTGGCCTCCAAACGGGTTCTATGGGCGACGACGAGGCAACTCTGAGAGGGAATATGATGCGCAACGCAGCATTGGCTAATAGGGACAGGACGACTCGCCAACGAACCCTCGAAGACGACATTCAGAGCCTCACCAGACAATACACCGCTCAGTCGTCTCTCGCATTACGTTGCTCCCTCGAACAAGCCCGAATGGCGCACAATGAGCTCATTAACCACTAAAGGTGTGGGATAGTTGAGGTTAAGGGTGGAATTAGACCAGTGTTCCCTCAATTATCAGTACCGGTTAGGTAGGGATTTGTGATAGAGGGAGAGAGATGTGTGAAGAGTGTCTCTAAACGGGTGGCTGTGTTAAGTAAAGGGGGGGAGTTCCTTTACGTACTAGGTGGTCTCACACACATAGTAGTGTCTTGCTTCATCATTTGACCACCTAGCCCCACCCAAGTAAGATGATACTACTTGAGCGGACTCAACCTCTTTGTTAAAAGAACAAGAGGGAGTGCTGAAATTAATCTTATTGGATAAATATCAGGGATCCAGATAGGGTTAGAATAAAATTACCATACATGTCACCTATTTCAATTGATTAAAATTTAATGGAGGTGCATGTTGGTAGAGTTAAAACGAGGGGGAAAAAGGCTCACTAGAGATTAATGTTTCTTAGAGTCTAAAAAAAGTGTATGACCAACATGTTTCTGCCCTCTCAATGTGCTGGAAGGTCAGGGGCATTCGTCACAATGAGCTCTACACCTCGCAGGCGGAATACGCACTGTAAAGACTAAGTGGACGCCACTATGAACAAGGTGGGAAGGCGGGACGACTCTTGGCGGCACAACTCCAGCAGAGAGATGCTGCCTCCGCCATCCCGGCCATAACATCCCCCTCAGGAGCAGTACTAACCCGCCCAAAAGATATAGTAAACTAATTTGCGGCCTTCTACCAACATCTTTATTCCCCTGAAACAACGGCTAGCAATGCACAAATTGAGGATACCGGGTAAACTGGGACAAGAGCGAATCACTATCCTTCTCACGTGTAATATGGGGCAGGACGCAGGCGGTCAGGATGGTCACCCTCCCGCGCTTTACGTACATACTGGGCATGCTTCCCCTGCATGTGCCTTTTCCCTCGCTCCGGATGATTGACGCCTCAATAAGAACTTTTGTTTGGGGCTCTACACGCCCAAGGCTGACGCCGGCAAAAATACTGGCACGACGATCCTGCCGAGGTTTAGGGCTCCCCTCAGTGGAACAATACTCACTAGCCCTACAGCTATCGCATTTGGCATATATACTTCCCAGAATTCCAGATCCCCCACAGTGGGTAGCCACAGAGAAACTTTTACGGGGCCAGCGCGAAGGGCTAGGAGGGATATACACTGATCGCCCTCAACTGCCCAATCCTGTCCTCATGGCAACAAACGCGGTGTGGCGTAGGGCTCATCATCTACTAGGAGTACATCCCTTCTTACACACCCAAGCCCCTATAGAGGGTAACAAAAGCATTAAAATAGGGGGAGGTACCCTAAGATGGCCCCAATGGAACAATGCCGGTATCCGCAGTATAGCCCAAATCATAGAAGGCGGTCGACCCTGACCCTTACCTTAAGAGAAGAGTTCGACCTTCATAATAGCCAAAGCTTAAGCATTGCCTGCATAAAGTACTGGGAACCCTCCCATGGGAGATCAAGGCCTCGCCAATTGTCGCCTATCTACAGACATGGGGTCGCCATAGAGGTGTAATGGCCGGCTTATACGGAGTGCTAGTAAATCACCTTTACTCGCAACCCCTTCTTGAAAGGTTGCGCCTCAAGTGGCAAGACCGGCTCGGGACTACCTATACCGAGGAGGACTGGTCGGACATCCTGGAGGCTCTCGATAAAGGCACCCCGCGAGGCCCGACTGAAGTTTTGCCTATTTAAAGTCCTCCAGGACTGGTACTGGACCCCCATGAAACTCTTTAGAGCGGGTCTTGTACCACATGTGAAATGCTAGCGATGCGCAGATTCTCACTGCGACTTATTACACATCCTGTGCCACTGTCCATCGATACAACCCTTATGGGAAGCTGTGCGCCATACCTTGGCGGACTCCCTTTAGATACCAAATCCACATACCACATCCGATCCCGCCGTCACTCATCCTTCTCCACGACATGCGCCCGTACCCCCCCGCCGCGATCGCAGCAGCGATTGCTACATACGGCAATCGCCACAGCCAAAATCTGCATACTTCGGCACTGGAGATCTAGCACCATCCCAACCCCGGCAGAATGACTGCTATGATCCAAACCGCTACTCATGAACGGGTAATCTACAACCCAGAGGATCAGGCGGCCCTGTTTACGGAAGTTTGGAGTCCTTTTCTGACAGGATCATAATGGACAAATCCCCCCACTTACAATTACAATTACAATTATCACTTCTGTCATCCATCCCTTCCCCCCCCTTCCCCACATCATTCCAGCTGGTGGACAGTTGACAGATGTCAACTTGGTCCCCCCTCTCCTCTTTTCTTTTCCTTTCTTGTTCTGCATGTTTCGCTTTAACCCATCCCCAGTCGTAACCCCACGTCAATGCATACCCCCTTTCTCTCGGACTCCTAGATCACCCACCTCGGACAGAACCCCTCAACCACACAATGCTTAAATACTTATCAAAAGCCCTCTTCTCCTCCTATCCTTCTTTCCCTATCCAACTTACATTACTCTGACCAGTGCAAAACTGTTAGACCCGTTCCCAGGAGATTAAAACTGTCAAGGATATCCACTCAGACATCCCTCAGATCCTCCTTCCCTACTCCCCACTTAACACTCTGGACCTCGTGCCT
This sequence comes from Pleurodeles waltl, assembly GCF_031143425.1. Lineage (NCBI taxonomy): Eukaryota > Metazoa > Chordata > Amphibia > Caudata > Salamandridae > Pleurodeles > Pleurodeles waltl. Next base: position 860,675,437 of record NC_090443.1, read on the forward strand.
CACATTAAAAGCATATATATGCATACTCATTTATAGCCTCACATAATATTTCATACTATGTAGGAAATCATCAACATACTCTCCCAGCTACCCTGGTGCACTGACCTTACCCCCTGACCCCGTCCCCCGTTACTTTTTCCTCTTTCCTTTCTTTCTTTCCTCCTCACCTATCTCCTTCCCCAATATTTCCTCTCACCTCTCACCTTCTACCTATCCCTTCTCCATTTCTGACCTCATATCCTATTATTTATCTTATCTTTCAGTTAAACTCACTCATATGTTAACTGTGAAACTAGTCTTTGTTATGAAGCATATGGGCGATGCCCTACAATGTATTCTGTACCATCCATCAATCTTCAAAAAAAGACCAAAAAAAGAGTGGATATGGAAAACATAAGCACCACACATCCCACCGGCACTCACACAAGCACCATCCCCATGCAGACACACCAACATCCACTGCCTCCACTGTGTCCCCCTCCTCTACGTCCTCCTCCTCCCTCCCTGTCTCGTCTCCACTCACACCTGCATGCACTACATCCTCAGCCACTACCTCCATCACCAGCACGTCCATCACCACACACCGCTCACGTGCAATCACCACCCCCACTACCATTCACACATCCCCTGTGTCCTCTCCCAGTGTGTCTGTGAGCCCTCCTCCCAAACTACACAAACGCAGGCACACACCCACCCAACAGCCATCCACCTCACTACAGCCTTCGGCCCATGCACCTTCACCCATATTCAACAAACGTACACCTCCTACAACCACTACCTCTTCCTCCACTCCCAAACCCCCTCCATCTTCCCATCCCAGTGTGTCTAAGAAACTCTTCCTCGGAAACTTTGACCTCTTCCCTACACCTACCCCCCCCATCCTTCCCTTAGGGCCAGGCTGTCCAGGTCCCAGCCCAGCACCTCAGCCACCAAATTCTCAAGCAACTCCGGTCTCATTGCGGGCGCCACCCATCAGGGCTGCCAGTGTGCCACCTAGCGAGGCCAAGGAGCAGGCCATTCCGCCACCTGCCAAGGTGGAGAAGGTGCCCACATGCTGGAGGGAGAAGCCGCACCTACCAGCAAGCAAGGGCTCCTCCAAGCCAAAAAGGGACAGTGGCAAGGCACCAGCAGCGACATCAAAGGTGGGGAAGGGACACAAGCCAAAGAGCAGGTCAGGACAGGGCACGGTGGCTCCGGATGAGGGACCAGAGTCACCCCTTCTGTCAACCACAACATCAACCTGTACGGCTGTGGGCACCGCCACCTGCACCACCACCTACACCGCCACCTGCACCGCCACCAACAACGCCACCTGCACGTCTGCTGCCTCAGCAACAGTCCCCAGCATCATACCCAAGGGGCAGCCATCCGAGGCTGCAGGAGACGTCCTGGACTCTACCCAGCGTACATGAGGCATGAGTCCCAGCACTGTTTGTACCTGCAGGTGGCAGGCAAAGTCGCAGCAGGGTGGAGTGTGTCTGTTCCTCCATGGAGTATCATGCTACCTGTTCCCAGGCAATCTCGTGGCACACACACACAGGTAAGGGAATGGGACTGACACACTGCATGTGAAGCACTCTGGACACAAAGCCCCCTCCAGAACCAATGGAGAATCACATCCACTACCTCAGTCCATGGCAGGATGAAGCACTCTGGGCACAAAGCCCCCCCCCAGAACCAGTGGAGATTCACATCTACTACCTCAGTCCTTGGAAGGATGAAGCACTCTGGGCACAAAGCCCCCTCCAGAACCAGTGGAGATTCACATCCACTACCTCAGTCCTTGGCAGGATGAAGCACTCTGGGCACAAAGCCCCCTCCAGAACCAATGGAGATTCACATCCACTACCTCAGTCCTTGGCAGGATGAAGCACTCTGGGCACAAAGGCCCCTCCAGAACCAGTGGAGAATCACATCCACTACCTCAGTCCTTGGCAGGATGAAGCACTCTGGGCACAAAGCTCCCTCCAGAACCAGTGGAGACTGTTATCCACTTGAGAAACTGTGGCTTTGCACTCCCCAGGATACAGCAGTGGGCAAACCACCCACTGGAAAGACTTGTGAGACTGTGGCTTTGCACTCCCCAGGATGCAGCAGTGGGCAAACCACCCACTGGAAAGACTTGAGAGACTGTGGCTTTGCACTCCCCAGGATACAGCAGTGGGCAAACCACCCACTGGAAAGACTTGAGAGACTGTGGCTTTGCACTCCCCAGGATAAAGCAGTGGGCAAACCACCCACTGGACGACTTGAGAGACTGTGGCTTTGTACTCCCCAGGATACAGCAGTGGGCATGGAGCCCCTTCATGCAGCAGTGGCATTGTCCGTTCATCAGGCTGAGGTGCCCTCCCTCCCCCTCTCCCTGAGGTGCCTGTTTATTTTCTATCTGATGCCCCTGCATTTTTCTCTCCGTTTCGAGTCAGGTATCCTGTGTGGGCTTCGCCCATGCATTTTGGGGACACTGATCCACGGACAATGATTTAATTTATATCCAGACTTGTGCAGTTGGTGTACATATTTGTATATACTAATTTTTGATTTTGGCCTATCTGATATTTCAATGATTACACTCGTTACAATCATTTCCTTTTGTCCTTGAGTTCTTCCAGTGGGTGACGGGGTGTATATGTAATGTTGCTGCATGTATTTGTGTGTATGGTGTATGGGTGAGGGTGGGGGTTAGGGGGGTTGTGTGTTGCGTGTGTGTCACTTTCTTTTACCCTCCCCCCGTGTGCTAGGTGCAGTACTCACTGTGGTCGTCGCCGGCGTCTTTCCTGCTCCTGATACAAGAGGAGGTAGACCAGCATGGGCAGGACCTGTAGTTCGGGCTCCATGGCGTCCTGGTTCCTCGTTGGATGTCGAGAGATGAGTGGTTTCCTTTCCAAGTCCTGTTTCCTCTGTAGTTTTGATAGCGTTGGTACCGCCCTGGAAAAGGTGTCGGGTAGGCGTGTTGTAATTCAGTGGGCGGAACCTTGTCTTCCGCCTGTCTGTTGGCAGTTACCGCTGCGGTGTTTGTTTCTACCGCCGTGGCAGTCGGAGTGTTAATGTGGCTGTCTATGTTGGCGGTTTCCGCCATGGTCGTGATTCCATTTTTTTCTGCCGGCCTGTTGGCGGTATTACTGCTGCTTTAACACCGACCACCAGGGTTGTAATGAGGGCCTTTGCGTTTTCTGAACTTTGATGCTGAATCCTGATGCCTTGCTGATCGACTGATGTACTGAGGACGAAGACTGACTATGCTTGCTGATCCACACTGAGGATAGGTATAATGTACTAGACTGTTGATTGATATGCATTTGCATTTTCTTTCTAGGTTCCAACTGCACTGTTTTGATAGAGCCATAGTTAGATGTTTTTCCAAATTTGTGTTACTAAATTATTTTGCATGAAGTCCAACATGCTGATGCTAATATGTTGTTAGTTAAGGATCTTCACTAATGAAATCATGCTAACAGGGATTAATGCTTGATGAATTTCTCTGCTAAACTTAACATATGAAATTACCTCGATATGTTGTAGTTCAAGCTTTGATTAGATTACGTTTCTTCCACCGCTTTGGACAGCCAGCATTGTTTCTCTATGTGTTTCTTTTGATTTTGAGATTAATCTACATGACCTTAGCATTGTTAATATAGGGAAATAAATATTCTAACTTTCACTAAAAGGTGTGGTTATTCATGACTGAAAGGTCATGGTGCATAACAATTACTGACTCCTTTGATTATTGATGTTATTGATTACTAATGATTATTGATTATTTGTGAATTGATCATTGATGATGTATTGGAGTTATGGTAAGAACATCTTAATTGCGAGTCAAAAGGTTCATCGACCTATTCGCGTCCCCTTGTAAGTTTACTTATTAAGGCCAGTTGCGCTAACACACCCAAGGTAATGCCAGTGGAGCAAGTGTACTGAATTTGACCAGGCTTAGACTAGAAGCATAAGACTTGATTGAGCGAACGATGGGGTTAGATGGAATTGACTCATACCAAGAAGACGAGCTACGTTACTTGTGCAAACTGGTTACAAGCAAAGCAGGAATAGTACATCAGAAATTAGCAGACTTGGCAGGAAAATATGACATAGAAATTGAGAAAAGAAAGCATTTAAAGAGGAGTTACATATTAGAGTTTGACTCAAAGGATTTTGAAAACATGAGAATACCGGGAATGAAAATTCATATTAGAGAACTAATTCAGAGCATTCAAACATGGGGAGCATTAGATAAGTGGGAAGGCAGTTGGGCGAAGAAAAGAGACAAGAAGAAAAGGGATTCTGGGAATCTTACTGTGAAAGTGCAGCAAGCCGAAGACCCAGTCAAAATATTACCAATGAGAGAAATTCCAGGAGGAAATTTTGTCCATGTCCCTTGGAGCAGAAGTGACATTTTGTCATTTACAAATTATTATTCCAGGTTGAGAGAGAAGTCAGTAGAATGGTACCAGCAAACAGATAGGTTTGTGAAACTCACGAAATCCCAGAGGGAAGATTTGAACACCCTGCTAGAAATAGTGGGTCCAGGAAACTCATGGGTCGAGTGTAAAAGTAGTGTAGATTGGCCGACAAGAGAACCTCAGAGAGACTCAACTACAGCTGTACCTTCTCCTGACATAATGAAATATTACTACAAGGTGATTGAATTTTAGAAAATTAGAATTTCACCCAAGAATATCGACTGGCAGAGAATAGACAGGACAGATTAGGAAGGGAAAGAATCAATACATGCGTACTATGAGAGATTGTTGCAGGCGTTTAAACATTTCAGTGGTACAGAAACAATTGGGCCGAAAGACATGATTCATTTTGTGTTCAGATTTGTTGAAGGATTGAGACCTGAAATTAGCCAGATGATTAAGAGTAATTTGATTTGTTGGCAAGCGAAGCTCATTGATGAAGTATTACAGTATGCAAAGTACTGTAGTGACGAGACTGAGTTGAAACAGGGAAAGTTGAAAGAACAGTCAATGGTGATGATGATTAAAGTGGCACAATCAGGAATGTAGGGAAGTTTTCCGCAGCAGCAAGGAAACATGTGGTTGCAGAACCAGGCGAAAGGTAGAGGTTGTGGTAGAATTGGAAATGTAAACCGTCGTCCTGATTTGAATACGGTTGTTGTTCAGAATGATGTGCAAGGAATCAACAGAATGTTATCATGTCACGCATGCGAAGGCTCCAGATATTGGAAACGGGAGTGTCCAATGTTAGGTCAGGAAGGTGTTCTCCAGCAGACGTATGAAATCAAGGATCAAGAGAATCAAGAATGAGAGGTCAAAATCCAAAATTCCAAAATAATGTAAACCTGATGCAAAGTTTTCAGCCCATGCAACAAGTGCACATGCCACATTTGCAGATGCCCCAGTCGCAGCAACTGCAGCCTCAAGTTCAAATGGTACCTAGGAAACAAATTCAAATACCACAAGCCTCAATGCAGCAGCAGGTCACAGGTCAAAGGTTTAACCAGACTAATACGACAGTACACCAATACCCACTACACAGTGAGGATGAAGCGAACAATGATTGGATGAGTATGAGTTCAGATGAGGGTGAATGCATGTTAGTTTAAGTAGAAGTAGATCAGAAAGGTCTATATGTGAAGGGAAAAGTGATGGGTCACAATGTCTCATTTTTAGCGACAAAGGAGCTACAAGTTCTACAGTGCGGACTGCAGAAGTTCCAAACTTACCACTTTTATGGAAGACAGTGCAGATTGTAGTTTCAAAAAAGTATTTGACAAATCCAATCACAAAAACGGTTCAGATTGAAATTGGTAACTTTAAAGGTTTACACAAGTTCATAGTATGTGATTCAAGTCCAGTATCCTTACTAGGGAGAGATTTGCTATGCAAAATAAGATGTTCGATTACTTGCCCGGACAATGGCATTGCCATTCAGACTAACAGTGATGATGAACAATACAGACCTCAGCGCACAATGTAAACAACAATAGTATGTAAGTAGAAACATCCAAGGTATGTGAATTCCATTGAAGAAAAAGGCACGTAAGTATCCCACGTTCTTAGAAGAAAGTCTCTTTAATTGAAAACGCAGTTTGCTTCATTGAGAGAGAACGTCCATCAAAACACAGCCAACACGTGTTTCGTCACGCAGGTGACTTTTTCAAGGCTAAAAAGCGGTATGATTGTAAAGAAATATAAATCAATCCAAGTTACAGACTAACAGTGATGACGAAGATGACTTGCCTGCCGAAACAGATTGTGACACAGTAAATGAGGAGTAACCTTTGATCAGTTTCTTTCTAGTTTTCACAATGAGAGATCTTCCTTCTGACTTACAGGGAACAGTTAAAATGAAAGTGTGGGATTTTACAAGAAAGGACATTGGTATAATCAAAGGAGTTGAGCCAGTTAAGGTCCCAGTCAAGCCAAATGTGATTTTCACCAGATTCCTCAATACCACATGGCACAGGACACAATTGAGGAGATTGCTCCCCTAATTGCAAAATTTGTAAACCAAGGTGTTTTAAAAGAAGTGCTGAGTAGCCCATGTAATTCACCGATAATGGGATTGTGAAAGCCAGGTGGGAAATTTCGGATTGTTCAGGATTTGAGGAAAGTAAATGATATTGTGATTAAATGTTATCCAGTAGTGCCAAATCCAGCAGTGATATTGTTTCAGATCCCATGCGATGCTGAATGGTTCACCGTAGTGGACCTGTCTCAAGCATTCTTTTCTGTACCACTACAAGGGGATAGTCAATTTATTTTCTGTTTTACATTTTTGGATCAAGTTTATTGTTGGTGCAGAATTCCTCAAGGATTTTCAGAGTCACCATTTTTCAACCACATCCTGAAAAAGAATCTGAAGTCATTGGAAATGCCTTTCCAATCGACGTTAGTCCAGTACATTGATTATTTATTGGTTGCGTCAAAGACAAGAGAAGCATGCAAGTATGATACTATTGTCTTGTTGAATCACTTAGGGAACAATGGACATAAAGGGGCGTATTTGTGTGCCCCTAGCACCACAGGAGCATCACTTTTCGTGACTTTCCTGTAGCGCTAAGCACTGCGCCGTATTTACAAGGTGGCGTTAAGCCACTTTTTGTGGCTTAACGTCACCTTGTAAATCCAGGCCCCTTCCCATGCAGCACTGTGCGTGGAAGGGGCGTGCAATGGGTGTTGCTGTGGGCATGCCACAGCAACACCCATTGCATTTTGACACTGCCTCAGATTTATAAAATTTCGTAAACCTGAGGCAGCGCCAAAATCTAACGCCACCCCATGGGTGGCGTTAGCAGGGTGCAATGAATAGGAATACTTTTAGTAGTCTTTTAGAAAGAGCACAATGGCAGAAATGATTGTTTATGTTCAGGAAGGTGTCCTGCACATAAACAATCATATGAAAATGACTCTTTGGCACTTCCATGTGTGCTGCATTGTGCAGCACACACAGAAGTGCCAAAGCACCATTAGTGATTGTTTATGTGCAGGAAGGGACACCTTCCTGCACATAAACAATAACACCGCTCAACGAAGACATCCTTGCACAATGGTGCAAGGATGCCTGCGTTGGCAGATAATTTAGCACCAGCGGAGTGGACAAAACAGGGGTGCGCCGTATCACTTAAATATGGCGCATCACTGTGTTTCTAAAGTGACGCAGCGTGGTGGTGCCAGTTTTGTTGCACCACCACGCTGCACCACTTTTCTATAAATCTGGCCCCTAGTGTCCCAAGCAAAATTACAGTACTGTCAGAAAGAAGAGAAATACTTAGGGCACCAAATTAAAAAAGGAGCTACGAAGATTTCCAGAGAAAGGGTTACAGCCTTTTTGCAGATTGATCCCCCAGCTACACAGAGAGTTGTCACAATGTTTTTGGGCATGGTGAGCTATTGTCGCCAGTGGATTCCCAACCTTTCAATCATTTCAAAGCCACTGCAGAAGATGACTCACAAAGAAGTTACTTATCCCTCAGTGTTAGAGCAAGCTTGTATGAAAGCATTTACTGAATTGAGAGAGAGTCTGTGCAAAGCCCCTGCTTTGGGAATGCATGACTACACAAAACCCTTCATGTTGTTTTGGCATGAGCGTGATACATGTTCTTTGTATGTTTTAACACAAGTCCATGGTGATATAATCCGCCCAGTAGTGTATTTTTCAGCTACTTTGGACGCAGTTGTAGCATCTCTGCTTGGCTGACTGCGTACAGTAGCTGCGGTTGGACTGAGCCTCAATCAGAGTGAGAGCTTTGTGATGGGACATCGTTTCACTGCTATGGTCCCTCACTCCAATGAAGTTTTTCTTACCCGAACCAAGACCTAACAATTGACTAATGCTAGACTGACGCAATATGAAACTGTCATCCTTGGTTCGCCCAATGTAACATTGAAAAGGTTTACAGTGCTTAACCCAGCAACTTTGATTCCGAAAGGAAATATTGAAGTTGACAAATTGAAAGAAGTTACTGGAGGTTACTGATTTGTGCACCAAACCTAGACCTGATATTAAGGATACGTGTTTGGAAGAAAATGTCAAAATTATTTGTATTGATGGTTCCTGTTTAAGAGATAACTTGGGAACATTGAGAGCTGGATATGCTGTGTGCACAATTTCTGGTATACTCACAGCTTCATGGATTCGAGGAGGGTATTCTGCACAAGTGGCTGAGTTAGTAGCCCTTACTAGAGCATATTATGTTTCTGCACAGTTTAAAGTTACCATTTATACTGATAGCTAGTATGGATTTGGAATAGTCGACAATTTTGGCCAGCTATGGTCACAGAGAGGTTTCCTAACCTTGTCTATTTCACTGGTTATAAATGGTGAAAGGATCCATGATTTGTTACAAGCTTTACAAATGCCTGAAATGGTTGCTTTGGTGAAATGCAGTGCACACCTGAAATCACAAGATTTTCTGTCAATGGGAAATGGAAATGCAGATCAAGTCGCAAGATTTTGTGCATTGAACTGTATAGCGTTCAAAGACAAATGGGAATTTTTACCTGAGGAAGATAATTGTACCAGTTATGCTTTACATGTGATTGATACTTGGGAAGCTCTGAAAGCTCTTCAGGACAATTTTGGCAGGGAGGAGAAAAAAATTGGCTAAAGTTGAAGTGTGTTCAGCATGAGGATGACATATGGGTGTCTGGGGAGGGACAAGTGGTTTTGCGGAACTATTTGTTGACTCAGATGGCTAGATATTATCATGACCAAGGACATGTTGGAAAGGATGCCATGATTTGCAAATTTAAGCGGTTTTGGTTTAATCCAAAATTTAGACAGGTTGCCGAAGCAATTTGCCATTGTTGCATCATCTGTCAGCAGATGAACGTGGGTAAAGGGACTGTGGTCAATATGAGCCATATTGGAAGAGTGGGAAGTCAATTTATCAGAATGCAGATGGATTTTATTGAGATGCCTGTATGTGCAGGATTGAGATAAGTGTTGGTGATTGTTTGTATCTTTAGTCATTGGATCAAAGCTTACCCCACATGGAGAAACGACAGCCTCATAGTAACAAAGTTCTTGCTTAGAGAACTGATACCTTGTTTTGGTTTTCCGGTCTTTTTAGAATCAGATTGGGTAAGTCATTTCAACAATGAAGTAATTAAATTGCTCGGTTCAGCTGTAAACATGGAGTAGAAGTTGCATTTGAGCTACCGCCCTGAAGCCTAAGGACATGTTGAGCAAATGAATAGTACTTTGAAGTCAAGAATTGCGAACATCTGTGCGTCCACAAATCAGAAATGTCCAGACGCACTACTGTTAGTTCAGATGAGTATGAGAAACACATCCAACAGAAAAACTGGACTGTCACCACATGAAATCCTCATGGGCAGAGCAATGAGATTGCCAGCGGTTCCTGCCAATGCTCTGGTGAACATACCAGATGATATGGTGTTGGATTACTGCAAAGGTCTGGCTGATGTGGTCCGCTCTTTCTCTCATCAGGTGGAAGCCACCACACTGCAACCGTCTCAAAATCAAATCCACAACCTGAGTGCAGGAGAGTGGGTTGTGATCAGAAAACATGTGAGGAAGACTTGTTTGGAGCCTCAGTGGAAAGGCCCATAACAAGTAATACTAGTTACTACTACAGCTGTGAAGTGCGCTGGAGTTCCAAATTGGATCCGTGCCAACCATACTCGGAAAGTACCCTGTCCTTTGGACGATCAAGAAGAGTTGTTGAGAGTACCAACAACTTCCGGACCAACTCCAGACTTAGAGAAGGGAGCCGGAGAAACAGAGACTGAATCTGAACAAACCAAAAGTGGTTTGAACACTGCTGTAAGAGCAGAAGTGGAAGACATACAGGAGAGTGACAGTGAACCAACCTCAACTGAGGTAGCAGGAGAGTTTAGTCAGAGGAGGGCTCTTCCAGAAGCAGACGATCTTGAAAGACAAACAGATCAAACAACAGACACCGAGGGGGAAGGAGCTGAGGCGGATCAAAGCCAAAACAATCGGACTCCTCCTGAACCAGTCGAAGGTACATCAAAAGAAAATCCTGTAGAACAGAGAGAAGTTACAAGTCCAACACTGAAAAGAGCATTAACAAAAGGTCCACTGAAAGGAGATAAGTGGCCAAAATCACAAGCCAAGAGGAGAGAAGCAATTACAGTGACAACAACTGAAGAAGAAATAGACACAACAAGAAAAGAAGATTTGAGTGATGGAGATCGAAGATTGAGGAGAAAGTGAATTGCAAATAGAAGGTACGCAGGTCCTGAATGAGTGTATGCAACAACAAGTGAATGGCAGAGTGAAATTTTGTCTTTTTGTTTTAATTAAGAAATGCCAGTTCAATATTTTGGCACGTGAAGAAGATCAAGAAACTGAACTTTGTAAAGCTGTAAGCTGAGAAAAAAGAAAAAGAGACTCTTGAAGGTAACCGGAAGAGACTTTCAGATAACCTGATTTGACAAGCTGTTAAACCGATTTTGACAAATTGCGGATTTTGACAAGCTACCTATTTTGGACAAAGGTCCTGAAAGAAAGTCTGAAAGCTGTAAATAGCTGCTAAAGAAGACTGAACATTTTGTTTTGCTTTTTCCTGCATAGCTGTAATTTTTCTCTTCTACTTTCAATTTCTTCATAGATTATGAGTAACCAAAATCAGGAGGTTAAGAAAAATAGGTGCTGTAGATACAAAGGTATTGGTTTGGCGATTGCGTGCATGATACAGTGTTTGGTACTGATTGTGAGTACAACTTTTCTTAACAAGATTGAGGCAAACCATACCTCTGCATTAGAGACAACTACTACACTTACAGAATTAGAGAGGTTTAGAATAGATGAGGAATACCTACATATAGATAGCACCCAAGGAGATCTTTTTTCGAAGGTTTTCTATTGCTTTTTGTGTGAGTATGTTGAGACAATGAATGTGAGAGAATGTTATGTGTGCATGCAGATTCCTTCATCAGAAGAGGAAGGAATTACTTACTATAGTTTACCTTTTACGTATGGAATAAGTTTTACTAACAAGATTATACAACCAGGAATGCATTCAGTATTTTTAGTCAAATCATGATTTAGGGGGTCATTACAACATTGGTGGTAAAAGCCGCTTACCGTCGTGCAGAAGACCGCAGATACACCGCCGCGGCCATGGAAATCCGCCACAGCTATTATGACCCACATCTCGGAATCAGCCGAAATTCAGACACCCACACAAGTCCGCCACACCAAAGGTCAGTGATAAACTGGCGAAAACAAAACCTCCACCGTCACGCCAACAGAAACACACCCATGCTATCACGACCCACGAATCCACGCAGTGGTCTTTCAACCGCGGTATTCCATTGGCGGTACACACTGCCGCACTCAAAATACACACACATCTCCAAAACACCACCACATTGGACAATTCGAAATACACACACCTGATACACATACAAACACCACTCCCACACAATCAATACAATATAAAACACACACCCACATCACCCACAAACCCCTACGACCAAAAATTTTGACGAAGGCTAGAGAGACAGCACAGCATAGACAACCCCACCACACAGAGGCACACAACACCATCACCCACACTACATCCACACACAAAAAACCACACACCACTACATATCACCACACTTATCACCACACACACACCACCCCACACATCACTTACACCACCCCATGGCACTGCAAAGACACCCCAGGTTCTTGGAGGAGGAGCTCAGGGTCATGGTGGAGGAAATCGTACGGGTAGAGCCACAGCTATTTGGATCACAGGTGCAGCACACCTCCATAGCTAGGAAGATGGAGCTATGGTGAAGAATAGTCGACAGGGTCAACGCAGTGGGAGAGCACCCAAGAAATCGGGACGACATCAGGAAGAGGTGGAACGACCTACGGGGGAAGGTGCGTTCCGTGGTCTCCAGGCACAACATTGCGGTACAGCGGGCTGGCGGCGGACCCCCACCTCCTCACCCACAACTAACAACATGGGATGAGCAGGTCTTGACCATTATACATCCTGAGGGCCTCAGAGGAGTCGGTGGAGGAATGGACTCTGGTAAGTCAAATCTTAACTATCATATCCCCCACCCTACCTGCATGCTATCACAGACCCCCACCTTCACCCCCTCCCCTATCACTCCAACTCCTCACATATGTACTACTAACACAAACCACTCATCCCAACACCAAGCCCTGCATGACACAACAAAGCATGGACACCCATCACTAAAGCATGCCCACTGCACATACCCATAAAACCCCCCCAACCATCATCACACAAGTCCCCACATAGGAATGCTACCACTGGGGTACAGAGTCACCCACCCATTGCACACCATGACACACACAGATGCAAAAATCATGCTTTTACACCCCTGCAGGACCACTACCCAACGTCACCAGACAGGAGGGTCCAGACATCTCCACCCCACCAACAGAAGAGGCCCACAGTGATGACAGCAGCTCTGGCCAACTGGATCTAGATGACCAGCCCGGACCATTGTGGGCCTTGGGACAGTCGGTTCCCCACACCCAGTCACAGGCCACCACAGACCTTTCACCCTCTGGTAACACCAGCACAGCACCCACCCAGTGGGCCTATACCTCCGTAACAGGACACGTCAATCAGCTGTGTGTCCACCACTACAGGGAACCCAGGATAACCCACCACCACAACAACAACAGGGACCTGGGGGCAGTGGTAGTGGGCACAAGGTCCAGGGAACGGAGGCCCAGGAACACAGGGGAACTGGGAGGGCTGCTGTGTGACAGGGGGCGGACAGGCCAAGGGAACCCACTCTCCACGAGGCCCTTTCCTCCATCATGGGAGCCTACCACCACTCCCAGGAAACGATGGCGACGGTTCTGGCCAAGTTTCAGGAGACCCAGCCCCTGCAGGAGGAACAGTATTTGGGCTTCAGGGAGGAACTCAGAACCATCAGCTCCGCCCTGGGCACCATCGTAGGGGTGCTGAAGGAGATACTGGACACCAGGAGGGACACTGTGGCACTCCAAGGGGCCCCTGACACTAGCATGGACGATGAACTGCCCACCACCTCTGCCGGCGCTAGTGGACAGGACGCCCCGCCACAGGACCACCACACCAGCACCCCACCCCCTGCAGACGGAGAACCACCCGGCAAGCGGTCCCTGAGATCCAGGAACAGGACAGAGCACGATGGCAAGACCCCACCAAGAAATGAGACCACCCTGATTGTCATCCCACTGTCCCACTTTGTAACCCTGTCCATATTGGAACTGCCCCAGCTCAACTTCCTATGCCCATATGGGCAGTGCACCTGTGAGACTAATAGACTGGACTCTGCCATGACATTCCTCCACCATCACCCCTCACCATTTTACCAACCCCCTCCAATATTTAGCACTGCAATAAACACCCTTGAAGCACAAAACAATCTGGAGTCAGTCTGTGATTTTGAAAATGTATATTAGCAATGACGGTGACAAAATCCGTTCTCAAATGTAATGGCAACATACCTATGTCACACATCTCAACTCCATGAGGAATCTAAGCAGATGACACACGTTGGTAAACACACCTGTGAAACCATAAGGGAAATGTACAACTCAGTTACCATATACAGGTTGAAATTGACAGACAGGATAGAGGTAGAAGTGGGAAAGTACTTAAAGTAGGCAGGAAGGTGTTCTCACCTGTGTGTCATTGGAAATATTGCTGGATAACTGAGTCCCTCTTGTCAATGTCTTCTTCCTCTGCTTCCTCCTCATCACTGTCCACAGGCTCCACAGCTGCCACAACACCGTCATCTGGACCATCCTCCTGCAGAAAAGGCACCTGGCGTTGCAAAGCCAGATTGTGAAGCATGCAGCAGGAGATGATGATCTGGCACACCTTCCTTGGTGAGTAGAATAGGGAACCACCTGTCATATGGAGGCTCCTGAACCTGGCCTTCAGGAGTCCGAAGGTGCGTTCGATCACCCTCCTAGTCCGCCCATGGGCCTCATTGTAGCGTTCCTCTGCTCTGGTCCTGGGATTCCTCACTGGGGTCAGTAGCCATGACAGGTTGGGGTAACCAGAGTCCCCTAATAGCCACACCCGGTGCCTCTGGAATTGATCCATCACATAAGGGATGCTGCTATTCCGCAGGATGTAGTCGTCATGCACAGAGCCAGGGAACATAGCATTTACCTGGGAGATGTACTGGTCTGCCAAACATACCATCTGTACATTCATCGAATGATAACTCTTCCGGTTCCTGTACACCTGTTCACTCCTGTGGGGGGGGACCAGAGCTACATGGGTCCCATCAATGGTACCTATGATGTTAGGGATATGTCCAAGGGCATAGAAGTCACCTTTCACTGTAGCCAAATCCTCCACCTGAGGGAAAACAATGTAGCTCCGCATATGTTTCAGCAGGGCAGACAACACTCTGGACAACACGTTTGAAAACATAGGCTGGGACATCCCTGATGCCATGGCCACTGTTGTTTGAAAAGACCCACTTGCAAGGAAATGGAGCACTGATAGCACCTGCACTTGAGGGGGGATCCCTGTGAGATGGCGGACAGCTGAAATCAGGTCAGGCTCCAACTGGGTACATAGTTCCTGGATTGTGGCACGGTCAAACCTGTAGGTGATGATTAAATGTCGCTCCTCCATTGTCAACAGGTCCACCAGCGGTCGGTACACCGGAGGATTCCGCCATCTTCTCACATGTCCCAGCTGACGGTGCCTAGGAAGGACAACAGTGACCACAGAGTCAAACAACTCAGAGGTATGTACCCACAGTCTACACAGAACACGAAAATGAATCCAAAAAGTTGTCTGTATGTGTGTTGAGTCCAGGCCTAAGTATGTGTGACGCAGTTGAAAATGAAGCCATGTGGGCCCCTGAAATGGGGGCTGCCTGACCTCTAAACTGGGACAATGGGATGTGAGGTAACTGCGCTGGCGTTGTACACCGTTGCGGTAGGCGGACGAAGACCGCGGCGCAATGCTGCATTGGTTAACATTGGACCCTATGGGTCCCAGGAGCCAATGATGAAGTGCGCCGGTGGTGATGATACACACCGCCGCGGACGTCACCGCCATTTTCTATCTGTTCAATCACTCAATACCTGATCTTCGACAGGAGAGGACCTACACTGCTGTGACCTCGGTCTGGAAGAGACAATGGCTTGTGCGTCTGGGGAAAGGGCCCCTGCCTTCACTGCACAGGAGTAGGAGAAGCACGTGGACGGGGTCCTCCCCCAGTACACACTACTCTACGGTCATCCAGACCAACAGGTGAGTACACAGGGAGCTAGTTTTATGGGCTATGCCTGTGTGGAGAGGGCTGGTTGTAAGAAGGAAGGGGCCACAGTTCTGCGTGCATGAAGGACTGTGAATGCATGTGCCACATGGCAAGGGTAGGAATGTGGGCCACTCGCTTTGACGGTGCAGTTGGTAATGACCTCTCTTCTTCCCCTGTACATGTCATGTAGGTCAGAGCCCACCAGAAGAAGGATATTTGGCGTGCCATCGCCAAGGACGTCCGGACCCTGGGGGTCCACCAGAGACGGAGCACCCACTGCAGTAAAAGATGGGAGGACATTCGCCGCTGGAGCAAGAAGACGGCGGAGGCTCAGCTGGTGATGGCCTCCCAACGTGGGAGGGGTGCCTGTCGCACCATGGCCCCCCTGATGGTCAGGATCCTGGGGGGGGCCTACCCTGAGTTGGATGGGCACTTGAGGGCATCACAGCAGACACAAGGGGGTGAGTACCACATCATTATGCGGACTTTGCGCGCAGTGAAGGTGTCTGAGTGGGGGAGGAGGGCTGTGGGTTTCCCTAGGCCAGGGCGAGTTCCGTAGGCTAGGCCCCTCCGTAATGCAGGCCATGTGGCACTCCACCCCACCTCTGTAGAGTGCCAAGTACAGGTATACATGCCCCTGTGTCATCTATGTGTGCTGATGTCCACCATAGCCATGTAGGCCATATCCCAGGAACTGCATCTGTAGAGGCCAACAGCGTGGCGTAGTGCAGGGGGCTGCTGTGTCTGTATTGTCCGCCAACGGTAGCGGTGAGCCATGCACTCAACCTGTCTTTCTTCTGTTGTCATCCCCCCTTTTTGTGCTCTCCCTGTTCTTGTGTGCATCAGCATCATCAGGTGGAGGTACAGTGGCACCGGAGCACGTGGGAGCTGCATCCCACATGGCCATGGAGGGCCGCACCACGAACTCTGAATACACCAGTGGGACCGGGGGACGAGGGGAGCTTCACGGCGGTCACAGGATCAGCAACCAGCGACACGGACTCATCCTCTGATGGGAGCTCCCTTGTGGTGGCAGCAAAATCTGTGCCTCCCACTTCTACAGGTACAGCCGCCACCCCCCCTACCAGCACCGTCCTCCCAGCAGCCCCTCAGCCTTCGCCCCGTACCCGCTCACCCAGGAGGGTGGGCATCACCTTCGCCCCAGGCACCTCAGCCCCTGCCCATGTCACCTCTGCTGCCCTCAGTGAGGAGGCCATTAACCTCCTCAGGTCACTCACTGTTGGGCAGTCTACCATTTTGAATGCCATCCAGGGTGTAGAAAGGGAAATGCAACACACAAATGCATTCCTGGAGGGCATTCATTCTGGTCAGGCTGCCCTTCATCGAACCCTGCAATCTCTGGCCTCAGCACTGATGTCAGCCATTGTCCCTGTGTCTAGCCTTCCACTTCCAACTTCCTCCACCCAGACCCAATCCCCTGTACCCCAGCCTATCCCAAGCACACCTTCAGACCAGCCGGCACACACGTCAACACACAAGGGAAGCTCAGGCAAACATAAGCACCACTCATCCCACAGGCACTGACGCAAGCATCACACACATACAAACATACCAACATCCACTGCCTCCACTGTGTCCCCCTCCTCGTCGGCTCCCTCCCAGTGTCGTCTACACTCTCACCTGCATGCACTACCACTACAGCCACTAGGTCCCGCACCAGCACGCCCACCACCACACCCCGCTCACCTGCACTCACCACCCCCACTACCATTTACACGTCCCCTGTGTCCTCTCCCAGTGTGTCTGTGACGCCCCCTCCCAAAGTACACAAACGCAGGCACACACCCACCCAACAGCCATCCACCTCACGACAGCCTCCAGCGCATGCACCTGCACCCAAAGCCACAAAAGTTACACCTCCTACAACCACCTCCTCTTCCTCCACTCCCAGACCCCCTCCAGCTACCCGTACCAGTGTTCCTGAGAAACTTTTCCTGAGCAAGCCTGACCTCTTTCCCACCACCCCCCCTCCAATTCATAGGTCCCGTACTAGCACCTCAGCCAAAAAATCGCCGGTACCAGTGGTGCCTGTTAGAGGTATGTGGAGTGCACCGGGCACAAGGGCAGCCAGTGTGACACGGAGCCACAGCACAGCCAGTCCCCCCCTGTGAAGCACCAGAAGTTGGACAGTGCCCGGCGGGAGTGGAGGAAGGCTCCAGCCGGCAAAGCCGCTCACAAGGGTCCCGGGGGGAGTGTCCACTCAGCTGTGACTCCTCCCAAGTTGGGGAAGGGGCAGAAGAAATTGCCAAAGTCTGGGAAGAGCAGCACGGCGGAGAAGACCGCCATCATCCCCGCTGCCCAGGAGGCCACCGGCAGCCCCATCGTCACTGGCCAGGAGGCCACAGGCAGCCCCATCGTCACTGGCCAGGAGGCCACCGCCAGAGTCAGTGCCCAGGAGGGCAGCCCCATCGTCACTGGCCAGGAGGCCACCGCCAGAGTCAGTGCCCACGATGGCAGCCCCATCGTCACTGGCCAGGAGGCCACCGCCAGAGTCAGTGCCCAGGATGGCAGCACCATCGTCACTGGCCAGGAGGCCACCGCCAGAGTCAGTGCCCAGGAGGGCCCCGGCAGCCACAGCCCTGCTGGGCAATGAAGGACCGCCAGCCCCAGCCCAGCTGGGCAATGAAGGACCGCCATGGCAAGCACCGCTGAACAGGGCAAGCACCGCTGAACAGGGCAAAGACCGCTGAACAGGGCAAAGAACGCTGAACAGGGCAAAGACCACCATGGCAAGCACCGCTGAACAGGGCAAAGACCGCTGAACAGGGCAAAGACCGCCATGGCAAGCACCGCTGAACAGGGCAAAGACCGCTGAACAGGGCAAAGACCGCCATGGCAAGCACCGCTGAACAGGGCAAAGACTGCTGAACAAGGCAAAGACCGCTGAACAGGGCAAAGACCGCCATGCACCGCTGAACAGGGCAAAGACCACTGAACAGGGCAAAGACCGCGATGGCAAGCACCGCTGAACAGGTCAGTCCTGCAAAGTCAAGCACCGCTAGCCCATGTGCGGCAGTGACGGAACTGGGACCGTCACGGGGAGAGTGATGCACTGTGGGAACCAGTCCCCCTCCAGAACCAGTGGAGAACAGCATCCACTCCGTCTGTCCTTAACAGGATGAAGCACTCTGGGCACCAGTCTCCCTCCAGAACCAGTGGAGAACAGCATCCACTCCGTCTGTCCCTAACAGGATGAAGCACTCTGGGCACCAGTCCCCCTCCAGAACCAGTGGAGACTGTTATCCACTTGAGAGACTGTGGCTTTGCACTCCCCAGGATTGAACAGTGGGTAAACCAACCACTGTAGAGACTTGAGAGACTGTGGCTTTGCACTCCCCAGGATTGAACAGTGGGCAAACCAACCTCTGTAGAGACTTGAGAGACTGTGGCTTTGCACTCCCCAGGATACATCAATGGGCATGGAGCCCCCTCGTGGATCTGGCGTGGTGCACTCATCCGGCTGAGGTACCCCCCCTTCCCTTCCCCCTGAGGTGCCTGTTGTATTTCTATCTGATGCCCCAGCAGTGTTCTCTCCGTTTTGATCAGGTATCTGATGCGGGCCTCGCCAATGCATTTTGGGCCCAGTGGTCCACAGACATTGAATGGTACATTACCTGCAGTACTAATCGTGATGTATATTTTGTTGACTATGTATATTTATCTGTATATATTTGGTTACTGTCTTTTGATATATTACATTGGTTGCACTCATTTTGTTTTGTCTTTGCATTCTTCCGGGGGGTTTGGGGGTTGTTACTGTAATGTTTGGATATGCATTGGTATGTGTTGTAGTGGGTGAGGGTTGGGGTGGGGGTGGGGGTGTTGCGTGTGTGTGTCCCTGACTTTTGCCTCCCCCTCCCCTATGTCGTAGGTGCAGTACTCACCGTTGTCTTCGGCGCCGGTATTGATGATGGTCATACAGGAACAGGAAGACTATATCGCAGGGAGTATTAGGAGTTCCGGTTCCATGGTATCGTCATTCCTCGTGGAGCGTGTAGAGGTGAGCGTTTTCCCTTTGAAATGGCTGTTTCCGCCGTGTTTTTATCCGCGGTGAATCCGCCCCGGAAAAGGTGGCGGATTGGTAGGTTGTGATACTGTGGGTGGTACTTTGTCTTCCGCCTGTCTGTTGGCGGTGACCGCTGCGCTGTTTGTCTGTCCCACTGTGGCGGTCGGAGTGTTAAAGTGGCTGTCTTTGTTGGCGGTTTCCGCCACGGTCATAATTCCCTTTTTTTTTTCGCTGGCCTGTTTGCGGTCTTACCGCCGCTTTAACACCGTCCGCCAGGGTTGTAATGACCACCTTAGTGTTCTCGTTTGTTCCGATAATAAAGTACCTGAGTAGAGTAGCTAAGGAAAATAATATAGAATTAGTGAGAGGATTCTTTGAACCTATATTGACATTTGGCACAGCTTATGCTCACAGAAACAACCTCATATGCTTGTTTGCATCTATAGAAAAGAGTTTCTTAGATCAGACTGATGGCAGGAGAAAAGCATGAAAGGAAAGGTTAGAGAAGGGCTTAGAGAAACTGACCTTTAGAAATTATCATGCATTTAGAGAAATAAAGGCGCAAGGGAAAATAGCTTTGGATGAACACCACATAGGGAAACTTTGAAGGCCGAAATCTAGAACTGACACACTGTTTGTGGGAACGAGTGAATGTAGACATATTTTTGTTTCACAGTGAATGGACGTTCATGTTAAATGGACAAGACCCAGCAATTCCAGAAGTTTATTATATTTGTGGACCAAATGTGTATTACCGTCTTTCAAGAGGATGGTATGGGACATATTACTTGGGGATAGTGTTCTTAAAGATCTACCAACTTGAGAACCTGAATAAAGTACCTAAAATTACTGAATTACATCATGATAGACAAAAACGAGAATCTTATTCTGGCATAGTTGGAGATATATTTGGAGCAATGATTCCTAAAGTGGGAGTTATTCTGAATTCAGTGAAAATTCAAAAGTTGTCTACTATTGTGGATAACATGCTGATAGGTTTTCAGGACCCATGATCCTAATGGATACAGAAATGGCTGAGGTAAGATCTATGACTCTTCAGAATCGCCTTGCGTTAGACATCCTTTTAGCAAAGGAGGGTGGAGTTTGTAAGATGCTGAACTCGCAACATTGTTGCACATTTATAACTAACAATAGTGAAGAAATTAGAGGCCTTATTGAGAATCTGACTAACAATGGCACTGATTTCAGAGTTGAAAGAACCTGGAGTTTGGGAAAAGGTTGGCAAAGGTTTTGCTTCTGTGGGAAATTGGCTGGGCAACCTAGGGAAAGGGCTACTTTTAAAAATAATACAGGTCATTTTGATTGTTGAGATTTGTATAATTGGAGGATAGGGAATTTAGAAATTGTATCATGTGATTAAAATGAGGAAATTGAGAAATGATCAGAGGAAGGAAGAAATTAAAATGGAAATGTTTTTTAGGGAAAATTCAAAAAGAGATAGAAGAAATAAAAGTTGTAGCAAAAGCAAATTTTAGATGAACACAAATTTGTATGAAATGATGCAAGGTGTGATGACATATTTATTTATCAGAGTAGGTACTGTGAATGATGAATTTATTACTAATGATTTTTATTTACTACAGGTTAAGAATTTGCATAGAATTAGACTAATAGAGAAAATAATGTGCGACTTGGAAAAAGTGCCCACTTGAGTGGCCTGCAAAATGCGTAATGCTTTTAGTGAATGCATATTATTAATTAGTTGAAGTGCATGTGTCGAGGAAATCGAAGTAGTGTGTTACATTAATGATTTCATGTTATGTATTTGCTTTATACATTAGAAACCTTAAGTTAGCGAGGTTTGGGCCTAGTCTGCACAACCTCATATTAACCCCTTTGTTGCCAGGCCTTTTCCCCTCCTTTTTGGCTATTTGGGGAAGTTTGCACTTAGGCCCTCATAACTTTTTCTCCACATAAGCTACCCATGCCAAATTTGCGTCCTTTTTTCCAACATCCTAGGGATTCTGGAGGTACCCAGACTTTGTGGGTTTCCCTGAAGGAGACCAAGAAATTAGCCAAAATACAGCGAAAATTTAGTTTTTTTCCAAAAAATGGGAAAAAAGGACTGCAGAAGAAGGCTTGTGGTTTTTTCCCTGAGAATGGCATCAACAAAGGGTTTCCGGTGCTAACATCACCATTTTCCCAGCTTTCAGGAACAGGCAGACTTGAATCACAAAACCCAATTTTTCAACCCAATTTTGTCATTTTAATGGGACATACCCCATTTTTACTATTTGTTGTGCTTTCAGCCTCCTTCCAGTTAGCGACAGAAATGGGTGTGAAACCAATGCTGGATCCCAGAAAGCTAAACAGTTCTGGAAAGTAGACAAAAGTCAGAATTCAGCAAGGGGTCATTTGGGTAGATCCTACAAGGGTTTCCTACAGAAAATAACAGCTGAAATAAAGAAATATTGAAATTGAGGTGAAAAAACAGCAATTTTTCTCCACGCTTTACTCTTTATTTTTTCTTGCAATGTCATATTCTCAAAAGCAATATACAGTTACGTCTGCTGGACTCTTCTGGTTGCGGGGATATATAGGGTTTGTAGGTTCATTAGGAACTCTAGGTACCCAGAGCCAATAAAGGAGCTGCACCTTGCAACAGGTTTTCATTGTATGCCAGGCACACAGCAATTAATTTGGTGAAATATAAAAAGTGAGAAATAGGTATCAAGAAAACCTTTTTATTTCCAAAATGGGCACAAGATAAGGTGTTGAGAAGCAGTGGTTATTTGCACATCTCTGAATTCCAGGGTGCCCATACTAGCATGTGAATTACAGGGCATTTCTCAAATAGATGTCTTTTTTACACACTGTCTTACATTTGGAAGGAAAAAATGTAGAGAAAGACAAGGGGCAATACCACTTGTTTTGCTATTCTGTGTTCCCCCAAGTCTCCAGATAAAAATGGTACCTCATTTGCGTTGGTAGGCCTAATGCTCGCGACAGGAAATGCAACATGGACACATCACATTTTTACATTGAAATCTGATGTGTTTCTTGCAAAGTGCCTAGCTGTAGATTTTGGCATCTAGCTCAGCCAGCACCTACCAAACCTGTGCATTTTTTAAAACTAGAGACCTAGGGGAATCCAAGATGGGGTGACTTGTGGGGCTTTCACCAGGTTCTGTTACCCAGAATCCTTTGCAAACCTCAAAATGTGGCCAAAAAAATACTTTTTCCTCACATTTTGGTGATAGAAAGTTCTGGAATCTGAGAGGAGACACAAATGTCCTTCCACCCAGCGTTCCCCCAAGTCTCCCGGAAAAAAGGTACCTCACTTGTGTGGGTAGCCCCAAAACACAAAGTGGACACATCACATTTTCCCAAAGAAAACAGACCTATTTTTTGCAGAGTGCCTAGCTGTGGATTTTGGCCTCTAGCTCAGCCGGCACCTAGGAAAAGCTACCAAACCTGTGCATTTTTGAAAACTAGACACCTAGGGGAATCCAAGATGCAGTGACTTGTGGGGCTCTCACCAGGTTCTGTTACCCAGAATCCCATGCAAACCTCAAAATGTGGCCAAAAAACACTTTTTCCTCACATTTCGGTGACAGAAAGTTCGGGAATCTCAGAGGAGCCACAAATCTCCTTCCACCCAGCATTCCCCCAAGTCTCCAGATAAAAATGGTTCCTCACTTGTGTGGGTAGGCCTAGTGCTTGTGACAGGATATGCCCCAAAACACAACGTGGACACATCACATTTTCCCAAAGAAAACATACCTGTTTTTTTGCAAAGTGCCCAGCTGTGGATTTTGGCCTCTAGCTTAGCCGGCACCTAGGGGATCCTACCAAACCTGCACATTTTTGAAAACTAGACACCTAGGGGAATCCAAGATGGGGTGACTTGTGGGGCTCTCACCAGGTTCTGTTACCCAGAATCCTTTGCAAACCTCAAAATGTGGCCAAAAAAGCACTTTTTCCTCACATTTCGGTGACAGAAAGTTCTGGAATCTGAGAGGAGCCACAAATTTCCTTCCACCCAGTGTTCCCCCAAGTCTCCCGATAAAAATGGTACCTCACTTGTGTAGGTGGGCCAAATGCTTGTGACAGGGAAGAGCCAAAAACATGTTGAAATTGAGGGGGAACCAAAGAGGGTCCAAAAGGGTAGTTTGAAAAAAAAAAAATTTAGGCTTACAAGTGCAGCAGAATTTTTATCAGCATAGATGAGACAATGCTGGGTGGTAGGAATTTTGTGGATTCCTGCAGATTCCGGAAGGTTCAATCTCAAAAATGTGGGAAAAATGTGTGATTTCCAGCAAAGTTGGAGGTTTGCAGGGCATTGTGGGTAAGAAAATGGTGCATGATTCAAATCAACGGGATACAGAGGCGCCGCGTGTTGATATGAACGCAGCCCTCTAATTATTTGATTTATTTATCGATAGTTGCTTTACCCGCCACGGTGCTTCAGTATTCAACAAACTTTTGTTATGGCCTAATAAGGATACCCAGATTAATTTGATGAGTTGGATCTACTAGCTTTTTTATGAAACTTTATAGAAGCCCTGATGAAGTCTTTGAGAGTGATTATCTCATAGGACGAAACACGTGTTGGCTGTTGTTGTATTTAAGATTTTGGTTCCAAGGACGGCTATTCTATCTTTGCTGGACTTCGTATCTCAAGATTAAATTGAGTGATTTTTCTCACGAATCCCGGGCCGACTGATAATTTGCTACTATTTGAACGAAACGGCAAGCTTGGACTATAAACATATATGAAAGATTTAGTTTTGATTCATGAGTGCCCTGACATCTGTTTTTCACACACATACACACACACCAATCCCTGGTGCCTAAGTGGTTTCTGCCCCACGGGGGCAGATCGGCCTAACAGAAATAGGCTGATCTGCCCCCAAGGGGAGGAGAAATGGCCTAAAATAAATTTGCCCCCCCAGGGGAGCAACCCTTACCTAAGGGGTCGCTCCCCTTGTGTGAAATTGACATAAAAAAATAAAGATCCCTGGTGTCTGGTGGTTTCTGCCTCCCTTGGGGGCAGATTGGAGCAGCAAAAATCGGCCGATCTGCCCCTAAAGGGGGCAGAAATGGCCTAAATACAATTTGCCCTGCCCAGGGGAGCGACCCTTGACTAAGGGGTTGCTCCCCGTCTGTAAAACAACAACAACAAAAAATCCCTGATCGGCGTAATTAAAATAGGCTGATCTGCCCACCGGGGGGCAGAAATGTCCTAAAATAAATTTGCCCCCCAGGGGTACGACCCTTGCCTAAGGGGTCGCTCCCAGTCTGTAAAAAAAAAACAAAAAAAAAACCCTGGTGCCTAGTGGTTTATCGGCCTAATTAAAATAGGCTGACCTGGCCTAAAATAAATTTGCCCCCCAGGAGAGTGACCCTCGCCTAAGGGGTCGCTCCCCTTGCGTGAAATTCGAGTTAGTAAAAAAAACTCCCTGGCGTCTAGTGTTTTCTGCCCCCCTTGGGGGCATATTGGAATCATAAAAATAAGCCATTCTGCCCCCTAGGTGAGCGACCCTTGCGTTAGGGGTCACTCCCCACCTCTAAAAAAAACACACAAAAAAACAACAAAAAAAAAATAAAAATGATCCCTGCCGCCTAGAGGTTTCTGCCCCCCCCCCCCCCGGGGGCGGAAAAGGCCTTGAAAAAAAATGCCCCCCTGGGGAGCGACCCTTGCCCAAGCGGTCGCTCCCCTTATGCCAATTTAAAAAAAATAATATCCCTGGTGTCTAGTGGGCATTTTTGCAGCCGGATTGCTTCCTGATCTGGCTGCTAAAATGCTCTGAGAGACTTCAAAGGGAAGGAAATTCCTTTCCTTCCCTTTGAAGCCTCTCAGGCCCCCATCACATGATCAGAAGAGAAATGCTTTTCCATTTCTCTCCCGATCGCGCTGGAAGCTCAGAGGCAGCCTCTGTGAGGTCAGCGCACGATCGCGTGCTGAAGTCACAGGGGGGACCACGGGGGGCCAGGGGGTGTCGGGGTGAAAAGGGAAGGGCTTCCCCTTCCATCCCTGCCTTGGGGGGTGGGAGGGAACCCCACGGAGGGAGCGCTAGCGCTCCCTCCGGGCCGAGGACGTAATGGTTACGTCCTCGGCACAGGAGCACTGTGCCGCAAGACGTAACCATTACGTCCGCTGCACAGAAGTGGTTAAGCTGCAATGTCTGAATAAAAATCGTGGGAATGTATGTCCAGAGAAATAGTGATGTATTGTTAACACTGTGTTGAACAAACGTTTAGCAGATGTCCTTAACTGTCTCATGAGAACTGCTTGCTAGAATGTCTTGTGCTAGAAGTTGCAACTTTGTAAAGTTTGATGCGTCAGACAGCGGTATTTCCCAGAAGTCAACAATGGATTCACTGACTGGAGTACGGATTGCTACAAGAAAGTTACCTGACGAGTCTAACGATGGAAAGAGAAGAGGAGCTAGTCATCAATGCGTGAAAGACAGTTTAGATATATCTTAGATTTGGGGTTTAATTTATATTGGATTAACTTTAGACATATGATTTTCTGACCAGTGGTAACGTGGGAAGTTTGTTAGGAGATTTTAAGTTAGCCCGACTGCACAGAGGAGAAGCAGTGCTTTTTCTATTCTGTTTTTGCCTGTAGAGGTTCTGTTGCAGGAGCTGAACAGTTCCTGATAACTTTATTTATAACTTTGACTTTACTGCTTAATTGTTAACAGTAGATGCTGACCCTTAGAGATTGCTTCTTAAATGGTCCAGATTACTTAGAGTCCCCTGTTTCTGAGTCATTCCCTTTCATTGCCCATTGCTGAAGCTAACCAGATGGATGTCCAACTGACGAAGGAAATCACAGTTTGCTGATCTATCTGAGGAGAGTTATAACAAAATGTTATTGTCTTGGTTTGTAGATTTGTGTTCTTTGTTTCTAGGTACCAACTGCTATTTCGATAGAGCCATAGTTAGATGTGTTCCAAATTGACTTTGACTCATTTGTTTTGCATGAAGTCCAAACATGCTACTCTAATCAGAAGGTTAGTTAGGGAGACCCAGGAAATGTTAACATATTTCAATTAATAAAGAATTGATATTGTTCATATGCTGAATCTAGATGTATTTTATTTCTATCACACAGTTGTTTCTGTTATTATTTTGTACTGTGATTCTTGAATGTTTAACAGTGAATGCACTAATTAAATTAAGAATCTTTAGAAGATTTGGTCAACCGTTGTTATTTGTGTATGTTTATCAATTGGTTTTGAGACAAATTTACGTGATATTAGCATTGTTAATCTAGGGAAATAAACATTTCACATTTTACTAAAAGGTGTGGTTATTTATGGCCAAATGAGTCATGGTATGCAAAGATTATTGATTCCAAAAGTATATGATGATATTTATTGATAAAGGTGTTGTATTTTCAGTAAACTTATGACTTATGGTAGAATCACTCTAAGCGTAGTCAAAAGGTCCGTCGAACCTCTAACATGTACCCTTATAAATGAAACTGACCAAATAAGGACTGACACGCTAACACTTCTGAGAGGGATAAAGTGTTGTGTTTAGCTGTCAGGTGCCTCCAGTGGACGTCCCATTGAAAAGAGGAAAGAGAGCCACCTGGAGACAGGTGCTGTTCCACACTGCACTCTCTTTCAGTGGGATCTCTACTCTCCTTTCAAATGAAGGCTTTGTTGCTGCATGCACAGTGAAAGGATGACTAGCAGCTTGATATAGCAGGTACACCTTTCACCAATGCGCTCTCCTCAGTGCAGGCACACTTGTCTCAGCTGCCCTTGGGACAGCGCATTTGCTATAATGAAGTCCACTGTCCTGGTCTGGGCAGGTGCACTCTACTAAAGGTGTGCAATGCGCAAACAGGAACACTGAACTCTCTGTGTAATAAAGGCATTGGAAGGCATGTTCAGTTGATGAATTTCATAGCTCTCTGTATCTCCAGCCATTCATTCGTTAAGTATTAGTTTGTGGCTTTCTGATCACGAAAGGGCAAAATAAGCAAGTACCCCATATGTAGAGCAGGACCAGTTGTTACACAAAACAGAAATACACTCATATATCATGTAAGAAAAATATTTATTAATTTCAATTTGAGTCACATTCAAACTCATCAGACATCTTCCAGCCCACCAACATACGAGAAGTGGTGGAAGAGAATGCTCAAAATCATTGAAGTTAAGGCAACTCTGGGGATTCCTCAACTGAGCTGACTCTACTCAGCCACCAGGGTCAAGATAACTCTGATATCATTGGGCCAGATAACATACAGCCATGCTAAGATATTGGGCCTTATTATAACCTTGACAAAGGGGTTTCCTCCATCACAAATGTGACCGATATCGCGTCCGCCCTATTATGATCTCCACTGAATATAATGGGATCATAATACGGCGAGCGGGATATCCGCCACATTTGTGATGGAGAAAACCCCCTCTGTCAGTGTTGTAATAAGGTCCATAATCTGTTTGAATCAAGTTTTAGGGATAGGACTGTTGTGAACCTTCAATGTTTGTAATGTAACCTCTTTTATATTGCCTAGCAATGCTTTTTTGAACTGTATTTTCTGATCATAAAAAATAATAATAATAAAGAAATCTCACATGTAGAATTCTCTCCCTTAAACAGTCCTGCTGCCAAATGGCAAAGTTAGAAACAGGTGTCACACCAGCACCAATCCATTTTCCACAAATGTTCTGAATACTGCCTTAAGAGCCTGGGTACATGACTTCACAACAGGTTCCAAAGATGTAATGGCTTCTCTCTCTCCTGTGAGTAAGGATAAAGGCTGGATACTCCAGTTAATTATCATAGTACAAGCAAGGATTAGCATTACATGTTATACCAGATACTTTATGGATGCATTTCAGGTAAAACCACATTTCAGCTAAAGGATATTTTGAAAAACTGCAATTGTACATTTATTTTGATTAAGAAGATGAATATCTGTATCACCTTTTGGTGCTTTATTTAAACTTTCATTTATGCTGGCATTCAAATATTATCTCAATTCAATTGATCAATCTGGGTCATTGCCCACACACATTTATTGATAAATAAGGCTATTTGATTAGTTAAGGTAACAACACGGGGAGTTGCATATAGTCGACTATTTGTGGGTACAGTGAAATTGAACTAGACCAGTGAAAACTTGCATTTCTATATGATGACTGTTAGACTTGGAATCATTGGTGTGGTCTCCCCTAACTTTTTGCCTCTGTTTACCAGGTTGTTGATGTGTGCTGGACTCTATTTTTGCTGTTTTTGTTACTCTGGGCACTTTACCACTGCTATCCAGTGCTAAAGTGCAAGTGCTCCTGTATAAAATGTGTATGTAATTGGCTTTCCATGATTGGCATATTTGATTTACTGGTAAGTCCCTACTACAGTGCACTAGAGGTGCCTCAGGTCTGTAAATCAAATACTAGTGGGCCTGCAGCACTGGTTATGCCACACACAATAGTAGCCCTGTAAACATGACTCAGACCTGCCACTGGAGTGTCTTTATGTGCAGATTTTAACTGCCAATTTGACTTGGCAAGTGTACCCTCGTGCCAGGCCTAAACGTTCCCTTTTCTTACATGTAAGACACCCCTAAGGTAGGCCCCCGGTAGCCCCAAGGGCAGGGTGCAGTGTATGGTTAAGGTAGGACATATAGGGGGTCATTCTGACCTCGGCGGTAAAAGGCCCTTACCGCCGGTCAGAAGTCCGCCATTCTACCGCCGCGGCCGCGGTAAACCGCCACGGTCATTCTGACCACCAACTGTGAAACCGCCAACAATCCGACATCCAAGGAAGGCCGCCTCATCAGCGGGCCGCGGAAAACTGGAGATGACCAAACCTCCACCGTCACGCCAACACAAACACGCCCATGCCATTCTGACCCACCAATCCACGCGGCGGTCTTTCAACCGCGGTATTCCATTGGCGGTACACACCGCCGCGCTCAAAATACACACACAGCTCCAAAACACAGCCACATTGGACAATTTGAAATACACACACCTGAGACACATACAAACAACACTCCCATACATCCAATCAACTATAAAACACACAGCCACATCACCCACAAACCCCCACAAGTTGGAAATCGGAGAGAAGGCGAGAGAGATACAGATAGAGAGAGCGAGCACAGCAATAGAAAACCCCAACACACACAGGAACCCAACTGCATCACCCACACCACATCTACGCACACATCATCACATATCACCACGCACATCACCACAAACACCACCCCACACCTCATCCACACCACCCCATGGCACCCCAAAGACACCCCAGGTTCTCGGACCAAGAACTCCAGGTCATGGTGGAGGAAATTATAAGGGTTGAGCCCCAGCTCTTCGGCACACAGGTGCAGCACACCACTATAGCAAGGAAGGCTGAGCTATGGCAAAGGATCGTAGACAGGGTCAACGCTGTGGGACAGCATCCCAGAAATCGGGAAGATATCAGAAAGCAATGGAACGACCTACAGGGGAAGGTGCGCTCGATGGTGTCGCGACACAACATCGCTGTGCAGAAGACTGGCGGCGGACCCCCACCCACTCCACCCCAATTCACAGCATGGGAGCAAGAGGTGGTAAACATCCTGCATCCTGATGGCCTCGCTGGAGTACACGGAGGAATGGACTCTGGTAAGTCAAATCTCAACTACTTCACCCCCCCCAACCACCAGCATGCCAACCCCCCCCCCCTTACCCTCAATCTCAACCCCCCAGCACACAACCTCCCTGCCAATGTCTCACCAGCACAACCCACCCTAAACAACACCAACCCCTGAATGCCAAAACAAACCATAGACAGCCACCACCAAAGCATGACCATTGCACATACCCATACACCCCCCCCCACCACCCTCACAACACCTCCCACAAGGGAATGCCAGCACTGGGGGACAAGGGCACTCAAAATGCACGCCATGGCACACACCGAAACAATAACCATACTCCTTTACCCCTGCAGGGCCCGAACGCCAACACACCGCCACGGAGGGTCCAGATTTGTCCATCCCACCCCCAGAACAGGCCCCCAGCGAGGACAGCAGCTCTGTCGACCTAGAACCTGATGACCAGCCCGGACCATCGGGGACCTCTGGACAGTCGGTTCCCCACACACAGACACAGGCCACAGCAGACCCAACCCCCTCTGGGAACACAAGCACAGCTCCCACCCAGCGGGCCCATGCCTCTGTCTCGCGGACGCGTCAATCAGCGGTGTGTCCGCCACTACAGGGCACCCAGGCTGACCCAACACCCCAACAACAACAGGGACCTGGGGGCAGTGGTAGTGGGCACACCTTCCAGGGGACAGAGGCCCGGGGAAACAGGGCAACTGGGAGGGCTGCTGTGCGACAGGGGGGGGGAGGACAGGCCCAGGGAACCGACTCTCCAAGAGGCCCTCACCACCATCATGGGAGCATACCATCACTCCCAGGAGACGATGGCGACGGTACTGGCCAGGTTCACCGAGATACAGGCACAGCAGGAGGAACGGTACATGGGGTTCAGCAATGAACTCCGGAACATCGCTACCGCTATGGGGACCATAGTCCAGGCCCTCAACCGTATAGAAACCACATTGCGGGACCATGTGGCACCACAAAGGGCCCCTGTCACTAGCCAGGAACAGCCTACCACCTCTGCCGGCGCTAGTGGTCAGGAGGCCCCCACAGAACGACGGGCCACCAGAACCCCACCTCCTGCTGAAGAACAACCACCCGCAAGAGGAACCTGAGATCTCAAAGGAAGACAGAGTAGGATGCCAAGACCCCCGCCAGCCTAATATCCCCCCGGATGTCATTCCACTGTCCCACAGTGTCACCCTGTCCAACCTTGAACTGCCCCTGCTCCATCCTTCCACAGGCATATGGACAATGCACCTGTGCGACCGAGAACTGGACTCTGCCATGGACATAACTCCACCCTCACCCATCACCGTTTTAATATCATGTACCAATATCTAGCACTAAAAATAAATCACTCATTGCACTGAAATCATTCTGGAGTCAGCCTGTATTATTTACAAATGTATAACACATTACTTATCAATAATGTTCTGTTATTTATGTGATTACAACATACCGATGTCAATAAGCATTAGTCCATGGGCTAACCAAGCAGAAGTCACGCAGTGGGTCATACAGCACTGAAAAGGGAAGGGAAAATCAAACATCAGTTTAAAAGAACTGGGGGGAAATACACAAAGTAAAGATGCAGGGGGCTTTCAGTAAATGTTAAATGGCGTGGGTGATTCCTACCTGTGTGCTACTGAAAATACTGTTGGATAACTCTGTCCCTGTTGTCTGGGTCGTCCTCTTCGTCTTCCTCCTCTTCACTCTCTGCAGGCTCCACAGCTGCTTCAACACCACCATCTGGACCATCCTCCTGCAGGAAAGGCACCTGACGTCGCAATGCCAGATTGTGAAGCATACAGCAGGCCACGATGATCTGGCACACCTCCTTTGGTGAGTACATCAGGGATCCCCCTGTCATATGCAGGCACCTAAACCTGGCCTTCAGGAGGCCAAAGGTTCTTTCAATGATCCTCCTAGTTCGCCCATGGGCCTCATTGTACCGTTCCTCTGCCCTGGTCCGGGGATTCCTCACTGGGGTCAATAGCCCAGGCAGGTTGGGGTAACCAGAGTCACCAATTAGCCACACACGTTGTCTCTGTAGCTGTTCCATCACATAAGGGATGTTGCTATTTCCCATCACATACGCGTCATGCACTGACCCAGGGAACTTGGCATTCACATGGGAGATGTACTGGTCAGCCAAACAGACCACCTGGACGTTCATCGAATGGTAACTTTTCCTGTTTCTGAACACCTGCTCATCGTCTTTTGGGGGTACTAAAGCCACATGGGTCCCATCAATGGCACCAATTATGTTGGGGATATGTCCAAGGGCATAAAAATCACCCTTCACAGTGGCCAAATCAACCTCCTCAGGGAATACAATGTAGCGCTGCATGTGTTTCGTCAGGGCAGACAACACTCTAGACAAGATTTTTGAAAACATAGGCTGAGACATTCCAGATGACATGGCCACTGTTGTCTGGAATGAGCCACTTGCCAAAAAATGGAGGACTGACAGAACCTGCACTAGAGGGGGAATTCCTGTGGGTTGGCGGATGGGAGACATCAGGGCTGGCTCCAGCTGGGCACACAGTTCATGTATAGTGGCTCGGTCAAGTCGGTATCGTAGTATGATATGGCGTTCTTCCATTGTCGACAGGTCCACCAGCGGTCGGTACACGCGAGGATTCATCCTTCTCCTCGCAAGTCCCAGCGGACGGTGCCTAGGAAGGACAACATGGAGCACAGAGTCAAGCAAATCACAGGTACGTTCACCACTGCATGCATAGCACACGATTATCTATGTATTGAAAGGCGTGTATGTGTGGCAATGCAAGGCCTAGGCCTGTGTGACGCAGTACAAATTATGCCATGTGGGCCCTTGAAATGGCGGCTGCCTGACCTGTGAAGTGGGACAATGGGATGTGAGGTCAAAGCGCTGGCGTGGCACACCGTGGCGGTAGGCGGTCGAAGACCGCTATACGAAGCCGCATTGACTAACATTGAGGCCTATGGGTTTCAGGAGCCAATGACGAGGTGCGCCGGCGGTCGCGGTACACACCGCCGCGGTACGCACCGCCGCGGGCGTGACCGCCATTTTCTATCTGCTTAATCACTCGAGACCTGATCATCCACAGGAGAGGACCTATACTGCAAGTGCTGCTGTGACCTCGGTCTGGAAGTGACAATGGCTGCTGCGACTGGGGAAAGGGCCCCTGCCTTCACGTCTGAGGAGTTGGAGAAACTTGTGGATGGGGTCCTCCCCCAGTATGCGTTACTCTACGGTCCTCCAGACCAACAGGTAAGTACACTGGGTGCACATTGAATGGGCTATGCCTGTGTGGAGTGGGGTGGATGTAAGTTGGTGGGGTGGGGTGCGAATGAGGAGTGCAACGCACGACAGATGAGAGCATGTGCCATATGGCAAGGTTGGGGAGGGGGGGCCAATCGCATCTAACATGCAGAAAATTGATGATTTTTCCTTCCCACCCTGTACATGTCAAATAGGTCAGCGCCCATCAGAAAGTGGACATTTGGCGTGCCATCGCCAAGGAAGTCCGGGCCCTGGGGGTCCACGTCAGACGGGGCACCCACTGCCGCAAGAGGTGGGAGGATATCCGCCGCGGGACCAGGAAGACCGCCGAGTCACTGCTGGGGATGGCCTCCCAACCTAGGAGGGGTGCCAGTCGTACCCTGACCCCCCTGATGTCCCGGATCCTGGCGGTGGCCTACCCTGATTTGGATGGGCGCTTGAGGACATCACAGCAGACAAAAGGGGGTGAGTATCAGCACATTCTGCTATCTCTCTGCGCAGTGGAGGCGTCTGGGTGGGGGAGGAGGGTTGTGGGTGACATTAGGCCAGGGCGCTTTCTGTAGTGTAGTCCTCTCCTTTAGGCATGGCCCTGTGCTCCCGGCCCCCACCTCTGTAGGGTGACAAGTACAGCTATCGATGGTCCAGCATCACACATGTGCGCCTTTGTCGTCTCTAGACCTGTTGTCCTAGTCAGAAGTACTGAATAGTGTACCCCGAATGCGCGGCTTAGTGCATGAGGCTCCTGTGTCTGTCCTCTCCGCCAACGGTGTTGACATTGCATGCACTCAACCTGGTCTTCGTTTTTCTCCCCCCACCCTTCTTCTTCATCTTCTTGTGCATGTGTGCATTAGCATCATCAGGCGGAGGAGAATTGGCACCGGAGCACGAGGGAGCTGCAAGTCACAAGGCCCCGGTGGGACCAGGAACAGACACCGAGGGCACCAGTGATCCGGAGGGCGAGGGGAGCACCACAACGGGGACCGGTGGTGACACCAGCGACAGCGACACGTCCTCGGATGGGAGCTCCCTAGCGGTGGCGGCAACATCCGGGCCCCCCGCCTCTACAGGTACAGCCGCCACCCAGCGCACCAGCCCCGCCCTCCCAGCAGCCCCTCAGCCTACGCTCCGTGCCCGCTCGCCCAGGAAGGCGGGCGTCTCCTTTGCCCCAGGCACCTCAGCCCCTGCCCCTGTTACCCCTGCTGCCCTCAGTGAGGAGGTCATTGACCTCCAGAGGACCATCATTGTTGGGCAGACTACCCTTTTGAATACCATCCAGGGGGTAGAAAGGGAGGTGCATCGGAGCAATGCCTACCTGGATGGCATTCATTCGGGTCAGGCTGCCCATCAACGATCGTTCAATGCTCAGCACTGACGGCAGCCATTATCCCTGTTTCCAGCCTCCCTCTTCTGACTGCCTCCAGCCTGTCTCTGTCTCCTGTTCCTCAGCCTATCCCATCCACACCATCAGACTAGCTTGCACACACCTCAACACCCAAGGGCAGCTCATACAGACACAAGCACCACAGAACCCACAAGCATTCACGCAAGCAACACCCAGATGCAGACATTCCAACAGTCACTACCACCTCTGTGTCCCCCTCCTCCTCGTCTCCCTCTTCCCTCCCTGTGACGTCTACACTCACACCTGCATGCACACCACCATCAGCCAGTGCTTCCATCACCAGCACACCCTCCAGTCCAGTCCACACACGTGCAGTCACCACCCCCACTACCATTTACACGTCCCCTGTGTCCTCTCCCACTGTGTCTGTCACCCCCTCTTCCAAGACACACAAACGCAGGCAGACACCCACCCAACAGCCATCCACCTCACGACAGCCTCCAGCACAAGCAGCTGCACCCAAAGACAGCACACCTGACTCTCCTACAACCACATCCTCTTCCTCCACTCCCATCACCACTTCTCCTACCTTTTACCTTGGTCCTAAGAAAGTTTTCCTCGCTAATCTTGACCTCTTTCCCTCCACTGACCCACCCCCTCCATCTGCAAAGAGTCCCAAGAGCACCTCAGCCACCACCAGCCCAGCTTCGAGTGTCACTGTGGTGCATGGGTTCTGGAGTCCACCCTTTGCCAGCAGTGACACTTCAATCAGCAGCAAGGGGACAGCCAGCCCCCCCCAGGCAAGAGGACCCGGAAACTAAAGGGCCGCCGTGAGAGGACTGACACGGCTGCCCCCAAGGAGCCAAGTTCGCCCACTTCACCAGCCACAACAGCTAGGGGAGGCAAGGGCCCGAGAGCCCCATCTAAGGAGCGAAAGGGCAGCAGGGCGGAGAAGTCAGCCAGCAGGAGCGCTGAGCAGGAGGGGCCCACAAGCCCCATCCCGGGTGTTAGGGAGAACACCAAAGGGCCCAGGACTCCGTCACCGAAGGGTCCAGCAACAGCACGGTCGGAGGGCGACTGAGCAGGGAGTCCAGGCCAGGTCTGGCTCCCTTGACTTACTGGACGAGCACCGCTGAACAGGGCCCCGCCGTGCAGAAGAGCACTGCTGAACAGGGCCCCGCCGTGCAGAAGAGCACCGCTGAAGAGGGCCCCGCCGTGCAGAAGAGCACCGCTGAAGAGGGCCCCGACGTGCAGAAGAGCACCGCTGAACAGGGCCCCGCCGTGCAGAAGAGCACTGCTGAAGAGGGCCCCGCCGTGCAGAAGAGCACCGCTGAAGAGGGCCCGCCGTGCAGAAGAGCACCGCTGAAGAGGGCCCCGCCGTGCAGAAGAGCACCGCTGAACAGGGCCCCGCCGTCTCAAGCACCGCTCCGCTGGGCCCCGCCGTCTCAAGCACCGCTCCGCTGGGCCCCGCCGTCTCAAGCACCGCTCCGCTGGGCCCTTCCTGTCAAGCACCGCTCCGCTGGGCCCCGCAGTCTCAAGCACCGCTCCGCTGGGACCCGCAGTCTCAAGCACCGCTCCGCTGGGCCCCGCCATCTCAAGCACCGCTCCGCTGGGCCCTTCCTGTCAAGCACCGCTCCGCTGGGCCCTTCCTGTCAAGCACCGCTCTGCTGGGCCCCGCAGTCTCAAGCACCGCTCCACTGGGCCCTTCCTGTCAAGCACCGCTCCGCTGGGCCCCGCCGTCTCAAGTACCGCTCCGCTGGGCCCTTCCTGTCAAGCACCGCTCCGCTGGGCCCCGCCGTCTCAAGCACCGCTCCGCTGGGCCCTTCCTGCATGCACTGTTAACGGTTCACTGTGCCAGCCATGCCTCCTCCTTGACCAGTGGAGACTGTAATCCACTTGAGAGACTGTGGCTTTGCACTCCCCAGGATGGCACAGTGGGCAAGCCACCCACTTGTGAGACTTGAGAGACTGTGGCTTTGCACTCCCCAGGATAGCACAGTGGGCAACCCACCTACTGTAGAGACTTGAGAGACTGTGGCTTTGCACTCCCCAGGATGGCACAGTGGGCAACCCACCCACTTGTGAGACTTGAGAGACTGTGGCTTTGCACTCCCCAGGATGGCACAGTGGGCAATCCACCCACTGTAGAGACTTGAGAGACTGTGGCTTTGTACTCCCCAGGATAGCACAGTGGGCAACCCACCTACTGTAGAGACTTGAGAGACTGTGGCTTTGCACTCCCCAGGATGGCACAGTGGGCAACCCACCCACTTGTGAGACTTGAGAGACTGTGGCTTTGCACTCCCCAGGATGGCACAGTGGGCAATCCACCCACTGTAGAGACTTGAGAGACTGTGGCTTTGCACTCCCCAGGATGGCACAGTAGGCATGGTGGCCCCTTCGTGGTTCTGGCGTCGTGGACTCATGTGGCTGTGGTGCCCCCCCCTTCCCTTCCCCCTGAGGTGCCTGTAGTTTTTTCATCAGATGCCCCTGCAGTGTTCTCTCCAGAGGACTCAGGTCTCCTGTGTGGGCTTTGCCCTTGTGTTGTTACACTTTGGCCCACGGACACTTCGATTTTCTTTTGATGTGCAGGACTAATTGCCTCGGTTATCCATTGCACTGTATATAGACTTATTTTGATATTGATTTTTTGGCTAGTTGACCATAACTTTTCAGAGCCTATTTTGTACATAAATTTTTATTCACAATTTAATTATGTCTTTGCATTTATCAGGGGGGTTTGGGTGGTGTCACTGTGACTTGTTGCTCTGCATTGGTGTGTACATAGTTTGGGGGGTGGGGGTCGCATATGTGTGTGCCCGTAAGCTTTCCTCCTCCCCCCTCCCGTGTGTCGTAGGTGCAGTACTCACCGTTGTCGTCTGCGCCGGCGTTCGTACTCGTGGTAGATGAGCAGGTAGACGAGAGCAGGTACTATGTTTAATTCGGGTTCCATGCTGTCCTCCTTCCTCGTGGAGTGTGTAGAGGTGAGCGTTTTCCCATTCGTAGCCTGTTTCCGCCGTGTTTTTATCGGCGGGGCTCCTGCCCCGGAAAAGGTGGCGGATTGGTGAGTTGTGATAGGGTGGGCGGTACATTGTCTGCCGCCTGCCTGTTGGCGGTGACCGCCGCGCTGTTTATCTGTACCGCCGCAGCGGGCGGAGTGTTAATGTGGCGGGCTGTGTTGGCGGTTCCCGCCAGGGTCAGAATTCCATTTTTTGGACCGCCGGCCTGTTGGCGGGTTGGCCGCCGCTTTATCACCGACCCCAGGGTTAGAATCACCCCCATAGTAATGTGTTTTATATGTCCTGACAGTGAAATATTGCTAAATTCGTTTTTCACTGTTGCAAGGCCTGTCCTTCTCATAGGTTAACATGGGGGCTACCTTTAAATCTGACTAAAGTGTAGATTCCCTTTGGGAGGGGATGGACATGTGGAGTTAGGGGTCTCTGAGCTCACAATTTAAAAATACATCTTTTAGTAAAGTTGATTTTAAGATTGTGCGTTTGAAAATGCCACTTTTAGAAAGTGAGCATTTTCTTGCTTATACTATTTCTGTGACTCTGCCTGTTTGTGGATTCCCTGCCTGGGTCAGTTTTACAGTTGGGCTGGTTGCACCTCACACTAGACAGTGACACAAAAGGAGCTTAGGTGTAGTCTGCATTTCCTGATGAGCCATCTGTGCTAGGAGGGAGGGGAGGAGTGGTCACTTACACCTGAAAGGGCTGTGCCTGTCCTCACACAATGCCGTCTCCGACCCCCTGGTGAGTGTCTGGGGCCTGGCCTGGGAAAGGCTGGATTTCACATTCAAAAGAGACTTTACTTTGAAGTAGGCCTACTTCAAAGGAGAAATTGGGTATAAGAAGGGCACCCAAAACCACAGTCTTTAGATCACTTCTGGACATCAAGAGGAACCTCTGGCTGGAGAAGAGCTGAAGAGCTGAGGAGAAGTGCTGCCCTGCCTGTGCTTTGTGGAGCTATCCTGCAGTTGCTGCTTCTGCCAGAGTAAGAGGGCAAAGACTGGACTTTGTGTGCCTTCCATCTTGTGAAGAAATCTCCAAGAGCTTGATTTAGAGCTTGCCTCCTGTTGTTTGAAGTCTCAGGGACAGCAAAGACTTCTCTCTGCTAGCACCTGGAGTCTCTGGAGAGACTCCTGCTCTGACAAGTGGTGCCCTATCCAGTCCCTGGGCCCTTGAAAGGAAAGCTGGTGGAAATCCAAGGAAATCGACTTCAGACAACTTCAGACCGACGCCGCTGCTGAATCCGGTGACGCCGCCTCCACCCAACTCTGTGATCTTTGCTGGAACGCGACGACCTTCGCAGGCCCAACGCTGCTGCTGCCCCGCTGAAGTCTGCGACTCCGTGGAAGTCGCCGCACCATGTCGGGACCGATGCCGCTCGAAGTGCGCAGATTCAACGTTTCCCACAGATGCCGCGATCCCCAACTTCGCGCATCGGCTTGTTTTCACTCTTCACCAAAGGTACTGTACTTGGGGGTCTACGCGACTGTGTGTCCGGCGCCGCTGGTGTCGGCTTGTTGGGAACGACTCCGTCACGATGCCGTTTTAACACCTCATTGAAGCATTTTGTGTTTCTAAGCGCTATTTTTGAGTTTAATCTTTAAAAAATCATAACTTGACTTGTGTATGTCAGATTTTGTTGTTTTGGTCTTGTTTTGTTTAGATAAATATTTCCTATTTTTCTAAACTGCTGTTGTGTCATTTTGTAGTGTTTTCATTAAGTTACTGTGTGTTTTGGATCAAATACTTTACACCCAGCACTCTGAAGTTAAGCCTACTGCTCTACCAAGCTACCAAGGGGTTAAGCTGGGGTTAGCTGAGGGTGATTCTCTTTTACCCTGACTAGAGTGAGGGTCCTTGCTTGAACAGGGGGTAACCTGACTTTCAACCAAAGACCCCATTTCTAATAGTATTTTTTCTTGAAAACCCAAAGCAGTTAATTGCAATAATCCAGAATCAATAAACAAAATACACATAAAGTATCCGTGTTTAGCCCAGGTCACTTAATTACATTGATAGTTCATGGTCTCTAGTGAACATTATACATGTAGTTTGGAAGTCCACTGAGAATAGGGGGCCGACACACTGTGCAAAAAAGGGAAACATTTTGGAGAGCTAGGACCAACCTGCTGCATAGAAGATTGGTCATGGGGCAAAGGAATTTCATGATAGCTTGTAATGCTTGATTAAACTTCTGTGAGGTTTAAGATCTGAAAGCTGTAATAGCTTAATGCATCCATAATTTGCATTAGTAGTAATGTAAAGTTGACATTTAAATTGTGAAGATAGGTTACAATGGAGAGTTGCTGTACCTGTACGAAACTGTATACAGACTTGTTCTCTATGCGTCTGAAGGTAAATCCCAGTCAGTCTTAAAATGACAGAGGCTGTGTCAGATAACTAAGGTTGTTAGCAGTCTTGTTATGGGAACTTAAGACAGTTAGCCTTTCAATGGGGTTTGGTTCAGGATTTTTATGGTGTAGTTTATCAGCAAATTCACACCTTGTCTCACTGATGGGCCAACGGGATGGGGCAGACGGGAGCAGTTGATCAACGTCTGAGATTTGTGGATTGTGATGGGGGAGACTGGGTGAAAAGTGGGATGACAATTAGTCAGTGATGACAAATGGGAGTCAGCATTGAAGGTTATTGAGCTTGTGATTTAGGTTTAAATGATTGAGGTATAGGTGCGTCTGTTTTTCATTCATTATTCTTTTAGGTAGTCCAGGTAGGTAGATTTCTGTCCAGATATTGGTAAGTAGCTGAGGGCATTAAGCCTGAGCCTTCCCAAGCTTATCATTAACACTGAATGGATGCTCTTTAGGGGGGTAGCCTGATGGGCAGGGTGCATTGTATGTTTAAGGTAGGACACATACTAATGTCTTTTATATGTCCTGACAGTGAAATACTGCCAAATTCGGTTTTCACTGTTGCAAGGCCTATCTCTCTCATAGGTTAACATGATTAAAACATAGATTCCCTTCGGGAGCAGATAGACATGTGTAGTTTGGGGTCTCTGAACTCACAATTTAAAAATACATATTTTATTAAAGTTGGTTTTTCTATTGCATGTTTGAAAATGCCACTTTTAGAAAGTAGGCATTTTCTTGCTTAAACCATTCTGTGACTCTGCCTGTTTGTGGATTCCCTGTCTGTGTCAGTTTGACAGTTGGACTGTTTGCACCTCTCTCTAGACAGTGACACAAAGGGGGCTGGGGTGTAGCCTGCATATCCTGATGAGCCATCTGTGCTAGAAGGGAGAGGAGGAGTGGTCACTTACATCTGAATGGCCTATGCGTGCCTCACACAATGCAGTCTCCAACCCCCTGGTGTGTGTCTGGGACCTGGCCTGGGCAAGGCAGGATCTCACAAACAAGAGAGACTTTCCTTTGAAGTAGGCCTACTTCAAAGGCCAAAATGGGTATATGAAGAGCACCCAAACCCCTGAAAAATTTGATCACTTATGGACATCAAGAAGAACTGAAGAGCTGAGGAGAAGTGCTGCCCTGCCTGTGACTGTGCTTTGTGGAGCTATCCTGTGGTTGCTGCTTCTGCCTGTGCAAGGGGACAAAGACTGGATTTTGTTGTGCATTCCTGCTTGTGAAGAAATCTCCAAGGGCTTGTCCTGAGCTTGCCTCCTGTTGTTGAAGTCTCAGGGCCATCAAAGACTTCTCCTGCCAGCACCTGGCCTCTCTGCTGACACTCCTGCCCAGCCAAGTGGTGCCCTATCCACTTTCTGGGGCCTTGGAAGGTGAAGCTGGCAAACCAAGACTGAAAATCCACGCACAGACTGCTATGAGGGGAAAATATTGATGCAACTTCCAAGACACGGCTGAAAAACGATGCGCCACCAGCTTCGCGGCTGAAATCTATGCTCCACCTGCATCGTGGCTGGAACATCAACGCACGCAGCTGGAGAAACGATGCGCAACACCCGCTGATGGAGGCTGATAACGTTGCAACCCACATTGCACAGTTTTGCTGATATCAGGTGGCAGGATTTTTGACGCAAACTTTGCTGGGCATGGAAAAACTACGCAACGCTTGCCCGGACCCGAGTGCTTGCCCGGATCGAAGCATTGGTCTCCGGGGGAGAGGAAAAACGATGCACGCCGACCAGAGAAGGAGACGCATGGTCTCGCTTGCGGGTGAGAAATCGACGCATTGCTATCCTTTTTCGACGCACATTAACCTGTGCGTGTTATTTTGACGATACACACATACTTTTTAATGCTAACATTAATTTTACTGTTTACTAAAGGATTTAAGACTCTTTTGCTTTTAAACTTAATAAGTTGACTCGTGTATGTTGGATTTTTGTCATTTTGGTCTTGTTTTGTTTAGATAAATATTTACTATTGTTCTAAACCTGTGTTGTGTCATTTTGTGGTGTTCTCACTGAGTTACTGTGTGTGTTGGTAAAAATACTTTACACCTAGACTCTGAAGTCAAGCCTGCCTGCTTCTGCCAAGCTATCAAGGGGGTGAGTGGGGGTTAACCGAGGGTGATTCTCCTTTACCCTGGCTAGGTTGAGGGTCATTGCTTGGACAGGGGGTAACCTGACTGCCAACCCCATTTCCAACATTAATTGAGCACATATTCAATACGTGCTGAGTAATCTTTTGGAAATGCAAGCTTTCATGATCGTATCTTGTCCTCGTTCGCTTAGTCACTCATACTTATAGTTATGTTTCAACATGTGTCTTTCAAGTCTACTTAGCATATAACTTTTTAAATACTATTCCCTGAGCTTGCTAAATGTAGTATACATTGTCCTTTGAGATTTAAAAATTTACCCATAGTTGATTAACTACTCATTATAGTAGCCCTGTATCCCACGTACATATTGTGCTCATTGTGCCTATGTGTGCACAGGGGTCTAGCTTCAATTGGTGCAGCAGGTGCTGTGGCACAGGGGCCCATAAGCATGATGGGCCCACTGAATCCTGACTATTGCTGATTTATCATTTCAAACAGGAGCTAGGCGGCCCATTTCCTTCCTGCTGTTGGAGCGATTTCATCCTTCACAGGAATCAATGCTCAACAAGGTCAATGGATCTTTGGACCCTGCATGGCATGTGATATAACCATACAACAAAATTTCAATACAAACCAATTAAATTAAGCAGTATGAGCAATGTGGCCAGACAAGGAAAACTTCAATCAGGAATAACGTTAAGGGATTTATTGCAAACTTAAGCTCAGAGTCATGTAGACAATTCGCAGATACAGAATCACCAAGGGTTGACCAAGGCAACAAAATAAGTTCAGGCAAACTAACATTAGGAGAACTAAGTACTCAACAACAACAATACAAAACATCAATAAGATAATTTAATGATTGGAAAACAAATGTTGCTCAGTTTTAACAAGTGTCAACGCAGTTCAAATCATCAAAGTTCAATTTAGCTGGGTACAGGGAAATCTCTAGCCAATCAGGAGAAAATGCGTGGGGTGGAACACATGTGGGCAAAAGACAAAAAGAACAAAAAGGACAAAAATTATTTCGAAAAAGGTAATCTCGCACAAGTTACTAACTCAGGTGGGGAAAAAGTAGGTAAAACGGGAAAGTGTTGGCAAAGTGTCACCCTTACAGAAGGGTCTTCTGTAAGGGTTAGGAAGTAAATCTCTAAGTCTCAGTAAGGCATTTCAAAGGGGTAAAGGCAGAGAGGAAATACTTCTCCAAGGGCCTCAGCATGTGGGGCAAAAGGTTTCTTCTCGGATCTCCAAGGATTCTGACAGGATACTGCCTGTATTTTGATCGAAGTCCAGCTGGGCATTGACATATTAAAGTTCATAAAGCAATATGATTTGTCAAAGCAACAGTTCATTTGACGTTAAAGGGACAACATCCAATAGAAATTGATGATATCACTCCAACTTCAAACACCTCCAAACTTTCCCAAGTCTGTCATGAGAACAGTGTCCATCCGTATAGTTCCACTCAATCGCTAGTCCACAGTCCAGGATATTCTACATCCTAGATCAGATTCTTACAATTCTCAATATGTAAAACAATAGGCGTCTATTACAAAACTAGTCTTCTCATGGGAATCAAGTCTGAAAGAAAGGAACATGTGTAGCAAGATGACTTGACATTTTCTGCACCGTCACGAAAAATGGGGCC
This sequence comes from Pleurodeles waltl, assembly GCF_031143425.1. NCBI lineage: Eukaryota > Metazoa > Chordata > Amphibia > Caudata > Salamandridae > Pleurodeles > Pleurodeles waltl. Next base: position 860,719,516 of record NC_090443.1, read on the forward strand.
TAGAAGGCCTTAGGTAATCTAATGTGAGCAATTTAATTCAGCACATTAATACATTCAAATAAAACACATCTTAGTATGCAAACTATACAGTCTGCATTAATAAATCTTCATTAGCATTCACGTTATAGGGGCTGTTTTACAATATAACTCTGCCAATACATTTTAGTCAGTATAACACAGAACTGCATTTCTTCATGTTAACACATATATTCAGAAAACTAATGATTAGAAATTCAATATATTTGCAATACAGACTATTGGTTTATACTCTAAACATAGTGTCAATTTAAACCTTCAAGCACCTATGTTGAGGTCTATAATCTAAACGAATGCACAATAAAATGGCTTCTCAGTGTATCACTCTACAGTCAAACTGTTAGTGCATAGTGAATAAATTGGCACATATAGATGATGACTGTGACATGAGGGACAGCACTAATGTTTCTGCTACATCACTACCTTGTATTAGGGCCCACAATACACTGGCTACACCACCGTGTGTGGCTGACGCAGACCGACACAGAATGTGCTATTCACACCAGCGGTGCACTGATAGTTCTTGTATGCACTGGGCAATTGGTGAAAGAAAGAGTCACTGTTTAGTGTATAGTGTCACCCACCACAGGAACATATACCTTTCCCACAATTTTGTTACCTTTAAATGCAATGGTGGCATCAAAATACCCCTTTAACTTTATAGGTTTTCCACCATAGCTGTAACGTCTGGATCCAGAAGAGATACATTTCCCTGGAAGTTCCTCTCATAGTCAACTTGAAACACCAAAGTTAATTTCGCACCATCATCATACGGATATCGATGCCATTCAGTTCCACTACACCCGAAGGATAATCACACCTAATGCTAGATACGCAGTTCACATCATTAACCACTTGCAAAATGAAATCTTGCTCATTATCACCATCGCACTCAACTTCATTTACTCTCATTTTAACTTTACCTACAGACTTACAGCAATTTGCAAAATGACCCCTCTTTCCCCACTTGTTACAAGTAACATTGAGGGCAGGACACTCTTTGCTATTGGCCAAGTGTGATGGTGAACTACACCTAAAACATAACAGTTTATACTTGAAGCTAGCATTAGTTTTGTTTTTGGGTTTGATATATGAGGCCTGGACCATGTTCACAATCCCTTTGGATTTTCTCAAATTTTCAATACAAGACTCAGAGTGTTCAATTTGTTTAGCAATCATCAACACTTCATGCAACGTAGGGTCACCCTTCGACCAAAGGGCTTCACTGATTTTGTCAGTTTTACAATCCAACATGAACTGATCACAAATGCGTTCATCCATACTTTCACCAAAATTGCATTGTGCTGCCAGTTTATGTAAGTTCGTAACAAAGTCCTCAATAGATTCCGAGTCATTCTGTTTACATTTGCCAAAATAGAAGCGTTGAAGTATGATGGAAATTTTAGGTAAATAATGTCTATCCAATTTTAGCAAAATTGTCTCAAATTTGTTCAACGAAGAGTCTCCTTCTGCACCCTCGGAAAAACTGATGGTAGGTAACGTTTCCAACACTTCCTGACCTTCCGCTCCCAAACAATGATGAAGTAGAGACGCCTTCACTCCATATTTTACTGGAGGTGATCTGGCTTGTATTTGAAAAGGGGGGATGCTTTAAGGTCTCGAGAAGCCTGGCGCCGCCCGCCCAAGAGGTACATATAGTGTCACAATGACTCTTATTAAACATGTCCCAATGCCCATTAAAAAAAAATAACATTCAGTTCACAAATTGAGGAAACCCATCTTGGAGTGGTAAATTAAAAAAGTGAAAACGTTCTTTTTAAAGAAAGGAGTACATTGTAGAAGATTGCAGCTAGCACACCCTCCAAAAATAAAAATGAAAAAACGGACAAGAGAGCAGCTCAATGCCTCCAAATGGCAGTGAGCAAGAAGGGGTATGAAAGTAATAGACTAGGTGGGGGAGCATTTTAAAGGAAAAAAATGTAACAGCCAAGAGTAGTCAGGGAAGCAGCAGAGATGCTGGGGGTGAGGGAGCAACAAGAAGCATGTAAGGGGTGGAAATGTGAGGGTAACAGCAGCACACACAGGGTTGGATAACATTACCACTCATGCCTTTACCATGCATCCATTACAATGCAATGCCTTTACCATACATTGCTTTTACCACGCATATGCCTTTACCAAGCATGCCTTTACAATGCAAGACAAATTTATGTAAAATAAGTGAAAACCCTACATATATACATGTGAGTATGTATTTGTATGTGTGTGTATGTGTGTGTATATTGATAGATAGATAGATAGATAGATAGATAGATAGATAGATAGATAGATAGATAGCTAGATAGATAGATAGATAGATAGATAGATAGATAGATAGATAGATAGATAGATAGATAGATAGATAGATAGATAGATAGATAGATAGATAGATAGATAGATATTTTTCTGAAAAAAACTAAGGCTAAAGGAACATTATAGTTAGGTGAAAATCTCAGTTAAAACATAACATTTTAAACTAAGAAAGCCACTAAAAAGAACCAGACTCAAGTAACTCAAGTAACTATAACTTGTGCCCTAAAGTAACTATAGCTCACATCCTCACCATGCACTGCCTCTACCATCACTACTACATCACTCATGCCGTGTTCAGTGACTTCATTGATGACATCTCTGATGATATCTGAAATTACATTATTGATAACAATATGCATGGTCAGGGAGAAAGTTATAGTTACTTTAGTGCACAAGTCATCATTACCCGGCCTAAATATCACTTGTGAATTTCAGTGATTTTGCTAGTTTAAAACATAAAAGGGCCATATTTACAAGATGTGTAACTTTTCTTGTGGCCCCCTTGTATCCACTAACACCACCATGGTAGCGCAGGTTAGGGGCAATTGCATCACTTTTTTTGATGCTATTGTAACACTATACTGTATTAGAAAAAGAAATGACGCTAATCCAGTATAGAGTTAAGAGGGACATTAAAAGCAATGGGAGACTCATTTTAACTCCTGCTTCAAGCAGGCATTAAAAATGGCGCTAGAAACTGTGCAATTGAATCTTGTAGATATCAAGGAGGCATTAGCAGTCAAATTAATGAAGAAAAAACTGTGCAAGGCGGGGGCGCAAGTTATAGTTACCTTAGGGCGCAAGTTATAGTTACTTGAAATAACTCTAACTATAACTGCTGAATTTCTAAGGTTTTGTACGAGAAAATTCAGAACCTAACTATAACGTCCCTTTAACCTTAGATTTTTTTAAGTGAATGTATTTAAATAAATATATATATATAGCTAACTATATATATATATGACTGAAAAAGTAACAATGTTGTTAGGTGTGATAAAAAGATCTGCTTTGGTTTAAAAAAACATTAGAAAATCACTGAAAAAACAAAGGTTAAAGTAATGTTGTATTTAGGTGAATATGTCAGTGACAAGATGTTTTGACATGAAAAAAACACAGAAATTTACCAGTTATTGTTAGCAGAGCTAACTGTAACTTGCAGCCTGGCATGCACGGCTTATGACTTCACTTAGTACATCACTCATGACATGTCCTATGGCATTATTAATAATATCACTGATGGCACCTCAAATGGCATAATTGATGGCATCACTGATGACATCATCTAAGCTTCTTTTGTACACCTTACTCTATAAAAGAGTACGGCATTAGAGGTCTGAAAGTAAGTTACAAATAGCTCAGAATAATGTAAGGCATCAGTAATGCCATCACCCATACAAATCCTTGAGGTGCAGGAAGTTTACATAAATATATATACATACATACATACATACATATATAAACACCCTATCTTTACCTATCCCTAAACCCTAAAAATACCCTAATCCCTAATAGATATATGCATTTGCACACAATTACCTTATACAAACTTACCATTTTGTGTAAAGGCATGCATTGTAAAGGCATATGTGTGGTAAAAACGTGGGTAAATGCATATTAAAGGCACTGCATGGTAATGGAGGCATGGTAAAGGCATTACACTGTAATACCTGCATGGTAAAGGCTGTTTCCCAAACAGAGGAGAGAGCAGTATCAAGGAGTGCTCAAAGAAAACATACGTTTCCTAAATGGACTCAGTGGAAGGATAGAAATCATCCAAACAGAGGTATGGTAAAGAAGCTACACAAGAAAATCAAGGAAAGACATTGAATAAGAAGCAAGGAAATTAGATTAACAAGAACATCAAGTGACAATAAACAATGTGCTTACTTGGAGCCCACTGTAAGTATTGGTCTTGTACACAATAAATCTTTGACAAGAGATAGCTAAGAGCAGTCTGTAGTCAATACCTAAAAATCTGCCATTATGGGTGGAGGCTCGAACAGTGGGAATCCCTCATCAACACCAATTCTTACCTGCCCCTAAAACTGGTTTGGGCCTCATTTCCATTGGGTATTCATATGCAAATTAGGTCTCACTCTTTTCTGGAAAGCGATCCTGTATAATGTTGGCAATGACAAGACCTTCATTGCCCAAGACCCAGCTTTCTCGGATTTGAACTTCTATAGTATATTTTGTAAGCAGTAGCAGGTCTCTTCGAGACCCTGTGATACGTATAGGTGTCCAGTGGCACCCCATTTACCTTCCCAGGGGAAGTCACAGAGGCCTTTCAAGGCACAAACAGGCCAAATAGTCGACTCAAACCTTTCTCCCACTCACTTGGGTAGAAGGGATTTTTTTTTTTAATGACTCTCCACCCAGACATTACCACCTGGCAACAAAAATAACATCAGACCATGACAGTGGTATTTCTTCTGTAATGAGAGTTTTGTTATTTCTTACGAATCCTTCAAGCAAGAGCTGTTTAGAATCCCACCACTTGATAGGCTGCGTGTCAGCTCTTCTCCAAAGAGGGTAAATTGATTACAACAAGTATACTGTCAATCAATAGTTGATGCTGCATGGTGGTTGGAATGTTTTTGCAGTGTAGTCAGAGTATAAACTCATTGGGTCTGATTTAGATCTCGGCGGATGGCTTACTCCATCACAATGGTAACAGAAATCCCATCCACCTAAATATAAATCCCATTGGATATAATGGGATTTATGTTTCGGCCGATGTGATATCCATCACCGTTGTGATGGGGATGCTGAGATCTAAATCAGGCCCATTGTGTCCTGGACTCTTGAAAGATAGCTCCTAGATAACAAGTACCCCTGGTACCTTAAAATTGATCCAGTTGTGGTCATAGTGTTTGCTATATTCATATTCAAACCTGAAATCAAGACTATTATGGTCTTGAGGTCACTACAAAGTCAAATCAGAAAGTCTCCATGAAATAAATCAGACTAACTGTGGCATATTGGTGCATGCTTTAATCAATAGAAATAGTGGTTTAGTAATAGTCTAATGCTTCTGGTGTCCAAGTGGGATATGTGGGCTGCCTGCTAAACATCTTCAGAACAGTAGTGAAGTTATTCCTTCCCCAAACAACTGAAAAGAAAGTTCATACACACTTGCAAGACAATGTGGTCTTCTACTTAGTTCCAGGGTTTCCAGGGTTGGTGTGAGCATGTTTGTTCTGCACTGCTATCAAGGCTTTCCCAGTAAAGAATACCATAGGGGCATTCTACTTTCCTTTAGAAATAACAAAAGCTAGATCCCTCAACTAGTTAATCTACGAGAGGCAGGCCTGCCTTGATTTTGAGTTGTAAAAGAGTACAAAAATTAAACAAAGTTCTACAATTCTGTTTTGGAGACAGATTTACAAAACCTGATTAAAAATTAGAAAATGTTGCCATATTTAAAAGTTATGTCAATCTGTGCTATTTTTAATCTCCTGCCACCATACTGTTTTAATTCACAAAGTTACCATTGTTACAAATTTCTTTGCAAAACATTGGGTCAAACAAGAGGTGCCACACTATGCAGGAACTTTAATGCGTCTGCATAGGCTGACAGCATACTGCTTTGCAGTCACTTACCTTTTTCCTGACTTCCACATTTCCAGGGCAGGACATTTGGCAAAGATGATAATGACACACAAGCAGTGGCTCTTGTTCTTCTCTACTGTCACCCAAGTGACAGTGGAGAAACCCGTTTCCCTGCAGTCTCATATCATGTCCATGGATAGAATCTCCTGCTATAGGGAAATGGTAAGTGGCTATAGTTAGGCCGGCATAAGTAGAGCTTCACCCCCCTACACTTAATGCTGTACGATCTAATGAGTGGCATTGACATTGCTTTTGGACCCATCCAGAATTCTCTACCTCCTTTTCAAAGTGAACAAAATGTACTATTGATTAACATGGGACAGAAACAGGGAGACCTCTAGCTACAGTCACACATGACCAAAGGGGTAGCAGAGATGAAACCAGGGAAAGGAAGACACAGAGAGTAAAGCTTTGTTGTTACAACAAAATAAGATTTCCCTCATAAAACAGGATCAGAAAGATTTTTTAAAGGTATTCATAATAATACAATTATAATGCAACCGAATTTGTACAGGATAAATTGTGCTAGTATAGAAGAGGACTAAAATAATTAGCATGAACCCTAAGTCACCGAAAAGATTCAACAACTTGCTAAAGAAAATTACTTGGTATGATATAAGAGATAAAGTACACTCTGTCTAATGTATTGATATTGAAAACCACCATGGAGTTCCATAACCATATAGAGGAACAGGGCTGAAGGTCAAGTTCCTTTAACAGGTTATGGAACTCTGGGGTGACTTGCAATATCCTTATCATGTACACCAGGGTGTAATTTATCCCATTTAATACTTGGTCACACCATCACCTTTTTTTCACAACCTACTTAAAACCTTGGTGTGTGGCTCTTTTATATGAAAGAGCAAGCAAGTTTGCAAATATGAAGAATAAAAATAATGCCTCTAGTGTAAAATTAAATACATCAAAACATGCTAGATATTCTTGCAAACAGATAATAGAAACTTAGCAATGCAAGTAAGTTTCTTTTAAAACAATAAAAAAGTTGCACTAGCTCAGAATGTGTAGAAACATGCAGAAATATTCTAGCTTTTCTCTAACTATCTAGAGAGTGCAACAAATAAATATGTTCTCCTAGTTGTCATTGTAAGCCAGAAAAATAGAGGAGAAAAAAGAATAGCAATGTACGGTTTCCATTGCTTTAAACAACTGCTTCAATTATGCTCTTTTACCTGACCTGCCTTTCACCTCGGCTGCTTTCTTTGGCAAGATGCATTGTGACATCAGAATTCGACTGTAATAACTTATAATTTTCGAGTTCTGACATCTCTTCTTTATGAGTTGCAACTGGGTGTGTCACAAGTAACACATTATAAAGAAATTAGAGACTGGTTACAGAATCCAATGTATTAGAGGTGTGTGGACAATGTCTGTTAGCCACATGTAAAAGAAACAAATCATTTAATAAATAAAAAAGTAAGTGGATTTTGGATTAATTTAGACTTGGGTTATAACATAACGTTGTCTGATTGGTGGAGGAAGTGCTTAATGCAGTGGATACTCTACCAGCAGAGGTTTCTCCACCTTCCTATCTATCCTCCTGGATTTAGGATTTACTGCTAACTCCAACTAAGGATCTAATTGAGTCCTGTCTTATTGACAGAAGTGGAGGTGTGATTTACACCTCAGGAATGGTGATTTGACGAACCTTGGATTCAAGCGCATTTGTCACATTGCAAACCATGCCCCATTAACCATCTTAGTGAAGGGGCATAGCTATCGGTAGTGCTGCAGGTTCAGTAGCAGCAGGGAACAAATGATTAAGGTCCCAACTCTACTCCAATTATTGCTGTTTTTTAACTACAAACCAGGGAATGGGAGCCATGTTTGTTGCTTACATTAGGGCTCGTAGTGTCATTACGCTACTTCCTGCGTGCCCTGCACCTGGTCACGTGAGGAGCAGGTGATGTGAGACACAGCAGTGGAAACGGCCCAACCCACCTTTAAAGAGGTCAAATGGTGAATGATGTCACAATACTTCTCAAAACTCAAGCCGACATCATCAAACGAAGCAACATCCTAGGATGCTTATTGTTGGTCATTGTTAGTGATGCGGGACGTGGTAAAGGTAACTGTTTTTCTCATAACAGTACCTATAACACCTAAAAAAATATATAAACATAGGCCTTCTTTTTATCAGAATATTTCTTGCTCATTTTTTTGTTTTTTATCTCAGTGTATATATTTCACCGTTTAGTGCACAGGCTATTGAATTAGAGAAAGCTTTTGTTAAGTGTCACATTCTGGGGCTAACATGCACTGGGCAATTTAAAATGTGATGGGGCATAAAACACTGGGCCTTTTGTGCTCCATAAGTTTGATTCCATAAATTTATGAGTTTTCCTTTCGCACAGCTTTTATAATGCTCCTTCATTTTCCAAACCTTTGTTCTTAGGAAAAGCAATTTTCCAGCCTTCTTGGATGTAAAGTCTCCACTTGCCAAGTTTCCAGCCCTTCACCCGTATCCTGCAAGAATTATGTATTTGTGACTTCGTGCGATACAATCACATTTAATTATTTTAAAGACAGTGGATTCATGTTTTTCAAAGTCTACAGAACAACTTGGAATGCATTAATGAGACGTTTGCAAGGTTTTAATGAGCAACTGAGTCCTTTCTCACTTTCTTCTCTTTTTGGCAAGAAATACAGGTGCTACAGAAGCATCGTTAAACTAGTAATGTCAAGGGAAATGTTTAGAGGGTATCGGCTGCTGTGCAACAACGTTTATAACTTTATCACAAGCAACCAGCCACAAGAAAAAGAGAACAATATTGCTTTGTCTGGGAGAGTTCATGTGCACAAAACCACATCCTTACCCGTAATGCCTGGGCCCCTGGCAAGGAAGCTTTTCAAAGGACAACAAGCACCGTATCCTTTAAATCCAGGGATTATTATCTCATTTAAAAAGCCCTATGTAGCATGGCAAGAAGAATAACACAGCATCGCTTTACATGGATTTCCAAAGCCTCATTTCACTTTCCGGAAACAAATTCGTCTTAAGATTCTTGAACCACAATGATGTGGATCTTGAACTGCTTGGGGGTCTGTTTTAGAGGTAATCATAGGCCCCTGACCCAAAGCAGTTTTTTATTTGATACTGTAGCTTTCCGCAGTAATATGTGCTGAATAATAACTCTTGACATCCACTTCCAGCCCCAGTCTTAATCTACAAGTGAAAAATAAATCTGTCACACTACGGAAGTTCTCAGTCAAAATCTGTTATTTGTTGGACATGGGGCAAAGCTGAAAATTAATGTATTTTGACAGAACTCTATGATATTTGTAGAAAATTGATTTTGAAGATTTTGGAGGTAGATCTTTCCAAAATGGCAGGGATGGTAATTGGCCAAAGTTTCCTCTATATAAAGCAATATGATGTTGAAAGGCAGTAGCTTGGCTGTGCCGCTTAGTCTTTGAGGAAAGAATGTGAATGGGTGGTGGTCATTTTCTGATGGTCACAATTTGGTGGTCATATTTTGTGTAATATTTAATATGATTTGTATAATTTCTGCACTGCAAACCATATGAGTGGAGTGCATCTTTGGATATAACATGTAATTAATGTTTTATAAATATCTATTTGAGACTAACGTTTTAAAAGTATTATTCTGCATAATTATTTTGTATATTTTTATATGTAGTGCTTAGAATTCATTTAATCTGGAAGCGTATTCGTATTTTAGTAACTTGGCTGGAGTGAAGGTAATTTTCGTTTTAGAGATAGCTTTCATTGTGGAGTTGTTTTTCTTAAATGTTTCTTTCGAGATGCTGGTGTTAGGGGCAGAGACAGAGTCAACAAGAAGCTTATTGCGTATGAGAGATAAGAAAGTCTGAGATGAACTATGCAAGGACAAAGAGAGGAGATCTCTGGACTATTGGCAGTTGTAACTCTTTTGAAATTGCTGAGACCGAAGAGTATCAAGATTGGATGTTCCAGGGGTTTGAAAATTTTAACTTCCAATTAAATTCAATTAGCTTTGACTGTGATTTAAGAAAAGTTTAGTTAGTAGAGATTCAGACCCTTTCCCATTCTTAGAGGTGAATGGACCCTTCTGAGATACAAACCTCAAATTTTCTATGTGGCTTTATGCCATTACACCTCTCTAGAGAGAATATTCTACTGAATTTCTGTTTGCAGACCTTTCTCAATTACTCTTTAGAATTAGAATAGTCAAGTTTTAGTTTAAATGTTTAGGCAGAAGAACTTAGGCCCATATTTATACCTTTTTAGTGCTGCATTTGCGTCATTTTTTTATGCAAAAGCGGCGCAAACTTGCAAAATACAACTGTATTTTAGATGTTTGTGCCATTTTTGCATCAAAACGCGGCGCTAATGCGGCGCTAAAACAGTATAAATATGGGCCTTAGTTCTGGTGACCAAATGCCACATGTTGTTTTCTGATTTTCTGCAGTGTGGCAACGATGCTTCAATTGTCCTTTGGCAATTTTATATATTTACACTATGGTTTAGAGACTCATTTATGTAACATTGACATTGAGTCTATAATAAAACCCTTTTAACCCTATGAATCAACTCTGAATGTTATTCTGTGACATTTGGGTTGTACAGAAATCGTTCAGTGAATTTGGAAACTGCTACTCTTCACCCCTCAAAACTGAGAAGCAAAGATTCATAAGACACCAGACTTAGTGAAAGAGCCTCAGGCTCTATCAGATGGTAGCAGTAATGGATGGTTCTCTTTCCAAAGTGGAGAGAACTGGAACCATGCTCTATAGTTGGCAGTCCTCAGAGCCCAATTTCTAGTGTCCATGCCCAGAGGCAGAGGAAGGGGGGGGGGGCGGTTACCGCTCAAAAAGCCATATCTTGAGGTGCTTTCTGAAAGTTAGGAGGTCCTGGGTCTTGCGTGGGTTGGTGGGGAGGGAGTTCCAGGTCTTGGCGGCGAGGTGGGAGAAGGATCTGCCACCGGAGGTAGTGCGTTGGATGCGGGGGACTGTAGCGAGGGCGAGGTCAATGGAGGTCAATGGAGTGGAGCTGTCGAGTTGGTATGTGGAAGTTTACTCGTTCGTTGAGGTAGGCTGGTCCAGTGTCATGGAGGGCTTTGTGAGCGTGGACGAGGACTTTGAAGAGGATTCTTTTGCTGATGGGCAGCCAGTGTAGGGATCTGAGGTGGGTGGATATGTTTTTGTGGTGAGGGAGGTTGAGGATGAGACGTGCAGCTGCGTTTTGAATATGCTGAGTTTTCATTGAAGTTTGGCTGTGGTCCCTGCGTAGAGGGCGTTGCCGTAGTCCAGTCTGCTGCTGATGAGGGCATGGGTGACCGTTCTTCTTGTTTCTAAAGGAATCCATTTGAAAGTCTTGCGTAGCATGCAAAGGGTGTTGAAGCAGAAGGACGATATGGTGTTGATTTGCTGGGTCATGGAGAGAGCTGAGTGTAGAACGATGCCAAGGTTGGGTGCGTGGGTGGTGGGTGTTGGGGGTGGTCCGAGGCCAGTGGGACACCAGGAGTTGTCCCAGGCTGTCTTGTTGGGGCCGAAGATGATGATTTCTGTTTTGTTTGAGCTAAGTTTGAGGTGTCTTGTTGTCATCCATTTGGCGATGTCGAGGAGTCCGGCGTGCAGGTTTATCTTGGTGGTGGCTGGGTTCCTGGTGAGGGAGATGAAGAGCTGGGTGTCGTCTGCATAAGAGATGATGGTGATTCTGTGGGGGTGGAGGATGTTGGTGAGGGGGGCCATGTAGATGTTGAAGAGGGTGGGGCTGAGGGAGGATCCTTGGGGGACCCCGCAGATGATCTTGGTGGCTGGAGACCAGAGGGGAGGGAGGCAAACTCTTTGGGTTCTTTCAGAGAGGAAGGAGGTGAGCCAGTCCAGGGCCTTGTGTTGAATTCCGGCATCAAAAAGGCGTGCGCGGAGGGTCTGATGGCATACAGTGTCGAAAGCTACAGAGAGGTCTAGGAGGATGAGGGTCTCGCCCTTGTCCACTCTGGTCCTGATGTCGTCTGTGCAGGCGATGAGGGCGCTCTCAGTGCAGTGGTTCTTGCGGAATCCAGACAGGGAGGCGTCAAGTATGTTGCTTTCTTTTAAGAAGTGAGACATTTGGGCGCTGACTGTCTTCTCAGCGACATTTGCGGAGAAGGGGAGAAGAGAGATGGGACGGTAGTTTGTGAGGTCTTCCGGGTCTGCGTTGGGTTTTTTGAGGAGCGCATTGATTTCAGCGTGCTTCCAAACGTCTGTGAAGGTTGCGATGTCGAAGGAGCTGTTGATGATGGCGCGGAGCTGAGGAGCGATGATTTGGCTGGCCTTGTTGAAAATGTGGTGGGCACAGGGGTCTGTGGGGAGCCTGAGTGGATGGAGGTCATGTTTTTTTGCAATTTCTTCATTGTTGGTGGGTGTCCAGGTGTGTAGTTGGTTGGGGTGGGAGGGCGTGTTGTTGGTCATGTCGGTGGTGGTGATGGTGGGTGCTGATGCTGTGAAGCTGTTGTGTATGTCTGCGATTTTGATGTGAGTAGTTGGAGAGGGAGTTGCAGAGGTTTTGGGTGTGTGGAGGGTCGATGGTGCTGGATTTGGGTTTGGTGAGTTCTTTGACGATGGCAAAGAGTTCTTTGCTGTTGTGTGTGTTGTAGCCTATGCGTTTTTTGTAGAAGGGCCGTTTGGTTGTCCGGATGAATTGGTGGTGTTTGGGCATGGCTGTTTTGAGGCCGGATAAATTGCTCATTGAGGGTTCTTGGCGCCAGGCTTTCTCAATTTTACAGCATTCTCGTTTGGAAGCTTGGAGTTCTGTGGTGAACCAGGGGGCGGTCATGGCGGTGCGGGTGTTGTTGTTTCTTTTCAATGGGGTGAGGGGGTCTGCGCAGGTTGTTAGCCATTATGTCAGGTTGTGGGCGGCAGTGTTGGGGTCGTTGGTGATGGGAGGTGGAGCTTATGTGAGGTTGGCGATCAGGTGTTCTTTGGAGATCTTGTTTCACTTGCGGCAGGGTGTAGTGTGTTGGTGGTGGGTGGGGGGTTTCATGAAAGATAAGTGGAGGTGGTCAATCCAGTGGAGTTCGGTGGTATGGGTGAAGGTGATGTAGCTGCTGGAGGTGAAAATTGCATCAAGCGTGTGTCCTGCTGAGTGAGTGGGTGAGGTGGCCAGTTGCTTGAGGCCGACATTCATGAGTTAGTCCAGCAGGGTTGTGGAGTTGCAGTCGTGGGTGCTTTCCAGGTGAAAGTTGAGGTCACCAAGGAGTATGTAGTCTGCGGAGGGGAGGGCGTGGGAGCTAATAGTATCTGCGATGGCGTCGCAAAATGTGGGGCGGGGTCCTGGTGGTCTGTAAATGAGGGTTCCTCTAAGGGTGGTGTTGGCGTTGATGTGTATTAGAAAGTGTAGGTGTTCTGCGCTTTCTAGGGTGTCGTTGGCGTTAGTGGAGATTTTGATGGTGTTTTTGTGTATGATGGTGATACCTTCTCCTGGCTTGTTTATGTGGTCTCTAGGGTGATTTTGTAAGCTTCTGGGATGGCTATGGCTATGTCGGGTTCTGATGAGCGGTGCATCCATGTTTCCGTGAGTAAGGCGACGTCAGAGGAGTATGTTGTGAGCAGTATGTTTAAAGGTGCAGAAGACACCTGCTGAAGATTTGCGGTCTTTGTGGGACGTAAGATTGGCCAGGTTAAATTAGAAGTTCACTTTTTGTGAATGTGAGGGAATTTGTATAGTGAATCTTACTGTTCTGATGTTACCCTGCAGGTCGAGGTCTCATCAGAAGTGATTGTAAAAATTCTTGTGTGATTGAAACCGTTTATTCTAAAGCAGACAAAGGTTAATTGTATTGTATTTTGTATGTGTGTGTTGCTTGGAGAAAGGGTGCATGCAGATTGTAAAGGAGGGGGAATTGCTGCTAGGAGCGAGGTCTACATCACAGTGTGCCGTTGGCTTGTGTGGTAGTGGGTTCCCATTGGTGGGCAACATCATAGGGTGACACACTGTGATTGGTGGTTGTGGTAGAGTAACGGATTGTGGATACGGCACTATTCCGAATTGAATTATTGCAACAAGTTTTGAAAAAATGAAATGTTGTAAAGTAATACAAGATATGTTTAGAGGAGATGTTTATATCTTTAGTAGGTAGGGAGGGAGAAGTGGCTTGGGAAAGTGCTGCTCATGCGAAAGAAAGAGAGAAATACCAAGGTAGGGTAAAGAAAGTTGTGCAGAGGTATGCAGATGTTAGATGGGATGCTGATAAATATGGTGAACAGACATGATAGAGGGAATGAAGCTGAATCCAGCTTTGCCTACTGATGTGACTGAGGGAGAGGGGTAAAGGAAAACAACATGAAAACCGAAAGCCTGATGACATGTATGTGGATAGTGATAGGGATTCTGGAGAAAGACTTTTGGACATGTTACTTTCAGAACGTCCACCCTCTCATACTGCAAATAGAGATGAAAGTGGAAATCAGAATGTTTGTGGTAGTGGTCCAGTTGCTATTGCGACTGCCCCAACAATTCGACCCCTGGCACGGTAGGAGTGTCTCCTACTGGGATACCTTGTGGGTCTCAGATAGGAGGACAGGGAGAATGTGTTCCCATTGATTCTACATTGAGTACTGTGGATGCTCTTAGAGTTCCAGTCACTATTGGTCCAGTGGTTCCTATGTACAAGACAGAAGGTCCTGGGAGAAATATGTATAATCTGAATGTGCCTGGTAATGCTGAAAGATAGAGAAGAGTCTCAAATGTTTCCAGTGCCAGGGATTTTGTTCCTTTAATTCTAACTCATGCTAGTACGCTACGTGGGGCAAACACAGATACGACAATGAACATCTCAGGATGTGATTCCATAGGGTCATATCAAAAGATGCCTACTCATACTACTCCCATCTGGGAAACCACCATTGAATCAAGGAAACAAGTCCATCTAAAAAATTCCTGTAGTTACTTACGTGATCTATTAGTGCCAAGGAGATAGATGAATGGGTACAATTCTTTAATGAAAATATTCCATCTAAGGAAAGTACGAGTACAGAGGTGAGCGAGTGAATGCTGTCACTACCCCCAAAGGAGAGAATTTTAGATGTGACAAAAATAGTGATATAGCTGGACGTGATGATTGTTGGAAATCTTTGGTTGGAGAGGCTAAAAACATATCAAGAAGATGAGTTTGCCTTCACATGTAGGGACATTACCAAACAAGCGAGCCAAGTTCATGATAAGTTGGCAGAATTGGCACACAATTATGAGGTAGATCTAAACAAAACAAAAAAACTTGCAAAGAACCTATCAGGTGTGTTGTAGTGACAAAGATATCTCTGAGATGAGGACGTCAGGATTAAAGGCCCAGATTAAGGAACTGATTCATAACATTAGTAAATGGAATGATTGGATAAGTAGGAGACCAAATGGGCGAAAAAGAAAGAAGTGAAGAAACTTTCATGTGAACCACATCCGGTTAGATCAGAGGGAAGTGTTGAAGCTTTGCTTTTGAGAGAGGTGACGGCAGAGGTTATGTTCATGTGCCATAGAGCAGGAGTGATCTTGCATCATTTACCAATGACTTCTCAAAATTGCGAGCAGAGACATTTTAACAGGCTGAAAGGTTTGTGAAGATTTCATTGGTGTTGTGGGTTGATTTTAACACATTATTTGACATTGTTGTTCCAAGTGATTTATGGGAGGAATGTAAGATAGCTATATGCTGGCCTGAGAAGGAAGCATCTAGGAATCTAACTAAGGGTTCCTCACCATTGGTTATGAAGAACTACCAGGAGATCATAACATTTCCAAAAAGGAAAGTGCCCCCTAGGGATGCTGTCTGGAAAAAAAATGGCAGGACAACTCAAGAACCAAAGGAGTCGATACATGCCTATTATGGGAGATTGTTGCAGTCATTCAAACAGTATAGTGGACTGGAGACTTTAGAGGCGAAGGATATGGGACATTTTGTGTTGAGGTTTGTGATGGGGTTGAGATCAGAGATTAGTTTGATGATTCAGCAGCATTCGATCTGCTGGCAGAATAAGTCCATTGATGAGATTTTGTGTTATGCAAAATACTGCCACGACAAAATAGAAATGAAGCAGAAAAGGCTCAAAGAGAAGTTGATGCTTGCTCAAATGAAAGCTGCTTAGAGAACTACCCAGATGTCCAAGCTGTGAGTAATGCAAGTGCAATGCAAGGTGTGCATCAACAGTCACAGAATCCAACACAAGTTAGAGGATGAGGTTTCCCAATAGATCCTAGTACAGGAATGTATGTAAATAGTTTAAAAAGGTCAACCCCTTGTCATGTTTGCAAGAAACTGGGGCACTGCAAATGTTGTTTAAATCCTGCTAATCAAGCTAAAAATACAGGGATGTACCTTCGCAGAATAATAATTGTAACCACATGCAGGAAGTTCAAAAGCAAAGGAATCAAAATTTCAATGTGCCTCAAGCCCAACCATTCAGGTCCCTCAACCGCTAATGGTTGAAAATGCTACTGGCATGTACCAACATCCAAATCAAGGTTTGAGGATGAATCTAAATGGAACGCAGAATGGAAATTTGTTCCAACAATATCCTTTGATTGGCACGGGTGAAGGAAATGGCCTCTGTTGGTGCCTAAGAGGGGAGGAAGACTGAGCACTTGGTGCAGCCTTAGAGGTAGACCAGAGTAGGCCATTCATATATAGAGAAGAGGAGGGCCACCCCATGTCATTGTTGGTTGACACTGGTGCTACCCGCTCTACTTTGAGAACAGTGGAAGTCCCAAACCTACCCCTCTCGTGAAAAAAATTCAAGTTGTTGGTGTGCAAAATAAACAGATGACAGTTCAGTAAACTGTCCCAGTTTTAGTCAAAATAGGATATTTTGAAGACAAGCACAAGTTCATATTATGTGATCGTAATCCAGTAAATCTCTTGGGAAGAGAATTCCTAGCAAAATTGTGTCATTTGTTGTACCCCAGCAGGACTAGAGGTTCATACTCAAGATGAAGATGCTGCCTTTAAGTTCATGAAAAGTGAAGTATTGCACGTTACTGACTCTTTTAACAGTTGATGATCTGTCCTTGGACTTGAGGGAAGCTGCTAAGCATGAAGTGTGGGATTTTTCAGGAAAATAAATTGGACTGATAAAAGGTGTAGAACCTGTCCGAATCACTGTCAAAACAAATGTTGAGTTTCCAAAGACTCCGCACTATAACTTGACTCCTGAGACGATTGCTGGAATAACTCCTGTAATTGAGTCAATGATTCAGCAGGGAATTCTGAAGGAGACAATGGGAAGTCTTTGTAATTCTCCCATCATGGGTCTTCAGAAACCAAATGAGAAGCACAAGATTGTACAAGATTTGAGAAAAATAAACAATATTTCCTGTTGCCCTGTGGTACCGAATGCAGCTATGATATTGTTTCGGATTATTTGAGGCTGAATGGTTCACTGTCATTGAGATGTGTCAAGCCTTCTTTTCGATACTGTTGCATGAGGACAGCCAGTCCCTTTTTGCATTCTGGCTCGGAAACAGGGCCTTAACATAGTGTTGTGTCCCACAAGGGTATATTGAGTCTCCATTAATCTTTAATCAGATTCTAAAGAAAAATCTGGAATCTCTGATTATACCTTGCAACTCAGTTTTGATTCAGTACAACAACGACCTTATGATGGCGTCCAATAATCAAGAAGCATGCAAACAGGATACTATTGCATTGTTGAACCACCTGGCTGAGAATGGACATAAAGGCCCTCATTCTAACCCCGGCGGTCTCAGACCGCCGGGGCCAGGGTCGGCGGGAGCACCGCCGACAGACCGGCGGTGCCCCGCAGGGCATTCTGACCGTGGCGGTTTGGCCGCGGTCAGAAAGGGTAAACCGGCGGTCTCCCGCCGGTTTACCGCTGCCCTTAGAATCCCCCATGGCGGCGCAGCTTGCTGCGCCGCCATGGGGGATTCTGACACCCCCTACCGCCATCCTGTTCCTGGCGGTTCGCCCGCCAGGAACAGGATGGCGGTAGGGGGTGCCGCGGGGCCCCTGGGGGCCCCTGCCGTGCCCATGCCAATGGCATGGGCACGGCAGGGGCCCCTGTAAGAGGGCCCCACAAAGTATTTCAGTGTCTGCCTAGCAGACACTGAAATACGCGACGGGTGCAACTGCACCCGTCGCACCTTCCCACTCCGCCGGCTCAATTCTGAGCCGGCATCTTAGTGGGAAGGTTGATTTGCCCTGGGCTGGCGGGCGGCCTTTTGGCGGCCGCCCGCCAGCCCAGGGCAAATCCCAAAATACCCTCAGCGGTCTTTCGACCGCGGAGCGGTATTTTGGTGGGGGAACTTCGGCGGGCAGCCTCCGCCGCCCGCCGAAGTTAGAATCACCCCCAAAGTGTTCCCTGGGAAATTCCAGTAATGTCAAAAACAGGTTCAGTACCTTGGACATTAAATTGAGAAAGAAGTGAGAAAGGTGTCACAAGAGAGGATCTCAGCTATACTGAAAATGGGTCCACCAGCTACACAGAGAGAGGCCAGGATGTTTTTTGGGGTGAGGGCTACTGTAGACAGTGGATACTCAACTTTTCCCTAGTTGCCAAACCTTTACAGAGGCTGGCACACAAGGATGTGCCTGTTCCAGTACCATTGGACGAGTGCCTTGTCGCATTACTTGAGCTGAGATAATCTCTCAAACATGCCACAGTCCTGAGGATGCCCGATCATAACAAATCTTTTCTGCAGTGAGAGGGAGGGGTGTGCTCTCTCAGTGCTGACACAAACGCATGGAAATGCCAAGAGACCAGTGGCATATTTTTCCGCTATGTTGAATCCTGTTGTGTCTGCTTTGCCTGGTTGCCTTAAAGCTAGTACTGCAATTGAGAGGTGTGAAAATATTGTTGTGGGTCATCCATTCATTGTGCACATGTCTCATTCAGTTCAGAGCTCTTATTGACGAGGACACACACTCAATATTTTACCAGTAGTAGACTTACAAAGTATGAGAAGGTGATTTTAGCCTTTGAAAATGTAACAGTCAAGCGATGTGGAATTCTGAATCCTGCTGCCTTATTGCCAATAATGAGTCAAAGATTAGATGAAGATTGTGACGGAGACGACGATTGCCATGATGTCACTGAATTATGTACCGAACCCAGACATACGAGATGAACTATTGCCCAAATCTGATTATGTTCTTTATGTTGATGGTTTGTGTTTGAGAGACAGAGGAGGACGTTTGAGAGCAGCCTACGCTGTCTTTACTCTGTCTGGAATTGTTGAAGAGTCTTGGCTTCAAGGAATATTTTCGGCCCAAGTGGCTGAGCTGATTGCTCTTACAAGACCATGCTGTGTTTTTGATCAATTTAAAGTGATGATCTTTACCAATATTCAGTATGGCTTCCGTGTCATTCATGACTTCGGGCAACTGTGGTCTCAGCGAGGATTTATGATATCCTCTCGATTGAACAGGTGAAAAATCTCCTTGACGCACTCCAATTGCCTGAACAGGTTGCGGTGGTCAAGTGTCCTGCATACCGCCCTGGAGATGATCATGTGACTTTGGGAATCAGTACACTGACAAGATTGCAGAGTGTTGTGCACACAATGTTTGAACATTTAATTGAGAATTTACAAACGAGGGAATGGATGAGACTAACTTTAACCTCTTGTTGACAACAGCTGACACCTGGGATGATGTGAAAAGGTTTCAGGAAGAGGTGTCTGAGGAAGAACAACAAGGTTGGGTTAGAGCAGGTTGTGTCAAAAGAGATGATGACGTTTGGGTTTCAATGGATGGAAGGCCAGTGTTGTCAGCTAGTTTGTTACCACCTGTGTCTCGATATTTCCATGGCCCTGCTTATATTGCCATGGATGCTATGGTGAGGTAGTTCAGGTGCACCTGGTTCAATCCTAAATTCAGAATGATGGCTGAAGCTTTATATCACAGGTGTGTTATATGTCTTCAGAACAACGTTGGGAAGAGGACTGCAGTTACTTCGAGCCACATAGGGAGATCGGGAGGACTTTTTAACAGAATTCAGATGGATTTCATTGAGATGCCTGTGTGTAATGATTTGAGGTATGTTTTGGTCATTGTATGTACCTTTACCCAATTGGGTTGAAGCATACTCGACTAGGCGAAATGATAGTCTCACTGTGGCAAAACTGTTGTTGAAAGTACTTATTCCGAGGTTTGGCTTCCAAACATCTTTGGAATCAGATGGAGGAATTAATTTCAACAATGCACTGCAGCTATAGACCTGAGACTTCGGGTCTTGTTGAAGAAGTGAATAGCAGGCTGAAATTGAGATTGGCAAAGGTGTGTGCTTCAACGTCTCTGAAGTGGCCTGATGCTTTGCCTCTTGTGTTGATGAGTTTTCCGAGTGTACCTGGTCAAAAGACTGGGTTATCCTGATGGGAAGGGCGATGAGACTGCAGGCGATTCCTGCTATTGCACTTGTGAATATAACTGATGACATGGTCCTTGATTATTGCAAGGGACTAGCTGATGTGATCCGATCTGGGTCTCATCTGGTGGAACAGTTACAGCCTCCCCACAACAAAACAGTGCCATGACCTCAGTCCCGGTGACGGGGTCTTGGTGATGAAACAAGTCAGGAAGACGTGTCTGGATCCTCATTGGCATGGGCCTTATCAGGTGATCCTGGTGACAACGACTGGTGTCAATTGTGGCAGTCTCCCCAACTGGATCCATGCTTCTCACACTTGCAGGGTGGAGTGTCCCCTTGATGAAAAAGCACCTGTCCCGGAAGAGCCAGAAGTGTGTTAAAGACAACCGGAGCAGGTCAAACAAACTGTCAGAGACCAAACTGAGCCTGAACTAGCACTAGATCAAGGAGAAGAGGGTCTGGAGCAAATCACATCTGATTCTGAAACAGAGCTGATTGAAGTTTGTCCTGAGGTGCAGGAGTCAGACTCAGAATCAGCTGGAGACCAATGGGTTAGATGGCAGGAGCATGAAGGAGTGAAGTTACCTAAAGAGCATGTGCCATCAACAGTTTCTGAGGAAACAGAGAATTCCAACCTGAGTGAAAGTGAAGACGAAAGTGTAAAATGGAGAAAGTCAAAAAGAACAAGGGTACCAATCATAGGGACCCTTCACCTGAATGGACCTACTTCTGTGAACTGACATTGTGATTGAGCTGTCTCTGGAACTTTCATTGTCATCTGGAAGCGTAGTTTGTGCACATATTGGAGACATCTATATTGATCAGGATAGAGAACTTAGGAAAACACCAAAGCCCCAGTAGAAGAAAGATTGCTGTTATTTAGAACACGGAGAAGGGTAAGGAAGCCTCAAGAAGATTTATATGTATTGATACTGAATGAACTTCTGAGCTTTATTTCCCGGATTGCATTCATACAAACAACAAAGAGACACTTAGTGCTGCCATATTTTGCTTGATAATAGATCTTATTCTAAAAACGTAATGGAGATAAATCAAAGAAATAGATGTAGATGCATAGTGAGTGCTTCACTGCTTGTTTTGCTCATCATAATATTAACATTGCTAGTAGGAGTGTTTTCTCAACTAATCCTGTAGAGGGAGGGACTTCTTCTGATATTCCTTCCCAATATATTAGTCCTAGGGAGGGCAATAGGTTAGGTGAGAAAGAATTATACGTAGATACATCTAGAGGAGAATATTCTGCAAATGTGAATGTCCACCTGCTATATGAATATGTAGAGACCATTAAGGCAAGGGACTGCTATGTATATATTCAGTTGCCTTCATCTGCTGCAGAAGGAATTATTTATCACCACCTCCATGTGATGTACGGGATTGTAGTCTGCTGTTGAGTTTATTTTACGGGACAGGACATTATCAGTATTATTTTTCCAGCTATGATATGGTTCTTTCAGAAATTCCTATAGTTGAACATTTGCATAGACATCCAGCCCCATTGGAAACAAACATAATTGCACGATTTTTCAAACCCCTTTTCACCTTAGATATTGTATATGCACATAGACACAACTGAACTTGTCTTTTATCAGATGTAGAAAAGATGTTCTTGAATTTAGTTGAAGACAAGAGAGATTTGGAAATCGGATCACAGACAGATGAGTTATTTCGAAGTCAGAATAGATGGACAAAGGAAGAAATAAAACACCAGTTAGCTGGAAACTTAGCTGCTTTAGCTTTAGATTGGGAACATAAAGGGAGATTGTGCATCTGGATGGAAAGGTCCACCACTGACAATGTGTTTGTGGGAAACAGTGAATGTGAGCACACATTTGAAGTTTGTGGAAATTTCAAAATGATTTTTATCATTTCTGCACTGCAAAGCATATTAGTGGAGTGCATCTTTGGATATAACATTTAAACAAAGTTTTATGAATATTTATTTGAGACTAACCTTTGAAAAGTATCACTTTGCATAATTAGTTTGTATATTCCTATATGTAGTGTTTAGAATTCATTTAATCTGGAAGTATATTCATGTTTGATTAACTTGGCTGGAGTGAAGGTTTGCACATATTTGTTTTTACAGTTAACTTTCAACGTGGAGTTGTTTTTCTTAAATGATTCTTTCAAGATGCAGGTGTTAGGAGCAGAGACGGAGTCAACAAGAAGCTTATTGCGCATGAGAGATAAGAAAGCCCGGGACGAGCTATGCAACGATGAAGAAGCTGGAAGCTTCGCAGTCGTAACTCTTTTAAAATTGCTGAGACGGAACAGTATCAAGATTGGATGTACCAGGGTTTTGGAAAATGTAACTTCCAATCAAATTTAATTAGGGTTTCAATCGAGAAGCTTTGACTATGATGTCTTTGTCTTGGGAAACTGTGATTTACCGAAGGTTTAGTTAGTGAGAGACTCAGATCATTTCTTATCCTTAGAGCTGAATGGAACCTTGTGAGGTGCAGACCTCTTATATTCTATGTGGCTTCATTCCATCACACCTCTCTTGGCTCACCGAGTGTCATGGGTGAGCTGCTCTCAGCTTGCATCTTAACTGTCAAGCACTCATCTGGTCCCAACCACAGAGACAACTCTGGAGCTGGTGCTGGACCTCCACTCCCTCTCAGGATGATGCAAGATCCAGGAACGGTACTCCTAGATCCTGCACCATCCCGAAGAGGGAGAGGGCATGGGGCAAAATAAGAAAAAGAAGCTTGCGTTCTGAATCTGCACAGCAATAGTACTAATCTGCTTAACAGGATACATCGCTCCTGAGACCTTCTGGGTATGCAAAGGTGGACGTTTACGGGACCAGCACCTCTGGTTTCATGAAGACAGAACACACTGGAAACCACAAGAAGAGGCTATTACCATCAATGCGTAGTAAGCCTCTACATCATTTACAATACGCTGCTTCAATAACTAACACTCACAGGTTTCTTCAAAATCATGGATTCTGACTCTCAAGGAAGAACATGAAATACTGATTGGCGCCTCTGACACTCCCAGGGTAAACTCAGAACATAGATCAGAGTTACTGGCACTCCCAAGATTACACTCAATGCATGGATTGGAGTTAGGAACACTCCCAAGGCATACTAGATAAGAGGTTACACTCGGAACAAGGTTGGAGTTACTGGCACTCTAAAGGTTACACTCAGCACATAAGTTGGAGTTCATGACACTCCTTAGGTATGCTAGAAACACAGACTGGAGGTTACAAGGTTCATACAATTATCAATCGCTTCTAAAAGAATATTCTTCTTGACACTTTTGTTCAATAGATAAACACAGAATTAAGTGTCTGGTCCATGAGCAAAAACAGTTCATGTACCAAGGTTGGAGAGAGGGTCCAGAGTAAGGACCAGCAAGGAGCACTGGAGGAAAATTACGGAGAAAGAACTGGAGACAAGTTTAGAGTTTTGAAGAGGCTGATAGTCAGGCCTGCTTCCTGCTATAAAGGATTAGTGCACACTAACCTGAAGAGAAAGTACATATCCCTAACTAATACCTTAACTGGAATCCAAAGACGGCAGGAGGCTCAGAGTAAGAAGCTCAAGGGGAGATGGAACCATAGCTAATGAAGGAAGACACAAGAAGTGTTGCAGAAGCCAGGGTAATGGGATCATCAGGACGGCTTGGAAGACTTGACCGCTGGTAGTTCTGGGCAACTCCAGAGTTGAGTGCTGGGACAAAACTTGCACAAGGCTGGAATGCAGGAAGATTCAGGCGACACAAGGAGGTGAGTGCAGGGACAATGCTTGCACAGGACAGGAATGCTGGAAGAACCGGGCAAACTCTGGAGGGGAGTGCAGGGACAATGTTTGCGCAGGATGGGAACAAGGCCAAATGCCGATGCAGGTTCAGAGGTGGTATTTATATTGGAAGTAAAGAGTGTTCCAGAAAGGCACGTGCCCCACGTGGCATTGTGGAAACTTCCAATGAACCTAGGGTAAATCACATGTTAAGCACAACAGATATAAGGGCTACCAGGTGCACACAGTAAATGGAAACAACTAACAAGTATAGCAGAACCCTAATGTGTGATGGGACAGTTGAATGGGTCACCAAGGAAGCATACTTATCCTAAAAAGACATGTGAAAATGTGGAGGTGCAAACACACTAAACTTGCTTAGCAACAGAACAGGAGGGTCAATGATTCAGATTTCCTGGGAGGGGAATCATTCAGTTCTTGGGACACGAAGGCACCACTCGATAAGGTTGACTTGGAATGCTAGGGGCAGGTAGGCGCCACAAGGGATGGGTGACATGAGCCTGACGAGTAAAAACGATAGCACATAAGGCACAAGATGGAGTTGTGATGCCTTGGAAGTATCCTAGGTGTCAAAAAAAGGAGCTATAGGTTAATTATAGCCTCAAACAAATAGCAGAATTTAATATCCATCCAAACCTGGCAGTGCTGGCTCATCAGTACACTATAGGCACATGTAATAAATATTCAATTTCCCCCGTATTCTGGGTTCAGTGAATGAATTAGAACAAATATACTGAGCTAGAGTTTGGCAGATGGGTTACTCTGTCACAAACATGAGGGATATCCCTTCTGCCGCATTACTATCTCCATAGGCTATAACAGGATTGTAATACGGTAGGCAGGATATCTGTTATGCTTGTGACAGAATAACCCCTTTCACCAAACTCTAAATCAGGCCCTAGCACTCCAGAAATCACGATATGAAAGTGATATTGTTTCCACAATTTTGAGGTTCAAATTGAGGTATTAAAAGAAGCATAAATTGCAGTTAATTTTATCATATGACGATAGCGTGTATTAGCAAATATAACAGAATATTATATTTAGAGATACAGAAAAACCAACAACTACAGAAACCAGAGCAAAGAAAGCAATGCTCTAAGACATGGAAATTACCTTCAGCACAAAATACCATTTCATAAGAGCAAATGGAGAAAGCAGAAGATGTTAGCAACAGGGTAGTTCCAACACTGTCCAAGACGAATGCAAAGTTACAGAAAACCAAGTCAAATATGTTGAATTCAAAACAATAGTCAGACAGTTGCTGCACAACGAACCACAACCCAAAACGAACCACAACCCACTGCTGCTACTAAACTAGACAACCCTGCCCTAAAAAGATATACACAACTTCAATACCCTTCTCCCTCAGCTCACTGCTCCCCTCAAAATGGTTCATCTATCTATGCATTTGACCTATATCCCTGAGGTTAACGTTCTGCTGCAACCTAACTCTTTTGTAAATCAATTATGAGAAAGCAACTTCTAAATTATGCTCACAACCTTATCTGACACTACAACATTCCTGGATCAATGATGTTGAGGAAACCAAACCATGAAACAGAGTCTCTCTCGTCCTCAGCCCAGCTATACACTCCACCTCTCCTTTACCCAAGAATGAACAAGGGGAACAAAATACTCATATTGCTGAGTTGGGGGTTCCCTACTTCACACACACCACCTCTGCTGCTGTTCCTACAGCCATTGCCCAACAGTGTATTCCTCCCTTCCCTCATGACCCCCCACTAAAGAGCATCCATTCAGTGTTAATGATAAGCTTGGGAAGGCTCAGTCTTAATGCCCTCAGCTGCTTACCAATATCTGGACAGAAATCTACCTACCTGGACTACCTAAAAGAATAATGAAGGAAAAATAGACGCAACTATACCTCAGTCATTTAAACCTAAATAACAAGCTCAATAACCTTCAAAGCTGACTCCCATTTGTCATCACTGACTAATTGTCATCCCACTTTTCACCCAGTCTTCCCCCTCACAATCCACAAATCTCAGATGTTGATCAACTGCTCCCGTCTGCCCCATCCCGTTGGCCCATCAGTGAGACAAGGTTTGAATTTGCTGATAAACTACACCATAAAAATCCTGAACCAAACCCCATTGAAAGGCTAACTGTCTTAAGTTCCCATAACAAGACTGCTAACAACCTTAGTTATCTGACACAGCCTCTGTCATTTTAAGACTGACTGGGATTTACCTTCAGACGCATAGAGAACAAGTCTGTATGTGTGGATAGTTTCGTACAGGTACAGCAACTCTCCATTGTAACCTATCTTCGCAATGGAAATGTCAACTTTACATTACTATTAATGCAAATTATGGATGCATTAAGCTATTACAGCTTTCAGATCTTAAACCTCACAGAAGTTTAATCAAGCATTACAGGCTATCATGAAATCCCTTTGCCCCATAACCAATCTTCTACGCAGCGTTTTGGTCCTAGCTCTCCAAAATGTTTCCCTTTTTTGCACAGTGTGTCGGCCCCCTATTCTCAGTGGACTTCCAAACTACATGTATAATGTTCACTAGAGACCATGAACTATCAATGTAATTAAGTGACCTGGGCTAAACACGGATACTTTATGTGTATTTTGTTTATTGATTCTGGATTATTGCAATTAACTGCCTTGGGTTTTCAAGAAAAAATACTGTTAGAAATGGGGTCTTTGGTTGACAGTCAGGTTACCCCCTGTTCAAGCAAGGACCCTCACTCTAGTCAGGGTAAAAGAGAATCACCCTCAGCTAACCCCTGCTTAACCCCTTGGTAGCTTGGCAGAGCAGTAGGCTTAACTTCAGAGTGCTAGGTGTAAAGTATTTGATCCAAAACACACAGTAACTTAATGAAAACACAAAAAAATGACACAACACCAGTTTAGAAAAATAGGAACTATTTATCTAAACAAAACAAGACCAAAACGACAATAATCCAACATACACAAGTCAAGTTATGAATTTTTAAAGATTAAACTAAAAAATAGCGCCTAGAAACACAAAATGCTTCGATGAGGTGTTAACACGGATTCGTGACGGAGTCGTTCCCAAAAAAGCTGACACCAGCAGCGCCGGACACACAGTCGCATAGACCCCCAAGTACAGTACCTTTGGTGAAGAGTGAAAACAAGCCGATGCGCGAAGTCGGGGATCGCGGCATCTGTGGGAAACATTGAATCTGCGCACTTCGAGCGGCATCGGTCACGACATGGTGCGGCGACTTCCACGGAGTCGCAGACTTCAGCGGGGCAGCAGCGGCTGGGCGAGGGCCTGCGAAGGTTGTCGCGTTCCAGCGAAGATCACAGAGTCGGGTGGAGGCGGCGTCACCGGATTCAGCAGCAGCGTCGGTCTGAAGTCGTCCAAAGTCGATTTCCTTGGATTTCCACCAGCTTTCCTTTCAAGGGCCCTGGGACTGGATAGGGCACCACTTGTCAGAGCAGGAGTCTCTCCAGAGACTCCAGGTGCTGGCAGAGTGAAGTCTTTGCTGTCCCTGAGACTTCAAACAACAGGAGGCAAGCTCTAAATCAAGCTCTTGGAGATTTCTTCACAAGATGAAAGGCACAAAAAGTCCAGTCTTTGCCCTCTTACTCTGGCAGAAGCAGCAACTGCAGGATAGCTCCACAAAGCACAGTCACAGGCAGGGCAGCACTTCTCCCCAGCTCTTCAGCTCTTCTCCAGGCAGAGGTTCCTCTTGATGTCCAGAAGTGATCTAAAGTCTGTGGTTTTGGGTGCCCTTCTTATACCCAATTTCTCTTTTGAAGTAGGCCTACTTCAAAGTAAAGTCTCTTTTGAATGTGAAATCCTGCCTTTCCCAGGCCAGGCCCCAGACACTCACCAGGGGGTCGGAGACGGCATTGTGTGAGGACAGGCACAGCCCTGTCAGGTGTAAGTGACCACTCCTCCCCTCCCTCCTAGCACAGATGGCTCATCAGGCAATGCAGACTACACCCCAGCTCCTTTTGTGTCACTGTCTAGTGTGAGGTGCAACCAGCCCAATTGTCAAACTGACCCAGACAGGGAATCCACAAATAGGCAGAGTCACAGAAATGGTATAAGCAAGAAAATGCTCACTTTCTGAAAGTGGCATTTTCAAACGCACAATCTTAAAATCAACTTTACTAAAAGATGTATTTTTAAATTGTGAGCTCAGAGACCCCAAACTCCACATGTCCATCCTCTCCCAAAGGGAATCTACACTTTAATCAGATTTAAAGGTCGCCACCATGTTAACCTATGAGAGGGAGAGGCCTTGCAACAGTGATAAACGAATTTAGCAATATTTCACTGTCAGGACATAAAAAACACATTACTATATGTCCTAGCTTAACCATACACTGCACCCTGCCCTTGGGGCTACCGAGGGCCTACCTTAGGGGTGTCTGACATGTAAGAAAAGGGAAGGTTTGGGCCTGGCAAGTGGGTACACTTGCCAAGTCGAATTTACTGTTAAAACTGCACACACAGACACTGCAGTGGCAGGTCTGAGACATGATTACAGAGCTACTTATGTGGGTGGCACAACCAGTGCTGCAGGCCCACTAGTAGCATTTGATTTACAGGCCCTGGCACCTCTAGTGCACTTTACTAGGGACTTACTAGTAAATCAAATATGCCAATCATGGATAAACCAATCACATATAATTTACACAGAGAGCATATGCACTTTAGCACTGGTTAGCAGTGGTAAAGTGCTCAGAGTTCAAAAACCAACAGCAACCGGTCAGAAAAAAATAGGAGGCAGGAGGCAAAAAGATTGGGGATGACCCCACATAAGCAAAAAAGTCCAACAAATACCAACATCAGACTGAGTGCAGATGAAAGGCTGATTACAGTCACCTTCAGTAAACCAATATTTAGGGTTACCATTAGTTGACTGCAAATATCTATTTAGTCTAGAATGGTGTGTGCACGATGGAGGATAGTGCTGTAAACAGAGAAGCAACATGGACATCCTCAAACCCTACTTCTTCTTTTCCCAGCTCCTTTGTTTTCAGGTTCTGTGAAGTTAGAAACTGCATTCTTACAGAGTGAGAAAGCAACCAGGCGCTTGATAACCTTACAGGTATCCGCCATACTGTGTGCTTTCCAAGCTTTCACATACTCTTGGATAATGCAGATGTGACGACAGACACAATTGCATGTGAGTTCTGCTTCCTTTTCTCATTGGCTGCCCTATCATGCCTTTATTAAATTGACAGACAACCTTCGATTTGAGCTGATGCTTGTACCTACTTGGCCTTGAGAAAGTAAGGTGCATGCCAATGAAATTATTCCCTATTTGTGGATTGATGGACGTTGAGTGCAGTAAAAGTTAAGGCAGATTCTAAGGAACGTGGCACATTATGGGCCGTATTTATACAGCTCTAACGCCACAGGAGCATCACTTTATGTGACGCTCCCGTGGCGCTAAGCACAGCGCCGTATTTACAAGGTGGCATCAAGCCACTTTTTGTGCCTTAACGCCACTCTGTAAATACGGCCCCTTCCCATGCAGCACTGTGCGTGGAAGGGGCATGCAATGGGTGTTACTGTGGGCATGCCACAGCAACACCCATTGCATTTTGACGCTGCCTCAGATTTATGAAATCACGTAAACCTGAGGCAGCGCCAAAATCTAACGCCACCCCAGGGGTGGTGTTAGCAGGGCGCAACAAGGAGGAATACTTTTATTCTGCCTCGTTTTTTGCTTTTTCTATGTGTGCTGCATTCTGCTGCACGCATAGAAAAAGCAAAATGCCAGAAATTATTGTTTATGTGCAGGAAGGGACACCTTCCCGCACATAAACAATCATACCCCTCAACACAGACATCCTTGCACGATGATGCAAGGGTGCCTGTGTTTGCACTGGCAGCTAAATTTAGTGCCAGCGCAGGGGGAAACTAAGGGGTGAGCTGTATTCACTAAAATACAGCGCATCCCTGCGTTTCTAAAGTGACGCAACGCAGTGCTACCAATTTTGGCACCACTTTTCAATAAATCTGACCCTTCGTTTTTTGTGTGAAGGCCCTCTGATCTCTTGCGTTTGTTAAAAGAACTCGACTCAGTTTTATGTGACAAGGACAATGCGCTCAGAGACTCGCTATCATGATGTATGTAGAACTTTCTTAATTTTTTATAAGAGCGTTGTATTCTGTGTGGTGCAATTTAAATAACTTTTCATCCTTTTTAGATAGAACCTTTTTTGGCAAAATCTGAAAATGAAGTAGCAGATAAACTGTGTGGATCCATATTTGCACAGACAACGTTGTAGCAACACAATCACTTTTTTCCCAGTGGCCTGGCTTATAGTCTTAAATTAAATATACAGTAGGACTAGGAGGCGTACAAGTACCAAAATGCAAAGAAAAATACTGAAATGGATGAGTTACTCGCATATAGAAATGAGACACTTGAGTGATTCGTCTGCAGCACATTGAGTCTTCCTTACAAATGCATGTAGTACACAAATAATGCAACTGGATGAGAAGCAACCCACGAGCTCTTGGTCTTTTATGGGGAGTGTGTCCAAAATACACGTTGATTGGTGGAGGCCCCTGCACTAAGATGGCTGCCAATACTTAAGTTGCGGAGTTGCACACCTGATAATGTATTTAATGTAAAAACTTTGTCACTCAGTGGTTTACATAAATATAATCAATAGGCATCCATAGGAATGAAGTGTTCCAAATTATTCCCTTTTAATTTTTGTCTGTCAATTAGTGCTTTAAAGTCAAGGTGATTTTGTGTTAGCAAAAAAAAAAGTCAGACACTTTCCCAGTGAGGCGCCTCGCGAGGGCATTGGCCCATTTGTACCTTATTTGCTGATTGGGATCAGCCCTAGCATTTAATTGAAGTGACACCAGCGCTAATTGGTCTCTTAATGTCCCTGCGACCAGCAAATCTGCGATGACAGCGCCACAGAATTCTCCTGCACTCCCTGTAATAACTGTGCTCATAAAATGTTTGACGTCAAACACTGAAAGCGTTGACCTTATCGCAGGTCGAGCTCAGGAACTGGATTCGCATGAGTTAGCAATCATGTGTGCTCGGCAGGCTAACCGGGTGCTTAGTAAAAACTACAAACTCCCTATTCTTCTCCGGCATTTTAATTAAATGACCGGGGGAGGGCTGCCATGAAAAGCTGGGGATGTTTGAAGAAGGGCTCCTCAGCTAAGACAGACGCTTCGTACTTATTACAGAGCCAGTGTAATTGGTTCCCTCCCAGCTCAGAACGCCTAATCATTGTTTAATTTGCTGAAAAAGCAGTGTCTTTAGCAAGCTTTTGTAGTAAACGCTGTGCGGCGATCCCACATCGGGGCAGCCAGCGAAACAAAGCAAAACAGATACAAAAATATTCTTTTCCTAAAGCGAGAACTAGACAGTTTCTGCATGGATTCTTTGGCAAAGTTATGACCTACGCTGACATGTCCCTTTGAAAGAATCCTGTCGGCCAAGCTAATATAAACTGCAAGTGATCTTCTAGCTAAGGCATTGTTTCTGATGGCATGAGTTTTGAGTCAAAGAGACACTTCCCACTGAAGCACTGAGTGATTTGGGGAAAATACTTTCATCTACTTTTGCCTCAAATTGGAATTCTGCTTTCTAAGATGACTTCCAATGTAGAGTTTAAGACTCTAGAGTTAGTCAATTAGACTCAATGATAAAGATGTTTCGATTTCTTGTGAAACTGAGATTGCTAATACTCTAAGATTACATTAGTTTGGTGACTTCGGGCTGGTTTACACCCTTGTGCTGTACTGTAAAAATGAACACTTTTTTCTACCTCCAGATACCTACAACCTACACTGCATAATTAGGCAGAAAGTCTAATGTCTGTTGAATCCCTCACTTTGAGGCATCCAGCCACTAAGTTAATGGATCTTGTGGCTACATAGGGTTCACCAGACATCTTTGCACATATGGCCTCTGTGAAATAAATAGCCATCTAATATAATTCATCACCCAAAGACTAATAAGGATACCCTTGTGGGTGTGCTTTACAAACACACGTAACATAACATCTATGCTGGCAGTATGAGGCACACTAAGGGTGAAGACCATAGTGTCATTGCTGGTCAACTTAATTGTTGGCTAATTATGCTAAAATATCATACATTGAAAACCATTGCCACTGGAGTGTGGCTTCACTATTAGCAAGAAGGCAGATGCTCTGTGAAGTACTCCAGTGCCCCACTGAATGACTTCGACTCCCAACAGTGAGCAGTTCTGACATCCAAACTACCAGTAGGGCAGCATTGTGGGATGCTTCAATGCTGTAATGAGCACCAAATAGGCCCTCCTGGAGCTATTGCAGTTTATGAGAAGGTTCCATGAGCAATACGACCTTGAAAAACTATTGGAAAACCTTTGATTTGGGAGCTATGGATACCTCTCACACCGTAGGTCACACTGTCTTTCATCTTGCAGCCTGTGCTCAAGCAAATGAGTTGGGGGTCAGATGTGTTCTACTCGGCGAAGGACAGAAACAGATTAATGTTGGACTGTCCTTTCAGGCACTCTGGCGCTGCCAGACGGGACAACTTGAAAAGGCCAGTGTGTAACCCATTTTTATTTGGCCCATAGGCTTGAGGATTGATAGTTTTCTGGAAAATGCAGCACGTCTTGACAGATCACAGGATTTTCATCAATTGATTATTTTCACCTTGGACCCTCTCTATATTTAAACTGCTAAATTCTCATATATTTTTATATTTAGGTTGGCTTGTTTGCATTTTATCTTTTTATTACCGTACTTGTTATGGCTATACTTCGTGCCATGGGCTGTACCTGGTTTATGTGATTTAACCTGTTATCCAAAGTGGCTTTATTTATGTCTCAGTTGTTGCCTAGCTCCTTGACATATATTTCCTCTGTCACTGTTATCTCACAAGTGTTTTTCCCTTATCCTTTCAGCCATGCTAAACACAGGCCTCTATTTCATTTTTCATCTCTTCTACTCTTAAACTCCCTTCTTTGATTTCAAATCCACTTTTTCTCAAATCAATATGCATTCCACCCCTCTGGCCAGTAGCAAGTGTACCGGGGTGCATGTGCAGGATGCCTGTCTGGCTGAGGTCTGAGCTACAATCTAACTAGGACTCCCCTGACAGGTACTCGTCTGCCTCTGAGAGCCTTCAAGATACTGAGGGACTTGGGACATGATTCCTGCTCAACATTTGGTGCATCGCTACTGCTTATGTCACCAATTCCCATAATTGTCTTTTTGATTTTTTTTTGCCATCTGGTATTTTCCCTGCCTGGAGCACATTGCTATATGCATTACAGGGACTTCTCTGATTACCCACTTTTGTGGTGTGGGGGAATAGGAATCTCTCTGCTCTTGTAACCAAGCTGGTTAGTCCCCATTAAAATTATAATTTGCGAGCCTATCGCTCACATATTATCACCCATCATACCAGCAGGCACTGTGTTCCATAACACAATAACCACACCTCAGTGGTCATCAAGCGCAACATGAAATAGTTCATATACAGGCTCAAAACAACAACACTCTACCAACCACACACTCTACGCAATGTAGCTTACTATCCAATTGGGTAAGCTCTTGGTTTGGTAGTATAGAAAAGCTATTATTGGGGTACAGCTGCCCCCTACACAACAGGGACTTTTCTGAGCTCTTGACAGAACGGGTCTTTGCCTCTATATTATATTTTGCATGAGCTAGCCTCATTGAATGCTCAGCAGTCACTGAATGGCCCTCAGCTTTGTCTTTCTGCACTCACTGCATCCTCCACTGTTTTGCTTATCTTGCATAGATCTGAAGTTCTTTTTTTGGTTGTCCATTTATGTAGAATTCCCTCTCCCTTCTGCCCTTAATGAGGTCACTTCTATTTGAGTTTCTGAGCACCATCTTTAAATATGAAAGTAGTGTTCTAATTCATCTTTGTAATTACTTTTATTATAAGCACATGGGCAGTTTCCACACATTAGTTTGTCCAATCCGACTTCTATTATGCACAATGAATCTGTTCCCATATGAATTATCAAAGTTCTTTTCCTGGTATTTATACACATGGATCACACTGTTCTTAGTTTTTAAAGTACTCTGTAGTTGCATCATGAGATGAGGATGTGTTGTTCCAGCTGCAGGCTACTGCATCCTACTGCTTACTGACCACTTTACTGCTCCTGCCCATCTGCCTACAACACATTATAATAAAGGATGGTTCAGTGGCCCAGTCCATCATTGTTTTGCCCACTGCTCCACTCCAGAGAGGTGGATTAGCTGAAAAGAGAAAGAAAATTACACCAACAGATCGGTTAACTGTGGCTTCCATGGTGCTAAAAGCAAAGCTGAGCTATATGAATGCCAGACAGGGAGAAGAAAATAAGTAGAAAATGAAAAATCTTTTTTGATGTACTGAACTAAAAATACGTTTTTCTCTTTATGTGTTTCTTTGAAGTTAAGTTCAATCTCATTCCTGCAACACATCCTCGATGCATTCTGTAGCTACCGATCCTTGACCGTCCCCACCTTCGTACCCGTCTTCAGTCACTGGGATCAGTGTGCACTGCAGAGAGGAAAGGGGTTGCTACAGGTGCAGAAACCAAGCACACAAAGTAAGGTGTAGGATTGGGAGAGGCACAGAGAATGATGCATCAACACAACTACAAATACTGTTACTGCTACATATCTTCCTTTTACATTGCACAGAGACTCTGATAGATATCCTGGGGACAGGTTTCAACCTCAGGAGGTTGCTGTATTCCTGAGGCTAAATGTATCTTGTGTTTAAGCAGTTTTGTTTGGGGACACAGCATCAGTGGGATCATCAGTTCTTCTGAAATTAAGGTAGTCAATCATGTATTGTTTAAGTCAACTCCATGGTATGGTCTTACTGGACGAAGAGGGACATACCGTTCAAACAATACCACCAACAATTAAATATGACAGTGAAAAAATGTGTGTTAACCTAGATCTACCACTCCAGAAAAAAAACATGTTGGACAGCCCTAACCTTGCACTTTGGATACAATGGGAGCCCTTTTCCATCAAGCATCACCCCCACTAAAAACTCTCAGCCTAGTATTTCTACAACTGCTGAGTTTCCACTCTCCTGGCAAAGACGCCACAATCGTAAAATTACTAGTAGTAAAATTACACTTGTAGTTGGTGAGTACCAAAACAGTAGTAAACTTAATACAAAGTGTTAGGTTTACCTTTGTGAAGCCGGCCCTCTGAACGTCTTACATATTGTCTATCTCATGTGTAAATCCAATGCCATCAAAGAAATACATTTTGTGTTCCAAATAAAACAACCCTTAATACTTCAACAAACCCCCTAAGACAAATGTTCAAAAACAGAAATAGTCCAGAACCATACTTCTCTGTATTCCAAAACCTCCCCAACATCCTTCAAGGAAAGGATTTGTACTTTACAACAGAAATCTTGAATTCATGTAGGAAGAGTATGATTGCCAGACAAGGACACCGTGAGATACTGGGAAGGCATATCCAATATGGCTGCTGCCATTCTCAAATAACCTGAGAGTTTGGAGACTACTGGTAAATTTAGTTTGGAATCAGGCCGTATTGTGTTATCCACAAATGCCAAGCCCCACACCAGGCAAATCCGACAATCTGTGGAGGCCACATATGACTGTATGTCAGATTATTGATACCAAAAAATTATCTGACATAAATATCATGAACTAATTATAGTCTTGAATAGAGGATGATGTCTTGTTTTGCTAAAAAAGGAGTGTTTCTTTTCCTTTTACACTTCATGAACAGATTCCTTCATCGGGGTACTAAGAACTATTGAAAATGCATTAATCTAGCTGTTATATTCCACAAGAAGCCTGTTTACTATTGTTTAAGAATAACCATCACCACCAATGCAACTGCTGGCAAAACCAATATCCTTGCTCTATCAAACCCTAGAGGGAAGAAATCTAGTCAGTCTTTCCATTGCCCCCTGTTAAGTGGAGGATTGTGCACCCTTTATCAAGGGGCCCCGAAATCTGATAAGAGTGAATGTTCAATATCAATCATGTATCAATCATATAGGTGCTTGAACCAAGCACTAGTTGTGATCCTACACCTTCCAGTCAATGCGATCACGTAGTACTGCTTCCTTATGATTCATCTTTCAAGCATGTTTACACTGCATGCTGACCATAGTAGCAAGACAATTAGCTTTACCACATCACCAAATTACTGCACACCTTATCTGTGTGTATTATAGTGCCTTTAAACTGGTTATTCCTTATGTCATGCTCAAAACCAAAATTAATCCATACGCAGACATGGTTGGCTGAACCCAGCATGGCCATACCCATCAAGAATTCCAGCTTACCTAAATCTGTACTGTGTTACTTCTGTGTAAACTGGCTCGCATACGTTCATGTTAATCCAATTACGGCAAAGCCTAGCCTATTCAACCTTTCGATATCTCTATTGACTCCTCTGAAATTCTTCCATAGAGCGTATAATGACCAATGACTTTGGTACCACATCTGTCCCAATGCACTCTTTAATCACCCTGCTTCCCAGCGGGAGGACACAGAGGTTGTGAAGTATTACCAAACCCACCAGAGTTCACATGCACCTATGCTTTTCTCCCTGGATAGTTACAATAAAAACAAGAACGTTTTTGAGATCCCTGAGTCCTCTTGTAGCACACATATGGCATGCCTGAGGAGGCCATCACAGAAGTCTGATTGGGGTCTAGGAATTTCTGCCTCAAGTTTGTATTCCCTCTAAAATGCAACATGTGGAAATAAAGGTTTACAGGGTCCTACAGGGTCCTTGTGGTCAATTGTTTCCGGAGTGCTGTCACAAATGTCAGGGGCTAATTTCAGCAGGAATGAGGGTGTGCAGGACACACAAGCACACATACACACTGATTGACACCTATGCAATCACGCATACGCACACACACCCATTCACAACACTCACTCCTAAGTATTCATACATACACACATGTGCACACCAAACGGTTAAAGAACATTACACTTGACTTGTTGCAGCTCTCAGAGAAGGAAGCCTCAGAGGGCCCAGGAGGGTTGGGACTGCCACCTTCTCTCACTGGCTGACCTAATTGTCTTCGGTCAGCCAATTCAAGGAGGAAGAGGTCCCCTAGTGTTGGATGGGTCAGTGAAAGTTGCTGACTCCTTCCCACTCTGTGCACGGTGTCAGTAATAGACACTCAACCCTGGGAACTTCAGGGTTTAAAATTGAAGCACGCTGGCCAGAGGCTATCAATGATGCTCCCCCTTGTGACAAGGGGAGGTACTTGAGATGCTTTGACAGGCTGAAGAGGTCACGCTCACAGCAGTGGCGTAACAAAACTTGAGCGGGCCACCCTGCAAAGAACCTTGAGGGGGCCCCCTCCTCCCTGGCCCCAGTCAGTGGCCTGCTGCCCATGCACAGTGTACTGTGCTGAGGGGGCCCCCGAGAACGCGGGGTCACCCCCTGCTCCATGGGGGCCATTATTTTCTTACACCACTGAGCTGTGACATTTTCAGCCTGGCAAAGTTCAACTCAGGCAGCCAGGAGCCTGCACATTGAGCACATGTCTAGGTGCTGGCTGCTTGACCTGAAGAAGCATGTCTGTCAGGCTGACCTGTGCATAGCCTGACAGACACTCTTCTTGTTGAGGAGAAAGGATGGGGGGCATGCCTCCTCCGCCCGTAAGAGGGGACCGCAGCTGGCTGTCACACATGCATTTGGAATTTGCACAGGGACTTCTCACTTTGAAAACATTTGTGTATGATGATCGCCCAGATTAGGTACTTGTTGATGCATTCAGCATTTCTTTGTGTTAGTTGGCCATGGGCAAAGGTCTGAAGGTGAAACTGAGCCTAAAGATCGTATCATTTCTAGTATTTGACATGTGTCGTTTAGATGTCAGCTCGTGAAAATGTCGCACTGACTTTTCTAATGCAAAACTAGAAGTGTTCATAGTGGCGAACTAATTGTTGCACATTTTAACATTCTGCGCCCATGTTTCCCGTTACATCGCACCATTCACCACATGCACGACAACATTATTCACAAAGGGGTTAACTACATACATTAGCATACCATACATAGTAGCACCATGTCATCAAGGGGATATTCGGCCAATTCCGTTTTTTCAGGAAACAGAGCTCAGCATGCTGGGGCTTGTAGGCCAATATTTGTAATGCGACAAGAAGAAACGGCATGTCCCAGCATGCATAGTATAGCAACCTGAAAAGGCAAGAACTGGCTAAATGTTGCTTTCAGAACACGGACCTAGCTGACGCTTAGGTAACGATGTTAAAGGCTGTTGATGCTATCGACTTTCAGCATGAACATTATGCCCGTGCGTGTTATCATTGTGCATAAATAATGTCATTCGCTCTGTGATGTATCGCTCATTCAGAAGATTGTAATATCTA
This sequence comes from Pleurodeles waltl, assembly GCF_031143425.1. NCBI lineage: Eukaryota > Metazoa > Chordata > Amphibia > Caudata > Salamandridae > Pleurodeles > Pleurodeles waltl. Next base: position 860,757,963 of record NC_090443.1, read on the forward strand.
GTTCTGAGAAGCCTAGGGATTAGAAACCAGATCTGAAATAATATTGTTTAGGCCCTGGAAACGGTTTTGCTTTCTAAAGCCCTCACCCCCCTGTCACTGTTGCTACCACCGGCCCCCTGTAATATCTAATCGAAGAGAGGGGCAGGCTCGGTAAATGTGCATATTGGGGCCTATTCCCGGCTGCATGACAGTCAGGTATTCCCAGCAGAAATAATATAATTACATTGAAATACCTTATTTAATTGTTATGCGCTTTTTTGCGTTATGGGAGGCTTAATAAATACTTCCCTGAGGCCAGATTAATTTGCCATAACGTTCTCAATTCTCATGCATACGTTATTCAATTATGTAATTTTGTCATGTGAGAATGGGGTTTTGGTCTAAAACAATAATCAACAGAGTTTTGTCTTTCACCTTTTTTATTGAAAACATGAAAGATATAAATCACCTTAAAAGGGTGAATCAAAAACAGATGTAGGGAATTAGCCAGCATGGGTTTTCGAGCGATGAACTACAATATATGTTCTGTGAAGTCACATCCCCAATAATATAATGTTCTTGAATCATTTCCAGCAAGCAATATTGGTCCACATAGATCAAGCTGTGAATTATCAATTTGTTGACTCTGGCCTGCTCAGGTCTTGATGCAGCAACTGAAAAATCATCGGACCATGCGCTGAGGGTCGACTTAATCCGATTCAGTGTAGGGTTTGGCAGTCATTGGGTTAACTGCTGCGGATATTCCAAACTTCAGTTCCTTCTTCCTAAGATCAGACTTCAAAACGGGGAAATCGTTAGGATGTTTATAGAATGCAATATTGGAAGAACTACACAAACTATTATGATTAGACCTGTACTATGTTCTCTAGTTTCCCTTTGTGCAAACTTTAAAACTTTCTAAGGCAGTGGTTCTCAATTTTATGACTTTCATGGACCCCCACCTCATCATTATTGGAAGCCAGGGACCTCGGACTAAACATTGTTGATGATTTGAACAGCAACAAAAACACAAAAAATACACAAACAAGCATTGCATCAAACACATACACAAATATTAATGCGTTTTATTTAATTTGCAAACACATATAAATAAAATAAAATTAATAGGCAGGTTGGAGATTTGTCCATGCTATATTCAGCTTGATGCACCTGCACTGCTCCCACAAAACAATCTGAGGAAACTAATGTCATTTTTAGCCTCCAATTTCAAATTCCTTGACATTTACAGTATGTTTTAAAATTTTCTATTGTACATTTAGCCACTTTATTTATAGACACTTTATTAATCTGTTGATATTATTTAGTTTTGTAAGCAGACACGGACCCCCTGAGGAGGCTTTACGGACCCTCATGGTCCCCAGATCACAGGTTAGGGACCATTGTTCTACGGTCTGATTCTCAGTCATTTTATCCCCTAAATTGTAAATAAAGGGACAGATGTACAAAGCAGCTTTGGGGTTGCTAACTTCAAGATTCACAAAATCACAGGGCTGTACTGGCTACCCGGAATTTTGTTCAAAATAAACAATGCAAAAAAGAAGTACCTCTTTGCGTGCATATGTGCGCAAAGTACCTATTTATGAGTTTAAATTCATGATTTTTGTTCACTGAAAACAAATGTGTACTTAGAAATAGATATTTTCACTTGTAAAGTTACACCGTATGTGTGAACTAATGGAAAAAAACAGCCTCTACAATGCAGTCAAGACCATGCATGGCTTTACCACGAAGGCTTGACAAGGCATGTGTCTTTACCACCCATGCCTTTACCACAAAAACCATCACAACAAATATGCCTTTACCACGCATGCCTTTACAATGAATATGTAACAATTTTTCAGGTGTGTGTGTGTGTGTAGATAGATAGATAGATTTTCAATGAAAAAAACAAAGGTTACAGGGATGTCATAATTAGGTTCTGAATTTACACACACAAAACTATAGAAATGTAGCTTTTATAGTTAGGGTTTTTTCAAGTAACTATAACTCGCCAGATCCAAGGATCCACCATGGTTTCTGCAAAAAAATCAAGAAGAAAATGCTTTTGTGCCATAGTGGGGACCCAGGGGTCTAGGGGCTCAAGGTATTCTTACTCTGCCCCTTTTCTTTATTTTTACATTTTCACCCTCACCATGCACAATTTTGTCATCAATAGTTTTACTGCAAATGTTACAGTGATATTATCAATGATGTCAGGGAAGATGTTATGAGTGTTGTAATATCTTGGGTAATATCTTGGGTAATTAGCAGTGCACAGGGAGGGTGCGAGTTATAGTTACATTAGGGCATGTGTTTTAGGTACTTGAAATAACTCTAACAGCTGAATTTCTATGGTTTAGTGTGTGTAAAATGTGAACCAAACTATAACGTCACTGTAATCTTTGTTTTTATTTTGTGAATTTCTAAGTTTTTTAAAATTCTATTTCCTAACTATAACGTTCCTGTAACCTTTTTTTTCAGTGAATTTCGAGTTTTTTTTTTACGTTAAGTAAGATGCTCATTGCAATGCACGGTGGGGAGGCGGAGGGGTTTGATGCAGGGCCTGGCTCCCTAATTTTCTTGTTTACCGCTGTATCCTCTGTAGAAAATCCTTTCAGTTTTACACTGATTCTATCAAGATGACATTCAGATGTGGCACTCTTTTGGCATAAATTTTGAATGCTAGCACTCTAGTTTCACAATAGAACACTACAAGCTGCTGATCACCAGGGAGTTTACTGGCAGTCTGTTGTTAGTGTTGAAAGGGCATGCTTCTGTCCACATGTCAGAATGTTTTAACGAAATAGAAGAGAAAGATAGTTGAGAACTCACTTAAAATGTGCTAATTTTTATTTCTATAGCACAAATCATAACTTCTGTGACAAAATAAGGGCCTGATTTAAGAAAAGTGGCGCTGCACCCAGTGCAGTGCCACTTTCCTTTCGCCCCTTAGCATCTCTCTCATGCACCATGGCGGTAGTTAGTAAAACTGGCATCAAAATGTATTGCGCTAGTTCTGAGCTTTGCAGGATTAGCACCAAAAATGTTTACTCTAATCCTGCAAAGCCCATAGGAGCCCATTGTAACCTATGGTGTGCCCCCTTTTAATGCCTTCTCTAAGCAAGCATTAAAATTGCCAAAAACAATTACACAAAGAAATCTCATAGACTTTGCAACATTTTTTCAGTCCCCCTAACGGGGGAATGCCCTCATTGCATACATTATGCCTGGCGCAGGCATAATGTAGCGCAAAGGGTTACAAAGTGGCGCAATGCATGCATTGAGCCACTTTGTAAATTTGGCACAGAGATTTTGGCCTTGTTGGGCCACATTTGCTTTTTTTTTAAAATGACGCTAATGTGGCGCAAGGAGGCGCTAGGGGCTCTTAAATCTGCCCATAAATGTTTTACGTTTTACCAGTTTGGTCAATCAAGATGGCTTCAGGAGTGCCACACTTTTGTCATAAGTAAGACTGTTAGCATTCTAGTAGTTCCTCAGAACACTGTGGTAGGCTGCAGTAGAATACAGGGGAACACAGGAGATACCCTCCTGCCAAATTTGGTGTAATTGCATCCAGCAGATTGGGCTGTAGTCATGTCTAAAATCGCTATGGGAATTAAAATGGGAAACACACTTTGTTTACCCACCCCCCTTTTTCTTGGCCCCCACTTGATGGATCACCCCGAAACTTTCCATAAATTCTTGGGTACACTTTTATTTGTAAATGTTCATCAGGATTTGTCAAATGGCACCAAAGATATAGCCAAGTCAAAATACAGCTTATCTATGTAAGCTAGGTCCTAACTAAAACTACCTACTGATCACCACCAGTATCTAATACAAACATATATATATATATAGATTAGGCTGGCCATTAGTTTTTGGGTGGCAAGGGTATTTTGAAGGTCTAGGGTGGGTATGGGTTTTTGGACCGCAAAAGTATTTTTAGAGCTTTGAGTGTGTTTGGGTTTTTGAGTGGCAAGGATATTTTTAGGTTTTAGGGTGGGTATGGGTTTTAGGTGGCAACGGTAGTTTTAAGGTGAGTGTGGGTTTTTGGGTTGCAAGGGTATTTTTAGGATTTAGGGTGGGTTGAGATTTAGGGGTTGCGGGTTAAGTGATAAGATATACATATATATGCATTTTATATACACACACACACACACACACACATATATGTTTGTATAGATATATTCACTGAACAAAACAAAAGTTACAGAGGTGTTATAGTTGGGAACTAGAATTAAAAAAACATAGAAAGTCACTTAAAAAAAACAAAAGTTACAGAGATGTTATAGTTAGGCTCACATTTTAAACGTATAAAAACATAGAAACCATAGTCACCAGTTATAGTTAGAGTTATCTCAAGTAACTTGCCCAAAGGTAAATATACCTCACGCCCTTACATTGCACAGTTTTTTCATCCAAAATTTTACTGCAAATATTACATTGATATTATCAATGATGTTATCAAAGCTGTCATGCATGCCATTATTTGTGGGGTAGTTAGCAGTGCATGGCGCGAGAGAAAGTTAAAGTTATCTTAGGGCCTATATTTATATATATATATGGTCTTTATTTAGCTGTAAAAAATGTACCATGCAAATACCCTTAGCATGCATGCTTTTACAACAAAACTGTATGTATTTTATAGGTAAGTAACTAGGTAGTTTTAGTTAGGACCTAGTTTCTATAGAAAAAGCATTTTATTGTTTTGCTTATAACTTTGGCGCCATTTGATGAATCTTCATGAAATTCTCCCAAAAATTATGACGCTCACTTCAGTATCTGTCTGGAAAGTTTCAGGGTGATCCGTCAAGCGGGAGCCCGAAGAAAGTGAGGGTCCCAAAACACTTTTTCCCCATGCATTTTTAAATAGGGACTTTGAACAGGAAGAGCACCCAAACTACTGGACAAAATTAGACCAAATTTGACAGAAAGGTATCTCTTGTTCCAGAATGTGACCTTTTTGTTAGTTGATGTAAATCTATTGAATCGTTTTTGAGAAAAAAAAAAAAACTTGTATATATCGGGATGCAAAGGCTCTGCAAGCCCTCCTGATCTTGTGCTGAGATCTGATTGGCTGCCAATACTTCAACAAGGAAGCGTTGGCAGCCATGATGGGACTCTGCTTCAGCTGAGCCTCAGGACAAAAAGACTTTAAAAAACAAAAGGTCCAGGGTAGGGGCACCCTAACCCCTTAGCTCTGGTGATGGGGTCCCTGCTGGATGACCCCCACCCCCAGCAAAAAAAAACTTTTTAAAAAGAATTTCGGCAGGAGCCATGGAGGATCAGCAGACCCACTAAAAAATTAGAAGAAAAAAACAAGCGCAGGCTCTCGTGCTTGTTTCGGTAAACCCCCGGGTGGGCCAGGTCCCCAAGACAATGACATTTTGAATGCAGGGTAGCTGCCCAGCACCCCCGCAGCCCGGGGACCGCCACCTGCCAGGACTATCATCTAAGTAAATAGGGAACCCTCCTCCCCCCTCCCAAAAAGTATTTAAGCCGAGCCCCATGGGATGGCGTCCCCGGGGTCAAAATCAGTCAGGGGAGGAGGGGACGCGCGGCTCCCTATTCCCCCCCAAACAAATTTAGAAGGCCGGGCCCCGGGGATGGGGTCCCTGCAGCCAAGATCCACCCTGGGAGAGGAGCCGCGCTGCCCTCCTCCCCCCAAAAAATAAATATATTAACACTGGACACCAGGGGCTAGGGTCCCAGGGCTGAAATCGGCTGGGGAATTTGGGGACGGGGCTGTGCGGCCCCCCCAAAAAATATTTTAGAAGGCCGGACGCCGGGGATTGGGTTCCCAGGCCAAAATTGGCTAGGAGAGGTAGGACACGCAGACCTGGGACCAACTCTCGCTGCGCATGGCCAAAGGCCATGCACAGTGTGGCACTGGGTGGTTAATGGGGTTGGCCGCAAGGACTATCTGCAGTCCAGGCCCTGCGGCCAACCACACCATGCACGGCAGAAGGCCATGTGCGGCACAAGGGTGGGTGGTTATAGGGGGTTGGCCGCTGAGCCTGGCCAAGGCCGTGCGCAGACGTGGTTGGATTAACATATAGTAATGAAAAATACTCTATGTTAAAAAAAACATAGAAATTTACTGAAAAATAACAAAGGTTACAGGAACATTACAGTTAGGAAATAGAATTTTTTTTAAACATAGAAATTCACTAAAAAAAATGAAGGTTACAGGGATGGTATAATTAGGCTCACATTTTAAACGTACAAAACCAAAGAAATTCACCTGTTATAGTTAGAGTTATTTCAAGTGACTATAACTCATATGCTAAGGTAACTATAACTCGCTACTTTGCTCTGCACCTCTAATTACCCCACAAATTACAGCTCACATGACATCTTTGATAACATCCTTGATAATATCAATGTAGTATTTGCAGTAAAATTTGTGATGTAAAACTGTGCATGGCAGGGGCTGTATAACGTCCCTGTAACCCTGTAATATATATATATATAGGATTTATACTTACCTGTAAAATGCTTACATTTACTTAGTAAAAGCGTGTGTGGTAAAGGCGTATTCATTGTAAAAGTTTGCGCGGAAAAGGCATGCGTGGTAAAGACGCATGCATTGTAATGGCTGCATTGTAAAGGCATGCATGGTAGTGGCATGCATGGTTCCATCATACACCCGTGACCAGATTACTCACAGGAGCAAAGAACTAGTATACAAAGAAGGGAATACCCTAAAAAGTAGCCTTACCTGTAACTTTGTGGGTATTCACAAAGTCTTGAAGGATGGCAGATTTGACTAATGCTCGAGATCCTGATAAATCCTTATGGTGCAAGCAAAGCCAAGATTGGATGAACTTTAAAAGTATTTTTACAAATCTTTTGTAATTTTATCCTGCCACTTCCAAAGAAGATTTTCTGTCATGATAAATGATTGAGAATACCCTTAGAAGGTGCGATATAGAAAAATGAAAGGAAATTTAATGAAGCTGTGTAGATATATGCTATGGTATATAATATGGTACTGTATTGCATTTTCTGAATTGGTTGTATCCCCTATGAATGTGCATTTAATTGCGAAACTGTGCTGAAAATGCACCATTTTGCGGCCATTTTCTCAAAATGATCTTAGAGCAGATGAACTTGCAACACTCTCAGGGAGGATCAAGCTAGCTTGTTACAGCATGAAACCACTGGAATGTTTTATGAGTGCCCATTCGGAGCCCATGCTTTCAGCAAATTTATTTGACAGTTATGTGGCAAAATACACTCTGTGCCATGACTTTATCAAACATTCCTTTCTATAATGCTGTTTGTTGCAATCACAATGCCAACTCCTGAGAATGTAAAACCCACCATATTCCTCTGAAAATGTAATAGGATTCTTCACAGCCACATCCAGAGAATTATTTCTGTTTTGTCTAGTTTGGTAATTCCATAACTGTGCTGAAAATGCCACAGCTGCAGAACCACATAATTCCAGGGTCCTTGTCTGATCTGATGGAAAACACATCACCACTGAAATACCCGCCACTATGATAGGTTACGTTCCTTCTATTTCAGTGCATTGTTTGCAGACCCATTTCTACGGCACAAGGAACTTTCCTTGCAGACCTTCTGTGCCCATGTTAGCTGTCAATTGGAATTCCCGTGTGTATGTCTCACAAACGTGGACAATGTGTCCTGGTTTTTGGTTTTGAAAATGTAGTTGCAGTATACTCGCATCTCTACAGAATAGATTGTGCCTCAAAGTGAGGTCCATGAGCATAATCTGGAGCAGTGCTGTTGCTTGCTGCGGTCTACCTCTGAATAAGGGAGAAGTATGTGCACCACATAAATGCTAGCAGAACACAGCAATGCAGCACCTATACAGCACAAGAGCTTCCTGCACTTCTGCTCCTGCATAGGTGCCAGGGTTTGCAGCTCCCACAATTCAAGGTCCCACAAATGCGACAGAAGAAAGAAGAGGAAGCCTGTCTCTGTGTGGATTCATACAACTAGTGTGCCAATTAAATGGGCCTATGCTAATGAAGAGGCAAAGCTCCATACATCACGACTGACAGTTACAAACAATCACTAGCAGGTGAATATGGACTCTTCACTAAGCGAATAACACAAATACCAGTAGATGAAGTAGACTAATATTTTGACCCTCTTGTTTAGTTGAAGCTCTTCTAAGACAGCTAAGCTATCTTTAGTGAGGCCTAAAAGGATGTCAAGGAAGCAGGCACAGAAAGATGAAGAGAGAGACTAATCAAGGGAAAGGAAATGGAAGTAAGGTGTATTTGAAGTTGAAACTCTTACTGCATGTTGTTTTATCCTTATGCCATGTTATGGTACAATGGGGGTCATTATGAACACAGTGGGAAATGGCGGTCTTTTCATATACCGCTAGCCCCCTTGAGGCCCCGCCAGCCGTATAATGGACATTCTGCTGGCCCAGCGGGTGGAAACAGTGTTTATGCCCGCCGGCCCAGCAGAATGCAGGGCCGGGACATTGCCGACGGCTCCACATGGAGCCGTCGTCACAGCCGATGTGCGGCAGGTGCAGCAGCACCCGTCGCGTAGATCACTGCTCGTAAATGGGGCAGTGACCTGCGTGAGGGGGCACTGGCCTGGACTTGGCATGGGCAGTGCAGGGGCCCTCAAGGGGGCCGCGGAGCACCCCTTTCCCTGGTGGGGAGCCCACTGGGGAAAGGCTGGAGGAACAAGGGTTCTTTTTCCGCAGGGCAGCGCTGCCCTGACGGATAAAGTATTCCGCCATCATCAGGCTGCCTGTCAGCGGTAGCCTGGTGGTGGCAGAGGACCACCACAGGCGGCCCTCCCTGTGTTCATTATATGGTGTGAACTGCCATGTTTGTAATGAGGGCCAATATGTTGAATTGGACTATGTTGCTGTCATGCCCTGAACAGTGTGGACATTAGGATAGGCTCAGCCCCATATATGCTTGACTCTGAGACTTTTGAACAGGAGGATCTATGTCTTCAGACTTGAAACAAGCTGATGCCACATTTTGCCCATGTTGCTGTTTTGCTTCATCGTGCTGTCTAGTGTTGAGGCTTTAGTGCTCATCAGCTCCAGAGTTCTAGTCTTAGCCCCTGCCTATTGAGACAGATTAAGATGGTTGCAGAGGCGAAGGGAAATAAGTAAAAAAGGAGGTGGATGAGGAGAGGTGTAAGGAAACCAAATGAAGGTGTGAGAAAGGGCAGGTGGAGGAAAAGAGAAAAGATGACATTGAATGAGCGTTAAGAGGAAATGAACCAATAAGATATCTGTCCAACAAACAAACAAAAAAAGGAAAAAAGGGTGTAACGTCAATGCCAAAAGGGTGTGCGTCTGTTGCTCTGGACAAGCATTATAAGGTTGTTTAATGTATTAAATATGCTGCTTAAAGTAGGACAAGAGACTAAGCCCCTTTCACCAGTGCACGCACCTCACATTCATACACTACTAAATACTGTTATTTTACAGACTAGTCCCAAGTATACCTGTGTACAAAAGGATGGATCTTATTTTTGCATAGGATGTTGCATTACTTCATGAAAGAAAAAAAACCCAAGAATGGAAAATATCCAAAGCCTGTGTTTTTCCCACTATTACAGTAAAACAGATGTGATTCCACGCTATTCCCTTTCAAAGCCGTTAAAATATTCAGGAGAGCCGCAAACAGATGGAGGGTGATTGGATACGCATTCGCAAAATTTACATTAGTCATTGTGGATATTGTTTTCCGTGCTGGACAATCAATGTGGTCGGGTTAATCAAGTGCAAGTAGAGTTGTGACTTACAAATGCACACATATGACTAACTGCAATAGTGTGTTGCATGGATTAAAGGCCGGTACTTCAATTAATCAGATAGAAGCACAATACCTGGAAGGCTTTTTTGGATTAATTCCCTGATGTTGTCATCACTGGGCTGAACGCCATCCATGACAATGAAATTCTTACTAAACAGGAAATTTGACTTAATTTGTCTCTGACCAGCAGCATTATTGAAACCTAACCAAGGAGTTATAAAAGTATTCTGCCACAGCCAGTGGAGCCTGATTTGCAAAGGGTAATCTCAATTTATGCAAGTTTTAAATCAACGTCCATTAGTGGATTACGCCTGTTTGATGTAGCATCTATTTACCATGCCGCCCACCAAATTGAGGAATTGTTTTTGCTATTTACTTGGTCGCTAGCTAAATAGTAGAAATTATTTAATATTTGGCCAGCGTCCTTAAAAAGAGTAGAGAAACTTCATTATTTACGCTGCGTAAGTAATAGAGACTCTGCACACTGTTTGGCAGACGGTCATGCAAATAGCAGAAAAACATCACTATTTACCCCGTTGCTGGCTAAGTAGTAGAGATTCTGGAATCATTGGCTGGCGGCTATGCAAATAGCTGAAAAACATTATTATTTATCTGGTTGCTGTCTAAATAGTAGAGATTCTGCACTGTTTGGCCACCAGCCATGCAAATATCAGAAAAACTTCACTGTCTACCTAGCCGCTGGAAAAACAGTAGAGAATCTGAGCTGTTCTCCTGGTGGCCATGCAAATAGCAGAAAAAGTCACTATTTACTTGGCTAGTGGGTAAATAGTAGAGCTTCTGCATTGTTCGGCTGGTGGCCATGCAGATAACAGGAAAACTTAACTATTTACCTGGCTACTGACTAAATAGTATAGATTTTGTGCTGTCTGTCTGGCAGCTATGCAAACAGCAAAAACAGTCACTATTTACCTGGCCGCTCACTTAACAGTAGAGATTCTGCACTGCGTGGCTAGCACCCATGCAAATAGCAGGAAAACGTAAATACTTACCCTGCTGCTGGCTCAGTAGTAGAGATTTTACGTTGTTCGGCTGTCAGTTTTGCAAAGAGCAGAAAAACTTCACTACCCACCTAGTCACTGTCTTAATAGCAGAGATTTTGTACTGTTTGGCTAGCAGTTCGTGGAAACCTTCTCGCCACCCACTCCGAGGCTGCCAACATCCTGTCCTAAGGGAATCCCTTTCCCTTTGCAAATTAGTTACTATCTCAACTCGGGGTCGTTAGCTTTTCAGTAGTTTATGACAACAATTGCAGGCACACTCAATCAATAAATTCCTTTCTGATTTGGAAAGGAAAGGGAGGAAATTCCTTTCACAAACCCTCCTATTTGCATTTCAGAATCACAAAAGTCCATTTACTACTCTAAAGAAATGTCCAACTCATAAGAAGGGTTCTGCACATAATGATAAGTACGTTTGTAGTCACAAACCTTGTGATTTTGTGACATGAGACTCTTAGTGCTAAAACTGTCTTAAATGTAGGCACTAACTTATAGATGTAAAGGAGAAGTATGATGGAACAATGCTTGCGCCAACCATGCATGCCTGAACAACGTGATCGGAACAACGACCGCCTTGTTTCCATGAATGCCTTTATAATGCTTGCCTTTACAATGATTTTTGGTTCTAAAGGAATGCCTAGTAAACGCATGTGTGGAACGGCATGTGTGGTTTTTGCATGCCATACCCCCACCCGCCCTAAAAAACAACTACCCAACCCCTCACCACCCTAAAAATAAAACCACCCTGCCCCCTACCCACCCCTAAAAACTACCCCGATACCCAATACCCACCAGAGCCCTAAAACCTACAACCCCTAAAAAGAGCTGACCCCACCCCAAAAATAAAACTACCCGCCCCTAAAAACAAAATTAAGCCGACCGCCCTGCCCCACCCTAAAAATAAAACTAACCCGACTCCCCCACCTGCCCCAAAAACAAAACTACCCCGACCCCACACCGACCCCTAAAAACTACCCCTATACACCAACACTTCCTGAGCCCTAAAGCCTACCCAATCCCCACCCCCCCTAAAAACCCACCCTAAATGCATAATACCCTGACCTCCCACCTCTAAAAACAAAATTACTCCCAGACCCTCTTACCTGATCGTGTCCTACCCCCACCCCCACCCAGCCCCTAAAAACAAAATTACCCCTACCCCCACCCCTAAAAACCCAACACCCCCACCCACCCTAAATAAAAAATTACCACAACCACCCACCCTTGACCCTTAAAGCCCACCCTAAATACAAAATTACCCCGATTCCACGCCCCCACCCGTAAAAACCTGCCCTAAATACAAAATTACCCTTGCCCCCACCCCACCCCTCAAAACAAAATTAACCCGACCTCCCTCCACTGCCCCAAAAACAAAACTTTCCCCAAGCCCCACTTACCTGACGGCGTCCTCTCTTAATGCTGACACCCTTTTTCTCTGGCTTAACCACACGTGTGTTGTTCAGCACATGCGTGGTGAAGGCAGAGAAAAGGGAGTCGTTAACGCAACCGTGGTTCCGCTTGCATTAACAATGTTGTTGTGGTTCCGGTGTTGTTGTGCCGGACGTTTACCAAAGGTCCCAGACGTTTGAATGAATCCAAGTTATTGTGACAGACATGCAGATGTGACTAATGATAAAAATGATTAGAACCTTTGCAAGATTCGTTAAAGCTGTTTATTCTTCTAAAGTTATATTTTGGCTCTAATTCACGAAGCCATAGGAATGAACAAGGGACAGATAAAGCATTACCAATAGGTTCTATGTTAAGAGAACACCTCTTTTTCTGCAGCAAATCAGTGCGTTTGGGAATTATTAATTCCGGTTTAGTTCAATGAGGCAAATCTGACTAAAACACCTGAAAACAATGACTTGTATAAGCAAAAACCAGAAATGGAAATGCTGTACCCCAGTACTTAGAGGCACGTAATGTTTAGGGTAATTTTAGCAAAATAGAAACAATTGCATAGAGCTACTAATTAAGTGACCAACACAGTATAATTAAGAGGCTTTGTTCCAATTTCATGACAGAAGGGAGAAAAACAATGGGCTTAATTTAGAGTTTCAAGGACGGAGGATGTTGGACAATACCTCTAACACCCTGAGGGACATCCACCCACCAAAGTTAGAGCTGTCCACTGGACCTATGAACATTTCTCTACATTGGCAGGAACTGCTCGCCTGGAGGTTCCTGCCTATGTACAAAAGATTTGAAGGTCAGTACAGTCAGGCATGATGGCCGCCTAGTAGCCTTTTAAAGATTTTTTTGTTTTTTCCAAAAAAACTCCTGAATTAGGAGTTTGTTTTTGAAAAACAAAAAACCTAAGGGTTCCACATGCTGGGAGATTTCTTACAAGGTGATGGGGGCCATTATCCTGTTCTTGTCCCTTATTCCAGGTTTTACTCTAAATAGGGTAGATGGTATAAAGTCCTGTCTTTGAAAGCCTGTACAGTGTCGGGCCATCAGAGGAAGTATTCTGTCAAGAAGCCACAAGCAAAGCAATGGGACTATAATGAACTGAACTGAATGCCATTGGAATATGAATGAATTTTGCCAGTAAATCAGAGAAAGACATATAGGCATCAACAACACAGAGGAAAAGAAACTCACAGAGACTTTTATTCATTGACTTTATTACGCATATAGTAAGAAATAAGATGCTTAATAAACAAGAGACATTTAGTTACCTCCATTCTAGTGACCTACTGATTGATCATTTGCACTTTAATACTCATTTTCCTGACGAGATGTGGATGAACTATTGAGATTTCTGAGCTGATTTGGGGTGTTTCTCTTTCAAATATCATTTTCTTGCTGTTGCTCACACACAGCCTTTGTGTTAGGTGATGGCTCTCACAGCAATAGCAATAGTACTGGCTCCAAGCAGGAGTATCTAAAACAAGGACACAATGAAGCATGAGATCTCAGCAACTGGCTGTCTTTCATAGTAGTCGTCAGGCACAGACAAAAGGGTAGCCTGCATAGAAATGTTGACACCCTTAACAATAGAAAACACAAGCCCTTAAATGGGAATTACTAAGCCACACAAAGCCACCTTGCATAGCCTAGTAACTCCAGAGTAACACAAGGCAGTGCAAATCCCTGCCTTGTGTTACCCTATGTTGAGAAGGCATTCCATGGATGGAACATGGGCATTTCTTTGGATCTTATCATAGATTTTGCCACAATCAGAGATTTACTAAAGTGAGTAAACCTAGGTTTGCATCAAAATTGTACACCTTGCCAAGTGATGTGCAACAAGGAGAATACCTGTATTGCTTCTAGTTACTTCCTCTTCGATGCATGCTGCATTCTGCAGCACACACAGAGAAACAGGAAGTGCCTTAAGGAATTTCTTTTGTAAAAAGGTGCACTTTTATTCACTAAAACAAACCTACTCATAATGGAGGCACCCCTACACCATGGTGAAATGGTGTGTGCATTGGCGCTAAGCAGCACACAGTGCCCAGCACAGGGAGAGAGAGCAGAAATACATCCTTTCTTAGTAGATTTGGCACATTTCTACTGTCTCTCTCTCAAGTTGTCTTGCTGCCTTGCATGACTTCTTAGTCATGCCCCTTGCTACGTCCCCACCTCACATACACACACATGGAATGTCGGCAGAAAGATTGCGCGTCACACTAAATCCCTCTTTGGGCCATGTGAGACAATCTATCTGGAGCCTTCACCACCCCTTCTTCTGCTCATCTGAACCTTCTCATGTTCTTGAGATTCCTTTTGTTGAGTGCCATATCCCTTTGAACCCTCTGTTGGCCATTTACCAATTTTCCTGCCTTCAGCTGAGTTTCTCAAACCATTTCTGACATCCTTCACAGCATCAGTCTACATCTTCTACACTCAGAAGATAGTGTAACAGTCCTGGCTTTTGATTACAGTAGCATTTTCAGCATTTTCAGCAAATACTTACCAGTGCTATATATGAGCTGAGGAGAGAAGTTTCCAGGGGCCAGCAGTATAAGAAGCATGAATAAGAACCATTTACAAAAGGGATATCCTAATACATGTGGCCTAGACTCACATAGGTGTCCTCCTGTTCCTGGTCTTCTTCCTTACTTTTTCAGTCCTTCTTAACCTTTAGCCATTGGTCCTTCTCCTAATCCTGTTCCAATTCCTCCTTTCCTGGGTTGTTTTTGTTCTTGAGATCTTCATATTGGCCATGTTCTAACTAGTTCTGGCCAACCTGATTGCCGGCATCTGAGGGGCTTGGTTGTAGTCTTCTTGACCCTGGTCTTCCTGGCCCTGCTCCTGGCACATCCTTGCTTTAGCCCTTCCTGGGCCACCTGATTCTGGTACTATGGATCATCATCCTGCTGGTCTGCTGGGTCCTTATCCACCTAGCCCTCTTGTCCTGGTTTTCCTAGGGCATGAACTCCCTGTCTCCCTGGTTTAGGTCATCCTGATTTTCCTTGCCCTGGCCCTTGTAGTCCATCTTGTACTACCACCTTTTGGTCCTGATCCTCCTTATTAGGTCCTCTGGGGTTGGGCCTGGTCATTTTGGTATTAGTCCTGTCCCTTTGATCCTTGTGGTTATGCTTGTCCTGGTTGTCCTGGTCCCCCTGACCCACATGGTCCTGGTCCTGGTCCTAATGCCCCAGTCCCTCTACTCCTTGGAAAATCATGTCCTGGTAGATTGGTTCTGACTTCTCTGGTCCTCCTAGCTCTGTTCCTGGTCCTCCTTATTCTGATCCTTCTAGTCCACCTAATACTCCCTTACCTGGTGTCTGGTATTAATGGCCTCAGTTCACTTACTCCTGACCTGACCAGTTCTCCTGGTCTTCCTCCAACATTTCATGATACTCTTGGCCATGGTCCTCCTGCTAGTTGTCATCTTGGACTAACGTGTCCACTTCATCCTGATCCTCCTTGCTCAAATCATCCTCCTGGCTCAGGCCACCCAGCTTGGTCATCATGGCTCCTCTCAGCCTGGCTTTCCTTGACCCAATACTCCTTTTCTTCCTCATCCTGCTCCAAACTGTCATTGTCAATAGAGCTTCCTTTCTCCCTTGTTGTCATTCATCTAGTCCTTATTCCTCTGGTTCTCTTAGCTTTTGTCCTGTTGGCTTTGGTTGTCTGGCCATCTCCTCTTTATTCTTCTAGTCCTATTAGTCTAGTCTTCCCCACGCTCAGTATGGTTTGCCAAGCAAAGGTCTTCCTATTCCTGGTCCTCACAGTCTGTGTTCTTCTCCCGGTTTTGTGCCCAATAAGCTTGACCTTTAGTTTCTTATAATCCTTGTTTGGGTCTTTGTATGACTAATCCTCTTTGTTCCACTTCTTCTGACAATCCTGGGCCTTTCAGGCCTACTTCTCTTAGCTCATTCTTTTTCTTTCCTGTTCCTCTTGACCCTCGTCCATTTCATCTGGTCCTTATGACCCTTCTCACCTTGCTCATCTGAATCCCAGTCCATCAGTTCCTGATCCTACTGGTCCCCTCTGTATACCTGTCCTCTTCTGTCCTTGCCTCTTAGGCCTTGCCCTCATAGCTCTTGTTTTTGTTCTTTGGATCATCCTTGTCCTCCTGTCCTTGTGCCTTGTCCTAATGGTCCTTCTGGCACTGCACCTGATAGTCTGGGCCCTCTTTGTGCTGGATCTTTTTGTTTGGGTCCTTCTGAGCTTTGTCATTTTGGCCCTGATCCTCCTGGACATTTAGGTCCAAACCCCTTAGTCTTCCTGACTCCGACTGTTCTGGTCCTACTGATCATCCTCACCCTGGTCCTGCTACCCCCAGGGCCTGGTCTTTCTTCTTCACTTGGCAACCTGGTCTCTGGTCCTATGGTTATGGACCCGCTGACACACCTAGGCCTGTTCCTGGTCCTATTGTTGGTGATCCTTGTAATCCTCTTTGCTCTGGTGCTGGTCTGCCTCGTATTCTTGTTACTGACCCCCACACTTCCTTGATTACTCTGGCCCCCAGTCCCAATGGCCTGGATCTTGGCTTCCTAGATCTGGTCCTAATCCTCTTGGCCTGTATATACCGGCTGCTTTTTCCTCATGATGCTACACAGGGTTATCATGGTCCTCCTTTTTCTGGTCATCCTGGGTCTGGCTTTCCTGTTGCTGATCTTCCTGGCTATCCTTTTTCCGAGTTCTGTGGCCTGGACCTTCATGCTGTGATAATCCTGGTCCTGATGTCCCTTGTCCTGATTATCCTGATCCTCCCTTTCCTCCTCACCCTGGTCCTCTTAGTCCTGATTCTCAAAGTCTTGTCCCCCTTTGACCTGATCTTGCTGGTCCCTTGGTCCTTTGTTTCATGGTCCTCTGAGAACTTTTTCTTCTGATTCTGGCTGCCTGAGTCCCTGGTATCAGCTACCTGGCACTCTTGGTCAAGGTCATTCTGTTCCTGTTTTTCAGAGTCCTTGTCCTTCTCAAGACTCTTGCCCATTGTCCCTGATCTTCTTGGTCTTATTCCTTAGAGGTTGTGTTCTTCAGGACCTTGTTCTCCTAGACCTGTCCCACTTACTATCTTGGTGTGCTTGGTCATCCTGGTCTTTCTTGTCCTATTGTGCTTGTTATTATAAACCTTGCTGTTTGGCCATCATGGACTTTCATGGCCTTCTGGCCCTCTTTCTTTGGCATTCTCTGGGCCCTAGTCCCCCTGTTCTGGTTCTCTTCACCGTCAACCTCCTAGCCCTGATACCACAGGCCATGGTACATCTTGCTTCTCTTATCCTGGGAATCTTAGTATTCATCCTCTTGGTTTGGGTTGCCCTTTGTTACACCTGACAGCCTTCGGGTGGTCACCCCTAACTTTTTGTCTGCCTCCCTCCACCTTTTGCACACTGTTTTTGCTGGTTTTCGGACTCTGCTAACCAGTGCTGCTAAACAGTGCTAAAGTGCATATGCTCTCTCCCTTAAAACTTGGTGACATTGGTTAATACCCAATTGGCTTATTTAATCTACTTGTAAGTCCCCAGTAAAGTGCACTACATGTGCCCAGGGCCTGTAGATTAAATGCTACTAGTGGGCCTGCAGCACTGATTGTGTGACCCACCGAAGTAGCCCCTTAACCATGCCTCAGGCATGCCATTGCAAGGCCTGTGTGTGCAGTTTCACAGCCACTTTGACTTGCCATTTAAAAATACTTGCCAAGCCTTAAACTCCCACTTTTCTACATATAAGTCACCCCTAAGGTAGGCCCTAGGTAACCCCTAGGGTAGGGTGCTATGTAGACAAAAGGCAGGACATGTACCTGTGCCGTTTATATTTCCTGGTAGTGTAAAACTCCTAAAATCGTTTTTACACTGCTGTGGGGCCTGATCCTTTCATAGGCTAACATAAGGGCTACCCTCATATACTGTTTGAATGGTAGTTTATGATCTGAAAGGAGTAACAAGGTCATATTTAGTATGGCCAGATGGTAATACAAAATCCTGCTGACTGGTGAAGTTGTATTTAATATCCATATTTTAGAAATACCACTTTTAGAAAGTGAGCATTTCTCTGCACTTAAATCCTTCTGTGCCTTACAAACCACATCTGAATAGGTTACTTGACAGCTCCCTTGTGGATTTCACTCAGACAACCATAAACACAGGGTGCTCAGTCACACCTGCACACATCTGCATACTGAATGGGTCTTCCTGGGATGGGAGGGTGGAGGGCCTGACACTTACATTTGAAAGGACAGCGGCTTGCCCTCACACAATGGACTGCCAAACCCCATACTGGAACCCTGACAGAGAGGAGGGAACTGAAAGGGGACTTGGTGCACTTGTAAGCCACTCTTTGAAGTCTCCCCCACTTCAAAGGCACATTTGGGTACTTAAACAGGGCCCTACCAACTCAGACACTTCTGGACAACACACTACTGGTGAAGAAAATCTGAACCAGGACCTGCAACCTGCCAAGAGGAACTGCCTGGCTGCCCAAGGGACTCACCTGACTGCTTTTCTGCAAAGGACTGCTGCCCTGCTATTGCCCTGCTGCCTTGCTGCCCTCTGGCTCTGCTGAGAAGTGCTCTCCAAGGGCTTGGATAGAGCTTGCCTCCTGTTCCTTGAAGTCTCCTCCTGCAAAGAACTCATTGTGCGGTGAAAATTCGATGCACAGCCTGCCAGAAACGATGCATAGCCTGCATCACAGTGAACCGGAATGACGCAGCCCGGCACCCCAGAGAGGAGATCGACTCAGCGCCAGCATTGTGACCGGAACCTCGATGCATGGCCCATTAGATCGACGCAAAGCCAAGCCGGAATGAGGCAACTCGACTTCCTGAGAGAAGAATCGATGCAGCGCCTGCCGTGCGACAGAAATTTCAACGCATTGCCCACCAGATCGATGCAGCTCTTGTGACTTCGTCCTGCACGCCTAGGATTTCTCTGCATCGTCCCCGGGGTGTCCGAAAACCCCACAACCCAAAGAGGATCCAAGTCTGCGCGTCGGAAATCGGCGCAAAGCCTTCCCTGTGTGGAAAATCATCGACACATCCCGGGGAAACCGACGCACATCTCCCCGTTTTCCACGCATCTCCTCCTCTGTGGTCCCTTACAGAGAATTTGAACGCAAACCAGGTAATTTGTGATTGCAAGAGACACGTGTTGCTTTTTGAAGACTAAAGACTTTTTTTTATCATTCTCTGAAGCGATATTTCAATGTGTACTTATTGAATCTTGATCGTTTGTGACCAGCATTTATCCAGCTAAAATATTCTATATTTTTCTAAACACCATGTGGTGTATTTTTGTGGTGCTATACTGTGTTAGTGCCTGATTTATTGCACAATTACTTTACACATTGCCTTCTAAATGAAGCCTGACTGCTCAGTGCCAAGCTACCAGAGGGTGGGCACAGGATAATTTGAATTATGTGTGATTTACCCTGACTAGAGTGAGGGTCCTTGCTTGGACAGGGGGTAACCTGACTGCCAACCACAGACCCCATTTCTAACACCCTTGTTCTCCTGGATCTGTTCCTTGCCCATTTAGCCCTACTGCTACTGCAACCATTGATCCAGGTCCTCTTGATCCAGCTCCTACTTGTTCTGGTCCTCAAAAGCCTGTCCATTTTGGTCCTGATCCTCCTGTCCACCACTGTCCATTCCACTTGGTCTCCCAGATGATTGTTGATCTTCTTACCTAACAGCCTCCTCAGCGTGGTCCTGCTACTTGTAATGATTGTTCTGTCTCACTTGGTAAACAGAGTCCTGGTCCCCTAGGTCCTAATCTTCATGACCCTCTTAGCCCTGTTTCCAGTCCAGTCCAGATCCTTTTAGTTTACCTTGTCCATCAGCTCTAGTCTTCTGGCAGAGTTTGATACTGCTCCCATGGGTCTTCCTAATCCCTGTCCTGCTTATCCTTGTATCATAGACATACTGGCGATTGCCCTTCGGGTTCTGATCTTCGTAGTCCTCTTCAATTTGGTCCTGCTCCTCCTGGCCCTTATCCTCCTCCTTGCCTCATGGCTCTGCAATAAGTTTATCTGCCACAGATCATCGTAGCCTTTCCTAGTTCTGATACTCCTTGAGGTCTGGTTCATGCTAGTCTAAGAACTTTCTGGCCCTGTACTTTCTGCTCCTGGTGTGACTGGTCATCATTCCCCTGTAATCCTGCCCCTAGTCATTTGGATCCTCATTTTCCCAGTCCTGGACCTTTTTATCCTCCTCACCCTAATTCTCATCCGGAAGTCCTCCTGGTCCTGCTCCCCCGATTTATCTAGTTCCCTCATTTGCCAATACCTAATTCTTCTGATGTTGATCACCTTGGTCCATGTAGTCCTGGTACTCCTTTGTCTGACCCTCATTTTTTGGGTCTTCTGGTGCTAGTTCCACTGACCTTGGTTTTCCTAACCCTGCTGGTCTCCGGTCCTCCTACCCCAACCTACTCTTACTAGACCTCCTGGTCTCCTGGTGTAGTTATTCTACCTTGTTCTTGTTGATCTGACCGTGCGCCCCTCTTTCATGATCCTCATAGTAATGGTCCTATTAAGTCTGGTCTTCCTCATCCTCTCTGGCACTGGTCCTTCTAGTTCCTATGTCGTGGGTCACCCTGGTTTATCCATCGGCAAAGGCTATAGGTCCGGTATCGGCTGCCAACCTTTTGGCAATTCTGTTTTTTTTGTTATAGTTTTCATAAAACGTAAAAATTCAAGAAGCTGCTGGGCGTTCATCAATCTAAAAAAAATTGGCTAAAAGCAAAAATGTTTTTTGGTCTAAAAAAGCTAGGCATTACAAAAGGACTCCCTTGCACTGAAGGGAAACTACATTGTGTTTGGATGTGCTTCTTGCAAAATGGGAGCATGCCATAAATCATAGTTAAATCAGTCTGCACCCAAAGTGGGCTGACAAACTGCCTTGACACATGCTGGAGTGGGTGGAAGAATAATGTGAATGACACAACCACAGATTTATGGATGATGGCTGACTGCTAGTCTGGCATCGGCTGCCAACCTCTTGCCTTTGAGAAAGAAGGCAAGCAAGAAAGAATCAAGGAAGGAAGAAAGATGGAAAGAAGACAAGCTAGAAAGAAGGTGAAAGGAAAAGAAATAAAGAAAGAAAAAACAAAGAAATAAATAAATAAAAAAGACAAGATAAAAAGGCAAAAGAGAAAGAAAGAAATAAGATAGGGAAAAGAAAGCAGGAGAAACAAAAAGAAACTGAAAGGAGAGACTGCGATGTTCAAAAATAAAAGGGACACAAGAGAAAGAAAGAATGAAAAAAGATAGGGCGTAAGAAGAAAGAGAATAAGAAAGAAAGAAAGAAAGAATGAATGAATGAATGAATGAAAGAAGGAAAGAAAGAAAGAAAGAAATGTCAGACATGGTTGCAAAGATAGAGAGATCACACTGATTAGCTTATTTTCAGAGTCCATGTGAACGGATGTGAAATAGCAGTAGTCAGATAAACAAGGGCACTCTCAAAGGTATTTACAATAGTATTAGAAGGGGATTGGGGTCTGATAAAGCTGAAATGTGCCCTATACCACTATCACGTCAGGCTCTAAACGCAAAGACGACATTACAGTAATTATAAAGTAAAAAACAAACACTGGTATTGAAGGTAATTACCTAGTGTGTGGATGTGTTCCTTGTGAAAGAGCACAGTGGAGTCGCTCAATTGACCATAAACAGTGGCTTAAGTAGGCTGGCCCATTACCCCATGTTGTATGCAGCAATGGGCAGAAGCAAAATGTGAATGGCACAACAACAGACCAATGGTTGAAGAGAGGTGACTGAAAGCCCCCTCAAGTAAATATATTATACATAGAGAGGCAGGTTTATGAAAATGCCACATAACACAGTAGTGTGCTATATTGCGTGAATGGGAGAGAGCAGAAATTAGGAGAATTAACAATATTTCTCCTTGTCATGCCTCTTGTGGAAAGGCATCTCAGTTTGATGCAGTCCCAGGTTTACTAACCTCAATAAATATGGGATTGCATCAAAATCCATTGATGGATGCATGGGAACGTACATTCTCCTTCCATGGAACTCCTTCTCAATTCAGAGTAATTCAAGGCAGCAGTTTGCGCTAGCTTGTGTTACTCTTGATTTACCAAGCCACGCAGAGTCATGCAAGGTGGCTTTGTGTTGCTTAATAAATCTCACGAAAGGGCTTGTGTTGGCTTGCATGACTTAAGGGCAACGTGATTCCTTTGTAAATCTGGGCCATCATTTCAGTAAAATCAAAAGGTCCTGGATAACAAGCATTGACATTGTCAAAAGGCTGCCAGTCAATTCTAGACCCATTGGCTTTGCCAAAGCTTGTACTTAATCAATATGCACGTCCCACTTAAACCCTTGCCTTCTTCAAATAAATGAAATGCAGCTTAAAGTTTCTACATGAGACAGAACTTGCTACCCTACCTAGATATGTCAAATTAAGAATTATTGATTACAACCTTTCGTGTTCTAACATAACACATTTAGTAAGCCTCCTATATTTTATATGAAGTTACATATGTGCATTATTCAAACTTTAATGTGCCATTTTGTGTGGAAACCTCACTTCTGGGTGGCAAACTTGCCTTTGCTGTCAAAGCAGTGCATGTGCCAATGTAGTGTGCCAGACATCATAACGTGTGCCTGTAAATCAGCCTTGCATAACTACAGGCAGCCTGTGCATACCTTACGTACTTGTTTGCCACAATCCACGCTGATAATAGAGCAATGCTTCTCAGTTTCAGGTACCGTCTTGTACTGGTCTCTTTCAACTGTAACTTGAGCATCTCCAGAGGTCTGCACAAAAAATGTCCCTTATACATCCATTTAACTTTGTGCAAACAGACTAGAAGCAGTGGGTAGAAAAAATATTATTTTAGTAAAAACTCAATAAGTATTAGAAGAAATCTAATGATGGTTTTACAAGAAATGGATTTCCTAAAAGTCAGAGTTATGTTAACCACATGCCATGGTTGCAAAGAAATCACTGGTCCCTTTTGTTCTCAGCACAGAAGCAAATGGTCTATAAAATACTGGCTTCTCTTGAAACTAAATTTGACACATCTCCAAACTGGTTCCACTCTAGGGCCTGGATTACAAATGCCCCTCATTAGAAAATAGAAATATTTACCGGACACAGTAGATAACAC
This sequence comes from Pleurodeles waltl, assembly GCF_031143425.1. Taxonomy (NCBI): domain Eukaryota; kingdom Metazoa; phylum Chordata; class Amphibia; order Caudata; family Salamandridae; genus Pleurodeles; species Pleurodeles waltl. Next base: position 860,781,270 of record NC_090443.1, read on the forward strand.
CACAGGATGGGGTATTCACTGGGTCAGGAAAATGCCTCCCATTCCTAGTTTTCATTTGGAATCGCAGCATTACGTGTGGAATTAGGTCCTTACAATGCCACGGCTTGCCCCATGTATTGCTTCTTTCAGACTTTGCTGATGTTTGCACTGAGAAATGAATACTGGTAGTTATCTGGTAGAAATGTCTGCCCAATTAAAGGGCTTCTTCCAAGAATATGTCACTTGCTCCTTGAACGAAAGATGGGCATAGAAAACAGATGTGAACATTAGTATGTGCCAAGGCTGGATTACCTATTAAGCAAAATAAGCTCATGATTAGGGCATCAACGGAAGGGGGCACCATAGACATTTTCCATTGCCAAATTTACCATGGACCATATGGTGCAAAACTGCAAATGGTGCAGCTGAACCAGGTTTCACAATAAGGGGCTCCCACAATAAATGAAAAAAAACTCCTTAAATATATGTATAACATTACATTTTATTAGTATATAATAATAATAATTATTATTATTATTATTATTATTACATAATAGCAATAATAGGGATTCATGATGTGCGTTCATCTTGGGAATATAGCAAAATATAAATCTGGTAACTGCCAAATGGTGTGAACTTAAACAAATGCAGAGATCTGTATGGATCATTAGCTGACCAACTGTTTACTTCACAAGGTCAGTTGGAAAGATATGAAGCAGCTACCAAGAATATGCTACCAGATGTTGATTACAAGGTAGTTCAGACTTGCAAATCTATCAGTAAGAAGCTACCATATGACGGAGATGCTGCACCAGAAGAGACATTGGGGTTCATTACAACATTGGCGGTAAAAGCCGCTTACCGCTGTGCAGAAGACCGCTAACACACCGCCGCGGCCGCGGAATTCCGCCACAGCTATTATGACCCACACCTCAGAATCCGACAAAACTCAGACACCCACACAAGTCCGCCACACCAAAGGTCATTGTTAAACTGGCGAAAACAAAACCTCCACCATTACGCCAACAGAAATACGCCCACACTATCACGACACACGAATCCACGCGGCGGTCTTTCAACCGCGGTATTCCATTGGCGGTACACACCACCGCGTTCAAAATACACATACACATACAAAACACCGCCACATTGGACAATTCGAAATACACACACCCGATACACATACACACACCACTCCCACACACCCATTGCAATATAAAACACACAACCACCTCACCCACAAACCCTTACGACCACATTTACAGAGAGAAGGCCAGAGAGAGACACCACCATCCACAAACTAGCAGCCACAGGCACACAACACCATCACCCATACAACTTCCACGCACAAAACACCACACACCACTACATACCACCACACTTATCACTACACACACCACCCCACACATCACCTACACCACCCCATGGCACGACAAAGACACCCCAGGTTTTTGGAGAAGGAGCTCAGGGTCATGGTGGAGGAAATCATCCGGGTAGAGCCACAGACATTTGGATCCCAGGTGCAGCACACCTCAATTGCAAGGAAGATGGAGCTATGGCGAAGAATAGTCGACAGGGTCAACGCAGTGGGACAACACCCAAGAAATCGGGACGACATCAGGAAGAGGTGGAACGACCTACGGGGGAAGGTGCGTTCCGTGGTCTCAAGACACCACCAGGCCACGATGATCTGGCACACCTTCTTTGGTGAGTAGAATAGGGATCCACCTGTCATATGGAGGCACCTAAACCTGGCCTTCAGGAGGCCGAAGGTGCGTTTGATCACCCTCCTAGTCCGCCCATGGGCCTCATTGTAGCGTTCCTCTGCCCTTGTCCTGGGATTCCTCACTGGGGTCAGTAGCCATGACAGGTTGGGGTAACCAGAGTCACCTAATAGCCACACACGGTGCCTCTGGAGTTGACCCATCACATAAGGGATGCTGTTATTCCGCATGATGTAGGCGTCATGCACTGAGCCAGGGAACATGGCATTCACATGGGATATGTACTGGTCGGCCAAACATACCATCTGTACATTCAAGGAATGATAACTCTTCCGGTTCCTGTACACCTATTCACTCCTGTGGGGGGGGGGGGACCAAAGCCACATGGTCCCCATCAATGGCACCTATGATGTTGGGGATATGTCCAAGGGCATAGAAGTCACCTTTCACTGTAGGCATGTCCTCCACCTGAGGGAAAACGATGTAGCTCCGCATGTGTTTCAGAAGGGCAGACAACACTCTGGACAATACGTTGGAAAACATAGGCTGGGACATCCCTGATGCCATGGCCACAGTTGTTTGAAAAGACCCACTTGCAAGGAAATGAAGCACTGATAGCACCTGCACTTGAGGGGGGATTCCTGTGGGATGGCGGATTGCTGACATCAGGTCTTGCTCTAACTGGGTACACAGTTCCTGGATTGTGGCATGGTCAAACCTGTAGGTGATAATCAAATTTCTTTCCTCCATTGTTGACAGGTCTACCAGCGGTCGGTACACCGGAGGATTCCACCATCTCCTCACATGTTCCAGCGGACGGTGCCTATGAAGGACAACAGCGAGCACAGAGTCAAAAAACTCAGAGGTATGTACCCACAGTCTTCACAGAACACGATTCATACACAAAATCTGGCCCGTATGTGTGTTGAGAGTAGGCCTAGGTATGTGTGACGCAGTTGGTAATTAGGCCATGTGGGCCCCTGAAATGGCGGCTGCCTGACCTCTAAAGCGGGACAATGGGATGTGAGGTAACTGCGCTGGCGTTGTATACCGTCGTGGTAGGCAGTCGAAGACCGCGGCGCAATGCTGCATTGGTTAACATTGGACCCTATGGGTCCCAGGAGCCAATTACGATGTACGCCGGTGGTGATGGTACGCACTGCCGCGGACGTGACCGCCGCGGACGTGACCGCCATTTTCTAGCTGTTGAATCACTCGATATCTGATCTTCGACAGGAGAGGACCTACACTGGAAGTGTTGCTGTGACCTCGGTCTTGAAGAGACAATGGCTCGCGCGTCTGGGGAAAGGGCCCCTGCCTTCACATCGGAGGAGTTGGAGAAGCTCGTCAACGGGGTCCTCTCCCAGTACACGCTACTCTACAGTCCTCCAGACCAACAGGTAAGTACACAGGGAGCATGTTCTATGGGCTATGCCTGTGTGGAGAGGGCTGGTTGTAAGAAGGAAGGGGGTAGAGTTCTGAGTGCATGAAAGACGGTGGGGGCATGTGCCACATGGCAAGGGTAGGGATGGGGGCCACTCACTTTGACGGTGCAGTTGGTAATAACTTCGCTTCTTCCCCTGTACATTTCATGTAGGTCAGCGTCCACCAGAAGAAGGATATTTGGCGTGCCATCGCCAAGGACGTCCGGACCCTGGGGGTACACCACAGACGGAGCACCCACTGCCGGAAGAGATGGGAGGACATTCGCCGCTGGAGCAAGAAGACGGCGGAGGCTCAGCTGGGGATGGCCTCCCAACGTGGGTGGGGTGCCCGCCGAACCATGACCCCCCTGATGTTCCGGATCCTGGCGGTGGCCTACCCTGTGCTGTCTGGGTGGGGGAGGAGGGCTGTGGGTTTCCCTAGGCCAGGGCGAGTTCCGTAGGCTAGGCCCCTTTGTAAGGCATGGCCCTTTGGCCCCCCACCCCACCTCTGTAGAGTGCCAAGTACAGCTATTCATGCACCTGTGTCATCTATGTGTGCAGATGTCGTCCATAGCCTTGTAGGCCATTTCCCAGGAATTGCACTGTAGAGCCCAACAGCGCAACGTAGTGCAGGGGGCTGCTGTGTCTGTCTTGTCCGCCAACGGTAGCGGTAAGCCATGCACTCAACCTGTCTTTCTTCTTTCCCCCCCCTTTTTTTGCGGTCTCCCTGTTCTTGTGTGCATTAGCATCATCAGGCAGAGGAGCAGTGGCACCGGAGCACGAGGGAGCTGCATCCCACATGGGCATGGAGGCCCACACTATGGACTCTGAATACACCAGTGGGACAGAGGGCGAGGAGAGCACCACGGTGGTGACAGGAGCTGAAACCAGCGACACAGACTCGTCCTCCGATGGGAGCTCCCTTGTGGTGGCGGCAACATCTGTGCCCCCCACGTCTACAGGTACAGCCGCCACCCCCCCTACCAGCACCGCCCTCCCAGCAGCCCCTCAGCCTTCGCCCCTTGCCCGCTCACCCAGGAGGGTGGGCATCACCTTCGCCCCAGGCCCCACAGCCCCTGTCACCTCTGCTGCCCTCAGTGAGGAGGCCATTGACCTCCTCAGGTCACTCACTGTTGGGCAGTCTACCATTTTGAATGCCATCCAGGGTGTAGAAAGGGAGTTGCAACAAACCAATTAATTCCTGGAGGGCATTCATTCTGGTCAGGCTGCCCTTCATCGAACCTTTCAAACTCTGGCCTCAGCACTGATGGCAGCCATTGTCCATGTGTCTAGCCTCCCCCCTCCAACTTCCTCCACCCAGACCCAATCCCATGTACCTCTGCCTATCCCAAGTACACCATCAGACCAGCCTGCACACACCTCACCACACAAGGGAAGCTCAGGCAAACATAAGCACCACACATCCCACAGGCACTCACGCAAGCATCACACACATGCAGACACAACATCCACTGCCTCTACTGTGTCCCCCTCCTCGTTGTCTCCCTCCTCCCTCGTCTACACTCACACCTGCATGCACTACCACTACAGCCACTACGTCCCGCACCAGCACACCCACCACCACACCCCGCACACGTGCACTCACCACCCCCACTATCATTCACACGTCCCCTGTGTCCTCTCCTAGTGTGTCTGTGACGCCCCTCCCAAGATACACAAACGCAGGCACACACCCACCCAACATACATCCACCTCACAACAGCCTCCAGCGCATGCACCTGCACCCAAAGCCACAAAATGTACACCTCCTACAACCACCACCTCTTCCTCCACACCCAAACCCCCTCCAGCTACCCGTCCCAGTGTCTCCAAACAACTTTTCCTGTCCACCCTTAACCTATTTCCCACCACCCCCCGTCCAACTCATAGGTCCCGTGCTAGCACCTCAGCCACAAAATCTCCGGGACCAGTGGTGCCTGTTGTCACAGGTATGTGGAGTGCACCGGCCACCAGGACAGCCAGTGTGTCACGGAGCCACAGCACAGCCAGTCCCCCCCCTGTGAAGCACCAGAAGTTGGCCAGTGCCCGGCGGGAGAGGGGGAAGACTCCAGCCAGCCAAGCCGCTCACAGGGGTCCCGGGGGTAGTGTGGACTCAGCTTTGACTTCTCCCAAGGTGGGGAAGGGGCAGAAGAAACCTGCAAAGCCTGGGAGGAGCAGCACGGCGGAGAAGACCACCATCATCCCTGCTGGCCAGGAGGCCACAGCCAGCTCCATCGTTGCTGCCCAGGAGGCCACCGCCAGTCCCATTGTCGCTGCCCAGGAGGCCACCGCCAGTCCCATCGTCGTTGCCCAGGAGGCCACCACCAGCCCCATCATCGCTGTCCAGGAGGACCCCGCCAACCACAGCCCAGCTGCCCAGGAGGGCCCCGCCAGCCACAGCCCAGCTGGGCAATGAAGGACCGCCAACTCAAGCACCGCTGAACAGGGCAAGCATCGCTGAACAGGGCAAAGACCGCCAAGGCAAGCACCGCTGAACAGGGCAAGGACCGCCAACTCAAGCACCGCTGAACAGGGCAAGCACCGCTGAACAGGGCAAAGACCGCCAAGGCAAGCACCGCTAAACAGGGCAAGCACCGCTGAACAGGGCAAAGACCGCCAAGGCAAGCACCGCTGAACAGGGCAAAGACCGTCAAGGCAAGCACCGCTGAACAGGGCAAACCACCCACTGTAGGGACTTGAGAGACTGTGGCTTTGCACTCCCCAGGATGGTACAGTGGGCAAACAACTCACTGTAGGGACTTGAGAGACAGTGGCTTTGCACTCCCCAGGATGGTACAGTGGGCAAACCAACCACTGTTGAGACTTGTGAGACTGTGGCTTTGCACTCCCCAGGATGGTACAGTGGGCAAACCAACCACTGTTGAGACTTGTGAGACTGTGGCTTTGCACTCCCCAGGATACATCAATGGGCATGGAGCCCCCTCGTGGATCTGGCGTCGTGCACTCATCCGGCTGAGGTGCCCCCCTTTCCCTTCCCCCTGAGGTGCCTGTTGTATTTCTATCTGATGCCCCAGCAGTGTTCTCTCCGTCATGTTCGGGTATCTTTTGTGGGCCTCGCCCATGCATTTTGGGCCAGTCGTCCACGGACTATGAATGGTGCAATACCTGGACTACTAATCGTGGTGTATATTTTGTTAATAGTATATATATATATATGTATATATATATATATATTTTTGCTTACTGATTTTTTATATATTACAATGGTTACACTCATTTCCTTTTGTCTTTGCATTCTTCAGGGGGGTTTGGGGGGTGTTACTGTAATGTATAGATATGCATTGGTGTGTGTGTTGTAGTGGGTGAGGGTGGGGCTGGGGGTTGGGGTGTTGCGTCTGAGTGTCCCTGTTTTTTCGCTCCCCTATGTCGTAGGTGCAGTACTCACTGTGGTCTTCGCCGCCGGCATTGGTGCTCCTTGTACAGGAGCAGGAAGACTAGCGCAGGGAGAATATGAAGTTCCGGCTCCATGGTGTCCTCCTTCCTCGTGGAGTGTGTAGAGGTGAGTGTTTTTCCTTCGAAATGCCTGTTTCAGCCGTGTTTTTATCCGCATTGAATCCGCCCCGGAAAAGGTGGCGGATTGGCCTGTCATAATTGTGTGGGCGGTACATTGTCTCCCGCCTGTCTGTTAGCGGTGACCGATGCGCTGTTTGTTTGTACCGCCGTGGCGGTCGGAGTGTTAAAGTGGCTGTCTTTGTTGGCGGTTTCCGCCACGGCCGTAATTCCAAAGTTTTTACTGCCGGCCTGTTGGCGGTCTTACCGCCGCTATAACACCGTCCGCCAGGGTTGTAATGACCACCATAATGTATCCCCTCCTTTTACATAATTGTTGGCAAACTTGAATCTGAGATGAGAAGAAGAGGAAAGATATACAAAGAAATAACAGAGGGATCTCTCAAGCTCAGGTAGACCGCATCACTGAAGCAGTTCAGGAAGAACCTCAAGACCTGGCTCTTCGATTGAGCAGCATGCCCACAAACAGTGCCTTGAGACCCTATGGGTGATTAGCCACACTTTAAAATCACTGATTGATTGCGAGATTTTATTTTCGAAGTGATATGCCACATATTTTAACCTCATCATCTACTGAAATTGAAAGTTATTCTCTGCGTTGTCAAAAGCTGATCAATGCTTACCCAGAGGACATGAACACTAGTTTCTCATCTGAGCTTCAGCAGTTTCACTCATATGTGCGTCATAGGTTCAGTGCAACAAAAATGTAAAAACGAGATTCAGTTATGCTGAACTTTATGAAATAATTGAGGAAGACAATATTGAGTGTGCTTTTCCAAATGCAGACATTTGCTTTCATATATTTTTAACATTAACAGTCACAAATTGCTCAGTTTAGCGTTCATTTTCTCAATTGAAGTATATCAAAAATCCCAACAGAACAACTATGCAAACAGGCAGACTGGACGCCTTAGCTCTACTAAGTATAGAAGCAGATGTGTTAGTTTTCAGGATCTGATCAAAGACTTTGCAATTAGAAAAAGTAGGAGAAAAGTTTCCAAATATAAATAAAGTGGAAGTACACAAACATAAACATTATTTTCGTACTGTAAGTTTTGTTTCCTTTCGAAAAATAAAAAATGATTTTATGGTTTATTATTGTTTATATTTTCAAATAGAACTATATGAGGCACCAAAACCTTTAAAGCGTTTAGGGCCACTTACGGTCTTAATCCAGCCCTGGTGATGACATAGGTGGTAGGACATGCCAGTGTACTGAATTTACACAGCAATTGCAAGTCTCTATGGATAGTGTCTGGTGACCAGGAAGATAATGCACTGAATATTATGCTCCTAATGCTGCACAAAGAAAATTAATTACCGGATATTACTTCACTGGAGCTTTCAAGTTGTATCCCCGAATTGCAAAGTTCTAAAACCCACATTTAGATTGTTGCAACAGTAACATTTCCTCGAGTAACTGGAAATGTAAGCAAATCACCTTCTTCAGAAGATGCCTTCCTAGAAATTGACAGGCAGAGTAAAATACAGTTATCAGAACAGATACGGTAGGTACTGGTCAAGGAGTTCTGAAAGTGAAATCGGAAACATTTGGTGCCCAGCTGGCCAGTAGAACTCACTAAAAGTGAGCTGTCAGACAGCTCTGAGCTCCAAGTAAATATGGTGGCAGAAGCAACCAAGCTAAATATACAATTATGACATTATGTGAAGAATCAGGTCCACTGCTGCCTAGTACAGGCAGAACACCATGGCTGCAAGAGGAAGAAGCTTCTGAGACCACTGGACATGTGGACGATTAACCTCATTTTTCTTGGTTTTGTATAACTGTACCAGTGAGTGAATATGATTGAATGGATGTGTATGAATGAATATTGCCTTCAGCATACACAATCAGAAAAACATTTTGAAAGCAGCATGCAGAGCTATGTAAAGATTCCCTATTCACATATTGTATACCACTGACCCTAGAAGAATCTCTTTCTCACAGCAACACACCTTAGATGCTGATAGATAAATGCACAAGGGTATTGTTGGACCTGGCTTTTTGACAGGGTCATGCCCAAACTTTTTGCCTCCTTCCTCCTATTTTGTCTGACCTGTTGTCGTTGGCTTTTGAACTCTGGGCACTTTACCACTGCTAACCAGTGCTAAAGTGCATATCCTCTCTGTGTAAATTGTACTGTTGATTGGTTTATCCATGACTGGCTATTTGATTTACTTGTAAGACCCTAGTAGACTGCACTATACGTGCCTAGGGCCTGTAGATTAAATGCTACCAGTGGGCCTGCAGCACTGGTTGTGCCAGCCACTTCAGTAGCCCCTTAACACTGCCACTTCGACTTGGCATTTAAAAGTACTTGCCAAGCCTAAAACTCCCCTTTTTCTACATATAAGTCACCCCTAATGTGTGCCCTAGGTAACCCCTAGTGCAGGGTGCTGTGTGGGTAAAAGGCAGGACATGTACCTGTGTAGTTTATATGTCCTGGTAGTGTAAAACTCCTAAATTCATTTTTACACTACTGTGAGACTTGCTCGCTTCATAGGCTAACATTGGGGCTGCCCTCATACATTGTTGAAGTGGCAGCTGCTGATCTGAAAGGAGCAGGAAGGTCATATTTAGTATGGCCAGAATGGTAATACAAAATCCTGCTGACTGGTGAAGTCGGATTTAATATTACTATTCTAGAAATGCCACTGTTAGAAAGTGAGCATTTCTTTGCACTTAAATTTTTCTGTGCCTTACAATCCACGTCTGGCTAGGTTTAGTTGACAGCTCCTTGTGCATTCACTCAGACACACACCAAACACAGGGTACTCAGCCTCACTTGCATACATCTGCATTTTGAATGGGACTTCCTGGGCTGGGGGGGTGGATGGCCTGCCCTCACACAAAGGACTGCCACACCCCCTACTGGGACTCTGGCAGACAGGATTGAACTGAAAGGGGACCTGGTGCATTTCTTAGCCCCTCTTTGAAGTCTGCCCCACTTCAAAGGCACATTTTTGTATAAAACAGGGCCTCTGCCCTACCTCATCAGACACTTGCTGGAGAAGAAACCTGAACCAGAACCTGCATCCTGCCAAGAAGAACTGCCTGGCTGCCTAAAGGACTCACCTGACTGCTTTCTACAAAGGACTGCTGCCTTGCTGTTGCCCTGCTGCCTTGCTGAACTCTTTATTTGCTGCTGAAGTGCTCTCCAAGGGCTTGGATAGAGCTTGCCTCCAGATCCCTGAAGTCTCAGGACCAAAAAGACTTCTCTTTTTCATTTGGACGGCTTGTGCGCCGAAACATTTGACGCACAGCTTGCTCCGCGGTGAAAAATTCACCGCTCGGCGATCCGGAAAGACGCCGCTCAACGCGACACCTGCGGTGCGACCGGAACTTCGACGCACGGCCTGGCCTGGACAAACGCCGCCCGACTCCAGAAAGGAAATCGATGCGACGCCTGCCGTGAGGGAGAAGATTCCACGCACAGCCCACCGGAATGACGCGCAGCCGGAAAACAAGCCTAGGATTCCAAGCACAGACCCCGGGACATCTGGTAATCCCGCGAACCACAGAAAGAGACTGTCCGCGCGACGGAAAACGATGCCCGACTTCCCTGCGTGAAAAATAACAACACAAGTCCGTGTGTGCTGGGGAGAAATCGACGCACACACCATTTTTCCACGTATCTCTTCTTCTGCGGCCCTTTGCGGAGATTTTCCACTGTAAACCAAGTACTTTGTGCTTGAAAGAGACTTTGGGGGTGATTCTGACCCCGGCGGTACAAGACCGCCGGGGCCAGAGTCGGCGGGAGCACCGCCGACAGGCCGGCGGTGCCCCGCAGGGCATTCTGACCGCGGCGGTTCGGCTGCGGTCAGAAGAGGCAAACCGGCGGTCTCCCGCCGGTTTACCGCTGCCCTTAGAATCCCCCATGGCGGCGCAGCTTGCTGCGCCGCCATGGGGGATTCTGACACCCCCTACCGCCATCCTGTTCCTGGCGGGCAGATGGCGGTAGGGGGTGCTGCGGGGCCCCTGGGGGCCCCTGCCGTGCCCATGCCAATGGCATGGGCACGGCAGGGGCCCCCGTAAGAGGGCCCGGCAAAGTCTTTCAGTGTCTGCTAAGCAGACACTGAAATACGCGACGGGTGCAACTGCACCCGTCGCACCCCTGCAACTCCGCCGGCTCAATTCTGAGCCGGCGTCCTCGTTGCAGGGGCATTTCCTCTGGGCCGGCGGGCGCTCTTTTGGAGAGCGCCCGCCGGCCCAGAGGAAATGTCTAAATGGCCGCCGCGGTCTTTTGACCGCGGTGCGGTCATTCAGCGGCGGTACCTTGACGGACGGCCTCCGCCGTCCGCCAGGGTCATAATCAGGCCCTTTGGGCCTGATTACAACTTTGGAGGAGGTGTTAATCCGTCCCAAAAGTGACGGTAAAGTGACGGATTTACCACCAGCCGTATTACGAGTCCATTATATCCTATGGAACTCGTAATACGGCTGGTGGTATATCCATCACATTTGGGACGGATTAACACCTCCTCCAAAGTTATAATCAGGCCCTTAATATCACTTTTCAGTGATATCTCTACAATTTCACATTGCATCTTCGTTCGTTTTGACCTACAATTATCCAGATAAATATTATATATTTTTCCAAACACTGTGTGGTGTATTTTTGTGGTGCTATATGGTGTTATTGTATGATTTATTGCACAAATACTTTACACATTCCCTTCTAAGTTAAGCCTGACTGCTCGTGCCAAGCTACCAGAGGGTGGGCACAGGATAATTTGGATTGTGTGTGATTTACCCTGACTAGAGTGAGGGTTCTTGCTTGGACAGAGGGTAACCTGACTGCCAACCAAAAATCCCATTTCTAACAGGTATCATAAGCAAGGATGCATTGTGAAGTTCAAGAGAAAGAGAGACACCTGCATGTAGGTTTGGGATACCTTTGGAGAGGTAAATAATATACACAGTCACATATGTGATGTATATGACTTCCATAAGAAGTCATTAACATTGTGACACTTTTATTATTAAATGTTCTGCATTAAATGGCATTAATGTATATGCATGCAATTGCTATTTGTAGGAGAGAAAGCATGTTCATTTACGTTTAGATTAACCATAGCTAATGTAGGCCTGAATTTTAAACTGACAACTTTTGGTTGCCATCTTGATCTGTGATACGTGAACATTTCATTTCTAGGTGATCATGGAGTGCTAATTATTGAATGCAATGTTATTCTGTTTTCTTTCCCATGTGAAGAAATGTTTTCATTTTAATAATAATCATGGGATACTTTAATGTGTAGCACATTTGCAAAGACACTTGAAGAACACAGGCTGGTCCCTGTTTCTCAAACTGTTACATATAATGTTAGTTTGGACGCTGAGGGAAGCTGTATTGTGAGGAGTCTTAAGAACTAAATGAGTATTTAATTACATCATCTTGCTTTAACCTGATTGGAACTGTGCTTCGGTGGATACATTGTTAGAATTGTGTGATTCAGGTTAGTGCAGAGGAGGTTACAAAGCAGACTATCTTGATGCAGTTTAGAGCACAGCAGAGTAGGAGATTACACTACTATTTTAGGGTGAGAAAAATGATTTTTATTGGCGAGCGCAAAGCGCTCAGTCCATTCAGTAATCTCTCTTTGGGCTTCAAACCACGCTCATGTCACGTCAGTCACTTGCATTGGTTCCTGGGCTTGCCTTTTAAAACCAGCTTGCTTTCATTTGTGAAATGTATGCATAGGTCATGTCTTTTCCGGTGTTTAGCCCACCTACACAGCACCGGTAAACTACTAGAAACATATGATGCTCGATGTTTTGAGCCTGGGGTCCGGACTACTTTATCTGTTTATTTTCCACGCAGCGCCATCGTGCTGCATTTTACATAGTGCGATCGCGCTGCGTTTTTTTTTTCTTTACACCGCTAATAGCTCTAACTCGAGCAGATGCGAGACCCGTGCATTGAAAATACTTGTTTCTTTTGCCGTGCCCTTCAAGGTGTCTCCATGCCATTCGTCCTCTTAATTATGTGACTTTGAGTTGATTTGATCTTCACAATATTTGATGTGTTCACATATTGATCATAACCTATATTAACCTGGTTTTTGTTTCTGTAACCCTTAACCTTTCATAAACCTTTATGTTTTGGAAACATAATCATTCTCTTTCTTGTAGAGTGCAATGTGTTTCACATTTTTCGAATGTATTGTTTTGTTGGCTAAGCTCAGTTCTGAAAGTTGGACCGTCCAATAGCAATATAATGCCTCCTGAAATATGCACAAGAAAAAGCACTAGCAAGCACAAACTTAATTTTTGAAAACACATATTCACTGTTCTGGTGTTGGAGCAGTGAAAAAACTAGGCTTGAAGCTGATTCACTGAATCGCTAGAGACCCTATGGAAGCCGTGAACCGGCCGCCTGACTTTTCACATGCTTATTCCTGGCAGTCTTTCTCATTTCTCATTGGTGTGGTGGCTGGTAGGGCATCAGGTAAAGCCAATAAGGTCAAGTTGTGCTTGAATCCCCAGTGACACCTCTACTCTTTTGCTGCTTCTCTGACCAGGGGAAGAGGATTTGGGAGACCATACAAAACATACAATTACAGATGGTTGTCAATAATATAGAGTTTACTTTCACTGGGTACAAAGTGACATCATAGACAACTTGATCTTCTCTTCCATTATCTGTCTGATGCTAACTTAATTTGTGGGTTCTACAATTGCTCTGCATGTTTTTTAAGAGTAAAGATTTTTCAGCAAATCGATGGTCTGCAGCAGATTTAGAGCACAACAGGGTCTGCGCGGGATAAGTACAATTTCTTTTTGTATTTTGATTTTATGTATTTAACATTGTGCAGAGGTAGTTCCAATGGCTAGAAGAGTGCTTAACAGAGATCCTATACACTGAATAGTTTGGTTGAACCAGATTACAGTGATGTAGTGGACAAATGTTGTGGAATGAAGTTGGATTTGAAGATATATTTGTTTTTTAATATTTACATATTTTATTTTGCATAGGACTTCATTGCAAATGTTTATATTGCATTGCTTGCAATTTGAGACATTCCCGATGGACAGTTCACTGACAGACAGTTTGCCTTCACATCTGTCACTCAGGGTACTGTGTTCACGTGTTAACCCTGCAGAGTAGATTACAAAGCAGACAATCTTGATGCTCCCCTGGCAACCACAAACACCATCTAGAATAGGAGAACTGCACATCTGTCTACAAGCAATGCTATCTGATTAGGCCAATAATCCATTCCTATTCTTGGGATACCACAAGGCAGGACATCTGCTCTCAATCATCAGAGAGAACGTAATTCTGGACAACGGGCCACAGCAATTGCATGTGATGGAGCATGTGGCACCATTACTGACAATTCCTTTTCAAAATAAAAGTGCACTGAAGACATTCTGATGCCTGACTACGAAGGGACTTAATCATAACATATACTGATTACAGATACATCCATTTCAATGTAGATTTTACAATATTATACAAATGCACCCGATTCTATTAATAAATACTAAACGGGTCGCAAAATAGGCATATTTTTGACAAGAAGGAATTTGGTTGTAATAGGGTATGGTTTGTGATTCTCATATTTCTGCCAATTATCTAGTCGTTTCACTCTAAAGTCACTTCACGCGTTGAGTTAGCACATTAATACGGTCCCACAGGTATCATTTCTTATATTATTTTCACCATAACAAACAACACCGCTGCCAAGAACACCATGTTCATTTCACTTCTATCAAGTAGTAAAGGGCATGTGCATTAAAAAACTGCACCAACTAGTGAGCCAGAAGATGTCTGTGTAGTGATGCTTATGACTACTGGGGAGGCCAGTTCAAATATGTCCGAGCAAAGGGACAACATCATGTCTGTTTTCCCTCCAAGGCTGCTATGTAAAATATTTTAAGCCTGTCATTTTTATGCGCCAAAATTAATTTGTGATACTAAATCTGTCACAAATAGCATAATCTTGAATGGCCAACACGTGCAACACAGTGTGGCTGTATAACATCCAAATGTTGCTGTATGAGTTTTATTAATATTAGTTGGCTTCGACGTAGTAAAACATAAAGGGAATTACTTTTCCCAAACAAAACAAAACGGGGAATTCTGCAACGTGGCAGAGAGACTCCTGAAACAACATTTCATCCACATTATTTCAACAAAGGCTCCTGTTGATCAGTTTGAATAGGGTTAAAATGTCTGGTCTTGGGGCTACCTAGGGCCTAACGTAGGGGTGCCTTACATGTAAGAAAAGGGAAGGTTTAGGCCTGGCAAGTGGGTACACTTGCCAAGTCAAATTTACAGTTAAAACTGCACACACAGACACTGCAGTGGCAGGTCTGAGACATGATTACAGAGCTACTTATGTGGGTGGCACAACCAGTGCTGCAGGTCCACTAGTAGCATTTGATTTACAGGCCCTGGACACCTCTAGTGCACTTTACTAGGGACTCACTAGTAAATCAAATATGCCAATCATGGATGAGCCAATTACATACACATTTTGTATAGGAGCACTTGCACAAAGTGCCCAGAGTAGCAAAAACAGCAAAAATAGAATCCAGCACACATCAACAACCTGGGAAACAGAGGCAAAAAGTTAAGGGAGACCACACCAAGGATGAAAAGTTTAACACTTCATACATTAAATATCTATACAGCGTGATTACCACAAGGTTGTGTCAGCCTCTTGTGCAGGTTTTAAAAATGTGGTGCATAGTCGGGTCATATGGAGGTCAGGGATCATGGCCATATCTAGCAGGCAGCCCTGTTTGGCGGATCTACAGTGGTTGATTGAGGGAACTAATGCATTAGGCAGTGATGTGTCAGTTGAGATCCACGTAGGAAGGCAAGCATTGTCGCGGTTCTCAACGGTCTTACCCTCGCAGCGGAGAGGCGTAGGGGAACGGTCCTTGTTCCGACGGGTTCTGCTCTGGCCGAGGTAGGGGCGACCCCTTCCGGTAGCCACGGTGCTGTTTGGTATGAGCAAACCACTACAGTCCGTGCCCTCCAGAAGGAGTCCCAGAGGAAAAACCCCAGTAGGGTAAAAAACCTCCACAGGAACTCCCTGAAACGAAAGGAGGACACCAGGGTATTAGGACCGCAGTTCAGGAAGGCAGGAAAACAAAGCAAATCAGGAACAGACAGGATTCGCAGAAGGATATCAAATAGGAGCGTGACTATCACCAAGGAGTGTTGCAACGCAATGAACAGGCAGTTGGAATCCCCTTAAATACCCCTGGACAGGAAACAGGAAACAGGAAGTAGAACACCGCCATCTTGGATTGGGGAAAAGAAAACAGTAATGAATTAGGTATGTGTGTTAGACAATGCATGCTGGGTAGAGAGGAAGTGGTAAGCATGCTGGGAAGAGAAAAAAGGCAAGTATAAAGAACCCCCAGTGTAAGGGTTCGGTTTGTCCTAGGAACATCGGTAAGTGGTGGTGGGCAGGTGAATACATGCAAGAGAAAATAAATGTTAAGCGCATAATGTGCTGTGTGCGGCCATGCCTGAAACCCCCTCGGGGTTTTAGGCTCTGCCGCGTCTGCCTTTAAGGCAGAACTTGAAAAAGGGGGAGCGGCGAGTGCCGTGACCCCCAGACCGGCTCCCTGGAGCCTTTATGGCCCTCGCCGGAGCCGCGGCGACCCCCGCGACCTGGGTGTCTGCCTCGGCGTCTACCGCGGCCCGGGCGTCGGCCGCGGCAAAATTAACGTGCCGCACCGCGGCAACCTGAGCCCGCGGCCGCAGCGAGCGCTGCGGTGTAACAGTATGCCCCCTCCCCGAGGCCCCGGGTTTGTGAGGGAAGAGCCGAAAAAAGCGGCGGATTAAAAGAGGAGCATGGACTGAAGAGGCATCCTCCCAGGAACACTCACTCAAAGGGTACCCCTTCCAATGAATAAGGTATTGGAGGCGCCCATGGAAAAATCGAGAGTCACAGACCTCCTGCACTTCGTATTCGGGCACATTGTCAACCAACAAAGGAGGGGGACAGGGCAACTGCCTATGAAAGAGATCAGGACGGTAAGGTTTTAGTTGCGAGACATGGAATACTGGGTGGATCTTCCATGTCCGAGGTAGGCGAAGACGCATGGACACTGGGTTGATCTTCTTGAGAATGAGAAAGGGACCATAAAAGCGGGGCTTGAATTTGTTTTGGGTGAGTCGGAGAGGTAGGAATCTAGAGGAGAGCCAGACCTTATCATGGACTTGATATAGAGGAGCCGCACAGCGTCTCCTATCTGCTATTGTCTTCATGCGGGACTTGGTGGACACAAGGTTAGAATGGATAATTCGCTGTATACCCCGTAGCTGTCGAACGAAAGAGGAGATGGCGGGAAGGTTGGAGTTGTCTCTCAGGGGAGTTGGGAAGGCCCTGGGATGGAAACCATAGGAGCCATAAAAAGGAGAGACTTTAGAGGCACTGTGTAGAGAGTTATTATAGGAGAATTCGGCAAGCGGTAAGTAGGGAGCCCAATTACTTTGTGTAGCGTTACAGAAGCTACGTAAGTACTGCTCGAGACCCTGATTGAGTCGTTCTGTTTGTCCATTGGTTTGAGGGTGGAACCCGGATGACAAGGCCACCTGGATCCCCAAGATCTTGCAGAATTGGTTCCAGAAACGGGAGATATATTGGGGACCTCTGTCTGATATAATAACTTGGGGTAGCCCATGTAGCCTGAAAATTTCTTGAGTAAAGACCTGACTTAACTCCTTTGCCGTGGGTAACTTTCTCAAGGCCGTGAAGTGGGCCATCTTGGTGAAGGAGTCCACAGTTACCATTATGACGTGGTTTCCCATTGAGGAAGGTAAGGCGCACATAAAATCGGTGGATATGGTAAGCCATGGGCCTGGGGGAACAGGTAATGGGCGGAGTAAGCCCACAGGTCTGGTTCGGGGTGTCTTGGCTTGAGCACATGTAGGACAGGATAACACATATGCCTCAGTGTCAGCCTTGAGAGTTGGCCACCAGAAAGAGCGAAGCAAAAGATCTTGAGTCGCTTTCACTCCTCGATGACCCCCAATAGGAGAATCATGGCACATGTGTAAGGCTTCGATTTGCACTGTTTTAGTGGGTAAAAACAGGGCCTTATCATGATAATAGTAGTCATGATCTATGTGCAGCTGTGGACGTAACCTCTTTAGTTCTGTTTCGTGTAGACGGGCATATTCAGACTTAACTTGATCTAAAAAGGTCTGTGCTACCCCTATGATTTTATTGTTGTCGAATAAGTTTTGAACCGCGGAATCACCGCACCCAGGATAACGTCGGGACAGGGCATCCGCCAGGATGTTCTGAGAACCAGGGATGTAGGTGATATAGAAATCATACTGGCTGAAGAAGAAGGCCCATCGAGCTTGCCGGCTATTTTGGCACTGGAAATTTCTTAAACACTGTAGATTTCTATGATCGGTCCGGGCTTCGAAGGGCTCCTTTGATCCCATCAAAAAGTGTCTCCATTCAGTGCACGCGACCTTTAAGGCGAGTAATTCGCGTTCTAGCACGGAATAGTTTCGCTCAGAATCAGATAGAATGTGGGATAGATAGAATACAGGGTGTTCTAGGTCATCATCGTCTTGTCTTTGTAACAAGGCAGCCCCAATGGCTCTTTCTGAGGCGTCTGTGACAACAATGAATTGTTTGCTAGTGTCTGGGTGTCGAAGAATAGGGGCTTGACTAAAGGCTTTCTTTAAGTCCTGAAAAGCTGACTCAGCGCCTGGTGTCCAACAAAAACCTTTCTTTAGGTGTTCCTTTTTGAGGGTTTGAGTAATGAAGCTGGTTCTCTGGGCAAAGTCTGCTATGAACTGCCGGTAGAAGTTGGCTAGTCCCAGAAAACATTGAGTCTCCTTGATGGAAGAAGGAGATGGCCAGTTCAATATAGCCTGTACTTTGTCTGAGTCCATGGCAATTCCGGTTTGGTCTATACAGTATCCCAAATATTTCACTTCTATCTGATCAAATTCGCATTTTTCAGGCTTACAGAACAAATGATGTTGTCGGAGTCTTTCTAAGACTTGGCGGACGTGTTTGGAATGTTCCTTTGGATGAACCGAATAAATTAGGATATCGTCAAGATACACTACCACTGTTTGTTGCAAAAGATCAGAAAAGATAGAATCCATGAATCTTTGAAAGATGGACGGGGCATTAGTGAGTCCGAAGGGCATTACTCTATATTCGTAGTGACCAAAAGGTGTTCTAAAGGCGGTCTTCCACTCATCACCTTCTCTGACTCTTAGCAGATGATAGGCTCCTCGGAGATCCAGCTTAGTGAACCTCTTGGCTCCTCTGACTGCTTCTAAGATGTCTTTGATGAGGGGTAGCGGATACCGGTCTTTGATAGTGATCCTGTTTAACCCTCTGAAGTCGATACAGGGACGCAGGTCTTTGGTTTTCTTTGGTACAAAGAAAAGAGGAGCCCCGGCGGGTGAAGAGGAGGGAGTTATTAACCCACTTTGTAGATTCTCATCTAGGTACTCCTTCAGAATTTGTTTCTCTGGTTCGGTGAGGGAGTACATCCGCCCAAAAGGAACTACAGTGTCTGGCTCTAAAGAAATGGCACAGTCGTATTCTCTGTGGGGTGGCAATTCAGGTCTTTCTGGCTTCTGGAATACATCGATATAGTCCTGATACTGTCTGGGAACTCCCTGTAGAACATTAATGGATCCTCCCACCTGGGCGGGTGCTGTTGAGAGACTTTTTGGGGACCAATAATCCCCGGCCGGATAGCAATGGTGTTGACAAAAATGGGAGGATAACGAAATGGTTTTTGTTTCCCAGTTGATGTAAGGATTGTGCCGTGTAAGCCATGGAATTCCCAGAATCATGACATGGTGTGGTGATGAGATTAAGTCAAACGAAAGAATTTCCTGATGTTTACCGAACTGTAAACAGAAAGTAGGGGTGGTGTATTGTACCGGTCCAGAGGCCAAGAGTGACCCATCAACAGTATGTACCTGTTCTGGTATTTCTTTGGGTATTTGTGTTATTTGTTGTTCTTTGGTCCAGGTTTCATCTAAATATAGGCCACTGGCTCCGCAATCCAATAAAGCCAAAGTTCTTGCTTCGCGGCCATCAGTTAAATGGAGGATAACTGGTAAGAGAAAAAGAGCAGTTCCTTCCTCCCTGGAAGAGCAAATAGAAGGTATATCACGATATCCCGTCCTCACCCTTCTTACTGGGGACGGGAGTTGGCGTTTCCCAAGGGCTTGGTTGGACGAATGGGGCAGGTGCGAATTAGGTGACCAGCTGCACCACAATATAGGCAAAGCCCCTTCCTTCGTCTATGTTCCCTTTCGCTGGCGGATAGAGGTCCGCGAGCTGTGTCAATCTGCATGGGCTCTTCCTCGGTATTCCCTTTGGATTCAGGGCGGGCTTCCTCGGAACGATGGGCGAAGAGACGAGATGGTACTGAGTGAAAAGGCAAACAACTCTTCTTTTTCTCCATTCGTCGTTCATTTAACCGATACTCTATAGTTAGTGCTTGGTCCATCAACCCTTTGAGGTTTTCTATCCTGGCAGAATGTACTAGTTCATCTTTGATGTCCTCTCTTAGACCTCTACGGAAGAGTGTCACCAAGGTACGTTCCACCCAGATTGTTTCTGCAGCTAATTGTCTGAAACGGGTGATGTATTGTAATACATCCTGACTCCCTTGTTGGACTTCGCAAAGAGCCTCTTCTGCTGACGCCTCGAGTCCAGGGCGTTCAAACATCTGTTTAAAAGTAGTGATAAAGGAGGAATAATTAGATAGACAGGGATCGTTTCTGGTTACTAGAGGTGTGGCCCAGGCCAAGGCTGGTCCTGATAAGGCACTAATCAAATACCCCACCTTGGTCTTATCTTGTACAAATTGCGAGGGGCGAAAGGCAAAGTACACCGTTAAGGCATCCAGGAATTCTTTTAATGTGGTGGGATCCCTGGAAAATCGAGGTGTAGAGGCGGCTACTGCAGGGACATCTGTGGTCCTGGAGGCAAAGGTTTGTCGATAAACAGTATTCTCAGTACGTAATTGCTGGAGTTCTTGAGCCTGTTGTTGTATCGTCGCCAGCAGGTCCTGGTTAGTAGGTTCCGTGTTTACCACTGGGTTATCCATAGTTCCGGACTGCAACAGGAATTGTGGGCGTTGCAATCTGTCGCGGTTCTCAACGGTCTTACCCTCGCAGCGGAGAGGCGTAGGGGAACGGTCCTTGTTCCGACGGGTTCTGCTCTGGCCGAGGTAGGGGCGACCCCTTCCGGTAGCCACGGTGCTGTTTGGTATGAGCAAACCACTACAGTCCGTGCCCTCCAGAAGGAGTCCCAGAGGAAAAACCCCAGTAGGGTAAAAAACCTCCACAGGAACTCCCTGAAACGAAAGGAGGACACCAGGGTATTAGGACCGCAGTTCAGGAAGGCAGGAAAACAAAGCAAATCAGGAACAGACAGGATTCGCAGAAGGATATCAAATAGGAGCGTGACTATCACCAAGGAGTGTTGCAACGCAATGAACAGGCAGTTGGAATCCCCTTAAATACCCCTGGACAGGAAACAGGAAACAGGAAGTAGAACACCGCCATCTTGGATTGGGGAAAAGAAAACAGTAATGAATTAGGTATGTGTGTTAGACAATGCATGCTGGGTAGAGAGGAAGTGGTAAGCATGCTGGGAAGAGAAAAAAGGCAAGTATAAAGAACCCCCAGTGTAAGGGTTCGGTTTGTCCTAGGAACATCGGTAAGTGGTGGTGGGCAGGTGAATACATGCAAGAGAAAATAAATGTTAAGCGCATAATGTGCTGTGTGCGGCCATGCCTGAAACCCCCTCGGGGTTTTAGGCTCTGCCGCGTCTGCCTTTAAGGCAGAACTTGAAAAAGGGGGAGCGGCGAGCGCCGTGACCCCCAGACCGGCTCCCTGGAGCCTTTATGGCCCTCGCCGGAGCCGCGGCGACCCCGCGACCTGGGTGTCTGCCTCGGCGTCTACCGCGGCCCGGGCGTCGGCCGCGGCAAAATTAACGTGCCGCGCCGCGGCAACCTGAGCCCGCGGCCGCAGCGAGCGCTGCGGTGTAACAAGCATGTCTATTTTGACTCTTATCTGTGGAGAACATCTGTTCCACGGACTGGGGTGCTCACGCTAAGCAAGCCTCCAAAATATATGAGTCTGTGTTTGTTGATCAGCCATACACTGGATTCAGTGTTTCATGCTGGATACATTATGCTGAGTGGGCCCAAATTATTCACATTTATTTGAACTGTGTGGTGATCTGTCAGGTAACTGTTTACGCAGAATTAAAGGTGTACTAACTCCTTAGTTGGCTATTAATGTGACACCCGGATTCTAGCTTAGCAGCAAAGCATTAAAGTAAATCTTTCTTAGGTCCACGATGAGTGACCTGTGAGGCAATACCTTTAGTTTTGTAAAGTAATGTTCACCATGGGGAGGATGTATTTATGTCTGCAAAGAAGAGGAAATGGCTTTTAAAGATATTCCCTGAAGGTTTTTTGAGTAAGCTTATTTTAGAGGGCACATATATTGAAGAATTCTTCAAACGTGAGTTTGGGCTCCAGAGCCTACTATAGATCAATCTGTCTTGGTATCATTGAAGCATGGCCAAGATTTCAGATTTGGAAAGTGTTCAGGGATGTGTGCAAACATTACAGAGACAATTTTTGCCTTGAAAAAAAGAACAGATGATTATCAGCTATGCATTGGGAATACAGGATTCCACTGTCTCTGTATAGGCTGCCAATGGGAGACATTTATGCAATGAATGGTGGGAGGGGAGAAGAGATGTCAAAGACACTGTGTAAGCCAGGAGATTTGTTTTAGCCTAGGGGAGGACTATTATTCTATACAGATTCTGTGAAATGGAAATTGAACCCAGTCATCACTACACCATTTGACTCAATACGTTTATTAATATTGGGGCAGAATGCACTACTCAATGGCAGGGGTAAGATGTAGAGGTAAACAATAGATCAAGTATAATTGGAAAATAATTATATTAATATTAATTTGCTTTTTATGTAGCACATCATTCCAATTTAATGGTAAGAAAATTCCTGACTACAAAAAATGGATGACTGAGCTGGCCTTTTTTGGAATTTTGGCCTGTGACCTGCCTGTAACAGTAAATATCAACAAGAAACTACTCACTGAGCTTTCTTCCAGCAAAGCCCAAACATGACAAGGATGACAACTGTGCCAAATTCACAGCTGAGCCCCATATCAGCTAATACATCTTGCGATATGGGTCCAGGGTTGTGGGTTAGAAGATAGCTACCAGAGGTGCAAGGAGGCAATTCTCATTAATGCATTAAAGACCATGAGGTCCAAATCCAGAGATATTCAAGGCAAACTGCTGGGTCCTGTAGGATAAAGACCGAGCAGTCCACTACAGATGGAAGCAAGAAGAAACCATAGCCATGTCCACCACCAAATCACAAGAAGACAAGTATGAGTATAAAAATGAATAAGGAGGACAACTGTGATGTGCGTGACATAGATACACTGATCATGCAAGACTCTGAAGAAAGTGAGCAGGGCAGTACATAGCTTTGATATTTTTTTTAACTTCAATTTTCATCAATTGCTGATTTTCTTTACTTTACTTTGCAATGGGAGGAGCTGAAATGGACACAGATATTGTCTTCCAAGATCTACTGCCCCTCTCTCTCTCTTGTCTTGGCATGCTTCCTGCTCGGAGTTTCCACTTCATTTGAATGTGGTTATATATACACAAGTCTTTCAGTTAAGGAGGAAGGTCATTTTTTTACTGTTTACAAATAGCTAACTCTATCCCCATAGATGATATTCAATAATGAGGGTCTTTTATTTAGGGCATTTTATGGAAGAAGATAGACAACTGTTTAACAAGAAAAAAACAAGATATAAATACTCATGGTAAGACATCAGATATCCACCTGAGTTATGAGCAAGCCCCACATTGGTGTTAGATGCATGGACCCACTGTATAAATTATGGAAAGTGTTTACACAATACTGTTTCTGTCCTTCCATGTGCGTTTTTCAGTTTTACTGTTGCTCTTGTTATAATGGTAAATTCTAAATAAAAAAACACACAGTGTCAATGCATACCAATAGGTCGGCACTTGCTTTCCAATGCTTGTTTATGTATTGCAATACAAAAGAGAAATACCCTCTGTAGGACGCTGGCTTTCTAGATGGTGCCCAATTGGTTGACAGAGTGTTTTGCTTCACTTATGACCAAGCTGAAACACTCATGCACTGACAAAAATCTCTGGAATGCGCTTCTTAGTCCAAAGGAGACATTTATTATTTCACGACGCAAAGTTCCTAAAAGGAGATTAGCATACTGAAAGCACACATTCAAAAATAGTCACAGCAATTAAATGAAAACATGTACGAATGATTCTCCACTGCAATATACACAGCACATTTATGTATCTATATCATTATGCAAAGCAAATAATGAATTAAAAAATATGCATCACCATGAGGAAAGGGAAAACTGCTTCATCTCCCTCTGATTCAGCATCAGATCACCAGATCCCAGAATAGATCAAGGAGAGAGAGATCAATTAACCTCACGGGAAGTATGACACACTCCAGCTTCCTGGATATGCCTAAAATCTGCAAACACTCTCTGTCCCCGGTCCATGTGGTCTCGGCCTCTTATACTTTGAACAAACAAGAGAGGAAAAGTCTAGAACATTCCTCTCACTGCAGAAGTTTATTTATTCAAAAAATGCTGATTGCTTTAGGCCAGCTTTGAAAATAACACGTCGGGACTTGGCCACAATCCCAAGGTGCCAGTTCAAAACAAGACCATCCCTGCCGTCTGAGTACATTCTTATCAGCCTAAGCCCTTGGTGGGAAAGAACACAAAGAATAAAAATTGTGCAAATTGTACAATGTGGAAAACTACTTGCAGCTTTTAACATGAAAGTGGCTAATGCTAAAATAAAGTCAATAGGCAAAATGAAGCTGGTGGTCACTAATGTGACGGTGTACTGCTAGGCTAAGTGCAACGTGGAGTCAGTTGTCAAAACTCCCATATCATTACACAGAGGCAAAAGTAGATAATACTAACGCTCTCTTTTGTGGTAGTGTGAGTGAGCAGTTAGGCTTACCAGAGGGCTGTGCAAAGCATTTCTTGTGCTCACAGAGGCAATAAATGAGACACGCTCAAAGAATAAATCAGAGACCAATTTAGAAAATAACAGTTCTTTTTATATATGTTTTGAAACCGAGAACTACGTAAAAGAGTAAGTAATGTTTTTGTTATTATTTATTGCAGGTAAATAAAGAGTTCAAACTTGTGCACCTTTACACTCAATGCAATCCTACAGAAAGAAAAGTCAACAATGCATAAAGATAAGTACAGTCGGTTTCTGGGGTTCACCTTCTGGATTTAGATATGTAAGGGTCCAAGGTCCAAAGTACTACCATCAGTTTGTCAGGAGCTCCCAGAATTCCACTGGGAGCAGGGTGTCTGTGAGGTTGTAGCTGGGCGCTCTATGGCAAAGGGGCCGTCTGGAAACAGGCTGCAGAGAGGTACTTGGGGACAAGTCCGAGAGCTCCCATATGGAGGCTTAGGTTGCAAGGGGTCTTAGCGCAAGGGGCACAGCCGGTTCTTTGGGATCTGGATCAGGTGGCTCGGATGCAGAGTGGGTAGATCATGATGTAAGCACACCTCCTAATCTTACTAATTTTCCCACCTGTTGTGCCACCAAAAAATGGGGTCAGGACGGGAGGTGGTCTTCTCCACTTGGTCGTATAACAAAGGTGGTTAGGCCTTTGAAGCTTCCCGCCCTGGAATGTCCATCCTGCCTGAAAGAGGTGATAACACCTCCGCCCAGAGCAGGCTTTGTTCCTGGCCTCTAAGAGCGCTGGCTGTCATCTCAGGCAGTCAGAAATCTGCCTAAGATGGCTGTGCTGATTTTGACCAGTCAGTCAACACATTAGCAGTCAGGTGGGCTTTTTAGGGGGCACCTCTAAGGAGACCCTCTGGGTGCATGTATGAATACACCCATCACTGGATTCAATGAGGGCTTATTAATACAAGATGTTTGATACCAATCATCCCTATGTTCAATGAAGCCATCATGTAGCTGGGGAACTCGGATTGACCAGTGTCCAGCACATGTACTTAAAACTTAAAATGGCTTCCCTATCCACTTACTCTGTCTAAGAATCGACAAAGGCATAGCAGGGGCATATCTGCTCATGCAGATACGTCCTCACATGTGATATAATGCATCCTGCCTTAGGTTTGTAGGTTTTCTGTAGGGGTGACTTACAAATATCCCATGCAGTGGTAGAGGACCTGGCACACGGGGATGTGTGGCAGGTCGTGTATACACTTTTGTCTTCATCAAGACACGCAGACTGCAATAGCAGCACTGTGTTCATTTGGTGAGAGGTCCCCGAGGATGGCACATGCTGCAGCCATTAGGGACCTTCTTTCGTGCCCCCATGTCCTTGGTACCAGGGAAGCCATTTACTAGGGACTTACAAAGGCTGCTAAAGGTTGTGCCAATTGGAAGAAACAACAATACAGTTTATGGAAGGAGATCTGGCACTGAGGACCTGGTTAGCAGGAAGCCAGTGCACTTTGAGTCAAAATCACATCAGATGCAAAAGGTGGAGGCTAACCATGCCAAAAAGGGTGCTTTCTTATTCTCTCATATACCATAAAGTTATGGTAATTTCGACACAGACATACAGACATTAATCAACATGTCCCAACCCAATAACTTCGAAAACCTTTAGATTTAATTCTGAAACCATTAACACATTCTTGAAGAGAATTCACAGTGAAACAAAATATTTGAATTCTTATCAACATTTTACATAACCATTCATGATTTCCATTTTCATGTACATATTTTATAGAAGAAATATGCTTAACTCCTCATACAACAACACAAGATTAATATATGTCCACAATGAAATAACATTGTTCCTCTTGCAATCAATTATTATCGACAACTCTTTTGAGAACAGCACTTATGTTATAGGAGTCCATACAAGATCCCCTGCCCTGCTGCCATATAGAGCCCATAACCAAAAAGAGTCCACTCTTGTCCTAAAAAGGCACTGAAGCACTCTCCTGATCAAGTCAACGCGTTTCTATCTTCATGGGGACAACACATTTTTCCCAAGATCTTCATCCGGGCTAACATTTTTCTCATACCCAACAAACATATGCCAGTTTCCCTTGAAGTAAACTGCAATATGTCAAACCGTAAAGTCATGCTCTCCTCTTTACCACAAGTGGAATATAACAATAGTGCCCTTAGTTGCTTGACTGTAGACAAAACAAGATTTAAATCAATTGTGTTTTTGATAAAAAATAAGTATTTAAAAACTCCTTCAACAGAAAGCCATCCTATGATATCAGTTAAAAGACTCTCACCGAGTCAGTGGAACATTGTTTGTTGTGAAGAAAAAAGAGAGCAAAATGTTGAGAAATGACCAGTTACAAACAAGTAGTGCAGTTGTTTTTCAGCAGGTAATCATGGAACTGGAAACTGTCCATCGCTTTCTAACTAAGCATGAATGTCTGCCTTTCATCAGATGCGCGGCGCCACTCCCTCCCCCCATGCAGGGCCAGTCTTCAAAACAGTTTCAGGCCGCACAGTTTGTATCCATGTCTTCAACCACCAAAGGCTTCAAAAGAGCAACTCGCCTTCCGTCTTGTGCATTCCAAATTAATTGTAGGAGTGTCTCAATATTCATTAGGCCACTCCAACGATCATGCGTTTCGGCGTTTCACAGGAACCAATTATTTTACCATTTTCTTGCCATGCTCTTTATATTTCAAAGCAATCTAGTCACTAATTATGCATTTCCGTCTGACTTCCTTACAGGTGCGACCCATGCGTCTTGGGAAATGGTGTCCATGTGGCACTGGCCACCCACGTGACTTCAGGAGACATGGGAAATGGAGTCCTTAATATTACAACTCAATCTTTGGCCCTGGGTGCAGTGGGTATTACTGGCTGACCTCTTGACATTCCTTTGTCTCAAGAGCTCCATGACTCCCCCCTCCCAAAAGGCTTGAACCATTGAACCTCTCGTATTGCTGCTATGCAAGGTTCATCTAGTTTGCACCTGCAGCTATCATGTGCCTTTAAGTATAGTCCGATTTCCACTGTGAACAATTAGCTTGTACCATCACGCACTTAGGTTCTGTTGTACTTGTTGTTGTCAATTACTGTTTGCACCTGCTGCCTGTTTGTATTTAACATGTTCCTTTTCCCAGGTTCCTTTGGAAGCCTCCATGTGAGACACATGCCCTTCTGGAATACTGTTGACTTCCTGTATAAATAGGCCCCCTAAACTTGCTTCAGGCTTGGCATTGTACCTGTATCCAGACCCGCATGAGTTCTCATCAGGTTCTGGGCATGCAGCTTCCCTGCACTCACCTCTTGAATTGCCTGGATTTTTTCGTATTCCTGTCCAGTGCAAGCTTTGTCCCTGCACTCATCTTCCAAGTACCTGGACCTTCATCTCTTCATTCCTCCACAACCTCGAACCAGTACTCATCTGCCAATTCATTTCAAACCATCCGGCATTCTACTCTTCTATATTCTTTCCGATGACTCCAAGATCCTGACTTCCGATACCCCTTCAGTGTCTCCCTCCATGAGCTACAATTCCACCTCTTTTCTAACTTCTAGTAACGACCCACCTGCCGCTATTGAACTTCTGTAAAGTGCGTTTCTGGTTAAGTACTTGTCCCCAGGTTAGTGCACACTAATCTTTAGTAGTATTTGCAAGCCTGCTAGATATTCGACTTGCTTATTCTACCTTTGGACCCGCTTTCCAAGTCTTGGCTCCTGAACTGTGTTGCTCATGGACTACAGACTGTTTCCAGAATCAACCTAATACATCTAACTGTACTGAGTGCAATCCTGTTTTCTAGCATACCTTGGGAGTGTTTTCGACTCTGGCCTTGAACTAAGTATGACCGTGTGTTCTAGCACTCTCGGGCGTGCCCTCAAATTCTACCTGTGTATCAAACGTAACCTTGTTTCTAGCATATCTTGGGAGTGCCTTTAACTCCAACCCATGTTCCAAGCGCAACATTAGAAGTGTCAAACTTTTGCTAAGAAGTATCCTTGTTCCATGAATTGACTGTTTTTTTAGTGCAAGTCAATGTACAGAATATAACCCTGGGAGTGCCAGTAACTCTAACCTTGTGACAAGAACAATCCTATTTTGTGTGTGTTTGAATGATCGAGTTTAACCTATGTTTTGAGTACAACAATGGGAAAGTTCTTAATTCCAACCTTGTGCCATGTCTAGTCTTGTTCCAAGTTCATGTAATTCTGAATGTAATCCATTTCCGAGAGGAACATGATCTCAGACATATCTTGAGAGTTGTTTAACTTCCAACCTATGTGCCCAGCGTAACCTGGTTTTCTATTTTCTTGTGTTTCCAATTCCAATATATGCACTGAGTAAAGAATTTGGAGTGTCATTAACTCTAATCTTTGTTCTGAGTTTATTTGTGCAGTGCCTTAAAACTCTACCTAGTACTTCAAGTTCATCACGTGTTCAAGAAGATTCCATTCAAGTATCTGGTTGCTCTGCTCCTATGTTATGATTATTTAAGAAACCTGTAAGTGTGAAAATTCGAAATCATGGTATTGTAAACTTGTGGTGGATTTATGCACTGATGATAATTGCCTCTTCTTGTTGTTTCTAGTGTGTTTCATTTTTACGATAAAGAGAAGTGCTGCCTCACAAATATCAATTTTTTATTAATTCAGACGACCAGAAGTGAATATCCTCTTTAGCAGAGGAGCACCTTTGCTTAGCAGAACCAGTACTGCAAGTTTTCATTTTTTTGTTTGTCCCTTCCCCCTCTGGAAGTCGGTGAGTACTAAGAGTGCTATCCCTGGGCCGAACTTCTTCCGGAATGGGAGTGGAGGTCCAGCATTGGCTCCAGTGTCGTCCTCGCAGTAGGAACCAGGTGAGTGAATGACACTTACCATTCATGTGTGCTTTTATCATTATGACAATGAATGATTCATGAAACAGTGGGGAAGCAATCATTTCTTAGTTAAACAGGACTCAATGGATTATTAGCACATACTGTTTATTGTTAACATCTGACTTGTTCTGGCATTTGATAACGAACCAAAGGCATTATAAGACCTGCAGTTTTTTCTAGTCACCATCAGCATCCAGTCGAGGCACTGTATCACCATGTGCCAACAGACCACATTTATAGTGGATTTCAAAAGCGTGTACCTCACAAAGGATAAGATATTAACAGATTTAAATGTTTTGTAGTTTCAGGTATCCAATGGGAGCACTGCCCCAGAAATAATAACAATGTTCAAATATTATTGACTTAAAACAATTTGTTCAGGCATTTGAGAAGAAACCGAAAGCATCATGACTTGCAGTTTTTACTAGTCACAATCAACATATTATGTCATTCCATCCAATCGAGGCACTGTGTCACCATATACCAACAGATCACACTTATTGTAGTTTTCAAAAGTGTGGTGCCTCACAAAAAATATGAACAGTTTTAAATGTTTTGTGTTTTCATACATCTTACGTGAGAACTGCCTCACCAGGTGATGACAATTTTCAAATATTTTTCACTTCAGACAATTTGTTGAGGCTGGTCTCAACAGAGCACAGCTGGTTTAAGGAGGACAGTGCTTATGTTTGTGGGCGACTAGGCCAATCCTACAACAAGTCGCAACTGTCGTCCCAACCCTTGTCGCTCACAGGCAGTACCTCACCAAAAACCCAAACAGTAAAAGGTGATTTGTGGCAGTCTTTACGCATCAACTCAAGAGTGCGTCATCTCAGGGAGGTCGTAGTTAAACAGAGATTACCCCTTTCTCACATGAACAATCATGTGAGAAAACACAAGCAATGAAGGAGATGTAGTAAAGTTTTCAATAGGTTTTATTAGCAAGACTGAAATCTATGATAAGTTGCATGGGCTGCATTGATTAGGATAATGAATAATGCAAGGAACGGAGTGGTAAAAATAAGAGTCATGAATGCAAAGACCCTCACCATCTTGTAATAACATATGGGGGGTCATTACAACCCTGGCGGTCGGTGTTAAACCGACGGTAAGACCGCCAACAGGCTGGCGGTCTTACTTTGTGGAATCATGACCATGGCGGTTACCGCCATGGTCATCCGCCGGTTCTCCGATCCGCCCGCCAGGGCGGAGACGACCGCTGGGCTGGAGACCTGGGTCTCCAGCCCGGCGGCTGTCACAATACCGCCGCCGGTATTTTGACCCGGCTTACCGCCATGGATTTCCAGCGGTAGGAACCGCCATGAAATCCATGGCGGTAAGCACTATCAGTGCCAGGGAATTCCTTCCCTGGCACTGATAGGGGTCTCCCCCACACCCCACCCCCACCCCGACTCCCTCCCCTACACCCCCCACCACCCCTGCCACCCCCCAAAGGTGGCAGGGCCCCCCTCCCCACCCCAACCCCCGACATTACCTTACACATACACACCCGACACGCACGCAGGCACCACCAACACACATACACGCGCACACACCGACATACTGTAGTGTGGTTAGTTTTACGTATTCATTGCGCTTTAGCTTCAGGCTTTAGGCCTTTGTGCATTTTGCCCTGAATATATTTTATTCATTTGCTGATAGCTTAGAGCCTCTGTGCACTTTGCTCTACATGCTTTTTATTAGGCTTCGTATTGTTATTTTTCAAATAGCCAGTTCTACGGTGTTGTTTTTTATTCATATCACACTGTTTTGCCTACTTCAGCACTGGAGTTCTCCATAACATATTTACTCTGTGCTTCAGTCAAGGATACAGTCTGGTACATTGCCGATAGACGTGGTAAGAGTTTAGACTTGGCATTCCTGCGTAGGGACATTTTGTGATCACAATGACATGTTAGTTATAAAATCACTTCCTTGTCCCAATACACGGCAGAGGGAGATTCCGACCAGGGAACCACAACTAGACGCTGACTGCCTCGTTGCAGATGCTGAACCAAGATCACAGGTCTTTGCTCAGGTATGAGGGCTGATGTCTCCACAGTGATTCTAATAGGCAAGCTAGAAGCTTAACATGCTGTGCTCTAAATAGAACAAGCAGAGGGAGAGTAGAAACTGTTAGACAATATGATAGCTTTGTTCTTATGTTTTACTCTCCTGGTGACTATTTCAATCCTACTGTGTTGTATTGTTCTGGTTATTGCGGCTCACGCCTTAATATCTCAAATACAGTCGTTTTATTAAAACATAATATAAAACTTATACTGTCTTTGTCATTTGTATATGAGATCATATTGGAAATAAGAGAGTTGGTTTGGATCTGAGTAACCACGACTTCCCTGAGAAGTTCCAAAGATGTCATGCGCTCGGCTGCCAAATCATTCCTTCCACATGGGAGAAATGAGGCACTGCTAGTTAGCCGGAGCAAAAACCGGATTTAGGGTGACAGAGTTCTTTACACGTGGGTCAGACTCAGTCCCCCACACCGTTATAGATCCTGCTACCTAGAAATCCAGTAGTCTCATTTAGAATAATGAGAGCCCACGCGACATGGCGCCGCCAACGTTTGGTCTGGCTCTAATGATTAGGTCCGACTGACTCTCTTGGTCTCATATATTTTTGACTCCTCGGTTCCGTATACGGAGACGTCCGTGGGGCTGAGGGTTTCCGCCGCCACGGCGTGGTGCTTCCTATTGCTTAGTGGTCGGTTGTTCAAGCTTGAACTTTGAAAGGAAAAAACCCCGATATTGGTGTGCCTACTCTGACCGGCAGCCGTTTTTTATAAAATGGCGAATCCTAATGTAGTGAACATAGCTATTAATATGCGACATCCGCTCACGGGACATCTATTGACACATGGACTGACAGTCCAGGGGGGTCCAGTCACTTTTGTGGTGGACGCCCATGCAGCCTATAGAACGGAACTTTTTTATTCTTGGGTCGCTTTTCCAGCAGTGGATGGGGGAACGAATACTTTTCACGAATACACAGTTGCGAATGTCCCTGGACAATACAGGGCTTACGCTTATTTAGAAATACCTCTATCTTATCAAGAACACCATAATTGGCTTGATGGCGCCCTCCCACACACAATAGCACAAGTAAGGTTAGGGCCACTGAGTAATGATGGTCCTACCTGGCCTTTATTGGCTACATATACACCACATCCTGCAGTTGCTCAGTTGGCAGTGGTTGAAGTTCGTCGTTTATATACGGAATTAACGGCTACATATAGACGATTAGTTCAGTTTGTGCTGCAGACATTAAACACGAATGCAGCGCGTGCTGCTCCAGCGCACCCACAGGCGGTGGTTCCGGGTCTTAATCCGGCCACTGTACACTCAGTTATGGGTAAAGTACCGGCTAAACGAGAGGAGACTCCGTTTTGGCTGGCGCAAAAAATTAATACGCTGGAAGCAGTATTTCCCCATACGGGACCTCAGGATAAACATAGAATTTTGACGATGTGTTTGCCGTACGGGATGGTTCCTCCGGTGGACCTTTGTAATACCTGGGGCGCGGTGTTTGCCGCGCTCTACACTACGGCACACGGTACACTGACATTAGCTAATTTACCGGACGTACTTAAACAGATTCAGGATGAATATGGGGCTGCCCCTGCCTTGGATTTGGGCATGCAGTTGCTGGGCAATTTTGCCACAGTTTCTTCTATTATTTTGAGTAATCTCAAAGGAGAGGCAGTAGCACTAGCAGTGCGTATGCGTCTTCGGGATGTTCCGCTGCTTCAACAGGAGCGGGAGCTTCCGAGAATAAAAGCGGAAACATATTCTAGTATTGGTCGTGATAGCCTAGGGGCTAGACCACAAAAACCCCAGTTACAGGGTAAAAATAATAAAGATAATGCTAAACAGCAACAACCTGAGGGTTCGAAAAAGCGCTGGGAAAAGAAACAGCAAACACCTAAGAAGGATGATGGGCAGTCTCCGCAACCGGAGACCCCACAGAATAAGTATAATCTCAGGAATAGGGATACTTTGAAGACGCCTGATAGATATCAATATACTGATACACGCCAATCTCGTTCCTTTCAGGACTCCTCGGACAAGAGAAGTGAGAGAGGTGGGCGGTCGGAGCGGAGGACGGAGTACGTGAAACCGAGACAGGATTCACAACGCTCAGCGGAGGTTTCTATTAAGCAAGAAGAGAAACCGCTGCAACAGAAACAGCAATTCAAAAAGAAGAAAGTGGCAGCTGTCTCAGTTAGACATGCCGCTCAAGAAGAGAGTTCTCTTGACGAACAAGACATGGGCGTTAGCACTGTTAGACAGCGCGGCAGAGGTCACAATAGTTCACCGGAGTCTTGTAGAGCATCTGGAGGTGAAAGCAACTGATGACTCCATACAAGTCGAAACGGCGGATATGCGAGTCTCTGATCCTGATAGAGTATATGAAGTTACTCTGCGATTGGAAGGGGACATTGAACGTATTATAAACGCCATTTTTTGGGACCATGTGGTAAAATCATATGATGTTCTGTTGGCCGAACAAGATTGGCCACCTGACTTTGTTCGCGACTGTCCAGTTGGGGAGGAGGTTATTGTACCTTCCTTCTCACCACTTGTTCCGAGAGAACTCGCGGAGTCCTATAGTAAATCATGGGCTCTAGCACAGGCTCCCGCTTTGTATAGAAATAACGTGGGGTGGGACAGACAATCACCTTATCATGTAATTCCGATAAAGGGCGAACCTCAGCCACAACCGCAGTATCCTATCAAATTTGAAGCTAGGGCATCGGTTAGAAAAATTCTTAAAGAATTGGAGTATCAGGGTGTAATTGAGCCCTGTGTCTCGCCGATGAATAATCCCTTGTTTCCGGTTGCTAAACCGGACCATTCATATAGGATAGTGGTGGATTACCGACATTTAAATAGTCATACACGCACATATGCAATACAGAATTCACACAGCGCAGCGCTTATGAATAATATAGTGCGTAAAAAATATAAGACAACATTAGATATCTCGAATGGATTTTTCTGCCAGAATATTGCGCCCGAGAGTCGGGACTATACCTGTTTCAGTGCGTTTGGCTCTCAGAAATTTTTTTGTCGTTTGCCTCAGGGGTATAAGAATAGCCCTGGACTGTTTTCGGCTCGTGTAACTGAAATGCTGCATGAGTTCGACCCTGAAGCATTATCATATGTCGATGACATATATCTGACAGATGATGAGATTCTGCAACATCTAAGGCGTGTATCGCGCATTGTTGTGGGGTTTGCTGATATTGGCTATAAGTTTAATTTTAAGAAATCAAAGATTGCCTTCCTCAGCGTCATTTTCCTGGGATATGAGTTGTCGAGTGAGGGCAAGAGCTTGGCGCCACATTTTTTGGAGAAATGTGCTTTATTGCAGCCTCCTAATACGGTTCGGAAGCTCCAGTCATTGTTGGGGTTTCTGAATTTTGGCAGAACTTACATTCCTGAATATGCAACGCGTATAAAACCCTTATACGAGTTGATTCGCCCGAATTTTTCGAGTACATTTTGGACGATTGAACATACACACATACTGCGAGAATTACAGAGTGATCTTTTAGCAGTTAAACACTTACACACTCGGGACAATAAGACACATTTAGTGATCAGGGTAATACCTGGGGCTGTTGGGTTTACTTATGTCACCTTTAATGAAGGGGAGACTGTCCCGATTGCATACAAATCTCACTTGTATTCTGCTGCAGAGCAACGTTTTGCACAAACTAAGAAAATTCTCACTGCAGTACAGATGGCTGTTATTAAAGAAAGACCGCTGGCCCAGGGTCAACGCATTGTTGTCGTTTCCCCGGTTCCGGCCTTAGAGGCTGTTACAAAGGCGAGTGTTCCTAATTCGAAGGCTCTACACCCGCACGTCTTTGACAGCCACTGATGTAGATTATGTATTTGACCCTAAACTGCAGACTCAAGAATTTCTTCAATACGAAATAGAATACCCTGTTCCTGCTGGTACATTGCCTATTGACCAATATGAAGTGGTCATGTATACAGATGGCTCTGCGCAACCGGCGGTTGGGACTAAACAACCGTATTCTGCTGCATGTGCGGTGGTGAGCGGCACTATGGAGGGGGAAGTGTTCTGCCCCCGACATACTTATACTAAAACCTTGGGAGATTGCACGGCACAGCTGGCTGAGCTCAAAGCTCTATTGTTAGCGTTGGAGCATGCGGATCCGGCACTTTTAACCTTGCTGGTCTGTGACTCCTACTACTGTGTGCAGTCTTTCAACGAATATTTACACTATTGGAAGACGAATGGGTCACCATTAAGCATAAAATGTTGTGGGGTAAGGTTGCGGATCTGAAGGAAACGCTTCCTTAAGTCCATGTTGTGCATACACTTGGACACCAGCGCGTTGGAATACACGTTGCTGGGAATACTTTGGCTGATGAAGCCGCGAAATCGGCAGTGGCTGTCGCCACTGTGGCCGCAGTGACTCGTTCGAGTTCCAAACCAGACACAGAAATATCAGCTGCCATAAAAGCTACAGCTGATGGCACGCCCTTTCCTAAAGGATTTCCTTCAAAATATAGTTACTGCTTGAATGGTGCGCTAAATGCTACTGTTACAATTCCAGGCATTGGTGTACGTGAAATTCCGAATAAAATAGAGAGACCTCGATTGATTTCTGCAGCCCATGAAGGGGTGGCTTCTGCACATGCTGGGGTGGCTGCCACAATTTCACTTTTACAGGCTCGTTACTGGTGGCCTGGTCTCTATAAAGAGACGAAGCAGTATGTCCTTTGTTGTGACATTTGTCAACAAATTAAGGCATTGTCGGCTAGACGCCCGCAGCAGACGCCCCTTCTGATTTCAAACAAACCATTACAGTGTGTGTACTTGGATCATTGTGGTCCGCTGACACCAGATAGCGCATACAAGTATATATTGGTTGCTGTAGATTCGTGCTCCAGATTTGTATGGGTATGGCCACAACGCTCGGCTGACGCTCGCACTGTTATTAAAGATTTGCGCATCTTTGTCGATATATTTGCAGTTGCGGCTTTTCATTCGGACCAGGGCCCTGCTTTTGCCTCTAAGGCATTCAGGGACACCATGGCTTCGTTGGGGGTCCAACTCCAATTCTCGTCTCCATTTCATCCCGAGGGAAATTCTGTCGTGGAGCGTTTAAATCGTGATTTAAAGCAGTCCTTAACGGCCAGAGTTATAGGTACAGTTCGTGGTTGGCTAGCCCACCTATATGGAGTACAGAGAGCACTTAATAACTTGCCTAGAAGGTCACTGGGGGGTCGTACTTCATATGAGTGCCTGTTTGGAACACGAATGTATGTTCCTGATCTAGATGGTCCTGCTGTGGAGGCGGCAGATACGCCCTTTGACATAAATGATCGTGTCACTGTTTTGCAGGATTTACAACAAATACGTGAAGATAACTCTTCTGCCAATGCTGCCTCCTCAGGAATTAAGGATGAGCCAGTAACACCTACTGGTTGGATACCCAGGATTGGGGATCTAGTGCGTGAAAAGGTCGCAGTTAAAAAAGAATTTGGTCCTTCTTATCGAGAACCTGTCCCTGTGTTGGGGGTAAGCGGCACGAGAACTGTGATTTTACCGCCGCTGCGAGGGGCCAAAGGAAATCGCTTTGTTTCCATTGATAATGTCAAGTTACAACATGTGGCCGATTCTGCACAGCAGACCAAGAGGGACACCCAGTAGTTCCGGAATCCCTCTCACTACTGGGGACGAGGTCCCGCTGCAGGTGATTTTCACCGACACTGTTTCCTCTCCGAGCTTGGGGAGGGTGGATAATGATCTTGCGACTGTTCCACCGACGGCGATTAATATGGAATCTTGTGATCAAATTGCTGTACGTTCTACTGACGTTTCTGACCGTGTGGTTTATAGCGTGCCACGGCGAGAGCCTCCGTCTGCTTCTTCGTTCACAGTTGCACCTTTTGCTAGAACTGCTTCTGGCTGCTTCAACGACGCTGATAATGATGGGTCCGGCTCCTCGTCTTCAATGTCTTCTGTCCACGGTCCGCGACGGCTGCTGGGATGGCTTAAACGAACATATTTTGTTTTTCCTTGGAACTATTTTTGGCTGTTTTGGGCCGTGATGGCTATTTTATTATGGTTGGGATTTGTGGTTACTTTTTTTCTGATAATACATGGTCATTTTCTTCCTGATCGATCGGACATTGAGCACGTGGAGACTGTGTTAAAACCACATTTTTCGTCTGATATGGTTCGAAGAGACTTGTCCACAGTGAACATTTCTGCGATACCAGTTCCGGATGGAATTGTGTGGGATAAAGTAATGTTTGATATATATGGTCCCACTGAATTGATTCATATACCGTATGTCCTCAAATTATCAATGAATGATATTGTTATACCTGGCATTGTTTCTGATGATTGGGATGTGAAGATAGTAGATTCTATGCTAACGGATTTGCAATATTATACTGTCTATGACGATGAAGATGCTTACCAGTTTAGAGACAATCATGGTGACATGTTTTGTTACAACTATTATGGACACCACTTTATTCATAAAGCTAGTAGCCCTAAGTCCATGTTTAATTATGTGCAATGGGAACATTGCTCGACTCCTCCACAAGGGAGTTCAAAAACGTATTATGAAAAATTTGCATATTTTACTGGGCATGATCCACGTAATGCTAGGTCCTACTATTTTAAAGTTACACCGTATTCTAATAAGCAAATGTTATTGACCGATACTAAATTACTGTATTCCAATTTGTTTGTATCTAAACTGTCGGTCGAGGGATATGAATACTGGTTCAAAACTGTTGACTTGAAAAGTGTTTGGGGTACGAAAAATTGGCAAATGCAAGGCAGGGACGCGTTATTTAGAGCATGTATTATCCCTGTGCAGATGATTTTCCTCAATGACACAGTACAACAGACTAGCTGTTTGGGCTTAGCGACGATTAAGGAGTTAACTTTGCCTAGTATACCTGTCCCTTCTAAATTAAAAAATTGGCAGCACTATGTGAATGCTATTTTCAGTGACTTTACACATTGGGTCCAGAATGGTACACTTAACACTTCATTGTTACATCCAGGGGGGTGGTTATTATGGCCTGTAGACACTAATATGTGTCATCAACGTTTTGTCACCTCTTCAGGGGGGTTCAGGACTAGTAGGGCAGACCCTCGTTACGTTTCACCAGAACATGCTGATATTATAACTACATACAGTGTGGGGAAGCTTTGTCAGCAATGGTTGAAGTCATCCACGCTGGATGCAGTTAAGTCACATCTCATGTTACTGTCTAATAAGACTGATTTACAAGATTTTTTGTCAGGTCCCAGAGTACCACGGAAGAAAAGGTTCTTATACGAGGTTTATAATGAGATTTGGAAGCTTTCACAACAAGAGGCTGCAGCCCGGTTGAGGCAGATTGATCAAGAAAATCTGATGCAGACTGTCTGTTGTTGATAATGGCATGCATACCCTTTCTGAACGTGTTTACACGATTGACGGCATTGTTTCCTCTGCCATTGGCATTATTAAATCGGACATGTCTTCTTTATATCATGGGCAGAGTCAGACGCGGTCCATCATGCAGCTGGGTTGGACTCTTCAGACCTTGAAGGCGGGTCGCGTTCCATGGCAGCACGTTCGTGCCAGGGAGATCTTTATCTCTTTTAATTTGACTCGTCAACAACAACTGATGGCTAAAAAGGAAGCGACATATGTTATGTTAAATATTGAAAAATTAGAGAAACTGCCTTTCACGTAGCTGAGATTCCATCAGCTGAATGGTTGATCCATGGGGTTATTAATTTGCCTATCTCTACTTTGCAATTTACTTCGTGTTTGAAGCACATTCCGGTGGGTAGATATGAACTATTGAGAGACAGTTACATACACGAGGTGTGGGACCTTCCCTTTCAGTACAGATGTGTTAATGGTTTGAAGGAGGTTTTTCTTAGCGGAAGCGAATGCAAAGCTTCTGTCGGCCATTCAATGGTTTGTAAACAGCTGTCCTTGCACGGGGCGTGTAACGCTTCGATTGCTAACTTAGCTTGTTATCTGAAGGGAGTTCCAGTCCCGGTTATTAAAAACACTTTCCAGGTGCTTTCTAACGGCAGTTACATTGTTCTTAACAGCGAACGCTGCTGTGGCATGCGTGCCGGAATAGTTTACATCGTCGTTGTCAACAAGGCCGTTACGTGCTGCGGGAATGTGTTGTTTCCCCCCACTCAATTTAGGGAGGTAGCAGACATCTGGCCTCATATTGCTACTTTCAAGGTTGATTTCGACAAGTTGAGTCGGCTAAAAGCTTTATTGTTTCAAAAGCATGTGGCCCTTACATCTGCTAGCGAGACCTACGCACTTCAGGTGGCAAGGTCATCGGCGGAGATACAGTCCCTTTTGAATACTAACTTTCCGAATCACTTCGGTGAACTTGTGGGACATATATTTAATGCATCCAGCACCGCTGGTATTGCACATTTTTTCAAAGTCGTTGGTGTTGGTTTTGCTCATACCTTCTCTTCCATATTCGGTTTGATACCTTCGGCTATACATTCTATTTTCGGAAGCATTTTTGGGGGTTTCCCGATTACTTTGGCTTTATTGGCTGGAGTCTTGCTGTTGTTGCTATTTTTTTGCAATGGCTGTCCCGTCACGACGAGATCCTGTACTGATGCTCCCATCAGCGCAGCTGTGTCGTGAACGCATGATGCAGCATTTTGGAGCGACACTCCTGGGACATTTGGAGTGCGACTGGTCTCTGTCATTCAGACCGGTTTTGGATTGTGTGCAACCCGTGTTTCGATGCCTTTGGTGCTCGTTTGAACATGCACTGGCTCTCTGTCTCTCATTGCAGCGCCCTCCAATGGTCGATACTGATCTGTTGATGTTCCTGATTAGGGCTCATTCCCAGACTTGTGCACTACGGATGCGCTTGCTTCGTGAGGCAGTTTATGAGATTCCCTTCCTGGAGGAAGATGGTATTGTCTCTTTCATAGGCCCTGCATGGGGTGCCTCCCTGACTGGTTTTGGGGCTTTGGATCACACCTGCTCCATGATACTTTGTGGCGTGGATCTTCCGATATTGACATATATCGAAGTGGAGGAACTCCTGCGTTCTATTGCTTCTATCTGACGATTGGATTTTTACAAAATTGACACTATATTGAATTTGGTTTTATGACCACATGTTACCTAAATTTATGACTTTGTTGTCTTCTCACCTTGTCGAAATACTTGTTTTAGGTATTGTTTATCTTTAGGGCATCCTTTTATATTATTGGAACCACTTGCTACCGACAAGGGGAGGGTGTAGTGTGGTTAGTTTTACGTATTCATTGCGCTTTAGCTTCAGGCTTTAGGCCTTTATGCATTTTGCCCTGAATATATTTTATTCATTTGCTGATAGCTTAGAGCCTCTGTGCACTTTGCTCTACATGCTTTTTATAAGGCTTCGTATTGTTATTTTTCAAATAGCCAGTTCTACGGTGTTGTTTTTTATTCATATCACACTGTTTTGCCTACTTCAGCACTGGAGTTCTCCATAACATATTTACTCTGTGCTTCAGTCAAGGATACAGTCTGGTACATTGCCGATAGACGTGGTAAGAGTTTAGACTTGGCATTCCTGCGTAGGGACATTTTGTGATCACAATGACATGTTAGTTATAAAATCACTTCCTTGTCCCAATACACGGCAGAGGGAGATTCCGACCAGGGAACCACAACTAGACGCTGACTGCCTCGTTGCAGATGCTGAACCAAGATCACAGGTCTTTGCTCAGGTATGAGGGCTGATGTCTCCACAGTGATTCTAATAGGCAAGCTAGAAGCTTAACATGCTGTGCTCTAAATAGAACAAGCAGAGGGAGAGTAGAAACTGTTAGACAATATGATAGCTTTGTTCTTATGTTTTACTCTCCTGGTGACTATTTCAATCCTACTGTGTTGTATCGTTCTGGTTATTGCGGCTCACGCCTTAATATCTAAAATACAGTCGTTTTATTAAAACATAATATAAAACTTATACTGTCTTTGTCATTTGTATATGAGATCATATTGGAAATAAGAGAGTTGGTTTGGATCTGAGTAACCACGACTTCCCTGAGAAGTTCCAAAGATGTCATGCGCTCGGCTGCCAAATCATTCCTTCCACATGGGAGAAATGAGGCACTGCTAGTTAGCCGGAGCAAAAACCGGATTTAGGGTGACAGAGTTCTTTACACGTGGGTCAGACTCAGTCCCCCACACCGTTATAGATCCTGCTACCTAGAAATCCAGTAGTCTCATTTAGAATAATGAGAGCCCACGCGACAATACATGCCAACATCCACACACACAGTCAGACACGTACACCCACATTCAAACATACACGCACACATCCATACAGACATACCCACAGACATACAGGCACTCATTCCCAAAACACGCAACACCCCCGCAAGCATACAAGCACTCACACCCCCCCCTACATACACAGACGCACACCCCCATGCACCCACACAACACACAACACCCCCCCCCATCCCCCTCCCCTAACGGACGATCGACTTACCTGTTCCGTCGATCCGCCGGGAGGGGACGGGAGCCATGGGGGCAGCTCCGCCGACAC
Organism: Pleurodeles waltl; assembly: GCF_031143425.1. Classification (NCBI taxonomy): domain Eukaryota; kingdom Metazoa; phylum Chordata; class Amphibia; order Caudata; family Salamandridae; genus Pleurodeles; species Pleurodeles waltl. The sequence goes on from NC_090443.1 coordinate 860,823,479, forward strand.
CACACCGCCAACAGAACACCGCCGCGCAGAATCACAGGACGTGATTAGCTGGGCGGTGTTCGGTTGACGTGACGTGGAGGTGGAGCAACCTCCACTTCCCCGCCGCCCGCAAGTATGGCTGTTGGTGTCTCTCCGTTAGAAAAACGACGGAGGGCAGCCAACGGTCATAATACACCAAGCGGCAAACCGCCTCTACTGGCGGTCTTCCGCACGGCGGTCCCTCAGCGGTCTTGTTAAAAGACCGCCGAGGTTGTAATGACTCCCATAGTATGGAATAGATGTGAAGTAGACCCTAATACCATGGCATGATGAACCTAAAGAGAGCTAGGTGTGTTAAACCTAATCTGCACTACCATGTCCATGAGGAGAATCCCCAACCCTCGTTACCTTGGAATGAGGTCTCCAGATCAGACTCCATAGGGACACGAAGACTGGGTCAGCACCAAGGTGACGTGTAGTATGGATAGCATTGATAGCATCTGGTAGGAATCCCTGTGATTATCTTGTCTGTGTGAGATGTATTTATACAGATCTGGTAGGACCCCTGACACAGGTATGTTCCCAAACAATAGATAAGAAGGCATGCTTGGGGCGGCAATTATATAAACAATTCACTGAAAAGGTACGTTATGTTACTGGCACACAAAAGTGGGAAAGTACATAATGTGCCAACCTAAGCATCTCATTTATCTTTGACGCTGATAGTGATGCCTTTACAGAATGGCACTGATAACGTGAAACTAAAAAATCTTTCTAACTATAAGCATGGCAGCCATCTTGGAAGAATTAATTAATTAAATGGCCTAAAACAGAGCAAGCTAAGTAGGTTAAAAGTCACTCGATGAGGGGGGCACAGGCCTGCAAGCCAAAGGCTAAGCTAAACTCCTGATTACCATTAAGAATAAATAGGATCAACTATACCCTCCCTATTGCCGGAACAAGTATGATGCCAAACTAATGACGCCAGAGAAAGTGAATGAACCCAAGCTGCAAATGATCTGGACTAAAACAAGCTAAAATCACATTAAAAGATAACTAAAATCTGAAAAAAAGTGTTAAAAATAGCTAAAAACATACAAGGAGACATAGGGGGTCATTACAACCCTGGCGGACGGTGTTAAAGCGGCGGTAAGACCGCAAACAGGCCGGCGGAAAAAAAAGGAATTATGACCGTGGCGGAAACCGCCAACAAAGACAGCCACTTTAACACTCCGACCGCCACGACGGTACAGACAAACAGCGCGGCGGTCACCGCCAACAGACAGGCGGGAGACAAAGGGGGTTATTCTAACTTTGGAGGAGTGTTAATCCGTCCCAAAAGTGACGGTAAAGTGACGGATATACCACCAGCCGTATTACGAGTTCCATAGGATATAATGGACTCGTAATACGGCTGGTGGTAAATCCGTCACTTTTCCGTCACTTTTGGGACGGATTAACACCTCCTCCAAAGTTAGAATAACCCCCAAAGTACTGCCCACAGTATCACAAACTACCAATCCACCACCTTTTCCGGGTCGGATTCACCGTGGATAAAAACACGGCAGAAAAAGCCATTTCAATGGGAAAACGCTCACCTCTACACACTCCACGAGGAACTATGACACCATGGAGCCGTAACTCCAAATCTCCCTGCGATAGTCTTCCTGCTCCTGTACGATCATCAGCAACGCCAGTGCCGAAGACAACGGTGAGTACTGCACCTACGACATAGGGGAGGGGGAGGCAAAAGACAGGGACACACACACGCAACACCCCCACCCCGACCCTCACCCACTACAACACACACACCAATGCATATCCAAACATTACAGTAACAACCCCCAAGCCCCCGGAAGAATGCAAAGACAAAAGGAAATGAGTGCAACCATTGTAATATATCAAAATACAGTAACCAAATATATACAGATATATATACACAATTAACAAAATATACATCACAATTAGTAGTGCAGGTAATGCACCATTCAATGTCCGTGGACCACTGGGCCCAAAATGCATGGGTGAGGCCCACACACGATACCTGAGCTAAACGGAGAGAAGACTGCTGGGGCAACAGATAGAAATACAACAGGCACCTCAGGGGGAAGGGAAGTGGGGGCACCTCAGCCGGATGACAGCACCACGCCAGATCCACGAGGGGGCTCCATGCCCATTGATGTATCCTGGGGAGTGCAAAGCCACAGTCTCTCAAGTCTCCACAGTGGGTGGGTTGCCCACTGTTCAATCCTGGGGAGTGCAAAGCCACAGTCTCTCAAGTCTCTACAGTGGGTGGCTTGCCCACTGTACCATCCTGGGGAGTGCAAAGCCACAGTCTCTCAAGTCTCTACAGTGGGTGGGTTGCCCACTGTTCAATCCTGGGGAGTGCAAAGCCACAGTCTCTCAAGTCTCACAAGTGGGTGGGTTGCCCACTGTTCAATCCTGGGGAGTGCAAAGCCACAGTCTCTCAAGTCTCACAAGTGGGTGGGTTGCCCACTGTACCATCCTGGGGAGTGCAAAGCCACAGTCTCTCAAGACTCTACAGTGGGTGACTTGCCCACTGTACCATCCTGGGGAGTGCAAAGCCACAGTCTCTCAAGTCTCTACAGTGGGTGGCTTGCCCACTGTTCAATCCTGGGGAGTGCAAAGCCACAGTCTCTCAAGTCGATAACAGTCTCCACTGGTTCTGGAGGGGGACTGGTGCCCAGAGTGCTTCATCCTGTTAAGGACAGACGAAGTGGATGCTGTTCTCCACTGGTTCTGGAGGGGGACTGGTGCCCAGAGTGCTTCATCCTGTTAAGGACAGACAGAGTGGATGCTGTTCTCCACTGGTTCTGGAGGGGGACTGGTGCCCAGAGTGCATCACTCTCCCCGTGACGGTCCCAGTTCCGTCACTGCCCCTGCCGCACATGGGCTAGCGGTGCTTGAGTTGGCGGTGCTTGCCCTGTTCAGCGGTGCTTGCCATGGCGGTCTTTGCCCTGTTCAGCAGTCCTTGACTATGCTGTCTCTGACCTGTTCAGCGGTGCTTGCCCTGTTCAGCGGTTCTTGACATGGCGGTCTTTGCCCTGTTCAGCGGTGCTTGCCCTGTTCAGTGGTGCTTGACTTTGCTGTCTCTGACCTGTTCACCGGTGCATGCCATGGCAGTCTTTGCCCTGTTCAGCGGTGCTTGCCCTGTTCAGCGGTCCTTGACTTTGCTGTCTCTGACCTGTTCAGCGGTGCATGCCATGGCAGTCTTTGCCCTGTTCAGCGGTCTTTGCCCTGTTCAGCGGTGGTTGACTTTGCTGTCTCTGACCTGTGCAGCGGTGCATGCCATGGCTGTCTTTGCCCTGTTCAGCGGTGCTTGACTTTGCTGTCTCTGACTTGTGCAGCGGTGCATGCCATGGCGGTCTTTGCCCTGTTCAGCGGTGCTTGAGTTTGCTGTCTCTGACCTGTGCAGCAGTGTTTGCCATGGCGGTCCCTCATTGCCCAGGGGGGCTGTGGCTGCCGGGGCCCTCCTGGGCACTGACTCTGGCGGTGGCCTCCTGGCCAGTGACGATGGGACTGCCTCCTGGGCACTGACTCTGGCGGTGGCCTCCTGGCCAGTGACGATGGGACTGCCCTCCTGGGCACTGACTCTGGCGGTGGCCTCCTGGCCAGTGACGATGGGGCTGGCGGTGGCCTCCTGGGCAGCGGGGATGATGGCGGGCTTCTCTGCCATGCTGCTCTTCCCAGACTTTGGCGCTTTCTTCTGCCCCTTCCCCACCTTGGGAGGAGTCACAGCTGAGTGGACAGTCCCCCCGGGACCCTTGTGAGCGGCTTTGCCAGCTGGAGTCTTCCCCCTATCCCGTCGGGCACTGTTCAACTTCTGGTGCTTCACAGGGGGGGACTGGCTGTGCTGTGGCTCCATGTCACACTGGCTGCCCTGGTGCCCGGTGCACTCCACATACCTCTAACAGGCATCACTGGTACCGGAGATTTCTTGGCTGAGGTGCTAGTATGGGACCTATGAATTGGAGGGGGGAGGGTGGGAAAGAGGTCAAGGTTGCTCAGGAAAAGTTTCTGACGAACACTGGGACGGGTAGCTGGAGGGGGTCTGGGAGTGGAGGAAGAGGAGGTGGTTGTAGGAGGTGTAACTTTTGTTGATTTGGGTGCAGGTGCATGCGCTGGAGGCTGTCGTGAGGTGGATGGATGTTGGGTGGGTCTGTGCCCGCGTTTGTGCACTTTGGGAGGGGGCGTCACAGACACACTGGGAGAGGACACAGGGGACGTGTAAATGGTAGTGGGGGTGGTGTGTGCAGTTGAGCGGGATGTGGTGGTGGGTGTGCTGGTGCGGGACCTAGTGGCTGTAGTGGTAGTGCATGCAGGTGAGAGTGTAGACGACACTGGGAGGGAGGAGGGAGACGACGAGGAGGGGGACACAGTGGAGGCAGTGGATGTTGCCGTGTCTGTATGTGTGTGTGATGCTTGCGTGAGTGCCTGTGGGATGTGTGGTGCTTAGGTTTGCTTGAGCTTCCCTTGTGTGTGGACGTGTGTGAAGGCTGGTCTGATGGTGTGCTTGGGATAGGCTGGGGTACAGGGGATTGGGTCTGGGTGGAGGAAGTTGGAGGGAGGAGGCTAGAGACAGGGACAATGGCTGCCATCAGTGCTGAGGCCAGAGATTGCAGGGTTCGATGAAGGGCAGCCTGACCAGAATGAATGCCCTCCAGGAATGCATTACTGTGTTGCAACTGCCCAACAGAGAGTGACTTGAGGAGGTCAATGGCCTCCTCACTGAGGGCAGCAGAGGTGACAGGGGGAGGGGCTGAGGTGCCTGGGGCAAAGGTGATGCCCACCCTCCTGGGTGAGCGGGCACGGGGCTAAGGCTGAGGGGCTGCTGGGAGGGCGGTGCTGGTAGGGGGGGTGGCGGCTGTACCTGTAGAAGTGGGGGGCACAGATTTTGCCGCCACCACAAGGGAGCTCCCATCAGAGGACGAGTCCGTGTCGCTGGTTGCTGATCCTGTCCCCGCCGTGAAGCTCCCCTCGCCCTCCGTCCCACTGGTGTATTCAGAGTCCGTGGTGTGGCCCTCCATGGCCATGTGGGATGCAGCTCCTTCGTGCTCCGGTGCCACTGTACCTCCGCCTGATGATGCTGATGCACAAAAGAACAGGGAGAGCACAAAAAGGGGGGACGAGACGACAGAAGAAAGACAGGTTGAGTGCATGGCTTACCGCTACCGTTGGCGGACAATACAGACACAGCAGCCCCCTGCACTACACCACGCTGTTGGGCTCTACTGATGCAGTTCCTGGGATATGGCCTACATGGCTATGGTGGACATCAGCACACATAGATGACACAGGGGCATGTATACCTGTACTTGGCACTCTACAGAGGTGGGGTGGAGTGCCACATGGCCTGCATTACGGAGGGGCCTAGCCTACGGAACTTGCCCTGGCCTAGGGAAACCCACAGCCCTCCTCCCCCACCCAGACACCTTCACTGCGCGCAAAGTCCGCTGAATGATGTTGTACTCACCCCCTTGTGTCTGCTTTGATGCCCTCAAGCGCCCATCCAACTCAGGGTAGGCCACCGCCAGGATCCGGAACATCAGGGGGGTCATGGTGCGACGGGCACCCCTCCCACGTTGGGAGGCCATCCCCAGCTGAGCCTCCGCCATCTTCTTGCTCCAGCAGCGAATGTCCTCCCATCTTTTACGGCAGTGGGTGCTCCGTCTCTGATGGACCCCCAGGGTCCGGACGTCCTTGGCGATGGCACGCCAAATATCCTTCTTCTGGTGGGCGCTGACCTACATGACATATACAGGGGGAGAAGAGAAGTCATTACCAACTGCACTGTCGAAGTGAGTGGCCCACATCCCTACCCTTGCCATGTGGCACATGCATTCACAGTCCTTCATGCTCGCAGAACTCTGCCCCCTTCCTTCTTACAACCAGCCCTCTCCACCCAGGCATAGCCCATACAACTTGCTCCCTGTGTACTCACCTGTTGGTCTGGAGGACCATAGAGTAGCATGTACTGGGGGAGGACCCCGTCCACGAGCTTCTCCAACTCCTGTGCAGTGAAGGCAGGGGCCCTTTCCCCAGACGCACGAGCCATTGTCTCTTCCAGACCGAGGTCACAGCAGCACTTGCAGTATAGGTCCTCTCCTGTCGAAGATCAGGTATCGAGTGATTCAACAGATAGAAAATGGCAGTGACGTCCGCGGCGGTGACATCCACGGCGGTGTGTATCATCACCGCCGGCACACTTCGTCATTAGCTCCTGGGACCCATAGGGTCCAATGTTAACCAATGCAGCATTGCGCAGCGGTCTTCGACTGCCTACCGCGACGGTGTACAACGCCAGCGCAGTTACCTCACATCCCATTGTCCCAGTTTAGAGGTCAGGCAGCCGCCATTTCAGGGGCCCACATGGCTTCATTTTCAACTGCGTCACACATACTGGACTCAACACACATACAGACAACTTTTTGGATTATGTTTCGTGTTCTGTGTAGCTGTGGGTACATACCTCTGAGTTGCTTGACTCTGTGGTCGCTGTTGTCCTTCCTAGGCACCGTCAGCTGGGACATGTGAGGAGATGGCGGAATCCTCTGGTGTACCGACCGCTGGTGGACCTGTTGACAATGGAGGAGCGACATTTAATCATCACCTACAGGTTTGACCATGCCACAATCTAGGAACTGTGTACCCAGTTGGAGCCTGACCTGATGTCAGCTATCCGCCATCCCACAGGGATCCCCCCTCAAGTGCAGGTGCTATCAGTGCTCTATTTCCTAGCAAGTGGGTCTTTTCAAACAACAGTGGCCATGGCATCAGGGATGTCCCAGCCTATGTTTTCCAACGTGTTGTCCAGAGTGTTGTCTGCCCTGCTGAAACACATGAGGAGCTACATCGTTTTCCCTCAGGTGGAGGATTTGGCTACTGTTAAAGGTGACTTCTATGCCCTTGGACATATCCCTAACATCATAGGTGCCATTGATGGGACCCATGTGGCTTTGGTCCCCCCCCACAGGAGTGAACAGGTGTACAGGAACCGGAAGAGTTATCATTCCATGAATGTACAGATGGTATGTTTGGCAGACCAGTACATCTCCCAGGTAAATGCTACGTTCCCTGGCTCAGTGCATGACGCCTACATCCTGCGGAATAGCAGCATCCCTTATGTGATGGGTCAACTCCAGAGGCACCGTGTGTGGCTATTAGGGGATTCTGGTTACCCCAACCTGTCATGGCTACTGACCCCAGTGAGGAATCCCAGGACCAGGGCAGAGGAACGCTACAATGAGGCACATGGGCGGACTAGGAGGGTGATCGAACGCACCTTTGGCCTCCTGAAGGCCGGGTTCAGGTGCCTCCATATGACAGGTGGTTCCCTATTCTACTCACCAAGGAAGGTGTGCCAGATCATCATAGCCTGCTGTATGCTTCAAAATCTTGCTTTGCGACGCCAGGTGCCTTTTCTGCAGGAGGATGGTCCAGATGACGGTGTTGTGGCAGCTGTGGAGCCTGTGGACAGTGATGAGGAGGAAGCAGAGGAAGAAGACATTGACAACAGGGACTCAGTCATCCAGCAATATTTCCAGTGACACACAGGTGAGAACACTTTCTTGCCTACTACAAGTACTTTCACACTTCTACCTCTATCCTGTCTGTCAATTTCAAGCAGTATTTGGTAACTGATTTGTACATTTCCATTACAGTTTCACAGGGGTGGTTACCAACGTGTGTCGTCTGCTTGCATTCTTCATGGACTTGTGATGTGTGACATAGGTATGTTGACATTACATTTTAGAACTGATTTTGTCACTGTCATAGGTAATACACATTTTCAAACTCACAGACTGACTCCAGATTGTTTTGTGGTTCAAGGGTGTTTATTGAAGTGCTAAATATTGGAGGGGGTGGTAAAATGGTGAGGGGTGATGGTGGAGGAATGTCCATGGCAGAGTCCAGTCTATTAGTCTCACAGGTGCACTGCCCATATGGGCATAGGAAGTGGAGCTGGGGCAGTTCCAATATGGACAGGGTTAGAAAGTGGGACAGTGGGATGACAATCAGGGTGGTCTCATTTCTTGGCGGGGGTCTTGGCATCGTGCTCTGTCCTGTTCCTGGATCTCAGGGACCGCTTGCGGGGTGGTTCTCCGTCTGCAGGGGGTGGGGTGCTGGTGTGGTGGTCCTGTGGCGGGGCGTCCTGTCCACTAGCGCCAGAGGAGGTGGTGGGCAGTTCATCGTCCATGCTAGTGTCAGGGGCCCCTTGGAGTGCCACGGTGTCCCTCATGGTGTTCTGTATGTCCTTCAGCACCCCTACGATGGTGCCCAGGGCGGAGCTGATGGTTCTGAGTTCCTCCCTGAACCCCAAATACTGTTCTTCCTGCATGCGCTGGGTCTCCTGAAACTTGGCCAGGACCGTAGCCATCGTCTCCTGGGAGTGGTGGTATGCTCCCATGATGGAGGAGAGGGCCTCGTGGAGAGTGGGTTCCCTTGGCCTGTCCGCCCCCTGTCGCACAGCAGCCCTCCCAGTTCCCCTGTGTTCCTGGGCCTCCGTCCCCTGGACCGTGTGCCCACTACCACTGCCCCCAGGTACCTGTTGTTGGGGTGGTGGGTTATCCTGGGTTCCCTGTAGTGGTGGACACACAGCTGATTCACGTGTCCTGGGTACGGAGGTATGGGCCCGCTGGGTGGGTGCTGTGCTGGTGTTTCCAGAGGGTGGAAGGTCTGTGTTGGGCTGTGCCTGTGCGAGGGGAACCGACTGTCCAGAGGCCCACGATGGTCCGGCCTGGTCATCTGGATCCAGTTGGCCAGAGCTGCTGTCATCACTGTGGGCCTCTTCTGTGGGTGGGGTAGAGATGTCTGGACCCTCCTGTCTGGTGACGTTGGGTAGTGGTCCTGCAGGGGTGTAAAAGCATGATTATTGCATCTGTGTGTGTCATGGTGTGCAATGGGTGGGTGAGCGTGTACCCCAGTGGTAGCATTCCTGTGTGGGGGCTTGTGTGATGATGGTTGGGGGGGTGTTATGGGTATGTGCAGTGGGCATGCTTTAGTGAGGGGTGTCCATGCTTTGTTGTGTCATGCAGGGCTTGGTGTTGGAATGTGTGGTTTGTGTTATTAGTACATTAGTGAGGAGTTGGAGTGATAGGGGAGGGGGTGAGGGTGGGGGTCTATGATAGCATGCAGGTAGGGTGGGGGATATGATAGTTAAGATTTGACTTACCAGAGTCCATTCCTCCACCGTCTCCTCCGAGGCCCTCAGGATGCATAATGGTCAAGACCTGGTCCTCCCATGTTGTTAGTTGTGGGGGAGGAGGTGGGGGTCTGCCGCCAGTCCGCTGTACCGCGATGTTGTGTCTTGAGACCACGGAACGCACCTTCCCCGTAGGTCCACCTCTTCCTGATGTCCTCCTGATTTCTTGGGTGCTGTCCCACTGCGTTGACCCTGTCGACTATTCTTCGCCATAGCTCCATCTTCCTAGCTATGGAGGTGTGCTGCACCTGTGATCCAAATAGCTGTGGCTCTACCCGTACGATTTCCTCCACCATGATCCTGAGCTCCTCCTCGGAGAACCTGGGGTGTCTTTGCCGTGCCCTGGGGTGGTGTAGGTGATGTGTGGGGTGGTGTATGTGGTGATGAGTGTGGTGATGTGTAGTGGTGTGTGGTGTTTTGTGCGTGGATGTTGTGTGGGTGATGGTGTTGTGTGCCTCTGTGTGGTGGGGTTGTCTATGCTGTGCAGTCTCTCTGGCCTTCGTCAATAATTTTTGGTCATAGGGGTTTGTGGGTGATGTGGGTGTGTGTTTTATATTGTGTTGGGTGTGTGGGAGTGGTGTTTGTATGTGTATCAGGTGTGTGTATTTCGAATTGTCCAATGTGGCGGTGTTTTGGAGATGTGTGGTGTGTATTTTGAGCGCGGCGGTGTGTACTGCCAATGGAATACCGCGGTTGAAAGACCACCGCGTGGATTCGTGGGTCGTGATAACATGGGCGTGTTTCTGTTGGCGTGACGGTGTCGGTTTTGTTTTCGCCAGTTTATCACTGACCTTTGGTGTGGCGGACTTGTGTGGGTGTCTGAATTTCGGCGGATTCCGAGATGTGGGTCATAATAGCTGTGGCGGATTTCCGCGGCGGTGTATTGGCAGTCTTCTGCACGGCGGTAAGCGGCTTTTACCGCCAATGTTGTAATGACCCCCATAATGTCGACCAAGACAAGCGCACCAGGCCAAAGTCAAAAGGCAATGTTGGCAAACCCTAAACTTGACAATAGGCCAATGGTCAAATTAATCTATCAGTAGTCATGATCTTGAAGAATGTTTTCGAAGCCATCGAAGGGAAAGGCATCCAAGAAAGAAGCCACATCACCAGATCGATGACAGGATTAGTAGACAGATCCACAGAGCAGTAGTGCACAGCAGCCTCAGGTGCAGGAGTTCCCGCGATAGCAGCACCATCCAAAGTACTGAAAGGAGCCAGACAATCCACCAAGGGTGACTCGTAAGTGGCCTCGCGAATCAGCCTCAGTCTCATGGGGCACGAGCGTGAAAGAACCCTCATCGGGAACATCAGCAGTTCCTTTTCAACAGGAGACAGAGGCGAAACAGTAAGACACACCGAAGCTAAATGCTCAAATAGGCACCAGGTGCAGTGAAAGACCAATTGCACACACCAAAGGAATGGTCGGAATGACAATGACCAATCATGCTCCAATTCTTCCAGCAAAGGAGCACCAAACAACTGTACCACGTGATCATGACACAGTTGGGCTGGTGGTAGTGGCGTAGTAGGTCCATCACTCTGCTTAGCTGGGAAGGCACAAACACTGCATATCAGGAACAACAGCAGTAGTATCCCACAAATCAATGCCAAAGTCACAGGAAAGCCGCCAAAGACACCGGAAAAGAGTGAATGGATCTCTGAAGGAATGACTCCAAAGACAGTCTGGAAGATGGACACAAATCCAGACCCAACAGCCTTAAAGAAATGGACAATCCCCATGGTGCTCGAAGCATTGAATATTCTGGGTACCAGCTCTCCAAAGTGCTTGGGGATGTTTGTATTTAATAGGGATTGTATCTTGGCTGATAATCTTGCTATCTGGAGAGCATACGTCTCTCTAGCCGATCTTAACGCAACTTGTTTCTGCTACTGTCTGCTCAGCTTGTCATAATTTACATTAGTAGTATAAATGTGAGGCCACATTTCTGCTACTCTTATCTCCTGTGTGGGGGGGGAGAGAAATATGTGCGCAATACATAATGACCTTAGAGACCGAAATTGCGGAGGCAATTCCTGGTCGCATACCGCAACAGCTTTGGTCGCTCAGCACCACATAACTTCCATTTGAAAGTACATGAAATGAAGGTCGAATCAAAGGGACGGGAGTACCCTTCAGAAAACAGGCCAAGTTCATGACCCCCGCATTGCAAAGGCCATGAATGCACACCTGTTTGCAGATCAATAAATGACTAATAGAAGTCTCACATTCACTTCCACAAGGCAAGACCTCAGTTTCATCGTTCAGACACTTGTATCCAAAGAGTCAAGCTGCTCATATCTGCCCACAGCAAGATGTTTCAAGCATTTCAAAAAACGAAAAGTGGAAATGGGTAGATTTAAAGTGCCATTTGGGAGCCATACTGTTGATGGACTCTGCAACTGTGAAAGGCAACTTTTCTAGCTTTTCTATGTGAAGCCTGGTGAAACTCTCTTCCCTTTTAGCCATTGTCTGCTGTTCCCTGGACAAATTAAAAGCAGCAAACAAGTCACAACTATTAATGAACTTCCATGAAGCATAGCCATTTTTCAGAATCTGTAGTGTCCAACCTAACTGCATGATGGAACGCAACTGACTTTGTCCATGGTATAAAAGGGACATGACTGTCGAAATGATGTCAATCCCAGATGACACTATGGCCCTCATTACGACCCTGGAGGTGGGTGATAAAGTGGCGGTAATACCGCCAACTGGGTGGCCGTAAGTACCGCCAAATTGTGACCATGGCGGAGATATCTCTGAAAGACAGCCAATGTACCACACCGACTGCCAGGGCAGAAACAACAGTCACCACGGCGGTAGGCGCCTACAGCCTGGCGGAAGACAAAGTTCCATCCACCATATTATGACATTACAATTTGCCACCTTTTCCGGGGCAGTACCAACACCATCAAAAGCCTGGCAGAAACAGAGCACAAAAGTCAAAGGACTCACTATTGGAGACACAGGGAAGAACCACGCCGCCATGGAACCTGAACTGCAAGTCTTCCCGATGATCTTCTACGTTATGCTCCACCTGGAACACCAACGCCGGCGAAGAAGACGACGGTGAGTACAACCGCCTAGCACACAAGGGACGGTGGGAGGAAAAAGAGAGTGACACACACACGCACAACACACACCCGACACACATGCCATACACACAACTAGATGCATTACAAAAACAACTTGACCCCGAAAAACCTCAGAATAATGCAAGGACAACAGGAATTGATGAAAGTGATTGTGATCAGTCCAACAATAAAATCATCAATCCGATTTGGCCATGAAACAGATATGTACACTTGTATAAAAAAGGGACACTGCCCAGTCCATAGTTCAAAGGGCCCACATGGCCACAGGGCACAGTTTAAGGTCCCACTTGAATCCTGCACCAATCCGGATAGAACACTGCAGGGGCATCAGTTGTCAAATAGGTAGGCACCCCAGCTGGATGCGGCATCAAGCTCACTGGTTCTGGAGGGGGCAAAATGCCCATTGCTCTTTGCCCTGGGGAGTGCAAGGCCACAGTCTCTCAAGTGGGTGTCTTCCCCACTGGTTCTGGAGGGGGCAACATGCCCATTGCTCTTTGTCCTGGGGAGTGCAAGGCCACTGTCTCTCAAGTGGGTGTCTTCCCCACTGGTTCTGGAGGGGGCAGGACGCACAGTAGCCCCTGGAGGCTGGACTACATGGTGTCTGCCGGCGGTGATGGCTGCACTGTGGTGGTGAATGTGGGAGGCTCCTGCTCAGCCCCTGCACTCTCTGATGGCTGCATTGTGGTGGTGGCTGTGCGAGGCTCCTGGTCAGCCCCTGCCCTCTCTGATGGCTGCATTGTGGTGGTGGCTGTGGGAGGCTCCTGGCCAGCCCCTGCACTCTCTGATGGCTCCACTGTGGTGGTGGTTGTGTGAGGCTCCTGATCAGCCCTTGCACTCTCCGAAGGCTGCACAATCACGGGTGGGGGTGGGGGCCCTGTGACAGCTACTGGTGGTGGCGGTGTTTTCCGGACAGCTTCCGCTGGCATGGATTGCCTCCTCTCCTCCTGTTCATGGGTTGGGGATCCCTTACCCTTCCTGGCAGGGGTGGATGGGTTCTTCTGCCCTCTGCCTGGTGGTACAGGCTCCTTCCCCTTCTTTCCAGCTGGTGCAGACTCCTTCCCTTTCTTTCCAGTTGGTGCAGGCTTCTGTCCCTTCTTTCCAGCTGGTGTAGGCTCCTTCCACTTCAGTATTATTGGTCTGGAATCCTTACCCCCACGAGTAGGTGGTGATACCACTGGCCCCTTGGACTGTTTGGCTGAGGTGCTGGGTTGGGTCCTTGCTACCCTGCCCATACGTGCAGGACAGGGGAGGGGTAGGGAAGAGGTCAACCGTGGAAAGGAAAAGCTTTTTAGAGACGTTGGGGCAGGAGGAGTGAGGGGTAATGGGAGTGGAGGATGAGGGAGTGGTTGTTGGAGGTATATATCTGCTGGATTTGGGTGCAGTTGCTTGGGCTGTATGCTGTTGTGAGGTGGATGGCTGTTGGGTGTCTGAGTGCTTGCGTTTGTGTCCTTTAGGAGGGGGGACAGACACGGTGGGAGAGGACAGAGAGGACACGTGCATGGATGTTGTGGAAGTGTCTGCCAGTGAGGTGTGTGTTCTGCTTGGTGTGGTGATGATGCTGGTAGTGGATATTGATGTAGTGCATGCAGGTGTGAGTGTAGACGTAAATGGGTGGGAGGTGGAGGAGGAGGAGGGGAAGATAGTGGAGACAGTGGATGTTGTTGTGTCTGCAACTGAATGCTGTTTGTGTGAGTGCCTGTGGGATGAAGTGTGGTGCTTGTGTTTGCCTGTGCCACTCTTGGGTGTTGTGTTGTGTTGTGTGCATGCTCGTCTGGCTGTGTGCTTGGGATGGGTTGGGTTGGGTTGAGGAGAATGGGATTGGGAAGTGGAAGTTGGAGGGGGGACAGCTGAAACAGGGACAATGGCTGCCATCAGAGAGGAGGCCGGAGCCGGAATCGATCTCTGTTGAGCTGCCAATCCACTGTGAATGTCCTCCAGGAATACATTGCATTGCTGAATCTGGGATGCCAGTCCCTGGATGGCATTCACAATTGTTGATTGCCCTACAGAGATGGATCTCCGGAGGTTAATGGCCTGCTCACTCAGGGCAGCAGGGCTCACTGGGGCAGGGCCAGAGGTGCCTGGGGCGAAGGAGATGCCCACCCTCCTGGGTGAGTGGGCACGGGCAACGTGCTGAGGGGCTACTGGGAGGGTGGTGCTAGTACGGGGGTGGCAGTTGTACCTGCAGCTGGGGTGGTCACAGAGGTGTCTGCCACCACCAGGCAGTTCCCATCGGAGGAGGTATCTGAGTCTGTGTTGTCCCCTCCAGTCTCTGTCATGGTGTCCCCCTCACCCTCTGTCCCACTAGTGCCCTCAGCATCGGTGGACTCTGCCTCCAGGGTCTTGTGGGATGCAGCTCCCTCTGTCACCGGTGCCTCTGCTCCTCCACCAGATGATGCTAATGCCCATAAGGACAGGATGACAAAACAAGAAAGGAGGGGAGAGAGACAAAGGATACACTGGGTCAATGACTGCACCAACACCACTGTTGGTCTACAAAGCACCCTCACACACAGGGAACAGGCCTATGCACTATGCATGACATTACCAGTGAAATGGCTAGTCACCAAGGAATGAGGAGGGGCACACACCACCAACTGCAGCACACATGGGACCCACGCAGCCCTGCCCAGAAGTGAATACTAACAAGCTGGTTAAGCAGTATTTCACATTCAAACCCTTAGCCACGCTGCTATGTCTGCCCTGGCCTAGGGGTACCCCCTGACACACAACCACCACCTGGATACCACCCCACCAGCCGTAAGTTGTAATGATAGCCACTGTACTCACCCCCTTGTGGCTGATGTGATGCTCTCAGGGTAGGCCACCACCAGCATGCGAGCCATCAAGGGGTCAGGGTCCGACAGGCACCCCTTCCTCGTTGGGAGGCCATCCCCAGCTGGGCCTCCGTGGTCTTCCGTGCCCAGCATCTCAGGTCCTCCCACCATTTGCAACAGTGGGTGCTCCGCCTGCCATAGACCCCCAGGGTTCGCACCTCCTTGATGATGGCACGCCATATTCCCTTCTTTTGATGGGCGATGACCTGCAGAGGCAATACAGACAGGAGAACACCATTAGACAAACAGTCAAGCCTGTCACACAAATGGCCCACCATACCCGTTTGTATCAACAATGGCACACATAGAGCCCAGCCCACAACATGTACACAGCCAAAAGGACATCCATACACTCCACTTACACGAGACCTTCACACATAACTCCATGCCTTCATGCCACATGCATCGTGCCCAAAGTGTACTCACCTGTTGGTCTGGAGGCCCATACAGCAGTCTGTACTGGGGAGGTCCCCATCCACCAGTCGCTCCAGCTCCTCAGAAGTGAACACTGATGCCCTTTCCCCGGTCACACGGGCCATGGTACGATCCAGACACAGGACACAGTAGCACATGCAGTGTAGGTCCTCTCCTATGGAAAGTCAGGAAACAAGTGAGGAATCAGATAGAAAATGGCGGTCACATCCGCAGCGGTGCACACCGTCACCGCCGGCGTAGATCCCCATTGCCCACTGTACCCTATAGGGCCCAATACTAACCAATAAAGATTTACGCGGCAGTTCACGACCATCTACCGCCATGGCGCACAACGTCGGTGGAATTACCTCACTTCCACCTGTCCCTCCACACAGGACAGCCGGTCGCCATTTCAGGGGGAGGAACAGGCCTATCGATAATTGCTGCGTTACAGGATCAATAGGCACATTCTTCACAAATTACACTGTCCCATAACATGTTTGCAAATTGTGGACTGCTGTTGTGGATCCATTGTTCAGTTTGTGACAGCCTACTCACTCTTGTGTTCCTTAGATACCTACCGCTTCGGATGAATACGAGATGGGGATGTACCCCAGTGTACAGACCCCTGGTGGACTTGGCTACACTGGAGGACAGGCAAATAACACTCATGTATAGACTGGGCAGGGCCACAATCACATAGCTGTGTGCCCAATTGGAACCTGACCTGATATCAGCTATCCGTAATCCCACTGGGATCCCCCCTCTTGTGCAAGTGCTATCAGTGCTCCATTTCCTGGCAACTGGTTCTTTCCAAGTGACAGTGGGTTTGGCAGCAGGAATGTCACAGCCAATGTTCTCAATTGCACTAACAAGAGTTTTGTCTGCCCTGATAAAAAGCATGTGCAGCTACATTGGTTTACCCCAGGTTGAGGATTTGGCCACTGTGAAGGCCGGGTTTTATGCAATGGGACATATCCCCAATATAAATGGGGCAATTGACAACGCACGTATTGCATTTGTCCCCCCCGCCAGAATGAACAGGTGTTCAGGAATCGTAAGAGTTTCCACTCCATGAATGTGCAGATGGTGTGCTTGGCGGGCCAGTACATCTCCCCTGCCAATGCTAAGTATCCAGGGTCAGTGCATGATGGCTTTGTCCTAAGGAATAGCAGCATCCCAAATGTGATGTCCCAACTATGGAGGCACGTAGTGAGGCTAATAGGTGAGCCCTGGCTCCCACCCAGTATATGTTGTTGTATGCCTATGGTGTTGGCCACATAGGATAGTGTGCGGCTAAATGTTGTCCCTCAATATTTGCAGGTGACTGTGGTTACCCAAACCTATCATGGCTGCTGACCCCTGTGAGGAATGCCAGGACAAGGGCAGAAGAACGTTAGAATGAGGCACATGGGCGAACCAGAAGGATCATTGAAAGGACCTTTGGCCTCCTGAAGGCCAGGTTCAGGAGCCGCCATCTGACAGGTGGATCCCTGTCCTACTCACCCAAGAAGGTCTGCCAAATAGTAGTGGCATGCTGCATGTTGCACAACCTGGCCCTCAGACGGCGTATACCTTTTCTGCAGGAGGAGGAGACTGGAGATGCCCCTGTGGCAGCAGTGGACCCTGAGGACAGTGAGGATGAGGCGGCAGAGGATGAGGATGTGGACAACAGAACATCAGTGATACGTCAGTACTTCCAATGACACACAGGTGAGACGGTGCAACTTCACATTTGTATGAATATTGGTGTATTCTGTGTGGCATTGGCATGCTCGCATTACCCACTTCTTTGCCCTACTTACTGTTACCTATGGATATTATTTTTGCAGATGTTGGTGATATGACAACATTCTCCTGGTGTGATCACAACAGCCAGCTACAGGTCATCAATTCTATGTACAGTTCATTTGCAATGGTTGTAGCTGTTTCAATCAATACAAATTTGCAATACATGAAATACTAGTAGTTGAGTTTTATCCAAGGGTGTTTATTGTTGTGCTAAAATATAGAGGGGAAAGTGCACCGGAATGGGGGTGATGATGGAGGAAAGTCCAGGGTATTGTTCCAGTCTGTTTGCAGCACAGGTGCATTGTCCATTGGGACATAGGAAGGGGAGCAATGGCAGTTCATGGTGGAAAAGGTGACTGAGTGAGACACAAGGGGGACAATCAGGAGGGTCTCATTTCCTGGCGGTGGTCTTGGCAAGTGTCTCTGGCTTCTATCTGGTTCGCAGGGAATGTTTGCAGGGTGGTTCACCTTCTGCAGGGGGAGGGGTGCTGGTGGCCTGTTGGTCCTGTGGCGGGGCCTCCTGGCCACTAGCGGCAGCGGAAGTGGAGGGCTGTTCAGATGACTGGCTAGAGGCAGGGGCCCCCTGGTGTGCTGTTGCCTCCCTTATGATGTTGACCATGTCTTCTAGCACCACTGCTATGGAGATCAGGGTGTTGTTAATGGCCTGCAAGTCCTCCCTGATCCCCTGATACGGTCCCTCCTGCAGCCATCTGTTCTCCTGCACGTTGTCAAGGATCTGGCCCATCGTGTGCTGTGAATGTTGGTAGGCTTCCAGGATCTCAGAGAGTGCCTCCTGGAGAGTCATCTCCCTGCTCCTGTCCTCTCCCTGGTGCACAGCAGTCCTCCCAGTGTCCCTGTTGGTCTGTGCCTCTGTCCCCTGAAGCGTGTGCCCACTGCCACTGAGCCCAGGTCCCTGATTGTCTTGTGTGCGAGTTGTGGCCTGGGATCCCTGTACAGGTGGGCACACTGCTGATTGACGCGCCCTGGGGACAGAGGTGTGGGTATGCTGGGTGGATCCTGATGGGGGAGGCTCTGTGGTGGTCTGTGTCTGGGCTTGGGTAACTGGATGTCCAGTGGTCCCTGATGGGCCAGGTAGATCATCCAGATGCTAAAGTCCAGAGTTACTGTCATCACTGTGGGTCTCTTCTGTTGGGAGACTGGATAGTAGTGGCACCTCCTCTCCAGTGACATTGGCTGGGGTACCTGTGGGGATGGAAATTATGTATTATGCTTAAGGTGTCTGACATTTGTACTTCTGTAGCTTTCCCTCTATGGTTGTTGTTCCCCTGCCAGCTTTTGCTTGAGCATGTTGGTGTATTGTGGTTACGTTAGTTTCCCTATGCTGTGAATGCTTTGGTGATGAGTGTCCATGCAGGGCTGGGAGGGGTGCCCATGCTTTGGTACAGCATGCAGGGCTTGGCATTGGGATTGGTGAGATGTGATGGTGGAGTGATGGGAGTGAGGGTGAGGGTGTGTGATGGCATGCATGTATGGGAGGTGATAATTGTTAAAAGTAGACTCACCAGTGTCCAGTCCTCCTCTAACTCCGGCAAGTTCCTCAGGATGCAGTAATGCCAAGACTTGCTCCTCCCATGCTGTGATTTGGGGGAGGAGGTAGGTGTCAACCGCCAGTCCTCTGTATGGCGAGCTGGTGTCTTGCTGCAATGGAACGTACCTTCCCCCATAGGTCCTTCCACCTCTTCCTGATGTCGTCGCATGTTCTTGGATGCTGTCCCACGGCGTTGACCCTGTCCACGATTCTCCGCCATAGCTCCATCTTCCTTGCTATTGATATCTGCTGCACCTGTACTCCAAAGAGCAGTGGCTCTACCCTGATGATTTCCTCCACCATGACCCTTAACTCCTCCTCAGTGAAACGGGGGTGCCTTTCTGATGCCATGGGTGTCCTGTGATGTGTACTGGTGAGGGTGTGTTGGGTAATGTGGTGGGGTGTGTGATGTGGAGTGCGTGAGGGGTGTATGGGTGTGAGTGGTGTGTATGTCTAGTTGTTTCTGTGCTGTTCATGTCAATCTCCTGGCAGTAATTGTTGTTGGTAAAGGGTTGTGGGTAATGTGGGTGTGTGTTTTATAGTGGTGTGGTGTGTGTATGGGTATCAGGTGTGTGTTGTGTGAATTGTCCAATATAGTGTTGTTTTGTATGTGGGTGACCATTGTGAGCGCTGCAGTATGTACCGCCAATGGTTTACCGCCGTTGAATGTCTGCTGTGGTGATTTGTGGGTCATAATGTGATGAGCATTGTTCTGTTGCTGTAACGGTGTGGGTTTTGGGACCGCCAGTTTATCACTGACCTTTGGTCTGGCGGATTTGTGTATGTGGCTGTATTCTGTCGGATTAGGGGGTGCATGTCATAATATAGAGAACAGATATTCACCAGCGTGGCGGTAAGTTGGCGGCCGTTAGCATAGCAGTAAGCGCCATTTACCGCCAATGTCATAATAAGGGCCTATGTTGTTAAGAGAATAAATCCTGTTTACAGCTAAAGCCTTTTCCAAATTTTCTTTGTCTATCTGCCTTAAACGCACAGCAGCTTCTATTTTGGAAAGCTTCCAGATCTCATTATATATGGCATAGATTAATCTTTTAGAACGTGGCTTCCTCGGACCTAACAAGAAGTCCTGTAAGTGTATACCTTCAGAAAGAATGTTAAGATGTTCTTTAGCTGCGGCTAACATGTTAGTTTGTAACCATTGTTGGCACAGTTTACCCACACTCTATGTTGTAACTATACCCGTGTGTTGACCCGCGACAAAGTGAGGGTCCGGCCGGCTAATCTTGAAACCCTCTGAGGAATTCACAAAATGTGCCTGACACCCATTTGTGTCTATTGGCCAAAATAACCCCCCGCCAGGACTGGAAAGTGAAGAGTTATAGGTACCAGTCTGACCCTTTACATCTAGTTCTTCCTCAGTGACATTCAGAAAGGATTGACAATTAATACATTTTGCAGGTGTGGGGATGCTGAGCGCATTTATTTCCTTTATTTTTGCTAACCCCAGACAGGATGTCTGTTGAATAGTGTAATTTAGAAAGATCATGTGTATAGGAATAAGGCACATTCTAAATAAAGCTTCCCTACCTTCGATTTGCCAATCTTGTGTTCCCCATACACTCTTTACATCAATAGTATTCTTCCAGTATTCATATCCTTCAACTGCAAGATGGGAAACAAAGGAATCTGAATAAATGAACATTGTGTTAGCAAAATTTTCCTAACTTTGAAGGTGGTAATTTGAAATAATATGACTCTGCATTTTTAATGTAATGCCACGAAAAATAAGTGAATTTATCTGTATATTGTTTTGGGCTCCCCTAAGGTGGAGTTGAACAGTGTTTCCACTGTGTGTAATTGAATACTGATCTGCGTCTAGTTGCAAGGTGCAGGTAGTAATGTCCCCAGTTGTTATAGTAGAACATTTCCCCATAAATCCTTTGTCTTGGTGTACAAATCATCATTTTGAAATACAGCATAGTCCTTCATTTCAATTAACATGGAATCAACTGTCTGGACATCCCAATCATCAG
The DNA here is from genome assembly GCF_031143425.1 of Pleurodeles waltl. NCBI lineage: Eukaryota > Metazoa > Chordata > Amphibia > Caudata > Salamandridae > Pleurodeles > Pleurodeles waltl. The sequence goes on from NC_090443.1 coordinate 860,844,362, forward strand.
ATACAACACAAGGTGTAATTACATCAGTCATAGACATTTTGAAGACATATGGAATTTAAATGACCTCAGTAGCCCCGTATATATCAAATGGAACTTTATCCCACACTATCCCATCAGGAATAGGTACTGCTGAAATGTTCACAAGAGACAAGTCTCTTTGGACCTTATGCAAGGAAAGATATAGAGTTAAGACTTCATCCGCAGGCTCAACAGAGGAGCATTCAGGAAGATAATGACCATTTATAAGCAGGAAGAAAACAGTCACAAAACCAATCCATAAAAAAATGCAAGTAATGTCAGCAAAAAACACAGATAAGTCCATGGATACATTAAATAGTTATTTTTAAGCCATATATAAGGCATATGTGTCTTTGAAACAGTTTCAATAGCAGGAGTGGATGAAGATGAAGAAAAGTCATCAATGTCGATAAAGTAACCAGAAGCAGTCTCTGCAAACACGGGCTGGTGCTTTACTGGTAGATGGATACACTTCAAGTGGAAACTCGTAGTAGACAATGTCTTCTGTTTGTGTAGGGTTGGAATAGAAGACAGCCACATCTTGGACAGGTGATGTTGTTAAAGTAATAACAGGAATCAGCAAAAGCTCATGTTCTGCCCTCTCCATGGTCATGGAGGTATTTGTAGCATCGATGGACGTGCTTGAACCAGTGCTCTGAACTCCTTCTTCACAGCGATCTTCTCACAAACCAGATCCCCAACTTTAGGAATCCAGCCAGTAGAAGTTGTTTGCAAATCCCTTATTCCTAAGGTGGCAGCACTGGCGGATGATTTAGCATCATGAAATGCTGAAGCTCCTGTAAGACAGTAAGACGTTCATTTATGTCAAAAGGTGTATCTGCTGCCACCAAACCAGGGCCATCTAGATCTATGACATACATAGGTATCCAAAAGAGAACCTTATAAAGAGTGTGTCCCCCCAAGGACCTTCTTGGCAGATTATTCAGTGCTCTCTGGACCCCATATAGGTGATAAAGCCAGCTCTGGCCAGAACCTAATACTCTAGCTGTTAAAGACTGCTTTAGATCTCAATTCCTCCTCTCCACAACCAAATTTCCCTTGGGATGGTAGAGTGAGGAGTAATGGAGTTCAATACCCATCGTCCCCATGGCATCCCTGATTGCCTTTGAGGCAAAGGCAGGACCCTGGTCTGAATGGAATGCTGCAACCGCATATGTACCATTAAAGATCAGAAAGTTTTTCATAACAGTTCTAGCGTCAGCCGATCGCTAAGGCCATACACACAGGAATCTAGAACATGAATCTACAGAGACTAAAATGTATTTGTATACACCATCAGGTTGTAAGAAACCACAATGGTCCAGGTACACACATTGTAGTGGTCTATTGGACACTAAAAGGGATGTCTGCGGGGGGCTTTTAGTGTTTGAGACCTTTATCTGCTGGCAAATGTCACAACAGAGGACATATTGCTTGGTCTGTTTGTATAGACCTGGCCACCAGAAGCATTTCTGTAAGAGTGTTATTGTGCCCGCAATACCAGGATGTGCTGAGGTGACACCCTCATGCGCTGCTTTGATGAGATCAAACCTCTGGTCTTGGTTGAGGATCACTCGATCTCCAACCCAGGAAGTTTTGCATAAGCAACATTCTGTGCACTGATGTGGTAGGAGTATTTTTTATGGTACGCTTTTGGGAGAGGCTTGTCTTTAGCCGAAGCTTTCACAGCAGGCAAAATTTTGTTATCCAAACTCACCTGAGAACGAGTCACTGCAGCCACAAAACCCACAGCTACTGCAGATTTGGCTGCTTCATCAGCCAAATTATTGCCAGTAACGTACTACTGCACGTTGGTGGCCCAATGTATGCATTACATGGACACAAGGAAGCATGGGCCAGATGTACGAACCGTTTTGCATGGCGCAAACTGCGAAAATCGCAGTTTGTGCCATGCAAAACGGCCATCGCGATGCACATTCCCATTTTGCAAGTCGGTACTGACTCGCAAAATGGGAATGCGACTCGCAAATAGGAAGGGGTGTTCCCTTCCTATTTGCGACTCGCACCGCGATGCAGAATTGCTTTGTGACGGCGAAAGCGGTCGCAAAGCAATTCACAGTTAGCACCTACTTGAAGTGGGTGGTAACTCATTCGCAAAAGGGAAGGGGTCCCTATGGGACCCCTTCCCCTTTGTGAATGTCGCACAAAATGTTTTTTGAGAGCAGGCAGTGGTCCAATGGACCACTGCCTACTCTGAAAAAACAAAAACAAATGGTTTCATTTTTTATTTTCAACTCGTTTTCCTTTAAGGAAAACGGGCTGCAATACAACAAGAAAAAAACTGCTTTATTGAAAAAGCAGTCACAGACATGGAGGTCTGCTGTCTCCAGCAGGCCACCATCCCTGTGAGTGCTGGGAATCACAAGGGGGTCGCAAATTGCCACCCACCTCATTAATAATAATGAGGTGGGTCTTTGCGACTCCTTGCGATTCGCAGAAGGTGTCTGAGACACCATTCTGCATACGAATTTGCGAATCGGAAATTGCGAGTCACACCGACTCGCAATTTCTGATTCGCAAATTAGTATCTTGCTACATCTGGCTTCTTGTCCTTAAGATCAGCAACCCTCCCCCATAGTTCTGTGTTTCATGGTGTTCCCTTTGGAATCTCTGAAACCGTTCAATCGCCAATGATTAAGATAATCATTGTAAGACTGGATGCAATAGTATGAGTCACAGACAATCAGAGTGAGTAGTCCTGGCTCTGTGTGTTCTAGCGCTAGAATAAGGGCTTTAAGTTCAGCCAGCTGAGCTGTGCAGTCCCCTAGGGTCTGCCTGTTGGTATTGTGAGTATGGAATATACCATCCTTCAGAACTCCGCTCACGGCTGCGCAAGCGGCTGGATATTGATGTTTAGTACCTACAGCTAGTTGTGCTGAACCATCAGTGTAAATGACAGTGTGGTATCTGTCTAGTGGCAAGATGTCTAGAGGTGCAGGGTACTCCTGTTCATATTGGAGAAATTCTTGTGTTGGAATTTTTGGATTAAAGATGTAATCAACATCGGTGGCAGTCCGGGATGTTGTCCACTGAATCCAACGTGGATATAATGCTTTAGCGTTGGGGACGCTTGCTTTGGTGATGGCCTCTAAGGCCGGCACCGGGGTAATGACAATAATGCGTTTCCCTTGGGCAAGTGGCCTCTTCTTAATGACAACCATCTGAACTGCAGTTAAAAAAAATTCTGTGGGTGCAAAACATTGTTCTGCATTTGAGTATAAGTGCGATTTGTAAGCTATGGGCACCGTGTCACCTTCATTAAAGGTGACATAAGTGAACCCAATGGCACCAGCAATTATTCTGAAGACCAAATTTGTTCTGCTGTCACAGGTGTGTAAGTGTTTTGCTTCTATCATGTCCTGTTACAGTCCTCTAAGAATGTGTGTGTGTTCTATTTTCCAGTGTCTGCTAGAAAAATCAGGGCGTATTAAGTCATAAAGTGGCTTGATACGTTGTGCAGTCAGGAATGTAAGTTCTGCCAAAGTTAAAGAAACCAAGTAAAGACTGTAGTTTCTTGATTGTATTTGGTGGCTGGAGTTGAGCACATTTTTCTAGAAAGTGTGGGGCCAGTCTCTTGCCCTCGTTTGATAGCTCGTAACAATACGCCGAGAAAGGCTATTTTAGTTTTCCTAAAATTTATTTGCAACCAAGGGCTGCAAATCCTAAAACGATCCGATCAACCCTGACAAGATGAAGGTTGAGGTCATCATCTGTAAAATAGATATCATCCACCTAAGACAATGCATGGGGATCAATATCATGCAATATTGATATTATACGGGCTGAGGACAGCCCTGGGCTGTTCTTGTCGCCTTGGGGCAAACGGCAAAAGCATTTTTGTGAGCCAAATGAGAATGCACTCAGGTCCCGACTTTTGTGTGCAAAATTTTGGCAGAAAAAGCCATTGGAGATATCCAACATTGTTTTATATTTCTTATGCACTATGTTGTTAATTAGCGCTGTGCTATGTGAATTTTGTATTGCGTATGTGCGAGTGTTGGACCTGACAGCCTTAGGGTGGTCAGCCCTAACTTTTTGCCTGCCTCTCTCCACTTTTTTGACACTGTTTTTGCTGGTTTTAGGACTCTGCACACTTTACCACTGCTATCCAGTGCTAAAGTGCACATGATCTCTCCCTTAAAACATGGTGGCATTGGCTCATTCCCAATTGGCATATTTAATTTACTTATACCTAGTAAAGTGCACTACATGTGTCAAGGGCCTGTAAATTAAATGCTACTAGTGGGCCTACAGCACTGATTGTGCCACCCACCTAAGTAGCCATTAACCATGTCTCAGGCCTGCTATTGCTAGGCCTGTGTGTGCAGTTTCACTGCCACCTTGACTTGGCATTTAAAACTACTTGCCAAGCCTTACACTCTATTTTTCTACATATAAGTCACCCCTAAGGTAGGTCCTAGGTACCCCAAAGGGCAGGGTGCATTGTAGGTAAAAGGCACAACATATGTCTGTGTGTTTTATATGTCCTGGTAGTGGAAAACTCCTAAATGTGTTTTCCACTGCTGTGAGGCCTGCTCCTTTCATAGGATAACATTAGGGCTACCCTCATAAACTGTCTGAGTGGTAGATTCTGATTAGAAAGGGGTAAGCAGGAAATAATTAGTATGGCCAGAATGGTAATACAAAATCCTGCTGATTGGTGAGGTTGGATTTTATATTACTATTTTAGAAGTGCCACTTTTAGAAAGTGAGCATTTCTCTGCACTTAAAACCCTTCTGTGCCTTACAGCCTGTCTCCAATCCACATCTGGGCTTGGCTGGTTTACAGCTCCCTTGTGCATTTCACCCGGACAACCACAAAGACAGGTTGCTCAGTCACACCTGCACACATCTGCATACTGAATGGGTTATCCTGGGCTGGAAGGATGGAGAGCCTGACCCTTACATTTCAAAGGACAGTACCCTGCCCTCGCACAATGGACTGCCAAACCTTCTACTGGGACCCTGGCAGACAGGATTGTACTGAAAGGGGACCTTGTGCACTTTTAAGCCACTCTTTTAAGTCTCCCCCGCTTCAAAGGCACATTTGGGTATATAAACCGGGTCCCTGACCCTATCAACTCATACACTTCTTGAGAAGACATTCAGCACCAGAACCTGCAACCTGCCAAGAGAAGCTGCCTGGCTGCCCAAAGGACTCACTTGGACTGCTTTGCTGTAAAGGACTGCTGCCCTGCTGTTGCCCTGCTGCCTTGCTGGCCTCTGGCTCTGCTGAGTAGTGCTCTCCAAGGACTTGGATTGAGCTTGCCTCCTGTTTACTGAAGACTCTGTGCCAAAAAGACTTCATCTCTGTAAAGAAACTCCTTTTGCAGTGAAAATCGATGCACAACCTGCCGGAATCGACACACAGCCTGTTCAGCGGTGAGTAAATCACTGCATCGCCGAACCAGAATGACGCAGCCCGACTCCCCGAGTGGATATTGACGCTGCGCCAGTGTTGCGACCGCAACTTCGACGCACAGCCCACAGGAATGATGCATCGCCAAGCCAGAATGACACAGCCAGACTTCCTGCAAGAGGAATCGACGCAGCGCCAGCCGTGCAACAGAAACTTCCCCGCATCAGCCACTGAATCGATGCAGCACCTGTGACTTTGTCCAGCACGCCCAGGATTTCCATGCATCGTCCCTGGGCGTCAAAAGACCCCACATCGCAAAGAGGATTCAAGTCTGCGTGCTGGAATTCGACGCAAAGCCCGTGCCGCATGGATAGGAATTGATGCAATGTCTGTGTGCGCCTGGCAATCCGAAGCACATCCCTTCATTTTCCAAGCATCTCCTTCTCTGCAGTCTTCGTGCATGTAATTTTGATGTAGACCAGGTACTTTGTGCTTGCAAAAGACCATTGTTGCTTTTCAGAACTAAAAGACTCTTTTTATCATTTCAAAAGTGATATTTCAACGTGTACTTAACAAATCTTGATCGTTTTGACCTGCATTTATTCAGGTAAATATCCTATATTTTTCCAAACCTGTGTGATGTCATTCTGTGCTGTTCTCACTGTGTTATTGCATGATTGATTGCACAAATACATTACACATTGCCTTCTAAGCTGAGTCGGACTGCTCAGTGCCAAGCTACCAGAGGGTGGGCACAGGATAGTTTGTATTGTGTATGACTTACCCTGACTAGGATTGTGTTCCCTATTTGGACAAGGGTGTATACCTCTGCCAACTAGCGACCCCATTTCTAGCACTTAAATATGACTATTTCAGTGTCTATAATCTAAGACTATTCTGAATGAATGGTCGGGTTTTGCAACGGGGAATAACGGGTTATTCATTGCAGAGACACAGCGCTCATTTACTCCCTGGTACTCAAGCTGAGTGAGGATCTCGCTCACCGGAGCTTTGGCTTTGTGGTTAACAGGATATTGAGGCTGAGGCTGGGGTGTAGCCCTGATCGGTATAACATGACAAGGAGAATCCTTGTCCCAACCTGCATGATTGCTGTATAACGCAGGTGCCTGCGCTAAAGCCCAGTGGACAGCATAGGCTTGTTTTACCACTTCTGGTAAGAAGGCAAAATTACATCTTCCCCATGTGGGAGCTTACGGGAGTGCTCAGGTGGCCAGTTCCTCTCGGCCCGCAGGAAGTCACAACTAAGATCATCATAGAATATCACACTAATGGTGCGCTCTATGTCTCCCTCAATTTGGATATTTAAATATAAACTCTGTCCGGTGGGAGAACGCACCTGTCCGGAGTCTAAACTGCAATTAAATCGCTAGTTGCTGTCGCATCAAGATGATCTTTCAGACTCTGGAAACATATTGTGACCTCTGCTGCGGTGTCTAGCAGTGTCACTGCCTACGTCTTGTTCTTCAGCAATGTTCTCAAGTGCACTGGCATTTTTAATTGACAGTGCTGCCACCCTTTTTTTTTTAACCTGTGGCTTTTGTTGTCGGGACTTATCTTCTTTTTTGTCTGAAGACTGTGGTGAGTCTTTCTTCTGTTTCACGAAGTCCGGATGTCGCTCTGACAGGCCTACTCTCTCGCTACATCTATCCTGTGCGTCCTGAAAGGAACGAGAGGGACGTAAAACAGTATATCTGTCAGGAACTTTTATATTTTCTCTATTTCTGAGATTATGGCCCTCATTACAACTTTGGCGGTAACTGGCGCCTACCGCCACAGTGATGGCCGCCAACATACTGTCGCCGTGGCTACCAGCCACCCACCCACATTATGACCGTCGACAAAATTCTGCCAGAAGGCTAGCGGAATACCATTGACGGTCATGGCGACAGACCGGCGGCCAGCAGCAGCGCCACACCAGCAAAACACTGCCGACCGTACCATGAGCAATGCTGACAGCAGCGTTGCATCCCGTCTCCTGCCAGAGGACCCCCTGCAAGCAGGTAAGTCGGGTTTTCCGACAGGAGAGGAGGTGGTGTATGCATGTGTGAGGGTGTTGTGTGTGTTGGGGGTGTGTCTGATTTTGTATGCAGGTGTGTGTCACGTTGAATGCGTGCGTGAATGACTGAATGCGAGTGTACGTGTATGTTGTGTGTTGTGAATGCATGTGTGCGACAATGTATGTTGGTGTGTGTTGTGGTGTGTGGGTATGTATATGTGCATGCGTGGGTGGATGTGGGTATGCGTGTGTGTATGAGTGGGCATGTGTGCGCGTGTGGGTGTGTAAATGTGCGGGGGTGCAGGAGAGGGGGGGGATGATGGGGGAGGACTTTGGGAAAGGGGAGAGGTGCAGGGGAGACCCCTATCAGTGTTGGGGAAGGAATTCCCTGGCACTGATAGTGCCTACCGCCATGGTTTTCGTGGCGGTACGCTTACCACGGAAACCATGGCGGTAGGCGGGGGCAAAATTCCGAGGGTAGGATTGTGACGGCCGCCTGGCTGGAGACCGAAGTCTCCAGCCCAGTGGCCGTTACCACCCTGGCATACGGAGTGGTCCATTGGCGGTTTGGCTTGAGCCAAACCGCCAATGTCATAATTTGGGAAAAGGTACCACCAGCCTGTTGGCAGTACCTTTCCCCAAATTACCGTCAACCGTCAGGGTCGTGATGAGGGCCTATATCTCCTTTCAGAGTTCTCCGAGTGTGGAGAATCTGCTCTCTGACTTTGTCTGTCTTTAATTTGTTTTTCTCTATCCCAGGGCTTTTTAGATCCCTCCTGTGCTTGTTTAGTACCTTCTTTAGGGGTGGTACTTTGTATTTCAGGCTTTTTTGGCTTGGCTCCCAAACATTCTAGTCCTATACTAGTATAGGTGTCAGGAATAACTTTCGGTAGCTGTTTCTCCTGGTCCAAATGTGGAATCTCTCGGATCCACCAATGTTTCAGCCTCCCCTTTGATGTTACTGAGAATTGTTGAAGAGACTGCGTCGAAGGTATGCATCAATTTCATCCCCAAATCTAGGGCTGGTGCAGCCCTGTGTTCATTCTGAATTTGTTTTACACTTCTGGTACATTGGCAAGTATTGGGGTACCATGTGTGGTAGTATAAACTGCAGCGAAGACTGTACTCCATACGGCGCAGTCATTCACTGAGGGAACCATCCCAAAGGGCAAGCACATTGTAAGAATTCTATGTTTTTCCTGAGGTCCCGTATGGGGAAACACAGCTTCCAGCTGATTTGTTTTCTGGGCTATCCAGAATGGGATTTTCTCTTGTTCTGTGAGCTCATTGCCGATAATAGAATGAACTGTTTGTGGAATAATCAAATAATCCCAGTAGTAGCCAATTGGTAACCAGCAGGTACTGGTGGTGCTGGACGTGCTAGTGTAGTGTTCAGAGTTCGCATTACGAACTGAATAAGTCGTCTACATAGCGTTACTAGCTCAAGGTATAGATTTCGCAGATCTGCTGCCTGCATGTTTTTGTACACCAAGGTGAGGTATATATGTGGTAAACATAGGCCATGTCGCTCCTTCATTACCTAAGGGACCTAATCTCACGGTTTGTAGTACGTGTAGTAGGGCGTCATTAAACCAGTTCTGATGTTCTTGATAAGTAATCAGAATTTCAAGATACTGGTATGCCTGGTACCGTTGAGGTACGTTTGTAATTCTATATGTGGGGAATGTGAATGATCTTTGTTCTTCCTCAGCAAAGGTGACCCAAGAGTAGAAGGTTTCTGTTTGATAAGTTTCACTAGCTTCTACTGTGAATGTGACATGCCCGCCCTCGTCTGTTAAGCCATGCGCTACTAGGTGCAAAGTTAATGGTGGTTTAGCATTCTCAAGAGTGTCTATGGGGTTAGCCATATTGTGTAATGGGTAAAGAGAAATGGAACACCAAGTGGGGAATAAAAAGTCCTTTTAATAGTTTGAGCTCAAACAACCTTCAGCCTATTTGGGTGCTCCCTGTTCAGCTGAGGAGGATCTTCCCCAAGACCACGGACGTCTGCGTATAATAGGACTTAGGGTACATGTTGTGTGTGAGACAGTGATAGTCAGGGTATTGGTAAATTAGTGCCTAAACACCATCGTTGGTGGCGCCATGTCATGCACCGAGTAAAGAATTTGGAGTGTCAATAACTCTAATCTTTGTTCTGAGTTTATTTGTGCAGTGCCTTAAAACTCTACCCAGTACTTCAAGTTCATCACGTGTTCAAGAAGATTCCATTCAAGTATCTGGTTGCTCTGCTCCTATGTTATGATTATTTAAGAAACCTGTAAGTGTGAAAATTCGAAATCATGGTATTGTAAACTTGTGGTGGATTCATGCACTGATGATAATTGCCTCTTCTTGTTGTTTCTAGTGTGTTTCATTTTTACGATAAAGAGAAGTGCTGCCTCACAAATATCCATTTTTTATTAATTCAGACGACCAGAAGCGAATATCCTCTTTAGCAGAGGAGCACCTTTGCTTAGCAGAACCAGTACTGCAAGTTTTCATTTTTTTGTTTGTCCCTTCCCCCTCTGGAAGTCAGTGAGTACTAGGAGTGCTATCCCTGGGCCGAACTTCTTCCGGATTGGGAGTGGAGGTCCAGCATTGGCTCCAGTGTCGTCCTCGCAGTAGGAACCAGGTGAGTGAATGACACTTACCATTCATGTGTGCTTTTATCATTATGACAATAAATGATTCATGAAACAGTGGGGAAGCAATCATTTCTTAGTTAAACAGGACTCAATGGATTATTAGCACATACTGTTTATTGTTAACGTCTGACTTGTTCTGGCATTTGATAACTAACCAAAGGCATTATGAGACCTGCAGTTTTTTCTAGTCACCATCAGCATCCAGTCGAGGCACTGTATCACCATGTGCCAACAGACCACATTTATAGTGGATTTCAAAATATTTTAAGATATTAACAGATTTAAATGTTTTGTAGTTTCAGGTATCCAACGGGAGCACTGCCCCACAAATAATAACAATGTTCAAATTTTATTGACTTAAAGCAATTTGTTCAGGCATTTGAGAAGAAACCGAAAGCATCATGACTTGCAGTTTTTACTAGTTACAATCAACATATTATGTCATTCCATCCAATCGAGGCACTGTGTCGCCATATACCAACAGATCACACTTATTGTAGTTTTCAAAAGTGTGGTGCCTCACAAAAAATATGAACAGTTTTAAATGTTTTGTGTTTTCATACATCTTACTTGAGAACTGCCTCACCAGGTGATGACAATTTTCAAATGTTTTTCACTTCAGACAATTTGTTGATGCTGGTCTCAACAGAGCACAGCTTCAAAATCATTATGGCTTCAGTTCTCAGCAATATTGTCTCCACGTCAATGCCTTCAAAAGATACATGTTTGAGAACCCTACAAATCACTTTATTCTCTGAATGATCTTGATCAATATATTGATATACTAACAGCGCAACATGTTTGAGAATGTCACAGTTTGACTCTTGCTTTAGGCAAGACTGCTGGTTTAAGGAGGACAGTCCTTATGTTTGTAGGCGACTAGGCCAATCCTACAACAAGTCACAACTGTCGTCCCAACCCCTCCAGCTCACAAGCAGTACTTCACCTAAAACCCAAACAATAAAAGGTGACATCTCAGGGAGGTCGTGGTTAAACTGAGATTACCCCTTTCTCACATGAACAATCATGTCTCAGTCAAACACAGGCAATGAAGGAGATGCAGTAAAGTTTTCAATAGGTTTTATTAACAAGACTGAAATATAAGATAAGTTGCATGGGCTGCAATGATTAGGATAATGAATAATGCAAGGAACAGAATGGTAAAATATGTTATGAATACAAAGACCCCCACCATCTTGCAATAGAAAATAGTATGGAATAGATGTGAAGTAGGTCCTAATACCCTAGCATGTTGAACCTAATCTCTAACCTAAAGAGAGCTAGATGTGTTAAACCTAATCTGCCAGTATCATGTCCATGAGAAGAGCCCCCAACCCTCGTTACCTTGGAATGAGGTCTCTAGATCAGACTCCTTAGGGACGCGAAGACTTGGTCAGCTTTGAGGCAACGTGTAGTATAGATAACGCCAATTGCATCTGGTAGGAATCCCTCTAATTATCTTGTCTGTGTGAGAGAAATTTATATAGATCTGGTAGGACCCCTGAGGCAGGTATGTTCCCAAATAATAGATAAGAAGGCAGGCTTGGGGCAGCAATTATATAAAAAATTCACTGAAAAGGTACATTATCCTACTGGCACACAAAAGTGGAAAGTACACAATGTGACAACCTACGTGTCTCACTTATCTTTGACGCTGATAGTGCCACCTTTACAGAATGGCACTGATAACATGAAACTAAAACATCTTCCTAACTATAAACATGGCAGCCATCTTGGAAGAAATTATTAATTAAATGGGCTGAAACAGAGCAAGCTAAGTAGGTTAAAAGGCACTGGGTGACGGGGCACAGGCCTGCAAGCCAAAGGCTAAGCTAAACTCCTGATTCCCTTTAAAAATAAATAGGATCCACTACAAGAGCAATTCACCTCATCTTATTCTCTGAATGATCTTGATCAATATAATGTTCTACTAACAGCGCACTTAATACTTTCTTCCAAATCCTGGACTTATGCTAGATGATATGTGTTTTTATTTCTTGTGTGGTCTTCCCAATATATGTCTCATTACATGGGCATTTAAGTACATAAACCACAACACCTTTCGTATTGTAATTCGTAAACTTCAGATGAAAAACTGTTTGCTCATTGTGGATCATTTCTGTTCCTTTAATAGTTAAGGAACACACAGAGCAAATGCCACATTTGTGATGCCTCTTAATAGGTGGCAAACCCAGCATAGTACGCAATGTAGGTGGTTCCTTTTTAGGTTGAGCATAGCAGCACACAAGTGTTGCTTCTCAACCTGTTGTAATCTATTCTGTGGGCTTGAATCACACCCATCTCACACCCATCACTTTCATTTGTTCCTGGACCTGCCTTTCAAAAATCCCTTGATATCACTGGTAAATGTTTAAATGTTTCTCTTTCATTGAGGCTGTTTTGTTACCATCCTAAAGACTGACCCTGTTACATGGATTATTGCACGATCGGCCAGGTAGCTGGTTGTCAAAGCACTATTTTTTTCTTTTGCCTCGCCGTTTCGCTCATGGCGGTTTGTTGTTTCTTCGTCTTCCTTGGTTTTGGGCATCTTACTGTTTCTTTGCGATGTCTCTTTTTTTTTTCAGCTTAATGTAGAGCAAACTCGACACAAAGGTATTGGAGCGCATTATTTATTTATTTATATTGCAGTTTTATACAGCGTGAACTTGATACAAAGTTATTACAGGGTTTTACATGAGCACCAGTTACATTACACAAAAACACATGAATTTTAAGTATGGAGGGGGGATTAATCAATTTGCCCAGAATCTCAGGATGATGAGCCGGAGTCAAGACTTAACCCCCCAGCGCAAAAGTCGGTTCTGGCCCTTACGCCACATCCTCTCCCTTAGGGTTCTTTGTCTGGTGCATGTTGGGTCAGTCTGGGAATAACTCTTTTTTTTTTATATATAGCACATGGTAATACAGTTTCTGCCATTTCATAGCGTTGTAAAGCAGGAGTCATTCTTAACAAAATCGCTATAATTCATTTGTATCAACCTTGCAGAAATGAAAAAGCTATTAGTTTTCTTTCTTTTTTGAAATTTTATGTAGCGCAAACTCAACAAAAATGTATTACAGTGCTTTGCATGAGCAATGGTTATATAATACAAGAACACATTCATTTTTGGTAGCAAGGGGAGATGAAGGCCCTCATTACAACCCTAGCAGTCGGTGATAAAGTGGCAGTAATACCGCCAACAGGCTGGCGGTAAATACTGCCAAATTATGACCATGGCATAAAGAGCTCAGACAGACAGACACTTTAACACACCGACCGCCAGTGCGGAATCAACAGGCACCACGGCGGTAGCCGCCAACAGCCAGACAGAAGCCAGTGTTCCGCCCACTGTATTATGACAGGCCAATCTGCCACCTTTTCTGGGGCGGTACCAACGACATCAAAAGCTTTGCAGAAACACTGCACAGAAGAGAAACGACTCACCTGTGGAGACTCAGGGAAGAACCACGCCACCATGGAGCCTGAACTGCATATATTCCCTATGCTGTTCTACGTCCTGCTCTACCACGAACACCAACAACGGCGAAGACGACCACTGTGAGTACAGCCGCATAGCACACAGGGAAGGGGGGAGGAAAAAGAGAGTGACACACACAAGCAACACGCAACATGCAACACCCCCACCCCCAACACCATACACACAAGCAGATGCAGCAATAAAACATATACACCCCATACCCCTCTGGAAAAATGCAAGGACAACACCAATAGATAAAAGTGAGAGTAATAAGATAAATAAAGTAGTAATACGTGTATCCAATCTGACAGTATATGCATATATACAAATCAAGGGACACTGCCCAGTCCTCAATGTTCGTGGGCCACAGGGCCACATCACAAAGTCCAAGGCCCCACTTGACCCCTGCAACAACACGGAGAGAACACTGCAGGGGCATCAGTTCGAAAATAGGCAGGCATCTCATGGGGACACGGAACGGGGGGCACCTCAGCCAGCAGATGGACCAACACCACTGGTCCTGGGAGGGCAACATGCCCTGTGCTTTGTCCTGAGGAGTGCAAGTTCACAGTCTCTCAAGTGGGTGACTTGCCCACTGGCTCTGGAGGGGGCAACATGCCCATTGCTCTTTGTCCTGGGGAGTGCAAGGCCACAGTCTTTCAAGTGGGTGACTTGGCCACATGCTCTGGAGGGGACAACATGCCCTGTGCTTGATCCTGGGGAGTGCAAGGCCACAGTCTCTCAAGTGGGTGACTTGCCCACTGGTTCTGGAGGAGGCAACATGCCCTGTGCTCTTCATCCTGGGGAGGATGGGGTGAGTGGATGGCTTCTCCACTGGTTCTAGAGGGGGCATTGTGCCCTGTGATCTTCATCCTGGAGAGGATGGAGTGAGTGGATGGCTTCTCCACTGGTTCTGGAGGGGGCAACCTTCCCTATGATGCAGGTCTTGGGGAGTGCAAGGTCACAGTCTCTCAGGATTTGCAGGGTGCAGCCCACACAACAGCCCATGGACGTAGGACTACACACTGTCCACCGGTGGTGACGGCTGCTCAGTGGTGGTGATGCTGATGTTGCCGCTGGTGGTGGAGGGAAGCTCTTGCCCATCCCCTGCAGCCTCGGATGGCTGCCCACTGGTGCTGGTGGTCGTGTTGGTGCTGCTGCTGGTGGTTGTGGAGGGAAGCTCCTGCCCATCCCCTGAAGCCTCGGATGGCTGCCCACTATTGTTGGTGGCGGTGCTGCTGCTGGTGGTTGTGGGGGGAAGCTCCTGCCCATCCCCTGCAGCCTCGGACGGCTGCCCACCGCTGGTGGCGGTGCTGCTGGTGGTGGTTGTGGGGGAAAGCTCCTGCCCATCCCCTGCAGCCTCGGATGGCTGAACCACCATGGTTGGTGGTGGGGGCTCCGACTGAGTCCCAGCACCAGGCCCCTTGTCCTTTCTGCCTGCGGGTGCAGGCCCCTTGCCCTTTCTGGCAGCAGCTGGGGATGGCTCCATGCTCCTCTTGCCAGCAGCTGGGGGTGGCTCCTTGCTCCTCTTTGCAGCAGCTGGGGATAGCTCCTTGCTCCTCTTGGCAGCAGCTGGAGATGGCTCATTGCTCCTCTTGGCAGCAGCTGGTGGTGGCACATTGACCTTCCTGGCAACACTTGAGGCAGGCGCTCTTTCCGAGTGGCTGCCTGGTGCCCGGGATCCCTTCCCACCACGAGTGGGTGTGGACACTATTGGGCCTGTGGACTGGGTGACTGAGGTGCTTGCCTGGCTTTTAAACACCCTGGCCAGACGTGAAGGACTTGGGGAGGGGTAGGGAAGAGGTCAATGGTGGAGAGGAAAAGCTTCTTAGGGACATTGGGACAGGAAGAGGGAGAAGATCTGGGAGTGGAGGAAGAGGGAGTGGTTGTAGAAGGTATCTGTCTGCTGTGTTTGGGTGCAGGTGTGTGGGCTGGATGCTGTTGTGAGGTGGATGGCTGTTGGGTGTCTGAGTGCTTGCGTTTGTGTACTTTGGGAGGACAGACAAAGTGGGAGAGGACACAGGGGACGTGTGCATGGATGTTGGGGTGGTGACTGCCAGTGAGGTGTGTGTTCTGATAGGTGTGCTGGTGCTGGCAGCAGTGGATGAGGATGTAATGCATGCAGGTGTGAGTGTAGAAGCAACTGGGAGGAAGGTGGAGGATGAGGAGGAGGGGGCCACAGTGGAGGCAGTGGATGTTGGTGTGTCTGCATCTGAATGGTGTTTGTGTGAATGCCTGTGAGATGATGTGTGGTGCCTGTGTCTGCGTGTGCCACTCTTGTGTGTTGTCTTATGTGCATGCTCGTCTGCCTATGTGTTTGGGATAGGTTGGGGTTGAGGGGAATGGGATTGGGTAGAGGAAGTTGGAGGGGGGAGGGGGGAGGGGGGAGGGGGAAATAGGGACAATGGCTGCCATCAGAGAGGAGGCCAGAGCCTAGATTGATCTCTGTTGGCTCGCCAAGCCAGTGTGAGTGCCCTCCAGAAATGTATTGGACTGTTGCATTTGAGCTGCCAGCCCCTGGATGGCATTCACAATGGTTGACTGCCCAACAGAGATGGATCGCAGAAGGTCAATAGCCTCCTCACTCAGGGCAGCAGGGCTAACTGGGGAAGGGCCTAAGGTGCCTGGGGCGAAGGAGATGCCTACCCTCCTGGGTGAGCGGTGCAGGTACGCGGGGTGGCGGCTGTACCTGTAGACAGGGTGGGCACAGAGGTGTCCACCACCACCAGGGAGCTTCCATCAGAGAAGGTATCCGTGTCCAAACTGTCCACTCCAGTCTCTGCCGTGGTGCTCCAATCACCCTCCGTCCCACTGGTGCCCTCACCGTCGGTGGACTCTGCCTCCTGGGTCCTGTGGGATGCAGCTCCCTCCGTCGCTGGTGCCACTGCTCCTCTGCCAGTTGATGCTAATGCACATAAGGACAGGATGACAAAACAAGAAAGAGGGGAGAGAGACAAAGTACACCCTTGATCAATGGCTGCACCAACACCACCATTGGCGTACACACCACCCTCACACACAGGGAACAGCCCTATGAACTATGCATGGCACTACCAGTAACAATGCGGGTCACCAGGGCATGGGGAGGGACGCATACTGCATACTGCAGCATACCTGGGACCCACACACCCCTGCCCAGAAATGGATGCCTTCTAGCTAGGTTGGAGGAATATCACATCAGAACCCTGCCCAACATGGGCCCTACACTGCAATGTCATCCCTGGCATAGGAGCACCCACAGGCGCTCTTCCCCCACCCGGATACCACCCCACCAGGCGTAAGTAGTAATGATGGGCACTGTACTCACCCCCTTGTTGCTGCTGTGATGCACCCAAGCACCCATCCAGCTCCGGATAGGCCACCACCAGTATGCGAGCCATCAGGGGGGGTCACCCCTTCCTCGTTGGGAGGCCATCCCCAGCTGGGCCTCTGCCGCCTTCCGTGCCCAGCGTCTAAGGTCCTCCCACTGTTTCCAACAGTGGGTGCTCTGCCTGCTGTAGACCCCCAGGGTCCGCATGTCCTTGGTGATGTCACGCCATATACCCTTCTTTTGATGGGTGCTGACCTGCAGAGGAAATATACACAGAGAAAGGTATTAGTTAGACCACCCTGCCTGTTACACTCATGGCCAACCATAGCCCTCCCATCCCCTTATGTACAGACATGGCCCAGCATACATGCTGCACGCTGCCCAGAGCCCATCCACCAACCCCACCACACGAGGCCTTCACACACAGCACTCTATGCATTCATGCCCCATTCATCATGCTCACAGTGTACTCACCTGTTGGTCTGGAGGCCCATCCACTAGTCTCTCCAACTCCTCTGAGGTGAAGGCAGGGGCCATTTCCCCAGTCATAGGAGCCATGGTAGGTTCCAGACACAGGTCACAGCAGCATATGCAGTGTGGGTCCTCTCCTGTTGAAGGTCAGGTAGCAAGTGAGTGAACAGATAGAAAATGGCAGTGACGTCTGCAGCGGTGCATACCGTCACCACCGGCGTACATCACCATTGGCCACTGTACCCCATAGGGCTTAATAATAACCAATGAGGAGTTGCACGGCGGTTCCCGACCGCCTCCCGCAACGGCGCACAATGTCAGCGGAATTACCACACTTGCACCTGTCCCTCCATACAGGTCAGACGGACACCATTTCAAGGGGGGAGTAGACCTTGGCTCCTAACTGTGTGACAGATTACAATTGTACATTCAAGACATATGCCACCAATACAATAATAAATCACATCATGCATTGAACTGTAGTGGCTACAATGTACAGATTATGGCCGGATCCTCACTCTTTTGCCCCATAGATTACAACCGCTGCGGATGAATAGGAGATTGAGACATCCCCCCGTGTACGGATCCCTGGTGGACTTGGCAACAATGGAGGACAGGCACATTATCACCTACAGACTTGACAGGGCCACAATCACAGTGCTGTGTGCCTAACTGGAGCCTGACCTGATATCTGCTATCCGTCACCCCACTGGGATTCTCCCTCTTGTGCAAGTGCTATCAGTGCTCCATTTCCTGGCAACTGGTTCTTTACACGTGACAGTGGGCTTGGCAGCAGGAATTTCACAGCCAATGTTCTCAATAGTGCTGACCACAGTGTTGTCTGCCCTGATTAAACACATGTGCAGCTACATTGTTTTCCCCCAGGTGTAGGATTTGGCCACAGTGAAGGCTGACTTCTATGCAATGGGACATATCCCCAACATCATTGGGGCGATTGATGGAACACATATTGCATTTGTCCCCCCCTCAGCCAGAATGAACAGGTCTTCAGAAATCATAAAAGTTTTCACTCGATGAATGTGCAGATGGTGTGTTTGGCGTACCAGTACATCTCCCATGTCAATGCTAAGTATCCTGGGTCAGTGCATGATGCTTTTATTCTGAGGAATAGCAGCATCCCAAATGTGATGGGCCAACCACAGAGGCACAGGGTGTGGTTAATAGGTGAGCCCTGGTTCTCACCCAGTGGATGTTGGTGTATGGTGTGGGCCATATGGCATAGTGTGTGGCTAACAGTTGTCACTCGATATTTGCAGGTGACTCTGGTTACCCCAACCTCTCATGGCTACTGACCCCTGTGAGGTATCCCAGGACAAGGGCAGACGAACGTTACAATGAGGCACATGGGAGAACAAGAAGGATAATAGAACGCACCTTCGGCCTGCTGAAGGCCAGGTTTCGGTGCCTCCATCTAACAGGTGGATCCCTGTGCTACTCACCCAAGAAGGTCTGGCAGATAATCGTGGGTTGCTGCATGTTGCACAACCTTGCCTTGAGACGCCATGTGCCTTTTCTGCAGGAGGAGGAGGCTGGAGATGGACGTGTGGCAGCAGTAGACCCTGTGGACAGTGAGGATGAGGATGAGGACAATAGAACTACAGTGATATGTCAATAGTTCCAATGACACACAGGTAAGACAGTGTAACTTCACATTTCATTGACATTTTTGTGTTTGACATTGTCACTGGCAGGCTGTGAAGTCAGACTTCTATGCCCACTGACTGCACTCTTTGGCAGCTCTTTTTGCAAATGTTGGTGCCCCACTATTGCTCCTGGTCTGTTCACTGCAGCCAACTACAGGTCTTTCCTACACATACATTACGCTACAGTTGAGCTGCAATGTTTAAACCTTGTTAAACAAATACATACTTAAATCATTTGACATACTCCATACTTGTATTTTTTCAAAGGGTGTTTATTTAAGTGCAAGTAGTAGAAGGACAAGTGCAATAGGCTGGGGTGATGATGGAGGAAAGTTCAGGGTAGAGTCCAGTCTATTGGTAGCACAGGTGCATTGTCCAAGGGGGCATAGGAAGGGGAGCAATGGCAGTTCAAGGTGGACAGGGTGACAGAGTGGGACACAAGTGGGACACAAGGGTGACATTCAGGAGAGCCTTATTTCCTGGCGGGGGTCTTGGCAATAGTCTCTGGCTTCTCCCTGGTTTGCATGGAACATTTGTGGGGTGGTTCTCCTTCTGCAGGGGGAGGGGTGCTGGTGGCCTGTTGGTCCTGTGGCGGGGCCTCCTATCCACTAGCAGCAGCGGAGTTGGAGGGCTATTCAGTAGTCTGGCTAGTGGCAGGGGCCTGGTGGTGTGAGACTGCCTCCCTCATAATGTCACCCCTGCAATGGAGACCAGGGTGGTGTTAATGGACTTCATGTCCTCCCTGATCCCCTGGTACTGTCCCTCCTGCAGCCGCATATTCTTCTGCAACTTGTCCATGATCTGGCCCAGCATATCCTGGAAATGTTGGTATGCTTCCAGGATTGCGGTGAGTGCCTCCTGGAGGTTCGGTTCCCTGGGCCTGTCCTCCCTCTGGAGCACAGCAGTCCTCCCAGCTTCCCTTTTGTCTTGTGCCTTGGTCCCCTGAACGGTGTGCCTACTGCCCCAGGTCCCTGATTGTCTTGGGTATGAGGGGTGCCCTGGGGTCCCTGTAGTGGTGGACACACAGCTGAGTGATGTGTCCTGGGGACAGAGGTATGGGACGCTGGGTGGGTGCTGTGGTGGTGTTTCCTGAAGGTGGAGGCTCTTGTGGTGGTGCGTGACTGTGCCTGGGTAACCGACTGTCCGGAGGTCCCTGATGGGTCAGGTTGGTCATCCAGGCAACAGAGTCACTGTCATCACTGTGGGTCTCTTCTGTGGGGGTACTGGATGTTGCTGGCACCTCTTCTCCTGTGACATTGGCTGGGATACCTGTGGGGATGTATATGCAGTGTCATTATTTCTGTGTGTGACATATTGTGCATGTGTGGGTTGCCCTCTATGGTTGTTATTTCCCTGGCAGCTTTTCTTTGTGTGAGTTGTTATGTGGTGGGCTAGGTGATTCTCTAGTGTGCATGCTTAAGTGATAGGTGTCCATGCAGGGCTGTGAGTGGTCTCCATGCATTTGTGGTGCATGCTGGGCTTGGCATTGGGATGAGTGGGTTGTGATGGTGGGGTGTGTGGGAGGTGGTGAAGTGATGGGAGTAAGGGGGCGTGGAGGTATGTGATGGCATGCAGGTAGGGGGTGATAGTAATAAAGAGTTGACTTACCAGAGTCCAGTCCTCCTGCTACTCCTGCCAGGCCCTCAGCATGCATGATTGCCAAGGCGTGCTCCTCCCATGTTGTTAGTTGTGGGGGAGGAGAAGGGGCCCACCGCCAGTCCTCTGTACAGCGAGTTGGTGTCTTGCTGCAATGGAATGCACCTTCCCCGTAGGTCATTCCACCTCTTCCTGATGTCATCCCTTATTCTTGGGTGCTGTCCCACGGCGGTGACCCTGTCCACAATCCTCCGCCAGAGCTTTATCTTCCTAGCAATGGATATCTGCTGCATCTGTGATACAAATAGCTGTGGTTCTACCCAGATGATTTCCTCCACCATGACCCTTAGCTCCTCCTCAGAGAATCTCAGGTGTCGTTGTAGTGCCACGGGTGTAGTGTGAGTGGTGTGGGTGAGGGTGTGTAGGGTGATGTGTTGGGGTGTGTGATGTAAGGTGCGTGGGAGGTGTATACGTGATGGTGGTATGTGGCTCTAGTTGTGTGAGTGCTCTTGCTGTCTCTCTCTGTTGCCAATGGTTTGTATTTGTAAAGGGTTGTGAGTACTGTGGGTGTGTGTTTTATAGTGGTGAGGGTGTGGTGTGTGTATGTGTGTCAGGTGTGTGTAGTTTGAATTGTCCAATGTGGTATGGTTTTGTATATGTGTGTGTATTTTGAGCGCAGCGATATGTACCGCCAATGGTTTACCACGGTTGAATGTCCGCCGTGGTGATTCGTGGGTCATAATGTGATGGGCGTAGTTCTGTTGGTGTAACGGTGTGGGTTTTGATACCGACAGTTTATCACTGATCTTTTGGGGTGGTGGACTTGTGTGTGTGGCTGTATAGTGACAGATTGGAGTGAGTGTGTCATAATATGGTGAACGGATATCCGCCGCCGTGGCGGTATGTTGGCGGCAGTCAGCATGGCGGTAAGTGGGATTTACCGCCAATGTCATAATGCGGGCCTAAGTGATTTGCCCAGAATCACAGGATGTTGAGCCGGTGCCGAGACTCAAGCCATGTTCCCCAAATCCAAAGTCCGCAGCTCTAGCATTTAGGCCACATTCTCTCCTCTAGGGTTCTTTGTCTAGTGCGTGTTCGGGCAGTCTGGGAATAACTCATTTTTTTCATATAGCGCATGGTAATACACGTTCTGCCACTTCATAGCGATGCAAAGCAGGTGCCATTCTTAACAAAATCGCTATAATTTATTTGCCTCAACCTTGCAGAGATGAAGGGGTGAAAAAGCTATGTCAGGATTGTAATCTGTCTCATTCTAGTTCTGTCAAGATTTCTGCAGTGGGTGCATTAACTGACTGACTTGAGTAGAGCTGAACACTAGGTGATAGCACGTGCTCTTGATAACCTCTGAAGGGTCACCAACCAAGCACATATGTTAGTTCTGGCAAAAAAATGGCAAAAGGTGTTGTCTCCAAAATGGTGGAAAAGGAGTCGTGACTCCAGATTCAAGCACTTCACGCCTCAAGCTTGATAGCAAAAACCATCTAGCCTTTGGATGTAAATTGGGCCTCCTCAAATAGAGTTCAGTTAGCTCAAACTCAATACAAAGGTATTACAGCTCTATACATGAGCACTGGTTCCATTACACAAGAACACATTCATTATTGGTAGCAAGGGGAGATTAAGTGATTTGCCCAGAGTCATAGGATGTTGAGCCGGCGACAAGACTCAAACTGTGTTCCCCAGCTCCAAGGTCAGAAGCACTCGCCCTTACGCCACATCCGCTCCCCTATGGTTCTTTGTCTGCTGTGTGTTGAGGCAGTCTTCGAATAACTCGTTTTTTTAATATAGCACTTGGTAATACAGGTTTGCCATTTCAGAGCGCTGCAAAGCCATTCTTAACAAAATCGCTATAATTCATTTGGAGTTAAGCTGCCTCTTCTATTATTCTCTTTGTATGTAGTCAATGTTTTAAAAAGTTAGGCTGGTATTCCCAGTTAGAGGAATAATTATCCAGGTTAAATGCCATAAAGGTGCCTCTTTGTGGCTTGTTTGGTGCTATAAAGGTTTAAATATACACACTAGGAAGTGTTGCATCTCTAGGGTATCACAGCCAGTCTGTAAGAATGAGACAAAAAACACTCCAAAGATGGTGGCCTTGTTGTGTCATCTCTCCTGGGGGTTGCTGTGGCACATGGCATTCATTCACTACACTCCAAAACAAAACACATAGGTAAAAGACATTGGCCCTCATTATGACATCAGTGGTCTTTTCCCAAGCCTGCCGATGCCATGGGCGCCAGCAGACTGCCAGTGCTGGCAGTCTTCCGTTTGCCATCTTATGGTTACTGCAGGATTTCTGCCACAATTAGAATAGAAATCCGGCAGTAGCCATGCTGGCGGGCAAGGCACCTGGGCGGTGCTACCATCTGCACTGCCCTGCCAGAAGGACGCCGCCAGCCGTATTATGGCTTTTCATATGGCCTGGCGGTGTTCTGCTGGCGCTGCTGGTGGTAGCAGCGCCCCTTTCTGTTCCCTGCTGGACGACCTCCTCGCCAGACAAGGTAAGTTGGGCGTTCGTCAGGGGAGGGGGATGGATGGTGGGAGGTGTTGTGTATGAGTGTGTGGTGTCTGCATGTGTGTATGAATGTGTGTGTGTGTGTGTGTGTGTGTGCGTCTGTGAGTGTTATGGTGTATGTGTGGTTGTATACATGTGAGTGAATGCATGTATGAATGTTACAGTGAGTGCATGTGTGCATGTCAGTGTGTATACGTTTGAGCATGTGTGTGTGAATGCCTGTATGGAAGTGGTGGTGCATGGGTGCAGGCGTCATGCTTGTGGATGTGTGTGTGCATGATTGCGGGGAGGGGGTGAGGGGTTGGGGGTTTGAGGGGCGCTGTGATTCTAGGGGGCAGACGGGGCTAGAAGATTGCTAAGGGGCATGGGGGAGCCTTCTACCGGTGACAGGGAAGGAATTTGTGGCATAAAACCATGGTGGTAGGCCAGCTCATATTATCGCCAGCGGTCATGTGTGGACCTTCGGGTCGGAGATGTACATCTCTGGCCCGGCGGTTCATGCCACCAAGGCGGTATGAGTGGTGATGTGGCGGGTTGGCTGCGGCCAACCCACTACACTCATAATGTGGCGTGTACACCACCAGCCTGTTGGCGGTGATACTGCCACATTAACGTCATAATGAGGGTCATAGTCATTTACAAAGCCAATAGCTCTCACTCTCACAAATACAACACCTACTGCATTGCAAATGCTTTTTCCCATCTGGTTTTAAAGGCTTATGCTAAACAGTAGTAAATCACCTCTAGTTTCTCCCAAGTACATGTGCTGCTTTGGACTTACCAGTACGGCCTATTTAACTTTCAAATAAGTCCAGATGGTGCCTAAAAGTGCAACTAGTTTATGGAAGATTAAATGTCATACGTGGGATGCAGTGTACATTTAGCTCATCCACATATATGAAAAAAGTATGTCTGCCAGGGGCATCACTGGGGTCTGGCTGGGTTCAGTTTAGATCTACTGCAGTAACACATGGCAAGCCTTTACCAATTAGGAAAAACCTATTTTTATTTATTTTAAAGGCTCCTCTAAAGTATACCTTAAAAGCCCAAAAGGCGAGGTGTCTAATACATAATAAGTGACACACTATGGGCCTCATTACGACCCTGGCTGCCAATGTGGCAGTCTGACAGCCACATCATGACCGTGGCAGTTGCGCCAAAGTCAGACCGCCACTTCTCCTCCACTGGAGGGACTGACAGTCCTAATCTGCCAGGGCAGTGCAGCAAGCAGCGCTACCCTGGTGATTACGAGCCCCTCTCCCCCAGCGATTACATGGCGGTAGCCCCGTCATGAAAAGGCTGGCAGAGACGGCGTGCAGGGTGCTCCCATCGCAATTTTCACTGTCTGCTTTGCAGACAGTGAAAACTAAGACGGGAACTGGTGCACCCTACGCACTACAGCATTGCTGCTGGCTCTATTATGAGCCGGCGTCAATGTTGTAGGCTATTTCCTGCTGAGCCAGCAGGTGGGAACTCAGTTTCAGCCCGCTGACCCAGCGGGAAACTCTTAATAGGGCCCACGGGAAGGGAACCACACTGGCGGTAACCTGACCACGGGAGTTTAAACTCATTATGACCACTGTGTATATTTACAAAGTGTGTCTTCACTATGTCTGAGGGCCTAAGAGCTAATCCACTGTGTATGTTCAGCTCCATTTTCCATAAGAGGGTCCTAGATGTGATTCAACTATTTAATTCTACATCTATTCTTGGGGAAATGTTAGAAAAGTCATACAAAGTTATTTTCCACTGTAGTTTCAAAATAAATCTGATTTAATGGTGTAATCAGATTTTTGATAATTTGACTGGAATAATAACTCCATAAAATGTACTTGAAGCTGCTTAAGTGAATGGCACCTGAGGACTGGAATTATTCTTTAAGGCCCAATTCCTGGCCTACTCTAGTGTTTGCTTGCTTCAAGGACACAAAAAGCAAAAGGACTCCCAGCTCCTAGATGGCCCATCTGACCTCAGATGGTTGAAATCTGCAGGTGACTGGCTGGAGAGCTACCTGGTGCCTAGAAGCCTGCCTTGGGAAGCTATGGAATTCAGGACTGATCCTAGGAAGAGTCATCCCACTCAGAACTTTTATTTGTGCTGAACAAAAGCTCAACTGGACATTATGGTAAAGGTTTTTCGCCTCATGGAGCCATGCCCAGCTTCAGCTTCCCTGTTGAAAGACATTGACTTCTAAAAATGTGTCGTAAAACCAGACTGTGGCAATATCTCCTGTTTCACAGAAATTATTTGCCAGTTATTGAGCTATGTAAGAAGTTTGGGTTCTTACGTTTTGTGGAATCAACCATTTATCTTCATTCTCATATGGCATCTACTTAAATTAAGATTGGAAAGATTGGGTAGGATTCTGTGAAATTGAGGGTGCATTTTTATATGAGTGGGGATTTCTTGAAGTTTTTTTCAATCTCCAAACCTTTCTATTTTAATCCTAAATTCTTATGCTGCTCGCACTCCTTCTCATATCTCTATAGCAGAGTCACTGAGACTCTCTGATCATTCCTTGTCTTACAGTTTTTTTCTGTTCCTCTTGCTCCTTTCTCTTGATTTTCCTGGCACGCCATTGTATGTGTCTTTCCATGGGGGCCTCCTCCCATTTTCTGAAAATCACTGTGTCCTGAGCAAGTGGGGCCAAGTGCATTTGTTGGAGTGTGTCTTATAAGATTAATGTTAATTACGTACTCTTGCAAGTATATTGTGTGAGGAAGCTACATAGAAAATGTGTTAACATAGGAAATAATGCACGCATTTGAAATGTGCCCACGGGGAGTGGCTACCAATGTATACAAAGACTAATGAAAAGCTTATTAATTCTGAATTTATTGTGCAATAATTTTTTGAATTTGTATTAATATATCATAATTAGAGTTATATTTTAAGAGTTTTGCTTTATTAAAATTAGAGGGCCTTAGCTTAGCGAGGGTTTTGGGCCTAGCTGCCTGGCCTCATATTGAATTGTATTTTTCTAATGTGTAAATGCGCTTTTTCCTGAAGAACACAAAGCTGTATTTTTCCAGGGGCTATATGTGTGTAGCCGTAGTAAATTATTTCTCAAGAGAACTGACTCGCTCAAGGCGACATTCTTGCTGGTTGCAACAGTGTAATTCGTAACAGGTGGAAGGTTAACCGTACTAGGAGAAGACAATGAAGACACTGACTGGAGCGTAAAAGTGTAACATTTTCTACCAGACATTCCAACCGTGAAGACGTCAATAACATGGACCAATCCGCGACATGAGACCTGTGGTTTGTGGAAAATTCTAACAAGATGCTTTCTGAATTGTTGGACAGAGATAACGATGCACCAAATTTTATCCAATGAGGAATTAGGGAACAACTAGATGGTTTTGATTTAACGGTGTAACCCAAGGGAAACGGGGGCCACTTTTCTTTTCCACTTTGATGGGGACATTTGCCTTTTCCTTTGCCATAAGACTTATGTCACTTGCCATTTTCCGGACGCTTCAAACCCATACTTTAGAGTTAAATTGTCCTGTCACTTCAAAACATCCTCTTCCCCATTCTTGTCTGATATTAACTTCTCCTCCATCTGAGGGAAGAAATTCGTTTTATGAACTATGCTATCTTGAGATTTTACCCCGTCCTATCTTTTCTGATGGTGAATCCACTGATGTCCTGAGGACGAAGACTGACGCTGTTTGCTGATCTGTTGGATTGGTAACTATCCTATGTGAAATTTGTGATTGTCTGTTTGCCTTTTCTTTCTAGGTACCAACTGCTATTTTGATAGAGGCCTTAGTTTAGATGTTTTCTAAATTTGTGTTTACTAAAATGTTTTGCATGAGGCCCAACATGCTAATGCTAATTTGTGGTTAGTTAAGGCGATCACAATTATCCTATGCAAATAGACAAATGACTGAGTTCTTGCTTTGTTGAATCAAGTGTACTAATGATACTCTGCTAAGTTGCTTCATATTAATGACGTGCATAAATATTGAATGAATATTAGCCGATGCATTGATTAAGTTGTGCTCTGATTGCTAATTGGTAGTGTTCCGATGAGTTTATTGTTAATAAGATTAACAGACATGGGGGGTGATTCTGACTGCGGCGGACGGCGGTCGCCGCCCGCCAAGCAGTTCCCGCCGAAAGACCGCTCCGCGGTCAAAAGACCGCGGCGGTCATTCTGGCTTTCCCACTGGGCTGGCGGGCGACCGCCGAAAGTCCACCCGCCAGCCCAGCGGGAAACACCCTTCCCACGAGGAAGCCGGCTCAGAATGGAGCCGGCGGAGTGGGAAGGTGCGACGGGTGCAGTTGCACCCGTCGCGAATTTCAGTGTCTGCAAAGCAGACACTGAAATTCTTTGTGGGGCCCTCTTACGGGGGCCCCTGCAGTGCCCATGCCATTGGCATGGGCACTGCAGGGGCCCCCAGGGGCCCCACGACACCCCATACCGCCATCCTGTTCCTGGCGGGTGAACCGCCAGGAACAGGATGGCGGTATGGGCTGTCAGAATCCCCATGGCGGCGCAGCAAGCTGCGCCGCCATGGTGGATTCCCATGGGTAGCGGAAAGTCGGCGGTACACCGCCGGCTTTCCGCTTCTGCCCGTGGCTGTACCGCCGCGGTCAGAATGCCCGGCGGAGCACCGCCAGCCTGTTGGCGGTGCTACCGACAACCTCCGCCATGGCGGTAATTACCGCCAGGGTCAGAATGACCCCCATGATGTTAGATTGTAACCAATAGGGAAATAAATACTTTAACTTTTGACTAAACTGGTGTGGTTATTCGTGAACTGAGGAGTTATGGTGAGTTCAATGATTAAGTTTTATTAAATGTTTATCGATTAGTGATCGTTATTATTGATTGTTTATTGATTCAATGATTGGTGATGCCAAGAAAATATTTTGTGGTGGGAAGTCCCCAAACGTGGTCAAAAGGTTTGTCGACCTAAATGCGTCTCATTGTAAGTTTACTTATTACACATTCGAAGAAATTCTAATAAGAAAACCCAGTGAGCTCATTATTTGGCACTTACTGAAATCCAGGTCCAGTGCATAAAAATTAAAGATGATGTGAGCCAAGGTTTCTTGGCCCTCTTGCATCGATTTTCAGTGGTCCTTGGATTCATGTTTGGAGCCTGTGCGTCCGGAGATAGAGGAAAACAGACAGGCATCCAAATTACCCTGAGCTCCAATTCTTTAGTAATGCTTATTCACACCTGTCATATACTCTTGCAGGGTTGTTTGTGTACATAAGGATCCTCGCTTTCAGAATCAGAGGAGCCAAGAAATACCGCAGTGATATTATCAGGAGGTTTACTTACAATGACAAGCAATTATGGTAATAACAAGTAAAGATAGTCACAGGCAATTATTTGAAATATGAACAAGAATAACACCCCTATTATTTCCTGTAGTGGTTATTATAGTCTCGAATTCTGTTCTCTGTCGTTTCCTTGAAATATATCCCAGTGACCCAACCTTTCTTCAAGCTCACTCAGGAAAGCATAGCATGTCTACTGCTATGTACTAAATTAAAGGACAGTGCACACATCAGGCCACCACCGTGTCCCTCGGGATGTTATGTTTCTTCTCTGAAATTCTCAAATCCAGAGTTTTATGCACAATCGCATTTGGCAAAGAAACACCTGAACTTCCAACATATCCAAGGAATGTAAACGTGTGACCAGACTTGCTCACATTTACAAGGTTGTGCGTGGGAACTCTAAATGTTATTCGGTTATAAAAAGATAACCTTAACACGGAAATAGAGAAATACAATAAAAACATAGAAAAACAACAATCATAAATACATAATTAAGAACATTAAAAAGACTAAAAATTCACAGAATTACGCCAGCATCTCGCACATTTTAGGAAAGACCCGCATGCTAATTCATCAGACATCATATGTAAATAATAAAAGGCAGGACAACACTGTAAAAAAAACCTTTCCTTTTAAGATGGGAAATACAAATCTGCATCTAAAAGGTGCAGAAAACTCACAAAAGAATATAAAATGCAATAGGCTCTGTAAAGAGGCACCATCACAAGGACATACAAGAATACTTGTCGGTCGAATTGACCTAGAGGGAAGCGCAAATTACACCTAATAGAGCCCGAATGGGAATCTGATAATGAGCGTCCTTTCCCTCACATTTTAAACCTGAGATAAATAGGACTCAAACCCTGGGTGCACCTTGATTGTAGCAAAATCCTGCACAGAGGGCTTCATCAATTCAACAGCTTCCCTTTTTCCCATAGCGAGTTTTTTAAACTCTGTTTTAACCCAGCGATTATCAGAGATTCTTGAAAGCTGCGGGGATGTTTGTATCTTTGGCCAGCCCAAAAGTAAAATCATTAATCATCAGTACTTTGAGTGTAACCTCTCTCATAGAGGGCCATATTTATCATTTCTTGTAACGCTGCAATTATTAATGAGTGGTGGTGTGATCATCACGATGACACAGCTTAAGAAATCGAAAAATGGGCAATGGGCAGCACTTTGCTCCTTGAATACCTATACAGCAACATGAAACTTGACCGGCTCCCCCCTGTGAGGCAGGTCGTCCTCACAACATGGCAGGGCGCAAGGAGACAAATGGGCTGGTGGGGCAAACTCACTGAGATGTCACCTCTGTGGCATGGTTCCGCCATGTCGCAGGTGGCGCAACTAGAGGGGCTTGGGGAATGGGATCTCATTGATATCTCAACCCTAGGGAATGTTATTGATGGCACAACTCTAAAATTGTTTCAAGTATTACAGTAAGTCATCAACTAAAGCACCACCAATTTCACTGATACCTGCAACTAAGACATGCAGTTTACCCCATATATTAAAAACCTCGATATTCTACCTGAATTCAATCCTCTCAAGGGAAAACTCCTTTTGGGGGACTCGGGGGACCATGAAATGTCTAGGATATAGCGTTCCCTTGTGATCAACAGCTTACACACACTTTTGGCACTTCAGCAATCCTGGGAAGCCGATATCAACACCCAAGATGATAATGAATGGGCTGAGGCAATACGACCATCTCGGCACCCCTGCACCTAATTCAGTTAAAATACCCACACAGGGTTTAATATACCACACATCATCTGTGTCGCACAGGAATAGTGAACTCTCCCTCATGCCTATGTGTCAGACATCAGAGGGAACATTCATACACATGGTGTTGGTAGTCACAAACTCTGAGTGTAAATTTACTACAAAAGCATAGGTTACATGTCTCCACCCGCAGAGTATTGTAATTGAATTAACCTTTGTGTGGGGGGTTATGTCCCTCCCTATACTTCTCTTTCATCCTCCCTAATACCTCTCATTTCTCTCTAATCCGATCCTCTTTCTTAGCCTGCACCTTTTCCCACCCACTCTCCTGTATCCCTCCCACATTTGCTACTACATTCAATACTTACATGTTCTGAGACTCCCCAGTCGGGAATGGAGAACTCTGCACATTTAAGTATAGGCAAACCTTACACTTTGTAGTAAGTTTTGTAGTACATTTTGTAGTACCGCAAAACATACTACAAAGTGCAGCTTGTGAATCAGACACTCAATGCCTTTGGCATAGAGAAACCCATAACCTCATAGGGAGAACAATTTAAGTTTTCCAGTTCAGAATTAAGAATAATGTGCTGTTTTCATCACACAATCTGCTAAAACTGCACGCAATTCTACTTTCTGAACAATTGCCCTGATGCAAAATATCCACAAGGGACTTATAGGTGGAAAAATACCATGGGCATATTTAAGCCCCTCGCGGAACTGGAGAGTCACTTTTTGCGATGCTCTAGTGGAGCTGTGCACTGCAACATATTTACAAGGTGGTGCTGTAACCTTTTTGTGGCTTAACGCCGCCAAGTAAATATGGGCTCCTCTGACACAGTTTTCTGCTGCAGAGGGGCATGCAATGAGTGTTACTGTGGGTGTTCTACAGCAACAACCATTGCTTTTGACACTGGCCCAGATTTAAAAGGCATTGAAAATCTGAGGCAGCGCTAAAAACTAAAGCCTCCCCAGGGGTGACGTTAGCACGGCGCAAGGTGGAGAAATACTTTAATTTCTCCTTGTTTTTGCTTTTTCTATATGCGGCAGAATGCAGCACACATGGAAAAAGCCAAAGTCCATGAATGATGGTTTATGTGCAGGAAGGATGCCTGCGTTAGCAGTTAAATTTAGCACCAGCACTAGGGAAACACAGGGATGCGCAGTATTTTTGTAAATATGGCGCATCCCTGCGTTTCAGAACTAATGTAGCATGGAGCTGGCAATTTTGCCACAGCGCCGCACTGCATCAGTTCCATGTAAATATGCCCCCAGGTTCAGTCACAGTTTGCGCTTGCTGACTCAAATTTTGATACAAATGTAGTTAGCATGACATTTTACATATGTCGTGATTCTCAGTATGAGTATGTCAATGTAGCAGCAGATGGATTACAAAGCACTATATAAGCTATCATTGCAAATGGCCTCTTATAAATGATCTGGGTGGAAAAAAGAATGTAATTCTCGATGTGAACTTGCTGCGTCACAATTACCACAGTATCTACAATGGAGGCCTAAGGGTTTCACCTCTCAACCATTCTGCAATACTTTGTAGCAGTTGTGATTTCACAAATCTGACTACTGTGGCTGGAACTCGTAAACTCTATTTGTGTAAACTATTAGAATTTGCCGGTCGTAAATTCTGCCCTGCCTTTATGCTAACATATTAAGGAGTCATAGCCCTAATGTGACAGTGTATTTTCCAAAGACAGAGAATAGGAAACCCTTTCACACATCAGGCACTATAACGTTTATTCGATTTCGCCAGAGTTCATTAAATTTTGCTAATTTGTATTCTTGGTCTAGTTTTTGAAACTACCATGGTATGGCTCCTTTCACTCTTAATTATAGTGTTTGGAGGTCTAGCCTGTCTCTGCGAACTTTTAGTTTCAAATTTTGTTTCATATGAGATGGTTTTTGGAGCTTTCAATACTTTTAGATTAAGATGTTGTTTACTGTGAGATGTTTGTAAGCGCTTTCACATTTAATCACATTTAATTAATTAGAATTTGCTCCTAGCAGTATGGAAGCCAATATACTTCATATAAAATTGTAACGTCCACTTTATTTATCATATCATATTCGAATCAGTCAGCTATAGTCAGGTGTACATTGAATGTTGGTATCAAAAGAATGTTTATCTAAAATGATATGCCAGTGCAGGAGATGTTGCACCTCTGGACAATATACTGTTAAATGATAGACCCTGCATTTCTGGCATTCATGCAGCTCTTATCTCCTAATAAGTCAACTTCAACCCCCTTGTCATTGTCCCATAGCCTTGTTTCTTGAAAATTAAATACTTATTTCTCCGTCCGCCAAATCAAGTAGGTTCTATTTATTTGGCAAAGAAAGTGGAGCAATTAAAACATCACAATTGCAAGACAAGTTAAAAACAACAATATAGATAGAGCAGGGCTACGGAGAGGTGGGCAAAAAATAAAATAAAAAATTAATGCTATGCAAACAAGTCGGCCACTAGGCCAGAGTTGAGGCGGGGAACACAACTGTGAAACAAGGTAGTAAGAGAGAATAGGGATAATTGTTCAGAGACAGGGATCTGTAGGGACTGCGATCGATAGCAAAACAAGTTTTCGGGTAAAACAAAACACCAACTTCAGGATTAACAGAGAGGGGCAAAGGTGGGAATGGGAGGATTCATTCTAAATAAGGCACTGAAGATGGGAAGCGAGGATGCTACTGCCAGTGATAGGCATCGATTAACACTAGGGATGAAGTAGGGAGGCAATAAGGGACCCATTAAAGATTGTGGCAATTTCAAGGGGTATGAGACTGCGGGTTCTCCGAGGGTCCCCTGTGAAATGAGGAATTATAAATGTTATCAGGAATACAGCACCCGAATCCCCCTGGAATTCCTCATTTTCCACCAGAGTGGCGCTGAGTTTCACTTTGGCTGACTGTAATGAACGCAACGAACCTGAGGTAAATCCACAAATTTTGTATTTCTTTTGGGGTCGATGAGGACAGTAACTCCCATCACTAGCCCTTTCAGAAATAAAGAGACAATGAGGAACAGCCCCTAAGTGGTCTAGGCTGCTAAAGTAAATGGTTAAACGATATGAAGACATGGATAGGCTGCTTAGCTCTCATGTAAACAGTCACTTATATGGCTCTTGGGATTAGGCAAGAAAACAAAATAGTTTTTTTAGCCACCAACAGCCACATTTTCTGTTGAAATAGATATGATACAAAGAATTAGCCTAAGTCAGAATGATCAGTCCACAAACGCAGGCGTGCTTCCCTCAAAGGTATTCTTCGATATTTGGAGTCGCCTGTTTTTTTTAACTTGCAATAGCTTGTCCTAGAGGTTGTTTTTGAAAAATGAAGTGTGTCATGTGTTTGTTTGTGCGTCCTTACTTTAGTACCATTCACAGATTTAGAGCCTCATTACCAGGATGGCGGGCAGACTGTCGGTCCGCCAGCCCCACGGATAGGAGGCTGCCATGTAGCTGGTGCCCCTCCCCCACTCTCTGGCCCATTACATGGTTTCCACTGGGCCGACTGGTGGAAATCTCAGAAAACTGCATAGCAGACAGTGTGTATTCCCATGGTGATGGGCATGGGGGTCCTTGCACTGCCCATGCTACAGAAATGGGCAGTACAGGGGCCCCACTGTGGCCCCAACACTGTCTTTCCATGGTGGAGTCCCTGCCATGGAAAGGCTGGCGGAAACAGGAGCTGTGATCAGCACAGCGGCGCTGAGTTCAGCTCTGCTGTGGCTGACCACAAGTCCACCCACCGTCAGCCCGTCAGGAACCTTGTTCGAGGTAGTGATAGGGGTCCGAATGCCAGGGTCGTAATGTGGCAGTTGTACCACATGGATTGCAGCAGTCCGACCGTCACCACGGGGCTAGCGGTCTCAAGACAGCCAGTGTCGTAATGAGACCATTATAGTTGTGCGGAGCAGATGTAATCAGCTTGATGATGCAGGAAGAAGAAGTTTGAACTCAGGGTAAACAAGAGGGGTGCCAAACTCCCCTTCTGAAAAGAAGCAATACATACCATACTATGCTCTAGGATAAATATGTTGTGAATCATCACTGGCTTGAATTGGTCAAAGTCAACAGAAAAGGCTAAGCGCAGGTTGCTTGTGAAAAAGGGACTAAGGGAAGTCGCTAACTCACACAGTAAAAAACGAACCGGGAAGTTTGTACAGAAGCAACCAGAAAATTGCTTTGTGAAAAAGCAGATGAAATAAGCGCAATGTTGCAGTGAGTTTATAGTAAATCCAGTACTCCAAATATTCAGAAACTAGATATTGGTCTCTTTCATCCAGTATAGTACTATAGACTCCTATGGAACTTCCTGAGGCTTTTGTGACTTTCCACTGTTCTTCCTGTGTTTTGGGCTTTCCTTGCTTCTTCTGCTGCGATGTAGGTGCCTATGTGACAAGTAAAGAGTAGTTAAAAAGAAGGTGTTTGATGAAACACAGTATAATCATTTTTCTAACATCTCGCAATCACAGGTGCCCCAGCCCCTTCTATTATGAATTGGGGTGGTTAAGAGTCAAACCTAGACTTTCACAAACTAGAGAGTTGGTGCTGGAACAGATGGCACAGCTGATGTGAGGCTTAAGCTAAGAGGGGGAAATCAGGATGGAATCTACTTTCACTTGAGGCACTTGCTCGCCTCGGTACTCAATTTCCATTGCCTATGACCCACACCTCTCACAATCATTGCTACACCATGCTTGACTCCTCACCACCCTTCCTTGTGCACCTCTTAGAGTAAGAATCTCTGCTGGAAGGTGCAGTAACTGTGAGCTTCCAGCTGCGGAATTCCGCCACGGTCATTATGACCCACAGCTCGGAATCTGCCAAAATTTAGACACCCACACAAGTCCGCCACACCAAAGGTCAGTGATAAACTGACGAAAACAAAACCTCTACCGTCACGCCAACAGGAATACGCCCACACTATCACGACCCACGAATCCACACGGCGGTCTTTCAACCGCGATATTCCATTGGCGGTACACACCGCCGCGCTCAAAATACACACACTCTTACAAAACACTACCACATTGGACAAATCGAAATACACACACCTGATACACATACACACACCACTCCCACACACCCAATACAATATAAAACACACACCCACATCACCTACAAACCCTTACGACCACAATTGCGACTGAAGGCCAGAAAGAGACACTACAATCTACAACCAAGCATCCACAGGCACACAATACCATCACCTACATAACATCCACACACCTCACACAGCACACCACTAAATATCACCCCACATATCACAACACACACCACCCCACACATCACCCACACCACCCCATGGCACGGCAAAGACACCCCAGGTTCTCTGAGGGGGAGCTCAGGGTCATGGTGGAGGAAATCATCTGGGTGGAGCCACAGCTATTCCGATCACAGGTGCAGCACACCTCCATAGCTAGGAAGATGGAGCTATGGCGAAGAATAGTGGACAGGGTCAACGCAGTGGGACAGCACCCAAGAAATAGGGATGACATCTGGAAGAGGTGGAACAACCTACGGGGGAAGGTACGTTCCGTGGTCTCAAGACACCACATCGTTGTTCAGAGGACTGGTGGCGGACCCCCATCTCCTCCCCCACAACTAACAACATGGGAGGTGCAAGTCTTGGCTATTCTGCATCCTGAGGGCCTCAAAGGAGTAGCTGGAGGAATGGACTCTGGTAAGTCAAACCTTAACTACTATATCCCCCACCCTACCTGCATGCCATCAGATACCCCCACCCTCGCCCTCACCCCATCACTCCTACTCCTCACAAATGTCCCACTATCACAAATCACACATCCCAACACCAAGCCCTGCATGCAACAACAAAGCATGGACACCCATCACCAATGCATGGCCACTGCACATACCCATACACCCCCCTAAACCATCATCACACAAGGTCCCACACAGGAATGCAAGCACTGGGGTCCACGGTCACCCACCCATTGCACACCATGGTACACCCAGATGCAATAATCATGCTTTTACACCCCTGCAGGACCCCTACCCAACGTCACCGCACAGGAGGGTCCACACATGTCCACACCACCAGCAGAAGAGGCCCACAGTGATGACAGCAGCTCTGTCCAACTGGATCTAGATGACCAGCCTGGCCCATCTGGGACCTCGGGACAGTCGGTTCCCCTCACACTAGCACAGGCCACTACAGAGCTTGCCCCCTCTGGAAAGACCAGCACAGCACCCACCCAGCGGGCCCATACCTCTGTCCCCAGGACACATCTGGGAGGATGCTGTGCGACAGGGGGAGGACAGGCCCAGGGAACCCACTCTCCACGAGGCCCTCTCCAACATCATGGAAGCCTACCATCATTCCCAGGAGACGATGGCAACGGTGCTGGCTAAGTTTTAGGAGACCCAGCGGCTGCAGGAGGAACAGTATTTGGGCTTCAGGGAGGAACTCAGATCCATCAATTCCACCCTGGGCACCATCGTAGGGATGCTGAAGGAAGTCCTCAACACCAGGAGGGACACTGTGGCACAACAAGCGGCCCCTGACACTAGCCTGGACGATGAACTGCCCACCACCTCCGCCGGTGCTAGTGGACAGGAGGCACCGCCACAGGACCACCCACCAGCACCCCACCCCCTGCAGAGGGAGAACCACCCCACAATCGGTCCCTGAGATCCAGGACAAAGACAGAGAACGATGCCAAGACCCCCGCCAAGAAATGAGACCGCCCTAAATGTCATCCTTTTGTCCCACCTTGTCACCCTGTCCATCCTCAAACTGCCCCAGCTCCACTTTCTATGCCCCTTTGGACAATGCACCTGTGAGACTAATAGACTGGACTCTGCCATGGACATTCCTCCACCATCACCCCTCACCATTTTACAACCCCCTCCAATATTGAGCACTTAAATAAACACCCTTAAAGCACAAAACAATCTGGATTCTGTCTGTGATTTCGAAATAGTGTATTAGCAATTACAGTGGCAAAATGCTCTTTCAAATTTAATGTCAACATACCTATGTCACACAGCTCTAGTCTATGAGGAAACAAAGCAGTTGTCACACAGTTGGACCCACATCCGTGAAATCGTAAGGAAAAGTGACAACTCAGTGACCATACACTGGGTGAAAAGGACAGTAGATAGGTAGTAGTGTTAAAGTACATGTAGTAGGCAGGTTTGTATTCTTACCTGTGTCTCACTGGAAGTATTGCAGGATCACAGAGTTCCTGTTGTCGATGTCCTCTTCTTCTGCTTCCTCGTCTTCATTGTCCACAGGCTCCACAGCTGCCACAACACCTCCATCTGGACCATCCTCCTGCAGAAAAGGCACCTGTCGTCGCAAAGCTAAGTTGTGAAGCATACAGCAGGCCACGATGATCTGGCACACCTTCTTTGGTGAGTAGAATAGGGAACCACCTGTCATATGGAGGCACCGGAACCTGGCCTTCAGGAGGCCGAAGGTCCGCTCTATAATCCTCCTAGTTCGCCCATGGGCCTCATTCCTTTTCCTGGGATTCCGCACTGGGGTCAGTAGCCATGACAGGTTGGGGTAGCCAGAGTCACCTGCAAATGGCGAGGGACAACTGTTAGACACACACACTAACCTGTAGGGATATCCCCAGACCCAGACAACTATTCCCACTGATTTGGTTCCAGGTGCTCACCTAATAGCCACACACGGTGCCTCTGGAGTTGCCCCATCATATAAGGGATGCTGCTATTCCACAGGATGTAAGCGTCATGGACTGAGCCAGGGAATTTTGCATTAACATGGGAGATGTACTGGTCTGCCAAACACACCATCTGCACATTCATCGAATGGTAACTCTTCCGGTTTCTATACACCTGTTCACTCCTGCGGGGGGGCCAAGGCCACATGTGTCCCATCAATGGCACCTATGATGTTGGGGATATGTCCCAGGGCATAGAAGTCACCTTTCACTGTAGGCAAATCCTCCACCTAAGCGAAAACAATGTAGCTCCGCATGTGTTTCAGCAGGGCAGACAACACTCTGGACAACACGTTGGAAAACATAGGCTGGGACATCCCTTATGCTATGGCCACTGTAGTTTGAAAAGACCCACTTGCAAGGAAATGGAGTACTGACAGCACCTGCACTTGAGGGGGGATTCCTGTGGAATGGCGGATAGCTGACATCAGGTCTGGCTCCAACTGGGCACACAGTTCCAGGATTGTGGCACGATCAAGCCTGTAGGTGATGATTACATGTCTTTCCTCCATTGTCGACAGGTCCACCAGCGGTCTGTACACGGGAGGATGCTGCCATCTCCTCACATGTCCCAGCGGACGGTGCCTATGAAGGACAACAGCGAGCACAGAGTCAACCAACTCAGAGGTACGTAAACACAGCTTACTCAGAAAACCATCCATAGCCCAAATTGTGCCTGTAGGAGTTTTGAGGCAAGGCCTAGGTATGTGTGGCGCAGTTAAAAATTAAAGCCATTTGGGCCCCTGAAAGGGCGGCTGCCTTACCTGTAATGTGGGACAAGGGGATATGAGGTAACTGCGCTGGCGTTGTACACCGTCGCGGTAGGCGGTCGAAGACCGTGGCGCAATTCTGCATTGGTTAACATTGGACCCTATGGGTCCCAGGAGCCAATGACGATGTACGCCGGCAGTGACGGTACGCACCGCCGTGGACGTGACCGCCATTTTCTCTCCGTGCAATCACTCGATACCTGATCTTCGACAGGAGAGGACCTACACTGCAAGTGCTGCTGTGACCTCAGTCTGGAAGAGACAATGGCTCGTGCGTCTGGGGAAAGGGCCCCTGCCTTCGGCACGGAGGAGTTGGAGAAACTCGTGGATGGGGTCCTCCCCCAGTACACGCTACTCTACGGTCCTCCAGACAAACAGGTAAGTACACTGGGAGCATGTTGTATGGGCAATGCCTGTCTGGAGTGGTGTGGATGAAAGATAGGAGGGGGGAATGATGCGTGCATGAAACAACGGTGAGTGCATGTGCCACATGGCAAGGATAGGGATGCGGGCCAATGACTGCGACGGTGCATTTGGTAATAACTTCTCTTTTTCCCCTGTACAATTCATGTAGGTCAGCGCCCACCAGAAGAAGGATATTTGGCGTGCCATCGCCAAGGACGTCCGGACCCTGGGGGTCTATCACGGACGGAGCACCCACTGCCGGAAAAGATGGGAGGACATTCGCCGCTGGAGCAAGAAGACGGCGGAGGCCCAGCTGGGGATGGCCTCCTAACGTGGTAGGGGTTCCCGTCGCACCATGACCCCCCTGATGTTCAGGATCCTGGCAGTGGCATACCCGGAGTTGGATGGGTGCTTGAGGGCATCACAGCAGCAACAAGGGGGTGAGTACACTCTCATTCTGCTGATTCAGCGCGCAGTGGAGGTGTCTGGGTGGGGGAGGTGGGCTATGGGTTTCCCTAGGACAGGACGAGTGTGCTAGTTAAGTCCGCCTTTTCAGGCAGACCCTGTGGCACCCCACCCCACCTGGGTACAGTGCCAACTACACCTAGTCAGGCTCCTGTAACATCCATGTGTGCAGATATCAGCCATAGCCTTGTAGGCCATGTCCCAGGGATTGAATAGTGGACTCCGAGTGCGCGGCGTAGTGCAGGGGGCTTCTGTGTCTGTCGTGTCCGCCAACGGTAGCGCTAATGCATGCACTCAACATGTCTTTCTTCTGTCTTCCCCCCACCTTTTTGTGGTATCCCTGTACATGTGTACATTAGCATCATCAGGCAGAGGAGCAGTGGCACCGGAGCAGGAGGGAGCTGCATCCCACATGGCCCTGGAGGGCGACACTACGGAGTCTGATTTCACCAGTGGGATGGAGGGCAAGGGGAGCTCCACGGCGGGGACAGGAGCTGACACCAGTGATACGGACTCGTCCTCTGATGGAAGCTTCCTTGTGGTGGCGGCACCATCTGTGCCCCCGCATATACAGGTACAGCCGCCACCCCCCCCCTCCAGCACCGCCCTCCCAGCAGCCCCTCAGTCTTTGCCCCATGCCTGCTCACCCAGGAGGGTGGGCATCTCCTTCGCCCCAGGCACCTCAGCCCCTGCCCCAGTCACCCCTGCTGCCCTCAGTGAGGAGGCCATTGACCTCCTCAGGTCCCTCACTGTTGGGCACTCTACCATTTTGAATGCCATCCAGGGTGTAGAGAGACAGTTGCAACAAACCAATGCATTCCTGGAGGGCATTCATTCTGGTCAGGCGGCCCTTCAGCGAGCTTTTCAGACTCTGGCCTCAGCACTGATGGCAGCCATTGTCCCTGTCTCTAGCCTCCCCCTCCAACTTCCTCCACCCAGACCCAATCCCCTGTACCTCAGCCTACCCAAAGCACACCATCAGACCAGCATGCACACACCTCAACCCACAAGGGAAGCTCTGGCAAACATAAGCACCACTCATCCCACAGGCATTCACGCAAGCATCACACACATGCAGACATAGCAACATCCACTGCCTCCACTGTGTCCCCCTCCTCCTCGTCTCCCTCCTCCCTCCCAGTCTCGTCTCCACTCACACCTGCATGCACTACATCTACAGTCACTACTTCCATCACCTGCACACCCACCACCACACCCCGCTCACGTGCAGTCACCACCCCCACTACCATTCACACATCCCCTGTGTCCTCTCCCAGTGTGTCTTTGACGCCACCTCCCAAGGTACACAAACGCCGGCACACACCCACCCAACAGCCATCCACCTCACGACAGCCTCCAGCGCATGCACCTTCACCCAAAGTCACCAAACATACACCTCCTACAACCACACCCTCTTCCTCCACTCCCAAACCCCCTCCATCTACCCGTCCCAGTGTTCCTAAGAAAATTTCCTGGCCACCCTTGACCTCTTTCCCTCACCTCCCCCACCCCGTCAGTCTCCTAGGGCCCGACTCACCAGGTCCCAACCTAGCACCTCACCCACAACATCGGCGGGACCAGTGGTGCCAGTAGTCACTGGATTCTGGAGTGCACCAGGCAGCA
Source organism: Pleurodeles waltl (assembly GCF_031143425.1). Classification (NCBI taxonomy): domain Eukaryota; kingdom Metazoa; phylum Chordata; class Amphibia; order Caudata; family Salamandridae; genus Pleurodeles; species Pleurodeles waltl. The sequence goes on from NC_090443.1 coordinate 860,885,494, forward strand.
GGGCAGCCAGTGTGGCAAGGAGCCACAGCACGGACAGTCCCCCACCTGTCAAGCATCAAAAGTTGGGCAGTGCCCGGCGGGAGAGGGGGAAGACACCAGCAACCAAAGCCTCTCCCAGGGGTACAGGTGGGAGTGTGGAGTCAGCTGCGACACCTTCCAAGGTGGGGAAGGGGCACAAGAAACCCGGCAAGTCTGGGAAGATCAGCACAGCAGTAAAGACCACCTTCAGCCCCGCTGCCCAGGAGGCGACCGCCAGCAGCCCCGCTGGCCCAGACAGGACTGCCAGCATCAGCCCTGCTGCCCAGGAGGCGACCGCCAGAAGCCCTGCTGGCCCAGACAGGACCGCCAGCATCAGCCCCGCTACCCAGGAGGCGACCGCCAGCAGCCCTGCTGTCCAGGAGGCGACCGCCACCAGCCCCGCTGGCCCAGGAGGCGACCGCCAGCAGCCCTACTGTTCAAGAGGCGACCGCCAGCAGCCCCGCTGGCCCAGACAGGACCGCCAGCATCAGCCCCGCTGCCCAGGAGGCGACCGCCTGCAGCCCCGCTGGACCAGACAGGACCGCCAGCATCAGCCCCGCTGCCCAGGAGGCGACCACCAGCAGCCCGCTGTCCAGGAGGCAACCGCCAGCAGCCCCGCTGGCCCAGACAGGACCGCCAGCATCAGCCCCGCTGGTCCAGACAGGACCGCCAGCATCAGCCCATCTGCCCAGGAGGCGACCGCCAGCAGCCCCGCTGGCCCAGACAGGGCCGCCAGCAGCTGAAGCGCTGCCAAGGACACCGGCGCCACAAGCACCGCTGCCAAGGACACTGCCGCCAAGACACCGCCGCCACAAGCACCGCTGCCAAAGACACCGCTGCCACAAGCACCGCTGCCAAGGACACCGCCGCCACAAGCACCGCTGCCAAAGACACCGCCGCCACAAGCACCGCAGGCCCATGAGCGCCGAAAGCACTGACGCTACTGATGCCGCCACGAGCAGGATGAAGCACTCTGGGCACCAAGCCCCCTCTAGAACCAGTGGAGAGATACATCCACTACCTCAGTCCTTGGCAGGATGAAGCACTCTGGGCACCAAGCCCCCTCCAGAACCAGTGGAGAGATACATCCACTACCTCAGTCCTTGGCAGGATAAAGCACTCTGGGCACCAAGCCCCCTCCAGAAACCAGTGGAGAATGTTATCCACTTGTGAGACTGTGGTTTTGCACTCCCTGGGATTGAACAGTGGGCAACCCACCCACTGTAGAGAATTGTGAGACTGTGGCTTTGCACTCCCCAGGATATAGCAGTGGGCAATCCACCCACTGTAGAGACTTGTGAGACTGTGGCTTTGCACTCCCCAGGATTGAACAGTGGGCATGGGTCCCCCTCGTGGGTTTGGCGTTGTGCACTCAACCGGCTGAGGTGCCCCCCCTTTCCCTTCCCCCTGAGGTGCCTGTTTTATTTCTATCTGATGCCCCTGCAGTGTTCTCTCTGTCATGTTCGGGTATCTGCAGTGTGGGCCCAGTGGTCCACGGACTTTAAGGGTGGAATACCCTGGACTAATAATCATGGTGTATATATTTGTAAATAGTGTATGTATATTATTTGACTACTGAATTTGAATATATTACAATCTTTCACCTCATTTCCTTTTGGCTTTGCATTCTTCCAGGGGGGTTGGGGGGTGTAACTGTAATGTATCATGGTGTATTAGTGTGTGTGTTGTCGTGGGTGAGGGTGGGGGTGTTGCGTGTTGCGTGTGTGTGTCACTGTTTTTTCCCTCCCCCTCCCCTGTGTCGTAGGTGCAGTACTCACCGTGGTCTTCGCCGCCAGCGTTCGTGCTCCTGGTAGAGGAGCAGGAAGAAAAAGGCTGGCAGAATTTGCAGCTCGGGTTCCATGGTGTCCTGGTTCCTTGTGGGGTGTGCAGAGGTGAGCGTTTTCCCTTCGAAGTCCTGTTTCCGCCGTGTTTTTGTTCGCGGTGAATCCGCCCCGAAAAAGGTGGCGGATTGGTAGGTTGTGATAATGTGGGCGGTACATTGTCTCCCGCCTGTCTGTTGGCGGTGACCGCTGCGTTGTTTGTTTGTACCGGCATGGCGGTCGGAGTGTTAAAGTGACTGTCTTTGTTGCCGGTTTCCGCCATGGTCGGAATTCCCTTTTTTTGCCGCCGGCCTGTTGGCGGTCTTACCGCCGCTTTAACACCGACCTCCAGGGTTGTAATGACCATCTATATCTACCAAACAAGGGATCATGAGCATTTTATAGAAATGAGAATAGGGAAACTATAGTATTTCAAGGAGGTGTTTTTAAGTCTCCCCAACCCCAGTGCGGAAAGTGCGCAGTGGTGGTACCTTACTGAATTGAAAAGAGAAGGAACTGCTGAGAGGGTGAGAGCAGAGAACTAGTCTGAAGATAACACTGTGCACTATATACCCTGTGCACTTTGAACAGCCAGCATTAAGCATCTATGGAGAAACTGGTTACATTCCTACTAGAAGGGAAGTAACGTGCATTAGGTATAAAAAAAGATGCAAGCAAGTCAATAATATACAAGACATTCTTTTGTCCTTTGTTTTTACTTTTTATATACCAGGTGTGCCCTTATGTTTTAATTATGCATGTGTGTTGGGGTGCTTTTGGTGAAAAGTAAAGGGCTCCCTGCTGTTGTGTCTTGCAAGTGTGATTATGATGGAACCTTTTTGGATCCTGAAAGACTCCGTAGGATGATGACGTATTAGAACATGGTGAAGTGGATGCAGGTTTAGAATGTTGAGTTTGTGGTTACACGCAGAAGAATAAAGGTGTGTAATACAAAGCTCCACGTGTGACATATTCATTGGTCGGCACCCAGCCTGGGGAGGATGCTACAACTGGCGACAAGTAGGAAACAAGTAACTCGAAAATCAACAGTGCTCTCCCAGAGAGTCTGCCATGGTCCAGACAAACTGCTTGTGCATGCCACATGTGCCTTCGTAAAAGTGCTGAATCAACAGTTGGCTGGGGGCAGTCAAAGCGCAACTTCAGCCGATGTAAAGCATTTGAAGATAAAGAAAGCTTTACTGAAAAGTCTACACATCATTGGTCAAGAAACTATGAACAAGGACATACAGAAAGGTACAGCACTGCTACTCAATATAAATCTATAGAGCATACAGAGTGTTGGAACCAGGTTTTGAAAGTACAGCAATTATCAACAGCAGACTACACAATAAGGCTGCAATCAGAAGCGCTGCGAGGCAGAGATCAACCGGGTGTTAAAAGTGCAAAAAGGAAGCCTGAAAACATGACTACTCAGATACTTGAAAAGGTCATCTGCTTACCAGAACTCAGTAAGGAGGGTCATCATACTGCTTCCAAAGGTGAGTCCAAGAGAAGTGCCTGGGGTTGTGCTTATAGAACCATCTATACCTGCAGCGACGAGAGGCTCAGCAAAAAGCTTTTTTGCCAATGGAGAGAATAAAAGATGACCCCCTAAAACTGGCATGCACAGGATAAGGTTTGGGGTGTGAATGGAGCAAATCCTGATTTCTGGAAGATAGAGTCTGAGAGAGCTCAAATAGCAGTTCAGTCAATCCCGTGAATAGTTACAATGCAGCTGCTTTCCTGAAACCACTCTTTGTTACTGCCAAAAAGCAAAATACTAGAAATAGATGGACTGCTTGGATAAAGACATTTGATAATTTTGTTGATGCACTAGAAGAGACAGATATCAAAACAGATTATCAAATACCTCAAGAACCTTGCTGGGGATGGTGTAAAAGAAGTCATAAAGAAAATGCCGCAAGCTTATAAAGTTACCTACTGTCAAATTAAAGAAGCCTTGAATCTCAAGTTCAATTCAGTGCCAAATGTAGATAACAAAATGTAAATCTTCAGTCAAGAATGACAAAAAGTTGATTAAACTATAGATGGATTTGTTGAGAGACTAGATACGCTCATAAAACACTGCAGATTCAATTGATTTAGTGATGAAGAAGCAATATGTCTTAGAATTAGTGACAGATGCTTGTCAGATTCATTCAGACGATGAATACTGAGAGAGCAAGTTTTTATGGCTGTCAGAGCTGAAGATTGTGCTTATCGACATGCTGTTGACATGGAGGCTGTAGGTGCCCAAAGTGAGTCAGTGATGAACATGAAAAGTAAGCAGACACACAAAGCTGAAGGACACAAGATGATGCCTCCATGAAAAAAGAAGTTGTGTTTCAGATGTGTAGTGTTGTTTCCACACAAGGTAAATGTCCCACCAATGGACAGATATGCAAAGGCTGTGGTAAAGGGAATCATTTTGTAACAGTTCGCAAGGTGAAGAAAAAAGTACGTTTGTCACAGTGAGAAGACAAAGTGGCCAACCGAATGTTCCAGACGTGACATTTGCCGCCCGCCCACTTGGCCAAGCGGCAACATTCAGTTGAGTCACATCAACACCAAACAAATCATCTTCATCGAAATCATCGCCAGAAACCTTATCAGTTTCAGTATCGAGTGAAAGTGAAGAAGATGATTGTAGAATGTCAATGTTTACCTCAGAGAAATGTGCTCACTTTGGAATGTCAGCATGTCTGCATGTAAAGAGAAATACCAGTCACAGAAAGGTTGACATGAGAAAGCACCCAAGTCATTCAAACCGTGTCCGAAGATTACACTAAAACTAAATGGCTGTGTAATACTTTTCATCATCAACAGTGGTGCATCGATAAATATACCACAACTGACGCCATAGAAAACAAAAGTGTTCACATGGGCTGCATCAATGCCGTTATAAAGTAAAGGTTTATTCGTAGCTTTGTTTTCCTGTGTTTTACATTTCTGCTTTTTGTGCCCATTTTTCCGTTTTGCTCCGTTTTGCTCCGTTTGCTGTTTTGCCCATTTTCCTTTTCCTCTGGTTCTCTCCGGCTTCCCCGTCCCCGCCGCTGGGTCCCTTGCGGCCACACCCCCCTGAACCCCCCCATTCGACACACCCTTCCGCCTCCCAGCTGCTCCTCCCTCCCACCTCCCCTTCTTAATGGCGGCCGCTGTGGGGCTGCGCAGCTGCCGCACCAGAGGCAATCCAGAGGCAAGCCCATCTGCGCCCGTCTGCGCCTGGACCGCGCCCAGCACCCATCCCCCTGGACCACGCACCTCCCACGCCTTAAAACACCTCTACACAACCGCGGAGCTCCACGCTCTCAACCCTGGCTGGTGCACCACCTGCGCCCAGGCTGATCCTAGACACACCCACGGACCTTTCGCCTGTCACTCATGCCGCTTCTCCTGCAATCAAGCCAACAAGCACCACAACAACAGCAGACACCCCAACCATCTCAGCTGTATCCTGCTCAACACCCACTCCGCTCACAAGCACGCCATCGAGCTCTGGGACCTACTCACGACAGCCTCATCCGACATTGCCTTCCTCAATGAAACATGGATGAACCTTTCATCTGAACCCGACATCGCCATAGCCATCCCAGAGGGATACAAAATCACCCGAAGAGACCGTATCAACAAACCAGGAGGAGGAATCGCCATAGTACACAGAAGTTCGATCAGGATTTCCACCAACACCAACGACACCCTGGACGCCGCAGAGCACCTACACTTCCAGATACACATCAACGCCAACACCACCTTGAGAGGAACCCTTGTGTACAGACCACAAGGTCCCTGCCCCCAATTCTGTGACGCCATCGCTGATGCTATCAGCGCCCACACCCTCGCCTCTCCGGACTACCTGCTGCTCGGCGACCTAAATTTCAACCTGGAGAGCGCCAGCGACTGCAACTCCACTGCCCTTCTGGACAACCTCACAAACCTCAGCCTCAAGCAACTGGCCACCTTGCCCACCCACTCAGCCGGACACATGCTTGACGCCATATTCTCCTCCACCAGCCACATCACCTTCACTCACACCACCGAACTCCATTTGACTGACCACAACTGCGTTCACTTCTCCTTCCTGAAGCCCACCACCCACCACAAACAACACCAGATCCCTCACCGAAGGTGGAACAAGATCTCAAAGGAACAGCTGATCTCCAACCTCGCCCAATCTACACCACCCAAAACCAACTACCCCAACACCGCCGCCCTCAACCTCAAACAATGGCTCGACGACTGCGCAAACACTCTCGCTCTACTCAAAAAAACCAACAACACCTGCATCAACAAGAAAGCTCCCTGGTTCACTGCAGAACTCCAGGCTTCCAAACGAGAATGCCGGAAAACTGAGAAAGCCAGGCGCTAAGAACAATCAGTGAGCAACTTCATCAAGGAACTCACCAAACCCAAACCTGCGCCATCGACCCTCCCCACTCGCAAGACCTCTGCGACTCCCTCTCCAGCTACTTCCACCGTAAAATCACAGGCATGCACGAAAGCTTTGCAACGCCGTCCCCCACCACCACCACTGACTCGGTCAACACCACTGCACCCTGCCGCACCAACGTACTGAGCACCTGGACCCCCACCAACGACAAAGAAACCACCAAAACCATGAGCATCATCCACTCAGGCTCTCCAACAGACCCCTGATCTCACCACATCTTCAACAAGGCCAGCCAAATCATCGCTCCCCAGCTCCAGTCCGTCATCAACTGCTCCTTCGAGACCACCACTTTTCCGGATATTTGGAAACATGCAAAAGTCAATGCCCTGCTCAAAATACCCAAAGCCGACCCCGAAGACCTCACAAACTACCGACCTATCTCTCTACTCCCCTTCCCCGCGAAGGTCATAGAGAAGATAGCTAACAACCAACTTTACCGCTTCCTGGAGGACAACAACATACTCAACATCTCCCAGTCTGGATTCCGCAAAAACCACAGCACAAGACTGCCCTCATCGCCTGCACCGAAGACATCAGGACCAGACTTGACAAGGGTGAAACCGTTGCCCTCATCCTTCTCGACCTTTCTGCAGCCTTCGACACTATATGGCACCACACGCCTCTTCGATGCAAGAATCTGCCACAAAGCCCTGGATTGGCTCACCTCTTTCCTCTCCAAAAGAACCCAAAGAGTTCGCTTCCCCCCATTCCGGTCAAAAGCCACCAAGACCATATGCGGAGTCCCCCAGGGATCCTCACTCAGTCCCACCCTCTTCAATATTTACATGGCTCTGCTCACCAGCATCGTCCGACCCTACAGCCTCAACATAATTTCCTACGCCGACGACACCCAGCTTATCCTCTCCATCACGAGGAACCCCTTAACCGGCAAGAACAACCTCCACACCGGACTTCTCACCATCCTTAATTGGATTACAGCAAGCCACCTCAAGCTGAACTCAGGAAAAACCGAGATCATCATCTTCGGACCCAACAAGTCAGCATGGAACGACTCCATGGGACCACCCCCGACACCCACCACCCACCCAGCAAGTCAACGCCATATCGTCCTCTTGCTTCAACACTCTCCGTATGCTCCGCAAGACCCACGCCCTCTTCATCAGCAGATTGGACTACAGCAACGCCCTCTACGCGGGGACTACGGCCAAGCTCCAGAGAAAACTCCAGCGCATCCAGAATGCCTCAGCACGTCTCATCCTCAACCTCCCTCACCACGAGTACATCTCCACCCACCTCAGAACCCTACACTGGCTACCCATCAACAAAAGGATTGTCTTCAGAATCCCAATTCACGCTCACAAAGCCCTCCACGACACCGGACCGGCCTACCTCAACGATCAACTTAACTTCCACCTCCAGACACACCAGCTCCGCTCCGCCGACCTCGCTCTCGCAACAGTCCCTTGCATTCAGCGCACCACATCCGGCAGCAGGTCTTTCTCCCACCTCGCCGCCAAAACCTGGAACTCCCTCCCCACCAACCTACGCAAGACCCAGGACCTCCTGTCCTTCAGAAAGCGCCTCAAGACATTGCTCTTCGAGCAGTAGCACCCCCGCACCTCAGCGCCTTGAGACCCTACCGGGTGAGTAGCACGCTCAACAAATTTATTGATTGATTGAGCGACAATGAAACACAAGAAAACAAAATTGCAATAGCCCATTCATGTACTTCAAAGTACAGCATCAAGTGCGTGTCTACTCAGCTTTAGTACAGCTGCTGATATGGGACTGATACAGTGAACTACAATATGAATGTTCATCACAAAATACTAAGGGACTTATTACGAGTTTGGCGGTCCCAGGGCGGGACCACCAAACTCGCGGAGAGGACGCCATTGACATGGCGGTGGCGTTTCCCCACCCTATTACAAGGTTTCCGCTAACCTGACCTGGCTCACTGGCAGAAACCTTGAAATAGAGCGTTCCTGCCCGTCAGTCCAGTGGAAACAATGCTACGAGATAGCACCCAGCTCCATGATAGCACTCGGCTCCCTTAAAGGAGCCAAGTGCTATCTCATAGCACAGAGGAAGCCGACCAGCACCCTCAGAATGTGCACTGTCTGCATAGCGACGGTGCTCGGCAGGGGGGGGCCTGTACAGCCCACAACATGGTTGTGGGCAGTGCAGGCCCCGTGGCCCCCTGCACTACTTTTCTGCCAGCCTTTTTATGGAGGGGTCCCAGCCTTAAAAGGCTGGCAGAAAGGGGGGGTTGTAATCAGCATGGCGGCACCAAGTTTAGCACTGCCATGGCTGATTTCAAGCCCCACTGCCATCATGCCATCGGGAACCATGTTCCTGGAGGGAATGGTGGTCTTTTGGCAGTCCAACCGCCAAAGTCGTAATTTGGCTGTCGGACCCTCAAAGCTGCGTCGGTTCAACCGCCACCACGAGTCTGGCGGTCTGAAGACTGAGGCCCTAAGTCAGATTCCTTCATTATTTCATGGATTAGGAAAAATTAAGACTATGAAAGTACAATTGCATATCAATGAGGATGTTAGTCATTTTTCTTAAAGACACAGAAGAACTGCATTTCATTTACAAGAAGCTGTTAAGAAGAAAGTTAAATCGCTACTTAAGCATATTTTTGAGCATTCTTCTGGTTCAACGCCATTGGTTTCTCCCATAGTGGTAGTGCCCAAAAAGAACAGTAAAGGAGCTGTACGCATCTACGTGGATATGCATCCAGTGAACAAGGTAATTGAAAGTGAATGACATCCATGTCCGCATATTGGTGACATGAGAACACAATTGAATGGAGTGAAAGTCTTCTCTCACCTTTATTTAAATAAAGGATATTATCAGTTGGAACTCAAAGAGAATGGCATGTACATTACAACCATTTCTAAACATATTGGTCTGTTTCGATACAAAAGACTAAGGGCCTGATTTAGAGATTGGTGGACGAGCTACTCCATCACAAACATGACAGATATCCCGCCCCCCGTATTATGGCCCTAAGTCTTGGTGGGTCATAAGCTGCAGAGAGTTTTCAAGATATCATTAGACGTATTATACAACCTGTTGTAAATGCTTACAACTATAGCGATGACATATTGGTTTTCAGAGCTACACAGAAGGAACATGATAAAGCTTTAAGGCAAGTGTGTTATTTACTTGTTGATGCCGGTGTAATGCTAAATGTTGAGAAGTGTGAATTCAACAAGACAGAGCTAAAATTCTTTGGCCATATCCTTTCTTTTGGAGGCATGATACGCGAACCCGCTAAGCTACAAGCATTGTCAACTGCCAGTCACCCACAAGATGTTTCCAAGTTACGTTCATTTCTTGGCATGGCCAGTTACTGTTCCAAATATATATGAGACTTTGGCACTGTGAGTGCTCCTTTGAGAGAGTTAACGAAAAAGAATGTTTCATTCCACTGGTCACATGAATGCAGCAAAGTCATAGGAGAATTAAACAAGCTATTAAAAATGCTACTGAAATGGCATATTTTGATCCAAAGTTACATACCAAAGTTGATATTGATGCCAGCCCAGTCGGGAAAGGTGACATCCTTGCACAACACAGCGGACAGTCGAATACTCAAAGGCATATTTTGGCGTTTGTAAGTAAAGATTGAAAATGCTTATTCACAACCTGAAAAAGAAAGTTGGCTTGTGAACACTTCCATGAGTTCCTGTATGGAAAATCTTTCACGCTTGTGACAGATCATCAAGCATTGCTGACTATCTTTGCCACTCCAAAAGCTAACATGCCTCCATGAATTGAACATCGGGGTCTATGATTGCAAGAGCACAACTACACAATTCTACATCATCCAGGGAAAGATCAAAACACTGCTGGCTACTTCTCAAGGTGCCTATTCAATGTCAAGGTTCCCATCTGAGAATGCTGAAGCCTACGTAAACTTCATTGTGAAAGCAAACACATCAGCTGTGATTTCGATGGAAAGCATTGTCACTGGCATGAGTGAAAATAGTGACATGTTCAAATTAAAAGACATTATTACACATCATTCAAGGAATCAACATGCTTGACCTCTTACAAGTGAAAGCGAGTATCAGGAATACAAAAATGTCAATGATGAACTGTTCGTAATACAAGAAGGAATTATCCTGAGGGGCTCAAGAATTGTCTTTCTGGAAAGTCTATGATTGAAGTGGTCCATGAAGGAATCACTGTGGAATCGCTGTCGAGGTTTCCTTCTTTTGATGAATGGGTTACATCTATGTAACTGCATGTCATCGAAACCACTCAACGCCCCTTGAATATGTCAGAGATGCCAAAACATGCCTGGGATAGGATTGCTGTTGAATGGCTGGCCAACTTGACAATGGACATCACCTGATGATGATTGTGGACAAACACTCTAGCTTCACATTAATTGAAGATCTCTCGTTCATCACTCAGGACAGAATCATTGAGATATTATATGGTACCTGTGCAACTTAGGGCTTTCCTAAGATTCTGAAAAGTGTCAATGACCCACCATTTAATAGCAGAGAATTCAGAGACATCCTCAATCTGCTTAATGTGAAACGTCAGAAGAGTACACCTCTTTGGCCACAGGCTAACAGCCACGTTGAACGTTTCATGGGTATGTTAAAGAAAGCTGTTCAGCATGCTACATTAGACAAGCTCAACCTCAAGACTGCCTTGAATTCTACCTTACAAGCTTACTGTTCAACTCCTCACCCGACCACAGGTGAAAGTCGTGCAACGTTGATGTTCAGGAGATCCATGACAACCAAGTTTCCTCAGTAGACCAACACAAGGTACAGAACTCATACTGAGACACGTACAACAGACTTGAGTCATACACAGAAAATGAAGGCCTATGCCAACAATCGGCGACATGCAAAGAACTTTCGCCTGATTACGATCTTGGTGGATGGAATACTCCGTCACAAACATGACGGATATGTCAACATCAGGACAGTGCGCGCTCTACAGGCGACAAAAATGCAAAAACCCAGCCTTTATGCAAAAGCATAATTCATGCATTGTGTTTAGATGCAGTTTGTTAACCTTTTGCATTGCAGACTTTAACCTTGAAAAACACTATTAATGATGTTTGCAATAACTGTTCATTTGCAAGGTATTGCTGCAGACTTACTGAGTGTGTTAGGGTGTGGTCCCTTCTAGGACCTTCTAGAAGTTTTCTCTGCAGCAGAATATGTGACAGAACAACTAGGTCCTAAACAACTATAGCCTAAACCACTACTGCTAAACAACTAAAAAGTCTCTACAACTAAGTACTGAACAACTACTGTCTAAACAACAACTGTGCCTGAATAACAATTGCCTGAACAACTAATATATATATATATTCTAAACAACTAATAAACCATAAAAAACAAAAAGAAAACCTTACCTTAAAATTAGTTGTTCAGGCAATTGTTATTCAGGCCCAATTGTTGTTTAGACAGTAGTTGTTCAGTACTTAGTTGTAGAGACTTTTTAGTTGTTTAGCAGTAGTGGTTCAGGCAAGTAGTGGTTTAGACCTAGTTGTTCAGGATGTTTCCCACTATTCAGAGGTCCCGGTGCAGAGCAGCAGCAATTTCCTGAGCTCCTGTTCAGGAGGCCTACCTTGAAGTTCCAGGCCTGACCCGCATTATCTTGGTGATCCTTGAGCAGGGTGGTAAGGCGGAGGTCGGGCTGGGCCCCCGATCCCATTCTAAAAAGACTCTTGAGTTTTTGGGCCTAACCGTGAAACTTTCAGAGTACGCAAATCATTGCTCTGATGTAAACCTTGGTGTTTAGATTGGCAAAGGCTTGTGCGTTCATTTCATGGCACTTGCATATTCTTGTTAGAATCAGCAGTGTGCACGATTCATTTACTACATGTAAATCTTGGTGTTCAGATCGGCAAAGGCTTGCGCGATCATTTCATGGCATTTGCATATTCTTGTTAGAATCGGCAGTGTGCGCGATTCATTTATTACATGTAAATCTTGGTGTTCAGATCGGCAAAGGCTTGCGCGGTCATTTTATGGCATTTGCATATTCCTGTTAGAATCGGCAGTGTGCACGATTCATTTACTGCATGTAAATCTTGGTGTTCAGATCGGCAAAGGCTTGCACGATCATTTCATGGCATTTGCATATTCTTGTTAGAATCGGCAGAGTGCGCAATTCATTTCCCGCATGTAAAACTTGATGTTCAGATCGGCAGAAGCTTGCGCGATCATTTCATGGCATTTGCATATTCTTGTTAGAATCGGCAGAGCACGCAATTCATTTCCCGCATGTAAATCTTGGTGTTCAGATCGGCAAAGGCTTGCGCGATGATTTCATGGCATTTGCATATTCTTGTTAGAATCCGCAGAGCGCGCAATTAATTTCTCGCATGTAAAACTTGATGTTCAGATCGGCAAAGGCTTGCGCGATCATTTCATGGCATTTACATACTGTATTCTTGTTAGAACCGGCTGTGTGCGCGAGTCATTTCCCGCATGTTAAACTTGGTGTTCAAATCGGCAAAGGTGTGCACAATCATTTCATGGCAACTAAAACTTTGATATGTAATGTTTGTTGAAGTGCACACATTTATTCTGAGTCCATGGTTTTCCTGTGAAGACGCTAAATTCAAAATGTGATGTTCTCCGTGCATATTTAGTCCCCGGTACAATTCCAATTGTTTTTTCAGGAACCTTTTTTCAGATTGACTTCGGTCCTCATGTTACAAAAGCAGTGTTTATTCTGAAAACTGTATTCCAGAAGGTCCATGTATTTCTAAGCATTATGTGACATTTTATGAAAGCTCATATGAAACACTCTATTAATCATTCTTGATTTTTCCAGGTATCCAGAGTTCTTGATGCCTAGTTTTAAGTCACTTCTTAGTTTTTCCATGGTTACAGTAAGACAATGCTTAGAACCATATTCTAGTGAAAGTCAATGTGATTATAGTCTGAAATTGGGTTGTTTAACCTTTTGGTTCCTACAGGTCTCCTTCCCAGCTGTTCCCTACGTAATCCCCTTTTCCCCACTTGGACTCTCTTAGACTCTGTGATATTCTAATCAGAGTATTGGAGCTGTCTTGTGGTGGACATGTTGGGAACGTGCGCAGAGCCCGAGGATCTGGTGATTCTGACAGGATATTCTCACTGCCATATTATGATCTCCATAGGATGCAAAGGAATCATAATATGGCGGACGGAATATCCATCATGTTTGTGACAGAGTAACCCCATCTCCCAAGATCGTAATCAGGCCCCTTATCTTCACACAAGGAAATCAAGTGCTCGTTCATCAGCCACAAAGACGTAAATCTGATGCTCCTTTTGATGTCGAGCCATTTCATGTTGTAACCAGCAAAGGTTCCATGGTGACTGCTCAACATACTGTACAGGAAGGTTTATCACACAAGTGTTCTTGCACTTCAAACATGTGACTCAACACTCATCAGACACTAATGTCAATTTAGAGGCTGCTCAGAGAGAACAATTGGAGAATCCCAGACTGCCATTGCTCCTACTTCACCAAAGCAGTTCATGGACACTCTGATTACTGATTTCCAGTTTCTAAAGACACAATCTGGACGAGTAATCAAAGCACCAAGAAGGCTCATGGAATAGTTACAATGTTCATATCCTGTGAAAAATTGTAATTTTTTTATTTAACAGAGGGGGAGATGTTGTGTCTTGTGAGTGTGTATGATAGAACCTTTTTAAATTCTGAAAGACTCCAGAGGATGATGACGTAAATGTTAGAACATGGTGAAGTGAATGCAGGTTTAGAATATTGAGTTTGTGGTTACATGCTGAAGAATTAATATGTGTAATACGTAGCTCCTTGCGTGGCATATTCATTGGTGGGCACCCAAGCAACCCAGACAACTCTCATGAGGGTAGTGATGGTAAGGCAGCAAAAGAGCAACTGAGGTGGTGCAGTCCACTGGGGCAAAAGGAAGAGGAAAATCTGCTGACAAAAAGACTGCTAGTACACTGGTATGCAAAATAGTCAACAAATGGAAGAAAAATGTTTATAGGTCCACATCATCTTTAAGGTGAAAGACTTGCAAAATTCAGGCTGAATAGTGTAAAAATGCAGAGACATGTAACCCTCCACCGCCCTTTAGTGGAAGTCACATGATGACCGTTTCTCTGAACTGCAGGCTTCCTCAGAGTCTGGGATGAGTGGATAAAAGTGAACGTGTATATCTGTATGTGGCCTACTCCAAGCCTTCCTTGGTAGAGGTAAAGGAACAGTATAACTTGATTTGTTATGGCAGCCACTGCACATTGGTTGATTTGTAGAAATTGTGGTGCACAGGAGCACACCAGGAAGTCAGAAATCAAAGGGATATGGTGTAGCTTGCTATACATGTGGGTAAACACTTCAGTGCCCCACATAGGGGTTGTGAATTTTATACAAGTGCTGCAATACAATACAATACATTGTATCTTCTCCTTTGGTCATACTCAGAATAGTTGAAGTGTGACCTGCTATCATTGGGTCTCTCCTATGCCCCTCCAGCTGCAATAACAACTCTGATGCTGTATTCTCTCACTAAGCTATAGTTTAAGAGAGAAAGAGAGCCCTGACATGCAGACATCCAGTAAACCACAGGGGCACATGTAAACAATGCTCAAATGGGATCATATACTACACTTGGGGTCCGTCGTAGGTTGTGGAAGCTTCCCATTTTCCAAAATTTCCTTCACTGTCTCTAGAAAGGCGGTGATGAAATTACCAACCCCTTTGGTCTTGCCAGTCACTGTGGGACTGGTATTCACCCAAAGTTGCTCTTTTCATGGTCAGAACTTCCCGAAGCCTAGCTCTCCATGGGGTCTTGCGAGCACGTTTTCTCCTCCAGGTCAGGATTTGAAAACACTAACATCCTAGGTCGATGGGATCTTTGGACCCAGTGAAGAGTGAGGCAAAATCCAACTCATTCAATCAAATCTCAATCAATACAAAGACAATTTAAACACCATAACCAATTGGGCCATGGAAACAAAACTCAAATCAATGGAATATTATGTTATGTTATGTAATGTCATGTCATCTTATGTTATGTTATGTTATGGATATTTATAGAGTGCACAAAACCCAAGGGTATCAAGGCACTAGCAGAACCGATACATGAAGGAAAAGTAACTATTCATGCAAAGCCCTTATGGGTAAAAAGCCAAGTTTTCAACTAAATTATACAAATAAATGAAACCCATAGGCTGGCCAAATCTGTGAAATACGTTTAATCTACTCAACAGCAAAACCATTAAACATTCCAACAAAATTACGCAAACAAGCAATGATGATATTTGTGCAACAGATACAGTTTTCAAATCAGTTGATGGTGACATTGGTCAATAATCAAATTTCAAATTCAAAGATATAGATTTTGTTTTTTATAAACAACTTTTATTAGTTTTATATAAAGAAAAGAAAGAAGAAGAAGAAGTAGAAGTGGAAAAGCATGCACACAACATCATATAGACAGGATAGATTGTCAGTATGGCATCTCAACATCACTAAGGTACCACGCAGGGCACACAACAATAAGTGGTCAAGGGAGAAGACCCAGCCATTTCCCCCACACCTATGTGTGTTTGTGGGGACAACCCCTTGCCTCATAGACCAATTTTTCTTGGCTTGCGCACTAGTCAACTGCATGCTTCCATTTCTGTAAAGGACGGGCCAGTGGCGGTGTTCTAAGTGGCTACAATGTCTCTTTTCGCCACCTGCAAGGCAGAACCCATGAATGCTCGGTCTGCCATCAAGCCCTCCAGTTTGTCCATAGCACCCAACAAAACCAGTTTCAGGGACATCTGCTGCTCTCTCCACAGTACTGTGTTCAGCTCCCGGAATATCTTGCCCCAGTATGCATCTATACGGGGCATTTTCAGACCATATGAAAAAAACCTGCCAACTCCCCTGAACACCTAGGACAGTGGGCAGAAGGGTAGAGGCCTGCCCGATGCAGCCGGACAGAAGAAAGGTAGGACCCATATAAGAAATACATTTGCACCAATCGCAACCGCGCCAACACCACCAGTAGTCTAGGTGCCATCAGCGCATCCAGCCAATCTGTCTCCTCAAGAGGTCCCAGCCATCCCTCCCATTTATCTCTGAGGTGGTTTAGGTCCCGGGGCATGTTTAATTAACATCTTGTTAATTTTAGACACCTCTTTTTTCCCCAGAGCACCCATAAGCAATTTAGCCTCCAGTGGACTTTATTCAGGCAGTGTGTTAGTGCGGGACAAATGCATGTTCAGGGCATGTCACAGTTGTAGGCACTTAAAGAATTGTGTGCAGGGGAGTTGGAAGTCGGTCTGTAGGTCCTGAAAGGATTGCATCGAATCCCCCCTTCACCCATCCCCCAATTGTGAAATGCCCACCAAGTCCCATTTTTCAAATCTACTCAATGCAGTTGCTTCTTTCAGCCTTTTGCCATGCCATAAGGGGGTCTGCTGGGTAATGACATTATTCCATGGAGTGTGACGCAGGGCTACACGCCATGCAAGAAATACTGCTCTAGTCACTGGATCCATCTCACGGGGGAGTGGTGAACCATAGGGTAAGTCTAAACTTTGTGGAAAACTGAGTGCCGCCAATTCCAGCTGATAAGCCTCTTCGGCCCACCCCCCATTGAACAATCATGCACGACCAGGAGTTGCGTCGCTAAGTAGTATAAATAAGGGTTAGCCATACTGATCCCTCCGTCGTATACCCCCCTCCGGCAATGTTGCATTGCAATCTGGTGCCTTGAGCCACACCAGAGAAATGAGGTTGTTGCCTTATCTAATGTATGGAACCAGGAGTGTGGGATCGGGAACGGGAAGTTCTGGAGCACGTGCAAAATACGCAGTAGTATCATCATTTTATATAAGGCTACACAGCCCAAAACATTTAATGGCAGTGCCTGCCATCGCTGCAGGTCTGCCTTAGTTCGAGACATCAATGGCGCCAAGTTTAGGGACCATGTTAGCTCCGGGAGGAGTGCCACCCATATTCCTAAGTACTTGAAGCTCAACTGACAAATAGGTACTACTCCCTGCCAATAATAGTTGTCCCGTGGTGGTGTCAAGGGTACCAGTACCGATTTGGCGGGGTTCATTTTAAGCCCCGATGCCTCTTCATAACAGCAGACGAGGTGAAAACTCCATGGGCCAGTTTCACTGGGTTCCACCATGTATAGTAAGACATCATCAGAATACAGAGCCACACGGTCTTCATATGTGTTTCCCCAGTTCCAGCCGCGATACAGAGGGTCAATTCTAATCAGTTGTGCCAAAGGCTCAATGGCCAGGGCTAAAAGGAGGGGGGCTGGGGGCAGCCCTGACACGTTCCTCAGCGGCTAAGGAAGGAGAAGGATAAGATACCATTGACCTGTACACGGGCAATGGCATTGGCGTATAAGGCACGGTCCAATCGACAAAATCTAGGCCCAAGCCAGCACGCTGCAACACTAGAAAGAGAAACCCCCACTCCACGGTATCAAGAGCCTTCTCAAAATCAACAAAGAGAAGTGCCAGGTCCTGGGGTAACTGGTGACGTCGTGCTAAGGCCACGTGTAGACAACGTACACAAATTTGCGTGCTTCGGTTGGCCATAAATCCACACTGGTCCGAGTGGATCAGTGATGGCATGACCCTCCCAAGGCGCAATGTAAGAATTGTGGCGTAAATCTTCACCTCACTGTTAATACGGGAGAGTGGTCTGTGGTCAGCAAAAAGTCGTGCCGGCGGCTGCGTTTTTGGAAGCACCACAATAGTGGCCGTATCTAGTCCCTTTGGAAAGGAGCCAAGCCGGTCAACCTCGTCATATAAGGCTTTGAGGTGTGGCGATAAGTCGTTTCAAAATACTGTATAGTATTCAGACAGAATCCTGTCAGGTCCGGGAGCCTTGCCAGTTCCCAGTGAGGAAATTGCATATTTGATTTCTTCATTCGTTATGGGGTCATCCAGGATAGCTGCCTCTGCATGAGGCAGTACAGTAAGGGGATCGTCTATTAAGAATTGGTGAGCATGTTCCTGGTCAACCGCCGAAGAGGCCCTGTAGAGTACCTCATAGTAGGAAGCGAATGTATCCGCCACGTCTTTTAGTTTAGAAACAGGCTGTCTATGCGTGTTAAAAATTTCACGGATGATTCTAGATGATAGATGGCTTGAAGCCAACCAGTAAAGCAGTTTCCCATTGTTGTCCCCCCACCCATATACCCTGTCATTAACTGCACGCCGGAGGTGTTTAGTCACCTCCAAAGAATGATCACGGATCTTGTCCCGTATCAGCAAGAGTTGCCTGGCCACCGCTTCATTCGGCTGAGTGGATTGCTCCATTTCTGGTTGGGTGGCTCGGGCCTCTAATTGGGTAATGTGTAGGGTCTGGGACCGCTCCTGGGAGCGGATTAGGCTGTTGGCCATGCCCTGTACCACTGCTTTGCTCGTCCCCCAGAGAGTGCCCGATGAGGAGACCGAATCTGTATTAAGAATAAAATATTCCTGAAGTGTTTCCCGCAGTTGTTTGACATGAGGCTTGTGCCGCAGGTACCATGCGTTCATGCGCCACATAGGGCGGACCCCGGCTTGAGCGGACCCAGTACGAACCGGAGTGGCGCATGATCTGATATACCCCTCAGTAGAATTTTAATGCGCGTGAGATGGCAGAAATCTGTAGCAGGTAATAAAACTAGATTGGGTACGGTGTGCTGCCGAAGTATGCGTAAACTGACGGCGCTGTGGATGCCAGACTCTCCATGCATCACAAAGCCCCACAGACGCCAGCCAGTTCAATAGTCCTGAGGCCGCGGTCTGCCTATGGACTGATGGGGATCACATCCAACACAGGGTCAGGGACTGCGTTAAAGTCTCCCCCCAGAACCGTGACCCCCTAGGGCAAAGCTAGGAGCAGGCTAGTGAGGTCATGTAGAGTCTTGCGTACGGCCACTGGGGGTGAGTATACACTGATAACGTTGACAGTGAGGCCCTCCACCTTCCCAGTTAGGATCACATAACGCCCCTGTGGGTCTCTCTGCACCTGAGTGACCACCATAGGAAAGGAGCGGTGAAGCAGTACCGCTACCCCCCCTTGACCCCTAAGCAACCCCGCATGGTACACCCTGTCAAAGCCCCTACGGGCCAGGAACGGGCAGCGGTCCCCAAGAAGATGGTTCTCTTGCAGCAAGAGCATGTCAGGTCAGTAACGATGAACATGTGCAAATACCGCGGTGAGTTTTATCTTATCTAGAAGACCATTAACGTTCCATGAAATAATTTGCTTCAGGCCCATCATGCCTGTGGGAATATGTCAGCTGAGCGCTTTTTTGTGGGTCCTTCCGGATAGCATCCAGACCCCCCAACCAATGTGACAGGCTTGTTGCTCCAGTGTGTGTCATGCTATCTGTTAAATAGCAGCGCATGCCTACCTCCCTCTGCATGTGATGAGGAAAGCAAACAAACATTGCTTCTGAACAACAATAACAAATGCCATGCAACCTGGAGCAAAGTCCCACACCCACAACTCCCACCCCTCCCCATACTTCCCCCATGAGGCATCTGTCGCCCTTATAAAACATTTAACTCTCTACTTTAGAAGGTTCTTAACCCCAATCTATTGGGTAGTGGTGGACCCCTCCATTGTGTCGGATTAAAGAGCACTAGTTAGCAAGCAGTTGCCTCTCAGCCCGTAACCAGATTGAAGCTGTCCTCGCCCTTTCTTTAGCCCTTTCCCAGCAGGAATGTCACAACGCTGGACTTCAGGATAGATCAGAGTCACTGGGGGCATCCAAGCACTCAGGTGCCCCTCCCCCTGTCCAAGCTCTGTCTCTGTTTCACTGCTGCAAGTAATTGCTGGATGCTCAGGCAGCGTCAGCTGCACGGTCCCCTCCCACGGGGAACCAACAGGAGAGCTGGACTGCAAGCCACACCGTGCCCTGCATCTCCTAGAGTGCATGCGCCGCTACTGACCCGGGGGCCACCGCAGCCGGCTATCCATTGGCAGCACCTCACGATTGCTCGGGGAGCCGCCCCCAGGTGGCACCAAGGGGACTCCGCAGTTACTCATGTCCATGCCACTGCAGGAGTTTCAAAGAAATAAGTTTTGTTGCCGTGCACCACTCTGAGCTTAGTGGGAAAGAGAAGACGGTAAGGTATCTCCATCGCTCTTAATTTTTGCTTAACCTCTACATAGGATCTACGCTGTAGTTGGACTGGGAATATAAGGACCTTCGCTCCATCACAGCACAATTCCTTTTTCGCATGTGCCCCCTGTAACACTGCATCTCTGTCCTTAAAATTAAAGAATCGGAGTATCACAGGGTGTGGGGGAGAGCCTGGTGGGGGCTTGGCCAGCAAAGCTCGATGGGCTCGTCCTATGGCAAACCAGAATGTGAGGTGCTCCACCGATCCACGATTTAAACCACTCTTCCAGGAAGGATGCCAAGGAGGAGATTGCCATGTTTTCGGGAAGTCCTATGATACGGATGTGGTTTTGCCTTGAGCGATTTTCAGCGTCTTCTGCCCTGCGAATGCAATTCTGATGTCTAGACTAGCAATTTTGATACTTAAGATTTAAGGGCAGTCATTTCGTCCTCCACGTTGAATATTCTAGATTCTGCCTCTGTGATCCTTGCAGTTGCGTTGTGGAGATCTTGGCGCAGTAGAGCCACGTCAACTCTGACCTCCCCGATTTTTGGCTCCACCGCTGTTTGGGGGGTCTGAATAGCATGAAGAATGGTTGCCACGTCTACGGCGGGCAACGATTTCCCACCAGGGCCACCCAATGGCAGGTCACTCGCGTGAGTCGCGCTTGGGCCCATAGTAAACTGCTCCATGTGTGTTTGCGGCAAAGTGGACTGAGCCAGTTTGTCCTTACCCATTGTAGCCCTCTGGCTGTGTGTTCTCAGCAGTTGCAAATGGGAGCACATACAGATCTGTAGAAAGTCCGCTACTAATTACAGTGATCGCGCTACCCCAGATTCGCGGATATCCCTGCCTAGGGCATAGACTGATTACCCTAGCTTCAGCGTTACCTGGGTTGTAGCAGCCTGTTAGCAGTTGTATTTACACCCTGCACGGCCACGAGGGACTGTAGATCATGCTCCCTTCTTCTCCACCCCCACGGCGATGCAGGCACTGACCTGGATTGCTGACCCAAACCTACACTGGGACCAACATCCACCTCAGTGCAATCAACTGGCTTCTTTTGCCCTGCGGCCTTAAGTCCCGGGGGCCACCGGGACAGGGTCTCACCCCACAACACAGTTGCCGTCACGAGACACTTTGGCGCAATAGTCTTGTTACCGGTGGGTCCTCTCGCCCTGAAGGCCAAATCAAAGCAAAGGCGGAGCACCTTGGCACTATGTAGACAACCAATCTGGGGTGAAGCAAATTTAAAACGTTTCCAGTGAGGGTTGCATGGCCAGCGCCTCAGTTCTCCACAGCACCGACTCTCACTCCACGCAGGTACATCCCGCGCTGGTGGGCCTCAGGGCCCCAGGCCACAGGTGTTGCCCAACAGCCGTCATCTCCAGCGCCTGCCCAGTCCCTGATGCCTGAGGGTGGTGCCGCTCTCAGGACATGCGCCTCAGCAATCCGATGGGCCCACTCATACTGCTTTGCGGCCCGCTCTCCAACACCGGTCTCCTCTTTTTCCTCCACGATGCAAGGCAGTGGAAAGCGGGGGTACAGACCCAGGGACCCATGCCAGGGCACACTGCTCGGCCCCGGTCCTTTGCAGGCCCACGAGGCCACCTCAGTGTCCCCACAACGGCCAGCCCCAGAGGCCCCGATCCGGCCCCACGCTACCTCCTCCTCCATGCTGCCGACTTCAATGTGGCTCACCGCAGCCCGATACATCAGCTGCCGGGCCGCTCCTGCATAATTCCCACAGCCAGCGGGCAGGCCCTCCAAAAACCTTCATGTCGATGCTCCAACCGAAGCTCCAGTGCAGCCACCGGCTGGGCGCCCTCTCAGCAGCTCCCTGCTGCCATTTTTTGGTGCGCACTGCCTCCCAGCAGTCGGCATCTCACGGGCCTCTGCCAGCTCCTTCCCCCAGGGTGCACCCCACACCCGTCTCGATACAGGGCACCAGGCGATGAGGGCACTACCCGAGGTAGATGACGGAGGGGTCTGGAGCACTACTAAAGGGCGACGCCATCTTGATGCCTCGGCCACGCCCCCCCAAAGATATAGATTTTATGAGGATGGCTATCCAAATCAACATTTCAATTTAAGGGGATGGTTCATTCACAACAATGAATACATTCAATTTTAGAGTATGGTTAAAGATTTTGACCTTATCAACATTAGGAGGATGTTTTTTTAGAAATCAATTAATCAACCTTTAAGGGATGGTAATTCCCTACTACTATCACAAATCAGGACAAGCATGGGTGGGAACAGACTAACACATGCCAGCAAAAGCAAAAAGAAATAAGACAAAAATAATTCAGAAACATCACCTATCTTAGGTTAAATTAAGCTAACTACTAAAATTAAAAAGAAACAAGTGTCAGCATGCCAAACTAATCACGATAAGGCAAGAGGAAAAATAACATTGCAGTTTTATACTTCTCCCAGCAAGCTCATCAGAAACCACAACAAAACACATCAAATACGGCAGAGTACATCAGGAACATCATCAGGAAAATGCACAACATGAACTGCAAATCAGGAATGGACATGGGGCAAGTTAACAATTAAATTCAAGGGTCGATTTAGCAATACATGAAGGACTTAGCAATAGAAGCATCAAGTGGGGACTTAACATCAGACGCATCCAAAGAACTTAACAACATGAAAAGCAAGATGGGGACTGAGCAGCATGGGGGCCAAAGAAGAACAGACTAAAAATTTCAAGACTCTCCCTAACTAGAAATGTCCATTGCAATTGATTGGTCCACTGTGTGGAACCATATGTCATAAAATGACAAATGTCCAATGAACATGAAAGCACCCATTAGGTTGGCAACATCTCCAGATCTTCTCAGGGTAGGTGTGAAGTCATCTTTCCTTCAGTGTGACACCGGCAATTATTAGCAACTCTACATTTATTGATACAATCCAGAATCTTCCCACCGCCCACAACATATTCCTCTTTTCACATGGGAGCAAACAGTTAAACAATAGTACAGTTTTACTTTCCAGTACTCATGTTCTAACCTTGTACAATTCAGGGATGTTAATGAATAAGCTTACACACAATAAAATAGAACTCTTTTACTAAACATGTGAAACAACCTAGTGGAAAAAGTCAACTTAAAAGGAAAGAAATGATTCAGCTTTTTCATTACTGCTGCAAATATGAAAATTTCAGGTCTAGGTATGCTAATACAAGAATCAAACATGATAATATAAGCATTAATTAAAACATGCAAATTTATAAAACTCATGAATATATTTCATTGATAATGAATCATAAAATATGTAAAGCGTGTTCAATATTAATTGCAATCTTTGATAATACATCACATTAAGTATGACTGAGACGTGCATTCATTTTTCTGCACAAGTGTTACTTTAACCCCTTCGCTGCCAGGCCTTTTCCCCCTCCTGTGCCGAGCCTTTTTTTGGCTATTTGGGGCAGGTCGCGCTTAGGCCTGCATAACTTTTTGTCCACATAAGCTAGCCATGCCAAATTTGCGTCCTTTTTTTCCAACATCCTAGGGATTCTAGAGGTACCCAGACTTTGTGGGTTCCCCAGAAGGAGGCCAAGAAATTAGCCAAAATACAGTGAAAATTTGGCTAAAAAAACACATTTTCCTCACATTTCGGTGACAGAAAGTTCTGGAATCAGAGAGGAGACACAAATTTCCTTCCACCCAGCGTTCCTCCAAGTCTCCCGATACAAATGATACCCCACTTGTGTGGGTAGGCCTAGCGCCCGTGACAGGAAATGCCCCAAAACACAACGTGGACACATCACATTTTTGGAAAGAAAACAGGTGTTTTTTGCAAAGTGCCTACCTGTAGATTTTGGCCTCTAGCTCAGCCGGCACCAAGGGAAACCTACCAAACCTGTGCATTTTTGAAAACTAGAGACCTAGGGAAATCCAAGATGGGGTGACTTGTGGGGCTCTGACCAGGTTCTGTTACCCAGAATCCTTTGCAAACCTCAAAATTTGGCTAAAAAAACACATTTTCCTCACATTTCGGTGACAGAAAGTTCTGGAATCTGAGAGGAGCCACAAATTTCCTTCCACCCAGCGTCCCCCCTCCAACTTCCTCCACGCAGACCTAATCCCCAGTACCTCAGCCTATCCCAAGCACATCATCAGACCAGCTTGCACACACCTCAACACACAAGGGTAGCTCTGGCAAACATAAGCACCACACATCCCACAGGCACTCACACAAGCATCATACCCATGCACACATACCAACATCCACTGCCTCCACTGTGTCCCCCTCCTCCGCATCTCCCTCCTCCTTCCCTGTCACGTCTCCACTCACACCTGCATGCACTACATCTTCAGCCACTACCTCCATCACCAGCACGCCCATCACCACACACCTCTCACCTGCAGTCACCACCCCACTACCATTCACACATCCCCTGTGTCCTCTCCCAGTGTGTCTGTGAGCCCTCCTCCCAAAGTACACAAACGCAGTCACACACCCACCCAACAGCCATCCACCTCACGACAGCCTCCAGCCCATGCACCTTCACCCAAAGTCAGCAAACGGACACCTCCTACAACCAGTACCTCTTACTCCACTCCCAAACCCCCTCCATCTACCCGTCCCAGTGTGTCTAAAAAACGTTTCCTGTCAAACCTTGCCCTCTTCCCTTCACCTCCCCCACCCCTTCCATCCCCTAGGGCCCGCCTTTCCAGGTCCCAACCCAGCACCTCAGCCACCACATCACCGGGAACAGTGGTGCCAGCAGTAACCGGCTTCTGGAGTGCGCCAAGCAGCAGGGCAGCCAGTGTCACAAGGAGCGATGCCAAGCACATTCCCCCACCTCCAAAACAAAAGAAGTTGCCCACAGCCCGGAGGGAGAAGGCCAAAATACCTGCCACCAAGGGCTCAGCAAGGACAACAGTTGGGAGTGGCAAGACAGCTGCGCCACCATCCAAGGTGGGCAAAGAAGAAAAACCACGGCACATCCCAAGCGGTTATAATGTTCCAGTTTATTCCTCGTGATGTCTTTAGATGAAACAATAATCTGTGGCCCAAGGTAACATCTTGGAGCCAGAGTCAAGAGATGACAACAGAAATCCTTTTCAAATGAACATCAGTCCAAATAGACAACAGCCGACACGTGTTTCGTCTGGGTAGACTTTGTCAAGGCTATGATGCAGATAAAAAGCTCAATATTCCAAAGTACCAGAGACAAATTGATGTCTTATGTTTTGAGAAGGAGGTCGAGTAAGAAGAGGCTAGAGGACCATGGTAAGCCTCAGATGTCTCCAAGCGTTTCTTTCGGCGTGGTATGGACGGCGCTGCAAATAGTCCAAGGTGGGGAAGGGCCAGAGAAAGAAAGGGAAGTCGCCGCCAACCTGCACAGCGGACAAGACCGCCACCGGCACCGCCACATGCACTGCTGCCACGGGCACTGCCGCTCAGGACACCGGCACCAGCAGCACGCTCAGTGAGTCCCCCACCAGCACCACCGCTCAGGACACCACCGCCAGCAGCACGCTCAGTGAGCCCCCCACCAGCACCGCTGTCCAATGAGCACCGCAAGCACCGCTGCTACTGAGCCCGCCGCCAGCCCCGCCAGCGGCCACGCCACATTCTGTGCCAGTGACAACACTGCACACATGGCTGCCATCCCCAGTGGTCATTTATACGAAGCTGGTGGTCAGTTCCAGGGGCCTGGACAGCTTCCATGTTGCCCCACCGTCAGTGGAGTATCAGATCCACTACCTCAGTCCTTGGCAGGATGAAGCACTCTGGGCACAAAGCCCCCTCCAGAACCACTGGAGAAAGCCATCCACTACCTCTGTCCTTGGAAGGATGAAGCACTCTGGGCACAAAGCCCCCTCCAGAACCAGTGGAGACTGTTATCCACTTGAGAGACTGTGGCTTTGCACTCCCCAGGATAAAGCAGTGGGCAAACCACCCACTGGAGAGACTTGTGAGACTGTGGCTTTGCACTCCCCAGGAGAAAGCAGTGGGCAAATCACCCACTGGAGAGACTTGAGAAACTGTGGCTTTGCACTCCCCAGGATAAAGCAGTGGGCAAACCACCCACTGAAGAGACTTGTGAGACTGTTGCTTTGCACTCCCCGGTGATAAAGCAGTGGGCAAACCACCCACTGGAGAGACTTGTGAGACTGTGGCTTTGCACTCCCCAGGATAAAGCAGTGGGCAAACCACCCACTGGAGAGACTTGAGAGACTGTGGCTTTGAACTCCCCAGGATAAAGCAGTGGGAAAACCACCCACTGGAGAGACTTGTGAGACTGTGGCTTTGCACTCCCCAGGATAAAGCAGTGGGCACACCACCCACTGGAGAGACTTGTGAGACTGTGGCTTTGCACTCCCCAGGATACCTCAATGGGCATGGAGCCCCCTCGTGGAGCTGGCATCGTGCACTCATCCGGCTGAGGTGCCCCCCTTTCCCTTCCCCCTGAGGTGCCTGTTTTATTTCGATCTGGTCCCCCTGCAGTGTTCTCTCCGTTTGGATCGGGTATTGAGTGTGGGCCCAGTGGTCCACGGACTATGTAGGTGCAGTACATGGACTTGAATTCTTGGTGTACATATTTGTTAATAGTGTATATATATTTTTGAGTAATGGATTTTTCCTGATTACAATCGTTCAACTCATTTCCTTTTGTCCTTGCGTTCTTCCAGGGGGAGTTTCAGGGGGAGAATGTAATGTTTCAGCATGTATTGGTGTGTGTGTTGTTGTGTGTGAGGGTGGGGGTGTTGCATGTTGCGTGTGTATCACTCTCTTTTCCCTCCCCCTCCCCTGTTTCATAGGTGCAGTACTCACCGTGGTCGTCGCCGCCGTCGGTCGTGCTCCGCAGGAAGACTATCGCAGAGAGAATTTGGAGTTCTGGCTCCATGGCGTCCTGGTTCCTCGTGGGGCGTGTAGAGGTGAGAGTTTTCCCTTCCAAGTCCTGTTTCCGCCGTGTTTTTATTCGCGTTGAATCCGCCCCGGAAAAGGTGGCGGATTGGCCTCTCATAATGGTGTGGGCGGTACATTGTCTTCCGCCTGTCTGTTGGCGGTGACCGCCATGCTGTTTGTTTGTACCGCTGTGGTGGTCAGAGTGTTAAAGTGGCTGTCTATGTTGGCGGTTTCCACCGCGGTCATAATAACTTTTTTTTTTACTGATGGCCTGTTGGCGGTCTTACCGCCACTTTAACATTGACCGCCAGGGTTGTAATGAGGGCCTATATCTAGAGAAACAGAAGATACCGAGAAGAAAAGGAAAAAGCTTGAAGTTTTCTGGATTTTCTTTCTCGATACATACAAAAAAGATTTAAATGTGGAAATACCATGGCAAAATGCGATAAATGGTTGACTTGTTATTAGCAGTAGTTTTATTAGAATAGCTTTACAATACAAGTCCAGATAACTATTTTGGGGTATTTATGCACACTATGAGGATATGAACAAGTGTGGGTCCTTTTTGATGTTCTAGTATTTATTCGACGGTTCAGTATATACTTGAACTGTTAATTTAGAAAGTAGTAGTTATGCCCCAAAATTTTCTAGTATGAGGTAAGTAAAATTTAAAATATAGCTACTGCTTTTAAGGTGTTTATGTTGGGTATTATTTTGCAAAAGAGCTTCTAGGCATGCTGGGAATGAGGTGGAATATTTTTTATTCCTCTTAGATATCCGCTTAAAGATGGCCGGCATAACATAAGCGGTTAGTCCATTGGTTTCAAACTGAGTCCTTTCTCTACTGCAGTGGAGACTGTTACGAACTCGGAGAAGAAAGACGCTATAAGCGTAATGGTGTCAAACTCTACTCGAGTTCGAATATCAGGCAAAATGGAGCATTTATGTATTTCGGCCCATTAATCAATTTCGGCAATATCGCAGTAAGTGTTAAACCTCTAATAACTGTATAACGATCTACTCGTTGATGCAAGGTCCTGCATGGGCACTTAGTGTTATGATTTGGTTAGTATTTTCTTTTTATGAGTTGCTACTAGTGTTAGTGTTGGTATAATTTTTGTTTCGGTTTACAATAGGGGTGCTGTATTGAGTGTTTTGTATCAGGATTAGTTAAAATAGGATGGCAGTGTAATTATGATCTTGATTTTTTTATCTATTCAGCCCATGAGGGTGCAAATTAGTGTTTTCAACTTGGATGTTTGACCATACTCTGGGATGTGATAAAGAGTCTTTGTAAGAGAGGTAATTCAGTTTGGATTAAGGTGACATTTCCTTTGGGTTGTTTTGTAGCCAATTTCGGGCACAGGTGAATCCTCATGTCTTGGGAAGAAGAAAGAAGAAAGTTGAGGAATTAATTTTAAAGGTGTAATCTTGGTGTTGGTTTGGTGTTCAGGTGAAGGGTTCTATTTATGTATTTATGCACTGGGAGGCACCTCCATCACATTAACAGCTATGACCACTTGGTGGCATGTATCTATCTGGTAGGTTGGGTAAGACATGTATAAGAATAATATTCCAGTCAAATACCATTTATTTGATTATATCTGTTCTTTGAAGAAATTATTCCAGTCCATTGGTTCACCATTGTGTGCAACCCTGAGGAAGGTGGCTTAATATCAGTACTTTGTGGGATCCCCCGAAACGCGCGTCGGCAAGTAATACAAAGGCTGGCATACAAGGTGTACATCCAAATTACGTGGCTATCATATTTACAACTGGCATTAAAGATTTATAATTAGCAAGGAATTACGTGGCCGCTATCATTACAGCTGGTATTTGCAAATTTACATTTGACTTTCTTTGGAATGTATGGAAGCACACTTGGACAAAAGACTTCATCTATTGAATGTTAATTTAAAGACTATGAAAAGCAGAGTGAGCTGATATTATGGATATAGGAAGATTCAGCAACAGATTGTTCAAGGGTTGACAGAGCATTTGAAGAACTATTTATTTAGAGTTTGATATTATCTATATGATTTTGCAAGCATGACATTTGATATACTTTGTGAATATTGTGTTGAAGTTTGAATTTTTGTATTCATTGTTTTATGTGTTGTGTCCTGAGTCTCCATGTGGTGTCTGTGTTTGGCTGTTATTCTATGTCTTATGTTTATACAGCTTTTTTCTTATTTTCTGATTATTCTTAACCTTTTAGATGCGGGCGTCGGCCACTGGCCGACGCCCACACTCCCTCCTTGGTGCGGGTCACGACCAGTGGCCGACACCAGGGAGGGGGTTAAAAATCCTCCGGTGCAATGCAGCGGAGGATTTATTTTTTTTTTTTTTTACCGTGGGAGACGCAGAAGAGCTTCCGCGTCTCCATCCCACCCCCCTCCCGCCCCCTTATGACGTCAGCGCCCCCCCAGGGTAAAAAAGAGGAAAAAAAAAACAAATTGTTGGTGGTCAGCCCTTAGGGTGACCATCAATGGGGCCATTTTTTTTTTTATACATGTGTGCTTTGCAAGCACACATGTATAAAAAAAAAAAGGTTTGTGACATGAGTGTCTTGTTTTCTCTCTCTCTCTCTCTCTCTCATATATATGTGTATGAGACTACTACGATCAGTCACGCCACAATCAAACAGAAGTCGAGGACGAAGTCGAGGAGGTTCAAGACGCGGAGGGGGAAGAGGCAGAAATCACAAATATCAAGACTAGAGAGGACCTTTCGATCTGACAATTCCAATATCATTGTAAATATCTCTAAAGTACAGCTCACCTCTAATCAGGAGCGAATTCTAAATTTAGGATTAAGTTTTTGTCCTGACAATCATTGGGATTATGTTGACACCAGAATAGAATTGTATAAATATACACGTAAATTGCGGCTGTTGAAATATTTTTCCAAGACAACACAGGCCACTACATCTTGTTCCAACATTAATGTAGACACTTTATCTGGTTTTCATGTCAATGAAGCGCCTGATTTAGTAGAAATTGGCAGGTTGGGTTGTTTGGATGATGTCAGCAATGATACAGGTGAAGAGAATAACATTTTGATTGACATGGGATTTGTTACTAACAAGACCGTGGCCAGCAGGCTTAAGCCCTCCAGCAGATTTAATCCCCAATTACCGACTGGTAATATGATTGATTTGTTCTATGAATTGGTAGTTGATGACGTTGATCGGTTTCGGAATGATTGGAAAAGGGTTAAAATGAAAAAAGCCCAAAGAGTGAATTTCTCAGCCTCAGATTGGAAAGATCTAAATGAGCTTAAATCCAATAACACTATTATCATCAAACCCTCCGATAAAGGAGGGAATATTGTTATTATGCATATTAATAGCTATATGAAGGAGGCTAATCATCAACTTTCCAATAAACAACATTATCAAAAACTAACCACTAATCCCACTAATGAATATCAAACCATCTACTGGGAGATCCTTGATAGCTGGCACACTAAAGGGCTAATTGACCAAAATGAATATCTTTATCTCAAAGTTTTGTTTCCTAGAATCCCTTGTATTTACTTTCTACCAAAGATCCATAAAAATACAAAACATCCTCCTGGTCGACCTATTGTGAGTATGAACTCATCCCTATTAGAAAATACCTCCCGCTTCTTGGACCTTTTCCTATGTCCTTTTGTCACCGAATTGCCGTCCTATCTTCGAGACACCAATGACTTTCTTGCTAAGATTCATAATGTTCCATGGCAACCCAACTATCTATTGGTAACCATGGATGTGACTGCATTATACACTTCCATTAAGCATGAATTTGGCATTCAAGCATGTTGTCACTTCTTGGGCACTCGTAAAATTGAATTTCTTCAACATACTAACATGCTAATTAGCATGTTAAGATTTTGCCTCACCCACAACGCCTTTCTATTTGACAATCAACATTACTTGCAGAAACAAGGGACTGCAATGGGAGCTTCATTTGCTCCCACGTACGCCAACCTTTATATGGGCTGGTGGGAAAAGGAGATAGCTTGGTCTGACTCTAATGGCAAATACATGGAACAAGTGATACTATGGGTCAGATATATTGATGATCTCTTTCTTATCTGGGATGGTGACGAGATTTCTCTCAAACAATATGTTGATATCTTGAACAACAATGAGCTGAACATTCACTTAGACTTGAAATATAGTGCACAAATTATAGAATTTCTTGATGTCCAGATCTCTATTGAAAAAGATGTCTTACAGACAACCATTTTTCGTAAACCAACAGCCTGTAATTCAATCTTGCATGGCAATAGTGGCCATCCAAAAGCTTTGAAATGGAGTATTCCATATAGTCAATTTCTACGGGCTCGTAGAATCTGTTCTAATGATGAGTGCTTCAAGATTGAAATCATGACGATGACACAGAGATTTTTAGAGAGAGGATATCCTTTGAAGATCCTTAAAGATGCACACTTGAGGGTTTTGAATATGTCTCGAGAAAAATTGCTTTTCAAGCCTGATAATATTCATAATCAAGATCACAATAAGGTATCATCACCTAGACTATTCCTAGAGTTTAATTCTCAACATTCGCATTTAAATAATATCATACAGAAAAATTGGCATGTTTTGAGACATGATTCTGCCATCAAGGACAGTATAGGTCCACATCCATGTATCACATATCGCAAAACTCAATCTTTGGGTAACCATCTTACCAGAAGCCTATTTCAGAGTCCCAAAACTAATATGTCATGGTTGGCCAAAAAAAGCTTGGGCTTTTGGAAATGTGGACATTGCAAATCATGTTTGTATGCACAGAATACTCAGACATACACCACGTTCGAAGGAAAAATTTGTGATATAACTGAACGTATCACATGCAAAACTGAATACGTTGTATATGTCATTGAATGTGGGTGTCGCAAGAAATATGTGGGCAGTACCATTCATAAACTGAAAATCAGGTTCCTGCAACATCTCAGAGCCATTAAGAATCATGATCCATCCTATCCTTTAGCTAAACACTTTTGGGATGTACATGAAGGTAACTGTAGTTCCCTAGCATTTTATGGTGTTAAAACCATTGCGGTCCATCCCCGAGGAGGCAATAGAATTGCACATTTGAGACAAATGGAGTCCAAAACTATTTTACTTTTAGGTACAGAACACCCTTGGGGTCACAACTTGGACGCAGAGCTTCATGTACATCTGTAAGTTTTTAGATTTTCCCATACAGAGATATACACATTTCTTTACATTTTTTTACATTTTCTCACACATAGATTTTGTCCAATAGAAAACATGAAATGAAATTGATGACTTTTTTAGAATATTGTGTTTTGTTAGGATCCTTACTGATTGATTTTATCATTATTGTTATTACTATTAGTATTAGCATTTGCCGGATTGATATTTAGTGTATTTTGGTAATAATTTTTTATTAATAATTTATTCACTTTTAGGGTGTTATACTCATCTATTTTATTTCTATACTGTTGCATAGGTCCTTGGGGAGGATAGCGGCGCACATATACATTCTCCTGTTGCTGAATTTGTGGGGTCTATTTACAATTTCCTAATCGATAACAATTTGACCTATGATATGGATCTATTAATTAATCTCTTCAGATTCCTTTTAGAATATATTAATTTATAGGACTATGACTAATTTAATGAATTATGATGATGAATATCCATTTATTTATTTATTCCACGTTGAAATCGCTTTTACCTGTATTTTATTTTGCATTTTCAGAATTGACTGAATTTACTCTATTTATTTGTCATCATTTGTCATCTATTTATAGCCTTTATATGAAGTGGATGTATTGCAATCATTTGGCAGTACATATATTTATATATATTTATATATTTATATTATTAATTAATTGCATTTATATATCAGGCTTTTAAAAATTAAAACTAAAATCAAAATCAAAATTAAAATTATTAGGTATAAGTGGGTAATATGTGGACATCAAAAGTAAAAGGAAAAAGGAAAAATGAAAATTGAGAAAGAGAAGAGAGAAAAAAACAGCATACATGGGATTTGTTTTGTATTCAAGAATTGTAGACTGTGATTACAATTAATTAATTTTTTAGTGTTCACAGGTGACCAGACTATATTTGTGATAATGTATTATAATATAAGAGAAATATATAATGTCACATTTTTAGTTCATAGTTTATTTCAAAACATGCACAGGATTAGGAGTTTCTTATTTTTAAGTTAAAATTGTGACGTTATAAAATGGCCGCTCCATTTGCACTTCTCTTGAGCTATGCAATGAACATCAAAGAAGGACTATATGGTTTAAATAGTTGAGTGTAAAATGTCTGCCAATGTCCTGTTGAAGGCTTCGGCCGAAACGCGTAGACATTTGGTTGGGACAGCGTGTGTGTCTTTTGAATGGTGAGCACATTGTCGACCGTTTTTTTTTTTTTTTTTTTTTTTGTGCTTTTTGTACTAACTTTTGCTGGTGTGATTTACCTGCAATCTAATCTTTTTTCAATAAACAGCAGCCGATGAACCTATCGAGAATAAGTGGTTTTCTGAGTATTTTACCAGCTGGTATTGAATGATGTGCAGCCCTTGGTGTGCGATTTAAATACACCATTTTTATATATATAATATACAAATATATATTTAGATATAGATATATATATATATATATATTTTTTATTTTTTTCAGGAAAAGCATTGCAGCGCCAATGTGCTGCTTTTCTGACTTGTTGGTGTGTATCTGGGCTTCTAACAACGCCCACCTCATGCCCATCACTACCACTCGTTCGTGGGCTTGCCCTTCAAAAATCCTTTGATTACATTGGAAAATGATTTACCTTTGTCCCTCCTTGGGGAGGTTTTGTTACCTCCTTGGCCATCGCCCCTGGTACATGGCTAATTGCACTTTTGCTGTTCCGTTTAACTGCGAGCGAACTTCTTTTCCTTTTGTGTATCTCTTCACATGATGCTCATGGTGGCCGTGGCGCTGTGAATCGGCTCTCTTATGTGAAAGAGTTTAACTTTCAATTATCAATTTATGTGGCAAGAAAAGTTGGGTTAGGAGTTTATAACGCTAATAGCTCTAACTCGAGCAGATGCGAGACCCATTGCATTGTAAATGCTTGTTATTCTTGTGTGTGTTGTTTTATAATGGTGAACAATTTCACCGCACTCCACGAGGACCGTGATCAAGACTCCTTGGTGAGTTGAAACACGTTGGTGGTTATTGACTGCAATAAAATACACGTTTATTTGTACCTCGTGGAGTGCAGTGAAATTTTTCGGCATTAGATAATTTCTAGATTGGTCTTCTCTGTCACTGGGCACCGGCAGTGGAGTGTGCCGCCCAGCAACCCTTCAACCACTTTGGGCCATATTTATACTTTTTGACGCACAACTGCGCCAACGCACTTGTGCGTCAAAAAAGTTAACGCCGGCTAACGCCATTCCAAAGCGCCATGCGGGCGCCTTATTTATGGAATGACGTTAGCCGGCGCAGCTGACTGGTGTGCGTAAAAAAAAATGACCCACACCAGGCAGCGCCGGCGTAGGGGAAAATGAAGCTTGGGCGTCAAAAAATGGGGCAAGTCAGGGCTGAGGCAAAATATTGGCCTCAACCCGATTTGCGCCATTTTTTTTTACTCCCAACCCCAATTGAAATGACTCCTGTCTTAGCGCAGACAGGAGTCATGCCCCCTTGCCCAATGGCCGTGCCCAGGGGACTTATGTCCCCTGGGCATGGTCATTGGGCATAGTGGCATGTAGGGGGGCACAAATCAGGCCCCCCATGCCACAATTTTTTTTTTTTTAAATTACTTACCTGAACTTTACCTTAAGTACCCTGGGATGGGTCCCTCCATCCTTGGGCGTCCTCCTGGGGTGGGCAAGGGTGGCAGGGGGTGTCCCTGGGGGCATGGGAGGGCACCTCTGGGCTCCTTCCGAGCCCACAGGTCCCTTAACGCCTGCCCTGACTAGGCGCTAAAAAATGACGCAAAAGCGGCTGGACGTCATTTTTTTTGACCCGCCCACTCCCGTGCGCCATTTTTGCACGGGAGTTTAAATAAGGCGCACATGCCTTTGAGTCATTTTTTAGACGGGAACGCCTACCTTGCATATCATTAACGCAAGGTAGGTGTCCACGCTAAACAATTACGCTAACTCCAAGATCTTTGGCGCTAGACGGGTCTAACGCCAAAGTAAAAATATGGAGTTAGCTTTGCGTGGGATTTGCATAAAAAAAAACGACGCAATTCCGGCGCAAACAGAGTATAAATATGCCTGTTTCTAAACATATATATATATATATATATATATATATATATATATATATATATATATATATATGCAACACAAATTGGTTAAAAAGATTGTTGCGCAGCGCACTCCACTGCCGGTGCTCAGTGATGGAGGAGAGCAACCTCGAAAATATTTTGTGAACAAGAATCTCACCGCACTCCACGAGGTTCAAATTTACATGTTTTATTGCAAGTATAAACAATGAAAGAAAAGAGGGACTCATTTACTGTGATCAAGAATCCTTGAGAGTCGAAACGCGTACATGGCTGTTGCTTGCAATAAAATATGCCAATTTGAACCTCGTGGAGTGGGGTGAGAATCTTGTTCACACAATATATATATATATATATATATATATATATATATATATATACATGCATGCATGCATGTCTTTTCTGTATTGGCAGTTGCCATAAAGTAGCTGAGTGGATTAGTAAAGGCAAGAGTTACCTGCGCTTTAAAACAAATGTAATGCCAGGGGGACTATGGAGATATGAGTGGCACTTTTGCTGGGTAGTACTGAGGGAATTAGAAGAGGAGGTAATGGGAGGCAGAGCACCAAAAATGACTGTTGCACAGGGTGTGTGGTAAGGTGAAGTAATACATTCTTTTTTTGTTTTTTTCAGTGTTTTCAGAGAATCTGCAGAATTGGAGAAGAAGCGAAGGTAAGGTGACGACATTTCCTGTTGTACACAACAAACATACCCACAAGCAATTTTGTGACTATCTGCCTTCTACGTAGGCTAGTAATTTAGAGGGACAGTTCAGCCAGTTGCAGAGATGGAGTCTCGTTGGATGACTGCTGATCAAGCCCTAGCTCGGGTTATGGAGGACAGTTCTGATGTAGGCTCAGAGACTGAGACAGCAGACACTGAGACAGCATCTGAGGGAGAGGACAATGGGGCAGATTCTGGGAGTGATTTTTCAGTCGGCGGAGTCCCATCTGACGACACCTCTTCCAGTGAGTCTGAAGGAGACAATGACGACATCCGTGCTGTCCCTTCGCAAGCACATTCTGGGCAGCGGGACCACATTGGGTTAGCCGAACCCAGAGAGCACGTGCTTGCTGCCGCAAGCACAGAGAGAGTGCTCACTTGGCAGCCCCCCTGTTTGGTTCAGCCCCAAATTCCACCTTTTACTGGTGACGCTGGATGTAAAGTCGATACAGCTAACTTTTTGCCAGTCGACTACATCTATCTGTTTTTGGATGTTGACTTTCTTCAGAAAGTTGTGCAGCAAACAAATTTGCGTGCAGACCAATTTCTGAGGGAGTGCGGAGGCACTCTAGGGCCCCGTTCTAGGGCACGCCAGTGGACTCCCACTTCGCTGGCGTAGTTGAAGATATTTTTGGGCCTTACGCTCAAAATGGGGTTAGTGCAGAAACCCACCTTGCAGTCCTACTGGACGACTCGCACGGTTTGGGTAACTCCGCACTTCGCACCATACATGAGCAGAGATCGTTTTTTGCTACTGCAGCGCATGCTGCATTTCAATGACAATTCTGCTGCATTGCCCCGGGACCATCCAGATCATGACAGGTTGTTCAAAATTCGGCCTGTCGTGGAACATTTGTCTGCCAGGTTTCCAGAGATCTATACTCCTGGAAAGAATATAGCAGTCGATGAGTCCTTGATCCTGTACAAAGGACGGCTGCTTTTCAGACAGTACATTGCGAGCAAAAGAGCTCGCTATGGCATAAAGCTGTACATGCTGTGTGAGAGCTCTACTGGCTATGTGTACAGCCTGAGAGTGTATACAGGGAAGGATTCTACCCTAAACCCTGTAGGTTGCCCTCCCGCGTTAGGGGTCACAGGTAAGATTGTATGGGAACTTGTCCAGCCACTTCTTCACAAAGGTTATAACCTTTATGTGGACAATTTCTATACAGGAGTAGAGCTGTTCAGTGAGCTCTACAAAGCTGGCACTGTGGCCTGCGGTACAGTTCGTTGTAACCGCAAAGGATTCCCGCAGGAGCTTGTTTGCAAGAAGCTCCAGAAATCACAGAGTACTGCATTGCGTTCTAACGAACTGCTCGCAATCAAGTTCCTAGATAGGCGTGATGTATACGTGCTCACTACAATTCATGATGAGAGCACTTCTCCCATCACGTTTGGGGTCAGATGGCCGATGTCCACAAGCCCATCTGTATACTCGATTACAATAAGTACATGGGTGGAGTGGACAAGAACGACCAGGTTCTTCAACCATACAATGCGTGTCGTAAAACTCGCACTTGGTACAAGAAACTGTTTACCCACCTGATTCAGATGGCAACATATAATGCGTATGTTGTTTACCGTCAGACAACAACAGGAAGACTCATGACTTTCCTTGACTTCCAGTTGTCTGTAATTGAAAGCCTCACTGCTGTTACAGAAGAAGCAGCAGCCTCCACCTCATATGTTCTGGAGGATGTGGCAAGGCTGCAGGAGCGACACTTTGCTGATCGCATACCTAAAACACCCAAAAAGGATCGTCCATGTCGTCCCTGTAAAGTGTGCTCAAAGCATGGAAAGCGGCAGGAGAGTCGGTATTACTGTCCCCAGTGTCCATCACAACCAGGCCTCTGTATCCCTACTTGCTTTACGTTGTATCATACTAAAGCAAAGTTCTGGGAAATCGACTGAGTTTGAGCTGCTGTTGGGTAATCCTTTCAGTGGCAGTGCATGGATACCGAACGTCCATGGGCCACTGCTTTGTTAGGCAAGGAGCCACAGAATTTTACTTCATCATGGACTTCCTTTTGGCGTGGTCGGTGTTCTGTTCAATTAACATGCATTTTCTTCCCCCTACTGCATATACTAGTGGACAGAACATATGCCACATTGCCACGGAGTACCCTTTCTTCACCTGCATGTCTACCTTACTTTCAACGGTAGATATGCTCTCTCAGTTTGAGGAATCACTTTGTACGGCATACTTGGAAACCCCCAACTTGCTTCCACAAACTACTATAGGTTCACTTGGCTATTATACAGGATTAGCCAGGACTCTGATGAGAACAGAGACATGGATGGGTAAGGAAAGCTTATGGTAGGAGTGCCTTCACAGGGTTATTGCACAGGTAGAAGGCAGATAGTAAAGGTAGTACAGATGTACATCATCTACACCTATGGATTCAAACCCATTGGTGCCATCCCTGCACTGAAGGAGAATGACTTGTATAGGTCAGTGTTTGACCTGCTTTTCATGTTCATCCTCCATCAGAACTTAGTAGATGTTCAGTTTGCTGTATAAGTGCATTATAGTCACATCACTGCACATAATGTTGGCTGGGACATATGCTACGTTCTCATGGACTCCCCTATGTACCAAACACTACCCTTTTCCATAGCCTATGACCTTCTCTTTAGGGAACATCATGAGAAATCCCCAGCATGTCTCCCTTAGTTTCAAAGGTAGATATGCTCACTCAGTTCGAGGAACCGCTTTGTACGGCATACTCGGACACCCCCAACTTGCATCCACAAACTGGAAGGAGTTGGATTTAGCACAGAGAGTGCGTTAAAGGCGCATGAAAAACATGTCTTCCTGAGCCTCAGGTGGCTGTCACAGGAGTCATTAGTAAAGGTTTGTTACGCATGCATTTGGTAATGTTAAGGAAGAAGGAGGCAGGTAGCCTATGACCTTCTCTTTAGGTAACAGCATGAGAAATCCCCAGCATGTCTCCCTTAGTTTCAAAGGTAGATATGCTCACTCAGTTCGAGGAATCGCTCTGTACGGCATACTCGGACACCCCCAACTTGCATCCACAAACTGGAAGGAGTTGGATTTAGCACAGAGAGTGCGTTAAAGGCGCATGAAAAACATGTCTTCCTGAGCCTCAGGTGGCTGTCACAGGAGTCATTAGTAAAGATTCGTTATGCATTCATTTGGTAATGTTAAGGAAGAAGGAGGCAGTTACTTGACAGGTGGTAAAATGTAGTCAAACTTATTCCGTTCTGTGGCGTGTGAATGTGATGGGCCCTTGTCTGGCAGCGGTAAGTTAATGTGAGTGGAGTGATTGGTTGGATTGGGCCCGTGGCTGGCGATATGAAAGGGTTGTTTGTTGTGCGTGAATGGCATGTGAATGGACTATAAAGAGGTTGGTGCCTGGACACGGCTTTATGGCCCACCTTCAGAAGGCTTGGTTTCAATATTCAGATACTTTGATGAGTAATCATGCTTTGAAACCATAATTTCTGGAGGTGCTAAAACCAACCAGTGTGAGTGGTGGGTTAACTTAACAAACTAGTACCAGGGGAGTCCAAGGGTGCAGGACTTGCATGGCTCTCACCAGTTTTCCTTCACCCAGAATCCCCTTGAAATTACATTATGTGCTTAAAAAACACATTTTCCTTGCATTCCAATGAGCAGAAGTCCAGGGATCTGCAGGGATCCTCAAAATTCCTACCACCCAGTGTTTCCCCACTTGTCCTGATAAAAACACAACCATGCTTGTGTGCCTGCGCCTAGTGCCTGCTTCAGGAATGAATCACTCCAGGGTTAACAGTAGACCTCAAGCAAGGACTACCATTGACCCTTGTGTGATCCATTCCTGTCGCGGGCGCTAGGCCTACC
Source organism: Pleurodeles waltl (assembly GCF_031143425.1). NCBI lineage: Eukaryota > Metazoa > Chordata > Amphibia > Caudata > Salamandridae > Pleurodeles > Pleurodeles waltl. The sequence goes on from NC_090443.1 coordinate 860,925,551, forward strand.
CACACAAGTGAGGTATCATTTTTATCGGGAGACTTGGGGGGACGCTGGGTGGAAGGAAATTTGTGGCTCCTCTCAGATTCCAGAACTTTCTGTCACCGAAATGTGAGGAAAACTTGGTTTTTTAGCCACTTTTTGAGGTTTGCAAAGGATTCTGGGTAACAAAACCTGGTCAGAGCCCCGCAAGTCACCCCATCTGGGATTCCCCTAGGTCTCTAGTTTTCAAAAATGCACAGGTTTGGTAGGTTTCCCTAGGTGCCGGCTGAGCTAGAGGCCAAAATCTACAGGTAGGCACTTTGCAACAAACACCTCTGTTTTCTTTCAAAATATTTGATGTGTCCACGTTGCGTTTTGGGGCATTTCCTGTCGCGGGCGCTAGGCCTACCCACACAAGTGAGGTATCACTTTTATCGGGAGACTTGGGGGGACGCTGGGTGGAAGGAAATTTGTGGCTCCTCTCAGATTCCAGAACTTTCTGTCACCGAAATGTGAGGAAAACTTGTTTTTTTAGCCACTTTTTGAGGTTTGCAAAGGATTCTGGGTAACAGAACCTGGTCAGAGCCCCGCAAGTCACCCCATCTTGGATTCCCCTAGGTCTCTAGTTTTAAAAAATGCACAGGTTTGGTAGGTTTCCCTAGGTGCCGGCTGAGCTAGAGGCCAAAATCTACAGGTAGGCACTTTGCAACAAACACCTCTGTTTTCTTTCAAAATATTTGATGTGTCCACGTTGCGTTTTGGGGCATTTCCTGTTGCGGGCGCTAGGCCTACCCACACAAGTGAGGTATCATTTTTATCAGGAGACTTGGGGGGATGCTGGGTGGAAGGAAATTTGTGGCTCCTCTCAGATTCCAGAACTTTCTGTCACCGAAATGTGAGGAAAACTTGTTTTTTTAGCCACTTTTTGAGGTTTGCAAAGGATTCTGGGTAACAGAACCTGGTCAGAGCCCCGCAAGTCACCCCATCTTGGATCCCCCTAGGTCTCTAGTTTTCAAAAATGCACAGGTTTGGTAGGTTTCCCTAGGTGCCGGCTGAGCTAGAGGCCAAAACCTACAGGTAGGCACTTTGCAAAAAACACCTCTGTTTTCTTTCCAAAAATTTGATGTGTCCACGTTGCGTTTTGGGGCATTTCCTGTCGCGGGCGCTAGGCCTACCCACACAAGTGAGGTATCATTTTTATCGGGAGACTTGGGGGGACGCTGGGTGGAAGGGAATTTGTGGCTCCTCTCAGATTCCAGAACTTTCTGTCACCGAAATGTGAGGAAAACTTGTTTTTTTTGCCACTTTTTGAGGTTTGCAAAGGATTCTGGGTAACAGAACCTGGTCAGAGCCCCGCAAGTCACCCCATCTTGGATTCCCCTAGGTCCCTAGTTTTAAAAAATGCACAGGTTTGGTAGGTTTCCCTAGGTGCCGGCTGAGCTAGAGGCCAAAATCTTCAGGTAGGCACTTTGCAAAAAACACCTCTGTTTTCTTTCAAAATATTTGATGTGTCCACGTTGCGTTTTGGGGCATTTCCTGTCGCGGGCGCTAGGCCTACCCACACAAGTGAGGTATCATTTTTATCGGGAGACTTGGGGGGACGCTGGGTGGAAGGAAATTTGTGGCTCCTCTCAGACTCCAGAACTTTCTGTCACCGAAATGTGAGGAAAACTTGTTTTTTTTGTCACTTTTTGAGGTTTGCAAAGGATTCTGGGTAACAGAACCTGGTCAGAGCCCCGCAAGTCACCCCATCTTGGATTCCCCTAGGTCTCTAGTTTTCAAAAATGCACAGGTTTGGTAGGTTTCCCTTGGTGCCGGCTGAGCTAGAGGCCAAAATCTACAGGTAGGCACTTTGCAACAAACACCTCTGTTTTCTTTCAAAATATTTGATGTGTCCACGTTGCGTTTTGGGGCATTTCCTGTCACGGGCGCAGGCCTACCCACACAAGTGAGGTATCATTTTTATCGGGAGACTTGGGGGGACGCTGGGTGGAAGGAAATTTGGGGCTCCTCTCAGATTCCAGAGCTTTCTGTCACCGAAATGTGAGAAAAACTTGTTTTTTTAGCCACTTTTTGAGGTTTGCAAAGGATTCTGGGTAACAGAACCTGGTCAGAGCCCCGCAAGTCACCCCATCTTGGATTCCCCTAGGTCTCTAGTTTTACAAAATGCACAGGTTTGGTAGGTTTCCCTAGGTGCCGGCTGAGCTAGAGGCCAAAATCTACAGGTAGGCACTTTGCAAAAAACACCTCTGTTTTCTTTCCAAAAATTTGATGTGTCCACGTTGCGTTTTGGGGCATTTGCTGTCACGGGCGCTAGGCCTACCCATACAAGTGAGGTATCATTTTTATCGGGAGACTTGGGGGGACGCTGGGTGGAAGTTAATTTGTGGCTCCTATCAGATTCCAGAACTTTCTGTCACCGAAATGTGAGGAAAACCTGTTTTTATTGCCACTTTTTGAGGTTTGCAAAGGATTCTGGGTAACAGAACCTGGTCAGAGCCCCGCAAGTCACCCCATCTTGGATTCCCCTAGGTCTCTAGTTTTCAAAAATGCACAGGTTTGGTAGGTTTCCCTAGGTGCCGGCTGAGCTAGAGGCCAAAATCTACAGGTAGGCACTTTGCAAAAAACACCTCTGTTTTCTTTCAAAATATTTGATGTGTCCACGTTGCGTTTTGGGGCATTTCCTGTCGCGGGCGCTAGGCCTACCCACACAAGTGAGGTATCATTTTTATCGGGAGACTTGGGGGGACGCTGGGTGGAAGGAAATTTGTGGCTCCTCTCAGATTCCAGAACTTTCTGTCACCGAAATGTGAGGAAAACTTGTTTTTTTTGCCACTTTTTGAGGTTTGCAAAGGATTCTGGGTAACAGAACCTGGTCAGAGCCCCGCAAGTCACCCCATCTTGGATTCCCCTAGGTCCCTAGTTTTTAAAAATGCACAGGTTTGGTAGGTTTCCCTAGGTGCCGGCTGAGCTAGAGGCCAAAATCTTCAGGTAGGCACTTTGCAAAAAACACCTCTGTTTTCTTTCAAAATATTTGATGTGTCCACGTTGCGTTTTGGGGCATTTCCTGTCGCGGGCGCTAGGCCTACCCACACAAGTGAGGTATCATTTTTATCGGGAGACTTGGGGGGACGCTGGGTGGAAGGAAATTTGTGGCTCCTCTCAGATTCCAGAACTTTCTGTCACCGAAATGTGAGGAAAACTTGTTTTTTTTGCCACTTTTTGAGGTTTGCAAAGGATTCTGGGTAACAGAACCTGGTCAGAGCCCCGCAAGTCACCCCATCTTGGATTCCCCTAGGTCTCTAGTTTTAAAAAATGCACAGGTTTGGTAGGTTTCCCTTGGTGCCGGCTGAGCTAGAGGCCAACATCTACAGGTAGGCACTTTGCAACAAACACCTCTGTTTTCTTTCAAAATATTTGATGTGTCCACGTTGCGCTTTGGGGCATTTCCTGTCACGGGCGCCAGGCCTACCCACACAAGTGAGGTATCATTTTTATCGGGAGACTTGGGGGGACGCTGGGTGGAAGGAAATTTGTGGCTCCTCTCAGATTCCAGAGCTTTCTGTCACCGAAATGTGAGAAAAACTTGTTTTTTTAGCCACTTTTTGAGGTTTGCAAAGGATTCTGGGTAACAGAACCTGGTCAGAGCCCCGCAAGTCACCCCATCTTGGATTCCCCTAGGTCTCTAGTTTTCAAAAATGCACAGGTTTGGTAGGTTTCCCTAGGTGCCGGCTGAGCTAGAGGCCAAAATCTACAGGTAGGCACTTTGCAAAAAACACCTCTGTTTTCTTTCAAAATATTTGATGTGTCCACGTTGCGTTTTGGGGCATTTCCTGTCGCGGGCGCTAGGCCTACCCACACAAGTGAGGTATCATTTTTATCGGGAGACTTGGGGGGACGCTGGGTGGAAGGAAATTTGTGGCTCCTCTCAGATTCCAGAACTTTCTGTCACCGAAATGTGAGGAAAACTTGTTTTTTTTGCCACTTTTTGAGGTTTGCAAAGGATTCTGGGTAACAGAACCTGGTCAGAGCCCCGCAAGTCACCCCATCTTGGATTCCCCTAGGTCCCTAGTTTTTAAAAATGCACAGGTTTGGTAGGTTTCCCTAGGTGCCGGCTGAGCTAGAGGCCAAAATCTTCAGGTAGGCACTTTGCAAAAAACACCTCTGTTTTCTTTCAAAATATTTGATGTGTCCACGTTGCGTTTTGGGGCATTTCCTGTCGCGGGCGCTAGGCCTACCCACACAAGTGAGGTATCATTTTTATCGGGAGACTTGGGGGGACGCTGGGTGGAAGGAAATTTGTGGCTCCTCTCAGATTCCAGAACTTTCTGTCACCGAAATGTGAGGAAAACTTGTTTTTTTTGCCACTTTTTGAGGTTTGCAAAGGATTCTGGGTAACAGAACCTGGTCAGAGCCCCGCAAGTCACCCCATCTTGGATTCCCCTAGGTCTCTAGTTTTAAAAAATGCACAGGTTTGGTAGGTTTCCCTTGGTGCCGGCTGAGCTAGAGGCCAACATCTACAGGTAGGCACTTTGCAACAAACACCTCTGTTTTCTTTCAAAATATTTGATATGTCCACGTTGCGCTTTGGGGCATTTCCTGTCACGGGCGCTAGGCCTACCCACACAAGTGAGGTATCATTTTTATCGGGAGACTTGGGGGGACGCTGGGTGGAAGGAAATTTGTGGCTCCTCTCAGATTCCAGAGCTTTCTGTCACCGAAATGTGAGAAAAACTTGTTTTTTTAGCCACTTTTTGAGGTTTGCAAAGGATTCTGAGTAACAGAACCTGGTCAGAGCCCCGCAAGTCACCCCATCTTGGATTCCCCTAGGTCTCTAGTTTTAAAAAATGCACAGGTTTGGTAGGTTTCCCTAGGAGCCGGCTGAGCTAGAGGCCAAAATCTACAGGTAGGCACTTTGCAAAAAACACCTCTGTTTTCTTTCCAAAAATTTGATGTGTCCACATTGCGTTTTGGGGCATTTCCTGTCACGGGCGCTAGGCCTACCCACACAAGTGAGGTATCATTTTTATCAGGAGACTTGGTGGGACGCTGGGTGGAAGGACATTTGTGGCTCCTCTCAGGTTCCAGAACTTTCTGTCACCGAAATGTGAGGAAAACCAGTTTTTTTTGCCACTTTTTGAGGTTTGCAAAGGATTCTGGGTAACAGAACCTGGTCAGAGCCCCGCAAGTCACCCCATCTTGGATTCCCCTAGGTCTCTAGTTTTCAAAAATGCACAGGTTTGGTAGGTTTCCCTAGGTGCCGGCTGAGCTAGAGGCCAAAATGTACAGGCAGGCACTTTGCAAAAAACAGCTGTGTTTTCTGTAAAAAAATGGGATGTGTCCACGTTGCGTTTTGGGGCATTTCCTGTCGCAGGCGCTAGGCCTACCCACACAAGTGAGGTATCATTTTTATCGGGAGACCTGGGGGAACATAGAATAGCAAAACAATTGTTATTGCCCCTTATCTTTCTCTGCATTTTTTCCTTCCAAATATAAGAGAGTGAGTAAAAAAAATTCTATTTGAGAAATGCCCTGCAATTCACATGCTAGTATGAGCACCCCGGAATTCAGAGATGTGCATAAAACCACTGCTCCTCAAAACCTTATCTTGAGCCAATTTTGGAAATGCAAAGGTTTTCTTGATACCTATTTTTCACTCTTCATATTTCAGCAAATGAATTGCTGTATACCCTGTATAGAATGAAAACCAACTGCAGGGTGCAGCTCATTTATTGGCACTAGGTACCTAGGGTTCTTGATGAACCTACAAGCCCTTTATATCCCCGCAACCAGAAGAGTCCAGCAGACATAACGGTATATTGCTTTCAAAAATCTGACATCGCAGGACAAAATTACAGAGTAAAACAGAAAGAAAAATGGCTGTTGTTTTCAGCTCAATTTCAATATTCTTTTATTTCAGCTGTTATTTTCTGTAGGAAAACCTTGTAGGATCTACACAAATAACCCCTTGCTGAATTCAGAATTTTGTCTAGTTTTCAGAAATGTTTAGCTTTCTGGGATCCAGCATTGGTTTCATACCCATTCCTGTCACTAACTGGAAGGAGACTGAAAGCACCAAAAATAGTAAAAATGGGGTATGTCCCAGTAAAATGCCAAATTTGTGTTGAAAAATGTGGTTTTCTGATTCAAGTCTGCCCGTTCCTGAAAGGTGGGAAGATGGTGATTTCAGCACCAGAAACCCTTTGTTGATGGCATTTTCAGGGAAAAAACCACAAGCCTTCTTCGGCGGCCCTTTCTTCCCATTTTTTTGGAAAAAACGAAATTTTCACTGTATTTTGGCTAATTTCTTGGTCTCCTTCAGGGGAAACCACAAACTCTGGGTACCATTAGAACCCCTAGGATGTTGGAAAAAAAGGACTCAAATTTGGCGTGGATAGCTTATGTGCACAAAAAGTTATGAAGGCCTAAGCGCGAACTACCCCAAATAGCCAAAAAAGGGCCCAGCACTGGGGGGGGAAACGGCCCAGCAGCTAAGGGGTTAAGAATAAAAACATTGTACAGTTTTCTATGAAATATATGGATTTTTTTTATTTAAAAGCATAGGGAATTTTTGGGAATTGATATAAGAGAGAGGCATTTCCTTTTAAGAATATATCTTATTCCCTGGCTCTCTCTTTGTATTGTTCCAGGGACCCCTTTATTTACTTTCCAAGGATTGCACAGATTTGTGGTTTGTGATTCAAGTCCCGTATCCTTACTGGGAAGAGACTTATTGTGCAAGACGAGGTGTTCAATCACCTGTTCTAATGAGGGAATTGAGGTACAGACAAACAGTGATGATGAAGGGGAGGAACAGGGTTCAGAGCCTAAAACTGAGGCGACGGATGAGGAATATCCTCTGATTAACTTCTTCCTGATGTTTACAGTAGCTGATCTCTCGGCAGACATACAGGGAACAGTTCAAGAAAGGGTGTGGGCCCTGACAGGAAAAGAAGTAGGGTTGACAAAAGGAGTAGAACCAGTAAAAGTCAGTGTGAAGCCTAAAGCTGCGTTCCCCCAGATACCGCTTTATCATATGGCGCAAGATGTCCTTGTAAAGGTTGCGCAAATCATTGCAGATTTTGTGAAACAGGGATTTCTGAAGGAGGTGTTGAATAGTCTGTGTAATTCACCAAAAGGGACTGAGAAAGCCTTGTGGGAAGGTTCGATTGTCCAAGATTTGAGGAAGATCAATGACATAGTGGTGAAGTGTTGCCCAGTAGTGCCAAATCCTGCTGTGATTATGTTTCAGATCCCATGCGATGCAGAATGGTTCACAGTAATTGATCTGTCCCAAGCGTTCTTTTCTGTGCCTCTTCATGAGGACAGCCAATTTCTCTTCAGTTTTAAATTTTTGGACAAGGTCTACCGTTGGTGTCGAATTCCTCAAGGGTTTTCAGAATCACCTTCCATATTTAATCAGATATTGAAGAAGAATTTGGAGTCATTGGAGCTGCCTTTCCAATCGACTCTAGTGCAATACATTGATGATTTATTGATCGCATCTAAAACAAGGGATGAGTGCAAGTATGATTCGATTGCTTTGCTAAATCACTTCGGAAAGAATGGGCACAAGGTGTCCCTGAAAAAATTGCAATATTGTCAGAAAGAGGTGAAGTATTTGGGTCATCAGATCGAGAAAGGGTCAAGGAAGTTATCCAGAGAGAGAATAACGGCAGTGTTACAGATGAATCCCCCAACGGCATGGAGAGATGTTAGGATGTTTCTAGGAATGGTGGATTACTGTTGTCAATGGATCCCAAATTTTTCAATCATTTCTAAGCCATTTGTAGAGGCTGACAGTCAAAGAGAACCAGGATGCCATAGTTTTGACGGAGAAGGAAATGAGGGCTTTCACTGAGTTAAGAGAGAGCATGTGTAGGGCTCCAGCTTTAGGTATGCCTGATTACACGAAGTCCTTTGTTCTGTTTTGTCATGAACGTGATGCATGTTCTTTGTCTGCCTTGACACAGGTCCATGGAGATGTGAACCGACCAGTAGCTTATTTTTCAGCTACTTTGGACTCAGTTGCAGCAGCCTTACCGGGTTGTTTGCGTGCAGTAGCAGCAGTTGGACAAACCCTTACACAGTGTGAAGGCATAGTGATGGGACATCCTTTAACAGTCATGGTCCCTCACTCAGTTGAGATTCTCCTAACACGAACGAAAACGCAGCACATGACAAATGCAAGGTTGACGAAATATGAAACGATTATATTGGGGTCACCAAATGCAACGGTAAAAAGATGTACAGTGTTGAACCCGGCAACTTTGCTTCCAAGTGAGAATACAGAGGTTGAAAATGTGGAAGATGTAGAACATGATTGTCTTGAGGTAACAGAAATGTGCACCAAACCAAGACCTGATATTAAAGATACCCAATTGGAGGAAAATGGCCAAATTATCTTTGTTGATGGCTCATGTTTGAGAGACTCAGTAGGAGTGCTGAGAGCCAGATATGCTGTATACATGATTTCTGGTATCCTGGAAGCGTCCTGGCTTCAAGGAGTGCATTCCGCTCACGGAGCTGAACTGGTAGCTCTTACCAGAGCTTGTCATGTCTCTGCTCAGATGAGAGTGACTATCTATACTAATAGCAGATATGGATTTGGAACTGTCCTTGATTTTGGCCAACTATAGTCGCAGAGGGGTTATTTGACCTCCTCTGGTTCGCCAGTGAAAAATGGTGAAAGAATTCCTGCACGCGATTCAGTTACCTCATGAAATTGCCATGGTGAAATGCAGTGCACACCTGAAGTCACAAGACTTTGTTTCAACGGGAAATGGATATGCGGATCAAGTCGCAAGGTTTTGCGCATTGAACTGTATATTGTTTAAGGATCAATGGGAATTGTTGTCTAAAAAAGAAAATGAGACATGTACAGGTTACGCATTGAGGGTGATTGACACGTTAGAAGAGTTGAGATTGTTGCAGGGTCGTGCCAGCAAAGATGAGAAGTGTTCTTGGGTTAGGATGCAATGCATACAAAGACCAGATGATTTGTGGGTTTCAGACGAGGGGAAAATGGTTTTGCCAAACAGTGTCTTGTCACAATTTGCAAGGTTTTACCATGGCCAAGCACACATTGGGAGGGATGCTAAGATCAGGTTGTTCAAGATTGACCGGTTTAATCCAAAATGTAGACAAGCTGCAGAGGTGATATGCCATCGTTGTATCATCTGTCAACAGATGAACGCGGGGAAAGGGACAGTGGTGAATTTGAGCCACATTGGGAGAGCTGGAGGTCCATTTAGCAGAATGCAATTGGATTTCATTGAAATGCCTGTGTGTGGAGGTTTGAGATATGTGTTGGTGATTGTGTGTATCTTTAGTCACTGGATTGAAGTTTATCCTAAACGCAGGAATGACAGCCTCACAGTAGCGAAGCTGCTGCTTAGGGGATTGATACCGCGTTTTGGTTTTCCGATCTCTTTAGAATCAGATAGGGGAAGTCACTTCAACAATGAGGTGGGCAGCACTGAACATTGAGCAGAAGTTGCATTGCAGCTACCGCCCTGAGGCATCAGGACTAGTGGAACAGATGAATGCTACCCTGAAATCGAGAAAGGCGAAAATGTGCGCAGCAACAAATTTGAAATGGCCCGACGCACTACCTTTAGTGTTAATGTCAATGAGAAATACCCCTAACAAGAAGACGGGACTGTCTCCACAGGAGCTTCTCATGGGTCAAGCTATGAGACTGCCCGCAGTACCTGCAAATGCTCTTGTGAATATCACGGATGATATCATGTTGGACTACTGCAAGGGTCTGGCTGATGTGGCCCGCTCTTTTTCTCACCAGGCGGAAGCTACCACCCTGCCACCGATTCATGATCCAGGACACAACCTGAAAGCTGGTGACTGGGTTGTCATCAAGAAACACGTAAGGAAGACGTGCTTGGAGCCACGTTGGAAGGGACCCTACCAAGTGATACTAACGACTACCACTGCTGTGAAGTGTGCAGGAGTTCCGAACTGGATCCATGTCAGTCACACGAAAAAGGTGGCGTGTCCGACTGATGAGGAAGTTGAGTTGTTGAAAGTACCAACAACAGAAAAGGAAGTCTCAGGGCCGGAGAGTAATTGAAGGGGAACTGAGACAGAAGCAGAGCCTGGTCACTCCAGTAAGAGACGAAGGAGAAGAGATCCAGAGAGGTGACAGTGAGCCTATCTCAACTGAGGCAACAGGGGAACCTAGTCCAACAGAGGTTTTCTCAGAAGTAGACAATTATGAGAATGAGCCAGAGCACTTGACAGACCCAGAAGGTGAAGGAGTTGAGAGGGAAGAGAGTCAGATTGTCCAAACTCCTCCTGAGTAGATTGCAGATCCATCAAGCAAAAACACCTTTGAGTCAAGAGAAAGAGAAGAGATGCCACAAGAAGGATCAAAGACCAGAGAGATACTGAAAGGAGACAAGTGGCCAGAGTCTCAAGTGAAAAAGGGGAAAGTGGTTGTTGAAGATGGTATAGAAGAAGAAATTGACACAACAAGGAGAGAAGATCTAAGTGAAGGAGAGTTGCAAGGTGATCGCAAGTTGAAAAGAAAGAGAGTAGCGAATAGGAGGTACGACGGTCCTGAATGGGCGTATGCAACGACAACTGAATGGCAACAGGAGTTCCTGGCGTTCTGTTTTGATCGAGAGATCCCAGGTCAATATTTTGGCACCTGAGTCTGGCTGAAGGATCTGAAAGTCTGTAAAGATTTGAGCTAAGATCGAACTTGATAAAGAGACTGTGACATTACCGGATGAGACTTTGAAAGCCTGAATTGACTTTTGAAAACTGATTTAGACAAGCTGCTAACCTGAATTGACAAAGGATCCTGGGAGAAAGACTGAAAGCTTTAAATAATTGCTGAAAGAAGATTTGCTTGTTCTGACTTTTGATGCGGGAGAGAATTATTAACCATCCTCTGTTGTTGATTGTTTGAATTAACCATCCTCCACTTTCTGATTCTTTACAGATCATGGCTAACATTAGACAGGAGAATGAAAGGAGTAGGCGTTGTAAATACTTACGTGTTGGTTTGAGTATTGTGTGTATGACATTGATTGTGGTTGTGATTGTGGGTATGACACTAATGGATAAGAGTGGGACTAACAATGCTACAATTCCTGAGACTACCACTGCACTAACTGCTTGGGAGAGGTTTGAGCTGGACGAGAGATATTTGCATGAGGGAATATAATGAAAAAGGGGAACTTTCGACTACTGTTTTCTATTGCTTGCTGAGTGAGTATGTGGGGACAATGGAGGCGAAGGATTGCTTTGTGTGCACACAGATTCCTGTTTCGGTACAAGAGGGGGTTACCTATCATAGCTTGATGTTAACCTATGGGATAAGCTGTAGTCTGCTACTAACAAGATTTTATAATATCCAATACTTCTATTCTAATGATGATTTGGTGTTTTCTTATGTACCTATAATAGAGGATTTGAGTAGTGTAGCTAGATACTACAGTATAACGTTAGTTAAAGGATTCTTTGAGCGACTTTGACAATTAGTACGTCATATGCACATCGCAATAATCTGACATGCTTGCTTACACCTGGAGAGAAAAGCTTTTTAGATCACACGGAGGATAGAAGGAGGGCCTTAAAGGGTAAATTGGAAAAAGGATTGCAGCAGCGAGCCTTTGTTAGTAGTGAAATTTGTAGTGCAATCAGAGAACAAGGGAAGCTAGCTTTAGATGCATTACAAGTAGAGAAGCTTTGTATATCTAGGCCGAAATCATATTATGACGATGTGTTTGTGGGAATGAGTGAATGTAAGCATGTGTTTTCGTTTCAGAGTAAATGGATGTTCATGATAAATGGGCAGGATTTAGTGATCCCAGGGATCTATTACATCAGTGGGCTTAATGCTTATTACCGTCTTCCAAAGTGGTGGCATGGGACATGTTACTTGGGGATAGTTTTCCCACAGATATATCAACTTGAAGATTTGACAAGGTTTCCAAAGTTGTCTGAATTACATCGTACTAGACAGAAAAGACAGATCGCTTCTGGTGTAGTGGGAGACATATTTGGGGCGATAATCCCTTCAGTAGGGGTTATTTTGAATTCGATAAAGATTTGAAAGTTGTCTACTATTGTGGATAACATGCTGACAAATTTTTCAGGGGCTATACTCCTGTTGGATACTGAACTTGCTGCGGAGCGGGCTATGACTCTTCAAAACAGGCTTGCTTTAGACATTCTTTTAGCAAAAAAATGCAGAGTTTGTAGGATGCTTAATGAGCATCATTGTTGCGCATATATACCAGATAATAGTAATGAGATTAGAAGTATGCTTACTAACTTGACTAGGTATAGTACTGACTTGAAGGATTTGAAAGAACCTGGTGTTTGGGAAAAGGTTGGAAGAGGTTTTGCTTCAGTGGGGAATTGGCTTAGCAACATTTGACATGGGATATTGTCTAAAATAATCCAGGGGATATTGATTGTTATAGCTTTCCTATTTGGATTATGGGTGGCATGTAAAATTTGCAAAAAGATCAAATTGAATAAGGTGAAAAATAATAGGAGGGAAGAAAAAGAAAGGGAAAAATTGTTTAGGGAAAAATCAAGGGAAAAGCCAATAAGTGAAGAGATTGAAATGACTAAATTCTGATTGATGTAAAATTTGTGGGGAAGGTTTTGTGTGATGACAAGTGTCCTCAGAGGAGGGATTGTTGGAGTGTGTCTTTTAAGATTAATGTTACTTACATAATCTTGCAAGTATATTGTATGAGGAAGCTGCGTAGAAAATGTGTTAACATAGAAAATAATGCATGCATTTGAAATGTGCTCACGGGGAGTGGCTACAAATGTATACAAAGACTAATGAAAAGCTTATTAATTCTGAATTTATTGTGCAATAATGTTTTGAATTTGTATTAATATATCATAATTAGAGTTATATGTTAAGAGTTTTGCTTTATTAAAATTAGAGGTCCTTAGCTTAGCAAGGGTTTTGGGCCTAGCTGCCTGGCATCATATTGAATTGTATTTTTCTAATGTGTAAATGCGCTGTTTCCTGAAGGACACAAAGCTGTATTTTTTCAGGGGCTATATGTGTGTAGCTGTAGTAAATTCTTTCTCATGAGAACTGACTCGCTCAAGGCGACATTCTTGCTGGATGCAACAGTGTAATTCGTAACAGGTGCAAGGTTAACCGTACTAGGAGAAGACAATGAAGACACTGACTGAAGCGTAAAAGTGTAACATTTTCTACCTGACATTCCAACCGTGACGACGTCAATAACATGGACCAATCCGCGACATGAGACCTGGGGTTTGTGGAAAATTCTAACAAGATGCTTTCTGAATTGTTGGACAGAGATAACGATGCACCAAATTTTATCAAATGAGGAATTAGGGAACAACTAGACAGTTTTGATTTAACGGTGTAACCCAAGGGAAACGGGAGCCACTTTTCATTTCCACTTTGATGGGGACATTTGCCTTTTCCTTTGCCATAAGACTTATGTCACTTGCCATTTTCCGGACGCTTCAAACCCATACTTTAGAGTTAAATTGTCCTGTCACTTCAAAATATCCTCTTCCCCATTCTTGTCTGATATTAACTTCTCCTCCATCTGAGGGAAGAAATTTGTTTTATGAACTATGCTATCTTGATATTTTACCTCGTCCTATCTTTTCTGATGGTGAATCCACTGATGTCCTGAGGACGAAGACTGACGCTGTTTGCTGATCTGTTGGATTGGTAACTATCCTGTGCGAAATTTGTGATTGTCTGTTTGCCTTTTCTTTCTAGGTACCAACTGCTATTTTGATAGAGGCCTTAGTTTAGATGTTTTCCAAATTTGTATTTACTAAAATGTTTTGCATGAGGCCCAACATGCTAATGCTAATTTGTGGTTAGTTAAGGCGATCACAATTATCCTATGCAAATAGACAAATGACTGAGTTCTTGCTTTGTTGAATCAAGTGTACTAATGATACTCTGCTAAGTTGCTTCATATTAATGACGTGCATAAATATTGAATGAATATTAGCCGATGCATTGATTAAGTTGTGCTCTGATTGCTAATTGGTAGTGTTCCTATGAGTTTATTGTTAATAAGATTAACAGACATGATGTTAGATTGTAACCAATAGGGAAATAAATACCTTAACTTTTGACTAAACTGGTGTGGTTATTCGTGAACTGAGGAGTTATGGTGAGTTCAATGATTACGTTTTATTAAATGTTTATCCATTAGTAATCATTATTATTGATTGTTTATTGATTCATTGATTGGTGATACCAAGAAAATATTTTGTGGTGGGAAGTCCCCAAACGTGGTCAAAAGGTTTGTCGACCTAAACGCGTCTCCTTGTAAGTTTACTTATTACACATTCGAAGAAATTCTAATAAGAAAACCCAGTGAGCTCATTATTTGGCACTTACTGAAATCCAGATCCAGTGCATAAAAATTAAAGATGATGTGAGCCAAGGTTTCTTGGCCCTCTTGCATAGATTTTCAGTGGTCCTTGGATTCATGTTTGGAGCCTGTGCGTCCGGAGATAGAGCAAAAGAGACAGGCATCCAAATTACCCTGAGCTCCAATTCTTTAGTAATGCTTATTCACACATGTCATATAGGCCCTCATTCTGACCTTGGCGGTCTTTTCGCAAGACCGCCGAGTTACCGCCGCGGTGAAGACCGCCGACCGCGGCGGTATGCCGCTGTGCGCATTCTGACCGCTGGGAGCGTTCCGCCGGAAAACCGCCAGCAGCCACACTGGCGGTCGGCGGGAAAGTGGAGACTGGTCAACCTCCACCGCCACGCCAGCAGAACACCGCCCACAGAATTACGACCCACATTTCTGTGTGGCGGTCTTCTGTTGGCGGTCTTCTGTTGGCGGTCACCTCCCCATGGCTCCTGTCACCTCCCGGAGGACCAACGCACAAGGTAAGTTGATCGTCCGTGAGGGGAGGGGGTGGGGGGGTGTTGTGTGATGTGTGCGTGCATGGGGGTGTGCGTGGGAGTGTGTAGAGGGGGTGTGTGAGTGCGTGCATGTGGGCGGGGAGTGCTGCTGTGCCTATGGGCAATGTGTGTAGTTCGGCGGGTGCGCATGTCGGCATGTATGTGTGCGGGTATGTGTCCCCGTTGTGTATGTGTGTGTGTAGGGGGTGTGTATATGTGCATGTAGGGGGTGTGTGCATGTCGGGGTGCGTGTATGTGCATGTCGGGGTGGGGGTGGGGAGGGGGTTCGTACCACCTCTGGGGGGTGGAGGGTGTGGGGGGAGGACTCGGGGGGGCAGTGGGGGGTGGGGAGACCCCTATCAGTGCCAGGGAAGGAATTCCCTGGCCCCGATAGTGCCTACCGCCATGGTTCGCATGGCGGTTCCCGACCGCCAGAAACCGCGGCGGTAAGCAGGGTCATGATACCGTTGGCGGTCTTGGGTCGACCGCCGGACCGGAGTGCGCAGACTCCAGCCCGTCGGTCATGACCGCCGTGGCTGTCGGAGTGGGGAAGTGGCGGTCGGTCGCGGCGGTGACCGCCGCGGTCAGAATGCCATTTTTAATACCGCCGGTCTGTTCGCGGTCCGACCGCCGTCTCTCCGCCGACCGCCAAGGTCAGAATGAGGGCCATAGTCTTGCAGGGTTGTTTGTGTACATAAGGATCCTCGCTTTCAGAATCAGAGGAGCCAAGAAATACCGCAGTGATATTATCAGGAGGTTTACTTACAATGACAAGCAATTATGGTAATAACAAGTAAAGATAGGCACAGGCAATTATTTGAAATATGAACAAGAATAATACCCCTATTATTTCCCGTAGTGGTTATTATAGTCTCGAATTCTGTTCTCTGTCGTTTCCTTGAAATATATCCCAGTGACCCAACCTTTCTTCAAGCTCACTCAGGAAAGCATAGCATGTCTACTGCTATGTACTAAATTAAAGGACAGTGCACAAATCAGGCCACCACCGTGTCCCTCGGGATGTTATGTTTCTTCTCTGAAATTCTCAAATCCAGAGTTTTATGCACAATCGCATTTGGCAAAGAAACACCTGAACTTCCAACATATCCAAGGAATGTAAACGTGTGACCAGACTTGCTCACATTTACAAGGTTGTGCGTGGGAACTCTAAATGTTATTCGGTTATAAAAAGATAACCTTAACACAGAAATAGAGAAATACAATAAAAACATAGAAAAACAATAGTCATAAATACATAATTAAGAACATTAAAAAGACTAAAAATTCAAAGAATTACGCCAGCATCTCGCACATTTTAGGAAAGACCCGCATGCTAATTCATCAGACATCATATGTAAATAATAAAAGGCAGGACAACACTGTAAAAAAAACCTTTCCTTTTAAGATGGGAAATACAAATCTGCATCTAAAAGGTGCAGAAAACTCACAAAAGAATATAAAATGCAATAGGCTCTGTAAAGAGGCACCATCACAAGGACATACAAGAATACTTGTCGGTCGAACTGACCTAGAGGGAAGCGCAAGTTACACCTAATAGAGCCCGAATGGGAATCTGATAATGAGCGTCCTTTCCCTCACATTTTAAACCTGAGATAAATAGGACTCAAACCCTGGGTGCACCTTGATTGTAGCAAAATCCTGCACAGGGGGCTTCATCAATTCAACAGCTTCCCTTTTTCCCATAGCGAGTTTTTTAAACTCTGTTTTAACCCAGCGATTATCAGAGATTCTTGAAAGCTGCGGGGACGTTTGTATCTTTGGCCAGCCCAAAAGTAAAATCATTAATCATCAGTACTTTGAGTGTAACCTCTCTCATAGAGGGCCATATTTATCATTTCTTGTAACGCTGCAATTATTAATGAGTGGTGGTGTGATCATCACGATGACACAGCTTAAGAAATCGAAAAATGGGCAATGGGCAGCACTTTGCTCCTTGAATACCTATACAGCAACATGAAACTTGACCGGCTCCCCCCTGTGAGGCAGGTCGTCCTCACAACATGGCAGGGCGCAAGGAGACAAATGGGCTGGTGGGGCAAACTCACTGAGATGTCACCTCTGTGGCATGGTTCCGCCATGTCGCAGGTGGCGCAACTAGAGGGGCTTGGGTAATGGGATCTCATTGATATCTCAACCCTAGGGAATGTTATTGATGGCACAACTCTAAAATTGTTTCAAGGATTACAGTAAGTTATCAACTAAAGCACCACCAATTTCACTGATACCTGCAACTAAGACATGCAGTTTACCCCATCTATTAAAAACCTCGATATTCTACCTGAATTCAATCCTCTCAAGGGAAAACTCCTTTTGGAGGACTCGGGGGACCATGAAATGTCTAGGATATAGCGTTCCCTTGTGATCAACAGCTTACACACACTTTTGGCACTTCAGCAATCCTGGGAAGCCGATATCAACACCCAAGATGATAATGAATGGGCTGAGGCAATACGACCATCTCGGCACCCCTGCACCTAATTCAGTTAAAATACCCACACAGGGTTTAATATACCACACATCATCTGTGTCGCACAGGAATAGTGAACTCTCCCTCATGCCTATGTGTCAGACATCAGAGGGAACATTCATACACATGGTGTTGGTAGTCACAAACTCTGATTGTAAATTTACTACAAAAGCATAGGTTACATGTCTCCACCCACAGAGTATTGTAATTGAATTAACCTTTGTGTGGGGGGTTATGTCCCTCCCTATACTTCTCTTTCATCCTCCCTAATACCTCTCATTTCTCTCTAATCCGATCCTCTTTCTTATCCTGCACCTTTTCCCACCCACTCTCCTGTGTCCCTCCCACATTTGCTACTACATTCAATACTTACATGTTCTGAGACTCCCCAGTCGGGAATGGAGAACTCTGCACATTTAAGTATAGGCAAACCTTACACTTTGTAGTAAGTTTTGTAGTACATTTTGTAGTACCGCAAAACATACTACAAAGTGCAGCTTGTGAATCAGACACTCAATGCCTTTAGCATAGAGAAACCCATAACCTCATAGGGAGAACAATTTAAGTTTTCCAGTTCAGAATTAAGAATAATGTGCTGTTTTCATCACACAATCTGCTAAAACTGCACGCAATTCTACTTTCTGAACAATTGCCCTGATGCAAAATATCCACAAGGGACTTATAGGTGGAAAAATACCATGGGCATATTTAAGCCCCTCGCGGAACTGGAGAGTCACTTTTTGCGATGCTCTAGTGGAGCTGTGCACTGCAACATATTTACAAGGTGGTGCTGTAACCTTTTTGTGGCTTAACGCCGCCAAGTAAATATGGGCTCCTCTGACACAGTTTTCTGCTGCAGAGGGGCATGCAATGAGTGTTACTGTGGGTGTTCTACAGCAACAACCATTGCTTTTGACACTGGCCCAGATTTAAAAGGCATTGAAAATCTGAGGCAGCGCTAAAAACTAAAGCCTCCCCAGGGGTGCCGTTAGCACGGCGCAAGGTGGAGAAATACTTTAATTTCTCCTTGTTTTTGCTTTTTCTATATGCGGCAGAATGCAGCACACATGGAAAAAGCCAAAGTCCATGAATGATGGTTTATGTGCAGGAAGGATGCCTGCGTTAGCAGTTAAATTTAGCACTAGGGAAACACAGGGATGCGCAGTATTTTTGTAAATATGGCGCATCCCTGCGTTTCAGAACTAATGTAGCATGGAGCTGGCAATTTTGCCGCAGCGCCGCACTGCATCAGTTCCATGTAAATATGCCCCCAGGTTCAGTCACAGTTTGCGCTTGCTGACTCAAACTTTGATACAAATGTAGTTAGAATGACATTTTACATATGTCGTGATTCTCAGTATGAGTATGTCAATGTAGCAGCAGATGGATTACAAAGCACTATATAAGCTATCATTGCAAATGGCCTCTTATAAATGATCTGGGTGGAAAAAAGAATGTAATTCTCGATGTGAACTTGCTGCGTCACAATTACCACAGTATCTACAATGGAGGCCTAAGGGTTTCACCTCTCAACCATTCTGCAATACTTTGTAGCAGTTGTGATTTCACAAATCTGACTACTGTGGCTGGAACTCCTAAACTCTATTTGTGTAAACTATTAGAATTTGCCGGTCGTAAATTCTGCCCTGCCCTTATGCTAACATATTAAGGAGTCATAGCCCTAATGTGTCAGTGTATTTTCCAAAGACAGAGAATAGGAAACCCTTTCACACATCAGGCACTATAACGTTTATTCGATTTCGCCAGAGTTCATTAAATTTTGCTAATTTGTATTCTTGGTCTAATTTCTGAAACTACCATGGTATGGCTCCTTGTACTCTTAATTATAGTGTTTGGAGGTCTAGCCTGTCTCTGCGTACTTTTAGTTTCAAATTTTGTTTCATATGAGATAGTTTTTGGACCTTTCAATACTTTTAGGTTACGATTTTGTTTACTGTGAGATGTTTCTTTGCGCTTTCACATTTAATCACATTTAATTAATTAGAATTTGCTCCTAGCAGTATGGAAGCCAATATACTTCATATAAAATTGTAACGTCCACTTTATTTATCATATCATATTCGAATCAGTCAGCTATAGTCAGGTGTATATTGAATGTTGGTATCAAAAGAATGTTTATCTAAAATGATATGCCAGTGCAGGAGATGTTGCACCTCTGGACAATATACTGTTAAATGCTAGACCCTGCATTTCTGGCATTCATGCAGCTCTTATCTCCTAATAAGTCAACTTCAACCCCCTTGTCATTGTCCCATAGCCTTGTTTCTTGAAAATTAAATACTTATTTCTCCGTCCGCCAAATCAAGTAGGTTCTATTTATTTGGCAAAGAAAGTGGAGCAATTAAAACATCACAATTGCAAGACAAGTTAAAAACAACAATATAGATAGAGCAGGGCTACGGAGAGGTGGGCAAAAAATAAAAAAAAACAATTAATGCTATGCAAACAAGTCGGCCACTAGGCCAGAGTTGAGGCGGGGAACACAACTGTGAAACAAGGTAGTAAGAGAGAATAGGGATAATTGTTCAGAGACAGGGATCTGTAGGGACTGCGATCGATAACAAAACAAGTTTTCGGGTAAAACAAAACACCAACTTCAGGATTAACAGAGAGGGGCAGAGGTGGGAATGGGAGGATTCATTCTAAATAAGGCACTGAAGATGGGAAGCGAGGATGCTACTGCCAGTGCTGGGCATGGATTAACACTAGGGATGAAGTAGGGAGGCAATAAGGGACCCATTAAAGATAGTGGCAATTTCAAGGGGTATGAGACTGCGGGTTCTCCGAGGGTCCCCTGTGAAATGAGGAATTATAAATGTTATCAGGAATACAGCACCCGAATCCCCCTGGAATTCCTCATTTTCCACCAGAGTGGCGCTGAGTTTCACTTTGGCTGACTGTAATGAACGCAACGAACCTGAGGTAAATCCACAAATTTTGTATTCCTTTTGGGGTCGATGAGGACAGTAACTCCCATCACTAGCCCTTTCAGAAATAAAGAGACAATGAGGAACAGCCCCTAAGTGGTCTAGGCTGCTAAAGTAAATGGTTAAACGATATGAAGACATGGATAGGCTGCTTAGCTCTCATGTAAACAGTCACTTATATGGCTCTTGGGATTAGGCAATAAAACAAAATAGTTTTTTTAGCCACCAACAGCCACATTTTCTGTTGAAATAGATATGATACAAAGAATTAGCCTAAGTCAGAATGATCAGTCCACAAACGCAGGCGTGCTTCCCTCAAAGGTATTCTTCAATATTTGGAGTCGCCTGTTTTTTTAAACTTGCAATAGCTTGTCCTAGAGGTTGTTTTTGAAAAATGAAGTGTGTCATGCGTTTGTTTGTGCGTCCTTACTTTAGTACCATTCACAGATTTAGAGCCTCATTACCAGGATGGCGGGCAGACTGTCGGTCCGCCAGCCCCACGGATAGGAGGCTGCCATGTAGCTGGTGCCCCTACCCCACTCTCTGGCCCATTACATGGTTTCCACTGGGCCGACTGGTGGAAAGCTCAGAAAACTGCATAGCAGACAGTGTGTATTCCCATGGTGCTGGGCATGGGGGTCCTTGCACTGCCCATGCTACAGACATGGGCAGTACAGGGGCCCCACTGTGGCCCCAACACTGTCTTTCCATGGTGGAGTCCCTGCCATGGAAAGGCTGGCGGAAACAGGAGCTGTGATCAGCACAGCGGCGCTGAGTTCAGCTCTGCCGTGGCTGACCACTAGTCCACCCACCGTCAGCCCGTCAGGAACCTTGTTCGAGGTGGTGATAGGGGTCCGAATGCCAGGGTCGTACTGTGGCAGTTGTACCACATGGATTGCAGCAGTCCGACCGTCACCACGGGGCTAGCGGTCTCAAGACAGCCAGCGTCGTAATGAGACCCTTATAGTTGTGCGGAGCAGATGTAATCAGCTTGATGATGCAGGAAGAAGAAGTTTGAACTCCGGGTAAACAAGAGGGGTGCCAAACTCCCCTTCTGAAAAGAAGCAATACATACCATACTATGCTCTAGGATAAATATGTTGTGAATCATCACTGGCTTGAATTGGTCAAAGTCAACAGAAAAGGCTAAGCGCAGGTTGCTTGTGAAAAAGGGACTAAGGGAAGTCGCTAACTCACACAGTAAAAAACGAACCGGGAAGTTTGTACAGAAGCAACCAGAAAATTGCTTTGTGAAAAAGCAGATGAAATAAGCGCAATGTTGCAGTGAGTTTATAGTAAATCCAGTACTCCAAATATTCAGAAACTAGATATTGATCTCTTTCATCCAGTATAGTACTATAGACTCCTATGGAACTTCCTGAGGCTTTTGTGACTTTCCACTGTTCTTCCTGTCTTTTGGGCTTTCCTTGCTTCTTCTGCTGCAATGTAGGTGCCTATGTGACAAGTAAAGAGTAGTTAAAAAGAAGGTGTTTGATGAAACACAGTATAATCAGTTTTCTAACATCTCGCAATCACAGGTGCCCCAGCCCCTTCTATTATGAATTGGGGTGGTTAAGAGTCAAACCTAGCCTTTCACAAACTAGAGAGTTGGTGCTGAAACAGATGGCACAGCTGATGTGAGGCATAAGCTAAGAGGGGGAAATCAGGATGGAATCCACTTTCACTTGAGGTACTTGCTCGCCTCAGTACTCAATTTCCATTGCCTATGACCCTTACCTCTCACAATCATTGCTACACCATGCTTGACTCCTCACCACCCTTCCTTGTGCACCTCTTAGAGTAAGAATCTCTGCTGGAAGGTGCAGTAACTGTGAGCTCCAAGTATGTAGAAAAGAGAATAAAATCAAAGTCAAGGAACAAGTGATTTCTTAGATGAAGAAAAGAAAAAAAATAATGAGACCAATGGCTCACCAGCAGTCCATAAGTGGTTTCACTTTGCCTATTCTGGCACCATGTGGAGGGGTTTAATGTCAGCTATATCACTACTAAGCTGTTGACATAGATCACAGTCAAAATCATCATTGTATAGTCACTGCTATTGTGATCATCAAGATCACTCAGAGACGTGCATGAAGAAAGATGAAGAAGAGAGCTGCTGTTGTTGCATGCAGCTTCACCATCCTCATTTCCAGTGCCTTATGGGATTGCACTCCCACTGGGTTAGACCTTGCAGGCTTTTGCACTAGCTCACCAGCCTCTGATCTGTAATCACCAGCAATCCACAGAGGGAGAAGGCTCATGCAGGGAGGATCACTTCCAATCTCTTCTCCTTCACCCATTGACAAACATCAGTCTCATTTAATTCTTAATCTTTGCTCAGATCGCATTTATTCTGCAAGACTCATGATGACACTATGGGGGTCATTACAACATTGGCAGTAAAAGCCGCTTACTGCTGTGCAGAAGACCGCCAACACACCGCCGCGGCTGCGGAATTCCGCCACGGTCATTATGACCCACAGCTCGGAATCCGCCAAAATTTAGACAACTACACAAGTCCGCCACACCAAAGGTCAGTGAGAAACTGGCGAAAACAAAACCTCCACCGTCACGCCAACAGGAATACGCCCACACTATCACGACTCACGAATCCACGCGGCGGTCTTTCAACCGCGATATTCCATTGGCGGTACACACCGCCGCGCTTAAAATACACACACTCTTACAAAACACTACCACATTGGACAAATCGAAATACACACACCTGATACACATACACACACCACTCCCACACACCCAATACAATATAAAACACACACCCACATCACCTACAAACCCTTAAGACCACAATTGCGACTGAAGGCCAGAAAGAGACACTACAATCTACAACCAAGCATCCACAGGCACACAATACCATCACCCACATAACATCCACGCACCTCACACAGCACACCACTAAATATCACCCCACATATCACAACACACACCACCCCACACATCACCCACACCACCCCATGGCACGGCAAAGACACCCCAGGTTCTCTGAGGAGGAGCTCAGGGTCATGGTGGAGGAAATCATCTGGGTGGAGCCACAGCTATTCCGATCACAGGTGCAGCACACCTCCATAGCTAGGAAGATGGAGCTATGGTGAAGAATAGTGGACAGGGTCAACGCAGTGGGACAGCACCCAAGAAATAGGGATGACATCTGGAAGAGGTGGAACAACCTACGGGGGAAGGTACGTTCCGTGGTCTCAAGACACCACATCGTGGTTCAGAGGACTGGCGGCGGACCCCCACCTCCTCCCCCACAACTAACAACATGGGAGGTGCAAGTCTTGGCTATTCTGCATCCTGAGGGCCTCAAAGGAGTAGCTGGAGGAATGGACTCTGGTAGGTCAAACCTTAACTACTATATCCCCCACCCTACCTGCATGCCATCAGATACCCCCACCCTCGCCCTCACCCCATCACTCCTACTCCTCACAAATGTCCCACTATCACAAATCACACATCCCAACACCAAGCCCTGCATGCAACAACAAAGCATGGACACCCATCACCAATGCATGGCCACTGCACATACCCATACACCCCCTAAACCATCATCACACAAGGTCCCACGCAGGAATGCAAGCACTGGGGTCCACGGTCACCCACCCATTGCACACCATGGTACACCCAGATGCAATAATCATGCTTTTACACCCCTGCAGGACCCCTACCCAACGTCACCGCACAGGAGGGTCCACACATGTCCACACCACCAGCAGAAGAGGCCCACAGTGATGACAGCAGCTCTGTCCAACTGGATCTAGATGACCAGCCTGGCCCATCTGGGACCTCGGGACAGTCGGTTCCCCTCACACTAGCACAGGCCACTACAGAGCTTGCCCCCTCTGGAAATACCAGCACAGCACCCACCCAGCGGGCCCATACCTCTGTCCCGAGGACACGTCTGGGAGGATGCTGTGCGACAGGGGGAGGACAGGCCCAGGGAATCCACTCTCCACGAGGCCCTCTCCAACATCATGGGAGCCTACCATCATTCCCAGGAGACGATGGCAACGGTGCTGGCTAAGTTTCAGGAGACCCAGCGGCTGCAGGAGGAACAGTATTTGGGCTTCAGGGAGGAACTCAGATCCATCAATTCCACCCTGGGCACCATCGTAGGGATGCTGAAGGAAGTCCTCAACACCAGGAGGGACACTGTGGCACAACAAGCCGCCCCTGACACTAGCCTGGACGATGAACTGCCCACCACCTCCGCCGGTGCTAGTGGACAGGAGGCACTGCCACAGGACCACCACACCAGCACCCCAGCCCCTGCAGAGGGAGAACCACCCCGCAATCGGTCCCTGAGATCCAGGACAAAGACAGAGAACGATGCCAAGACCCCCACCAAGAAATGAGACCGCCCTAAATGTCATCCTTTTGTCCCACCTTGTCACCCTGTCCATCCTCAAACTGCCCCAGCTCCACTTTCTATGCCCCTTTGGACAGTGCACCTGTGAGACTAATAGACTGGACTCTGCCATGGACATTCCTCCACCATCACCCCTCACCATTTTACAACCCCCTCCAATATTGAGCACTTAAATAAACACCCTTAAAGCACAAAACAATCTGGAGTCTGTCTGTGATTTCGAAATAGTGTATTAGCAATTACAGTGGCAAAATGCTCTTTCAAATTTAATGTCAACATACCTATGTCACACAGCTCTAGTCTATGAGGAAACGAAGCAGTTGTCACACAGTTGGACCCACATCCGTGAAATCGTAAGGAAAAGTGACAACTCAGTGACCATACACTGGGTGAAAAGGACAGTAGATAGGTAGTAGTGTTAAAGTACATGTAGTAGGCAGGTTTGTATTCTTACCTGTGTCTCACTGGAAGTATTGCAGGATCACAGAGTTCCTGTTGTCGATGTCCTCTTCTTCTGCTTCCTCATCTTCGTTGTCCACAGGCTCCACAGCTGCCACAACACCTCCATCTGGACCATCCTCCTGCAGAAAAGGCACCTATCGTCGCAAAGCTAAGTTGTGAAGCATACAGCAGGCCACGATGATCTGGCACACCTTCTTTGGTGAGTAGAATAGGGAACCACCTGTCATAAGGAGCCACCGGAACCTGGCCTTCAGGAGGCCAAAGGTCCGCTCTATAATCCTCCTAGTTCGCCCCTGGGCCTCATTCCTTTTCCTGGGATTCCTCACTGGGGTCAGTAGCCATGACAGGTTGGGGTAGCCAGAGTCACCTGCAAATAGCGAGGGACAACTGTTAGACACACACACTAACCTGTAGGGATATCCCCAGACCCAGACAACTATTCCAACTGATTTGGTTCCAGGTGCTCACCTAATAGCCACACACGGTGCCTCTGGAGTTGCCCCATCACATAAGGGATGCTGCTATTCCACAGGATGTAAGCGTCATGCACTGAGCCAGGGAATTTTGCATTAACATGGGAGATGTACTGGTCTGCCAAACACACCATCTGCACATTCATCGAATGGTAACTCTTCCGGTTTCTATACACCTGTTCACTCCTGCGGGGGGGCCAAGGCCACATGTGTCCAATCAATGGCACCTATGATGTTGGGGATATGTCCCAGGGCATAGAAGTCACCTTTCACTGTAGGCAAATCCTCCACCTGAGCGAAAACAATGTAGCTCCGCATGTGTTTCAGCAGGGCAGACAACACTCTGGACAACACGTTGGAAAACATAGGCTGGGACATCCCTGATGCTATGACCACTGTAGTTTGAAAAGACCCACTTGCAAGGAAATGGAGTACTGACAGCACCTGCACTTGAGGGGGGATTCCTGTGGAATGGCGGATAGCTGACATCAGGTCTGGCTCCAACTGGGCACACAGTTCCAGGATTGTGGCACGATCAAGCCTGTAGGTGATGATTACATGTCTTTCCTCCATTGTCGACAGGTCCACCAGCGGTCTGTACACCGGAGGATGCTGCCATCTCCTCACATGTCCCAGCGGACGGTGCCTATGAAGGACAACAGCGAGCACAGAGTTAACCAACTCAGAGGTACGTAAACACAGCTTACTCAGAAAACCATCCATAACCCGAATTTTGCCTGTAGGAGTTTTGAGGCAAGGCCTAGGTATGTGTGGTGCAGTTAAAAATTAAAGCCATTTGGGCCCCTGAAATGGCGGCTGCCTTACCTGTAATGTGGGACAAGGGGATATGAGGTAACTGCGCTGGCGTTGTACACCGTCGCGGTAGGCGGTCGAAGACCGTGGCGCAATTCTGCATTGGTTAACATTGGACCCTATGGGTCCCAGGAGCCAATGACGATGTACGCCGGCAGTGACGGTACGCACCGCCGTGGACGTGACCGCCATTTTCTCTCTGTGCAATCACTCGATACCTGATCTTCGACAGGCGAGGACCTACACTGCAAGTGCTGCTGTGACCTCAGTCTGGAAGAGACAATGGCTCCTGCGTCCGGGGAAAGGGCCCCTGCTTTCGGCACGGAGGAGTTGGAGAAACTCGTGGATGGGGTCCTCCCCCAGTACACGCTACTCTACGGTCCTCCAGACAAACAGGTAAGTACACTGGGAGCATGTTGTATGGGCAATGCCTGTGTGGAGTGGTGTGGATGAAAGATAGGAGGGGGGAATGATGCGTGCATGAAACAACGGTGAGTGCATGTGCCACATGGCCAATGACAGCGACGGTGCATTTGGTAATAACTTCTCTTTTTCCCCTGTACAATTCATGTAGGTCAGCGCCCACCAGAAGAAGGATATTTGGCGTGCCATCGCCAAGGATGTCCGGACCCTGGGGGTCTATCACAGACGGAGCACCCACTGCCGGAAAAGATGGGAGGACATTCGCCACTGGAGCAAGAAGACGGCGGAGGCCCAGCTGGGGATGGCCTCCTAACGTGGTAGGGGTGCCCATCGCACCATGACCCCCCTGATGTTCAGGATCCTGGCAGTGGCATACCCGGAGTTGGATGGGTGCTTGAGGGCATCACAGCAGCAACAAGGGGGTGAGTACACTCTCATTCTGCTGATTCAGCGCGCAGTGGAGGTGTCTGGGTGGGGGAGGTGGGCTATGGGTTTCCCTAGGCCAGGACGAGTGTGCTAGTTAAGTCCCCTTTTTCAGGCAGACCCTGTGGCACCCCACCCCACCTGGGTACATTGCCAACTACACCTAGTCAGGCTCCTGTAACATCCATGTGTGCAGATATCAGCCATAGCCTTGTAGGCCATGTTCCAGGGATTGAATAGTGGACTCCGAGTGCGCGGCGTAGTGCAGGGGGCTTCTGTGTCTGTCGTGTCCGCCAACGGTAGCGCTAATGCATGCACTCAGCATGTCTTTCTTCTGTCTTCCCCCCACCTTTTTGTGGTATCCCTGTACATGTGTGCATTAGCATCATCAGGCAGAGGAGCAGTGGCACCGGAGCAGGAGGGAGCTGCATCCCACATGGCCCTGGAGGGCAACACTACGGAGTCTGATTTCACCAGTGGGATGGAGGGCGAGGGGAGCTCCACGGCGGGGACAGGAGCTGACACCAGTGATACGGACTCGTCCTCTGATGGAAGCTCCCTTGTGGTGGCGGCACCATCTGTGCCCCGCATATACAGGTACAGCCGCCACCCCCCCTCCAGCACCGCCCTCCCAGCAGCCCCTCAGTCTTTGCCCCATGCCCGCTCACCCAGGAGGGTTGGCATCTCCTTCGCCCCAGGCACCTCAGCCCCTGCCCCAGTCACCCCTGCTGCCCTCAGTGAGGAGGCCATTGACCTCCTCAGGTCCCTCACTGTTGGGCAGTCTACCATTTTGAATACCATCCAGGGTGTAGAGAGACAGTTGCAACAAACCAATGCATTCCTGGAGGGCATTCATTCCGGTCAGGCGGCCCTTCAGCGAGCTTTTCAGACTCTGGCCTCAGCACTGATGGCAGCCATTGTCCCTGTCTCTAGCCTCCCCCTCCAACTTCCTCCACCCAGACCCAATCCCCTGTACCTCAGCCTACCCAAAGCACACCATCAGACCAGCATGCACACACCTCAACCCACAAGGGAAGCTCTGGCAAACATAAGAACCACACATCCCACAGGCATTCACGCAAGCATCACACACATGCAGACATAGCAACATCCACTGCCTCCACTGTGTCCCCCTCCTCCTCGTCTCCCTCCTCCCTCCCAGTCTCGTCTCCACTCACACCTGCATGCACTACATCTACAGCCACTACTTCCATCTCCTGCACACCCACCACCACACCCCGCTCACGTGCAGTCACCACCCCCACTACCATTCACACATCCCCTGTGTCCTCTCCCAGTGTGTCTTTGACGCCACCTCCCAAGGTACACAAACGCCGGCACACACCCACCCAACAGCCATCCACCTCACGACAGCCTCCAGCGCATGCACCTTCACCCAAAGTCACCAAACGTACACCTCCTACAACCACACCCTCTTCCTCCACTCCCAAACCCCCTCCATCTACCCGTCCCAGTGTTCCTAAGAAAATTTCCTGGCCACCCTTGACCTCTTTCCCTCACCTCCCCCACCCCGTCAGTCTCCTAGGGCTCGACTCTCCAGGTCCCAACCTAGCACCTCACCCACAACATCGGCGGGACCAGTGGTGCCAGTAGTCACTGGATTCTGGAGTGCACCAGGCAGCAGGGCAGCCAGTGTGGCAAGGAGCCACAGCACGGACAGTCCCCCACCTGTCAAGCATCAAAAGTTGGGCAGTGCCCGGCGGGAGAGGGGGAAGACACCAGCAACCAAAGCATCTCCCAGGGGTACAGGTGGGAGTGTGGAGTCAGCTGCGACACCTTCCAAGGTGGGGAAGGGGCACAAGAAACCCGGCAAGTCTGGGAAGATCAGCACAGCAGTAAAGACCGCCTTCAGCCCCGCTGCCCAGGAGGCGACCGCCAGCAGCTCCGCTGGCCCAGACAGGACTGCCAGCATCAGCCCTGCTGCCCAGGAGGCGACCGGCAGAAGCCCTGCTGGCCCAGACAGGACCGCCAGCATCAGCCCCGCTGTCCAGGAGGCGACCGCCAGCAGCCCCGCTGTCCAGGAGGCGACCGCCAGCAGCCCCGCTGGCCCAGGAGGCGACCGACAGCAGCCCTACTGTTCAAGAGGCGACCGCCAGCAGCCCCGCTGGCCCAGACAGGACCGCCAGCATCAGCCCCGCTGCCCAGGAGGTGACCGCCAGCAGCCCCGCTGGACCAGACAGGACCGCCAGCATCAGCCCCGCTGCCCAGGAGGCGACCACCAGCAGCCCGCTGTCCAGGAGGCAACCGCCAGCAGCCCCGCTGGCCCAGACAGGACCGCCAGCATCAGCCCCGCTGGTCCAGACAGGACCGCCAGCATCAGCCCATCTGCCCAGGAGGCGACCGCCAGCAGCCCTGCTGGCCCAGACAAGGCCACCAGCAGCTTAAGCGCTGCCAAGGACACCGCCGCCACAAGCACCGCTGCCAAGGACACAGCCGCCACAAGCACCGCTGCCAAAGACACCGCTGCCAAGGACACCGCTGCCACAAGCACCGCTGCCAAGGACACCGCCGCCACAAGCACCGCTGCCAAAGACACCGCCACCACAAGCACCGCAGGCCCATGAGCGCCGAAAGCACTGACACTACTGAGGCCGCCACGAGCAGGATGAAGCACTCTGGGCACCAAGCCCCCTCTAGAACCAGTGGAGAGATACATCCACTACCTCAGTCCTTGCCAGGATGAAACACTCTGGGCACCAAGCCCCCTCCAGAACCAGTGGAGAGATACATCCACTACCTCAGTCCTTGGCAGGATAAAGCACTCTGGGCACCAAACCCCCTCCAGAAACCAGTGGAGAATGTTATCCACTTGTGAGACTGTGGTTTTGCACTCCCTGGGATTGAACAGTGGGCAACCCACTCACTGTAGAGAATTGTGAGACTGTGGCTTTGCACTCCCCAGGATATAGCAGTGGGCAACCCACCCACTGTAGAGACTTGTGAGACTGTGGCTTTGCACTCCCCAGGATTGAACAGTGGGCATGGGTCCCCCTCGTGGGTTTGGCGTCGTGCACTCAACCGGCTGAGGTGCCCCCCCTTTCCCTTCCCCCTGAGGTGCCTGTTTTATTTCTATCTGATGCCCCTGCAGTGTTCTCTCCGTCATGTTCGGGTATCTGCAGTGTGGGCCCAGTGGTCCACGGACTTTAAGGGTGGAATACCCTGGACTAATAATCATGGTGTATATATTTGTAAATAGTGTATGTATATTATTTGACTACTGAATTTGAATATATTACAATCTTTCACCTCATTTCCTTTTGGCTTTGCATTCTTCCAGGGGGGTTGGGGGTGTAACTGTAATGTATCATGGTGTATTAGTGTTTGTGTTGTCGTTGGTGAGGGTGGGGGTGTTGCGTGTGTGTGTCATTGTTTTTTCCCTCCCCCCT
Organism: Pleurodeles waltl; assembly: GCF_031143425.1. Taxonomy (NCBI): domain Eukaryota; kingdom Metazoa; phylum Chordata; class Amphibia; order Caudata; family Salamandridae; genus Pleurodeles; species Pleurodeles waltl. The sequence goes on from NC_090443.1 coordinate 860,956,262, forward strand.
CCCCTGTGTCGTAGGTGCAGTACTCACCGTGGTCTTCGCCGCCGGCGTTCGTGCTCCTGGTAGAGGAGCAGGAAGAAAAAGGCTGGCAGAATTTGGAGCTTGGGTTCCATGGCGTCCTGGTTCCTTGTGGGGTGTGCAGAGGTGAGCGTTTTCCCTTCGAAGTCCTGTTTCCACCGTGTTTTTGTTCGCGGTGAATCCGCCCCGGAAAAGGTTGTGATAATGTGGGCGGTACACTGTCTCCCGCCTGTCTGTTGGCGGTGACCGCTGCGTTGTTTGTTTGTACCGCCATGGCGGTCGGAGTGTTAAAGTGACTGTCTTTGTTGCCGGTTTCCGCCACGGTCGGAATTCCCTTTTTTTGCCGCCGGCCTGTTGGCGGTCTTACCGCCGCTTTAACACCGACCGCCAGGGTTGTAATGACCACCTATATCTACCAAACAAGGGATCATGAGCATTTTATAGAAATGAGAATAGGGAAACTATAGTATTTCAAGGAGGTGTTTTTAAGTCTCCCCAACCCCAGTGCGGAAAAGTGCGCAGTGGTGGTACCTTACTGACTTGAAAACAGAAGGAACTGCTGAGAGGGTGAGAGCAGAGAACTAGTCTGAAGATAACACTGTGCACTATATACCCTGTGCACTTTGAACAGCCAGCATTAAGCATCTATGGAGAAACTGGTTACATTCCTACTAGAAGGGAAGTAACGTGCATTAGGTATAAAAAAAGATGCAAGCAAATCAATAATATACAAGACATTCTTTTGTCTTTTGTTTTTACTTTTTATATCCCAGGTGTGCCCTTATGTTTTAATTATGCATGTGTGTTGGGGTCCTTTTGGTGAAAAGTAAAGGGCTCCCTGCTGTTGTGTCTTGCAAGTGTGATTATGATGGAACCTTTTTGGATCCTGAAAGACTCCGTAGGATGATGACGTATTAGAACATGGTGAAGTGGATGCAGGTTTAGAATGTTGAGTTTGTGGTTACACGCAGAAGAATAAAGGTGTGTAATACATAGCTCCACGTGTGACGTATTCATTGGTGGGCACCCAGCCTGGGGAGGATGCTACAACTGGTGACAAGTAGGAAACAAGTAACTCGAAAATCAACAGTGCTCTCCCAGAGAGTCTGCCATGGTCCAGACAAACTGCTTGTGCATGCCACATGTGCCTTCGTAAAAGTGCTGAATCAACAGTTGGCTAGGGGCAGTCAAAGCGCAACTTCAGCCGATGTAATGCATTTGAAGATAAAGAAAGCTTTACTGAAAAGTCTACACATCATTGGTCAAGAAACTATGAACAAGGACATACAGAAAGGTACAGCACTACTACTCAATATAAATCTATAGAGCATACAGAGCGTTGGAACCAGATTTTGAAAGTACAGCAATTATCAACAGCAGACTACACAATAAGGCTGCAATTAGAAGCGCTGCGAGGCAGAGATCAACCGGGTGCTAAAAGTGCAAAAAGGAAGCCTGAAAACATGACTACTCAGATACTTGAAAAGGTCATCTGCTTACCAGAACTCAGTAAGGAGGGTCATCATACTGCTTCCAAAGGTGACTCCAAGAGAAGTGCCTGGGGTTGTGCTTATGGAACCATCTATACCTGCAGCGACGAGAGGCTCAGCAAACAGCTTTTTTGCCAATGGAGAGAATAAAAGATGACCCCCTAAAACTGACATGCACAGGATAAGGTTTGGGGTGTGAATGGAGAAAATCCTGATTTCTGGAAGATAGAGTCTGAGAGAGCTCAAATAGCAGTTCAGTCAATCCAGTGAATAGTTACAATGCAGCCGCTTTCCTGAAACCACTCTTTGTTACTGCCAAAAAGCAAAATACTAGAAATAGATGTACTGCTTGGATAAAGACATTTGATCATTTTGTTGATGCACTAGAAGAGACAGATATCAAAACAGATTATCAAATACCTCAAGAACCTTGCTGGGGATGGTGTAAAAGAAGTCATAAAGAAACTGCTGCAAGCTTATAAAGTTACCTACTGTCAAATTAAAGAAGCCTTGAATCTCAAGTTCAATTCAGTGCCAAATGTAGATAACAAAATGTAAATCTTCAGTCAAGAATGACAAAAAGTTGATTAAACTATAGATGAATTTGTTGAGAGACTAGATACGCTCATAAAACACTGCAGATTCAATTGATTTAGTGATGAAGAAGCAATATGTCTTAGAATTAGTGACAGATGCTTGTCAGATTCATTCAGACGATGAATACTGAGAGAGCAAGTTTTTATGGCTGCCAGAGCTGAAGATTGTGCTTATCGACATGCTGTTGACATGGAGGCTGTAGGTGCCCAAAGTGAGTCAGTGATGAACATGAAAAGTAAGCAGACACACAAAGCTGAAGGACACAAGATGATGCCTCCATGAAAAAAGAAGTTGTGTTTCAGATGTGTAGTGTTGTTTCCACACAAGGTAAATGTCCACCAATGGACAGATATGCAAAGGCTGTGGTAAAGGGAATCATTTTGTAACAGTTTGCAAGGTGAAGAAAAAAGTAAGTTTGTCACAGTGAGAAGACAAAGTGGCCAACCGAATGTTCCAGACGTGACATTTGCCACCCGCCCACTTGGCCAAGCGGCAACATTCAGTTGAGTCACATCAACACCAAACAAATCATCTTCATCGAAATCATCGCCAGAAACCTTATCAGTTTCAGTATCGAGTGAAAGTGAAGAAGATGATTGTAGAATGTTAATGTTTACCTCAGAGAAATGTGCACACTTTGGACTGTCAGCATGTCTGCATGTAAAGAGAAATACCACTCACAGAAAGGTTGACATGAGAAAGCACCCAAGTCATTCAAACTGTGTCCGAAGATTACACTAAAACTAAATGGCTGTGTAATACTTTTCATCATCAACAGTGGTGCATCGATAAATATACCACAACTGACGCCATTGAAAACAAAAGTGTACACATGGGCTGCATCAATGCCGTTATAAAGTAAAGGTTTATTCGTAGCTTTGTTTTCCTGTGTTTTACATTTCTGCTTTTTGTGCCCATTTTTCTGTTTTGCTCCGTTTTGCTCCGTTTGCTGTTTTGCCCATTTTCCTTTTCGTCTGGTTCTCTCCGGCTTCCCCGTCCCCGCCGCTGGGTCCCTTGCGGCCACACACCCCTGAACTCCCCCCATTCGACACACCCTTCCGCCTCCCAGCTGCTCCTCCCTCCCACCTCCCCTTCTTAATGGCGGCCGCTGTGGGGCTGCGCAGCTGGTGCACCAGAGGCAATCCAGAGGCAAGCCCATCTGCGCCCGTCTGCGCCTGGACCGCGCCCAGCACCCATTCCCCTGGACCACGCACCTCCCACGCCTTAAAATACCTCTACAACACTGCGGAGCTCCACGCTCTCAACCCCGGCTGGCGCGCCCAGGCTGATCCTAGACACACCCACGGACCTTTCGCCTGTCACTCATGCCTCTTCTCCTGCAATCAAGCCAACAAGCACCACAACAACAGCAGACACCCCAACCATCTCAGCTGCATCCTGCTCAACACCCACTCCGCTCACAAGCACGCCATCGAGCTCTGGGACCTACTCACAACAGCCTCACCCGACATTGCCTTCCTCAATGAAACATGGATGAACCTTTCATCTGAACCCGACATCGCCATAGCCATCCCAGAGGGATACAAAATTACCCGAAGAGACCGTATCAACAAACCAGGAGGAGGAATCGCCATAGTACACAGAAGTTCGATCAGGATTTCCACCAACACCAACGCCCTGGACGCCGCAGAGCACCTACACTTCCAGATACACATCAATGCCAACACCACCTTGAGAGGAACCCTCGTGTACAGACCACAAGGTCCCTGCCCCCATTTCTGTGACACCATCGCTGATGCTGTCAGCTCCCACACCCTCGCCTCTCCGGACTACCTGCTCCTCGGCGACCTAAATTTCAACCTGGAGAGCGCCAGCGACTGCAACTCCACTGCCCTTCTGGACAACCTCACAAACCTCAGCCTCAAGCAACTGGCCACCTTGCCCACCCACTCAGCCGGACACATGCTTGACGCCATATTCTCCTCCACCAGCCACATCACCTTCACTCACACCACTGAACTCCATTTGACTGACCACAACTGCGTTCACTTCGCCTTCCTGAAGCCCACCACAAACAACACCAGATCCCTCACCGAAAGTGGAACAAGATCTCAAAGGAACAGCTGATCTCCAACCTCGCCAAATCTACACCACCCAAAACCAACTACCCCAACACCGCCACCCTCAACCTCAAACAATGGCTCGACGACTGCGCAAACACTCTCGCTCTACTCAAAAAAACCTGCATCAACAAGAAAGCTCCCTGGTTCACTGCAGAACTCGAGGCTTCCAAACGAGAATGCCGGAAAACTGAGAAAGCCTGGCGCTAAGAACAATCAGTGAGCAACTTCATCAAGGAACTCACCAAACCCAAACCTGCGCCATCGACCCTCCCCACTCGCAAGACCTCTGCAACTCCCTCTCCAGCTACTTCCACCGTAAAATCACAGGCATAAACGAAAGCTTTGCAACGCCGTCCCCCACCACCACCACTGACTCGGTCAACACCACCGCACCCTGCCGCACCAACGTACTGAGCACCTGGACCCCCACCAACGACGAAGAAACCACCAAAACCATGAGCATCATCCACTCAGGCTCTCCAACAGACCCCTGCTCTCACCACATCTTCAACAAGGCCAGCCAAATCATCACTCCCCAGCTCCAGTCCGTCATCAACTGCTCCTTCGAGACCACCACTTTTCCGGATATTTGGAAACACGCAAAAGTCAACGCCCTGCTCAAAAAACCCAAAGCCGACCCCGAAGACCTCACAAACTACCGACCTATCTCTCTACTCCCCTTTCCCGCGAAGGTCATAGAGAAGAAAGCTAACAACCAACTTTACCGCTTCCTGGAGGACAACAACATACTCAACGTCTCCCAGTCTGGATTCCGCAAAAACCACAGCACGAGACCGCCCTCATCGCCTGCACCGACGACATCAGGACCAGAGTTGACAAGGGTGAAACCGTTGCCCTCATCCTTCTCGACCTTTCCACAGCCTTCGACACCATATGGCACCAAAGCCTTCGCCTTCGCACACGCCTCTTCGATGCAAGAATCCGCCACAAAGCCCTGGATTGGCTCACCTCTTTCCTCTCCAAAAGAACCCAAAGAGTTTGCCTCCCCCATTCCGGTCAAAAGCCACCAAGACCATATGCGGAGTCCCCCAGGGATCCTCACTCAGTCCCACCCTCTTCAATATTTACATGGCTCTGCTCACCAGCATCGTCCGACCCTACGGCCTCAACATAATTTCCTACGCCGACGACACCCAGCTCATCCTCTCCATCACGAGGAACCCCTCAACCGGCAAGAACAACCTCCACACCGGACTTCTCACCATCCCTAATTGGATTACAGCAAGCCACCTCAAGCTGAACTCAGGAAAAACCGAGCTCATCATCTTCGGACCCAACAAGTCAGCATGGAACGACTCCATGGGACCACCCCTGATACCCACCACACACGCACGCAATCTTGGCTTCATACTAGACTCTTCTCTCTCCATGCCCCAGCAAGTCAACGCCATATCGTCCTCTTGCTTCAACACTCTCCGTATGCTCCGCAAGATCTTCAGGTGGATTCCCGTAGAAACCAGAAGAACGGTCACCCACGCCCTCTTCAGCAGCAGATTGGACTACGCGGGGACTACGGCCAAACTCCAGAGAAAACTCCAGCACATCCAGAATGCCTCAGCACGTCTCATCCTCAACCTCCCTCACCACGAGTACATCTCCACCCACCTCAGAACCCTACACTGGCTACCCATCAACAAAAGGATTGTCTTCAGAATCCCAATTCATGCTCACAAAGCCCTCCACGACACCGGACCGGCCTACCTCAACGATCAACTTAACTTCCACCTCCAGACACACCAGCTCCGCTCCGCCGACCTCGCTCTCGCAACAGTCCCTTGCATTCAGCGCACCACATCCGGCAGCAGGTCTTTCTCCCACCTCGCTGCCAAAACCTGGAACTCCCTCCCCACCAACCTACGCAAGACCCAGGACCTCCTGTCCTTCAGAAAGCACCTCAAGACATTGCTCTTCGAGCAGTAGCACCCCCGCACCTCAGCGCCTTGAGACCCTACCGGGTGAGTAGCACGCTCAACAAATTTATTGATTGATTGAGCGACAATGAAACACAAGAAAACAAAATTGCAATAGCCCATTCATGTACTTCAAAGTACAGCATCAAGTGCGTGTCTACTCAGCTTTAGTACAGCTGCCGATATGGGAATGATACAGTGAACTACAATATGAATGTTCATCACAAAATACTAAGGGTCTTATTATGAGTTTGGCGGTCCCAGGGCGGGACCACCAAACTCGCGGAGAGGACGCCATTGACATGGCGGTGGCGTTTCCCCACCCTATTACAAGGTTTCCGCTAACCTGACCTGGCTCACTGGCAGAAACCTTGAAATAGAGCGTTCCTGCCCATCAGTCCAGTGGAAACAATGCTACGAGATAGCACCCAGCTCCATGATAGCACTCGGCTCCCTTAAAGGAGCCAAGTGCTATCTCATAGCACAGAGGAAGCCGACCAGCACCCTCAGAATGCGCACTGTCTGCATAGCGACGGTGCTCGGCAGGGGGGGGCCTGTACAGCCCACAGCATGGTTGTGGGCAGTGCAGGCCCCGTGGCCCCCTGCACTACTTTTCTGCCAGCCTTTTTATGGAGGGGTCCCAGCCTTAAAAGGCTGGCAGAGAGGGCGGGTTGTAATCAGCATGGCGGCACCAAGTTTAGCACTGCCATGGCTGATTTCAAGCCCCACTGCCATCATGTCATCGGGAACCATGTTCCTGGAGGGAATGGTGGTCTTTTAGCATTCCAACCGCCAAAGTCGTAATTTGGCGGTCGGACCCTCAAAGCTGCGTCGGTTCAACCGCCACCACGAGTCTGGCGGTCTGAAGACTGAGGCCCTAAATCAGATTCCTTCATTATTTTATGGATTAGGAAAATTTAAGACTATGAAAGTACAATTGCATACCAATGAGGATGTTCGTCATTTTTCTTAAAGACACAGAAGAACTGCATTTCATTTACAAGAAGCTGTTAAGAAGAAACTTAAATCACTACTTAAGCATATTTTTGAGCATTCTTCTGGTTCAACGCCATTGTTTCTCCCATAGTGGTAGTGCCCAAAAAGAACAGTATCTACGTGGATATGCATCCAGTGAACAAGGTAATTGAAAGTGAATGACATCCATGTCCGCATATTGGTGACATGAGAACACAATTGAATGGAGTGAAAGTCTTCTCTCACCTTTATTTAAATAAAGGATATCATCAGTTGGAACTCAAAGAAAATGGCACGTACATTAAAACCATTTCTAAACATATTGGTCTGTTTAGATACAAAAGACTAAGGGCCTGATTTAGAGATTGGCGGACAAGCTACTCCATCACAAACATGACAGATATCCCGCCCCCCGTATTACGGCCCTAAGTCTTGGTGGGTCATAAGCTGCAGAGATTTTTCAAGATATCATTAGACGTATTATACAACCTGTTGTAAATGCTTACAACTATAGCGATGACATATTGGTTTTCAGAGCTACACAGAAGGAACATGATAAAGCTTTAAGGCAAGTGTGTTATTTACCTGTTGATGCCGGTGTAATGCTAAATGTTGAGAAGTGTGAATTCAACAAGACAGAGCTAACGTTTTTTGGCCATATCCTTTCTTTTGGAGGCATGATACGCGAACCCGCTAAGCTACAAGCATTTTCAACTGCCAGTCACCCACAAGATGTTTCCATGTTACGTTCATTTCTTGGCATGGCCAGTTACTGTTCCAAATATATATGAGACTTTGGCACTGTGAGTGCTCCTTTGAGAGAGTTAACGAAAAAGAATGTTTCATTCCACTGGTCACATGAATGCAGCAAAGTCATAGGAGAATTAAACAAGCTATTAAAAATGCTACTGAAATGGCATATTTTGATCCAAAGCTACATACCAAAGTTGATATTGATGCCAGCCCAGTCGGGAAAGGTGACATCCTTGCACAACACAGCGGACAGTCGAATACTCAAAGGCGTATTTTGGCGTTTTTGTAAGTAAAGATTGAAAATGCTTATTCACAACCTGAAAAAGAAAGTTGGCTTGTGAACACTTCCATGAGTTCCTGTATGGAAAATCTTTCACGCTTGTGACAGATCATCAAGCATTGCTGACTATCTTTGCCACTCCAAAAGCTAACATGCCTCCATGAATTGAACATCGGGGTCTATGATTGCAAGAGCACAACTACACAATTCTACATCATCCAGGGAAAGATCAAAACACTGCTGGCTACTTCTCAAGGTGCCTATTCAATGTCAAGGTTCCCATCTGAGAATGCTGAAGCCTACGTAAGCTTCATTGTGAAAGCAAACACATCAGCTGTGATTTCGATGGAAAGCATTGTCACTGGCATGAGTGAAAATAGTGACATGTTCAAATTAAAAGACATTATTACACATCATTCAAGGAATCAACATGCTTGACCTCTTACAAGTGAAAGCGAGTATCAGGAATACAAAAATGTCAATGATGAACTGTTCGTAATACAAGAAGGAATTATCCTGAGGGGCTCAAGAATTGTCTTTCTGGAAAGTCTATGATTGAAGTGGTCCATGAAGGAATCACTGTGGAATCGCTGTCGAGGTTTCCTTCTTTTGATGAATGGGTTACATCTATGTAACTGCATGTCATCGAAACCACTCAACGCCCCTTGAATATGTCAGAGATGCCAAAACATGCCTGGGATAGGATTGCTGTTGAATGGCTGGCCAACTTGACAATGGACATCACCTGATGATGATTGTGGACAAACACTCTAGCTTCACATTAATTGAAGATCTCTCGTTCATCACTCAGGACAGAATCATTGAGATATTACATGGTACCTGTGCAACTTAGGGCTTTCCTAAGATTCTGAAAAGTGTCAATGACCCACCATTTAATAGCAGAGAATTCAGAGACATCCTCAATCTGCTTAATGTGAAACGTCAGAAGAGTACACCTCTTTGGCCACAGGCTAACAGCCACGTTGAACGTTTCATGGGTATGTTAAAGAAAGCTGTTCAGCATGCTACATTAGACAAGCTCAACCTCAAGACTGCCTTGAATTCTACCTTACAAGCTTACTGTTCAACTCCTCACCCGACCACAGGTGAAAGTCGTGCAACGTTGATGTTCAGGAGATCCATGACAACCAAGTTTCCTCAGTAGACCAACACAAGGTACAGAACTCATACTGAGACACGTACAACAGACTTGAGTCATACACAGAAAATGAAGGCCTATGCCAACAATCGGCGACATGCAAAGAACTTTCGCCTGATTACGATCTTGGTGGATGGAATACTCCGTCACAAACATGACGGATATGTCAACATCAGGACAGTGCGCGCTCTACAGGCGACAAAAATGCAAAAACCCAGCCTTTATGCAAAAACATAATTCATGCATTGTGTTTAGATGCAGTTTGTTAACCTTTTGCATTGCAGACTTTAACCTTGAAAAACACTATTAATGATGTTTGCAATAACTGTTCATTTGCAAGGTATTGCTGCAGACTTACTGAGTGTGTTAGGGTGTGGTCCCTTCTAGGACCTTCTAGAAGTTTTCTCTGCAGCAGAATATGTGACAGAACAACTAGGTCCTAAACAACTATAGCCTAAACCACTACTGCTAAACAACTAAAAAGTCTCTACAACTAAGTACTGAACAACTACTGTCTAAACAACAACTGTGCCTGAATGACAATTGCCTGAACAACTAATATATATATATATTCTAAACAACTAATAAACCATAAAAAACAAAAAGAAAACCTTACCTTAAAATTAGTTGTTCAGGCAATTGTTATTCAGGCCCAATTGTTGTTTAGACAGTAGTTGTTCAGTACTTAGTTGTAGAGACTTTTTAGTTGTTTAGCAGTAGTGGTTCAGGCAAGTAGTGGTTTAGACCTAGTTGTTCAGGATGTTTCCCACTATTCAGAGGTCCCGGTGCAGAGCAGCAGCAATTTCCTGAGCTCCTGTTCAGGAGGCCTACCTTGAAGTTCCAGGCCTGACCCGCATTATCTTGGTGATCCTTGAGCAGGGTGGTAAGGCGGAGGTCGGGCTGGGCCCCCGATCCCATTCTAAAAAGACTCTTGAGTTTTTGGGCCTAACCGTGAAACTTTCAGAGTACGCGAATCATTGCTCTGATGTAAACCTTGGTGTTTAGATTGGCAAAGGCTTGTGCGTTCATTTCATGGCACTTGCATATTCTTGTTAGAATCAGCAGTGTGCACGATTCATTTACTACATGTAAATCTTGGTGTTCAGATCGGCAAAGGCTTGCGCGATCATTTCATGGCATTTGCATATTCTTGTTAGAATCGGCAGTGTGCGCGATTCATCTATTACATGTAAATCTTGGTGTTCAGATCGGCAAAGGCTTGCGCGGTCATTTTATGGCATTTGCATATTCCTGTTAGAATCGGCAGTGTGCACGATTCATTTACTGCATGTAAATCTTGGTGTTCAGATCGGCAAAGGCTTGCGCGATCATTTCATGGCATTTGCATATTCTTGTTAGAATCGGCAGAGTGCGCAATTCATTTCCCGCATGTAAAACTTGATGTTCAGATCGGCAGAAGCTTGCGCGATCATTTCATGGCATTTGCATATTCTTGTTAGAATCGGCAGAGCATGCAATTCATTTCCCGCATGTAAATCTTGGTGTTCAGATCGGCAAAGGCTTGCGCGATGATTTCATGGCATTTGCATATTCTTGTTAGAATCCGCAGAGCGCGCAATTCATTTCTCGCATGTAAAACTTGATGTTCAGATCGGCAAAGGCTTGCGCGATCATTTCATGGCATTTACATACTGTATTCTTGTTAGAACCGGCTGTGTGCGCGAGTCATTTCCCGCATGTTAAACTTGGTGTTCAAATCGGCAAAGGTGTGCACAATCATTTCATGGCAACTAAAACTTTGATATGTAATGTTTGTTGAAGTGCACACATTTATTCTGAGTCCATGGTTTTCCTGTGAAGACGCTAAATTCAAAATGTGATGTTCTCCGTGCATATTTAGTCCCCGGTACAATTCCAATTGTTTTTTCAGGAACCTTTTTTCAGATTGACTTCGGTCCTCATGTTACAAAAGCAGTGTTTATTCTGAAAACTGTATTCCAGAAGGTCCATGTATTTCTAAGCATTATGTGACATTTTATGAAAGCTCATATGAAACACTCTATTAATCATTCTTGATTTGTTCCAGGTATCCAGAGTTCTTGATGCCTAGTTTTAAGTCACTTCTTAGTTTTTCCATGGTTACAGTAAGACAATGCTTAGAACCATATTCTAGTGAAAGTCAATGTGATTATAGTCTGAAATTGGGTTGTTTAACCTTTTGGTTCCTACAGGTCTCCTTCCCAGCTGTTCCCTACGTAATCCCCTTTTCCCCACTTGGACTCTCTTAGACTCTGTGATATTCTAATCAGAGTATTGGAGCTGTCTTGTGATGGACATGTTGTGAACGTGCGCAGAGCCCGAGGATCTGGTGATTCTGACAGGATATTCTCACTGCCATATTATGATCTCCATAGGATGCAAAGGAATCATAATATGGCGGACGGAATATCCATCATGTTTGTGACAGAGTAACCCCATCTCCCAAGATCGTAATCAGGCCCCTTATCTTCACACAAGGAAATCAAGTGCTCGTTCATCAGCCACAAAGACGTAAATCTGATGCTCCTTTTGATGTCGAGCCATTTCATGTTGTAACCAGCAAAGGTTCCATGGTGACTGCTCAACATACTGTACAGGAAGGTTTATCACACAAGTGTTCTTGCAGTTCAAACATGTGACTCAACACTCATCAGACACTAATGTCAATTTAGAGGCTGCTCAGAGAAAACAATTGGAGAATCCCAGACTGCCATTGCTCCTACTTCACCAAAGCAGTTCATGGACACTCTGATTACTGATTTCCAGTTTCTAAAGACACAATCTGGACGAGTAATCAAAGCACCAAGAAGGCTCATGGAATAGTTACAATGTTCATATCCTGTGAAAAATTTTAATTTTTTTATTTAACAGAGGGGGAGATGTTGTGTCTTTTGAGTGTGTATGATAGAACCTTTTTAAATTCTGAAAGACTCCAGAGGATGATGACGTAAATGTTAGAACATGGTGAAGTGAATGCAGGTTTAGAATATTGAGTTTGTGGTTACATGCTGAAGAATTAATATGTGTAATACGTAGCTCCTTGCGTGGCATATTCATTGGTGGGCACCCAAGCAACCCAGACAACTCTCATGAGGGTAGTGATGGTAAGGCAGCAAAAGAGCAACTGAGGTGGTGCAGTCCACTGGGGCAAAAGGAAGAGGAATATCTGCTGACAAAAAGACTGCTAGTACACTGGTATGCAAAATAGTCAACAAATGGAAGAAAAATGTTTATAGGTCCACATCATCTTTAAGGTGAAAGACTTGCAAAATTCAGGCTGAATAGTGTAAAAATGCAGAGACATGTAACCCTCCACCGCCCTTTAGTGGAAGTCACATGATGACCGTTTCTCTGAACTGCAGGCTTCCTCAGAGTCTGGGATGAGTGGATAAAAGTGAACGTGTATATCTGTGTGTGGCCTACTCCAAGCCTTCCTTGGTAGTGGTAAAGGAACAGTATAACTTGATTTGTTATGGCAGCCACTGCACATTGGTTGATTTGTAGAAATTGTGGTGCACAAGAGCACACCAGGAAGTCAGAAATCAAAGGGATATGATTTAGCTTGCTATACATGTGGGTAAACACTTCAGTGCCCCACATAGGGGTTGTGAATTTTATACAAGTGCTGCAATACAATACAATACATTGAGGTATGCTGCCCTTAAAGGCCTCTCCTCATTTGGTCATACTCAGAATAGTTGAAGTGTGACCTGCTATCATTGGGTCTCTCCTATGCCTCTCCAGCTGCAATAACAACTCTGATGCTGTATTCTCTCACTAAGCTATAGTTTAAGAGAGAAAGAGAGCCCTGACATGCAGACATCCAGTAAACCACAGGGGCACATGTAAACAATGCTCAAATGGGATCATATACTACACTTGGGGTCCGTCGTAGGTTGTGGAAGCTTCCCATTTTCCAAAATTTCCTTCACTGTCTCTAGAAAGGCGGTGATGAAATTACCAACCCCTTTGGTCTTGCCAGTCACTGTGGGACTGGTATTCACCCAAAGTTGCTCTTTTCATGCTCAGAACTTCCCGAAGCCTAGCTCTCCATGGGGTCTTGCGAGCACGTTTTCTCCTCCAGGTCAGGATTTGAAAACACTAACATCCTAGGTCAATGGGATCTTTGGACCCAGTGAAGAGTGAGGCAAAATCCAACTCATTCAATCTAATCTCAATCAATACAAAGACAATTTAAACACCATAACCAATTGGGCCGTGGAAACAAAACTCCAATCAATGGAATATTATGTTATGTTATGTAATGTCATGTCATCTTATGTTATGTTATGGATATTTATAGAGTGCACAAAACCCAAGGGTATCAAGGCACTAGCAGAACCGATACATGAAGGAAAAGCAACTATTCATTCAAAGCCCTTATGAGTAAAAAGCCAAGTTTTCAACTAAATTAAACAAATAAATGAAACCCATAGGCTGGCCAAATCTGTGAAATACGTTTAATCTACTCAACATCAAAACCATTAAACGTTCCAACAAAATTACGCAAACAAGCAATGATGATATTTGTGCAACAGATACAGTTTTCAAATCAGTTGATGGTGACATTGGTCAATAATCAAATTTCAAATTCAAAGATATAGATTTTGTTTTTTATAAACAACTTTTATTAGTTTTATATAAAGAAAAGAAAGAAGAAGAAGAAGTAAAAGTGGAAAAGCATGCACACAACATCATATAGACAGTATAGATTGTCAGTATGGCATCTCAACATCACTAAGGTACCACGCAGCCATTTGCCCCACACCTATGTGTGTTTGTGGGGACAACCCCTTGCCTCATAGACCAATTTTTATTGGCTTGCGCACTAGTCAACTGCATGCTTCCATTTCTGTAAAGGACGGGCCAGTGGCGGTGTTCCAAGTGGCTACAATGTCTCTTTTCGCCACCTGCAAGGCAGAACCCATGAATGCTCGGTCTGCCATCAAGCCCTCCAGTTTGTCCATAGCACCCAACAAAACCAGTTTCAGGGACATCTGCTGCTCTCTCCACAGTACTGTGTTCAGCTCCCGGAATATCTTGCCCCAGTATGCATCTATACGGGGCATTTCCAGACCATATGAAAAAAATCTGCCAACTCCCCTGAACACCTAGGACAGTGGGCAGAAGGGTAGAGGCCTGCCCGATGCAGCCGGACAGAAGAAAGGTATGACCCATATAAGAAATACATTTGCACCAATCGCAACCGCGCCGACACCACCAGTAGTCTAGGTGCCATCAGCGCATCCAGCCAATCTGTCTCCTCAAGAGGTCCCAGCCATCCCTCCCATTTATCTCTGAGGTGGTTTAGGTCCCGGGCATGTTTAATTAACATCTTGTTAATTTTAGACACCTCTTTTTTCCCCAGAGCACCCATAAGCAATTTAGCCTCCAGTGGACTTTATTCAGGCAGTGTGTCAGTGCGGGACAAATGCATGTTCAGGGCATGTCACAGTTGCAGGCACTTAAAGAATTGTGTGCAGGAGAGTTGGAAGTCAGTCTGTAGGTCCTGAAAGGATTGCATCGAATCCCCCCTTCACCCATTCCCCAATTGTGAAATGCCCACCAAGTCCCATTTTTCAAATCTACTCAATGCAGTTGCTTCTTTCAGCCTTTTGCCATGCCATAAGGGGGTCTGCTGGGTAATGACATTATTCCATGGAGTGTGACGCAGGGCTACACGCCATGCAAGAAATACTGCTCTAGTCACTGGATCCATCTCACGGGGGAGTGGTGAACCATAGGGTAAGTCTAAACTTTGTGGAAAACTAAGTGCCGCCAATTCCAGCTGATAAGCCTTTTCGGCCCACCCCCCATTGAACAATCATGCACGACCAGGAGCTGCGTCGCTAAGTAGTATAAATAAGGGTTAGCCATACTCATCCCTCCGTCGTATACCCCCCACCGGCAATGTTGCATTGCAATCTGGTGCCTTGAGCCATACCAGAAAATGAGGTTGTTGCCTTATCTAATGTATGGAACCAGGAGTGTGGGATCGGGAACGGGAAGTTCTGGAGCACGTGCAAAATACGCAGCAGTATCATCATTTTATATAAGGCCACACAGCCCAAAACATTTAATGGCAGTGCCTGCCATCACTGCAGGTCTGCCTTAGTTCGAGACATCAATGGCGCCAAGTTTAGGGACCATGTTAGCTCCGGGAGGAGTGCCACCCATATTCCTAAGTACTTGAAGCTCAACTGACAAATAGGTACTACTCCCTGCCAATAATAGCTGTCCCGTGGTGGTGTCAAGGGTACCAGTACCGATTTGGCGGGGTTCATTTTAAGCCCCAATGCCTCTTCATAACAGCAGACGAGGTGAAAACTCCATGGGCCAGTTTCACTGGGTTCCACCATGTATAGTAAGACATCATCAGCATACAGAGCCACACGGTCTTCATATGTGTTTCCCCAGTTCCAGCCGCGATACAGAGGGTCAATTCTAATCAGTTGTGTCAAAGGCTCAATGGCCAGGGCTAAAAGGAGGGGGGCTGGGGGCAGCCCTGACACATTCCTCAGCGGCTAAGGAAGGAGAAGGATAAGATACCATTGACCTGTACACGGGCAATGGCATTGGCGTATAAGGCACGGTCCAATCGACAAAATCTAGGCCCAAGCCAGCACGCTGCAACACTAGAAAGAGAAACCCCCACTCCACGGTATCAAGAGCCTTCTCAAAATCAACAAAGAGAAGTGCCAGGTCCTGGGGTAACTGGTGACGTCGTGCTAAGGCCACATGTAGACAACGTACACAAATTTGCGTGCTTCGGTTGGCCATAAATCCACACTGGTCCGAGTGGATCAGTGATGGCATGACCCTCCCAAGGCGCAATGTAAGAATTGTGGCGTAAATCTTCACCTCACTGTTAATACGGGAGAGTGGTCTGTGGTCAGCAAAAAGTCGTGCCGGCGGATGCGTTTTTGGAAGCACCACAATAGTGGCCGTATCTAGTCCCTCTGGAAAGGAGCCAAGCCGGTCAACCTCGTCATATAAGGCTTTGAGGTGTGGCGATAAGTCGTTTCAAAATACTGTATAGTATTCAGACAGAATCCTGTCAGGTCCGAGAGCCTTGCCAGTTCCCAGTGAGGAAATTGCATATTTGATTTCTTCATTCGTTATGGGGTCATCCAGGATAGCTGCCTCTGCATGAGGCAGTACAGTAAGGGGATCGTCTATTAAGAATTGGTGAGCATGTTCCTGGTCAACCGCCGAAGAGGCCCTGTAGAGTACCTCATAGTAGGAAGTGAATGTATCCGCCACGTCTTTTAGTTTAGAAACAGGCTGTCTATGCGTGTTAAACATTTCACGGATGATTCTAGATGATAGATGGCTTGAAGCCAACCAGTAAAGCAGTTTCCCATTGTTGTCCCCCCACCCATATACCCTGTCATTAACTGCACGCCAGAGGTGTTTAGTCACCTCCAAAGAATGATCACGGATCTTGTCCCGTATCAGCAAGAGTTGCCTGGCCACCGCTTCATTCGGCTGAGTGGATTGCTCCATTTCTGGTTGGGTGGCTCGGGGCTCTAATTGGGTAATGTGTAGGGTCTGGGACCGCTCCTGGGAGCGGATTAGGCTCTTGGCCATGCCCTGTACCACTGCTTTGCTCGCCCCCCAGAGAGTGCCCGATGAGGAGACCGAATCTGTATTAAGAATAAAATATTCCTGAAGTGTTTCCCGCAGTTGTTTGACATGAGGCTTGTGCCGCAGGTACCATGTGTTCATGCGCCACATAGGGCGGACCCCGGCTTGATCGGACCCCAGTACGAACCAGAGTGGGGCATGATCTGATATACCCCTCAGTAGAATTTTAATGCGCGTGAGATGGCAGAAATCTGTAGCAGGTAATAAAACTAGATTGGGTACGGTGTGCTGCCGAAGTATGCGTAAACTGACGGCGCCGTGGATGCCAGACTCTCCATGCATCACACAGCCCCACAGACGCCAGCCAGTTCAATAGTCCTGAGGCCACGGTCTGCCTATGGACTGATGGGGATCACATCCAACACAGTGTCAGGGACTGCGTTAAAGTCTCCCCCCAGAACCGTGACCCCCTAGGGCAAAGCTAGGAGCAGGCTAGTGAGGTCATGTAGAGTCTTGCGTACGGCCACTGGGGGTGAGTATACACTGATAACGTTGACAGTGAGGCCCTCCACCTTCCCAGTTAGGATCACATATCGCCCCTGTGGGTCTCTCTGCACCTGAGTGACCACCATAGGAAAGGAGCGGTGAAGCAGTACCGCTACCCCCCTTGACCCCTAAGCAACCCCGCATGGTACACCCTGTCAAAGCCCCTACGGGCCAGGAACGGGCAGCGGTCCCCAAGAAGATGGTTCTCTTGCAGCAAGAGCATGTCAGGTCAGTAACGATGAACATGTGCAAATACCGCGGTGAGTTTGATCTTATCTAGAAGACCATTAACGTTCCATGAAATAATTAGCATCAGGCCCATCATGCCTGTGGGAATATGTCAGCTGAGCGCTTTTTTGTGGGTCCTTCCGGATAGCATCCAGACCCCCCAACCAATGTGACAGGCTTGTTGCTCCAGTGTGTGTCATGCTATCTGTCAAATAGCAGCGCGTGCCTACCTCCCTCTGCATGTGATGAGGAAAGCAAACAAACATTGATTCTGAACAACAATAACAAATGCCATGCAAACTGGTGCAAAGTCCCACACCCACAACTCTCACCCCTCCCCATACTTCCCCCATGAGGCATCTGTCGCCCTTATAAAACATTTAACTCTCTACTTTAGAAGGTTCTTAACCCCAATCTATTGGGTAGTGGTGGACCCCTCCATGGTGTCGGATTAAAGAGCATTAGTTAGCAGGCAGTTGCCTCTCAGCCCGTAACCAGATTGAAGCTGTCCTCGCCCTTTCTTTAGTCCTTTCCCAGCAGGAATGTCACAACGCTGGACTTCAGGATAGATCAGAGTCACTGGGGGCATCCAAGCACTCAGGTGCCCCTCCCCCTGTCCAAGCTCTGTCTCTGTTTCACTGCTGCAAGTAATTGGTGGATGCTCAGGCAGCGTCAGTTGCACGGTCCCCTCCCGCGGGGAACCAACAGGAGAGCTGGACTGCAAGCCACACCGTGCCCTGCATCTCCTAGAGTGCATGTGCCGCTACTGACCCGGGGGCCACCGCAGCCGGCTATCCATTGGCAGCACCTCACGATTGCTCGGGAAGCCGCCCCCAGGTGGCACCAAGGGGACGCCGCAGTTACTCATGTCCATGCCACTGCAGGAGTTTCAAAGAAATAAGTTTTGTTGCCGTGCACCACTCTGAGCTTAGTGGGAAAGAGAAGACGGTAAGGTATCTCCATCGCTCTTAATTTTTGCTTAACCTCTACATAGGATCTACGCTGTAGTTGGACTGGGAATATAAGGACCTTCGCTCCATCACAGCACAATTCCTTTTTCGCATGTGCCCCCTGTAACACTGCATCTCTGTCCTTAAAATTAAAGAATCGGAGTATCACAGGGTGTGGGGGAGAGCCTGGTGCGGGCTTGGCCAGCAAAGCTCGATGGGCTCGTCCTATGGCAAACCAGGATGTGAGGTGCTCCACCGATCCACGATTTAAACCACTCTTCCAGGAAGGATGCCAAGGAGGAGATTGCCATGTTTTCGGGAAGTCCTATGATACGGATGTTGTTTTGCCTTGAGCGATTTTCAGCGTCTTCTGCCCTGCGATGCAATTCTGATGTCTAGACTAGCAATTTTGATACTTAAGATTTAAGGGCAGTCATTTCATCCTCCACGTTGAATATTCTAGATTCTGCCTCTGTGATCCTTGCAGTTGCGTTGTGGAGATCTTGGCGCAGTAGAGCCACGTCAACTCTGACCTCCCCAATTTTTGGCTCCACCGCTGTTTGGGAGGTCTGAATAGCATGAAGAATGGTTGCCACGTCTACGGCGGGCAACGATTTCCCACCAGGGCCACCCGATGGCAGGGCACTCGCGTGAGTCGCGCTTGGGCCCGTAGTAAACTGCTCCATGTCTGTTTGCGGCAAAGTGTACTGAGCCGGTTTGTCCTTACCCATTGTAGCCCTCTGGCTGTGTGTTCTCAGCAGTTGCAAATGGGAGCACGTACAGATCTGTAGAAAGTCCGCTACTAATTACAGTGATCGCGCTACCCCAGATTCGCGGATATCCCTGCCTAGGGCATAGACTGATTACCCTAGCTTCAGCGTTACCTGGGTTGTAGCAGCCTGTTAGCAGTTGTATTTACACCCTGCACGGCCACGAGGGACTGTAGATCATGCTCCCTTCTTCTCCACCCCCACGGCGATGCAGGCACTGACCTGGATTGCTGACCCAAACCTACACTGGGACCAACATCCACCTCAGTGCAATCAACTGGCTTCCTTTGCCCTGCGGCCTTAAGTCCCAAGGCCACCGGGACAGGGTCTCACCCCACAACACAGTCGCCGTCACGAGACACTTTGGCGCAATAGTCTTGTTACCGGTGGGTCTTCTCGCCCTGAAGGCCAAATCAAAGCTAAGGCGGAGCACCTTGGAACTATGTAGACAATCAATCTGGGGTGAAGCAAATTTAAAATGTTTCCAGTGAGGGTTGCATGGCCAGCGCCTCAGTTCTCCACAGCACCGACTCTCACTCCACGCAGGTACATCCCGCGCTGGTGGGCCTCAGGGCCCCAGGCCACAGGCGTTGCCCAACAGCCGTCATCTCCAGCTCCTACCCAGTCCCTGATGCCTGAGGGTGGTGACGCTCTCAGGACATGCGCCTCAGCAATCCGATGGGCCCACTCATACTGCTTTGCGGCCCGCTCTCCAACACCGGTCTCCTCTTTTTCCTCCACGATGCAAGGCAGTGGAGAGCGGGGGTACAGACCCAGGGACCCATGCCAGGGCCACCCTGCTCGGCCCCGGTCCTCTGCAGGCCCACGAGGCCACCTCAGGGTCCCCACAACGGCCAGCCCCAGAGGCCCCGATCCGGCCCCACGCTACCTCCTCCTCCATGCTGCCGACTTCAATGTGGCTCACCGCAGCCCGATACATCAGCTGCCGGGCTGCTTCTGCATAATTCCCACAGCCAGCGGGCAGGCCCTCCAAAAACCTTCACGTCGATGCTCCAACCGAAGCTCCAGTGCAGCCACCGGCTGGGCGCCCTCTCAGCAGCTCCCTGCTGCCATTTTTTGGTGTGCACTGCCTACCAGCAGTCGGCATCTCACGGGCCTCTGCCAGCTCCTTTCGCCAGGGCAGATGCTACCCCACCCCCCAGGGTGCACCCCACACCCGTCTCGATACAGGGCACCAGGCGATGAGGGCACTACCCGAGGTAGATGACGGAGGGGTCTGGAGCACTACTAAAGGGCGACACCATCTTGATGCCTCGGCCACCCACCCCCCAAAGATATAGATTTTATGAGGATGGCTATCCAAATCAACATTTCAATTTAAGGGGATGGTTCATTCACAACAATGAATACATTCAATTTTAGAGTATGGTTAAAGATTTTGACCTTATCAACATTAGGAGGATGTTTTTTTAGAAATCAATTAATCAACCTTTAAGGGATGGTAATTCCCTACTACTATCACAAATCAGGACAAGCATGGGTGGGAACAGACTAACACATGCCAGCAAAAGCAAAAAGAAATAAGACAAAAATAATTCAGAAACATCACCTATCTTAGGTTAAATCAAGCTAACTACTAAAATTTAAAAGAAACAAGTGTCAGCATGCCAAACTAATCACGATAAGGCAAGAGGAAAAATAACATTGCAGTTTTATACTTCTCCCAGCAAGCTAATCAGAAACCACAACAAAACACATCAAATACGGCGGAGTACATCAGGAACATCATCAGGAAAATGCACAACATGAACTGCAAATCAGGAATGGACATGGGGCAAGTTAACAATTAAATTCAAGGGTCGATTTAGCAATACATGAAGGACTTAGCAATAGAAGCATCAAGTGGGGACTTAACATCAGACGCATCCAAAGAACTTAACAACATGAAAAGCAAGATGGGGACTGAGCAGCATGGGGGCCAAAGAAGAACAGACTAAAAATTTCAAGACTCTCCCTAACTAGAAATGTCCATTGCAATTGATTGGTCCACTGTGTGGAACCATATGTCATAAAATGACAAATGTCCAATGAACTTGAAAGCACCCATTAGGTTGGCAACATCTCCAGATCTTCTCAGGGTAGGTGTGAAGTCATCTTTCCTTCAGTGTGACACCGGCAATTATTAGCAACTCTACATTTATTGATATAATCCAGAATCTTCCCACTGCTCACAACATTTTCCTCTTTTCACATGGGAGCAAACAGTTAAACAATAGTACAGTTTTACTTTCCAGTACTCATGTTCTAACCTTGTACAATTCAGGGATGTTAATGAATAAGCTTACACACAATAAAATAGAACTCTTTTACTAAACATGTGAAACAACCTAGTGGAAAAAGTCAACTTAAAAGGAAAGAAATGATTCAGCTTTTTCATTACTGCTGCAAATATGAAAATTTCAGGTCTAGGTATGCTAATGCAAGAATCAAACATGATAATATAAGCATTAATTAAAACATGCAAATTTATAAAACTCATGAATATATTTCATTGATAATGAATCATAAAATATGTAAAGCGTGTTCAATATTAATTGCAATCTTTGATAATACATCACATTAAGTATGACTGAGACGTGCATTCATTTTTCTCCGCAAGTGTTACTTTAACCCCTTCGCTGCCAGGCCTTTTCCCCCTCCTGTGCCGAGCCTTTTTTTGGCTATTTGGGGCAGGTCGCGCTTAGGCCTTCATAACTTTTTGTCCACATAAGCTAGCCATGCCAAATTTGCGTCCTTTTTTTCCAACATCCTAGGTATTCTAGAGGTACCCAGACTTTGTGGGTTCCCCAGTAGGAGGCCAAGAAATTAGCCAAAATACAGTGAAAATTTGGCTAAAAAAACACATTTTCCTCACATTTCGGTGACAGAAAGTTCTGGAATCAAAGAGGAGCCACAAAGTTCCTTCCACCCAGCGTTCCCCCAAGTCTCCCGATACAAATGATACCTCACTTGTGTGGGTAGGCCTACGGCCCGTGACCGGAAATGCCCCAAACACAACGTGGACACATCAAATTTTTTTAAAGAAAACAGAGGTGTTTTTTGCAAAGTGCCTACCTGTAGATTTTGGCCTCTAGCTCAGCCGGCACCTAGGGAAACCTACCAAACCTGTGCATTTTTTTAAACTAGAGACCTAGGCAAATCCAAGATGGGGTGACTTGTGGGGCTCTGACCAGGTTCTGTTACCCAGAATCCTTTGAAACCTCAAAATTTGGCTAAAAAAACACATTTCCCTCACATTTCGGTGACAGAAAGTTCTGGAATCTGAGAGGAGCCACGAATTTCCTTCCACCCAGCGTTCCCCCAAGTCTCCCGATAAAAATGATACCTCACTTGTGTGGGTAGGCCTAGCGTCCGCAACAGGAAATGCCCCAAAACGCAACGTGGACACATTACATTTTTTTAAAGAAAACAGAGGTGTTTTTTGCAAAGTGCCTACCTGTAGATTTTGGCCTCTAGCTCAGCCAGCACCTAGGGAAACCTACCAAACCTGTGCATTTTTTAAAACTAGAGACCTAGCGAAATCCAAGATGGGGTGACTTGTGGGGCTCTGACCAGGTTATGTTACCCAGAATCCTTTGCAAACCTCAAAATTTGGCTAAAAAAACACATTTTCCTCACATTTCGGTGACAGAAAGTTCTGTAATCTGAGAGGAGCCACAAATTTCCTTCCACCCAGCGTTCCCCCAAGTCTCCCGATAAAAATGATACCTCACTTGTGTGGGTAGGCCTAGCGTCCGCAACAGGAAATGCCCCAAAACGCAACGTGGACACATCACATTTTTTTAAAGAAAACAGAGGTGTTATTTGCAAAGTGCCTACCTGTAGATTTTGGCCTCTAGCTCAGCCAGCACCTAGGGAAACCTACCAAACCTGTGCATTTTTGAAAACTAGAGACCTAGGGAAATCCAAGATGGTGTGACTTGTGGGGCTCTAACCAGGTTATGTTACCCAGAATCCTTTGCAAACCTCAAAATTTGGCTAAAAAAACACATTTTCCTCACATTTCGGTGACAGAAAGTTCTGGAATCTGAGAGGAGCCACAAATTTCCTTCCACCCAGCGTTCCCGCAAGTCTCCCGATAAAAATGATACCTCACTTGCGTGGGTAGGCCTAGCGCCCGTGACAGGAAATGCCCCAAAACACAACGTGGACACATCACATTTTTTTAAAGAAAACAGAGGTGTTATTTGCAAAGTGCCTACCTGTAGATTTTGTCCTCTAGCTCAGCCGGCACCTAGGGAAACCTACCAAACCTGTGCATTTTTTAAAACTAGAGACCTAGGGAAATCCAAGATGGGGTGACTTGTGGGGCTCTGACCAGGTTATGTTACCCAGAATCCTTTGCAAACCTCAAAATTTGGCTAAAAAAACACATTTTCCTCACATTTCGGTGACAGAAAGTTCTGTAATCTGAGAGGAGCCACAAATTTCCTTCCACCCAGCGTTCCCCCAAGTCTCCCGATAAAAATGATACCTCACTTGTGTGGGTAGGCCTAGCGTCCGCAACAGGAAATGCCCCAAAACGCAACGTGGACACATCAAATTTTTTTAAAGAAAACAGAGGTGTTATTTGCAAAGTGCCTACCTGTAGATTTTGGCCTCTAGCTCAGCCAGCACCTAGGGAAACCTACCAAACCTGTGCATTTTTGAAAACTAGAGACCTAGGGAAATCCAAGATGGTGTGACTTGTGGGGCTCTGACCAGGTTATGTTACCCAGAATCCTTTGCAAACCTCAAAATTTGGCTAAAAAAACACATTTTCCTCACATTTCGGTGACAGAAAGTTCTGGAATCTGAGACGGAGCCACAAATTTCCTTCCACCCAGCGTTCCCCCAAGTCTCCCGATAAAAATGATACCTCACTTGCGTGGGTAGGCCTAGCGCCCGTGACAGGAAATGCCCCAAAACACAACGTGGACACATCACATTTTTTTAAAGAAAACAGAGGTGTTATTTGCAAAGTGCCTACCTGTAGATTTTGGCCTCTAGCTCAGCCGGCACCTAGGGAAACCTACCAAACCTGTGCATTTTTTAAAACTAGAGACCTAGGGAAATCCAAGATGGGGTGACTTGTGGGGCTCTGACCAGGTTCTGTTACCCAGAATCCTTTGCAAACCTCAAAATTTGGCTAAAAAAACACATTTTCCTCACATTTCGGTGACAGAAAGTTCTGGAATCTGAGAGGAGCCACAAATTTCCTTCGACCCAGCGTTCCCCCAAGTCTCCCGATAAAAATGATACCTCACTTGTGTGGGTAGGCCTAGCGTCCGCAACAGGAAATGCCCCAAAACGCAGCGTGGACACATCACATTTTTTAAAAGAAAACAGAGGTGTTTTTTGCAAAGTGCCTACCTGTAGATTTTGGCCTCTAGCTCAGCCAGCACCTAGGGAAACCTACCAAACCTGTGCATTTTTTAAAACTAGAGACCTAGGGAAATCCAAGATGGGGTGACTTGTGGGGCTCTGACCAGGTTATGTTACCCAGAATCCTTTGCAAACCTCAAAATTTGGCTAAAAAAACACATTTTCCTCACATTTCGGTGACAGAAAGTTCTGGAATCTGAGAGGAGCCACAAATTTCCTTCCACCCAGCGTTCCCCCAAGTCTCCCGATAAAAATGATACCTCACTTGTGTGGGTAGGCCTAGCGCCCGTGACGGGAAATGCCCCAAAACACAACGTGGACACATCACATTTTTTTAAAGAAAACAGAGGTGTTATTTGCAAAGTGCCTACCTGTAGATTTTGGCCTCTAGCTCAGCCGGCACCTAGGGAAACCTACCAAACCTGTGCATTTTTTAAAACTAGAGACCTAGGCAAATCCAAGATGGGGTGACTTGTGGGGCTCTGACCAGGTTCTGTTACCCAGAATCCTTTGCAAACCTCAAAATTTGGCTAAAAAAACACATTTTCCTCACATTTCGGTGACAGAAAGTTCTGTAATCTGAGAGGAGCCACAAATTTCCTTCCACCCAGCGTTCCCCCAAGTCTCCCGATAAAAATGATACCTCACTTGTGTGGGTAGGCCTAGCGTCCGCAACAGGAAATGCCCCAAAACGCAACGTGGACACATCACATTTTTTTAAAGAAAACAGAGGTGTTATTTGCAAAGTGCCTACCTGTAGATTTTGGCCTCTAGCTCAGCCAGCACCTAGGGAAACCTACCAAACCTGTGCATTTTTGAAAACTAGAGACCTAGGGAAATCCAAGATGGTGTGACTTGTGGGGCTCTGACCAGGTTATGTTACCCAGAATCCTTTGCAAACCTCAAAATTTGGCTAAAAAAACACATTTTCCTCACATTTCGGTGACAGAAAGTTCTGGAATCTGAGACGGAGCCACAAATTTCCTTCCACCCAGCGTTCCCCCAAGTCTCCCGATAAAAATGATACCTCACTTGTGTGGGTAGGCCTAGCGCCCGTGACGGGAAATGCCCCAAAACACAACGTGGACACATCACATTTTTTGAAAGAAAACAGAGGTGTTATTTGCAAAGTGCCTACCTGTAGATTTTGGCCTCTAGCTCAGCCGGCACCTAGGGAAACCTACCAAACCTGTGCATTTTTTAAAACTAGAGACCTAGGCAAATCCAAGATGGGGTGACTTGTGGGGCTCTGACCAGGTTCTGTTACCCAGAATCCTTTGCAAACCTCAAAATTTGGCTAAAAAAACACATTTTCCTCACATTTCGGTGACAGAAAGTTCTGGAATCTGAGAGGAGCCACAAATTTCCTTCGACCCAGCGTTCCCCCAAGTCTCCCGATAAAAATGATACCTCACTTGTGTGGGTAGGCCTAGCGCCAGCAACAGGAAATGCCCCAAAACGCAACGTGGACACATCAAATTTTTTTAAAGAAAACAGAGGTGTTTTTTGCAAAGTGCCTACCTGTAGATTTTGGCCTCTAGCTCAGCCGGCACCTAGGGAAACCTACCAAACCTGTGCATTTTTTTAAACTAGAGACCTAGGCAAATCCAAGATGGGGTGACTTGTGGGGCTCTGACCAGGTTCTGTTACCCAGAATCCTTTGAAACCTCAAAATTTGGCTAAAAAAACACATTTCCCTCACATTTCGGTGACAGAAAGTTCTGGAATCTGAGAGGAGCCACGAATTTCCTTCCACCCAGCGTTCCCCCAAGTCTCCCGATAAAAATGATACCTCACTTGTGTGGGTAGGCCTAGCGTCCGCAACAGGAAATGCCCCAAAACGCAACGTGGACACATTACATTTTTTTAAAGAAAACAGAGGTGTTTTTTGCAAAGTGCCTACCTGTAGATTTTGGCCTCTAGCTCAGCCAGCACCTAGGGAAACCTACCAAACCTGTGCATTTTTTAAAACTAGAGACCTAGCGAAATCCAAGATGGGGTGACTTGTGGGGCTCTGACCAGGTTATGTTACCCAGAATCCTTTGCAAACCTCAAAATTTGGCTAAAAAAACACATTTTCCTCACATTTCGGTGACAGAAAGTTCTGTAATCTGAGAGGAGCCACAAATTTCCTTCCACCCAGCGTTCCCCCAAGTCTCCCGATAAAAATGATACCTCACTTGTGTGGGTAGGCCTAGCGTCCGCAACAGGAAATGCCCCAAAACGCAACGTGGACACATCACATTTTTTTAAAGAAAACAGAGGTGTTATTTGCAAAGTGCCTACCTGTAGATTTTGGCCTCTAGCTCAGCCAGCACCTAGGGAAACCTACCAAACCTGTGCATTTTTGAAAACTAGAGACCTAGGGAAATCCAAGATGGTGTGACTTGTGGGGCTCTAACCAGGTTATGTTACCCAGAATCCTTTGCAAACCTCAAAATTTGGCTAAAAAAACACATTTTCCTCACATTTCGGTGACAGAAAGTTCTGGAATCTGAGAGGAGCCACAAATTTCCTTCCACCCAGCGTTCCCGCAAGTCTCCCGATAAAAATGATACCTCACTTGCGTGGGTAGGCCTAGCGCCCGTGACAGGAAATGCCCCAAAACACAACGTGGACACATCACATTTTTTTAAAGAAAACAGAGGTGTTATTTGCAAAGTGCCTACCTGTAGATTTTGTCCTCTAGCTCAGCCGGCACCTAGGGAAACCTACCAAACCTGTGCATTTTTTAAAACTAGAGACCTAGGGAAATCCAAGATGGGGTGACTTGTGGGGCTCTGACCAGGTTATGTTACCCAGAATCCTTTGCAAACCTCAAAATTTGGCTAAAAAAACACATTTTCCTCACATTTCGGTGACAGAAAGTTCTGTAATCTGAGAGGAGCCACAAATTTCCTTCCACCCAGCGTTCCCCCAAGTCTCCCGATAAAAATGATACCTCACTTGTGTGGGTAGGCCTAGCGTCCGCAACAGGAAATGCCCCAAAACGCAACGTGGACACATCACATTTTTTTAAAGAAAACAGAGGTGTTATTTGCAAAGTGCCTACCTGTAGATTTTGGCCTCTAGCTCAGCCAGCACCTAGGGAAACCTACCAAACCTGTGCATTTTTGAAAACTAGAGACCTAGGGAAATCCAAGATGGTGTGACTTGTGGGGCTCTGACCAGGTTATGTTACCCAGAATCCTTTGCAAACCTCAAAATTTGGCTAAAAAAACACATTTTCCTCACATTTCGGTGACAGAAAGTTCTGGAATCTGAGACGGAGCCACAAATTTCCTTCCACCCAGCGTTCCCCCAAGTCTCCCGATAAAAATGATACCTCACTTGCGTGGGTAGGCCTAGCGCCCGTGACAGGAAATGCCCCAAAACACAACGTGGACACATCACATTTTTTTAAAGAAAACAGAGGTGTTATTTGCAAAGTGCCTACCTGTAGATTTTGGCCTCTAGCTCAGCCGGCACCTAGGGAAACCTACCAAACCTGTGCATTTTTTAAAACTAGAGACCTAGGGAAATCCAAGATGGGGTGACTTGTGGGGCTCTGACCAGGTTCTGTTACCCAGAATCCTTTGCAAACCTCAAAATTTGGCTAAAAAAACACATTTTCCTCACATTTCGGTGACAGAAAGTTCTGGAATCTGAGAGGAGCCACAAATTTCCTTCCACCCAGCGTTCCCCCAAGTCTCCCGTTAAAAATGATACCTCACTTGTGTGGGTAGGCCTAGCGTCCGCAACAGGAAATGCCCCAAAACGCAGCGTGGACACATCACATTTTTTAAAAGAAAACAGAGGTGTTTTTTGCAAAGTGCCTACCTGTAGATTTTGGCCTCTAGCTCAGCCAGCACCTAGGGAAACCTACCAAACCTGTGCATTTTTTAAAACTAGAGACCTAGGGAAATCCAAGATGGGGTGACTTGTGGGGCTCTGACCAGGTTATGTTACCCAGAATCCTTTGCAAACCTCAAAATTTGGCTAAAAAAACACATTTTCCTCACATTTCGGTGACAGAAAGTTCTGGAATCTGAGAGGAGCCACAAATTTCCTTCCACCCAGCGTTCCCCCAAGTCTCCCGATAAAAATGATACCTCACTTGTGTGGGTAGGCCTAGCGCCCGTGACGGGAAATGCCCCAAAACACAACGTGGACACATCACATTTTTTGAAAGAAAACAGAGGTGTTATTTGCAAAGTGCCTACCTGTAGATTTTGGCCTCTAGCTCAGCCAGCACCTAGGGAAACCTACCAAACCTGTGCATTTTTGAAAACTAGAGACCTAGGGAAATCCAAGATGGTGTGACTTGTGGGGCTCTGACCAGGTTATGTTACCCAGAATCCTTTGCAAACCTCAAAATTTGGCTAAAAAAACACATTTTCCTCACATTTCGGTGACAGAAAGTTCTGGAATCTGAGACGGAGCCACAAATTTCCTTCCACCCAGCGTTCCCCCAAGTCTCCCGATAAAAATGATACCTCACTTGTGTGGGTAGGCCTAGCGCCCGTGACGGGAAATGCCCCAAAACACAACGTGGACACATCACATTTTTTGAAAGAAAACAGAGGTGTTATTTGCAAAGTGCCTACCTGTAGATTTTGGCCTCTAGCTCAGCCGGCACCTAGGGAAACCTACCAAACCTGTGCATTTTTTAAAACTAGAGACCTAGGCAAATCCAAGATGGGGTGACTTGTGGGGCTCTGACCAGGTTCTGTTACCCAGAATCCTTTGCAAACCTCAAAATTTGGCTAAAAAAACACATTTTCCTCACATTTCGGTGACAGAAAGTTCTGGAATCTGAGAGGAGCCACAAATTTCCTTCGACCCAGCGTTCCCCCAAGTCTCCCGATAAAAATGATACCTCACTTGTGTGGGTAGGCCTAGCGCCAGCAACAGGAAATGCCCCAAAACGCAACGTGGACACATCACATTTTTTTAAAGAAAACAGAGGTGTTTTTTGCAAAGTGCCTACCTGTAGATTTTGGCCTCTAGCTCAGCCATCACCTAGGGAAACCTACCAAACCTGTGCATTTTTTAAAACTAGAGACCTAGGGAAATCCAAGATGGGGTGACTTGTGGGGCTCTGACCAGGTTATGTTACCCAGAATCCTTTGCAAACCTCAAAATTTGGCTAAAAAA
Organism: Pleurodeles waltl; assembly: GCF_031143425.1. Classification (NCBI taxonomy): domain Eukaryota; kingdom Metazoa; phylum Chordata; class Amphibia; order Caudata; family Salamandridae; genus Pleurodeles; species Pleurodeles waltl. The sequence continues at coordinate 860,986,148 of NC_090443.1, forward strand.
ACACATTTTCCTCACATTTCGGTGACAGAAAGTTCTGTAATCTGAGAGGAGCCACAAATTTCCTTCCACCCAGCGTTCCCCCAAGTCTCCCGATAAAAATGATACCTCACTTGTGTGGGTAGGCCTAGCGCCCGTGACAGGAAATGCCCCAAAACACAACGTGGACACATCACATTTTTTTAAAGAAAACAGAGGTGTTATTTGCAAAGTGCCTACCTGTAGATTTTGGCCTCTAGCTCAGCCGGCACCTAGGGAAACCTACCAAACCTGTGCATTTTTGAAAACTAGAGACCTAGGGAAATCCAAGATGGGGTGACTTGTGGGGCTCTGACCAGGTTCTGTTACCCAGAATCCTTTGCAAACCTCAAAATTTGGCTAAAAAAACAAATTTTCCTCACATTTCGGTGACAGAAAGTTCTGTAATCTGAGAGGAGCCACAAATTTCCTTCCACCCAGCGTTCCCCCAAGTCTCCCAATAAAAATGATACCTCACTTGTGTGGGTAGGCCTAGCGCCCGCGACAGGAAATGGCCCAAAACACAACGTGGACACATCACATTTTTTGAAAGAAAACAGAGGTGTTATTTGCAAAGTGCCTACCTGTAGATTTTGGCCTCTAGCTCAGCCGGCACCTAGGGAAACCTACCAAACCTGTGCATTTTTTAAAACTAGAGACCTAGGGTAATCCAAGATGGGGTGACTTGTGGGGCTCTGACCAGGTTCTGTTACCCAGAATCCTTTGCAAACGTAAACATTTGGCTAAAAAAACACATTTTCCTCACATTTCGGTGACAGAAAGTTCTGGAATCTGAGAGGAGCCACAAATTTCCTTCCACCCAGCGTTCCCCCAAGTCTCCCGATAAAAATGATACCTCACTTGTGTGGGTAGGCCTAGCGTCCGCAACAGGAAATGCCCCAAAACGCAACGTGGACACATCACATTTTTTTAAAGAAAACAGAGGTGTTTTTTGCAAAGTGCCTACCTGTAGATTTTGGCCTCTAGCTCAGCCAGCACCTAGGGAAACCTACCAAACCTGTGCATTTTTGAAAACTAGAGACCTAGGGAAATCCAAGATGGGGTGACTTGTGGGGCTCTGACCAGGTTATGTTACCCAGAATCCTTTGCAAACCTCAAAATCTGGCTAAAAAAACAAATTTTCCTCACATTTCGGTGACAGAAAGTTCTGTAATCTGAGAGGAGCCACAAATTTCCTTCCACCCAGCGTTCCCCCAAGTCTCCCGATAAAAATGATACCTCACTTGCGTGGGTAGGCCTAGCGCCCGTGACAGGAAATGCCCCAAAACACAACGTGGACACATCACATTTTTTTAAAGAAAACAGAGGTGTTATTTGCAAAGTGCCTACCTGTAGATTTTGGCCTCTAGCTCAGCCGGCACCTAGGGAAACCTACCAAACCTGTGCATTTTTTAAAACTAGAGACCTAGGGAAATCCAAGATGGGGTGACTTGTGGGGCTCTGACCAGGTTCTGTTACCCAGAATCCTTTGCAAACCTCAAAATTTGGCTAAAAAAACACATTTTCCTCACATTTCGGTGACAGAAAGTTCTGGAATCTGAGAGGAGCCACAAATGTCCTTCCACCCAGCGTTCCCCCAAGTCTCCCGATAAAAATGATACCTCACTTGTGTGGGTAGGCCTAGCGCCAGCAACAGGAAATGCCCCAAAACGCAACGTGGACACATCACATTTTTTTAAAGAAAACAGAGGTGTTTTTTGCAAAGTGCCTACCTGTAGATTTTGGCCTCTAGCTCAGCCAGCACCTAGGGAAACCTACCAAACCTGTGCATTTTTGAAAACTAGAGACCTAGGGAAATCCAAGATGGGGTGACTTGTGGGGCTCTGACCAGGTTATGTTACCCAGAATCCTTTGCAAACCTCAAAATTTGGCTAAAAAAACACATTTTCCTCACATTTCGGTGACAGAAAGTTCTGTAATCTGAGAGGAGCCACAAATTTCCTTCCACCCAGCGATCCCCCAAGTCTCCCGATAAAAATGATACCTCACTTGTGTGGGTAGGCCTAGCGCCCGTGACAGGAAATGCCCCAAAACACAACGTGGACACATCACATTTTTTTAAAGAAAACAGAGGTGTTATTTGCAAAGTGCCTACCTGTAGATTTTGGCCTCTAGCTCAGCCGGCACCTAGGGAAACCTACCAAACCTGTGCATTTTTGAAAACTAGAGACCTAGGGAAATCCAAGATGGGGTGACTTGTGGGGCTCTGACCAGGTTCTGTTACCCAGAATCCTTTGCAAACGTAAAAATGTGGCTAAAAAAACACATTTTCCTCACATTTCGGTGACAGAAAGTTCTGGAATCTGAGAGGAGCCACAAATTTCCTTCCACCCAGCGTTCCCCCAAGTCTCCCGATAAAAATGATACCTCACTTGTGTGGGTAGGCCTAGCGTCCGCAACAGGAAATGCCCCAAAATGCAACGTGGACACATCACATTTTTTTAAAGAAAACAGAGGTGTTTTTTGCAAAGTGCCTACCTGTAGATTTTGGCCTCTAGCTCAGCCAGCACCTAGGGAAACCTACCAAACCTGTGCATTTTTTAAAACTAGAGACCTAGGGAAATCCAAGATGGGGTGACTTGTGGGGCTCTGACCAGGTTATGTTACCCAGAATCCTTTGCAAACCTCAAAATTTGGCTAAAAAAACACATTTTCCTCACATTTCGGTGACAGCAAGTTCTGTAATCTGAGAGGAGCCACAAATTTCCTTCCACCCAGCGTTCCCCCAAGTCTCCCGATAAAAATGATACCTCACTTGCGTGGGTAGGCCTAGCGCCCGTGACAGGAAATGCCCCAAAACACAACGTGGACACATCACATTTTTTTAAAGAAAACAGAGGTGTTATTTGCAAAGTGCATACCTGTAGATTTTGGCCTCTAGCTCAGCCGGCACCTAGGGAAACCTACCAAACCTGTGCATTTTTTAAAACTAGAGACCTAGGGAAATCCAAGATAGGGTGACTTGTGGGGCTCTGACCAGGTTCTGTTACCCAGAATCCTTTGCAAACCTCAAAATTTGGCTAAAAAAACACATTTTCCTCACATTTCGGTGACAGAAAGTTCTAGAATCTGAGAGGAGCCACAAATTTCCTTCCACCCAGCGTTCCCCCAAGTCTCCCGATAAAAATGATACCTCACTTGTGTGGGTAGGCCTAGCGCCAGCAACAGGAAATGCCCCAAAACGCAACGTGGACACATCACATTTTTTTAAAGAAAACAGAGGTGTTTTTTGAAAGTGCCTATCTGTAGATTTTGGCCTCTAGCTCAGCCAGCACCTAGGGAAACCTACCAAACCTGTGCATTTTTGAAAACTAGAGACCTAGGGAAATCCAAGATGGGGTGACTTGTGGGGCTCTGACCAGGTTATGTTACCCAGAATCCTTTGCAAACCTCAAAATTTGGCTAAAAAAACACATTTTCCTCACATTTCGGTGACAGAAAGTTCTGTAATCTGAGAGGAGCCACAAATTTCCTTCCACCCAGCGTTCCCCCAAGTCTCCCGATAAAAATGATACCTCACTTGTGTGGGTAGGCCTAGCGCCCGTGACAGGAAATGCCCCAAAACACAACGTGGACACATCACATTTTTTTAAAGAAAACAGAGGTGTTATTTGCAAAGTGCCTACCTGTAGATTTTGGCCTCTAGCTCAGCCGGCACCTAGGGAAACCTACCAAACCTGTGCATTTTTGAAAACTAGAGACCTAGGGAAATCCAAGATGGGGTGACTTGTGGGGCTCTGACCAGGTTCTGTTACCCAGAATCCTTTGCAAACGTAAAAATGTGGCTAAAAAAACACATTTTCCTCACATTTCGGTGACAGAAAGTTCTGGAATCTGAGAGGAGCCACAAATTTCCTTCCACCCAGCGTTCCCCCAAGTCTCCCGATAAAAATGATACCTCACTTGTGTGGGTAGGCCTAGCGTCCGCAACAGGAAATGCCCCAAAATGCAACGTGGACACATCACATTTTTTTAAAGAAAACAGAGGTGTTTTTTGCAAAGTGCCTACCTGTAGATTTTGGCCTCTAGCTCAGCCAGCACCTAGGGAAACCTACCAAACCTGTGCATTTTTTAAAACTAGAGACCTAGGGAAATCCAAGATGGGGTGACTTGTGGGGCTCTGACCAGGTTATGTTACCCAGAATCCTTTGCAAACCTCAAAATTTGGCTAAAAAAACACATTTTCCTCACATTTCGGTGACAGCAAGTTCTGTAATCTGAGAGGAGCCACAAATTTCCTTCCACCCAGCGTTCCCCCAAGTCTCCCGATAAAAATGATACCTCACTTGCGTGGGTAGGCCTAGCGCCCGTGACAGGAAATGCCCCAAAACACAACTTGGACACATCACATTTTTTTAAAGAAAACAGAGGTGTTATTTGCAAAGTGCATACCTGTAGATTTTGGCCTCTAGCTCAGCCGGCACCTAGGGAAACCTACCAAACCTGTGCATTTTTTAAAACTAGAGACCTAGGGAAATCCAAGATAGGGTGACTTGTGGGGCTCTGACCAGGTTCTGTTACCCAGAATCCTTTGCAAACCTCAAAATTTGGCTAAAAAAACACATTTTCCTCACATTTCGGTGACAGAAAGTTCTGGAATCTGAGAGGAGCCACAAATTTCCTTCCACCCAGCGTTCCCCCAAGTCTCCCGATAAAAATGATACCTCACTTGTGTGGGTAGGCCTAGCGCCAGCAACAGGAAATGCCCCAAAACGCAACGTGGACACATCACATTTTTTTAAAGAAAACAGAGGTGTTTTTTGAAAGTGCCTATCTGTAGATTTTGGCCTCTAGCTCAGCCAGCACCTAGGGAAACCTACCAAACCTGTGCATTTTTTAAAACTAGAGACCTAGGGAAATCCAAGATGGGGTGACTTGTGGGGCTCTGACCAGGTTATGTTACCCAGAATCCTTTGCAAACGTAAAAATGTGGCTAAAAAAACACATTTTCCTCACATTTCGGTGACAGAAAGTTCTGGAATCTGAGAGGAGCCACAAATTTCCTTCCACCCAGCGTTCCCCCAAGTCTCCCGATAAAAATGATACCTCACTTGTGTGGGTAGGCCTAGCGTCCGCAACAGGAAATGCCCCAAAATGCAACGTGGACACATCACATTTTTTAAAAGAAAACAGAGGTGTTTTTTGCAAAGTGCCTACCTGTAGATTTTGGCCTCTAGCTCAGCCAGCACCTAGGGAAACCTACCAAACCTGTGCATTTTTTAAAACTAGAGACCTAGGGAAATCCAAGATGGGGTGAGTTGTGGGGCTCTGACCAGGTTATGTTACCCAGAATCCTTTGCAAACCTCAAAATTTGGCTAAAAAAACACATTTTCCTCACATTTCGGTGACAGAAAGTTCTGGAATCTGAGAGGAGCCACAAATTTCCTTCCACCCAGCGTTCCCCCAAGTCTCCCGATAAAAATGATACCTCACTTGCGTGGGTAGGCCTAGCGCCCGTGACAGGAAATGCCCCAAAACACAACGTGGACACATCACATTTTTTTAAAGAAAACAGAGGTGTTATTTGCAAAGTGCCTACCTGTAGATTTTGGCCTCTAGCTCAGCCGGCACCTAGGGAAACCTACCAAACCTGTGCATTTTTTAAAACTAGAGACCTAGGGAAATCCAAGATGGGGTGACTTGTGGGGCTCTGACCAGGTTCTGTTACCCAGAATCCTTTGCAAACCTCAAAATTTGGCTAAAAAAACACATTTTCCTCACATTTCGGTGACAGAAAGTTCTGGAATCTGAGAGGAGCCACAAATTTCCTTCCACCCAGCGTTCCCCCAAGTCTCCCGATAAAAATGATACCTCACTTGTGTGGGTAGGCCTAGCGTCCGCAACAGGAAATGCCCCAAAACGCAACGTGGACACATCACATTTTTTAAAAGAAAACAGAGGTGTTTTTTGCAAAGTGCCTACCTGTAGATTTTGGCCTCTAGCTCAGCCAGCACCTAGGGAAACCTACCAAACCTGTGCATTTTTTAAAACTAGAGACCTAGGGAAATCCAAGATGGGGTGACTTGTGGGGCTCTGACCAGGTTATGTTACCCAGAATCCTTTGCAAACCTCAAAATTTGGCTACAAAAACACATTTTCCTCACATTTCGGTGACAGAAAGTTCTGGAATCTGAGAGGAGCCACAAATTTCCTTCCACCCAGCGTTCCCCCAAGTCTCCCGATAAAAATGATACCTCACTTGCGTGGGTAGGCCTAGCGCCCGTGACAGGAAATGCCCCAAAACACAACGTGGACACATCACATTTTTTGAAAGAAAACAGAGGTGTTATTTGCAAAGTGCCTACCTGTAGATTTTGGCCTCTAGCTCAGCCGGCACCTAGGGAAACCTACCAAACCTGTGCATTTTTTAAAACTAGAGACCTAGGCAAATCCAAGATGGGGTGACTTGTGGGGCTCTGACCAGGTTCTGTTACCCAGAATCCTTTGCAAACCTCAAAATTTGTCTAAAAAAACACATTTTCCTCACATTTTGGTGACAGAAAGTTCTGGAATCTGAGAGGAGCCACAAATTTCCTTCCACCCAGCGTTCCCCCAAGTCTCCCGATAAAAATGATACCTCACTTGTGTGGGTAGGCCTAGCGCCAGCAACAGGAAATGCCCCAAAACGCAACGTGGACACATCACATTTTTTTAAAGAAAACAGAGGTGTTTTTTGCAAAGTGCCTACCTGTAGATTTTGGCCTCTAGCTCAGCCAGCACCTAGGGAAACCTACCAAACCTGTGCATTTTTGAAAACTAGAGACCTAGGGAAATCCAAGATGGGGTGACTTGTGGGGCTCTGACCAGGTTCTGTTACCCAGAATCCTTTGCAAACCTCAAAATTTGGCTAAAAAAACAAATTTTCCTCACATTTCGGTGACAGAAAGTTCTGGAATCTGAGAGGAGCCACGAATTTCCTTCCACCCAGCGTTCCCCCAAGTCTCCCGATAAAAATGATACCTCACTTGTGTGGGTAGGCCTAGCGTCCGCAACAGGAAATGCCCCAAAACGCAACGTGGACACATTACATTTTTTTAAAGAAAACAGAGGTGTTTTTTGCAAAGTGCCTACCTGTAGATTTTGGCCTCTAGCTCAGCCAGCACCTAGGGAAACCTACCAAACCTGTGCATTTTTTGAAACTAGAGACCTAGGGAAATCCAAGATGGGGTGACTTGTGGGGCTCTGACCAGGTTATGTTACCCAGAATCCTTTGCAAACCTCAAGATTTGGCTAAAAAAACACATTTTCCTCACATTTCGGTGACAGAAAGTTCTGTAATCTGAGAGGAGCCACAAATTTCCTTCCACCCAGCGTTCCCCCAAGTCTCCCGATAAAAATGATACCTCACTTGTGTGGGTAGGCCTAGCGCCCGTGACAGGAAATGCCCCAAAACACAACGTGGACACATCACATTTTTTTAAAGAAAACAGAGGTGTTATTTGCAAAGTGCCTACCTGTAGATTTTGGCCTCTAGCTCAGCCGGCACCTAGGGAAACCTACCAAACCTGTGCATTTTTGAAAACTAGAGACCTAGGGAAATCCAAGATGGGGTGACTTGTGGGGCTCTGACCAGGTTCTGTTACCCAGAATCCTTTGCAAACCTCAAAATTTGGCTAAAAAAACAAATTTTCCTCACATTTCGGTGACAGAAAGTTCTGGAATCTGAGAGGAGCCACGAATTTCCTTCCACCCAGCGTTCCCCCAAGTCTCCCGATAAAAATGATACCTCACTTGTGTGGGTAGGCCTAGCGTCCGCAACAGGAAATGCCCCAAAACGCAACGTGGACACATTACATTTTTTTAAAGAAAACAGAGGTGTTTTTTGCAAAGTGCCTACCTGTAGATTTTGGCCTCTAGCTCAGCCAGCACCTAGGGAAACCTACCAAACCTGTGCATTTTTTAAAACTAGAGACCTAGGGAAATCCAAGATGGGGTGACTTGTGGGGCTCTGACCAGGTTATGTTACCCAGAATCCTTTGCAAACCTCAAAATTTGGCTACAAAAACACATTTTCCTCACATTTCGGTGACAGAAAGTTCTGTAATCTGAGAGGAGCCACAAATTTCCTTCCACCCAGCGTTCCCCCAAGTCTCCCGATAAAAATGATACCTCACTTGCGTGGGTAGGCCTAACGCCCGTGAATAGGAAATGCCCCAAAACACAACGTGGACACATCACATTTTTTGAAAGAAAACAGAGGTGTTATTTGCAAAGTGCCTACCTGTAGATTTTGGCCTCTAGCTCAGCCGGCACCTAGGGAAACCTACCAAACCTGTGCATTTTTGAAAACTAGAGACCTAGGGAAATCCAAGATGGGGTGACTTGTGGGGCTCTGACCAGGTTCTGTTACCCAGAATCCTTTGCAAACCTCAAAATTTAGCTAAAAAAACACATTTTCCTCACATTTCGGTGACAGAAAGTTCTGGAATCTGAGAGGAGCCACAAATTTCCTTCCACCCAGCGTTCCCCCAAGTCTCCCGATAAAAATGATACCTCACTTGTGTGGGTAGGCCTAGCGTCCGCAACAGGAAATGCCCCAAAACGCAACGTGGACACATCACATTTTTTTAAAGAAAACAGAGGTGTTTTTTGCAAAGTGCCTACCTGTAGATTTTGGCCTCTAGCTCAGCCAGCACCTAGGGAAACCTACCAAACCTGTGCATTTTTGAAAACTAGAGACCTAGGGAAATCCAAGATGGGGTGACTTGTGGGGCTCTGACCACGTTCTGTTACCCAGAATCCTTTGCAAACCTCAAAATTTGGCTAAAAAAACACATTTTCCTCACATTTCGGTGACAGAAAGTTCTGTAATCTGAGAGGAGCCACAAATTTCCTTCCACCCAGCGTTCCCCCAAGTCTCCCGATAAAAATGATACCTCACTTGTGTGGGTAGGCCTAGCGCCCGCGACAGGAAATGGCCCAAAACACAACGTGGACACATCACATTTTTTGAAAGAAAACAGAGGTGTTATTTGCAAAGTGCCTACCTGTAGATTTTGGCCTCTAGCTCAGCCGGCACCTAGGGAAACCTACCAAACCTGTGCATTTTTGAAAACTAGAGACCTAGGGTAATCCAAGATGGGGTGACTTGTGGGGCTCTGACCAGGTTCTGTTACCCAGAATCCTTTGCAAACGTAAAAATTTGGCTAAAAAAACACATTTTCCTCACATTTCGGTGACAGAAAGTTCTGGAATCTGAGAGGAGCCACAAATTTCCTTCCACCCAGCGTTCCCCCAAGTCTCCCGATAAAAATGATACCTCACTTGTGTGGGTAGGCCTAGCGTCCGCAACAGGAAATGCCCCAAAACGCAACGTGGACACATCACATTTTTTTAAAGAAAACAGAGGTGTTTTTTGCAAAGTGCCTACCTGTAGATTTTGGCCTCTAGCTCAGCCAGCACCTAGGGAAACCTACCAAACCTGTGCATTTTTGAAAACTAGAGACCTAGGGAAATCCAAGATGGGGTGACTTGTGGGGCTCTGACCAGGTTATGTTACCCAGAATCCTTTGCAAACCTCAAAATTTGGCTAAAAAAACACATTTTCCTCACATTTTGGTGACAGAAAGTTCTGTAATCTGAGAGGAGCCACAAATTTCCTTCCACCCAGCGTTCCCCCAAGTCTCCCGATAAAAATGATACCTCACTTGCGTGGGTAGGCCTAGCGCCCGTGACAGGAAATGCCCCAAAACACAACGTGGACACATCACATTTTTTTAAAGAAAACAGAGGTGTTATTTGCAAAGTGCCTACCTGTAGATTTTGGCCTCTAGCTCAGCCGGCACCTAGGGAAACCTACCAAACCTGTGCATTTTTTAAAACTAGAGACCTAGGGAAATCCAAGATGGGGTGACTTGTGGGGCTCTGACCAGGTTCTGTTACCCAGAATCCTTTGCAAACCTCAAAATTTGGCTAAAAAAACACATTTTCCTCACATTTCGGTGACAGAAAGTTCTGGAATCTGAGAGGAGCCACAAATTTCCTTCCACCCAGCGTTCCCCCAAGTCTCCCGATAAAAATGATACCTCACTTGTGTGGGTAGGCCTAGCGCCAGCAACAGGAAATGCCCCAAAACGCAACGTGGACACATCACATTTTTTTAAAGAAAACAGAGGTGTTTTTTGCAAAGTGCCTACCTGTAGATTTTGGCCTCTAGCTCAGCCAGCACCTAGGGAAACCTACCAAACCTCTGCATTTTATAAAACTAGAGACCTAGGGAAATCCAAGATGGGGTGACTTGTGGGGCTCTGACCAGGTTATGTTACCCAGAATCCTTTGCAAACCTCAAAATTTGGCTAAAAAAACACATTTTCCTCACATTTCGGTGACAGAAAGTTCTGTAATCTGAGAGGAGCCACAAATCTCCTTCAACCCAGCGTTCCCCCAAGTCTCCCGATAAAAATGATACCTCACTTGTGTGGGTAGGCCTAGCGCCCGTGACAGGAAATGCCCCAAAACACAACGTGGACACATCACATTTTTTTAAAGAAAACAGAGGTGTTATTTGCAAAATGCCTACCTGTAGATTTTGGCCTCTAGCTCAGCCGGCACCTAGGGAAACCTACCAAACCTGTGCATTTTTGAAAACTAGAGACCTAGGGAAATCCAAGATGGGGTGACTTGTGGGGCTCTGACCAGGTTCTGTTACCCAGAATCCTTTGCAAACCTCAAAATTTGGCTAAAAAAACACATTTTCCTCACATTTCGGTGACAGAAAGTTCTGTAATCTGAGAGGAGCCACAAATTTCCTTCCACCCAGCGTTCCCCCAAGTCTCCCGATAAAAATGATACCTCACTTGTGTGGGTAGGCCTAGCGCCCGCAACAGGAAATGCCCCAAAACGCAACGTGGACACATCACATTTTGTTAATGAAAACAGAGGTGTTTTTTGCAAAGTGCCTACCTGTAGATTTTGGCCTCTAGCTCAGCCAGCACCTAGGGAAACCTACCAAACCTGTGCATTTTTGAAAACTAGAGACCTAGGGAAATCCAAGATGGGGTGACTTGTGGGGCTCTGACCAGGTTCTGTTACCCAGAATCCTTTGCAAACCTCAAAATTTGGCTAAAAAAACACATTTTCCTCACATTTCGGTGACAGAAAGTTCTGTAATCTGAGAGGAGCCACAAATTTCCTTCCACCCAGCGTTCCCCCAAGTCTCCCGATAAAAATGATACCTCACTTGTGTGGGTAGGCCTAGCGCCCGTGACGGGAAATGCCCCAAAACACAACGTGGACACATCACATTTTTTGAAAGAAAACAGAGGTGTTATTTGCAAAGTGCCTACCTGTAGATTTTGGCCTCTAGCTCAGCCGGCACCTAGGGAAACCTACCAAACCTGTGCATTTTTTAAAACTAGAGACCTAGGCAAATCCAAGATGGGGTGACTTGTGGGGCTCTGACCAGGTTCTGTTACCCAGAATCCTTTGCAAACCTCAAAATTTGGCTAAAAAAACACATTTTCCTCACATTTCGGTGACAGAAAGTTCTGTAATCTGAGAGGAGCCACAAATTTCCTTCCACCCAGCGTTCCCCCAAGTCTCCCGATAAAAATGATACCTCACTTGTGTGGGTAGGCCTAGCGTCCGCAACAGGAAATGCCCCAAAACGCAACGTGGACACATCACATTTTTTTAAAGAAAACAGAGGTGTTATTTGCAAAGTGCCTACCTGTAGATTTTGGCCTCTAGCTCAGCCAGCACCTAGGGAAACCTACCAAACCTGTGCATTTTTGAAAACTAGAGACCTAGGGAAATCCAAGATGGTGTGACTTGTGGGGCTCTGACCAGGTTATGTTACCCAGAATCCTTTGCAAACCTCAAAATTTGGCTAAAAAAACACATTTTCCTCACATTTCGGTGACAGAAAGTTCTGGAATCTGAGACGGAGCCACAAATTTCCTTCCACCCAGCGTTCCCCCAAGTCTCCCGATAAAAATGATACCTCACTTGTGTGGGTAGGCCTAGCGCCCGTGACGGGAAATGCCCCAAAACACAACGTGGACACATCACATTTTTTGAAAGAAAACAGAGGTGTTATTTGCAAAGTGCCTACCTGTAGATTTTGGCCTCTAGCTCAGCCGGCACCTAGGGAAACCTACCAAACCTGTGCATTTTTTAAAACTAGAGACCTAGGCAAATCCAAGATGGGGTGACTTGTGGGGCTCTGACCAGGTTCTGTTACCCAGAATCCTTTGCAAACCTCAAAATTTGGCTAAAAAAACACATTTTCCTCACATTTCGGTGACAGAAAGTTCTGGAATCTGAGAGGAGCCACAAATTTCCTTCGACCCAGCGTTCCCCCAAGTCTCCCGATAAAAATGATACCTCACTTGTGTGGGTAGGCCTAGCGCCAGCAACAGGAAATGCCCCAAAACGCAACGTGGACACATCACATTTTTTTAAAGAAAACAGAGGTGTTTTTTGCAAAGTGCCTACCTGTAGATTTTGGCCTCTAGCTCAGCCATCACCTAGGGAAACCTACCAAACCTGTGCATTTTTTAAAACTAGAGACCTAGGGAAATCCAAGATGGGGTGACTTGTGGGGCTCTGACCAGGTTATGTTACCCAGAATCCTTTGCAAACCTCAAAATTTGGCTAAAAAAACACATTTTCCTCACATTTCGGTGACAGAAAGTTCTGTAATCTGAGAGGAGCCACAAATTTCCTTCCACCCAGCGTTCCCCCAAGTCTCCCGATAAAAATGATACCTCACTTGTGTGGGTAGGCCTAGCGCCCGTGACAGGAAATGCCCCAAAACACAACGTGGACACATCACATTTTTTTAAAGAAAACAGAGGTGTTATTTGCAAAGTGCCTACCTGTAGATTTTGGCCTCTAGCTCAGCCGGCACCTAGGGAAACCTACCAAACCTGTGCATTTTTGAAAACTAGAGACCTAGGGAAATCCAAGATGGGTGACTTGTGGGGCTCTGACCAGGTTCTGTTACCCAGAATCCTTTGCAAACCTCAAAATTTGGCTAAAAAAACAAATTTTCCTCACATTTCGGTGACAGAAAGTTCTGTAATCTGAGAGGAGCCACAAATTTCCTTCCACCCAGCGTTCCCCCAAGTCTCCCGATAAAAATGATACCTCACTTGTGTGGGTAGGCCTAGCGCCAGCAACAGGAAATGCCCCAAAACGCAACGTGGACACATCACATTTTTTTAAAGAAAACAGAGGTGTTTTTTGCAAAGTGCCTACCTGTAGATTTTGGCCTCTAGCTCAGCCAGCACCTAGGGAAACCTACCAAACCTCTGCATTTTATAAAACTAGAGACCTAGGGAAATCCAAGATGGGGTGACTTGTGGGGCTCTGACCAGGTTATGTTACCCAGAATCCTTTGCAAACCTCAAAATTTGGCTAAAAAAACACATTTTCCTCACATTTCGGTGACAGAAAGTTCTGTAATCTGAGAGGAGCCACAAATTTCCTTCAACCCAGCGTTCCCCCAAGTCTCCCGATAAAAATGATACCTCACTTGTGTGGGTAGGCCTAGCGCCCGTGACAGGAAATGCCCCAAAACACAACGTGGACACATCACATTTTTTTAAAGAAAACAGAGGTGTTATTTGCAAAATGCCTACCTGTAGATTTTGGCCTCTAGCTCAGCCGGCACCTAGGGAAACCTACCAAACCTGTGCATTTTTGAAAACTAGAGACCTAGGGAAATCCAAGATGGGGTGACTTGTGGGGCTCTGACCAGGTTCTGTTACCCAGAATCCTTTGCAAACCTCAAAATTTGGCTAAAAAAACACATTTTCCTCACATTTCGGTGACAGAAAGTTCTGTAATCTGAGAGGAGCCACAAATTTCCTTCCACCCAGCGTTCCCCCAAGTCTCCCGATAAAAATGATACCTCACTTGTGTGGGTAGGCCTAGCGCCCGCAACAGGAAATGCCCCAAAACGCAACGTGGACACATCACATTTTGTTAATGAAAACAGAGGTGTTTTTTGCAAAGTGCCTACCTGTAGATTTTGGCCTCTAGCTCAGCCAGCACCTAGGGAAACCTACCAAACCTGTGCATTTTTGAAAACTAGAGACCTAGGGAAATCCAAGATGGGGTGACTTGTGGGGCTCTGACCAGGTTCTGTTACCCAGAATCCTTTGCAAACCTCAAAATTTGGCTAAAAAAACACATTTTCCTCACATTTCGGTGACAGAAAGTTCTGTAATCTGAGAGGAGCCACAAATTTCCTTCCACCCAGCGTTCCCCCAAGTCTCCCGATAAAAATGATACCTCACTTGTGTGGGTAGGCCTAGTGCCCGCGACAGGAAATGGCCCAAAACACAACGTGGACACATCAAATTTTTTCATAGAAAACAGTGCCTACCTGTGGATTTTGGCCTCTAGCTCAGCCGGCACCTGGGGAAACCTACAAAACCAGTGCATTTTTGAAAACTAGAAACCCAGGGGAATCCAAGATGGGGTGACTTCTGGGGCTCTGAGCAGGTTCTGTTACCCACAATCCTTTGCAAACCTCAAAATTTGGCTAAAAAAACACGTTTTCCTCACATTTCGGTGACATAAAGTTCTGGAATCTGAGAGGAGCCACAAATTTTCTTCCACCCAGCGTTCCCCCAAGTCTCCCGATAAAAATGATACCTCACTTGTGTGGGTAGGCCTAGCGCCCGCGACAGGAAATGGCCCAAAACACAACGTGGACACATCACATTTTTTCATAGAAAACAGTGCCTACCTGTGGATTTTGGCCTCTAGCTCAGCCGGCCCCAGGGGGGGCAGAAATGGCCTAAAATAAATTTGTCCCCGACCCTTGCCTATGGGGTAGCTCCCCCTGCGTGACATTGGCGCCAAAAAAAAAATCACCGGTGCCTAGTGGTTTCTGCCCCCTTGGGGGCAGATTGACCTAAAATCGGCCAATCTGCCCCCAAGGGGGGCAGAAATGGTCTAAATACAATTTGCCCCCCAGGGGAGCGACCCTTGCCTAATGGGTCGCACCCCATCTAAAAAAAAAAAAAAAAAAAAAAAAAAAAAAACACCAAAAATACATTTGCCCTGGCACCTAGAGGTTTAACAATAGGCCGATCTGCCCCCGAAATGGCCTAAAATAAATTTGCCCCACCACCCCCCAACCCCCCCCCCCCCCGGAGCGACCCTTGCCTCCGGGGTCGCTCCCCCGGCGTGACATTGGCGCCAAAAAAAAAATCCCCGGTGCCTAGTGGTTTCTGCCTCCTTGGGGGCCGATTGACCTAAAATCAGCCAAACTGCCCCCAAGGGGGGCAGAAATGGTCTAAATACAATTTGACCCCCAGGGGAGCGATCCGTGCCTAATGGGTCGCTCCCCATCTCTAAAAAAACAAACAAACAAAAAAAAACACAAAAAAAAAATTGCCCTGGCGCCTAGAGGTTTCTGCCCCCCCTGGGGGCAGATTGGCCTAATAACAATAGGCCAATCTGCCCCCTGGGGGGCAGAAATAGCCTAAAATAAATTTGCCCCTCCAACCCCCCCAACCCCACCCCGGGAGCGACCCTTGCCTACGGGGTCGCTCCCCCTGCGTGACATTGGCGCCCAAAAAAAATCCCCGGTACCTAGTGGTTTCTGCCCCCCTTGGGGGCAGATTGGCGTAGCAAAAATCGGCTGATCTGCCCCCAATTTTTCCCCTCCAGGGGAGTGACCCTTGTCCAAGGGGTCGCTCCCCATCTGTAAAACAAAAAAAAACAAAAAATCCCTGGTGCCTAGTGGTTTCTGCCCCCATTGGGGGCAGATCGGCCTAATCAAAATAGGCTGATCTACCCCCCAGGGGGGCAGAAATGGCCTAAAATAATTCCCCCCCCCCCTCATGGGAGCAACCCTTGCCTAAGGGGTTGCTCCCCTTGCGTGAAATTCACGTAAAAAAGAAAACTCCCTGGTGTCTAGTGGTTTCTGTCCCCCTTGGGGGCAGATTGGCCTCATCAAAATAGGACAATCTGCCCCCAAGGGGGACAGAAATGGCCTAAGTATAATTTGCCCCCTAGGGGAGCGACCCATGCCTAAGGGGTCGCTCCCCACACCTAAAACAAAAAAATAAACAAAAACAAAAGAAAAAAAAAAATATCCCTGGTGCCCCTCTGGGGGCCCCCCTTTCTGCCCCCCCTGGGGGCAGATCGGCCTAATAATAGGCCGATCTGCCCCCAGGGGGGGCAGAAAAGGCCTTCCCAAAAAATGCCCCCCCTGGGAGCGACCCTTGCCCAAGGGGTCGCTCCCTTATGTCCATTTAAAAAAAAAAAAAATCCCTGGTGTCTAGTGGGCGTTTCAAAAGCCGGATTGCAAGCAATCCGGCACGTGAAACGCTTGGAGAGACTTCAAAGGGAAGGAAATACATTTCCTTCCCTTTGAAGCCTCTCCGGGCCTCCCCCACGTGATCGAAAGAGAAATGCAAAGCATTTCTCTTTCGATCGCGCTGGAAGCTGAGCTTCCAGCGTGATGGGGGAGGCTCTGTGACAAACAACGTGCGCTCGCGCGCTGATGTCACAGGGGGGGTGGGGGGGTTGAGGGTGGAAGGGGAAGGGCTTCCCCTTCCATCCCTGCCTTTGGGGGGTGGGGGGAAGCACACAGAGGGAGCAAGAGCGCTCCCTCTGGCTGTGTGCCGAGGACGTAATGGTTACGTCCTCGGCACAGCAGCACTGTGCCGCAGGACGTAACCACTACGTCCTCGGCACAGAACCGGTTAAACTATTAACTCACATTAATCCACATAACTCAAAATGTATTTTCTACTCATATTATTTCATTCTAATGATTAAGGCCCTCATTACGACATTGGCGGTAAAAGCGAATATCTGTCATATTATGACACACACACTCCAATCCGACAGAATTCAGCCACATACACAAATCCGCCAGCCCAAAGGTCAGTGCAAAAGTGGCGGTCCCAACACCCGTACTGTTCAGCCAACAAAACTACACCCATCACATTATGATCCACGAATCACCACAGCGGAAATTCAATGGTGGTACATACTGCTGCGCTCAGAATGGACTCCCACATACAAAACAACACTACATTGGCCAATACGAAAAACACACCTGACACTTATACACATACCACACCCACACACCAACACCACTATAAAACACACACACACATTACCCACAACTCTTTATGAATACAAATCACTGCCACCAGACTGAAATCCAAGACCACTGCGACCACTAGACACACACCACTTACACCCATACATCCCTCACGCACCCCACATCACACACCCCACCACATTACTCAACACACTCTCACCAACACATACCACACAACACCCATGTCCCCACAAAGGCACCCCCGTTTCACTGATGAGGAGTTAAGGGTCATGGTGGAGGAAATTGTCAGGGTAGAGCCACAGCTCTTTGGAGCACAGGTACAGCAGATATCCATTGCAAGGAAGATGGAGCTATGGCGGAGAATCGTGGACAGGGTGAACGCCGTGGGACAGCACCCAAGAACAAGGGAAGACATCAGGAAGAGGTGGAACGACTTACGGGGGAAGGTACATTCCATAGCAGCAAGGCACCATCTCGCCATACAGAGGACTGGCGGTGGACCTCCACCTCCTCCCCCACAGCTCACGGCATGGGAGGAGCAAGTCTTGGCAATACTCCACCCTGGGGGACTCACTGGAGTAGCCGGAGGATTGGACACTGGTAAGTCAACATTTACCACCTCCCATACCAGCATGCCATCTCACCCTCACTCCCATCACTCCATCCCATCCCACATACTACACCTACACATATGACTAAGCCCAACGCCAAGCCCCGCATGCTATACCAATGCATGGACAGCCCTCCCGGCCCTGCATGGACACCCATCACCAAAGCATGTACAGCATAGGGAAACTAACAATCCCACAATACATCACCATACACAAGCAAAGGTGGCAGGGCAAATCCAACGATAGAGGGGAAGCAAGGGATGTACAATATGTCACACACATGAAGCATAATACATCACTTACATACCCACAGGTACCCCAGCCAATGTCAGCAGAGAGGAGGTGCCATGACTATCCAGTCCCCCAACAGAAGATGACCCCAGTGATGACAGTAACTCTGGACTTCTGGATTTGGATGACCTAACTGGCCTATCAGGGACCACTGGACAGCCGGTCACCCAAACCCACTCACATACCACAACAGAGCCTCCCCCTTCAGTATCCAACACCACAGCACCCACCCAGCGTACCCACACCTCTATCCACAGGATACGTCAATCAGCAGTGTGCCTAACTGTACAGGGACCCAAGGCCACACCTCGCCCCCAAGACAACCAGGGACCTGGGGTCAGTGGGCACACCGTTCAGGGGACAGAGGCAAAGGGCAACAGGGACATTGGGGGACTGCTGTGCGCCAGGGGCAGGACAGGACCAGGGAACCGACTCTCCAGGAGGCACTCTCCAAGATCCGAGGAGCCTACCAACATTCCCAGGACACGTTGGGCCAGATCCTTGACAACGTGCAGGAGAACAGGCGGCAGCAGGAGGGACAGTAACAGGGGATCAGGGAGGACTTGCAGGCCATTAACAACCCCCTGATCTCCATAGCAGGGGTGCTGGCAGACATGGCCAACATCATGAGGGAGGCAACAGCACACCAGCAGGACCCTACCACTAGCGAGTTCATTGATTAGCCCTCCACTTCCGCTGCAGCTAGTGGGCAGGAGGCCCCGCCACAGGACCCACAGGCCACCAGCACCCCTCCCCATGCAGAAGGTGAACCACCCCACAAACGTTCCCTGCGACCCAGACAGAAGCCAGAGACACTTGCAAAGACCCCTGCCAGGAAATGACTCTCCTGATTGTCCCGCTTGTGTCCCACCTTGTCACCTTGTCCACTTTGAACTGCCTTTGCTCCCCTTCCTATGGCCCCTTGTGCACTGGACCTGTGCTACAAACAGACTGGAACAATGCCCTGGACTTTCCTCCATCATCACCCCATTCCATTGCACTTTCCCCTCAATTTCTTAACACTATGACTACTAGTATGTTCTGTATTGAAAATGTGTATTAATGGAAGCAGTCACATCCATTGCAAATGAACTGTATGTACACTGAGAGCATAGAAATAATGACCTGTAGCTGTCTATAGTCAGAACATCAGTACACAGTTGTTATATCACCAACATCTGTAAAATGACAAACCATAGGTGACAATAAGTTGAGATAAAAAGGAAGTTAATGCCATCATATTACAGCCACACAGAATACACCAATAGTCATAGAAATGTGCAGTTGCACTGTCTCACCTCTGTGTCATTGGAAGTACTGACGGATAACTGATGTTCTGTTGTCCTCATCCTCGTCCTCAGCCTCTCCATTCTCACTGTCCTCAGGGTCTTCTGCTGCAACACGGGCATCTCCAGTCTCCTCCTCTTGCAGAAAAGGTACATGACGTTTGAGGGCCAGGTTGTGCAACATGCAACATGTCACTGCTGTCTGGCAGACCTTATCGGGTGAGTAGCACAGGGATCCACCTGTCAGATGGAGGCACCTGAACCTGGCGTTCAGGAGGCCGAAGGTCCTTTTGATGATCCGTCTTGTTAGTTTAGAATGGGACACGTTTAGAGTTCGATAGACCTTTTGACTACCCTTACAGTGATTCCACCATTTGTTCCAACTCCAATGCAATTACCTCCTCATAATCAATAAACATCATCAGATCTTCATTGCAGTCAGTAATCTTCACACACCATGACCCATTTGATTATGAATAACTACACCTTTATGTAAAAGTTAGAATGTTTATTTCCCTAGATTAACAATGCTAAAGTCACGTAAATTAGTCTCAAAACCCGATGGTCAACATACATAAACAACACCGGTTGACCAAATCTTCTAAAGAATCTCAATGTAGCTAATGCATTGACAGTTAGGCATTCAAGAGTCATAGTACAGATCAAAAGCAAGAATATTTGTGCAATAGAAATAGCATTTATCTAGATTCAGCAAATGAACAATCATCAACTCTTTTTAGTAATAATTTGTTAACATTTCTGGGTCCCCCTAACTAACCTTCTGATTACAATAGCATGTTTGGGCTTCATGCAAAACAATTTTAGTAAAAGTTAATTTGGAAAAACATCTAACTATGACTCTATCAAAACAACGGTTGGTACCTAGAAACAAAGAGCAAACTTACAACACGAACAATAACATTTTGTGATACCTCTCCTCTTATGGATCAGCAAGCTGTAATTATCTTCATCAGGTGGCCATCAGTTCGGTCAGCGTCAGCAATGGGCAGTGAAAGGGAATGGTTCAGACACAAGGGTCTCTAAGCAATCTCCGGACCATTAAAGAAGCAATATCTAAGGGATCAGCATTCACCATCAGAGACCTAAGCAATAAAGGGTAAGATAGAAATAAACTCATCAGGAACTGTTCAGCTCCTCAGACAGAATAGAATGAGCCTGCCTCTCCTCTGCGCAGTCGGGCTAAGTTAAAATCACCTAAAAAAAACTTCCCACGTTGCCATTGGTCAGAAAATCATACGTTTACAATTCGTCCAATAAGAACTAAACCCCAAATCTAAGATATAACGAAACTGTCTTTCACATGTCAATGATTGGCTCCTCTTCTCCTGTTCCCGTCATAAGGCTCGTCGGTTAACCTTTTTGTATCCGTCCGTACTCCGGTCAGTGCATCCATTGTTAGCTCCTGGGAACATCGCTGTCTCACGCTCTCAAACTCTAGAATTTAACAACTACTAAAACAAGACATTCTAGCAAGCAGTTCTTATAAGAAAGTTAAAGAATTCTGCTGACACTTTGTAATTAATGACGGACACTCAAGTGGGCACATTTTACAAGTCGCACATTATTTTTTATATTAGTCAGATTCTATGCAAATCTTTTATCCAAAATACATGAAAATCATTAGTAATAAATTCAGCTTTCACACTAGGACATGTAAAACTTTAAAAGACATGCCCTGCTTTTCCAATACATTGCACTCTGCTCTCTGGGCTGTCCAGGTCCTACCCTAGGAGTGACTTTTGTGTATTAAAAAGGAAGGTTTCGTCCTAGCAAAAGGGTTGTTTTGCCTGGTCGAAATGGCAGTACAAAACTGTACACACAGGCTCTGCAGTGGCATACCTGAGACATGGTTAAAGGGCCACTTAAATGGGTGGCCAATCAGTGCTGCAGGCTTATAAGTAGCATTTACACTCCCTGGATACAAGTAGTACACTTTATTAGGGACTTATAAGTAAATTAAATCTGTCAATTGGGGATAAACCAATAGTACCATATTTAGCGTACAGAGAAGAAGCACTGTAGCACTGATTAGCAGCAGTAAAGGGGTTAGCAAACGGATAGGTTTGGGGATGACCCTGCAGAAAGGGCAGTTTTCCAACATGTATACATACCATTGTTTTTCTTTTTCCCATATCTTTTTTATTATTATTTCACACCAACAACAGTAACGGTGAAGCCATAAGAGAGTATATGCAATACATAGTTGTGCGTACAATGAGTAGAGACATTCTGAACACAGTCTCATTACAGAAGAAATAACATTCCAACCTTTATAATAGCACATATTTGTGAGACAACAGTGTGTGTGGTTGAGGAAGGAGGACGGGGGTCGCTCATTAATTGCTGTGGTGGTGGGGTCAGGGGGCACAAAGCATTATAAAAGTATCTAAAGGGTCATTCAATGGTAGAGAGGTTTTGCAGGACCCTGGAGCCACATCCCAAGGCTATGGTTTGTTTAGGTTCCATAGGATAAAAGAGCTGGGGGTCCAATAAGCAGGCCTTGTGTGTTTGATCTATTTAACTCTGTGTGGCATCCCTCTCAGGGTGGAAGGGTGTCATTTTTGCCTCGATGTTCACTATGTAGATATCCCAATTTCTGCCCCCCACACTGCCACCCCCCTCTCACGGAGAGAGTGCAATACACCAGCTTCCATGGGCATCCACAGCAGCAGTGTGTATAACCATTTAGTCAGGTCCACAACTGTGGGTACTTTCTACTGCATTGCGATTTGTCACTTGAAGAACACAAACGCAAGATCAATAAATCTATGTAAGTGTTTGTCCCCTTTAGCTATAAGAAGGAGCCCGAGAAGGCAAGATTCAGGTGTGCGAGTCAATACATGATCCGTCAATTCCCCAGTAGTGGACATCACCTCTATCCAGGATAATTGTAGGAGGGACAATCCCAGATTATATGGTAAAATCCAGCCACTGATACTTCGCACCGGGAGCATTCAGGTGTGGACATCAGGAACATACGCTTCATGCGCTGGGTGAATAAATGCCCAGTGTATCTAGTTAAATTGCGTAAAATTGCATCTAGGATTCCTAGATACTTCTTTCACTTGTTGGAGAGCTCTCATCCAGGTCCTAGCAGTCAGTGAAAGTGGGTGAACGTTGGTCCAGCGACACAGCACCTTCCCCACATCCACCAGGCCAGCAGTGGATAGTGTCATATACAACATCAAGATAGTATGGTGTTGTCCAGCATGCGTGAGGAGGGTATGCAGGATAGGTGAGTGGCATAGTTCCATGTCACCCGCTCTCCATATACATACCATTGGTTGAAGTTCAATGTCATCATCTTGCCTACCAGCAGTGATAGATCCTGGGTGTCATGGGCTTTAATGGACATGCAAAAAGAACAGATTGTGGAAGGAATGCTGAACAATGTCAAACATTCCCCCTCAGTCACAGACCTCGGCCTAAATCTATAATTTTTTTGCTCAACCAGCCATTCCAGTTTGGACCCCGCCGTATGCAAATCAATCTTGACTCTGCTCCCCATTGGAAACGTCCAGTCCAAACTGCCAAACTAGGTTGTCCCAGGACCAGAAACAGACATCCTGGGGCACGGTTTTAGGGTATATCCCTTCACCAGCCAAGCT
This sequence comes from Pleurodeles waltl, assembly GCF_031143425.1. Taxonomy (NCBI): domain Eukaryota; kingdom Metazoa; phylum Chordata; class Amphibia; order Caudata; family Salamandridae; genus Pleurodeles; species Pleurodeles waltl. Next base: position 861,009,037 of record NC_090443.1, read on the forward strand.
ACCTTGAATCTGGTGGCATGGCTATCACAGGACCCACTTCTATGCATACCCTTTCCACTTAGGGTGACAAATGTAAAAAGAACAGATGATGGATGCAATGCTGAACAATGTCAAAAATTCACCATCAGTCACAGAGCTGTGCCTAAATCCATCATTTTATCTTGCCACGCCATTCCAGTTTGGACCGAGTCATATGTAAATCAATCTTGTCCAAGCTCCCCATGGTAACAGTCCAGTCCGAAATGCCAGGCCAGGTCCCTAAACAGCGATGGACGCGACTGAGTGAACCTTCCGGCCAGGCTGTTCTAGCCATCATTTGGACTGTCGGATATGCTAACATGATCTAACTCATGATTTGAAGCAAACATGTATTACAATTATGCCTTGAGAAAGCCCTGGTGAATGCACCCCAAAGGGCGAAACACGTGTTGGCTGAGTACTCGTTCTGTTCTACGTTTCACCTATATGCTGTATAATTTGGAGTCTCTTCTCTCTGATGAATACATTCCTAATTGGATCAGAAACCCTGGAGAACTTTTTCTTCATTGTTTTATGGAACATTTCGGAGAACTGGCAATTGGATGCCTTTAAACCATTGACACTACAGTGGGAACCTACCAGCTAATAGCAAGCCATCCCTGGACCGGAAACAAGCATCCTGGCATGCATGGCACATCACCCCTCATCAGCCAGGCTAGCTTGAATCCGGCGGCATTGCGAGCATGAGACCCACGTCTGGGCATACTCTTCCCACTTTTGCTCGTACTTATCTCATTTCTTATTCTCTCTGATCCTTAACTCCTATGCTTTCTTTCACCCTTTCATTTTGTTTCATCACTTAATTCCTCTCCTCCTATGCTTTCTTTCAGCCTCTCCTTTTGTTTTATCCTTTCCCTCGCCTACATTTCTTCCTTGCCTTCTACTTCTCCTAGCTCCTTCCCCTAAGAGTAAACCCAGATCCAGGCCCTAGGCAGGCTCTGCCTTTGAAAAATTCTGAATTGGGAAACTCTAATATATATAACATAACTGCACCTTTGTGCCCCGGTGCCACTGTGCCGGCTGCACCACTCGGAGCTACATCTCTGCGTGTCAGGGAGCTAACTGCGGGTGAGTCAGCCATGACTAACGCAGTGCAGTTTGGCAGAGGAACTGGATGCCGTGAAACCCTGGCCACCCTCAGTTGGGGCGCTGCACTTGTTTGTCTTTTATTATAATTCTGTGACCCAGATAGCAAGTGTCCTTGCTGGCATAACAGTGAGTAGCATGGAACATTCCAAAGGCGGGGGTGGATGGTCTCATCTCTGTCCTCCTACATCTGACGAGTGTCCCCAGCTGGAGAATAGTGACCTAATCAGGCTGCTTTGTATCACCTCTCCAGAATCTATTTAACCTCGACCAAAAATAATATTTTAAAGGGAGTACCCCTTTAACATTCACAGTTTGTGAGAAGAGAGCTATTATCATATCTGTTCTTATTTTTTCCTGACCTAGTTATTATATTTCATGATGACTGTATGATAACTTATTCATTAAATATGATGCACCCACGTTTTCACAACCAGTTTTCCATATAAGTCCCCGAGGACTGCTACCCTATCTCGTGGGCCAAAACACTGAATGTTATATATTGCTGTAGTGGGCTGAATTGTTTTATTCATATTACGAGGCTTCCTCTTGAAAGGGACAATCAAGGAATGCCCAAGACAGTTTTGTTGGTGTTCCCCGCGAAACAGGACACCGGGAACTTTTCTGATACTGCCGCTATCTGTGCACACGTAGCCAAGGCTTAGCACAAGGAAGTGGCATGATTGCGACTCTAGTTAAACGATAACATGGCTGCTACATTTGCAATAAGGATGTTGATATTGAGCCATAGATGTAGATTTTGTGAAAGGCATTTGACTTGAACACCTAAAATATATAAATGGGTGTATGGGTAAGGTAACGTGGTCAAGCAGTAGAAAGCAGGCAATTCAAAATATAGTAATAAACATAATAGTATAAACACTATGCACCCCTCACAATCAGTAGAAAACAAAATAACACTCCTGCCAAAGAAAAACACAATGGCAACACAATGCAATTACTACAGAACAGATGGATTATCCCAGTGAACAGTTATCAACACTCGGTTTAAGCTTAGAGTTTACCATTGTAAGGGAAGAGGTGGCTATACTTTGTTAAGCCTGTAGGTTAGTTGAGAAGAGCGGAGTGTAATACAGCATCGCAAATCTAATGGACTGCTCCATGCTACATTTGGTGGATTTCCCAGAACGTTTACTATGATAGGATGTATAATGCACATTCTTAAGGGTTGTTCACTGTCACACCTGGTTGGACTCTCAGGCATATACTGCTCTCTCGCATCACAGAGCACCCATGAGTACATATACTGTGGCCGGTTTTATAATGCCTTGCTCGTTGCCACTTCTAGATAGACTCATCAGAGTATGTTCTAGGGTTGGTTGTACAATGGTTGTTCCTTTGCTTCTCCAGTACGTAGTCTTCAGATCATATACTATGATTGGCAGCATAATGTCAATTTCCACGGGCTGTTCATTGCCACACCTGGACTAAATCCTCAGAAAATATACGATAGTAAAATTCCTCTGGGTTTCTCCCAGCTACTCCTGGGCAAACTCATCAGAACATTTGCCATGATTTATACCTATAGGTTTGCCCTTTATCGCAACTGAGTAAACACCTTATAGCGTGTACTACGGCTTGTTCCAAAATGTCAACGCCTTGCCACACCTAAGCAGCCTCCACACAGTACATATTATGACCGTTCTTAGAGGCTGCTCCTTGGGACACATGAATCTACTCCTCATGCATATTGTTTTGGCTGGTCACTTCATAGACGCTTCACTGCCACTCCAGGGAGAAGCCATCAAAGCATATACAATGGCTGTTTGTATAATTCCCATGTCTACATTTAGACCTGTCAGGCTTAAAGTGATGTTCCCCAAACTTTTTGCCTTCACTCCCCCTTTTTAGCTGAATTCGCTTTTGTTGGCTTTAGGACTCTGCACACTTTACCACTGCTAGCCAGTGCTGAAGTGTGTGTGCTCTTTCCTTTAAACATGGAAAAATAGGCTCACACCCAATTGGCACATTTAATGTACATGTTAAACCCTAGTAAAGTGAATTAAATGCTACTAGTGGACCTGCAGCACTGATTGCACCACCCACATAAGTAGCCTTTTAGAAATGGATCAACTGCAGCTCCAATTCACATCTTTTCATAGAACATCTCAGTAATCCACAACAAGGTCACCAAACCAGAAGTGGGTGACTTCCTGAGGAAGTTCCAACTCATACCGCTACACATACTGCTTCTAGAGATGTGGGATGAGTACTCTGTGCCCTCTGATGGGGTACATGGAACTCACTAAGATTGTAACCAGATCAAGCACCACAGGGTAAGCCAAAAGAGGGCTTAGCAATATACATCTTGACACACCTCAAAATAAAAGTCTAATACCTAATATGCTCTGACAACAGCTAAAATTGAGGATAGGGCTCAAGGGGTAAAACATCCACTATTGCTACTGAATATATGTCTTAACCATGCTTTTAGGGCAAAGTCAGGAGCCATACCAATTCTAGTAACATATCTCACCAATCTGATAGCATCCCATATTGCTCTATTTATAATAATCTCAGGGGACTTTAACTCAAAACTACTCAATCAACAAAAGCATAATGAAAACATCGTAGAGCAAAATGCAGTGTGGACTATTCTGGAACCAGCATCCCTGTCATCAAGAAGAAATGATACCCAGGGCACTCGACCTGCGTCACTATTAACAGCCTCAGAGCTATGAATTTTGAACGGGAGATTTTCAGAGGATAAACCTGCGGTCTGGACGCACAGCTCACAAAATACCACCACTGTAGTAGATTATACAGCCGTCTCCCTGGCTCTTCGAATATATTAAGAGATTTCACAATCGAAGTATGCGAAGAGAGCGATCACAATCTGGAAATACTAGCCATGAACCTCAAGCCATACGATCATTCCATAGCTAATATTCTAATTTCCGCATAAATGCATAAAATCTGAAGCGGTTGTGATGGCAAGCTCAGCAGCAAAAGGAAGTCGTAATAAACTGCTCAAAGCTACTGAACAAATATCAATTTGCACCACCCAACGCAATCAGTGACCGGGAACAGTAGGTTTTGCAGAGAGAAATCACCCTCTGTCGCACCTACTAACTGCCAAACGGAAAAACTCACAGTGGATGACAAAACACCTTACCACAGTTAAAAGGATATTAAACAGAGAGATTTGCCAACTAAAACGCAAACACCTTGACAAAGTACAACAACACAGAGGTCCTGATTTAGATTTTGGTGGTATTACACCAATCCGCCCCAGCGGTGGACCCGAAAAATCAGTATAGTCAATGTGTTCCACCCGCCATATTTAGATGTATTGCAGCTGCATCTGACCGCCGCAACAGATTGCTCTTCATAGCCGCCAGGCTGGTGGGTTTCCCCGGACCATATTTAGATGTTACAGTTCTGCAGATGGTGTACTGGTGCCAGATTGCTGATGGAGGGAGACCACTGCTGGACCCAATGATATCGGACAATTGCAGGGGCTATGGAATAGAGGTAATTCACACAAACTGTGCATTAGCCACATGTGTCTACCAGCACAACACACCACACAACACACCACATAAACACTATTATCCATTGCCATTCCAACACCACACAACATGTACATGCCAAAAACACATATTGCCATATAACCGTGACACAATACACACACACAATTTAAACTGCACCCACACATGACACAACCACAACAACCGACACAACTACACACTCATCGACACAAACACACTCACACACAAGCACAACTACACACCATGATAATAATCACACAACGCTCACCTGTATGTTGCACACAGCAACACAACACACAATTAAACATACACAACAACCTCAAACCCACATGCAAGTGGCAAGCATACAGACACAACCACATCACCTACTCCAGCTCCCTCTACCTGAAACAGCCAATCCACTCACACACACATACAGATACTGACTCACATACACAACTGGTGGCATTACATCACAGGTACAGGTCCACTTGCAATGTACACACAGGGACACAGTCAACGGGTGTGAATGTAACATCACAGTGGTGCAAGCATTCATTTCGTAATGAACACTGATACCATAATCACAGTTGTGTATGTGTGCAATATGTGTCAGGTATCAGTCCAGTGTATTCCCATCCATGTCCCACAAAAATATGTTCCAGACAGATGCATGTCACAATAATTCAATAAACTACTGTGACATGTATATGACTGCAGTGGCCTTGTACTCATATGCATTGACCATACTGTAGTGAATCCTCGTTTGTTTTAATGGGATAACAGGAGTTAGCTTAGCCATTGGCTTGCGGACTCGTGACCCCGTCACCTAGTGACTTTTAACCTACTTAGCTTGCTCTGTCTTAGCCCATTTAATTATTTAATTCTTCAAAGATGGCTGCCTTGTTTATAGTTAGGCCACTTGTTATGATTTGCATTATCAGTGCCACAGCGTTAATGCGTCAAAATCAAGTGACAAAGACAAACAAACTGTAGGCGTTCACATTTAGGGACTTTCCCTCTTCATGCTTTCGAGGGAACTGTTTATATTAATTACCGCCCCAAGCATGCCGTTATCTATGGTTTGGGAACATACCTATGTCAGGGGTCCAAGTAGATCTGTATAAATACATCGCACTTTAGACAGATAATCAGAGGGATTCCGACCAGAGGGCATCGCCACCATCGCTGATATGGATGCTGCACGTCGTCTTGACGCTGACTCAGTCCTCGTGTTCCTGAGGAGTCTGAAATAGAGACCTCATTCCAAAGTAACGAGGGTTGGGGGCTCCTCTCATGGACATGGCATTGGCAGATTAAGTTTAACATACGCAGCTCTCCTTTAGGTAGTTGGTTAGGCCTATCATGATAGGGTATTAGGACATATTATACACTTCATGTCCTTTCATGTTATTGCAAGATGGTGGGGGTCTTTGTAATAATGACTCTTGTCTTTACAATTCTGTTTCTTGCACTGTTCATTATCCTAATCATTGCAGCCCATGCAACTTATCACAGATTGCAGTTGTGTTAAATAAAAACTATTGAAACGTTACTGCATCTTCGTTATTGCCTGTGTTCGGATGAGACATGATATATCTGTGAGAAAGGGTAATCTCTGTTTAACCACGACACTCCCTGAGATGTCATACTCTCAAGTCCATGCATAAAGGCTGCCACAAATCACCTTTTACTATTTGGGTTTTTGGGGAGGTGCTGCTAGTGAGCCGGAAGAGTTGGGACGACAGCTGCGACTTGTTGTAGGATAGGCATAGTCGCCTATAAACATAACTACTGTCATCCTTAAACCAGCAGTCTTGCCTAGAGCAAGAGTCCAAACTACGACAATACAAGGTACACAGCCAATGCGGGTTCCCTACCTTTAAGTCTGGTAATGGGGGGGCGTGTTTTCTCCGTGGTCTAGTGGCAGCAGCAACGGAAGCTCTTGTCCAGTTAAGTCCAGTGGAAAGCAGAAGTGGAATCGGGAAAAAAGCTAGGTTTGTACCTCATTCACCCCCGCCCCCCCAATCTGCCAACTCAGCTGTGGACGTCTGACCGCCACAGTTGGCTCCGCAGTACGGCACATCCAAATCTGCTCAGTGGTAAAGGTAGCTGGAGTCCCGCCATCAGTCCCTATTCCCAATTCTGCCATTGAAGTGGCTGGAGATTTTTGGTGGAGTGGGCAGGACTCAAACGTCTTTCGCCTATGGGACCGCCAACATCTAAATCAGGCAGCGGATGGGTTATCCAGCAGAAAACAGGCACCAGGATCATTACCTCGGCGATGTAAATTAGGCCCAGATTGAGGAAACTGCACCAGAAGAATAAATGGGCAGTTTGGATGGCCAATAAACAGCATACCAACAAGTTCTGGGTGAAAATGCTCCACACATGCAAGACTAGAAATACCAGTGAATTCTGAGAATTGAACAATGAGGAAAACAAGGACTCAACAGCAGTTCACAAATATAAGCAAGGAGTCCTGGGCAAATCACTTGTAAAATCACTATTCTATTACGTGAACGGAACTGGTTTCAACAGTGACACGTAAATCCACCAAACGTAAATCCACCAACCTCTTATCCAATGTACAACCAACTACAGCAGCATCATGTACAACAGCAGGGCCAGGTGAATATACAGATAACCCAATCAATACAAGAGACAGTAGACCATATACCCTGATGCCCTCACCAAACCGACCTGATGCAAACAGCAAAAACAAGAATGGAAGTCAACAAGGAAGGGCAGACATCTCATGTATGAGACTGGGCATAGCCAAGACAACAATGGAGACAACAAATGAGCAAGTAGTGATAGCAGTATGAAAACTATGTCTCACATAAAGCATCATAGGGAAGAGTAGAATAGATGGGGCCCCCGGACCAAACGGGTTACCAGCAGCCATCTTCAAAGCTTTCACAGAGTTCTGGGGAAAAAACTCAACCTCCTCTACAGTGCAGTGAGCTTTCAACAGGCAGTTCAAGACTCCTTGCGTGGATCAAAAATCCACCTAATCTATAAAGAGGGTGACAGAGGTGACCCAGAAAATTATCAACTGATTACCCTACTCAGTTGAGTATTACAGGATCTTTAAGTATTGGTAGACAGCCTGGCACTCATCCCATGGAATCAACAGGATTCCAGGCCAGCGAGGGCACACTTTCAAACTTGGCAGCCCTAACACTCTGTCTGGAAAAAGCTTTCAAGGCAAAATTGGCACTGTATGCTTGTTTCATCAACTTTAAGGCTTCATTCAGGAGTATCCACCGAGACCTACTTTAGCAGACACCCAGCAGCATGGGGACCCCGCTAATACTTGGCTACATGATAAGCTTGGAGCTTTCTATGAAAATCTACACAACGGTTGGCCTGCAACAAGGGTGCGTTATCGACCCCATATTGTTCAACATCTGTATCTCATGCCTGTCCACCGAACTGGAACACATAAATGCTTTTCCTTCCAAGGTACAGGCACACCCACTTACCCACTTACCCACATCTAATATGCTGATGATCTGCTCATAACAAGCATGACACCTGTGGGGCTGCAACACCTCCTAGATGCCCTACTTTGTTTAACAAAATGACACAAACTGGAAATCAGTCACATGAGAACAAAAGCAGTGAAATTGAGCAAGAATCTAAATATACCAGGACGATGGAATATTGATGGGATCCATCCATCCACGGAATCCAAATACAAATACCTGGGGATGGTATTCGACTCAAGAGGGACCTTCACACCACAGATGGAAAGAATGAAATCTAAAGCTGACTCCCTGATTTTAGGATTCTGCACACTTTCAAGATCACTACAGAGTCCCACTTTAGGACCACCACAGAAGGTCCTTGCAGAAAAATTGCTTCTGACTATTACATACGACTGCCAAATAACTGCAGGCAAAGCAGCAAGTCTATTAAATCAGCTAACTGCAAAATCCTTCAGGTCCACTATAAGCTTCCAACTCACACTTCACAGGCACAACTACGCCTAGAGTTGGGCTTAACAAAACATACATTGGCCACAAAAAGCTCTTTCTTAAAGAGGTGCCATAGACTTGAACTGTCTGAGGAAAACTCATTTGCTGCATTCATCTGGCACAAAATACAACTGACCTCAAAATCAACATTCAGCTGCTTTTTAGAAAATGCCCTGCATTCTCTACAAGTCACTATCCTATGTTATCCAGGTATCAACTGGTGAATTCAAAAGAATACCTAATGGAGCTACTAGATCACTTTCCATGCAGGAAGACAAAGTGGCATTGGTGAAGTGGGCCCACACTTAGCAAGTGATCAACACCTACAAGTCCTTAAAATCACAGACCTATTTCAACCTTGGGTTCTCTTTCCACATTAAGCTCAAGCTCATGTGCCTTCATTTGGGAGTCCAATCACCTCTGGACCAACTACCCATCTGGTTACAAACCACAGAGACTACAAAATGCAGACTATGCAGCGTGGGAAAGGAGAACTTAACACACATCATCTGTATCTGTCCTGCAATGCTATCCGAATGTAAACAGTTGCTGAGGAGGCTCCAGCCAAGCCTCCATTCGAACATGCAGGTAGGTTCTCATTGCTGTACCTAATTGTAGGAGGCTGGACTGGCTTGTAGTGAGTACCTAGGGGTACTTGCACCTTGCACCAGGCCCAGTTATCCCTTATAAGTGTATAGGGTGTCTAGCAGCATAGGCTGATAGATAATGGTAGCTTAGCAGAGCAGCTTAGGCTGAACTAGGAGACGAGTGAAGCTCCTACAGTACCACTTAGTGTCATATGCACAATATCATAAGAAAACACAATACACAGATATACTAAAAATAAAGGTACTTTATTTTTATGACAATATGCCAAAGTATCTCAGAGTGTACCCTCAGTGAGAGGATAGGAAATATACACAAGATATATATACACAATACCAAAATATGCAGTAATAGTCTTAGAAAACAGTGCATACAATGTATAGTTACAATAGGATGCAATGGGGACACATAGGGATAGGGGCAACACAAACCATATACTCCAAAAGTGGAATGCGAACCACGAATGGACCCCAAACCTATGTGACCTTGTAGAGGGTCGCTGGGACTATTAGAAAATAGTGAGGGTTAGAAAAATAGCCCACCCCAAAACCCTGAAAAGTGAGTGCAAAGTGCACTAAAGTTCCCCAAAGGACATAGAAGTCGTGATAGGGGAATTCTGCCGGAAAGACACAAACCAGCAATGCAACAACGATGGATTTCCAGTCGAGGGTACTGTGGAACAAGGGGACCAAGTCCAAAAGTCACAAGCAAGTCGGAGATGGGCAGATGCCCAGGAAATGCCAGCTGCGGGTGCAAGGAAGCTGCTACTGGACTGTAGAAGCTTAGGTTTCTGCAGGAACGACAAGGGCTAGAGACTTCCCCTTTGGAGGACGGATCCCTCATGCCGTGGAGCGTCGTGCAGAGGTGTTTTCCCGCCGAAAGACCACCAACAAGCCTTGCTAGCTGCAAATTGTGCGGTAAGGGTTTTTGGACATTGCTGTGGCCCAGGAGGGACCAGGATGTCGCAAATTGCGTCAGGAGACAGAGGGGACGTCGAGCAAGACAAGGAGCCCTCTCAGCAGCAGGTAGCACCCGGAGAAGTGCCAGAAACAGGCACTACAAGGATGCATGAAACAGTGCTCACCCGAAGTCGCACAAAGGAGTCCCACGTCGCCGGAGAACAACTTAGGAGGTCGTGCAATGCAGGTTAGAGTGCCGTGGACCCAGGCTGGACTGTGCACAAAGGATTTCCGCCGGAAGTGCACGGAGGCCGGAGTAGCTGCAAAAGTCGCGGTTCCCAGCAATGCAGTCTGGCGTGGGGAGGCAAGGACTTACCTCCACCAAACCTGGACTGAAGAGTCACTGGACTGTGGGAGTCACTTGGACAGAGTTGCTGGATTCAAGGGACCTCGCTCGTCATGCTGAGAGGAGACCCAAGGTACCGGTGATGCAGTTCCTTGGTGCCTGCGGTTGCAGGGGGACGATTCCGTCGACCCACGGGAGATTTCTTCGGAGCTTCTAGTGCAGAGAGGAGGCAGACTACCCCCACAGCATGCACCACCAGGAAAACAGTTGAGAAGGCGGCAGGATCAGCGTTACAGAGTTGCAGTAGTCGTCTTTGCTACTATGTTGCAGTTTTGCAGGCTTCCAGCGCGATCAGCAGTCGATTCCTTGGCAGAAGGTGAAGAGAGAGATGCAGAGGAACTCGGATGAACTCTTGCATTCGTTATCTAAAGTTTCCCCAGAGACAGAGACCCTAAATAGCCAGAAAACAGGGTTTGGCTACCTAGGAGAGAGGATAGGCTAGCAACACCTGAAGGAGCCTATCAGAAGGAGTCTCTGACGTCACCTGGTGGCACTGGCCACTCAGAGAAGTCCAGTGTCCCAGCAGCACCTCTGTTTCCAAGATGGCAGAGGTCTGGAGCACACTGGAGGAGCTCTGGGCACCTCCCAGGGGAGGTACAGGTCAGGGGAGTGGTCACTCCCCTTTCCTTTGTCCAGTTTCGTGCCAGAGCAGGGCTAAGGGGTCCCTGAACCGGTGTAGACTGGCTTATGCAGAAATGGGCACCAAATGTGCCCATGAAAGCATTTCCAGAGGCTGGGGGAGGCTACTCCTCCCCTGCCTTCACACCATTTTCCAAAGGGAGAGGGTGTAACACCCTCCCTCAGAGGAAGTCCTTTGTTCTGCCATCCTGGGCCAGGCCTGGCTGGACCCCAGGAGGGCAGAAGCCTGTCGGAGGGGTTGGCAGCAGCAGCAGCTGCAGTGAAACCCCTGAAAAGGCAGTTTGGCAGTACCAGGGTCTGTGCTACAGACCACTGGGATCATGGGATTGTGCCAACTATGCCAGGATGGTATAAAGGGGGCAATTCCATGATCATAGACATGTTACATGGCCATATTCGGAGTTACCATTGTGAAGCTACATATAGGTAGTCACCTATATGTAGTGCACGCGTGTAATGGTGTCCCCGCACTCACAAAGTCCAGGGAATTGGCCCTGAACAATGTGGGGGCACCTTGGCTAGTGCCAGGGTGCCCTCACACTAAGTAACTTAGCACCCAACCTTTACCAGGTAAAGGTTAGACATATAGGTGACTTATAAGTTACTTAAGTGCAGTGTAAAATGGCTGTGAAATAACGTGGACGTTATTTCACTCAGGCTGCAGTGGCAGGCCTGTGTAAGAATTGTCAGAGCTCCCTATGGGTGGCAAAAGAAATGCTGCAGCCCATAGGGATCTCCTGGAACCCCAATACCCTGGGTACCTCAGTACCATATACTAGGGAATTATAAGGGTGTTTCAGTAAGCCAATGTAAATTGGTAAAATTGGTCACTAGCCTGTTAGTGACAATTTGAAAGAAATGAGAGAGCATAACCACTGAGGTTCTGATTAGCAGAGCCTCAGTGAGACAGTTAGGCACCACACAGGGAACACATACATATAGGCCACAAACTTATGAGCACTGGGGTCCTGACTAGCAGGGTCCCAGTGACACATAACAAACATACCTAAAACATAGGGTTTTCACTATGAGCACTGGGCCCTGGCTAGCAGGATACCAGTGAGACAGTGAAAACACCCTGACATACACTCACAAACAGGCCAAAAGAGGGGGTAACAAGGCTAGAAAGAGGCTACTTTCTCACACTAATCCACAACACACAAGCCTAAATATATGGGAGGTATACTTCCTAGAACTATTGAAGCCAGAATAAGGGCCAATGTGAGGGAATGAAAAGCACAATGGCAACATGAGGCATCGGCCCACAACCGGGCACTGGACATTACTTAAAGCACTGCCATATTAACAATTCTTGCACAGCCACTGATAAGGCCCAACCCACTTGAAATTAGCAGCGGCACACTGTCCTCATCTGAAACAAGAACTGGAGGCTGAAGGCAGCACTCTGGCCTGAAAACAACATTGTGGCCAAGTACTAGTACTCTAGTTAGCCTTGTCATAGTTATGGACCTACCAACAGATAAGTGCATGCATCTTTTAAGGCATGCATTTTCAAGATTTCTTTAAAGCAACCAGTTATGAAAAGATGAAGCACTTTGTGTTTTTGATTGCCATTTTCTGCATATCTTTTATCATTCATTATTTTCTTGTTTGAAAGTGTAGTGGTTTTAATTAAATAGCCACATAAGAAATACATTTGAATTTCAAAATATCATATTTTTAAGTCTTTTAAAACATGTCCCAGGTCTGCTATTGCAGCCTGTGTGTGCAGTTTCTACAGTCATTTTGACCTGTCAAACTAGAACCTTATGCCAAGCCTAAACTTCCTTTTTTTAATACATGTAGGTCACCCCAAGGGTAAGCCCTAACACCTCTTAGAGCAGAGTGTGTTGTATTTAAAAGGTTGGACATGTGCATTTAAGATTTACATGTACTGGTAGTGAAAAACACCTAAATTCATTTTTCACTACTGCAAGGACTACCCCTCCCATAGGATAACATTGGGTTACCTTATTATATTTGTGTGTGAACAGATAGGAATGTCATATTTGGTGTCTGAGGAATTGTAATTTAAAACCCTCTTTAATGGTAAAGTTGGAGTTTAAGTCACAATTCGGTAAATGCCACTCTTTGAAAGTTCTAAAATTACAAAGTGATGGATGGAATGCTTGAACTAATCTGTGCCATTGGCAATTGCTCATGGCTGCATCCAAATCCATCATTTTTATGCCCATCATGTCACCTCAAGTTGGCCCCAGCCACATGAAACTCAGTCTTGCCCTGCTCCTCATGGGAACAGTCCAGTCCAAACTGTCAAGCCAGGAACTCCCCAGATCAGAACACAAGCAACCTAGGACCAGTTTCGCCCTAGCTAGGGTTCTTCAGTCAGGTATAGATTGGTTCCAGTGGCACAGTGAGCCTGGGACCCAGGCCTGCGCATACTTTCAATTGGGAGTAAGTAGGAATATTGATTTTGGTCTTGAAAGAATTGGAATTTAAAGCCCTCTTTAATGGTAACGTTGGATTTTAAGTCACAGTTTTGAAAATGCCACTTCTAGAAAGTTGGCACGTTCTTGTCCTAGCCATTTGGCTCCTGCAGCCTGACCCTTGGTCACATGACTAGGTGTATGTGGCAGATGGCCTTTGTATATTCCTCCCTGACAGCATCACAAAAGGGGGTCCAGGTGTTGGCAGGATGGGCCATCTCTGTCAGGATGAGGGGACAAAGCTGTACCCTAACATGCCTGCACTTCAATGGGACTGCCTCAGCACAGACACAAGGAATTTCACACTAGCCTAGTGTGCCCCCAGACAAACTGGGACCAGGGTGGGGAGGCAGGAAATCCCAGACACATATGTAGAGGGAAAACGTCAGAAGCGTCTCCCACTTCAAAGTGGGCAATGGTATAAAAAGGGGACCCTCAGGCCCACTCTTCAGTAGACTCCAAGAATTGTGGATAATACAGAGAAGAATGATGCCCTGCTGCGCTGAGAATGAAGACTGTCCTGCTCTCTTCATCCCAGGCTGAGTGATTCCAAGGGTCTGCTGACTGACGTATTGTTTTGAGCTGCAGGTACATAACAAGATCCAGAGGCCTCCCTGAATCTGCCAAGCTGACCTGCTGCCTGGACCTGCAACTGAAACTGCCAGAGCCCTGCTGGCCTCTGCAAGAGTGAGTCCCTGATCCCCAAGAGATGACTCTCCTTGTCTTTGACCTGTCGCGTTGGCTCTCATTATCCTAAATGAGACTACTGGATTTCTAGGTAGCAGAGTCGTTCCTGGTGTGGGGGACTAAGTCTGACCCACTAAGAAGGACCCCTGTCACCGTCAATCCGGTTTTGCTCCGGCTAACTAGCAGTGCCTCATCTTTCCCAAGGGGAAGGGATGATTAGGCAGCCGAGCGCATGACATCTTTAGAACTTCTCAGGGAAGTCGTGGTCGCTCAGATCCCAACCAGCTCTCTCATATACAGTATGATCTCATATACAAATGACAAAGGCAGTGTAAGTTTTATAGATTGATTTAATAAAACGACTGCATTTTAGATAATAAGGCGTGAGCCGCAATAACCAGAACCATACAACACAGTAGGATTGAAATAGTCACGAGGAGAGTGAAACATAAGAATAACGCTATCATAGTGTTAATAGATTACGTTCTCTCTAAGTAAGTTCTATTTCGAGCACAGCATGTTAAGCTCTAAGCTTGCCTTTCAGATTCCCTGGGAAGACATCAACCCTCATACCTGAGCAAAGGCCGGTGATCTGGGTCAGCATCTGCAACAGGGCAGTCAGCGTCTAGTTGTGGTTCCCTGGTCGGAATCTCCCTCTTACGTGTATTAGGACTAGGAAGTGTTTTTATAACTAACATGTCCCTACGTAAGAATGTGTATCGTCTACAAACCAAAGACTAAACTCCTACCACGTCTATCGGCAATGTACCAGACTGTATCCTTGATATAAGAAAATAAAACAAGACCGTAGAACTGGCTATTGAAAAAATAACAGTACGAAAGCTGAATAAAATGCATCTCGAGCAAAGTGCACAAAGGCCCGATGCTGCGAGCAAAGCAATAAATTGCATCTAGGATATAGTGCACAAAGGCCTAATGCATGAAGCAAACGCGCAAAAAGCTATATAAAAAATGGCTACACTACACCATCCCCTTGTCGGTGGAGAGTGGTTCCAATTGATGCAAAAACTTTAGCCCTATATAATAAAAATCTACCAATACACATTTCGACAAGTCCAGAGGACACCAAAGCAGAAAACACTAAATTTAAAAATAAGCATGTGACTTAAGAGCCAAATTCATTTAACAATGTCAATTCTGAACAAATCCAATTCAAACGGAAGTCATGGAAAGCAGGATATTCTCCACTTCGGCAGATGACAAGACCGGAAAATCCACGCCAAACACTATTGTGGAGCAGGTGTGTTCCAAAGCCCCAGAACCATCCAAGGCGGCATCCCGTGTAGGGCCTATAAACGAGTTAATATCTTCTTCCTCCAGGAAGGGAATCTCATAAACTGCCTCACGAAGCAAACGCAGCCTCAGCGTGCATGTCTGGAAATGAGCCCTTACCGGGAACATCAACAGATCAGCATCAACCACTGGGGGGCGCTGCAGTGAGAGACAGAGAGCCAGTGCATGTTCAAATGAGCACCAAAGGCACCAAAACACGGGTTGCACACAATCCAAAACTGGCCTGAATGACAGGGACCAGTCACACTCCAAATGTCCCAGAAGTGTAGCTCCAAAATGCTGCATCATGCGTTCACGACACAGCTGCACCGATGGGAGCGCCATTCGCTCTTGTTTCAGAGGGACAGCCATTGCGGAGGAACAACAGCAACAGCAAAACACCAGCCAATAAAGACAAGGTTATCGGAAATCCTCCAAAAATGCTTCCGAAAATAGAATGAATAGCCGAAGGTATCAAACCGAATATTGAAGAGAAGGTATGAGCAAAACCAACACCAACGGCTTTGAAAAAATGTGCTAATCCAGCAGTGCTGGACGCATTAAATTTACGTCCAACGAGTTCACCAAAGTGGCTTGGAAAGTTAGTATTTAACAGGGACTGTATTTCTGCTGATGACCTCGCCACCTGAAGTGCGTAGGTCTCGCGTGCAGATGTAAGGGCCACATGCTTTTGAAACAATAGAGCCTTTAGTCGACTCAACTTGTCGAAATTCACCTTGGAAGTAGCAATGTGAGGCCAGATATCTGCCACCTCCCTTAATTTAGTGGGGGGAAATAACACATTCCCGCAGCAAGTAACGTCGTTGGTGACCAAAACTACGTAAACTATTCCGGCACGCATGCCACAACAGTCTTCACTGTTAAGGAGGACGTAGCTGCCGTTTGAAAGCACCTGGAATGTGTTTTTAATCAAGGGGACTGGAACTCCCTTTAGATAGCAAGCCAAGTTTGCAACCAAGGCATTACACGCCCCATGCAAGGACAGCAGCTTACAGACCATTGAATGGCTGACAGAAGTTTCGCATTCACCACCGCTAAGAAAAACCTCTCTCATGCCATTAAGACATCTGTATAAAAAGGGAAGTTCCCACACCTCATGTATATAACTGTCTCCCAATCTTTCATATCTGCCCACCGGAACATGTTTCAAACAGGAAGTGAACTGCAATGTGGAAATAGGCAGATTAATAACCCCGTGTATTAACCACTGAGCTGAAGGAATCTCTGCCACAGTAAAAGGCAACCTCTCCAATTTTTCAATATTCAACATAACATATGTTGCTTCCTTTTTCGCCATCAGCTGTTGTTGACGTGTCAAATTAAAGGGAAAAAATATCTCCCTGGCTCTGAAGTGCTGCCACGGAACGCGACCCGCCTTCAGTGTCTGAAGTGTCCAACCCAACTGCATAATAGACCTCGTCTGGCTTTGCCCATGATATAAAGAAGACATGTCTGATCGAATAATGTCTATAGCAGATGAAACAATGTTGTCAATCGTATATATACGGTCGGACAGGGTGTGAATCCCATTATCCACAACAGACAATGCTTGTTTCAAATTTTCCTGATCTATCTGCCTTAACCGGGCCGCTGCCTCCTGTTGGGAAAGTTTCCATATTTCATTGTATACTTCATACAAAAAACGTTTCCTCTGGGGTAGTCTCGGGCCTGACAAAAAATCCTGCAAGTCAGTATAATTAGGCAGAAGCGTGAGATGTGCCTTAACTGCATCTAGCGTGGAAGATTTTAACCATTGTTGACATAACTTCCCCACGCTATATGTAGTAATGATATCAGCATGTTCAGGTGATATGTAGCGAGGGTCTGCCCTATTTGTTCTGAAACCTACTGAGGAAGCGACAAAACGCTGATGACACCCATTTGTATCTATAGGCCACAATAACCACCCGCCTGGACGTGTCAATGAAGTGTTAAATGTACCATTCTGGACCCATTCTGTAAGTTCACTAAAAGTGGCATTAACATATTTCTGCCAATCTTTCATTTTAGAAGGGACAGTTATGCCGGGCATATTCAATTCTCTAATCGTCGCTAAGCCCAAACAGCTAGTCTGTTGCACAGTGTCATTTAAGAAAATCATTTGGACAGGAATGAGACATGCTCTAAACAATGTTTCTCTACCCTGCGTCTGCCAATGTTTTGTTCCCCAAACACTTTTCAAATCAAAATTTTTTGACCAATATTCATATCCTTTAATAGACAGTTGGGAAACAAACGAATTGGAATACAGGAATTTCGTATTAGTCATCAGTATTTGCTTATTTGCATGCGGAGTTAATTTAAAATAATATGACTTAGCACTCGTTGGATCATGCCCAGAAAAATATGCAAATTTGTCAGAATATGTTTTAGAACTCCCACGCGGGGGAATCGGACAATGCTCCCATTGCGTATAGTCAAATATTGTTTTAGGACTACTGGCTTTATGAATAAAGTGGTGCCCATAATAATTGTAACAAAACATGTCACCATAATTGTCTTTAAACTGGTAAACATCTTCATTTTCATAGACAGTATAATATTGTAACTCTGTCAACATAGAATCAACTGTCTTCACGTCCCAATCATCACATACAATGCCCGGTATCACTATATCATTCATAGATAACTTTAGAACATACGGTATTTGAATTATCTCAGTGGGACCATATATATAAAAAATTACTCTATCCCACACAATCCCATCCGGAATTGGCACAGCGGAAATATTCACAAAGGACAAGTCTCTTCGAACCTTATGTGATGAAAAATGTGGCTTCAACACCTCTTCCACCTGTTCAACCTCTGATCTCTCAGGAAGAAAATGACCATGTATCAACAGAAAAAAGGTAACGACAAACCCCATCCACAGAAAAAAAGCCATCAGAGTCATGAAAAGCCATAGATAGTTCCAAGGAAAAACAAAATATGTATCTTTAAGCCAATACATCAGCTTACGTGGACTTGGGTCAGGTGTTGAAGAGGACAAAGAGTCCGATAGACCATCGTCGTTGGTATTAAAGCATCCGGAGGCAGTTCTCGCAAAAGGTGCCACCGTAAACAAAGGAGTAGTAGGTGTCTCTTGCGGTGGTACACTGTAGATAACACCATCAGCAACATCAGCAGTCACTGCGACTCGATCAAAGGATTCTACATTATTTGTCGCCAGTGGAACAATCGCAAGATCGTCTTCCACCCTCCCCAAGCTCGGAGAGGAAACAGCGTTGGTGCAAATCACCTGCAGCGGAACATCTTCCCCAGTAGTGAGAGGGATTCGGGAACTACTAGGCGTTCCTCTTGGTCTGCTGTGCAGAATCGCCACATGTTGTAACTTGACATTGTCGATGGAGACAAAGCGATTTTCTTTGGCTCCTTGCAACAGCGGTAAAATCACAGTTCTTGTTCCGTCTATTCCCAGTACAGGGACTGGTGCTCGATACGAAGGGCCAAACTCTTTCTTCACTGCGACCTTTTCACGCACAAGATCCCCAACTCTGGGAATCCAACCAGTAGGCGTTACTGGCTCATCCTTAATTCCAGTGGAGGCAGCACTGGCAGAAGAGTTATCTTCACGGAATTGCTGTAAATCCTGCAAAGCAGTGACACTATCATTTATGTCAAAAGGCGTTTCCGCCGCCTCCACACCAGGACCATCTAGATCTGGAACAAACATTCGTGTTCCGAACAGGCACTCATATGAAATACGAACCCCCAGGGACCTTATAGGCAAGTTATTCAGTGCTCTCTGTACTCCATACAGGTGGGTTAGCCAACTACGACCCATACCTATGACTCTAGCCATAAAGGATTGCTTTAAATCGCGATTTAAATGCTCCACAACAGAATTTCCCTCGGGATGAAATGGAGACAAGAACTGGAGCTGGACCCCCAACGAAGCCATGGCGTCCCTGAATGCCTTAGAGGAAAAAGCAGGGCCCTGGTCCAAATGGAAAGCCGCAACTGCATATGTACCGACAAAGATGCGCAAATCTTTAATAACAGTTCGAGCGTCAACCGAGCGCTGTGGCCACACCCACACAAATCTGGAGCAAGAATCTACAGCCACCAAAATATATTTGTATGCACTATCTGGTGTCAGCGGGCCACAATGGTCCAAGTACACACACTGTAATGGTTTATTTGTTATCAGAAGAGGCGTCTGTGGCGGGCGTTTAGCCGTCAAAACTTTAATTTGTTGACAGATGTCACAACAAAGGACATACTGCTTTGTCTCTTTATAAAGACCAGGCCACCAATACCGGACCTGTAACAGCAAAATTGTCGCAGCCACGCCAGCATGTGCAGACGCCACCCCCTCATGTGCTGCAGTAATCAATTGAGGTCGCACTATTTTATTGGGCATTTCGCGTACACCTACGCCTGGAATCTTAACCTCAGCGTTCAGCATACCACCCATTGAGTAATGATATTTAGATGGAAATCCTCTAGGATAAGGCGTGCCATCAGCCGTAGCTTTTATGGCTGCCAAAATCTCTGTGTCTGGTTTGGAACTCGAACGAGTAACTGCGGCCACAGTGACAACTGCCACTGCCGATTTCGCGGCTTCATCAGCCAAAGTATTTCCAGCAACGTGTATTCCAACGCGCTGGTGTCCAAGAGTATGTACAACATGGACTTTAGGAAGCGTCTCCTTCTGATCCGCTACCTTCCCCCACAGCAATCTGTGTTTTATGGTGTTACCCTTGGAATCTCTGAACCCATTTAATCTCCAGTAATGCAAATATTCATTAAAAGACTGAAAACAGTAATAGGAATCACAAACAAGCAGTGTAAACTGTGCCGGATCCGTATGTTCTAAGGCCAATAATAGAGCTTTCAGCTCAGCCAACTGTGCCGTGCAGTCCCTCTATGTCGGTGTATAAGTATGTTGGGGGCAGAACTTCTCCCCCTCCATATGGCCGCTCACCACTGCACATGCAGCAGAATACTGGTGTTTAGTCCCCACCGCAGGTTGCGCAGAGCCATCGGTGTACATGACTACTTGATATTGATCAATAGGCAACTTGCCAGCGGGAACAGGGTATTCAATTTCATATTGGAGAAATTCCTGTGTCTGTAGCTTTGGGTCAAAAATGTAATCTACATCAGTGGCTGTCAAAGACGTAGCCCATTGTATCCATCGTGGTTGTAATGCTTTTGCATTAGGAACACTCGCCTTCGTAACAGCCTCTAGGGCCGGAATCGGGGAAACGACTATGATGCGTTTGCCCTGGGCAAGAGGTCGTTCTTTAATAACAGCCATCTGTACAGCAGTGAGAATCCTCTCTGTTGGTGCAAAACGTTGTTCTGCAGTAGAATACAAGTGAGACTTGTATCCTATCGGGACTGTCTCACCTTCATTAAAGGTGATATACGTAAACCCAACGGCCCCAGCTACAACCCTGATGACCAGATGTGTCTTATTGTCCCATGTGTGTAAATGCTTTGCAGCTATGAGATCAGTTTGCAAGTCTTGAAGAGTATGTGTATGCTCAATCGTCCAAAATCTACTTGAAAAATCTGGGCGAATTAATTCGTACAATGGTTTTATACGTGTAGCATATTCAGGAATGTAAGTTCTGCCAAAATTTAGAAATCCCAACAATGATTGGAGTTTCTTAATCGTATTAGAAGGTTGCAATTGTGCACATTTTTCAAAAAAGTGTGGCGCTAGGCTCTTACCTTCATTCGACAGCTCATATCCCAAGAAAATGACGCTGAGGAAGGCAATTTTCGATTTTTTGAAGTTTAATTTGTAGCCAATATCTGCAAATCCCACAGCAATGCGGGTTACCCGCCTTAAATGTTGTAGTAACTCGTCATCTGTGAGATATATATCATCTACATATGACAATGCTTCAGGGTCCAGTTCGTGCAATATTTCAGTCACACGAGCCGAAAACAGTCCTGGGCTATTCTTATACCCCTGAGGCAAACAACAACAATTTTTCTGAGAGCCAAACGCACTGAAGCTCGTAAAATCCCTGCTTTTGGGTGCTATATTCTGGCAGAAGAAACCATTTGAGATATCTAAAGTGGTTTTGTGTTTTTTACGCACAATATTATTCATGAGTGCTGCGCTGTGTGAATTTTGTATAGCATATGTACGTGCATGTCCGTTCAAATGTCTGTAGTCGACCACTATTCTATAAGAATGGTCCAGTTTAGCTACAGGGAATAAGGGATTATTCATCGGCGAGACACAGGGTTCAATAACTCCCTGGTACTCCAATTGTGTAAGTATGTTTCTTACCGATGCCCTCGCTTCATATTTAATAGGATATTGCGGTTGTGGCTGAGGTTCGCCCTTAATCGGAATTACATGATAAGGAGAATCCCTATCCCACCCCACATGAATTCTATATAAGGCGGGTGCTTGTGCCAGAGCCCATTTAATGCTATAGGAATCTGCGAGTTCTCCCGGAACAAGTGGTGAGAACAAAGGTGTGATAACCTCCTCCCCAACAGTCGCGAAAAAAGTCAGGGGGCCAATCCTGTTCGGCCTGCAAAATGTCATATATCTTGACTACACGATCCCAAAAGATGGCGTTTATAGTGCGCTCAATGTCCCCTTCCAATTGTAAAGTTACTGTATATACTCTATCGGGATCAGAGACACGCATATCTGCTGTTTCGACTTGTATGAAGTCATCAGTTGCTTTCACCTCCAGATGCTCTAGAAGATTCCGGCGAACTATTGTGACCTCTGCCGCGCTGTCTAACAGTGCTAGTGCCCATGTCTTGTTCTTCAAGAGAACTCTCTTCCTGTGTGCATGTCTAACTGAGACTGCCACCACTTTTTTCTTTTTAAACTGTTGTTTTTGTTGGATCGGTTTCTCTTCCTTCTCGACAGAAACCTCAGATGAGCGTTGTGAATCCTGTCTTGGCTTCACATACTCTGTTCTCCGCTCTGATCACCCACCTCTCTCATTTCTCTTTTCCGATGAGTCCTGAAAGGAACGAGATTGGTGTGTATCAGTATATTGATATCTATCAGGCGTCTTCAAATTATCCCTATTTCTGAGATTATACCTTGTCTGCGGGGTCTCCGGTCGCGGAGATTCTCCCCTTTCTTTTTTAGGTGTTTGTTGTTTTTTCTCCCAGCGCTTTTTATTAGCCTCAGGTTGCTGTTGTTTAGTAGTATCTATACTACCCTTTCCCTGAAACTGTGGTTGCTGTGGTCTAGCCCCAAGGCTATCACGACCGATACTGGAATATGTTTCCGCTATTATTCTCGGCAGCTCCCGCTCCTGATCTAGTTGCGGGACGTCACAAAGACGCATACGCACCGCTAGTGCCACTGCCTCCCCTTTTAGATTACTCAATATAATGGAGGAACACATGGCAAAATTGCCCATCAGTTGCATCCCCAAATCTAAGGCTGGGGCAGCCCCATATTCATCTTGAATTTGTTTGAGCACTTCCGGTAAGTTCGCCAATGTCGGTGTACCATGTGCTGTTGTGTAGAGAGCGGCAAACACCGTGCACCATGTATTACAATGGTTCACTGTGGGAACCATACCAAACGGTAAACACATTGTTAATATTCTATGTTTATCCTGAGGTCCCGTATGGGGAAATACTGCCTCCAGAATATTAATTTTCTGCGCCAGCCAAAATGGAGTCTCTTCCCGTTTAGCCGGTACCTTTCCCATAATAGAGTGTACAGTCGCCGGATTGATACCTGGAGCGACTGCATGTTGTTGAACTGGAGCAGCACGCGCTGGGATTGTGTTTAGTGTCCGCATCACAAATTGTACTAAGCGTCTATATGTAGCCGTTAAGTCTGTGTAAAAGAGACGAACTTCAGCCACCGTCAAGTTAGCAACCGCTGGATGGGGTGTATATGTAGCCAATAAAGGCCAGGTAGGACCATCATTACTTAGTGGACCTAGCCTAACAGGTAATATGGTGTGGGGTAGGGCGCCATCAAGCCAATTATTATGTTCTTGATAAGATAGAGGTATCTCTAAATATGCATATGCCCTGTACTGGCCAGGGGCGTTCGCAAACGTGTAGTTGTGAAATGTATTTGAATTCCCATCAGCAGCTGGAAATGTGACCCAAGAATAAAAAAGTTCTGTTCTATAGGCTGCATGGGCATCCACCACAAACGTGACTGGACCCCCCTGGTTTGTTAGACCATGTTCAAGCAAATGTACTGTGAGCGGTTGTTGCATATTAACTGCTATTTGTATTGCCTGGGGATTCGCCATTATGACAACAGCTATGGTTCAGAGAAGGCACACCAATACTGGGGTTTTCCTTTCAGAGTTCAAGCTTGAACAACCAATCGCTATAATTAGGATCTACCTATATCGCAGTGGCAGAAGTCCTCAGTGCCACGGACGTCTCCGTTAACGGAACCAAGGAGTCAATATATATATGAGACCGAGAGAGTCAGCCGGACCCGAAAATTAGAGCCAGACCAATCGTTGGCGGCGCCATGTCGCGTTGGATCTCATTATCCTAAATGAGACTACTGGATTTCTAGGTAGCAGAGTCGTTCCTGGTGTGGGGGACTAAGTCTGACCCACTAAGAAGGACCCCTGTCACCGTCAATCCGGTTTTGCTCCGGCTAACTAGCAGTGCCTCATCTCTCCCAAGGGGAAGGGATGATTAGGCAGCCGAGCGCATGACATTTTAGAACTTCTCAGGGAAGTCGTGGTCGCTCAGATCCCAACCAGCTCTCTCATATACAGTATGATCTCATATACAAATGACAAAGGCAGTGTATGTTTTATAGATTGATTTAATAAAACGACTGCATTTTAAATAATAAGGCGTGACCCGCAATAACCAGAACCATACAACACAGGAGGATTGAAATAGTCACGAGGAGAGTGAAACATAAGAATAACACTATCATAGTGTTAATAGATTACGTTCTCTCTAAGTAAGTTCTATTTCGAGCACAGCATGTTTAGCTCTAAGCTTGCCTTTCAGATTCCCTTCGAAGACATCAACCCTCATACCTGAGCAAAGGCCTGTGATCTGGGTCAGCATCTGCAACAGGGCAGTCAGCGTCTAGTTGTGGTTCCCTGGTCGGAATCTCCCTCTTACGTGTATTAGGACTAGGATGTGTTTTTATAACTAACTTGCCGATGTGGTAACAAAACGTCCCTACGTAAGAATGTGTATCGTCTACAAACAAAGACTAAACTCCTACCACGTCTATCGGCAATGTACCAGACTGTATCCTTGACTGAAGCACAGAGTGAGCGAGAATGTGTTATTGAGAACTCCGGTGCTGAAGTAGGCTAAACAGTGTGATATAAGAAAATAAAACAAGACCGTAGAACTGGCTATTGAAAAAATAACAGTACGAAGCTGAATAAAATGCATCTAGAGCAAAGTGCACAAAGGCCCGATGCTGCGAGCAAAGGAATAAAATGCATCTAGGATATAGTGCACAAAGGCCTAATGCATGAAGCAAACGTGCAAAAAGCTATATAAAAAATGGCTACACTACAGACCCTTAGCTGGCATCAGAGTGGACTTGTCTGGCTAAAAAAGGAAAAATCAAGAGGTTTTGGGCCCTTCGTGACTCCAAACTGTCCTGTTCATGGAAAGATCTTATTGACTGCCAACCGGTAGCTTTGGAGAACATGACTCTTTGTACTACAGTGACAACCAGCAGCACGAGATCTGCACTTCACGCTACAGCATCAACAGGCCATGGTGACCACCAATGCAAAGCCATGAACATCCACGACAGGCAACAGGATCTTCATGCTACAGCAACAATCATCTGCCATACTCTTCATGCTCCAGCGATGACGAGATGCTCTGCGGCCTCCTACACCGCAAACAGAACTCATCGCACTGGACTTTAGAAGGTAACTTTTTCAGCAGGATTAACCTGGTACCTGTATCCAGTCCATGTTCTGTTGCAGTCAGCCTGAACATGTGACTTTCACCTAGTCTCGCATGACCAGATAACCACCTGAGATATTTGTCCTTTTATGTGCTATACTTGCCTGAAATCTTTGAAATTGCATATCTCCTGTTCTACTGATTGAATTTTTGTCATTTTGGTGTCAAGTAATTTATTAAACTGTACTCTATTGTTCTAAATTGGCATTGAATTGTTCTTGTAGTGTGTTTTTACTTTATTACTGTTTAAGTGCTGCATAAGTACTTTACACATTGCCTCTAAGTTAAGCATGACTGCTTTTGAGATAAGCTAACATAGGGCAAGCACATGTTAATTTAGTGACCCTTTCTGGTTCACTCTGAAAGGTTGGCTGTTGCCTGAGTAGGGTTTCACTCCCTTCAACCAACAACCTAATTTCTCAGATCTACAGGTTGCTCCTTCACACTCCTGGTTGCTCTTCTCATAGTATATGCTATGGCTGATATACTGGTAGCATTTACTATGGCTGATTGCATCATCCCTGTTTCTATGGATTGTTCAAGAGCTATTCCAGTGTAGATTGCAGAGGTTATACTCTAACGATGCTAGGCTGCCCCTCCAAAGTGTAGCACCCTTTCTCTGTGAACACTTTCCAGGCCCATATTTAGTGTGATTAAAACTCTCCATACCTACCACTCCTGTGAGGATCTGGGTGTATTATATGGTATGGCTGTGTGGCCCTACCACGAAATGCACTCCAGGGTCCAGTCGGGCCAGTTTTTACAACCTTTACCTCAGCCCTGGGTAGCTGTGGCTTCGAGAAGCAAGGTTTAACAAAGGAACTTAGTGTAAAGCATTTAACAGTACCAAAGAACAGAATAAGAAAGTTGCACAACACAAAAGAATTCAGACACCAGTTTATAAAAATAGAGTATTTTTTAATGAATTTTTTATGAGCAAAATCTACCTGAGGGTCTCAAAGATATAGATTTTAGAAGATATTATCACTTTTAAATGCAAGGGCAAACAAACATTGATCTGCAAAACGTTTGTCAACTTTTGAAAAATTTGAACAGTTAGTTCTCCTGCCCAGCTTGGGTGACTAAATCTAACAGGATGGAGGTATAGGTGGTGAGAGTGGAGACTTTGAAGAACAACTGCTGTGACGACAATGGAGTAGTCCTGTTTCTCGCAATGCAGGATGAAAAGATGCTCAAGGATGCTCTGGTTGAGGTGCGGTCGACAGATGTACCTTTATGGTGATTCCTCAGTCCAGGGGAGATGTGGGACGACTTTGACCACAGAGGTCGGAGTCCAATGAAGTCCCCTTCACAACAGTAGCTGGCCCAGCCAATATTGGGCTACCAATCTTCTTGCATTGAGGTGGGGGCCTGTGTCCCTCTTGGGTGACCAATCTGGACTCTGACAACACTCCCCATTCCAGCAGACTCAGGTGCAACTATTGGCCTTCGAGAATCGGTCTCTTGTAGCAGCGAACCTTCTGCGGCGGCTACCAACTTGCCAGTTTGGGCTTCTTCAGCTCTTGTGTCCCTAGAACTAGTTCCAGGGGATCAGCCAACTGATCCTTGGAGTCACTACTTCGATCTAGGGTTGGGAGTCAAATTTTACCTGGGACAGGAGCCCAATATGCAGTCCAAACTTCACTAGCCTAAAGTGCAGCAGGTGCAGTCCATTCAACCATGCAGCCTTTCTTTGTGCATTTTCAAGGGCATCAGAGCAGTCCTTCTTCAGTCCTTTCTCCAAATTCAATGTGATTTGACTAGCATGGGCCCAGGAGTGACATAATGGGCTAACATTCTGGTGATGAATTTCCTATGATGTGTGGCATCTGGCAATCCCAGAGTGCACTAGTCTAGCCACTCTCAAGATGTCTGAACTCCTCTTCAGCCAACAGGAGCTTGGTAGCCCACCCTAGAGGTGTGGCTACCTGGGGGCTACAGGCCCATGGGAAAGCAGTTTGGGAATGGGATTTCTTTCTCTGCCCCTTGTAGGAAAGTAGCATCTTTCTGGCATAGTTGACCCCACTTTTTGACTGGTGTCAGTATGTTTAGACTGTAGTGGACTGGGATCCTGCTAACCAGGACCCCAGTATCAGTGTTCCCTCCCCTATGTTCAGTTGTATGGTAACTTTTACACAATTGGCATACTGCTGCACCCAGGTAAGTCCCTAGTATATGGTACTGAGGTACCCAGGGCATTGATACACCAGGGATCCCCGGGCTGTGACTACAGGCCTGCCATTGCAGCCTGTGTGGAATGGTGCATGCACCTTTCACTCCAGATATAAGGTTTGCTTCACATCATGCTCACTTCACTCTGACACTGTAAGACACGCCAAAGGTCGGCCCTTCAGCCCAAGGGCAGGGTGCATGGTTCTACGTGTAAGGGCACCCCTACATGAGCAGAGGCGCCCCTTCAAACTGCAGACTTCATTTCCTGGGCTTTGTAAGTGCAGTGAAGCCATCTTAAGGTATTTAGTGGACACTGGTCATCATGAGTTGTCCAACTACATAATGGATGCACAGAACATAGGCATGTTTGGCATCAAACATGTTGGAATCATGTAACTTATCCAATTCCAGTGCCAGTTGCATGATGGGGGTTCCCTGGGGGATCCTCTAAAATCTGCCTGTACAGCGATGCAGGGTCTGGATGCCAGCCCGTACTGCTGCTGACCCCAGACACTGTTTTGCCCTCCTGCTGCTGAGCCTAAATTGGGCAGGGGAAGGCAGAACAAAGGATGTCCTGTAATATAGAGGTGTGACCACCTCTTCTTTAGAAATAGGTGTCTCTGGGCTGGGGTGGAGGTGTCTATGAGCACCACCAGACTGCTTTGATGGGCACATTTGGTGTCCTCCATGCATAACCTGATATGCACAAGGGCAGGAACCCACACAAAGAACAGGGGTGTGACCGGCCCCCTGTCTAGCTCCTCCCCTAGGGAGGTGCACAGAGCTATGCCAGTTGGTCACTTGATTCTGCCATCTTGGAAATAAGAGGAGCAGAGGCCTCTGGGAGCATCCAACTGGTTATTCCAGCTGGGTGACATCCCTGACCCCCTTCTGATGGGTGGCTCACTGCAGTTAGTGTCCAACCTCCTTCCTGAGCTACTTAAGGGCTCCCCTGAGGGTGGGACCGTTGATTTGTCTGCAAGACGTCAGGAACCATCAGCAAGTCTCCTCTGCAAGACACTTCTGCAACCTGGACACCGGAAGCGCTGCTGTTCTTCGCTGGAACCAAGAGCAAGACTGTAGCCAGTAGGAGGGATCCTACTGCAACTTTGTTTCCAAATTCTGCAGACTTCTGCAACCCCCATGACCGTGCATCCTCCAGAGTCACAGGGACTCTTCCTGCACTCAGGAAAGCAAGAACAAATTTCTCTTGGAGTGAAGGAGTCACTTCCCTGCATCCGTAGGCACCTCAATGACAATGACAGGCTTGTGGATCCTGCTGTCCCATGGACTCTTTCAGGCTCTACAACACAGGTGGTGGTTCTGTGGCTCTCCAGCGGTCTGATCTATCCTCCTTGCAACTGGGAAGTCTGTGGTCCCTCGCTGAAGCTGCTTGGCTGTGCACTGTGTCTGTTTGTCGTTGCCAAGGCTTGTTGGCTTTTCAGTCCAAGACCTCCTAGCTCCAAGAATCCCCATCCTCCAGCACTTTCCAGCTCCTAGAGCGATGTCCTCTCTGCAGCTCCTGCGACGTGGGGATCCCTCTTTACTGTGGTGTAGAGGCGTCCGTGTATGACTCCCGGTACCTGCTGCCAGATGGTCCTGCTGTGGGGGTCCAATGATTCCTTCTGGCTCTCCTGCTTGCTGAGGGCTGGCCCTGGCTGACCTGCCAAGGTTGGGTCACCTGTACCTTGCTAGTCCCCATAAATCCTGCAAACTCTATGCAATGCTTCCCTGCATTTGCCAAGGCTTATTGGTTGTCCCGCTGACCCCAGGTCCCTCTGCAATTCGACAACTGGCATGGGACAGCTTGTGGACAACTCCTGGGATCTTCCTGCATCACCTGGACTGCACAGCTGCACCTTTTGGTCCACCATCCTACAGGAAAGCATCTCCAGGAAGGGTGGGCATTGCCCTCCTGCACTGCACTGCCTGGGCAGCTCTGGGTGGTCTCGAATCTGTCCCCTGTTTCCTGAAGTCCTCTTCTTCAGGAATCCATGTCTGGCTTCCACGACCTGGTCTACGGGTCACGACAGCAGCTGGACAACCAAGGTCCCCATTGACATCAATGTGAGGTTCTGACACAATCAATCAATCAATCAATCACTCAAACTTGTATAGCGCATCCAGTCACATGACTTCAGCCCTATGTATCTGGGCTCCCTGGTGTAGGTACTCCACTGTTCTGGGTATCCACGGGTGGGGGCGCTATCCAACCTCCTATGTCGCAACAGGTTTCCCCGAAGTACTCTGGAAAGGGTCCTAAAACGCAAAAACTCCATCTGCATCTTCCCCATGTTATCCAATGGACATTGACCCAGGAGTACAACTCTGCACATGGGCGACTGGGGAATCCCACCTACTTACCTTTGGGGTTTTAGTACTTCCCCAGTCCTAAGGGTCCTGGGGTGGTAGTGTGGGTTCGGAGTGATTTTCACATTCCAGTTTTTTAGTGTATGATTTCCCCCCCATTCCCTCCCCCATAGGGGCCCATATTATTAATGCCTTTACTTACCTGTTGCTAAGTATAATTTTGTATGTTCATATCTCCAGTTAGGAGATATACCAAAGTTAGTTCTAGAGTGCATGTTACAATAAATATAACATGTTTCTAACACTGGTGTGGTTCTTTCCTGTGTGCACATCACTGACTGACCTGTGTGGTATTTGCAACCTCTTTACACCCTCCTGGATAAGCCTTAGCTGCTCTCCACAGCTACCCTCCACAGCTACCCTTATGAGAGCTCTGGTTATCTAGACACTATCACTAAGGATTACCTGGAATCAGTACAGGGTGCTTCACCTATAGGTGTATACCATATACTGAGCCAGCCTCCTACACCCCTGTCTCCACCTTGTATACCTGAACAAAAGGCAGTCTGCTCTGGAGTGTTATCAGCATTTGCCCTTCAAAGGTGGCTTCCCCTTTGAAAGTCACCTTTTGGGTTAACACTCCAAGTTGCTTTCCTGGGAGGGGAGGTAATACCTTGTTCTGCAAAGCTGCCTTTGTGCCTAAGCCTGGGAGTTCACACAGCTCCCTAGGCCGGCAGAAAGCTGTTTGTGGGCCAGAGTCCATGTGAGGCCACTAGACCAGCCTTTGCACAGAGTGTCAACTTTCTAAAAGTTGCAGAACTTTAACTGTGACATTAAATTTGACCTGGGCATCACGTCAGGTTTAGTGCCACAATTAATGCAATAACTTACAGTACCCAGTTCCATTCAGAAGTTAGCCAGGCTGGGGAGTCAGCCGGTAACCCTGTGTTAGTCAACTGGGCTTCTAACGTTTCCCCAGCAGGACAATGTGAGGGGTTTTGCTGTTAAGACACATATATAAATATATGCCCTAGTTAAGAATATATAGCTCCCTGCCTTGTGGATCCATAGGCCTTGTTTAGGGGAGACTTACAAATAGAGTTAAGGTGGCTGGTGGCTTGGCCATAAGTTTAAATGGCAAAGTCAACCTAGCAGTGTAAACACTGCCCTTCCAGTCTGCAGTTGCAATCTACAAGCAATTTTGTCCTTTGTCCAACTCAGAGAGGCACAAACAATGCTGCGGCCCTGAGTGTACACTCTGCCTTACATTCCCTGTGTGTACTGAGTACCATATGCTAGGGACTTATAAATAAGTCAAAACTTGCCAATTGGGTATTGCCAGTTCAACATACACTTTGTAATGGGCCAGGTTAGCAGGCATCAGTGCTCTCTCAAAGTTTAAAAACCAGCAGCACCAGTCCACAAATGTGAGGGTAAACATGCAAAAAGAGGCATTTCCTTACAACTTCAAAGACAGTCTGCATTTTTATGCACAACTACCTCTGTCCTTACGCTCTTCTAGTACATCTATTTCAAGGCACAGCTATTTCATGTCTCTGCCATAAACTCTCAACAAAGAAACACTTATTACATGGGTCACAGTGAACTCACTTGCTTCATCCATATACTGAAAGATAATGCTAAGGAACTCTATCTCTTACATCATTTGGCTTAGTCGCAGTACCAAAGCATGATAAAAGCACAACTCCGATCTTCATAATCAACATCAATAGACCACAGAACAGGCACATACTCTTCCATCCATGGCAGTCTGATGGCGTGCAGTGCTACCCTTCTGCAAATATATGAACAGGGGCAGCTCCTTCGTGATGGCGAAGAAGCATCGCCCCCCTGGTTGAGCCAGCAGCATGTGAAGAGAGAGGCGGGCTGGGACACGGGAGGTGGGAGGGGTGAGGAAGAGACAGTGCACCTAAGTGTGCATGTGTGTTTGGATGGCGGTCTCAGGCTGGCCAAAAACACATGGCACTCAGGTTTCTCCAGCATGGCTGGATGGTTCAATTTAGGCCCAAATGTTTGGCGATTTCGCTCAGGGCAGCACAGCAAGTCGCTTTGCTGTGTTGCCCTGCGTCAAAGTGAAAGGGCAGGAATGCATTGTACCCAGGGCACACGGCGCATTCTTGTCCTTTCCCCCTGCACTGGAGCTGTTTTGGCAGCCTAGTGACAATGCAGACACCCTTGCACCATGGTGCAAGGGTGTCTGGGTTGTGTTCAGGATTGTTTTTGTGCTGGAAGGGGTACGTTCCTGCACAAAAACAATCCTGGGAGGCGTTTTCCTCTTTGTATGTGTGCTGCCAAATGCAGCACACATACAAAAAGGACACAACCAGGAGAAATAAAGATATTTCTCCTCGTTGTGCCACCTCTGGGAGGTGTACGTTTTTGGTGGACCCTAGGTTACAGGCTCTTGTTAGTCTGGGGATGCATCAAAATCTATGAGTGCTGTGTGGGAAAACCCACCGCAATGCCCATGGAATGCCTCCCAGGTGCAGAGTAAGGCAACACAGCTATTTAGCCGCCTTGCCTTATTCCATATCTATGAGGCCATTCAAAACCACTCAAAGTGGCTTTGCACAGCCTCATGGATATGGTTGAGAGGGTTGCACCACCGCCATAGCACTAAAGCTGACCCAACAGCAGCACAAGCTTCTCATAAATATGCCCCTTAGTTGTTTTTTCAGTTTTACATAGTGCAAACTCAACCTAAAGGTATTGGAGAGCTTCACATGAGCACCCGTTACATTACACATAGACACATTTATTTTTGGTAGGCAAAGGGAAATTAAGGGGCATATTTATACTCCGTTTGCGCCGAATTTGCGTCGTTTTTTTCAACGCAAATTCGGCGCAAAACCAACGCCATATTTATACTTTGGCGTTAGACGCGTCTAGCGCCAAAGTATGAGGAATGAGCGTCATTTTTTTGCGTGAACGCATTCCTTGCGTTAATGAGATGCAAGGTAGGCGTTCCCGTCTAAAAAAATGACTGCGACGCAAATGCGTCGTATTTATACTCCCGGGCAAAAATCACGCCCGGGAGTGGGCGGGGCAAAAAACCCCGCATTTGCGCCTCTTTTTAACGCCTGGGTCAGGGCAGGCGTTAAGGGACCTGTGGGCTAAAAATGAGCCCACAGCTGCCCTCCCATGCCCCCAGGGACCCCCCCGCCACCCTTGCCCACCCCAGGAGGACACCCAAGGATGGAGGGACCCATCCCAGGGACGTTCAGGTAAGTATAATTTTTTATTTTTTTTAAAAACAAATTTGGCATAGGGGGGCCTGATTTGTGCCCCCCTACATGCCACAATGCCCAATGACCATGCCCAGGGGACATAAGTCCCCTGGGCATGGCCATTGGGCAAGGGGGCATGACTCCTGTCTTTACTAAGACAGGAGTCATGTAAATGGCGTCTGGGCGTCGTTAAAAATGGCGCAAATCGGGTGAAGGCGATTTTTTTGCCTCTACCTGCCTTGCCCCATTTTAAGACGCCCTAACGCCATTTTCCCCAACGCCGGCGCTGCCTGGTGTACGTGGTTTTTTTCCACACACACCAGGCAGCGCCGGTCTGCTAGCGCCGGCTAACGCCATTCAATAAATACGGCGCCCGCATGGCGCTTCAGAATGGCGTTAGCCGGCGCTAATTTTTTTTACGCAAAACTGCGATAGCGCAGTTTTGCGTCAAAAAGTATAAATATGGCCCTAAGTGATTTGCCCAGAATCACATGGGCCCTCATTCCAACCCTGGCGGTCATGGACCGCCAGGGTGGAGGGACACGGAAGCACCGCCAACAGGCTGGCGGTGCTTCCAGGGCCATTCTGACCGCGGCGGTAAAGCCGCGGTCAGAAAAGGGGATCCAGCGGTTTCCCGCCGGATTTCCCCTGGCCCGGAGAATCCTCCATGCAAGCAGCGCCGCCATGGGGATTCTGACCCCCTTCCCGCCAGCCTGTTTCTGGCGGTTTACACCGCCAGAAACAGGATGGCGGGAACGGGTGTCGTGGGGCCCCTGGGGGCCCCTGCACTGCCCATGCCACTGGCATGGGCAGTGCAGGGGCCCCCTAACAGGGTCCCATGAAGATTTTCACTGTCTGCTGCAACTGCACCCGTCGCACCCCTGCAACTCCGCCGGCTCCATTCGGAGCCGGCTTCATTGTTGCAGGGTCTTTCCCGCTGGGCCGGCGGGCGCCCTTTTGGCGGTCGCCCGCCGGCCCAGCGGGAAAGTCGAAATGACCCCTGCGGTCTTTTGACCGCGGAGCGGTCTTTCGACAGGGTTACTTTGGCGGGCGGCGGTCAGAATGACCCCCATGATGTTGAGCTGATGCAGAGACACAAAACTGATTCCGCACATCCACAGCCACATGCTGGGACCACCATATTTCTGCCATCATAGCCTCCATGTCTCTTGTGGCAAAAACCCTTGACCCAGTTGTCCATCCACCATGAGGCCACCGGACCAAACTGGTGGAAGCCCCAAACTATATAGGGTATGAATTACATCACTGACTTTTTGAGCTCAGAACAGTCTTGCGGGCCATAGAGCTCCGGGGCAGGGAAAGAGAAAAATGTCCACGGTGCACAGTAATTTCATTTGTTACACAGAGGCAAATCCCCGCTTTGCTGTTGGTTTAAATCTGTAGAGTAAAAATTGGTGCAAAACAGGAGGCATGGCCAAGCAAGCCATCATGGCGGCTGCATTCTGAAGGAGTTCCGGCTCCTCTGATCCCCCAAATGATCCTGCTTGACAGCGGGCCACCCCACCAGCCCACACGGGTTGGGGGAGACACCCAGCGACGGGGGGAGTCCGCTGAGGCCATCTGCGGAGCAAGAAAGGATTGCCGGGAGCTGCAGATGAGGTATGTCCTGAGCTGGCCCTCTGGAGCCTAGGTCCGATGGACCGGAGTGACTGGGGCCCGGAAGAGGGTTGCAGTTCAGCGCATGCTGGCTGCCTCACTGACACAGCGGGTGACAGTGTTGCTGCCAGGTAAGAGGTGACTACATTCCTGGCAGTGCCTAGGTGCCAAGGGCTGGCAGAGCGGGACCCCACAGGGCAAGGGGAGACAAGGTCCGGAAGAAGACGCAGAGCAGAGGCGGTCCTGCCGCTTGGCAGGCAGCAGAGGAGGTAGCGGTGTGGCCCCAGCAGTGACCGGGAGAGGCCCCCGGCTGCAGCGGCTGGTTCGGGCTGTGCAGAGGAACGCAGCCGCACTGGTGATCAGGGGTGGCCAAGGAAGGAGGCTGCATTGAGGCCTGGGACTGCGGCAGAGGGAGGCATGCTTTGGGCCGCGAGGTGGCATTGCCCAAGGGGAGGGGGGGGGAATGGAGTTGGGATCGG
Organism: Pleurodeles waltl; assembly: GCF_031143425.1. Lineage (NCBI taxonomy): Eukaryota > Metazoa > Chordata > Amphibia > Caudata > Salamandridae > Pleurodeles > Pleurodeles waltl. The sequence continues at coordinate 861,044,336 of NC_090443.1, forward strand.
GTGTCACTGAGTGTGGGGTAGGACTCAGCCTTGCACTCGAGGCCCGGGGCCCCGAAGCACAGGCTTGTGGGCTTCCTAGTCCCATCCTCCCCCCCGTTTAAACACTACGACTGGAGTTGCGCTACAGACTCAGTGCACTGGGGGCAGCCAGATAGACTGAAGCAACATGGCCGCACTGCGGGGACAATGTAGGGCCATGGCCTGGCTAGATCTGATTGTGATGGAAGCCTCCTGCCCTTGGGAGCGGCGGTTTGGACAGCCTACAGCCTGCCTTCCTGGGGTCTGCAAATGCTACCTTGGGCACCTGCATTTAAGAATTGAAGCCACCCTTGCGTCTGGCCAGGACTAATCTTCGAAGGGACACAACGTGGCCGGGCACATCCTTGGAGGCCTGGGGGTCAGACAGATATGACTTGGGTGCACTTCATGCAAGTCCATAGACGATTATCCTGCCAAATCCAGGTCAGTGTTAGTTGGTGAGCTCAGTCAAGACTGCTGGGACCTCCTGGGCCGGGGTGTCAAGCTGCAGCCTTGGCGGGTGGAGACTGATAAACTGAGTGGCGACGCAGTCATCGACCCTGGGGGTACTTGCCTCAGCTCCTTGACCGTCCATTCTCCTTCTGGGGGGCAGCCGCATGGTTGTGTGTACCTGGGGTTATGGGGCGCGACCAGTCCCGCCATACTAAGGCAGCACTGACAAAAATGGACGGATACACCGCACCCAGGGAGGTGGGCACGGGCTCGGCGCTGGGCACTGTGAAGGAGGCAGAGGGGTCCTCCCACCGCCGGATATGGCAACGCTTCTAAAGGCGATCCAGAAATCAAGGGAGGCGGTAGAGTCCAAGGTGGATGGTGTCTGTGTGGACCTCTCCCTGGTGCGTCACGACCTAAGGCGAGTGGCTGAGAGAGTGACAGAGACTAGAATTTCCACAGCAGAGGATGCGGTGAATAGAGTAGCTCAGCTTACCTCAAAGGTGGCAGGCCTGGAGGAGAGGGCCGAAGATGCAGAGAACTGTTCTCGCAGAAACCATCTTTGCCTGGTGGGTTTGCCAGAGGAGATAACAGGAGTCAAAATGGAGGAGCTCATGGAGACCTGGTTCCGCTCCTGGGTCCCTGAGGACAGGCTATCAAGTTCCTTTATGGTGGAACGGGTGCACCGAGTGCTAGCAAAAAGGCCCCCACCTGGGGCTCCTCCCAGGCCTGTGGTGGTCCGGTTCCTGAACTACAGAGCCTGGAAACTATTCTGCGGGAGGCCCGCTCCCAGGTGGAGGTATGATACTCCAATACAAGAATTCTGATCTTCGTGGACTACACTCGAGCTGTTCAACAACATTTACGATTGTATGAGGAAGTTAAGCAGAAACTGCGTTTGCTGAATGTGCTATACATGCTCCTTTTTCTGGCCAAGTTGAAGGTTATCTACAGTGCTTGTACTCTATTCTTTGAAACACCGCAGCAGGCATGGGGATGGGCGACAAAGCAGTGGGACTTGCGCCCCTGGAGTGGATTGGCAGTGGGCCTCATGGATGGTTTTGATGCTCGACCGCCGTGCCAGGGCCTGTGAGCACCGTCGGAGGTCTAAGAGGAAGCGCTCCCAGCATGGAGGCAGAGGGGAAGGTCCTCGACGAACCCAGCTCCGGGAGTGGATCAGTCACGGATGGAGACCCAGGACTCCTCTCTGTCTGACACACTGGCCATCTTTAACTCTGATTGGGGTCCTCCTTGACTGGTACCCTGGAGTGGCCTTGATCAAAGAAACTGATACTGTAACTGTACTATGTACTGCTATATGTCTGAAGAGGACTGGTTGTGGTAGTGGGTCATTTCTATCCTGGGAAGGCTTGAGGGAGCAGAGGTGTTGACACTCGAAGCACAATGGTGCTAGATATTTGCCTCCCATTATTTGTTCATTGCTAATGTGAATGTAGCTTTCAGGCAGATCATCCGTACATGGGCGGAAGGTATCCAGATGTAGGTTGCTGAGCACCTCCACGAGTTACCACAGTCTTCAAATGTTTAAGGGGTCGACAGATGCTTCTAGGGAAGAAGTGTGGGGGAGGGAATTGTTCTTTTAGTATAGTAGTTATTATTGAATGTTGTCTTCAAGTTCAGATGAAGACTACGTGTAACACTGATGCTCAACACACACATGTTCCAGGACACCAAAGTAGAGTAAGTGTTGGTTTAAAGACCTCTGCTTTTATGGTCCGCCGCCCCCATGGGTCGCCCCTTGTCCACTGGGATGCCTCATGGGCTGCACACATCCATTCCTACACTCAATATGATCTCAGTAATTTCATGGAACATAAATGGGCTCCTAGATCACATTAAACGGAACGCAGTATCTCGATACATCAAGAGGCATGCCCCGTGAGGAGGCTAAGCAATGCCGGCAGGCGTCAACCAGCAGAGTATATGGGATGCATGATAAGTCAGGCAAGTTGCACTATTGGCTGGCAACATGAGGGGCGGCAGCCAGGGTTGTGCCATCCATACGGGATAAGGAGGGAAACACCCAAGTGGAATTGGCGGTGATAGCTCAGGCCTTTGCGACCTACTACCAAGACCTTTATGCTAGAGACCCCTTACCGCATCTAACAGAGGAAGGCTCTATAGTTTGGGACCTTCCGGTACCAACTATCAGATCCAATCTTGCTCAAGACTTAGATCAACCATTGACGACAGAAAAGGTAGACACTACAATATCTGAGCTTAACGGGGGAAAATGGTGGGGCCGGATGGGTACCCAATAGAGTACTACAAAAGGTTCCATTCATTGCTGGTGCCTCATCTCCTACACTTTTATGCAGAAGCGCTGTCGAAGGGAGCTTTTCCCCTGAATTAGTTTGTGCCACAATTGTGCTCCTGCCAAAGTAGGGACTGCCCCTGGATCAGTGTGCATCGTATCGGCCAATCTCCCTCATCAATGCTGACATAGAGATATATGCCAAAATACTGTCAACACGTCTCACCCGCACGCTGGCCCTTCTCATTCATCCGAATCAGTGTGGCTTTATGCCAGGCAGGAGTACGGGGCACTGCATCGGGCGAGTTCATGTGGCCCAGTCTCGTGGCTCACAGTCCAGTGGTCCCCTGGCCCTACTTCTTGTTGATTTTTGCAAGGCATTCAACACGATCTCATGGGAATACATGGAGGTAATCCCACTACGTATGGGGTTGGGGTAGTTGCTTTGCCAAATGATCCGTATCCTGTATCAGCATCCCACGGCCCAGGTCTGGGTAAATGGCGCGCTGTCCCCTACATTTCCCTATCCAGCGGGGAACATGTCAGAGATGTCCCTTATCCCCGCTGCTCTTCACTCTGGCTGTTGAACCCCTGGCAGGCCTGTTGCGGAGCAACCCTCTGATGTGGGGCTGTAGATGGGGGATGGGGTGGAGGATAAAGTGGCGCTGTACACAGACTATGTCCTGATATTCCTGGGGGATCCACCCACGTCAGGCCCCAGATGTGTGGAATTATTGGAGAGGTTTGGGAAGATATCTGGGCTTCTAATTAACACCAATAAGTCAACACTGGCAGAGATAAGGGGAGATGCGGAGGGACGACTGTGGTGCCCCTAATTTTCAGTGTGGAGGAGTGTGTTTAAATACCTGGAGATCCACATCTCCCTTCTATCTGAATTAGGTTGGGTACTAAACTTTCGGGCCTATCTACATACTTGGAGAAGGACCTGCAGCACTGGAAAGACCTCCCCTCAAACCCAATTGGGCGTATTGTCCTCCTTAAAATGATGTGGCTCCCCTGCTACCTGTATACCCTCATGAATTATCCCTATCAGATACCAAGGGAGTGATTCCAAGCACTCATGTCTAAATTTCCTAATTTTATATGGAACGGGGGGTGACACAAAGTGGCCTTTAATACAGCACGGAAGTCTCGTAAGTGAGGGGGGAATGGGGATCCCGGATCTATACGTTTATTATTTAGCAGCTCAGCAGGTACCTATATAAAGTGGTTTGCAGGGGTTGGCATGACCCTGCGTACCAGCTTGAAGTCCTTGAGGTGGGCTTTGGCGGCCTGTTGGGAATGCTTTATGGAGGCAAGATTCCTGACCAAACATCTTCATGTACCCGGGTTGCCATGGGTTGCTGGAGGGTAGCCCAACGATTAATAAAATGAGACCGGCGCCCTACTCAAATGACCCCACTGTGGCATGGAGAATGGCTACACCAACTTACTACACTTAAGGGGTTTCATTGCTGGGACTCAATAGAGATCACCTACTTGGGGGACGTGTACACAGGGGGTAGTCTTCTATTGTTCCAGGAACTGAAAGAACAAGATGGACTGCACGAGACACAGTTCTTACGATACCTGGCTGGCGACTGGCGGGAGGCATCACTGGCCCACAGGGAACTAGCCATCTAAGCTAGGCTGTGGATTATACAATTTATTCGCCTTCATGCAACTTACTTAGCCCCAGCAACACTTTCAAGAATGCCCGCCAGGACGCTTTCCACTTGTGCCAGGTGTGGTCTCCCCGAGAGAGACTTTTTCCATGAGTTCTGGAGTTGTCCTCAGTTACGGCCCCTCTGGGAGGGGGGTCAGCAAAGAATAGCAGAGGTACTAGGGCGCCCTATAGATTTGAGTCCCAAATTGGAGTTGCTGGGGCTACTGGAGGAATTGGGTGGCTCTGAGCAGATTTGTAGAGGTGGCATGCCTCGTAGCCAAAAGAGATACCGCCCATGTGGAGGCAACCCAGAAGTCCATCATGGGCGGGATGGAGGGTGGGGTTGGACTGGTGCGCGCACCAAGAAAAACTGATCTATGCTGCCCGTGGGTGCCCTGGAAAAACATCATAAAATATGGGGGAGGTGGTGCACCTACCATGGAGTTCTATTGTAATGTAACACTTAGGGGGTCATTCTGACCCTGGCGGTCGGTGTTAAAGCCGCGACCATACCGCCGACAGGCTGGCGGTCCAAAAAATGGAATTCTGACCCTGGCGGTTACCGCCAACAGAGACCGCCGCTTCAACACTCCAACCGCCACGGCGGTACAAACAAACAGCCTGGCGGTCACCGCCAACAGCCCGGCGGGAGACAATGTACCGCCTACCCGATAACGACCCACCAATCCGCCACCTTTTCCGGGGCGGGAGCCCCGCCGATAAAAACACGGCGGAAACAGACTACGAACGGGAAAACGCTCACCTCCACATACTCCACGCGAGATTCCGGCAGTATGGAACCCGAGTTACAGGTCATCCCCGCACTCCTATACCTGCTCCTGTACCAGGAGCACGCCCGGCGGCGCGGAAGACATCGGTGAGTACTGCACCTACGACACAGGGGAGGGAAAAGATTACCGGCACACACCCACTACAACACACACATCAATGCATTCCCACAGATCACTGTCACAACCCACAAACCCCCCCCTCCGAAATAATGCAAAGACCAAAAGAAGAGATCTTAAACGGGCAGATATATTGAAAAATGGACAGCAGTAATCCAAATAAATAAATAAACTATGTACAAAATATATACATCTACTATATGTAGTCCAACCACTGTCCGTGGACCACAGGGGTCCTGAGCAAAGGGGCAAGGCCCAGTCCCACGACAAGAACTCCACGGAGAGAACACTGCAGGGGCATCAGAAAGAAAAAAGGACAGGCACCTCAGGGGGAAGGGAAGGGGGGGCACCTCAGCCACTTGAGTACACGACGCCAGATCCACGAGGGGACTCCATGACCACTGGCCCATCCTGGGGAGAGCAAAGCCACAGTCCATACAGTGGGTGGCCTGCCCACTGGGCCATCCTGGGGAGTGCAAAGCCACAGTCCATACAGTCCATACAGTGGGTGGCCTGCCCACTGGGCCATCCTGGGGAGTGCAAAGCCACAGTCCATACAGTCCATACAGTGGGTGGCCTGCCCACTGTGCCATCCTGGGGAGAGCAAAGCCACAGTCCATACAGTCCATACAGTGGGTGGCCTGCCCACTGGGCCATCCTGGGGAGAGCAAAGCCACAGTCCATACAGTCCATACAGTGGGTGGCCTGCCCACTGGGCCATCCTGGGGAGTGCAAAGCCACAGTCCAAACAGTCCATAACAGACTCCACTGCCACTGGAGGAGGCATGTTGGCCAGAGGACATCCTGCAGCCCTGCCCGAGACAGATCCTGCCCTGCCACGTCTGCCAAAGGGCCAGCGGTTCTTGCCTTGAAGGGCCCAGTTCAGCGGCTCTTGCCTTGAAGGGCCCAGTTCAGCGGTTCTTGCCTTGAAGGGCCCAGTTCAGCGGTTCTTGCCTTGAAGGGCCCAGTTCAGCGGTTCTTGAGACGGCGGTCCCCAGCGGAGCGGTGCTGGAGACGGCGGGGCCCAGTTCAGCGGTTCTTGCCTTGAAGGGCCCAGTTCAGCGGTTCTTGAGACGGCGGTCCCCAGCGGAGCGGTGCTGGAGACGGCGGGGCCCAGTTCAGCGGTTCTTGCCTTGAAGGGCCCAGTTCAGCGGTTCTTGCCTTGAAGGGCCCAGTTCAGCGGTTCTTGCCTTGAAGGGCCCAGTTCAGCGGTTCTTGAGACGGCGGTCCCCAGCGGAGCGGTGCTGGAGACGGCGGGGCCCAGTTCAGCGGTTCTTGCCTTGAAGGGCCCAGTTCAGCGGTTCTTGCCTTGAAGGGCCCAGTTCAGCGGTTCTTGAGACGGCGGTCCCCAGCGGAGCGGTGCTGGAGACGGCGGGCCCAGTTCAGCGGTTCTTGCCTTGAAGGGCCCAGTTCAGCGGTTCTTGAGACGGCGGTCCCCAGCGGAGCGGTGCTGGAGACGGCGGGCCCAGTTCAGCGGTTCTTGCCTTGAAGGGCCCAGTTCAGCGGTTCTTGCCTTGAAGGGCCCAGTTCAGCGGTTCTTGCCTTGAAGGGCCCAGTTCAGCGGTTCTTGCCTTGAAGGGCCCAGTTCAGCGGTTCTTGCCTTGAAGGGCCCAGTTCAGCGGTTCTTGAGACGGCGGTCCCCAGCGGAGCGGTGCTGGAGACGGCGGGGCCCAGTTCAGCGGTTCTTGCCTTGAAGGGCCCAGTTCAGCGGTTCTTGCCTTGAAGGGCCCAGTTCAGCGGTTCTTGCCTTGAAGGGCCCAGTTCAGCGGTTCTTGAGACGGCGGTCCCCAGCGGAGCGGTGCTGGAGACGGCGGGGCCCAGTTCAGCGGTTCTTGCCTTGAAGGGCCCAGTTCAGCGGTTCTTGCCTTGAAGGGCCCAGTTCAGCGGTTCTTGCCTTGAAGGGCCCAGTTCAGCGGTTCTTGAGACGGCGGTCCCCAGCGGAGCGGTGCTGGAGACGGCGGCCATTCTATGGCCAACTGCTCATTGCCTGGCGGTGCCCTCCTGGGCAGCGGGGATGGTGCTCCTTCAATGCCCACCTGGGCTGTGGGTGGTGGGGCCCTCCTGGCCAGCTGGGCTAGGTCCTCCCTGGGCAGCGGCTGTGGGGGTGGTGGGCTCTCCCTGGGCAGCTGTGACGGTTCCTCCCTGGGCAGCGGCTATGGGGGTTGTGGGCTCCTCCTGGGCAGCTGTGACGGGTCCTCCATGGGCAGCAGGCCTGCTGCCTGACTTCTCCGCCTTGCTGCCCTTGCCCTCCTTAGTCGGGAGTCTGTGGCCCTTTCCTCCCTTTGGAGCTGTGGTTGTTGACGGTGGCTGGCTAGTGTCCTGGGGGGATATAGAACCCGGGCTCCTGCGGCGGCCCTTCCGCCTTCTGCTCCTCTTCCCAGGGGGTGGGCTGCCTGTCCCCTTGCTGCTGGGCGAAGATCCAGACATGCGGGCTGGTGGGCTCCAATACCCCTGCACCCTTGTCAAGGGGGCTGCAGGGCTGGTGGTGGCTGAGGTGCTCTTCTTACCCCGACGAGAAGGAGGGGGGGGCTCAGGGTCAGGAAAGAAGTTAGCAGTAGCGAGAAAGATTTTCTTGGGACAATGGAGAGTGGTAGGTACAGTGGGAATGGGAGTGGAGGGAGAGGATGTGGTTGTAGGTGAGTCACGTTTGCTGTCTTTGGGTGCAGGTGCAGGAGGGATAGGCTGTCGTGAGGTGGATGGCTGTTGGGTGGGTGGGTGGCTGCGTTTGTGTGGTGTGGAAGAGGGGGTGACAGACACAGTGGGAGAGGACACAGGGGACGTGTAAATGGCAGTGGGGGTGGTGACTGCACGTGTGCGGACTGTACTGGAGGGTGTGCTGGTGATGGAAACACTGGCTGATGGTGAGGTGAATGAAGGTGTGAGTGTAGACGTCACAGGGAGGGAGGAGGGAGACGAGGAGGTGGGGGTCACAGAGGTGGTAGTGACTGTTGGCATGTCTGCATCGGAATGTTGCTCATGTGAATGTCTGCGTGATCTGTGGTGCTTATGTTTGGATGAGCTGCTCTTGGGTGTTGAGGTGTGTGCAGGCTGGTCTGATGGTGTGGGTGGGACAGGCAGAGGAACAGGAGACTGGGAGGAGGGAGTTAGTAGAGGGAGGCAGGAGACAGGGACAATGGCTGCCGTCAGTGCTGAGGCCAGAGCCTGGAACGATCGCTGATGGGCAGCCTGACCCGAATGAATGCCCTCCAGGTACGCATTGCTGCGATGAACCTCCCTCTCCACCCCCTGGATGGCATTCAAAAGGGTAGACTGCCCAACAATGAGCGTTCGGAGGAGGTCAATGACCTCCTCACTGAGGGCAGCGGGGGTAACAGGGGCAGGGCCTGAGGTGCCTGGGGCGAAGGAGATGCCCAGCTTCCTGGCATGGCGGGCACGGGGCGAACGCTGAGGGGCTGCTGGGAGGGCGGAGATGGTGCGCTGGGTGGCGGCTGTACCTGTAATGGCGGGGGGCACGGATGGTGCCACCCCCGCAAGGGAGCTCCCTTCCGAGGACGTGTCCGTGTCGCTGCAGGGTCCAGTCGTCCCCGTTGTGGAGCTCCCCTCGCCCTCCGTCTCACTGGTCCAATCAGACTCTGTGGCATGGCCCTCCTGGGCCATGTGAGATGCAGCTCCCTCCTGCCCCGATGCCACTTCTCCTCCGCCTGATGATGCTGATGCACACAAGCACAGAAAGACAAACAAAAAGGGGGGGGGAGAGAGAAATAAAGAGATTTTGAGTACATGGATCACCGGTACAGTTAGCGGACATGACAGACACAGATGCCCCCTGCACTAAGTTGCGCACTTGGGGTCCGCTACGCATTCCGTGGAACATGCCCTACACGCCTAGAGTTGACAACTGCACCCATGGATGACACGGCCCAGGGATGGCTGTACTGGCACACTACTGAGGGTGGTGGCTGGGGACACAGGGGCTTACGGGGGTGCCCAGCCTACAGATATCGCCCTGGCCTAGGGGGACCCACAGCCCTCCTCCCCCACCCAGACACCTCCACTGCACGACAACAGAGTAGATTATGCTTGTACTCACCCCCTTGTGTCTGCTGTGCTGCCCTCACGCGCCCATCCAAATCAGGGTAGGCCACCGCCAGGATCCGGAACATCAGGGGGGTCAGTTGACGGCAGGCACCCCGCCTACGTTGGGAGGCCATCCCCAGCAGAGACTCGGCGGTCTTCTTGGTCCCGCGGCGGATGTCCTCCCACCTCTTGCGGCAGTGGGTGCCCCGTCGCTGGTGGACCCCCAGGGTCCGGACTTCCTTGGCGATGGCACGCCAAATCCCGATCTTCTCATGGGCGCGGACCTATGTGACACGTACAGGGAGGGAGAAATACCACGTTCAAGTTTGTCTGCATTTTCGTTGCCAGTGGCCCAACGCCCCCCATCCCCGCCAGGCCCCCCGCCAGGCCCAACATGCCCCCCCATCCCCGCCATGCCCCCCCATCCCCGCCATGCCCCCCGCCAGGCCCCCCGCCAGGCCCAACATGCCCCCCATCCCCGCCATGCCCCCCGCCAGGCCCAACATGCCCCCCATCCCCGCCATGCCCCCGCCAGGCCCCCCGCCAGGCCCAACATGCCCCCCATCCCCGCCATGCCCCCCACCAGGCCCCCCGCCAGGCCCAACATGCCCCCCATCCCCGCCATGCCCCCCGCCAGGCCCCCCGCCAGGCCCAACATGCCCCCCATCCCCGCCATGCCCCCGCCAGGCCCCCCGCCATGCCCCTTCCAGACCGAGGTCACAGCAACACTTGCAGTATAGGTCCTCTCCTGTGAAAGTTCAAGTCGCGAGTGAATAAGTAGATAGAAAATGGCGGTCACGCCCGCGGCGGTGCGTACCGCGGCGGTGCGTACCGCCACCGCCGGCGCCCTTCGCCATTGGCTCCTGAAACCCATAGGCTTCAATGTTAACCAATGCGGCTTCGCGCCGCGGTCTTCGACCGCCGACCGCCGCGGTGTGCCACGCCAGCGCATTGACCTCACATCCCATTGTCACACTTCACAGGTCAGGCAGCCGCCATTTCGAGGGTCCACATGGCTCAATTTCAACTGCGTCACACAGGCCTAGGCCTTGCATAGCCACTCATACACGCCATTCACTGCATAGAGAATCGTTTACTGTGCAAGCTGTGAGTACGTACCTGTGGGTTGCTTGACTGTGTGCTCCATGTTGTCCTTCCTAGGCACCGTCCGCTGGGTTTGGCGAGGAGAAGGAGGAATCCTCCCGTGTACAGACCGCTGGTGGACCTGTTGACAATGGAAGCACGCCACATTATCCTGACCTACCGGCTTGACCGTGCCACTATACATGAACTGTGTGCCCAGCTGGAGCCCGACCTGATGTCCCCCATCCGCCAACCCACAGGGATTCCCCCTCTGGTGCAGGTCCTGTCAGTACTCCATTTCTTGGCAAGTGGGTCATTTCAGACAACAGTGGGAATTGCTTCTGGGATGTCTCAGCCCATGTTTTCGAAGGTGTTATCCAGAGTGTTGTCTGCCCTGATGAAATACATGAGGAGCTACATCCTTTTCCCTGAGGTGGGCGAATTGGCTACAGTGAAGGGTGATTTCTATGCCCTTGGACATATTCCCAACGTCATTGGTGCCATTGATGGGACCCATGTGGCTTTGGTTCCCCCCCAAGGAAGTGAGCAGGTGTACAGGAACAGGAAAAGTTACCATTCTATGAACATCCAGGTGGTGTGTTTGGCTGACCAGTACATCTCCCATGTCAATGCCAAATTCCCTGGGTCAGTGCATGACGCCTACATCCTAAGGAATAGCAGCATCCCTTACGTGATGGAACAGCTAGAGAGACACCGTGTATGGCTATTGGGGGACTCTGGGTACCCCAACCTGTCGTGGCTACTGACCCCAGTAAGGAATCCCCGGACCAGGGCAGAGGAACGGTACAATGAGGCCCATGGGCGTACTAGGAGGGTGATCGAACGCACCTTCGGCCTCCTAAAGGCCAGGTTTCGGTGCCTGCATATGACAGGTGGATCCCTAATGTACTCACCTAAGAAGGTGTGTCACATCATCGTGGCCTGCTGCATGCTTCACAACCTGGCTTTGCGCCGCCAGGTGCCTTTCCTGCAGGAGGATGGTCGAGACGGTGGTGTTGTGGCAGCTGTGGAACCTGTGGAGAGTGACGAGGAGGAAGACGACGGGGCTGAAACAGACAACAGGGACAGAATCATTGCACAGTACTTCCAATAGGACACAGGCAACAATTCAAACATAATTTAGTAAATGTAAACTACTCTCCTGCATCTCTGCTGCCTGTCTATTTGCCCCAGTGTATGATGACTGAGTTGTGGCTTTTCCCTCCCTATTTCAGATCTGGGGTCCCCACTACGAGTCCTGTGCTTCGTTTCCCCATGGACTACAGCTTTGTGGCAGCGCTTTGTTGACTTCACTATGTACAAGGACATATTTGCACTGTCATGTCAATTACAATATTTTGAAATCACAGCCAGACTCCAGATAGTTTTGTGCAAAATAGGTGTTTATTTCAGTGCTCAAAATGGGATGGGTGGTTTCAAGTGGGTGGGGGCTATGGTGAAGGAATGTCCATGGCAGAGTCCAGAGTAACAGTCACACAGGTGCATTGTCCATAGGCCTGTGGAGAGATGGAGCATGGGCAGTTCAAGGATGGACAGGGTGACAATGTGGGACAGTGGGATGACATCAGGTGGTATCCTTTGCTGGCGGGGGTCTTGACATCCTACTCTGTCTTCTTGCGAGATCTCAGGGCCCTCTTGCTGGGTGGTTCTTCTCCTGCAGGAGGTGGGGGTCTGGTGGGCTGCTGTTATGCGGGGGCCTCCTGTCCACTAGCGCCGGCGGAGGTGGTTGGCTGTTCTTGGTCCAGGCTAGTGGCAGGGGACCTTTGTTGTTGTTGAGTGTCCGTCCTGGTGTTGATGAGTTCCTGCAGCAGCCCTACCATGGTAACCAGGGTGGAGGTGAGGGCTCTGATGTCCTCCCTGTACCCCCGATAGTGTTCCTCCTGCAGTACCTGGATCTCCTGGAACCTGGCCAGTACCGTCGCCATTGTCTCCTGGGAGCGGTTGTATGCTCCCATGATGGTGGTGAGGGCCTCGTGGAGAGTGGGTTCCCTGGGCCCGTCCCCCCCCTGTCGCACAGCTGCCCTCCCAGTTCCCCTGTTTCCCTGGGCCTCTGCCCCCTGGCCGGTGTGCCCACTACCACTGCCCCCAGGTCCCTGTTGTTGTTGGGGTGGTGGTTATCCTGGGTGCCCTGTAGTGGTAGACACACCGCTGATTGACGCGCCCTGGAGACAGAGGCATGGGCCCGCTGGGTGGGAGCTGTGCTGGTGTTCCCAGAGGGGTTTGGGTCTGTAGTGGCCTGTGGCTGTCTGAGGGGAACCGACTGTCCAGAGGTCCCCGATGGTCCGGGCTGGTCATCAGTGTCCAGGTCGACAGAGCTGCTGTCATCGCTGACGGCCTCTTGGGTGGGGGGTGTGGAGAATTCTGGGCCCTCCGTGGCGGTGTGTTGGCGGTCGGGTCCTGCAGGGGTATAGAGGTATGGTTATAGTTTCAATGTGTGCCATATGGGTGTATCTGTGGGTTCCCGTGTCCCCAAGTGCTGGCATTCGTGTGTGGGGGCTTTGGTGAGGGTGGCTTGTGGGGGGATGTGTATATGCATTGGGCATGCTTTGGTGATGGGTGTCCATGCTTAGTGGACGCATGCAGGCCTAGGTTTTGGGATGTGTGGGTTGTGATGGTGAGACATTGGCAGGGAATAGGTGTGCTGGGGGTGGGGGTGAGGATGGTGGTGGGGGTGAGGATGGTGGTGGGGGTGAGGATGGTGGTGGGGGTGAGGGTGGGGGTGAGGATGGTGGTGGGGGTGAGGGTGGGGGTGAGGATGGGGGTGGGGGTGAGGGTGGGGTTCGAGGATGGGGGTGAGGGTTGGGGTATGATTTGGCATGCAGGTGGGGGGGAAGCAGTATTGAAGCTTCAACTTACCAGAATCCATTCCTCCGCCGACTCCTGCGAGGCCGTCAGGATGCAGGATGTTCAAGACTTCCTCCTCCCATGTTGTAAATTGTGGGGGTTGAGGTGGGGGTCCTCCGCCAGTCTTCTGCACGGCGATGTTGTGCCTGGATACCATGGAACGCACCTTCCCCCGTAGGTCGTTCCATCGCTTCCTGATGTCTTCCCGATTTCTGGGGTGCTGTCCCACAGCGTTGACCCTGTCGACAATCCTCTGCCATAGCTCCGTCCTCCGGGCAATGCTGGTGTATTGGACCTGTGTGCCGAAGAGCTGGGTGTATGATGTGTGGGGTGGAGTATGTGTAGTTAAGTGTGTTGAGTGTGGTGGTGTGTGTTGTTTTGTGTGTGGATATTGTGTGGGTGATGGTGTAGTGTGCCTCTGTGTGATGGTGTTCTATGATCGCTGCTGTGTCTCTCAGTGCTTCTTTTTGGATTTTGGTCGAAGGGGTTTGTGGGTGATGTGGGTGTGTGTTTTATATTGTATTGTGTGTGTGGGAGTGGTGTGTGTATGTGTATCAGGTGTGTGGAATTCAAATCGTCCAATGTTGCTGAGTTTTGTTCGTTTGTGTGTATTCTGACCGCGGCGGTGTGTACCGCCAATGGAAAACCGCGATTGAAAGACCGCCGCGTGGATTCGTGGGTCAGAATGGCATGGGCGTATTTCTGTTGGCGTGACGGTGGAGGTTTGGTCACCTCCACTTTTCCGCCGACCGCTGGTCTGGCGGTCTGTTGTGGCTGTCGGATTTTCGGCGGTTTGGCTGCTGTGGGTCAGAATGACCGTGGCGGATTACCGCGACCGCGGCGGAATTATGGAGGATTTCTGACCGGCGGTAAGCGCCTTTTACCGCCGAGGTCAGAATGACCACCTTAATGTTGGTGGACCAGAAACACAATGTGAAACTTGCTATGTAAATTTGGCTGTTGATGTTGTCAGAGCACGAAGTGTGTACACTGTTTCCAAAATTAATATAATTAATAAAAATTGGTTATAAAAAAAAAAACGGGTGCAAAACAAGCCGCAACAACATGACACACTTTGGAACTGTGCACTGCTTTAGGATCATTCTGCATATGCAGTCATATTCATAAGATGCCATTCATTAAAACGGGGGAGCACCTTTTGGGATGTGCTGTCATTATGTACCACTGTTGCAGAGTTCCAACTCAACTTCAACTCTGCTCCATCTGTGCTCCAACCAACACCTACAAGAAATGGTGCAGGTAGTATATAGCCAGTATAACCAAGCATGTCCACCAGCAGGCTTCTGACCATGTTCCCGTCAGAAAAGCTGTTTCACTAAACATGTAGGAGTCAATTTGGCTATTGAATGGTCATGATGTGCAGCTGTGCAGGACTTACATGTGCAAGAGGCCAGGTCACAATGTACAGGTCCCAGTTGGAATTCCAGGACATAGACATTGTTCATACAAACGGATGCACATATTTAATGGTGCCGGGTTTAAGAACATGAGGTTTACAGTGGATCATAGCCTTAACATATTTGCAATAAAATTACATCCAAGGCGAAATCATCATGGTGCTGCCTGGGTTAATCTGTCTATTGATGTCTCCACTTACTGTTAAATCTTCTATGAACATTTCACATGTTTTCTATGATCTGCTTAGAGAACAAAGGTTCACTTGGACAGTGTTGTTATCTCTAGGCCACTGAACAGAATGTTTTATGGATTAAAGAATGATTTTGTGGACCTTCTTATCGATGCACTACCTCTTTCATCAAGAGGAAAATATCTAAGGACTCCCATTTTCATTACCAGTGTTCCTAAATGAGTGGTCCTTAACCTTTTGACTACTGTGGACCCCCACTGAATCCTTACTTGAATCCAGGGACTCACAGTCGGACACCACCTAAACAATTTACACGTTTGCAACCTCAAAACAATACACATAAATACAGAAGCAAGCATGCATTAAACAAATAAATAGAATGATGGCATATTTTAATCACAAATATAGAAAAATCGAGTTTTAATGGGAAGGTGGATCTTTTTTAAATTAGTGGTTTAATTTGAAAAGACAAAGCACAAGCTAGATTCTAGCATATCACTTTGGCCCTCATAATGACCCTGGCGGACGGGGGAGAAGTGGCGGTAAAACTGCCAACAGGCCGGCGGAAAACAAAATGGAATTATGACCATGGCGGTTACCGCCATGGTCATCCGCCACTTCTCCACTCCGACCGCCAGGGCGGTTACGACCACTGGGCTGGAGACTTCAGTCTCCAGCCCAGCGGCCGTCACCAGACCACTGGCGGAATCAGGACCCTGAATACCGCCATGGATTTCGGGTGGTTTGGAACCGCCACAAAATCCATGGCGGTAGAATTCCCTGGCACTGATAGGGGTCTCCCCCAACCCTCTCCCCCACCCGAGTCCTCCCCCCACACCTCCTGCCCCCCCTGCCACCCACCAAAGGAGACAGGACCCCTCTCCCCCCCTACCCCCCAACATGCACAGACACACACCCCTACACGCACACATACACTACAACAACCCATACCCACACACATACAAGCAGACATGCACACAGACCGACCCACACACATTTCCCATACACACAACACCCCCCCCGCATGCATACAGGCACTCACACACCTCCTCTACATACTCACATGCACACCCCCATGCACGCACACAACACCCAACACCCCCCACCCCCCTCCCCTAACAGACGATCAACTTACCTTGTCCGTTGATCCTCCGGGAGGGGACGGGATCCATGGGGGCTGCTCCACCGCCAGCTCCCCGTCACCAGAACACCGTCACACGGAATCATGGAACGTGATTCGGTGTGCGGTGTTCTGATGATGGGGCGGTGGAGGTGGAGCATTCTCCACTTCCCCGCCGACCGCCTGTATGGTCATAATATGCTGCGCGGAAACCGCCTGCCCTGGCGGTCTTCAGCAGGCGGTACCTCGGCGGTCTTTGAAAAAGACCGCTGAGGTTGAAATGAGGGCCTTTGTCTTTTTTGCCCCTAAGTCATGCTCTCTGTTTGTCGGGACTTCAGTTGAGGCCCCTCATTGTCCATAATATAATCTGTTTACTGAACTTGTGCTGCTCCCACTAATCTACTGAAGCATACCAATGTAATTTTTAGCACCCACTTTCAAATTCCTTTATATTTACAGTATGTTTTTAAATTTTACGTTTTGCTTGTTTAGTTATATATACTTTATTAGTCTGCTAAAATTATTTAAATTTTGAAACAGTTACAGGCACCCCCGAACAGGCGTCCAGACCCTCAGGGGTGCACGGTCTACTGCTGTGCTGCATTATATACATCAAACAGTTTCCCAAATCTAGTGAAAGATCTACAACTGGCCACAAAAAAAACACAAAATGAAAAATAGTTGAACGCCTGTGGGTATTGACAATCGCCCAAAGAATGTTAATCATGGTTTAAAATACTGTTACTTGAAGAACTCCAATAGAACATTATGACAGGATATTTACACATTGATTGATATTATGACTTCACCATATATTGCGCAAAACTTTCTTAAAACATGTTACAATTGACATTCCAACTAAATCAATTTCATACTTGAGGATTGTGTTTTCTAACAGCATAGTTTAACAGAGGAATACATTGTCTCAATGTTACAGAATTCACATTGTGCAAAAAGTGCAATTTTGAATATCTGCCAGTTCCTTGCTAAACTATTGATATGTTAATCGAAATTATCCCAAAACCTTGAGCAGAAGACAAGTAGAGCAGTACTGTTGCACTCAAGTTACACTTGACTATACACACATCTTTAGAAATGTTCATTTTCTATGCCTGAGGTACGGAAGAGAGGAGGCACTATTTGGTTCTCAACTTGGTGCCGAGGGATGTGTCACTTTTCTACTGGCTATCGGTTGTGATAAAAAAGGCAAACAACTGGAACCAAAAAATACATTTCATTTGAACGTTCATAAATCAAACCATAGCTCTGGTCCTAAGCATATCGCATTGCTCTTCACCTACAAGCTATTATTATCTATGATATTTGGCCAAAAATAGGTCCACCACTGGCTGGACAATGCCCCAGGGCTTTAGGATATGTGAAGGTGGTGGTATACAAGTGTTTATAGTCTCCTTCTGTACCACTAACTGTTCACTGCACCCAGAATCTCAGGCTGTGGAGAAGGTGTGGGTTTACAAATGTTTATGTGGCAACTTCTGTGACAGTGAATGCTCAGTGCATCTGGAATGTCTGCTCACAGGAAGGTATGGGTTTACAAACGTACAGATGGCTATTTCTGAAACACTAAAGCCCTAATTTAAAGGGATCAGGCGCAGGGCAGTGTAGAAAGTTGCCTTGCTGTGCTGCCATTTGCTAAAGTAAAAGGGCAGAAATGCACAGTATTTATGCAATATGATGCATTCCTGTCCGTTCCCCCTGCACAGGTGCAGTTTTGGCAGCCTAGCACCAACGCAGGCACCCTTGCACCCTGGTGCAAGAGACCCTGTGTTCTTAGCAGGATTGTTTTTGTGCAGGATGGGGCACCTTCCTGCACAAAAACAATCCTGAGAGTCGATTTCCTCCTTGTTACGCCTCACCTCGAGAGGCATAAGGTTTGGCGCATCTCCAGGTTTACATGGTTTTGTAAATCTGGGCAAGTGTCAAAATCCATATGGATTGCATGGGAACACCCACTGCAATGCCCATGGAACACCTCCCGAGTGCAGAGTAAGGCAACGCAGGGATTTGCACTGCCTTGCCTTACTCCATATCTACGAAGCCATTCAAAGCCATGCAAAGGGGCTTTGCGTGACCTCATAGAAAAGAGTTTGTAGTTTGCGCCATTGGAGCATCACAAAAAGTGATTCTCCGGTGGTGTAAGGACCTCATAAATATGCCCCTAAATGTGCAGAGCATCCAGAATCTCCACACACAAAGAAGGTGTGAGTATACAAATATTCATATGGTTTCTTCTGTAAAACTAGTGTCCCAAAGTCTTTGGACATGGACAAAGTATGGGTATGCAGATGTTCATACGGTCACTTTGGTAACACTGAATGCTCAGTGCATCCAGAATTTCCACATGCGAAGAAAGAGTGGATATACAAATGTTCATATCAGTACTTTTATATCACTACATTTTCAGAGTCCCAGAGTCTTCGGACATGGACAATGTGTGGATATTCAAATAGGGCCCTTTCTGTAACCAAAGCAGGCTTTAGTTCTGGTGGCACTCCCCACCAATGACTTCCTCATGGATTCCCTCACTGCCACTCTCCAACAGTGCCCCTTATCTCTCCATAGACCTTCTCTCACATACATTTCATTTGTTTTAAAGTGCTGGTTAGGTTTAGCTTTACTAATTAGAGTGTACATTTACTCAAATGTACCCTTTTAGCAACATTAGGAATAGATAATGAAACATTTGTGAAAAACATAATGTCCTAACCTATGTTATTCATTTGTATGCAGCTCTTTAATGCCAGTTCCTAAGTCACTGTTCTATTTTAGTATAGTAACTTTTGAACTGTGTAACAAAAGGATCTCTGCGACAAAAGCGGTATCCCACTGAGCTATCCATTAAAATACAGTTCTGTGATCTGCATAGTAGACATTCTTTGCAGCAGGCATATTAACACGGTACTGCGTTGAGTAAAAACTGCCAGTAGACGAAACTCCATCTCTCTTTAGCAGGAACATTAATCTCCAGCGTTACCTTAACATTTTTGTTGCTGTCGGACAACTGCTGGAAGCGCAAGGAACTCTGTAACAGAAGCTTTTAAATCCAGATCTTATTTCTAAACACAGCGTTCCCTGAAGGTCAGCGCTAGGTGCGGCTGCACCGGTTGCACCGCCCTAAAGTCTGCCCTCTCTGTAACACTGAATACACAGTGCACCCAGAATCTGCACATGCGAGGAAAGCGTGGATATGCAAATGTTCATACAACCCATCCTGTAACACCAAATGCAGAGTACATTCAGGATCTCGGGACACAGAGAAACTATTGCTGTACAAATGTTACAACCACTCATGTTATCTATCACAAATGCGAGTGCATTGTGAAATTGTAGCTTTGTTCTAAAGAATGGTATATTACACACATATTAACAGTTGATTTTGTATGCTTTCGAATGGGAAAGACACGATCCTTTAAATATTTTTTAAAAGTACAGTATTGCCTTAAAAATGAATTAGTAGAATAATACATTTCAGTGGTACTAGAAGACAGCAAAAAACTAAGAATGCGAAGACTTTGGAAAACTGCACTGATGCCTATTATATATTGCCTTTTAAATAAACGCCCCCCATGCAGTTTCTTTTTTATTCAATTAGCTTTCCCTTCATACCTTGGTGAGTTCTGATTTTATCATTCTTTGGTCCTAATCAAAAACCAGCTATAGTTTCAACAAACAGAATAAGACAATGTTTCTAGAACGGACATATAGTAGGATTTTTCTGCACGTCAGTCCACATCATTGTATCCACAGTACAATTCGAAAATATGACACTAGTTAGAAATTTAGCACAGAGATTGACATGCAGGAGCACTGGATCGCATTTAAATCATCCAAGCTCAATAACGTGATAAGCAAGACGCTGTCTTGCGGGGCTCCCCCTTCAGTAAGCAGTATTCCAGTTCATTACCTGAACCCAAATCTAACAAGCATTTGCAATGGAGTAGGTCTCGCATATTTCGAACAAGTTAATTGTCATTGTTTGACAACAGCGCCCTCGAGCAAAAACAAAAGAAAACATGAGAAGAAACTGAGAAAAGAGGATTTAGCAAAATAAAATAAAGTTAGGTTAAAAAAGAAAACTTTGCAATTTTGTGCCTGCTCTGCACTTTTTGTCCAGTCACAAGCCTTATGCTGGAAGTTAAAAACAACAAATAGTACCTTGATCACGTCGAGAGCAGCAGACAGGCAACAATTAAGTTGCATCAATTAGTGCTTGATCCCTGCTCCAGACAGAGAAGCGGAAGTGATGCCAGACTTGCCTTGACAAATTATGAGGCTGTAAAGAAGAGTGCCACGGAAACCAACAAATGGTGAGCTACAAGCGGGATCCAAGTCCTGTACTGAACACAACTGAGTCTCGCAAGCGAGACACATGCTCTAGAGCATGCACTCACATGCTCGACTCTAAAAACCTCTACCCACAAGACAAAGTGAAGCTGTTTGTCAACTCAGAAGATGAAATCCATCTCATGGCAAAAGTGGTGTAAAGGAGACTTCAGGCATGGGAACCTTGTATGTATTACAACAGGATAAATGTGAATAACAGCCAGGGAGTTGGGCCTTAATAGTTCTGGCTACAATTCAAATGTGGCTATACATATTGGCTCCTTTGAAGTACCCCGGAGAAGATTCTGTAACGAAAGAGTGTTTGTTTTGGCAAGAGTACAGCAAAAGGAAGAAATGTGTGCAAATTTAAGTCACTTAAGTCCTGATTTAGAGTTTGGTGAATGGGATTTCTATTAGATATAATGCTTCGAATGGCCGTGGCCTTCCAAATCCTAAGACATTTCTCAAATGGTGCGGGTGGAGGGGTTGAAATTGTTTAGTTGCATTTAGAGGGCCATTGCTCATCTACATATTGTGATGATGAAAAGGGAAAAGTGGTAATATTAGCTTATGTGTCTTACTGTAAAATTTGAGTTTTATGGTTTCAAATGAAAGATATGATGTTTGCTACTATGTTGCTTTCTGCTGCTTAATACCATTTCTGGTACAAATCACCTACACATGGGAATATATTATTGCACACTTCAGAAAATGTCAAAAGAGAAGCTGAATGTATTTTTCTGTTTTATAGAAATTCTCTTTAAGCTTCGCATTGTAAAGTATATCTCTCAGTAGGATTGCTGTTATTCATGGCTGAATGTCATTATATCGAGTTGAAATATTGACCGGAATAAATAGCGCGACCACAACATTCATTACCATTTATCATCAAGGTAAGTATATATTTACTATCCTTAACTCCATATCCACTTACCTATACTTGAAATGTATAGGAAAGTTTGATAAAGTGGATGCAATTGTTTTCTAGGTCGGTATTTCAAGTTTGTTAGAGCTTTACAACACCTTTATTAAGTCTGGCTTGACAGCACAGCTGTCACAAGCCTTTATATGATAAACCTAAACAAAAGCTTTAAGCAGTACTACAGAGAGGGGCTTTTGCTCCATGTACATGTTTCTGGATAGAAGTTAAAGTTTTGACTGAGCAGAAGGTGTGTGCTTCCACAGAAGAAAAGCTTCCCTTCCACACAGTTTTATGCGGTTCCTACTTCGGTGATAGGATTGCGTGTTTAGTGACAGAATAACAAAGTGTGGGAGACACAATTAGTAACTACCACCCAACTCCTGGCTTGCTCACAGTGCCTCACCCAAACCTCCAAACCCACCAGGGTAAAATGTGATTGTGACAACCTAAAGATGACACTCTAACTCCCTAGGAAAACCGTGGAAACAGACCCTACCCATTTCGTGTTGTTACTTATGCGTGCCAAGTTGAGACAAAAAAAGATGCAAGCTAAGTGTTCGATACATTTATTGAAACAATCACAATATGGCATATAAAGAGTGAGCTGTGATAATTAGGCAGCTGAACCAAAGCAAGGTAATCAGCATTACAAACATGGTAAAGAGAATAAACAGTCCAACCATGATGTATGTGGTTCTAGATGTGCTGGAGGTTCCTACCTAACCCTGTATCTACGCTGAGAGCATAGTGGGTGTGCCCTTCTGCCAGGTTCTATCTAAAGGATGAGCCCCACTCCATACTTGGAGATAATGTACGAGTTAGCCTGTGGTGTAGATGGCAATCCTCTCGGAAGGCGGGTAGATCAGCTCCAGCCAAGCTGTATGTCACACAGCGTGCATCCCAGGAAAGTCGTGGTTGGAATGCCCTCTGCCATGCCATACCATGTTGTAAGTACAATTCAAATGCAATGCTGTGTCTAGGTGATAGAAGCTGTCTCTTGAATGGGTAACACAATTTAGCATATCATGTACTGTGTTCCCCAGTCTTGGACAGAAAGGACTGATTACTTGTCGTGCAAAGGCTAACTAATCAAGGAGCTTTTCCTCACTTTCCCAGAATAAAAGCAAGCTGATAAAAATATGTAAAAATAATTGCTAAAAAGCAGCCTTACTAAAATGAATAAAATATGAATTGTAAAACAAAGCTAAAACAGGGATGCCCAACTTCGGTCCTAGAGGTCCTCACGTAACAGCCATGGTTATTTTTTGTTTATCTAGCTGTCTGGCCGAGCAAAAGAGTGACTGCCTATAGAAGGCTCACTAACGCTCACAAACGATCAACCTTAAATAGGATTGAGCCTGGCCTCCTTTCAAGGGCACACATATAGAAATATAATGCTGTTAATGTGTTTTAGATAAGTAGATATTTTATAGTGTTTATTTTTCTCTGGCAGCAGCCATAAAGAATGCATTGCTTTCCATCATTATCTTTAGACTTCAGAGTGCATTTGTGTGCTTCAGAGCAGTATGGGATACCCAAGTGTACATTAATGTACATACATTTTTACATCTGATTTGACCGTGCCGCTGTTGCCAGACCTTATGTGTTCAACAAAAAAAAGCTTTTGAAGAACCACTGAGAGAGAGAATTAGGCTACCCTCACATGTGGATTCCACGAAGTATAGAACTTGACAGTGCGCCACTTCTGTGCTTCAAATAATAAGGGTTTTTATATGATAGTTTTTGATTTGCGGCAAAACTTACACACAGTAAAGCAGGTCTGAGTTAGATATAGTGACAAGCTAATGATCATGGCTAAAGGCCTGATCTGTTTGTTATGAAATGTTACAGTAAAGGTAGTATGCCTGACACTTTTATTGTGAAATAAATCTGTTAACAACAATCAGTTTGAGGGTGGATTATTATTAATATGTACAAATGTCTGCAGCGAAAGATTTGGGTTACATGAAATCTTTCAGATTACTGTGATAGGCAAGTGCTTTGGTGTTGGTTACACCCTATGACGAACCGTGGCTATAGATGATTTGTTCTGTGAGAGACCGTCTTACTCCCTTTTAGGAGAGATAGTATTCGTTTTGACAACTGTAATTTTGCACATCTTTGTAATTTAATGACTGTGTGCCTAGTGGTTGCACTGTGAGAAAACTTATGCTCACAACAGTAGGCCTGAGTTGGTTACACTGTGATTGGTGCAATGGGAAATGGTATATCTGAAGTCATAGGCCTTATCGGCTGATTATGAAATGTCATGACTAAGGCAGTGGGCTTATCGTAGTTATTGTGAAAAGGATTTGTTAAAGCCAGTAGGTTGTCATTACATTGTGGTATACGCTATAGAAAGGTACATGAAACCTCACAGACTGTCATAGTAGGCAAGGGTTTTGGTGTTGGCCACCCACTTTGACAAACCCTGGAGGTTTTCACTGTGATGAGTGTTGTTAGTCCCTAACGAGAGAGGCTGTGTGTTGTTTTGAAAACTTTAATTTTGTAACATGTGAATGATGGTTGTCCGTTTATGTGCACTTGAATAGGCCTGTGTTTGCCTGTCTTGGTGATGGTGGCATCCCAATGATAAAGGATATAGGCCTTTTCAATTTATCTGCCATTGGTCTGACGGAGTGTCATTTACAATCTGCTTCCATCCACGGCAGCATAATCCATGGGGTAATAGTGCAGCCCTAATCAATCACTGGCTCTGTTGCCCTGTGAAAGATGGCATTTTCTGATCATATGTGCACATTCACCTAAAAATTAGTGCCCTTTAGTGCCAGGACTGGTTGGCTAGTACTCTAGTTTTCAATTTCCTCGATTTATAGTTCCCATTTCATTTCCTTGCATCTCATTTTTAATTCACATTTTTCAAAAGGGGATACTACAGCTCCTCAAACAATACTAACAGGCCGCTTGCTTGCAGTTCATTTCATCTGCAGTGAACCGGATCCTGCATGGCCACTTCTTCTAAAACAGGTGACCATTACAGAATGCTGTTGTCCATAGGGTATCATTGTTTTACCACTCTAAGTTGTATATCATGTTAGTTCTAAACATGGTGTCCATACTGGAACTTTAAAACACTGTGTAGGGATGGAAAAGTCCTCTGCATAGTTAAAGACATGTACACATGTCCTGAGTGCCCAACTGTACTGCTGTCTGGATCCCTAATGCTAACTGTGGTTCATAGGTAAACACGGATTATGCATGTGTGCCATGCCATAGGCCTGTCTCACTGTTTGCAGCCTTGTTGGACAGGGAGGCGCGCCCAAAGAGCTATCTTCATAGTGGTGGAAGGCTACCACCTTAATCAGGAGTTAAGCAGCACGAGTGAGGGGGTGATAGCATATTGTGCAGATCAGTAGAAGTGAACAGGTCCTTTTCACCCACTATCATAAGAGTGAGGCCTACAGGCTCACTCATTTTATTTACAGTTTTGTTGCTGTGGGTTGAACTCACCGTTGGCCTACATGAGGTAAACATGGAGTGTTGCACAGCGCAGGAGTAGTGACTCTGCACTGGATGCATGAGTACAACAGAGCGATACAGCAGTACTGTGCAGTATATGTGTGATAAGTGCATGTACTGAGTGTATGCATACCTGTAAGGAATACATTCCATGAGAGATGTAGTGCTGTGCAGTGCATGCACAATAAAAGCATTTGCTGGGTTTATGTGTGCTTGTGTAAAGTACAATACATGACAGATAAGGTGTTGTGCAGCGTGCAGATGGTGAGTGTGTATGTGCTGGCAGAGTGTGTGTTTGCAAATTACACACCCTGGTACAACACAGAAAGGCTACAGTACTAAGCAGTGCACACAGAATGAATTTGCGTGCTGAATGTACAATACATAGAGGTAACACTAATGGAGAGTGTATGTACTTGAAAGTACACTGAGTGCAAGTGTGCCTGCAATAGTATATTACATGGAGGACCCTGAGTTCCACTTTGTGAAGCCTAGGACTGTTTGATGAAGACATGAGGAGTAGAGGAATTGCCCTGACAAAAATGTGTATTGCTGTATTCTTGTGATCAGGGTGGGGCACAAACAGGAGGAAGAGAGAAATAAACTGCCCCTTTGAGGCACTTTGATTCAATGATTGATCACAAGGAAGAGGCCTGGACAGATCTCAGGACGGAGATGTGATGGATAAGGGAATCATAAAGAGTAGGGCTGAGAGCCTAGAGTTAACCTTTTGATGCACATATCACTGTGGCTGACATCCAGATGTGAACTCTGGTCACCCCAATAAACAGTGCTATGGGGGTCACCCCAATGAACAGTGTTGTGGGTCTTGTGCGTCCGTCAACTTTGGAATCTTTCCTTCTGTGACAGACAGCCTTTTAGGAGGAAAGAAGAAAAGGACAAATGTACACTTCAAAAGAAGCAGAACCCCGACATAAAACTTCAAAGACTCAAACCCAAAATCACATTTGGTGTCTGGAAAAGGACTAAAAGATGGGGAGGTTGAGACCCCAAAATATGCCAGACGGACTGCGTGAGAAAGGGAAGCTCTGCAAGACTTCTGCCTGTGACCAGAACTGGGGATAAAGGCCTGTTAGTCTCCTTGCAGGGTGAAGGGATATCACCCAGAAAAGCAAAGATCACCTGCCCTGGATTCTGGAGCACCAGCACCTTCCTGCTTGCCAAGATCAGTGTGCCCTATGAGGAAGAGGAAAGTGTTAGAAAGAGGTCCAGCGGGGAGTCCTACCAAAGAGGACTCCCTGAGTGAGGTGTGAGGGAATGGTTGTGCACCAATTGGGTTGTTGCCTGTGTGCAGAGGCGGTCCGATGACCCCTGTATGCCAGGAGAGTTTACGTCGTGACCTGAGCAATGTCGACAGTGTCATGTGGGAAGCGCAAGGAATGCACCACCTCATTGCTGTGACTCCGTTATGCCAAAAAGGGCCAACTTTGACTATTTGTTGTCAGATCATCGAGACTCATTACCGCATTAATCAGTGAACCCGTACGCTAGGAGGGGCCACCGTGGTGAGGACTTCCCTCATCTTTGCGGAGTTGAAAAAGCTCCCATCTTTGGAACAAGCCGGCAGGGCGCTAAACATGATCTGGACTTGTGAGCACCCACAGAGAGGGCCCTGCTGAATGCTTCTATACCGCCAGAGCAGGTAAGACTAGGATTGGACCTGTGTGTCCCCAGGGAATTAACTGTGCTGTGCACCATGAATACTTCTGAATAATTCCTAGACAGTCAAAGGGGAGCTCTTGAGTATGGCCTATTAGTGAGCATTCCCTCGATGTGGCCACCAATGAATGGGGAATAACCTGACCATGTTATAAGGAAGAGGGTAGGACAGAGATTTGCCTGACAACTACTCGACCCTCAGCTTCAAGCGGACTGTGTTGTTACTCATGATTGTTGTTATTCTTTGAACATGTAGAGTTAGAAATAAAATACCTATTTTTTTTTATAAAAGTAAGCATTTGACTGCTTTATTGTTCATACTTTTTTATTTTGAGTTATGAGTCTTGTTCACTTACCTGTATCTATACTTCTTCCCCAGAAGCAGCCTTTGGCTGCTCGTTTACAGCTATCACTGAGAGTCAAGTGCACAAGGGGTACTTGACCTAGATGATTAGGATCCATAGTAGGTCTTACCCTGGAACAACAGGAATAAAAGACCTTAGCCACCACAGTGAGGCCTAATAGCCCCTGCATGCACTGTGACCCTCTGAAACGGGTTCTGAAACAATGATAGAATATGTATAATACCACTGCAAGACTGACATTCGCTGCTATGTTTAGTTTCATTATTGTAAGAATACCCCCATTGGGTTTACAGGGCTGCATGTTTTCTTTTTTTCTAATTGTATTCTTGCATGTACTGTTGAGTGTGTGTTCTATAGTGGTTATGTCAGATGGTGAATGCAAGAATAAGTCACTGGATGGATAAATGGAAGCATGAGATCAAATATGAGTGACAGTGCAAGTGTTATGACTTACTGAGTGTCTAAGCTCATCAATGACACAAAAAGCAGTATTAATCATAAACCAGAGCTGCTAATGCAGATCTCTGTGGATAGATTAACTGTACTACAAACATGGAGTTCAAGCACACAAAAAGGACAGACACTGGGAGGTTGTACAAGAGAGTGACTCATATTTGAATTCAAAATACAAACAGTTAACAAATACAGGGTTTCCGCACATTAAAATCGTATCCAACATATGTGCACAGCTATGGTGAAAAACGCAACAGAAATCTGCAGGAGAGGGTGGGCTGTATGAAAAATGTAGAGGGGATCGCTAAAGATGCCAGGATTCGTCATAGAGGAGGAGAGAGGGGAAATATAGTTATAGAGGAGAAAAGGAGAGAAAGAGATTCGTAAAAAAATGTACAGAAAAGTAAAGCGAAAATAGCAAGTGTCATCTAAAAGTGGGAAAGTAAAGGCAAAACAAGTTGAGACGCATGTCTTTGACAGCATGTACGTGGCGCCAACAAACAGAAAATTACTTTTACGTAACTGGTTAGAAGTTCATGACTTGCTTTAATGTTTGTATAGGTCCCCGTCAAAGGTTTACATAGAATCCTTGCAAATTAGTTATATTGGCTGCTGCTCTCTAAATATTTACCCACTGGGGTACCTGCGCAATATCTGCAGGAAACAGAGAGAGATACAGCTCCAAATCACAAAAGCGCGGGTCCATCTGAACGCTGAACTCGACCCGACCGCCCCATTGCCCGTGTTTATGCCAGTAATTTAACCTCTTTGATATGTCTGCCAACGTGGTCCTCACGCCACAGTTCTCAAATTGTTGTATTCAGCCGAGCTCTTAATACCAGGTACATCTGGCGGGAATTGTTTAGTATTGCCGACATTTTCGTGACGGCGCCATTCACTCTCCTTGAGTCCATGTGAAACACAACAAACCAAATGTGCAATTCCAGGCAAATGAAATGGCAATCTTCTGAAGGAGCTTACAATAAAACATTCACGTTTTTTCCCAAGATGTGTGGGAATACAGTAAAACTTCGTTCCCTTCACATAAAACCATATATATTTTTAAAGAGCTTGTTAATCCACCGTGAGACCGATTGATAGGCCGATCCTTCTGGACGCATTGTTTACACGCGAGATGCCGTGTGGAAATTAATAAGAAGCGTTTGAAGTCAGTTAATGTAGAATGGAGTACACCACGCATTTTGCGTCACCCTGCGTCCGCGAATACTCAACTGCGCTTGGGTAATAGTGAAGACATTTCTATGTTTTAAAGAAAACCTTACCTGAAAGTTTACTTCTCGACCAATTGCAGGTTATTGAGCCCAAATCGTGCCGAAAAAGCGGTTTCTATGAAAGTTACCGCTTAGCACTAATACGTAATATGGCAGTGGCGGCTGGTGACATTTGAAAGTGGGGGGGGGGGGGCATAAAAGTTGGGTATGACTTCTATGTAGCGAGCAAAGCGATAAAGCTTAATGGACAAAGGTGGGGTCTAGGGTGGATCCTCCTCCCAAGGAAAAAATTGGACAAATGGTGCATTTGAAAGCAAATTAATTTAGAGAGAAAGCAAGGTTTATAAAGCAGTGGAAATGTGTAGTCATGAAATATTAAACACATTATAAACTGCCCCATATCTTACTGCATTAATAGGTTAAACAGTTACTTGAATGTGCAAATAGTACACCGCGACAACAAGTATTTCAATTCTGAGATTGTGAGACTGTGAATTGAATATTATTGGGGCCAGTGGAAGGTGTACTGGCCTTCAGTTATGTGTGTTTTATGTTAGATATGTATGCCCTTTTTATCTGTACAACTCATCCATGAACATATTCTCACCTTCCTTGCACCTCCATCATTTTACCACCTCAAACATACGCGCTCATTCACATTTAAGCACTTTGGGGGTCATTCCTACCCTGGCGGTCCGAGACCGCCAGGGTAGAGGACGGAGGAAGCACCGCCAACAGGCTGGCGGTGCTTCTGGGGCTATTCTGACCGCGGCGGTAAAGCCGCGGTCAGAAAAGGGAAGCCGGCGGTTTCCCGCCGGCTTCCCGCTGCCCCTGTGCATCCTCCACGGCGTCGCTCCACGGCGGCACCGCCAGAACCAGGCTGGCGGGAACGGGTGTCGTGGGGCCCCTGGGGGCCCCTGCAGTGCCCATGCCACTGGCATGGGCACTGCAGGGGCCCCCTAACAGGGCCCCACATTGATTTTCAGTGTCTGCTTGGCAGACACTGAAAATCGCGACGGGTGCAACTGCACCCGTCGCACACCAGCAACTCCGCCGGCTCCATTCGGAGCCGGCTTCCTCGTTGCTGGTGCTTTCCCGCTGGGCGGGCGGGCGGCCTTTTGGTGGTCGCCCGCCAGCCCAGCGGGAAAGTCAGAATGACCGCCGCGGTCTTTTGACCGCGGTACGGTCTTCTGGCGATGCCCGCCGAAGTAGGAATGACCGCCTTTGTTTCCTTTTGCCTTTTAAATATTTTGACCTCTGTGTACCACCTTCACACACATTTACACTGAATTTCAATTGCAACTGGAATATCTGACCCTCGTCCTCTGTGCTCTTTAGAGAGATCAACCCTCTGAGAGGCACTTTGCTTTGCCATCCGTCTCAGCACCAGAGCTGCCAGACAAAGCCCCTCATAAACACCTTGTACGACTCAAAGTCTGCATTATTGAAGAGTAATAAGATGCACAAAAAATACAGAAACACAGCACAAACTAAATCACTGAATTCACATTACTGAGTGCATGGGAATTGTCACAAATCATGACCTGTGCTGTGAAGTTATGTAAGAACCCTATCCTCTTTTTAAGTCTCTGCCAGGACAAAATCAGGGCTCTAACCCGCCACAGTCACTGTTCAACAAGCAGGTGCGTTACAACAAGCACTGGTAAAGACCAAGATCAAACTGTCTGTTATTGTGGAGGAGAGAGAAATTGACCGCATTGAGCATCCTTATCTGCCACCTACTACATGTCTGTGATTTGCTGCCATTTTGCTGTTTTAAGTATGAGCCTTAGGGTGCTATCATATTTTATTTTCAAACGACAATCAAATATTACAAACTTGAAACAAAAAATAATAATTAACCAAAAAACATGTAAGTTTATTATGTGTTCATGTTTACATTAATCTGCCTAACTTTGTTGTCAGTACAGAAACGCTTCATTATTTTGATTACCAACCTTGTTTGCCAACAGTGTTCTGCTAATTTAAATGAACCATTGGAGAGTACCCTGGAATTCCACTCTATATCTGAATTTATCACTGGGAAACTGCATTCTTACTGTACTGAAAGAATCAGCCACCATGTTACTGTTCCTCCCAGGTGCTCCACCGATTGAATAAGCGGCACAAACTTGGCCTCTTTCTGCATGCCAAAATGAAAGCAATCCTGATGTCATTGAGGCAGGCATGCTTGGTTATTTATATACGTCCACCCACAAAGCAAGAAAAAAACTGATTTATGTGCTACAGAGTGCCAGTCCTCTCAAACCACACTAAAATCTAGCCTTTCTTGTTAATTGTATTACATTAATGGGTTGAACTAGGCATGACGTCCGACCTCAGGAATACCAGAAGCAGCGGATAATACAATAAGCAGCCAGACCTGGTCTCCAGGCCCTGTCTGTCTCATTATGTGCCGCTGTACGCCTCTTTCACCCCCTTGGGGCAGGAGTGGGGTCAATGTCAGGGAGGGCACTAAGGACCCTCATTATGACATTGGTGGTAAATTCTGCTTACGGCCACGCTGACGGCTGCCAACTTACTGCCGCAGTGGCAGATATCCATTCACCATATAATGACACACACACACCAATCCGACAAAATACAGCCACATACACAAATCCATCAGACCAAAGGTGAGTGCAAAAGTGGCAGTCCCAAAACCCATACCGTTACGCCAACAAAACAACGCCCACCACATTATGACCCACGAATCACCACGGCGGACATTCAACAGTGGCAAACCATTGTCGGGACATACTGCAGCGCTCAGAATGGACACCCACCTACAAAACAACACTACATTGGCCAGTACGAAAAACACAAACATGACACCCATACACACACCACACCCACATCACTATAAAACACACACCCAAAGTACCCACAACCCCTCACAAACAATAATTGCCGCCAGGAGACTGAGAAGAAGTGCACAGAGACAACTAGACACACACATCACTTACACCCATACACCCCTCACGCCTTCCACATCACACACCCCACCACATTACCCAACACACCCTCACCAACACACATCACACAACACCCATGGCACCACAAAGGCACCCCCGTTTCACTGAGGAGGAGTTAAGAGTCATGGTGGAGGACATTGTCAGGGTAGAGCCACAGCTGTTTGGAGCACAGGTACAGCAGATATCCATTGCAAGGAAGATGGAGCTATGACGGAGAATCGTGGGCAGGGTCAATGCCGTGGGGCAGCACCCAAGAACAAGGGACGACATCAGGAAGAGGTGGAATTAACTACGGGGGGAGGTACGTTCCATAGCAGCAAGACACCAGCTGGCCATACAGAGGACTGGCGGTGGGCCCCCACCTCCTCCCCACATCTAACAGCATGGGAGGAGCAGGTACTGGCAATACTGCATCCTGAGGGACTCGCTGGAGTTGCTGGAGGACTGGACACTGGTAAGTCAACAGTTACTAATCATCACCCCCCATACCTGCATGCCATCACACCCCCTCACCCTCACTCCCATCACTCCACTCCATCCTACACACTGCACCTACACATATGACTAACCACAATGCCTAGCCCTGCATACAATACCGTTGCATGGACACCCCTCCCAGCCCTGCATGGACACCCATCACTAAATCATGCACAGCATAGGGAAACTAACAATCCCACAATACATCACCATACACAAGCAAAAGCTGGCAGGGTAACACTAACCATAGAGGGGAAGCTAAGGAAGTACAAATGTCATACACTTGAAGCATAATACATCATTTACATTCCCACAAGTACCTCAGCCAATGTCAGTGGAGGTGCCACCACTATCCAGTCCCCCAACAGAAGAGGCCCCCAGTGATGAGAGCAACTCTAGACTTCAGGATCTGGAGGACCTACCTGGCCTATTAGGGACCACTAGACAGTCGGTCACCCAAGCCCACTCACAGACCACCACAGAGCCTCCCCCATCAGGAACCAACACCACAGCACCCAACCAGCGTACCCGCACCTCTGTCCCCAGGACATGTCAATCAGGAGTGTTCCCACCTGTAAAGGGACCCCAGGCTACACTTCGCCCACAAGACAATCAGGGACCTGGGGTCAGTGGCAGTAGGCACATCGTTCTGGGGACAGAGGCACAGGCCAACAGGGACACTGGGAGGACTGCTGTGTGCCAGAGGAAGGACAGAAGCAGGGAACCGACTCTCCAGGAGGCACTCTCCGAGCTCCTGGGAGCCTACCAACTTTACCAAGACACAATGGGCCAGATCCTTGACAACGTTCAGGAGAACAGGTGGCTGCTGGACAGACAGTATCAGGGGATCAGGGAGGACTTGCAGGTCATTAACAACACCCTGATCTCCGTAGCAGGGGTGCTGGCAGACATGGTCAACATCATGAAGGAAGCAACAGCACACCAGCGGGCCCCTACCACAGGCCAGTCAACTGAACAGCCCTCCACTTCCGCTGCCGCTAGTGGCCATGAGGCCCCGCCACAGGACCCACAGGCCACCAGCACCCCTCCCCCTGCAGAAGGTGAACCACCCCGCAAACTTTCCCTGCAACCCAGACATAAGCCAGAGGGATATGCCAAGGACACCGACAGGAAATGAGACCTCTTGATTGTCCCCCTTATGTCCCACCCAGTCACTTTGTCCACCTTGAACTGCCATTGCTCCCCTTCCCATGTCCCCCTTGGACACTGCACCTGTGCTACAAACAGACTGGAACAGTACCCTGGACTTTCCTCCATCATCACCCCATTCCATTGTACTTTCCCCTCAATATCTTAGTACTACAATAAACATCCTTGGACAAACTTCGACTACTAATATTTCATGTATTGCAAATTTGTATTCATTGAAACAGCTACATCCATTGCAAATGAACTGTACATAGTGAGAGAATTGAAGGAATGACCTTTTGCTGGCTGTTGTGATTACATCAGGACATTGTTGTCATATCACCAACATCTGTAAAATGTCAATCCATAGCTGACAGGAAGTAGAGGAAACAAGTGGATAATACCAGCATGCCAATGCCACACTGAATACAACAATAGTGATAGAAATGTGAAGTTTCACTGTCTCACCTGTGTGTCATTGGAAGTACTGATGGATCACTAATGTTCTGTTGCCCACATCCTCATCCTCTGCCTCCTCATCCTCTCTGTCCTCAGGGTCCACTGCTGCCACTGGGACATCTCCAGTCTCCTCCTCCTGCAGAAAACCTACATGGTGTCTGAGGGCCAGGTTGTGCAACATCCAGCATGCCACTACTAGCTGGCAGACCTTCTAGGGTGAATAGCACAGGGATCCACCTGTCAGATAGAGGCACCTGAACCTGGCCTTCAGGAGGCCGAAGGTTCTCTCAATTATCCTTATGGTTCACCCATGTGCCCCATTATAATGTTCTTCTGCCCTTGTCCTGGCATTCCTCACAGGGGATAGTAGCCACGATAGGTTTGGGTAACCAGAGTAACCTGCAAATATTGAGGGACAACATTTAGCCACAGACTATCCTATTAGGCCACCATCATAGGCATACACTAATATACACCAGGTGGGGACCAAGGCTCACCTATAAGCCACACCCTGTGCCTCTGTAGTTGGGCCATTACATTTGGGATGCTACTATTCCTCAGGACAAAGGTATCATGCACCAACCCAGGAAACTTAGCATTGACGTGGGAGAAGTACTGGTCCGCCAGGCACACCATCTGCACATTCATGGAGTGGAAACTCTTACGATTCCTGTACACCTGTTCATTCTGCCTGGGGGGACAAACGCAATATGTGTACGTCAATCACCCCAATTATATTGGGGATATGTCCCATTGCATAACATCTGGCCTTCACAGTGGCCAAATCTTCCACCTGCGGGAAAGCAATGTAGCTGCACATGTGTTTTACTAGGGCGGACAAGACTCTTGCCAGCACTATTGAGAACATTGGCTGTGACATTCCTGCTGCCAAGCTCACTGTCACTTGGAAAGAACCAGTTGCCAGGAAATGGAGCACTGATAGAACTTGCACAAGAAGGGGGATCCCAGTGGGATGACGGATAGCTGATATCAGGTCAGGCTCCAACTGGTGAGTATTATGTGCTTGTCCTTCAGTGTAGCTAAGTCCACCAGGGGTCTGTACACGGGGGCATGTCTCCATCTCCTATTCATCCACAGCAGTAGGTATCTAAGGGACACAAGAGTGAGCAGGCTGTCACAATTTGAACAACTATACCACAACAGCAGTCCACATCATGCAATCATGTTTTGGGACAGTGGAATTTAAAAGTATGTGCTTTTTATCCTGTGACGCAGGAATTATCGATAGGCTTGTTCCCCCCACCCTGAAATGGTTACCGCCTGTCCTGTGTGGAGGGACAGGTGGAAGTGCGGTAATTCTGCCGACGTTGTGCGCCGTGGCGGTAAGCGGTCGTGAAGCGTAGTGCAATTCTTCATTGGATAATATTGGGCCTTATGGGGTACAGTGGCCAATGGGGATGTACGCCGGTGGTGACGGTATACACCGCCGCGGACATGACTGCCATTTTATTTCTCAATCATCACTTGTTTCCTGACCTTCCACAGGGGAAGACCTACACTGCATGTGATGCTGTGACCTGTGTCTGGAACCTACCATGGCCTGTGTGACTGGGGAAAGGACCCTAACCTTCACTTCTGAGGAGTTGGAGCGACTGCTGGATGGGGTCCTACCCCAGTGCGGACTGCTGTATGGGCCTCCAGACCAACAGTTGAATAAATTGTGGGCACGATGCATGTGGCATGAATGCATGGAGATGTGTATGAAGGCATTGTGTAAGGGTGGGTGGTGGGGTGTGGGGATTTTCTCTTGGCAGTGTACATGTTGTGAGCTGGCCTATGTGTTTTGCAGTGGTGATGGGATTGGGTATGGTGGGCCATGTGTGTGACCGGCTGGACTGTTAGTTTAATGGAGTTCTCCTGTATGTATTACCTCTGCATGTCAGCGCCCATCAAAAGACGGGTTTATGGCGTGCCATCACCAAAGAGGTGCGGGCCCTGGGGGTCTATAGCAGGAAGAGCACCCACTGTCGCAGACGGTGGGAGGACCTGGGACTCTGGGCAAGGAAGACCACTGAGGCCCAGCTGGGGATGGCCTCCCAATGAGGAAGGGGTGCCCGTTAGACCCTGACCCCCCTGATGGCCCGCATATTGGCGGTGGTCTGCCCTGAGCTGGATGGGCGCTTGAGGGCATCACAGCAGCTTCAAGGGGTTGAGTACAGTAGGTATAATTACAACTTATGGCTGGTGGGGTGGTATCCAGGTGGTGGTTGTGTGTTAGTGGGTGCCCCTAAGGCCAGGCCAGACATAGCAGTGTAGGTCCTCTGAAGGGTAATGGTTGCATGGCAAATACAGGTAACCTAGCTTGTTAGTATTCACTTCTAGGCAGGTCTGCGTGGGTCCCAGGTGTGCTGCAGTTGGCGCTGTGTGCTCCTCCTCATGCCTTGGTGACTAGCCATTTCACTGGTAGTGCAATGCATAGTGCGTAGGCCTGTTCCCTGTGTGTGAGGATGCTGTGTACACCAACGGTGGTGATGGTGCAGTCATTGACCCAGTGTATCCTTTGTCTCTCTCCACCTCTTTCTTGTTTTGTCATCCTGTCCTTATGTGCATTAGCAACCTCTGGCGAAGGAGCAGATGCACCGGCAACAGTGGGAGCTGCATCCCATAGGACCCTGGAGACAGAGTCCACCGACGCTGAGGGAACCAGTGGGACAGAGGTCGAGGGGAGCACCACGGCAGAGACTGGAGGGGACAACACAGACTCTGATACCTCCTCCGATGGGAGCACCCTGGTAGTGGCAGACACCTCTGTGACCACCCCAACTGCAGGTAGAGACGCCATCCCCTGTGCCAGCACCGCCCTCTCAGTAGCCCCTCAGCGAGTTGCCCGTGCCCCCTCACCCAGGAGGGTGGGCATCTCCTTCGCCCCAGGCACCTCAGGCCCTGCCCCAGTTAGATCTGCTGCCCTGAGTGAGGAGGCTATTGACCTCCTGAGATCCATCTCTGTTAGGCAGTCAACCATTGTGAATGCCATCCAGGGGCTGGCATCCCAGATGCAGCAATGCAATGCATTCCTGGAGGGCATTCATGGTGGATTGGCAGCCCAACAGAGATCCATTCAGGCTCTGGCCTCCTCTCTGATGGCAGCCATTGTCCATGTTTCAACCCTCCCCCCTCCAACTCCTACTTACCAGTCCCATTCTCCCCAACCCCAACCCATCCCAAGCACACAAACAGACGAGCATGCACACAAGGCAACACCCAAGAGTGGCACAGGCAAACACGAGCACCACACTTCATCCCACAGGCAATCACACAAACACCATACCATTGCAGACACGACAACATCCACAGCCTCCATTGTCTCCCCCTCCTCCTCCACCTCCCTCCCAGTTACGTCCGCACTCACACCTGCATGGACTACATCAACATCCACTACGAGCATCACCACACCAAGCAGAACACACACCTCACTGGCAGACACCTCCACAACATCCATGCACGCGTCCCCTGTGTCCTCTCCCACCATGTCTGTCCCCCCTTCTAAAGGACACTCAGACACCCAACAGCACTTCACCTCACATCAGCATACTGCCCATGCACCTGCACCCAAATCCAGCAGACATACACCTCCAATAACTACTCCCTCATCCTCCACTCCCATTACTCCTCCCTCCTCCCACCCCAACATCCCTAAAAAGCTTTTCCTTGCCCACTTGACCACTTCCCTACCCCCTCCCCCTATCCTGCACGTATGGGCAGGGTAACAAGGACACAGCCCAGCACCTCAGCCAAACAGTCCATGGGGACAGTGGTAGCACCACCTACTCGTGGTGGTAAGGATACAAGACCTACGGCACTGAAGGGGAAGGAGCCAGCACCACCAGGGATGAAAGGGAAGAATCCTGCACCAGCTGTGAGGAAGGGGAAGGAGTCTACACTAGCTGTGAAGAATGGGAAGGAGCCTACACCAGCTTTGAGGAAGGGGTAGGAGCCTACACCAGCTGTGAGGAAGGGGAAGGAGCCTGCACCACCAGGCAGAGAGGGGAAGAGCCCATCCACCCTTGCCATGAAGGGTAGGGGATCCCCGACTCATGAACAGGAGGAGACGAGGCACTCTACACCAGCGGAAGCTGTCAGGCTAACACCATCCAGCACCACCAGCTGTCACGGGGCCCCCACCGCCAGCTGTGGATGTGCAGCCATCAGTGAGTGCAGGAGCTGCCCAGGAGCCTCCCCCAACCACCACCACCATGCAGCCATCACTGAGTGCAGGGGCTGCCCAGGAGCCTCCTAAACCACCACCACAATATAGCCATCACTGAGTGCAGTGGCTGCCCAGGAGCCTCCCCCAACTACTACCACCATGCAGCCATCACCGCCGGTGGACGCCATGTATTCCACCCTCCAGGGGCTACTGTGTGGGCTGCCCCCTCCGAACCAGTGGGCAAGTCACCCACTCCAGAGACTGTGGCCTTGCACACCCCAGGTCAAAGCAATGGGCATGTTGCCCCCTCCAGAACCAGTGGGCAAGTCACCCACTCGAGAGATTGTGGCCTTGCACTCCCCAGGGCAAAGCAATGGGCATTTTGTCCGCTCCAGAACCAGTGGGCTGGTTCCCGCATCCTGCTGAGGTGCCCCCCTCCCACTGAGGTGCCGGCCTATTTGCAAACTGATGCCCCTGCAGTGTTCTATCCGGATGTGCTCAGGATTCGAGTTAGGCCTTAGACTGTACCCTGTTGCCATGTGGGCCCTTTGAACTTTAGACAGGGAAGTATCCCTTTTTTGTCCAAGTATGCATATCTGTTTCATTGCCAAATCGAATTATTAATTTTGATGTTGATCTGATTAAAGTCACTTTAGTCAATTCCTGTTGTCCTTGCATTATTCAGCCAATTTTCGGGGACTTGGCGGTGTGTGTTGTGCATGTGTGTGTCACTCTCGTTTTCCTCCCACCCTCCCTTGTGTGCTAGGCAGCTGTACTCACCGTCATCGTCTTCGTGTTGGCGAGCATAACGTAGAAGATCTTCGGGAAAACTTGCAGTTCGGGTTCCATGGCGGCTTGGTTCTTCCCTGTGTCTTCAATGGTGAGTCCTTTCACTTTTGAGCTCTGTTTCCACCAGGGTTTTGTTGGCATTGGTACCGCCCCGGAAAAGGTGGCGGTTTGCAGGGTCAAAATATGGTGTGTGATAGTTTGTCTACCACCTGGCTGTTGGCGGCTACCGCCGGGGTGGCTGTTGTTTCCGCCCTGGCGGTTGGTGTGGTACATTGAGTGTCTATGGGAGATATCACAGCCATGGTCATAATTTGGCGGTACTTACTGCCAGCCTGTTGGCGATATTACCACTACATTATCACCCACCGCCAGGGTGGTAATGAGGGCCTAAGTGGCTTAACATGCTAACTCAGTTGCGAGAGATGTCCGCTGCAGGCAATGCGGAAAACAGGTCGTCCAATCACTGACCTGCTTCCATCACCCAGGGTGTTTCTAATGTTATTTAATCCATTTTAAGACATTATTGAAACTAAAGCAGTCAGTAAAATACCTCCCAGAGTCTCTTATAATAGGGTCCAAGTTAAAAAGAGGGTTTAAAGAAAACCCACGGAAAACTGATGCCTCTTATTCAACTCACAAGCTCAAAGTCAGAAACGTTTGTGATGTCTAGTGGCGTCAAGGTACAGCGCCTCTCCTGTTTGTTTGCTGACAGGTGTCTCCAGTCCATGGTCACAAAAAGACTGTTATGTCCTTTATTCCCTGCTGACCGCACATTACATGCTCAGTACAAGGCACCAAATCACATGTGCTTGCATCCACTCTTACGTGTGATAAATGGGAAAAGTTGGGGTTAAGCCTGTAAGTGATGGATGGCTGCCCTCACGCAGGGATGAAGACTCCAACGCCTGAAACTGTGATGCTGACAGCGTCACTGGCCTACAGTGGACCCCACCATAGACCATAATGGAAATGAAGGGCTTTAGATCAGTCAGTCCTGCGTCACAGTGCAGAAAGTTGATTTACTGCCTGGGTTCCATCGCATGCTTCAAACTAGGGGGGCCAGGAAGCCTAGGGCAGACAGACACCCCAGACTTAAATGCTTTGATTTGTTTAGAGATAGGATAGTATCTCTAAACAAATGGATCTATTTAATATTTTTGTATGTAAATGTGTAGGAATTTCAGAGGGGTGCAGCCCCTGAGCCCCAGTGGAGAAACCACCCATGTAATTTGGGTACCTAAGGAACAGCCCTCTCTGGTGCTGAAACATACATGCCAATAGAACTGATTCAGGGAGGAGACTCCCAAATATTAAAGTAAAAAGTGGCTTACTTTTGGCC
Organism: Pleurodeles waltl; assembly: GCF_031143425.1. Classification (NCBI taxonomy): domain Eukaryota; kingdom Metazoa; phylum Chordata; class Amphibia; order Caudata; family Salamandridae; genus Pleurodeles; species Pleurodeles waltl. Next base: position 861,084,203 of record NC_090443.1, read on the forward strand.
ATTTCCTGCCTAGAATTGCCTCTACTTCAATAAAAGGTAACAGGGAAAATATATTCTCTCTATAATTTTTTTTAAATCTCCCACTTTCCCCTTCCACAATGTTGGCATGTGTGTTGAACGCTAATAATACTTAGTATCTGCAAGCCTCAAATTTGTTAAATTACTTGCAATAATTAACATGGTCTGTCATTGTTTTAGGTCTAGGCAGCAGACAGCATTAGGGTTCTGTTATTAAAGATGGTGGTGAATAAAACAATGCATAGAGTGCGCTTTGGTTCAGCCCCCCGCTCATGACTGAAAGGCTTTCTTTTCAGTCTCACTTCCCTGCTACTGATCTGATGGCTTTCCTCCCTACTCTTGTATTTGTCCTGCCCAGAAGCATTTTGGTCTCACTGTACTTTGACTGGATGGCATGTATCCTTCCACTGCTGATGTCAGGCCTGATACTGCAGGGCATCTGCATGACTATTTTCTTTCCCTCTCTAACTCTCCATGCTCCCCACTTCACTCAACTCACTTAATCCATCCTGTTTATTAATTGTGTTAGACCTGCCACCTTTTGGCATGGTTTACCCAAACGTTTTGCTTTCTGACCTATTGTGTTGATTGTGCGCTGAACTTTGTTTTTGCTGGCTTTATGACTGCACACTTTACCTCTGTTATCCAGTGCTAAAGTGCATGTGCTTTGTGTCTAAAACACAGTAACCTTGGCGTCTCCATTATTGGCATATTTGATTTACTAGTAAGTCCCTAGTAAAGTGTATTCTGTGTGCCCAGAGCTTATAAGTCTAATGCTTATAGTGGGCCGGCAGCACTGGTTGTGCCACTCAATATGGTAGCCTTTTAAACATTCCTCAGACCTGCCATTGCAAAGCCTGTGTGGGCAGTTTAAAAAGTAATTTAGGCCTGGCAAGTGTGCCCACTTGCCAGGCCCAAACATTCCTTTTTATTACATGTAAGACACCCCTAACGTAGACCCTGATTAGCTCCAAGAGCAGGATACAGTGTATTTAAAAAGTTGGGCATGTACTTTTAAGTTTAATATGCCCAGGTAGTGAAAACTCTTAAATTCGTTTTTTCACTATTGCATGGACTATCTCTCCTATTGGCTCGATTGGGAATTGCCGTAAAACATCGTTATGCATAATTTCTAATTTGGAAAAGAGAGATAAATGGAGTTTGTTGTCTCCAAACTCACAATTTACAACACATCTTGTGGTTAAGGCGGTTTTTAAGTTGCATGTCTGAAAATGACACTTTTAGAACGGTGGCATTTTCTTACTTTCACCATCCTGTGCCTTACCCTGCCTCCAATCCACAACTGGTCTGTGTAAGGTTAGGTGACAGTTACCTTTGTGCATTCCATCTAGACAGCCACTCATACAGGACACTCAACAGCAATTGGATTCCATTGTTGTGTAGCCATTTTTAGTTATAAGCTTCATACCCGTAATTTTAACATACTAGGCCTGTCGCTGTGCACTTTCACCTAGATATGTTTTATTCAGCTCTGCTTTATTATTTTTACAGTAGCGACTTTCACAGTCTTGTTTTATTTTCTTCTGCCTGACTGTTTTTGCCTAGGCCAGCACTCTGTTCTCAAACAAGACATTCTTCTCACTCTGTGCTTCTTCCAAGGCTGCAGAAAGATAGGTTGCCGATGAACGTGGTATAAGTTTAGTCTCTGACATTCATAAAAAACATACATCCTTACATAGGGATATTTTCTCAGAACATCAGCTGTTTATTATTAAAACACTTCCCTGTCCCTTACACGTTAGAGGGAGATTCCAGCCAGAGAACCACGACTGTATGCTGACTGCTGAATGCTTCGCTACAGATGCTAACGCAGACTTCAGGCCTTTGCTCAGGTATGGGGGATGATGTCTTCCCAGGGGAACCTGAAGGGCAGAATTAGAGCTTAACATGCTGTGCTCTATTATTACTGAAGTAGGAATTAGTCAATTGACTTTAGTGACAACATGATAGAGTTATTTCTATGCTTTACTCTCCTCGTCACAATTTTAATCCTATTATGTTGTGTCATTCTGGTTATTGCAGCTCACGCTTTGTTATCTAAGATGCAGTCGCTTCATTAAAACCTTATTGAAATATTTACTGCCTCTGTTTGTCATTATGTATATGAGACTATTGTAACTGAAAGAAACGGGAGTGACCTGAGTGACCACGGCTTCCCAGTCAAACCATTTATGTCATGCGCTCGGCTGCCCAATCATCCCTGCCCTTGGGTAGAGATGAGGCACTGCTAGCTAGCTGGAGAAAAACCCAAATTGGAGTGACAGGTATCACCTGCAATGGGTTGGACCGCAGGTGATTCTGCCACTCGAAACCCAGTAGTCTCATTGGAATAATGAGAGCCTACGAGACATGGCACCGCCAACGTTTGGTCAGGCTCTAATTTTCGGGTCCTCCTGAGTATCTCTGTCTCATTTTACAATGACACCTCAGTACTATATACGGAGACGTCCGGAGGTTGTTCAACCTTGAACTCTAAAAGGAAAATCCCTATTTGGTTTGCCTTCTCTGAACAAATTTACCATCTACGATGGCGAATCCGCAGCAGGTGGAAATTGCAGTTAACATGAGACAACCCCTGACTGCACATTTACTGGCGAATGGCAGCCCAGTGGGGTCCAGTCACATTTGTGGTTGATGCAGATGCAGCTTAAAAACCAGAACTTTTCGATTTTTCGGTCACATTTCCAGCAGTTGATGGGAACACAAGCACATTTCATCATTATACACTTGCAAATGTACCTGGACAATACAGGGCATATGCATATTTAGAAATACCTTTATCTTATCAAGAACGTAATAATTGGCTTGATGGCGCCCTCCCCCAGACAATATTACCACTTAGGTTAGGTCCTCTAAGTAATGATGGTCCTACCTACACAACTCACCCTGCAGTAACAAATTTAGCAGTAGCTGAAGAACGTCGCTTAAATACTGAACTGATGGCAATATATATACGATTAGTACAGTTTGTAATACAAACATTGAATACAAACCCAGCACGTGCTGCTTCAGCGCAGGCACATGCAGTGACATCAGGTGTTAATCCTGCAAGTGTACATTCGATTATGCGTAAAGTACCCCCCAAATGAGAGGAAACTCAGTTTTTGCTAGCTCAAAATATGAACGCACAGGAAGTAATATTTCCCCATAGGGAACCTCAAGATAAACATAGGATTTTGACAATGTGCTTGCCATTTGGGATGGTCCCCACAGTAGATAACTGCAATACATGGGGCACAGTGTTTGCCGCGCTCTATACTACCGCACATGGTACACCGACATTTGCCAACTTGCTGGAAGTGTTGAAACAAATTGAATATGAATACAGGGCTGCCCCGGCCCTAGATTTGGGAATGCAATTAATGGGCAATTTCGCCATGGTATCCTCAATCATCTTAAGTAACCTCAAAGGGGAAGCAGTCGCGCTTGCAGTGCGTATGCAGTGCGCATGCAGCTCCGGGATGTTCCTCAACAGGATCAAGAACATGAGCTACCAAAGATTATCGCAGAGACCTATTCCAGTATTGGTTGAGATAGTGTAGGAACCAGACCAACTAAACCACAATTTCAGAGTAAATCAAATAAAGATTTTTCCAAGCAAGCTCCTGAGGGTAACAAGAAACGCTGGGATAAAAAACAACAAACTCCTAAAAAAGAAAGGGAAGAATCTCCACGTATGGAGACCCCACAGAATAGATATCATCTCAGAAATAGAGAAAATGTAAAAACGCCTGATAGATATCAATATAATGATACACGCCAATCTCGTTCCTTTCAGGACTCATCGGAAAAATGCAATGAGAGGTGGGGGCGATCAGAGCGAAGAACAGAGTACGTGAAACCAAGGCAGAAATCACAACGTTCATCAGAGGTTTCTGTTAAAAAGGGAGGGAAACCTCCTCAACAAAAACCCCAGTTCAAAAAGAAAAAAGTGTCAGCAGTTGCAGTTCGACATGCCACTCAAGAAGAGAGTCCTCTTCAAGAACAGATGGTGGGCATTAGCGCTGTTAGACAGCGCAGCAGAGGTCACAATTGTTTGTCGGAGTCTTCTAGAGCATCTGGAGGTGAAAGCAACTGATGACTTTCTACAAGTAGAAACTGCAGACATTCATGTCTTCACACCTGATAGGGTGTATAACGTAACGCTACAGTTAGATGGGGATATTGAACGCATAATAGACGCAATCTTTTGGGATCGCGTAGTGAATATATATGATGTTTTATTGGCAGAACAAGATTGGCCACCAGAATGTGTCCGTACCTGCCCATATGGGGAAGATGTTATTAAACCTTCTTTCTCACCCCTTTTTCTGGAGGAACTCGCTGAATCCTACGCCATCGATTGGGCATTGGCGCAGGCACCCACATTATACCGCAACCACGTAGGATGGGATAAAGAATCCCCTTACCACATAATACCTATTAAAAATCAACCCCAACCTCAACCTCATTATCCAATAAAACATGATGCAAAAGCACCCGTGAGAGAAATACTCACACAACTAGAGTACCAGGGCGTAATTGAATCCTGTGCCTCCCCAATGAATAATCTTTTATTTTCATTAGCTAAACCTGACTATTTGTACAGAATAGTCTTAGACTACAGACACTTAAACAGTCATACACGCACATATGCTATACAAAACTCACACAGCACAGCACTGATGAACAACAAAATGCGTAAAAAATATAAAACAACACTGGACCTTTCTAATGGTTTCTTCTGCCAGAATATAGCGCCTGAGAGTAGAGACTTAACAAGTTTCAGTGCACTAGGTTCTGAGAAACAATTCTGTTGTTTACCTCAGGGGTACAAGAACAGCCAAGGACTGTTTGCAGCTCATGTGACTGCAGTTTTGCAGGACATTGACCCTGAAGCATTGTCCTATGTAGATGATATCTATCTCATTGATGATGAATCACTACAACATTTGAGACGGGTATCCTGCATTGTTGTGGGATTTGCTGAATTTTGTTACAAATTCAACTCCAAAAAAACTAAAATAGCCTTCCTCAGCACCCTGTTTCTGGGATGTGAGCTATCGAGTGAAGGAAAGAGCCTAGTGCCACAATTTTTAGAAAAATGCTCACAATTACAACCTCCAAATACAATTTAAAAACTTCAATCTATATTGGGTTTCCTAAATTTTGGCAGAACTTACATTCCAGATTATGCTTCATGCATAAAACCTTTATATGACTTAATACGTCCAGACTTTTCAAGGAAATTTTGGACAATTGAACACACACGCATTCTCAGAGACCTGCAGACAGACATGCTTGCAGCACAACATTTACACATGAGAGACAATAAAACACACTCGGTCATCAGAGTAATTGCTGGTGCCATTGGTTTCACCTTTGTGACATTTAATGAGGGTGAGACCGTCCCGATAGCATACAACTCACATTTGTACTTAGCAGCAGAACAACGCTTTGCTCCCACTGAGAACATTCTCACTGCTGTACAAATGGCTGTCATTAAAGAAAGACAACTAGCCCTGGACAAACGCATTATTGTCATTTCTCCCATACCAGCCCTTGAGGCTGTTACCAAAGCCAGAGTTCCCAACGCAAAAGCATTACATCAACAATGGATAAAATGGGCCACGTCTTTGACAGCCACTGATGTAGATTATATTTTTGACCCAAAATTACAAACTCAGGAATTTTTGCAATACGAACTGGAATACCCAGTTCCAGCAAACACATTGCCAATTGAACAATATCATAGAGTCATGTATACAGATGGCTCAGCACAACCTGCAATTGGTACAAAGCATCAATATTCCACTGCTTGCGCAGTCGTAAGCGGCTGTATGGAAGACAATAAATTCTGCACCCTCCATACATTCACGCAAACCCAAGGGGATTGCACAGCACAACTAGCAGAGCTGAAAGCTCTGCTGATGGCACTGGAACACACGGATCCGGCACAGCCAACGCTTATTGTTTATGATTCGTACTATTGTGTCCAGTCCTTCAATGAATACCTGCATTACTGGTGCCAGAATGGGTTCAGAGATTCTAAAGGCAACACCATTAAACACAGACTTCTGTGAGGGAAAGTAGCAGATCTGAAGGAAACGCTACCAAATGTTCATGTTGTACATACACTTGGACACCAGCGCATTGGAATACATGTTGCTGGGAATACATTGGTTGATGAAGCCGCAAAGTCAGCAGTAGCTACGGCTGCTGTTGCTGCAGTAACACTTTTAAGTATGAAACCGGACGCAGACATATGGGCTGCCGTGAAAGCTACAGCTGATACTATGCCCTATTCAAAAACATTTCCTGCTAAATATTCCTACCGAATGGGAGGCTGCCTGAACGCTGGGGTCAAGATACCAGGTGTAGGGGTGCGAGATATTCCCAACAAAGATATAAGACCAGAGTTGATTAAATCAGCGCAAGAAGGGGTAGCATCTGCCCATGCTGGTGTGGCGGCTACAATATCAATCTTACAAGCCCGCTATTGGTGGCCAGGCCTCTACAAGGAGACCAAGCAGTATGTCCTTTGTTGTGACATCTGCCAACAAATTAAGTTTGAAAGCCTACACAACACCATCTACATGCTTACGGATCTTGCTGGGCAGGAAGGGTGAAGGGGGTCTCCCTTACACTTCAAAGGGTAGTGGCCTGAGCCTACACAAGGGACTGACAGAACCCCACAGACCTCCTGGCAGACATGACTGAGCTGAAAGAGAACTGTGGCTCTTTAAAGCCACTCTTTGTAGTCTTCCCCACTTCAAAGGCACACTTCTGGACTGAGGACATTCTACCAGGAAGAAAGACTGCTGGGCTATCAGGATGGATTGTCACTTTGCTGTTTACTCTGCTGTGTTGGCCTGCTGCCTGCTACTTCTTGCCTGGGAGTGAGAGGACTAAATCTAACTCTCTACATTCTGCAATTTAAAGTTTCTCCAAGGGACTGACTGAGCTTGCCTCATGTTTCTAAAGTCTCAGGGATATCAAAGACTTCACCTGCATCTTTCTACCAGCACCTGCTCTGCCAAGTGGTGGCAAATCCAGTCCTGGGCCTTTGGTGTTGAGTGTGGTGCTGCAACACAAAAACTGATGCAACTACACCGATGCGTCAGTTGGAACCAACGCATCCTGCTGCAGAAACCCCACTTTTGCCACTGCCTGCACCGAAGCCGTGAACACCGCTTGCTGACTGTGCAAAGCAACGTCCCCGACTTACAACGCAGCCCCTGCTTGGCCAGCGCAGCACCAACACCATTACCAAGGCACACACAGAGGGGTGTAAGACCTGCTGTGACCGGACCCTTCGGAGCCAGGCCCACGACGAACCAGCAAATGGTGTCTCCTGTCCATTAACCCCAGAGTCAGATGAGCGTCTACCATCCAAGAATATACCAGGTGAGAGGCGGTGCCGCCAGGCTGGGGTGCCCGGTGCCTGGATGGGGCCTGCCGCATAACCCAGTATCGATGCCATAATCGAGGTGTGGGGGTGAAGAGATGACAACTTGCACAATTAGAGGGGGCCTTAACAACCCACATCCTCCCCCTTCCACCCTAGCAGCCAAATGACTCTTCATCAGGTGCCTGGAGGGACCCCACTGAACAGGTCCACCAACACCAGACAGAATGGGCTACACTATAGCTCAAAGTGGGGTCCTCGATCGGCTACCCAAGGAAACCCCTACCTCAGCACTGAGACCACTGCAGACACCATCCCCTCCAGACACTCATCACCACAAGACAGGAACAACATCCAATAGGAGGGGTGGAGTAAGTCAAGATCTTGAGGTGGGGGGCCGGAAGCGATCCCCTGTCAATGGCCCCTGAGAAAACAGGGCACTGACCAGTCTTGCCTGGCTCAGCCAGCGCTTCGGTACCACAATCAAGGCGCACGCAGGACAAAGGGTGGGGAACAGAGGCTCCCAGCATTCTGGACTAATATCCCACCACTACTCACACCCCTCCCCTTTGGCACACAGGGGACAGCATCGATACGTGGGGCGAGGCTCCTCCTTCTGCTCTGAGCCCCTGCCACCAACACACTATCACAGGACTCTTGGAGTCTAGGAGCCCACCAGCATACAAAAGCACCTGGGGAATTGAGTTTGCAACACTATTGAACACGCACTATGACGAAGATGAGAGGACACACATTCAGAGGGACAGAGGCTGGAAGGGCTAAGGGGACCCATGTCCCCATGTTAACTGAATACTGCTGGAGACATTCCGACGCATAACGCATCAGCATGGCAAACGCCAGCCCAGCTACCCCCCTATCATCCAGGTGCATTGCTGAGGCCAAGACTTGTGCACTGCTCCCACACAGCACTGGGGCCCTCCCCCCCACTCTTCTGATGACACAGCACAACGCACCAGTTCAAATGGCCAAAGACGAAAGTAGAAACACTCTGATTGCGCCACCCGTGGCTCAACACCAGGGAGTGTAGCGAAATGCCTGGCTGCAGGCCCCATAGACAGAGATTAGAATCCTTAAGACATGGGCAGGCTGAGGTCCGCTGCTGCGGCCCAACCGCTGGCTTCCACAAGCCCATTATCTCTGATCTCAGACACAGCACAGTTGGCAGACGCACCAGCTCTATCAACATCGAACAAATTGGACAAGGTGTTGGCAGCCATAGAGCTCTCCTGGGTCTCAATGGAGGCCAGATTCAGTTCTACAGCTGCGGACTTTGGATTTCTATGTTATGAACACCGTAAACTTGTGAACAAGGTTCCAGACAGTGAGAAGACTGTCTGACTTGCAGCCCCTCACAAAGGACAATAAGTCAGCGATCCGAGATCCATAGGGGTGAGTTGCACATCTGGAGGACAGAGCACAGGACTTAGGGGGGAGCAACATCAGTATCCTGGGGCTCCCAGAGGAAATTGAGGGCACAGATCCACTCAACTACCTAGAGACCTGGTTCAGGTCCTTTACCCTGGGCCTCAGATCTTTCTACCTTTTACTCCTTGGAGAGGGTGCATTGTGTCCCAGCGAGGCACCCACTGCCAGGTTCTCCTCCCCATCCCATGTTTGTGAAACTACTACACTTAAAAAACTGGGAAATACTTAGTGCAGCCAGGTGGGCAGGACCGACACAGGTGGAAGACAAAACCATAATGCAGAATTCCTGACTACACTCAAACTGTGCAGTAACAATGTTCCTCATTCCAACAACACCTCCGCCAACAAAGGGTCCAATATTCGCTGCTGTTCCCACCCGTTTAATAATCATGTCCGGCGGAACTACCATCTTCTTCCCTGAACCTAAAGAGGCTTAGGACTAGGCCAACCAACATCAGGGGGAACCAGTGACAGACCTTGTCAAGACCAGGACTAGTCCCAGCAGGCCACAGAAATGTGGCAGGGTAAACCAGCATGAGACCACCATTTCTGACGTCTTCTACCAGCTCCCCCAACCTAGGACAAATCATTGCCGATTGTAATAGGGCCAATCAAGGTGCAGTAAACCTAGGCCCTGCCTCAAAGGCTGCAGAGGATAACAAGGGTCCACATGTCTTCTCTTCCAAAGAGGATGCCACCCAATCTGAGGACTTCTGAGCTGGATCACAATCCCCTCTGTTTGTGACACCGCAAACATCAGATAACCTTCTGTGACCATTTCCTACTAAACTGAATGAATTGGGCACTACCCACCAGCATCTGGTTGCTGGACTGGGCTGTGGAACACCTCCCAGAATGGGGTCTCTTGAACGGACACATGGCTCCCTCCCTTTCAGGATGCCATTGATGGAAGCATACACTGCCTACTTGTACACAGCCATGCTGGCCTTTACGGCCACCGGTCACTCGCTATAGGTAACCCTTCGGCTGCCACTACAACACAATGGAAACCACCCCATCACCGGGACCTCACCTGCAAACACACCCAACTTATATCCTACAAGCACTAAAGCCCACCTGTTTTACCGGGAGAGCGTAGATACACTACCCTGTCAACTCTGGCACCCAAAATTATTTGTATTTGAAGGGCAAAATCGCTGCCATGCTTCACATCTGCGATCAGCCCCACCCCCACACTACATTAGGGTATAATGACTGTTTAGTTTGGGCGTACCATCAGTTGTGGTAGGCCCCAAGCATTGGGACACGTTGACTCTGCAGTTGGCACAGTTACCCCCACAGAGCCCATACCGTACCTCTACACCTTCTAGCTGGGTGGATGTCTCAAGGCTCCTCAGGATGCGGAGGGACAAAGTGGCAAGACATTGCAGCCGAGATGCAGCTCTTCCACGATCTCCACTCTTCACATTTCCATAAACCCATGGCTAACACTAACACACGCTTTGTCATCCTAAACGTCCCCAGCCTGCATACTGCCAGGAAGCACTATGCAATCTATTCTTATATCAAACAACAGCAGGCCTAAATCGTATTCTTGCAAGAGACTCACATTACGGTGGGAGAACTTGACCACCTACGTAAGCGATGGGGGGGCCTCTTCTGTGCCACCACATATTCGGCATTCGTGAGAGGCGCCATGATCTGGGTGCGGCAAGAGTACCATTTCAAGAAACAAGCACGACCACAGACAGGGAGGTCGTTATGCACTTCTGGAGGGCCATTTAGATGGCTGACCAGTCCTTCTTGGCAGTATTTATACACCTAATGTCGACCAGGGGGCTTTCTAGGATACCCTCTCCACCTAGTTCGCCCACAGGAACCCTGTGCTGTGGGCTCTTGGTGGCGACTATAATTGTGTGCTCCACCCGATACTCAACAGATCTAGTCCCCCAGCCTCCACTCCCCTCTGTACACATAGGGGGACAGACTTCGGAACTGGGTGCTCCACTGGTCACTCACAGATATGTGGCGTTCTCAAAACTCAGTACCCAGACTCTATTCCTTTAAATCCATCCCACATACCTACAAGTGCAACTCAATAGATTCCTCTGCTCTGCTCCACTCATCCCCATGCTTCAACACGTGGACTATCTGGGATGCAGAGTATCTAACTATGACACGCACATCCTGGACCTCAGGTGGACAACCCCATTACTCCCCACCCCAACGTGGAAACTACCACGCAATTGTCTGGAAGACCCAATGTTCTGGGAGGAGCTGAGAGACCACATACGTCAATATCACTCTATAAATCACAATACAGCCTCCTTCTGGACTGGAATGGGACATGATAAGGTTGCAATACATGGATCTTGTATCCAACAGATCTCTGGTGTCTGCAAGACCTTACAGAGGGGCATAGTCTTGACTGAATGCTCACTAGTGGAGCTGAGTACACCTGTGGATACTGATCCTGCACTGGCTGTGCAGATGGAAAGACACCTATGCAACCATCTTAGAAGACCTGCGGTGCTACAAATTTACAGCCCAGGTGGCAAACGTCCATAGCAAAGGTCACAGTTCTGGAAGGCTACTAGCCTGGCTCTGTTGGCAAGAGTCTGAGACACGTCCCATTACTGAAGTTGTCAGCTTGGGGGTTGTTACAGTCTGCTCGCAAACGGATATTCTGCAAGCCTTCTATGAATATTATTCATCTGTCTATAAGACTCCATTTGACTCATCAACGGATCGCACCACAGCATTCCTAGCAACGATAGATGTCCCGCATTTTCCGTCCCCCACAAGGCTTTCTCTAAAAGCGGAAATCACATCCTCTGATGTGAAACAGGATCTCCATGACCTAGCCCGAAACAAGACACTGGGACTGGATAGCCTGCCTTGAAGTACTATTACACTTTCGCCTCGCTCCTAACACCACACCTGGCAGGAATGTATAATGCGGCCTTGCACAACGGCGAGCTCCCTCACTCCCTCCAAGAGCTCCTCCTGGTGTCCCTTCCTAAGCCAGGTAGAAACCCTGTTTCTGTCCCCTTACCAAGCCATCGCCATCCTCGGAGCTGACTAAAAAATACTAGGTAAAATCCTAGCAGATCGCTACACTCAGATTCTCCCGGATCTGGTACACAAAGATCAAAATGGCTTTGTACCCTGGCACAACAGCCCTCAGAATATCCAACACCTCTTTCACATTCAGGATCAAATCCAAGGGCGCTTTCACAGTCAGCCTGCCTTATCCGTGATCTGGAAAAGGTATTCATCACCCTGTCATGACATTACCTATTCACGGTGCTCGCCCGCATGAGGATTGAACCCGACTAATAGCCTAAACCAAATTACTCTACTCAGGCCAACCTCCCGAGTTCACTTGGGTCACCTTGTCTCGCCTCCTTCTCAGTAGACCAAAGCAAGTGACAGGGCTGCCCACTGTCCCTCTTGTTATTTGCGCTCACAGTGGAGCCACTCGCTGTGCGACTGCGCAAGGATGGCCAGGAGTGAGGCATCCTGCTCGCAGAGAGGAGGTACGCAGTGTTCTTCTACGCGATTGATCTACTCTTATATATGCGAGACATAACGACCAACCTCACACCACTTCGAGACACCCTGGTGGAGGATTCCCTGGCTGCTGTTCCCCGCATTAACTAGACGAAGTCAGCTGTATACCCGCTAAGCCATAACCAACCGCCGCAAGCTAGCTATCTGGGAGACACTCTCCTGGCATGGGACACACAGGCAGCCCGTTACTTGGGGATCTATTTATATCACAACCAGCAGGACTTGTTTGAAGGAAATCTCAGCAAATCCTTAGCTAGAATCCACACTCAAGTACATTTCTGACCATCACTTCCCCTAGCCCCCAAAGGAAGGATTGCCTTTGCGAAGATGATCATACTGTCCCACCTTTTCTATGCAAATCTCCCAATACTACCACCCTGCGCTTTTTTCAGAGACCTATACTCTATTATACACTCTCTTATAGGGCACGGGGTGCAGGCGCATTGCCCTAAGCTCCTGCCCATCTCGGAACCGATCCCACCGACCACGCACGCAACCTAGGATTCATCTTGGACCCCTCACTATCCAGGACCCAGCAAGTCAACGCCATCTCCCCCTCCTGCTTCAACACCCTCTGCATGCTCCGAAAGATCTACAAATGGATACCCACCAAAACCAGAAGAACATCACCCAAGCCCTCGTAAGCAGCAAGCCGGACTACGGCAATGCCCTCTACGCAGGATCCACAGCCGAACTCCAGAAGAGGCTGCAACGCATCCAGAACGCCTCCGCATGCCTCACCCTGGACGTCCCACGCCACTGCCACATCACAGACCACCTGAAAAACCTGCACTGGCTCCCAATCAACAAGAGAATCACCTTCAAACTCCTCACCCACGCTCACAATGCACTGCACAACACCGGACCAGAATAACTCAACAGACGACTCTCCTTCAACACAATGATCTCTGATCCGACAACCTCGCCCTCGCAACCATCCCACGCGTCCGCAGAACTACAACCGGCGGTAGATCATTCTCGCACCTCGCCGCCAAAACATGGAATACTCTTCCCACCCACCTGCACAAGACCAAAGACCTCCTTACCTTCAGGAAACTTCTCAAGATCTGGCTGTTCGAGCAGTAGCAGTACCTCCCCCCTTTCCTCCCCTCCCCTTCTCAGTGCCTTGAGACCCTCACAGGTGAGTAGTGCACTTTACAAATTCCTGATTGATTAATTGATCTCAAGGTGGCCTTGGAGCACCAAACGTTGAGGCGTTCTTCCTCGTAGCACAAATACAATGGCTATCCCACTGGATGGTGGGACGCTACCTAAACGAAGCCAGCACCTTTGCTGGACCCCTCCCAATTTCCGCAATCCACTGCCTGCTACTGCCAAAATCACAATACACAGCCCCTTCAGCTATGGGTAGCAAAGGCTTGCATGGCTAGAGCACACTGATTATCTGGAGCAATGCCACTATATGCTCCAGCACTGACACTCATAGGCCTCCCTAAAACACTAGACTGTGAGAGAGTTGAGGGTCTGGACTGAGTACTCAATGCTCATGATAGGTGACCTCGTCACTGACAGTCATCTTCTCTTATTTGACCAGCTGGCCAAAGAAAATGGTCTCCCTTCTGGGCAGTTCCTTCTGCACCAGTCTCAACCACACATGCCTCACCTTTTCGGACCTCTCAGGGGGAGAACCTGTGATGCAACCAGTGCTAAAGACCATTCTAATGATGAGCTCTGGCCAGCACTTGATTACCTGGCTTTGCAAAGCCATCCGAGAGCTGGCAGCCATTTCCCTCATGCTGCTACGTCAAAAATGGGAGGATGAATTTAGGAGGATACTACATGACACTGAGTGGGAACGGGCGCTGGCATTTCCCAAAAAGGTTTCCTGAAACTCTTGCTTCAAAAATCTACAATTCTATATTCTGCACAGGGCACACCTGACCCCAGTGCAGCTCCACCATTACTTCCCCAATACACAGTTCGAGTGCCCACTTTGCCACGCGCCAGACATGTATCTACACATGGGAGGCCTGCTCCCTGGGAATCTATAAACGTGAGAAACAGCTGAAAATACAAGCTCACTTCATGAACCTGGTGTTACTCTTAGCCTAAAGCACACCCACACTACAGTGGCTCTCTCCCGCAGCTCCCCCAGTAGGGGCATGGGGCAAGGAGGGGGGCAGCTTGTAAATGGGGCATAATGGAAGAGGACGCACTCCTTTACAAGGAGATTCCTCGGCTCTGCAAACAACCCATATCACCTCAATGGGCCTCCATTCTCACTTACTTCCTGCATGCAGTGGAAAACAATGACCTCCCTCCCAAAAAAAAAAGACCCCATGCACACACGAGGTAAATCCTATCCCAACCAAAGAGATACATGTTAATATACACCTGCACTAGGTTCCTCTCCAGCTTTACATATTCCCACCAGACTAACATATCCGCAGGCCCTCTGTCTCTCACATGTCCACCCACCTGCACGTCGCAACATTGAACCCATCCACCCACCAGCAACCCTACACCAAACCTCTCCATTCCTCCCTAATTACATTGCAACTACACTTAGCACAGCAGACCAATCGTACTTAGCGCTCTGGGTTCACTACCCTTAAAAGCAACCATAAATTCTAAGTGCACCTCTTTCCCATACACATGCCCCTCTGAATGCCTTCTTGCATTAACTGCAGGTAGTACTAAAATTATTTAAGACATCCTGCAACATTGTTGTTCATGTTGTAAAACTCAATAAAGTTTTTTTTTTTAAAGTAGGATCAGGGAGTATCAGAGGGGAACATAAGAGGGAGAAGTGGAGCACCAGGTTCACAGGAAAAAGAGAGGGGCACACATGGAGGAAGTGAGTGGGATACATGGAGCATGTGCATTGGGGAGGTGAGGGACCATTACTGGCTAATCACCTCACTGCTGCAATGACACAAAGTGCTGAAGCCGTAAATGTCTGCATAATGTGGTCACTCAGGAGATAGGCGGAGGGAACTGTCACTACACCACATCTGTGGTGGATGTTAATGCTGACCTGTAATGGGAAGAAAGTGCAGTGTAATGGAAGACTGGATGGTGGCAAAGAGGAGCGGCAGTGTTTGAACACAGTATATGTTGGAAGCAGGGTCAGTAGGTCTAGTATTAGATTAAAAAACAGCATATTCATGAAATAGCCAAGTCGCAATGGGAGGTTATTAACAGTGCCTTTCAAAATTAAAAATAACACTAGTAACATAGGAAAGAAAGACTCAATTGACCTACGATCAAGAAAATAATCTAAAAGCTGTATAATATGTGTTAGGAGTTAAGTTTAAAAACAACTATTTTTTTTAATAGCTTTATGTAGTATTTTTAACACAAACATTTATTTTCTTTCAAAACACCTGACGTTATAGAACATCTAAATATTTATATAGCTCATACTTCAAGTAAGCATTTGGTTAGAATGAAGATTGTGTTTCTTTAATCGTAGAAAGACATCTCTCAACATGGCATCACTGTTTGCTAAATAGTTCCTGTCTCAGACATGCAAAGAAATGATACCTCAAGTAACGAATAGCACAACATGGAGGGAGAGACACTCCTCTTGGGTGATTCAATATCTAAGTGGTACTGTCTCAAAACAATGGCCGAAGTAGGATGGCACAACTTGTATTATTTACAAGATGTCTAGGAGCCCACTGAGCTATAAGGCCAAATCTAAAATATAACATTGCACTATGTTCAGTTTCTAGAAAAATGAAGTACAGCATATCTTATCCCATAATGTGATGAACAAATCTTCAGCACTTACAGGAAACACACTTAGGCCCTCATTCTAACTCTGGCGGGCGGCGGTTGCCGCCCGCCAGGCGGGAAGCGCCATTTGGCCGCCACGCGGCCAAAATACCGTTTCCCACATTCTAACATTCCCGCTGGGCCGGCGGGCGCTAAGCAAGTTAGCGCCCGGTGGCCCAGCGGGAATGAGGGCCGCAACACAGGAGCCGGCTCCGAATGGAGCCGGCGGTGTTGCGGCGGTGCGACGGGTGCAGTTGCACCCGTTGCACTTTTCACTGTCTGCTAAGCAGACAGTGAAAAGCCGCCCTGGGCCCTGTTAGGGGACCCGTGCAGGGGCCCCCAGGGGCCCCAGGACACCCGTTCCCGCCAGCCTCTTCCTGGCGCTGAAAACCGCCAGAAACAGGCTGGCGGGAAGGGGGTCAGAATCCCCAAGGCAGCGCTGCTTGCAGCGCTGCCCTGGCGGATTCGCCCAGCCGGAGGTAAACCGGCGGGAAACCGCCGGCCCCGGTTTTCTGACAGGAAGCACCGCCAGCCTGTTGGCAGTGCTTCCGTCATCCGCGGCCCTGGCGGTCTTTGAACGCCAGGGTCGGAATGACCCCCTTAGTCCATTGAAATTGAAAAGCCGGAAGACTTTCATATAGTACAGTCTACTGTAGAGCTTTTCCACACAAGGTGCATATATTTCATGCAGTGTTTTTTGTCTTCTGTTGCTTGCAGTTTTATTTTACCATTACACACAACCTGAAAGTGCCAATGGTCTATTACATGAGATATAAAAGTTCTAAAACGCCACCTCAGCAATCAAGCGCTTTGTAAGTGGGACTGGATGCTGGTGTGGAGGTCTGAAAATGTTGTAATTTTAATTAGTGTTATGTGTAGTCAGCTGATTATTATTCCAAATATGCTAGCACAGACAGTCGATTACTTCTGTCCTCACATGGCCGTCATTTAAATATGATAATCCTCAAGGCAGGCAGATAGTTTGATGCATGTGGATGTTACTTCCCACCTCACAAAAGTGTGTGACAACAATTAAATTTCCATAACTTTGCTTTCCAATTTCTTGTGCCTCTGTATTGGTTTTACTCTGGCCAACAACACGTGGACGTCAGCTGTCAATGCAACCATAGTCTTTGTATATATTCTTGATAGAGATGACCATTTTTTGCGTGGTGAACCCCCAGATTTTTGCCTTGGCTGTTTTTCTTGGCAGTGGAACTTTGTGCTTTTTGCCCCTGCCAACCAGTGGTAAAATGACTGTGCTCCCCCTCTCAACATTATGGAATTGGCATACCCCTGATTTGTATTTATAATCACTTACCCCTGAGTTCCCAGTATATCGTTCAAAAGTGCTTCAAGGGCCAGTAATTTGAATGTCACAAGTTGACTGCAGCACCTATTGTGCCACCCACTAAAGTAGCAGTGTAAACATGGCTGCAAGCCCACCCTGTGTAGCTTGACTGTGCAGTTTAAAACTGTGTATATCACCTGTTAAAATAACCTCTTTTGACAGCCAAAGCTTTCTTTTGAAATGTCAATAAGTCACCCCTAAGTAGGCCTTACTGCTCATAAGGCAGGGTGCATGGTATTTAAAAGTAGGACATTAAGGGGGTCATTCTGACCCTGGCGGCCGGTGGCCGCCAGGGCCACCGACCACGGGAGCACCGCCAACAGGCTGGCGGTGCTCCCACGAGCATTCTGACCGCAGCGGTTCAGCCACGGTCAGAAGCGGAAAGTCGGCGGTCTCCCGCCGACTTCCCGCTGCTCGGGGGAATCCTCCATGGCGGCGGAGCGCGCTCCGCCGCCATGGGGATTCTGACACCCCCTACCGCCATCCTGTTCCTGACGGGTCTCCCGCCAGGAACAGGATGGCGGTAGGGGGTGCCACGGGGCCCCTGGGGGCCCCTGCAGTGCCCATGCCAATGGCATGGGCACTGCAGGGGCCCCCGTAAGAGGGCCCCACTGTGTATTTCAGTGTCTGCAATGCAGACACTGAAATACGCGACGGGTGCAAACTGCACCCGTCGCACCCCTGCAACTACGCCGGCTCAATTCTGAGCCGGCGTCCTCGTTGCAGGGGCATTTCCTCTGGGCCGGCGGGCGCTCTTTTGGAGAGCGCCCGCCTGCCCAGAGGAAATGTCTGAATGGCCGCTGCGGTCTTTTGACCGCGGTGCGGTCATTTGGCGGCTCCCTCAGAATGAGCCCCTAACATTTTAATTCTAAACATGTCCATACAGTGAAAAGCCCCCAAATGCTATTTTTACTATAGCAGAGTTGGCTGCTCCGTAGGAAAGCAATTGGGATACAATATTAAAATTAATAATGTTAGCTCGCACTGGAAAACAGCTACAAGTTTAATTTTTTGACTCTTTTGGAATATCTATTACAAGACTAATACTCTGGTGAAGTCAGGTTTGAAATAAATATTTTAGAAAAATGTACTTTTGGAATGTTGCCTTTTCTCTGCCTAAAGCCTCTGGAGGTCCATTTGCATGAGCTTCAAGTGTCACCTGTCCCCTGAATAATCCCCTTGATGAGGTATGAACTGTCTCCCACAGCTGATACAAAGGCCTTGGTTGTGGGGAGGTGTTCTGTTCTTCTGGCAGGATTACCATCTGGGCTATGCCCAGTAACTTGATTAACTTCAATGAGGCCTAACCTATTACAGGCAAATGTTAGCTGACACCTAGACAGGGCTCTTCTTTTGTTCCTCTCATCAGGTAGGCACCCATCCCACTGCGAGATAAGCTGCCCCGAGAACTGGTTTAGAATGACCAAAGAGGAGGAGTTGTTAATTTCCCTGGCTACATCTCACTTCACAGGCTCTGCACAAGGGGATAAGGGTTTTACCATAGTAGAATTAAGCTGGGAGGAGCATTATAGAATTGATTGTGGTAGGGTGCACAGAAAGTGCTGCAACAATGGGTAAGGATGCCCCTGGGAACTTTAACCATATTGGTTAGGGAGGAGCCAGGAGTCACCACCACCCACAGGTTGGTACCAGGCATAAATATGATATCAACAGTAGCCTCCTAAGAAGGCTCCATTCCAGAGGGTAGGTCGACAGTTTGGACCAACGACATAATTTGTCTATCTGAGTCCTAGGAACGTGCTTCCCAGGGGGCCCTTTCTCAATTTGGGGATGGGTGACCTGATGTAACCAGTGTACTTAAATGTAAGTTACCGGTCTCTCTACCCTAATAGAGGTGGTTTTCTTTGTCTTTTTGTTTATGAAGAGGTGATGGATCCGGATGGACTGATAGACGCGAAACATGTTGACCTGTTCCTAAAGGCCCTATAAAAAAAAATTGGAGTCCTTAGAGATTGCATTTTGTGAAAGTACTATGAGCATTATACTCTACATATGACTTTCAATTTTTGTTTTTAATCTTGGTCTTCATCTTCATTACACTGATCAAAATTCTGATGTTGATTGTAAGATGAATAACCAATTTTAACCATTTTTTTTTTTACCTCTCTTTGCACTGGTGCTTGAATTTAAGCATCTTGGACTGTACAGTAGAGTTCAGCAGTCACAACAATATGGTCTAGAGCCCCCGCGTGGGGTGTCCACCAGGCATTGCAGCACCAGCCTGGTGTGGAGCACTTCCCGATGATGATACTAGTCATCCATTGTGATGCTTGAGGGCTCTCGCTTCTGAGACCAGTGGTCCCTTAGAATTTATTGGAACTGTGTACTTTATATATTTATTTGTGATCTGAGAAGAGCCTAGAAGAAGGGACCTGCTGTCCTTCATATGTCCAGGACAAACAAGTGGACTCCAGAGGTCATAAGGCTGATCTCCTGGTCAAGCTACAAGGAGAGATCCAGCTATAGGAGACCTTTACTGCACCTGCCCAGCTGACCATTTCCAACTGGACCTGCCCTGGACCCTGATGCTTTCTTATGCTGAAGTGAGACTTGATCCCCAACTGCTGTCCCCAAGGTACTGTACACTTGGTTCTTGTCAAAGTGTACTTGCAACTTTGCCTGCAAACATGGGACTTAGAAATGTTTTGGCTCCAAAGACCTCCAGAGGACCAGGGCCACCCTGCCAACCGAATCTGACAAAAGTGCATTGCTGCTGGGACGAAGATTCAGAATGATCCTGCTCAGAGATTTTCTACAGAAGCTAATCTGATTCAGTAAAGCCTAGTGGAGAAGGTATTCAGTCTGTTTGAGCCCTCTTCAGCTGCATCCTGCAGCCTTGCCCTACTGGTAGAATCTGATCTTCAAAAAAGTGACGAAATCATTACCTGGCGAAGGAGCCAGAAGTATCCAGCCGGCGAAGGACCTTCTCTGAGTGTACAATTCAAATTTCTTTCAATCTCAGTTTTCCTCCCAAAAGTCAACAGCTATACCAAGACCTTGTCCAGCAGCTATCAAACAAAGTGGAGCCAGAGCCTACTGCCTTGCCCAACTGAGAAAATTTGACTTCCATTTCAGAGACTAGGGCCCTCATTACAACATTGGTAGCAAAAGCCGCTTACAGCCGTGCAGAAGACCGCCAACACACCGCCGCGGCAGCGGAATTCCGCCACGGTCATTATGACCCACTGCTCGGAATCCGCCAAAATTCAGACACCCACACAAGTCCGCCACACCAAAGGTCAGTGATAAACTGGTGAAAACAAAACCTTCACCGTCACGCCAACAGGAATACGCCAACACTATCACGACACACAAATCCACGCGGCGGTCTTTCAACCGCGGTATTCCATTGGCGGTACACAACACCACGCTCAAAATACACACACATTTACAAAACACTACCACATTGGACAAATCGAAATACACACACCTGATACACATAAACACACCACTCCCACACATCCAATACAATATAAAACACACACCCACAAACCCCTACAACAAAATTACAGAGGAGAGAATGCCAGAGAGAGACACTACAAACAACTACCAAGCATCCACAGGCACACAATACCATCACCCACATAACTTCCACGCACCTCACACAACACACCACTAAATATCACCCCACTTATCACTACACAAACCACCCCACACATCACCCACACCACCCTATGGCACGGCAAAGACACCCCAGGTTCTCTGAGGAGGAGCTCAGGGTCATGGTGGAGGAAATCGTCCGGGTAGAGCCACAGCTATTTGGATCACAGGTGCAGCACACCTAGATAGCTAGGAAGATAGAGCTATGGCAGAGAGTCGTGAACAGGGTCAACACCGTGGGACAGCACCCAAGAAATAGGGATGACATCAGGAAGAGGTGGAACAACCTACGGGGGAAGGTGTGTTCCGTGGTCTCAAGACACCACCTTGCGGTTCAGCGGACTGGCGGCGGACCCCCACCTCCTCCCCCACAACTAACAACATGGGAGGAGCAAGACTTGGAAATTCTGCATCCTGAGGGCCTCGCAGGAGTAGCTGGAGGAATGGACTCTGGTAAGTCAAATCTTAACTATTACATCCCCCACCCTACTTGCATGCTATCACATACCCCTACCCTCACCCTCACCCCCATCACTCCAACTCCTCACAAATGTCCCAACATCACAAACCACACATCCTAACACCAAGCCCTGCATGCAACAACAAAGCATGGACACCCATCACCAAAACATGGACACTGCACATACCCATACACCCCCCTAAACCACCATCACACAAGGACCCACACAGGAATGCAAGCACTGGGGTACATGGTCACCCACCCATTGCACACCATGGCACACACAGATGTAATAAACATCCTTTTATACCCCTGCAGGACTCCTACCCAACATCACCGGACAGGAGGGTCCACACACGTCCACACCACCAACAGAAGAGGCCCACAGTGATGGCAGCAGCTCTGTCCAACTGGATCTAGATGACCAGCCTGGCCCATCAGGGACCTCTGGACAGTTGGTTCCCCTGACACAGTCACAGGTCACCACAGAGCTTCCTCCCTCTGGAAAGACCAGCACAGCACCCACCCAGCGGGCCCATACCTCTGTCCCCAGAGCACGTCAATCAGCAGTGTGTCCACCACTACAGGGAACCCAGGCTAACCCACCACCCCAACAACAACAGGGACCTGGGGGCAGTGGCAGTGGGCACACGGTCCAGGGTACAGAGGCCCAGGAACACAGAGGAACTGGGAGGCATGCTGTGCGACAGGAGGAGGACAGGCCAAGGGAACCCACTCTCCACGAGGCCCTCTCCAACATCATGGGAGCCTACCACCATTCCCAGGAGACGATGGCAATGGTACTGGCCAAGTTTCAGGAGACCCAGCGGCTGCAGGAGGAACAGCATTTGGGCTTCAGGGAGGAACTCAGATCCATCAATTCCACCCTGGGCACCATTGTAGGGGTGCTGAAGGAAGTCCTCAACACCAGGAGGGACACTGTGGCACAACAAGGGGCCCCTGACACTAGCCTAACGATGAACTGCCCACCACCTCCGCCGGCGCTAGTGGACAGGAGGCACCGCCACAGGACCACCAGACCAGCACCCCACCACCTGCAGAGGGAGAACCACCCCGCAAACGGTCCCTGAGATCCAGGACAAAGACAGAGAACGATGCCAAGACCCCCGCCAAGAAATGAGACCACCCTGAATGTCATCCTTCTGTCCCACTTTATCACCCTGTCCATTCTCAAACTGCCCCAGCTCCACTTCCTATGCCCATTTGGGCCATGCACCTGTGAGACTAATAGACTGGACTCTGCCATGGACATTCCTCCACCATCACCCCTCACCATTTTACAGCATTATCCAATATTGAGCACCAAAATAAACACCCTTAAAGCACAAAACAATCTGGAGTCTGTCTGTGATTTCGAAATAGTGTATTAGCAATTACAGTGGCAAAATGCTCTTTCAAATGTAATGTCAACATATCTATGTCACACAGCTCTAGTCCATGAGGAAACAAAGCAGATGTCACACAGTGGGACCCACATCTGTGAAATTATAAGGGAAAGTGACAACTCAGTGACCATACACTGGGTGAAAACAACAGACAGTAGAGAGGTAGTAGTGTTAAAGTACATGTAGTAGGCAGGTTTGTATTCTTACCTGTGTCTCACTGGAAATATTGCAGGATCGCGAGTTCCTGTTGTCGATGTCCTCTACTTCTGCTTCGTCGTCTTCACTGTCCACAGGCTCCACAGCTGCCACAACACCGCCATCTGGGCCATCCTCCTGCAGAAAAGGCACCTGTCGTCGCAAAGCTAAGTTGTGAAGCATACAGCAGGCCACGATGATCTGGCACATCTTCTTTGGTGAGTGAAATAGGGATCCACCTATCATATGGAGGCACCTGAACCTGGCCTTCAGGAGGCAGAAGGTCCGCTCTATAATCCGCTGTGTTCGCCCATGGGCCTCATTGGAGCGTTCCTATGCCCTTGTCCTGGGATTCCTCCCTGGGGTCAGTAGCCATGACAGGTTGGGGTAACCAGAGTCACCTGCAAATGGCGAGGGCAACTGTTAGACACACACTAACCTGTATGGATATCCCCAGACCCAGACAACCATTCCCACTGACTTGCTTCCAGGTGCTCACCTAATAGCCATACACGGTGCCTCTGGGGTTGCCCCATCACATAAGGGATGCTGCTATTCCACAGGATGTAAGCGTCATGCACTGAGCCAGGGAATTTGGCATTCACATCGGAGATGTACTGGTGTGCCAAACACACCATCTGCACATTCATGGAATGATAACTCTTCCGGTTTCTGTACACCTGTTCACTCCTGCGGGGGGTACCAAAGCCACATGTGTCCCATAAATGGCACCTATGATGTTGGGGATATGTCCCAGGGCATAGAAGTCACCTTTCACTGTAGACCAATCCTCCACCTGAGGGAAAACGATGTAGCTCCGCATGTGTTTAAACAGGGCATACAACACTCTGGACAACATGTTGGAAAACATAGGCTGGGACATCCCTGATGCTATGGCCCACTTGCAAGGAAATGGAGTACTGACAGCAGCTGCACTAGAGGGGGGATTCCTGTGGGATGGCGGATAGCTGACATCAGGTCTGGCTCCAGCTGGGCACACAGTTCCAGGATTGTGGCACGATCAAGCCTGTAGGTGATGATCACATGTCTTTCCTCCATTGTCGACAGGTCCACCAGCGGTCTGTACACCGGAGGATGCCGCCATCTCCTCACATGTCCCAGCGGACAGTGCCTATGAAGGACAACAGCGAGCACAGAGTCAACCAACTCAGAGGTACGTACCCACAGCTTACACAGAACACGAATCATAATCCGAAATTTGGCCTGTATGAGTGTTGAGGCAAGGCCTAGGTATGTGTGACGCAGTGAAAAATTAAGCCATGTGGGCCCCTGAAATGGCGGCTGCCTGACCTGTTAAGTGGGACAATGGGATGTGAGGTAACTGCACTGGCGTTGTACACCGTCCCGGTAGGCGGTCGAAGACCGAGGCGCAATTCTGCATTGGTTAACATTGGACCCTATGGGTCCCAGGAGCCAATGACGATGTACGCCGGCGGTGACGGTACGCACCGCCGCGGACGTGACCGCCATTTTCTATCTGTTCAATCACTTAATACCTGATCTTTGACAGGAGAGGACCTACACTGCAAGTGCTGCTGTGACCTCGGTCTGGAAGAGACAATGGCTCGTGCGTCTGGGAAAAGGGCCCCTGCCTTCACATCGGAGGAGTTGGAGAAACTTGTGGATGGGGTCCTCCCCCAGTACACGCTACTCTACGGTCCTCCAGACAAACAGGTAAGTACACTGGGAGCATGCTGTATGGGCTATGCCTGTGTGGAGTGGGGTGAATGAAAGATTGGGGTGGGGGATATTGAGGTATGCATGAAACGACTGTGAGTGCATGTGCCACATGGCAAGGGTAGGGAAGGGGGCCAATGACTGTGGCAGTGCGGATGGTTATATCTTCTCCTTTTCCCCCGTACTATCCCTGTAGGTCAGCGCCCACCAGAAGAAGAATATTTGGCGTGCCATCGCCAAGGAAGTCCGGACCCTGTGGGTCTACCATAGATGGAGCACCCACTGCCGGAAAAGATGGGAGGACATTCGCCGCTGGAGCAAGAAGACGGCGGAGGCCCAGCTGGGGATGGCCTCCCAACGTGGGAGGGGTGCCCGTCGCACCATGACCCCCCTGATGTTCAGGATCCTGGCGGTGGCGTACCCGGAGTTGGATGGGCGCTTGAGGGCATCACAGCAGCCACAAGGAGGTGAGTAGACTCTCATTCTGCTGATTTTGCGTGCAGTGGAAGTGGCTGGGTGGGGGAGGTTGGCTGTGGGTTTCCCTAGGCCAGGGCGAGTGTGCTAGTTAGGTCCCCTTGTTCTGGCAGACCCTGTGGCATCCCACCCCACCCCACCTGTGTACAGTGCCAAGTACACCTAGTCAGGCTCCTGTGACATCCATGTGTGCAGATGTCGGCCACAGCCTTGTAGGCCATGTCCCAGGGATTGAACAGTGGACCCCAAGTGCGCGGCATAGTGCAGGGGGCTTCTGTGTCTGTCGTGTCCGCCAACGGTAGCGGTAATGCATGCACTCAACATGTCTTTCTTCTGTCGCTCCCCCCTTTTTTGTGGTCTCCCTGTTCTTGATTGCATTAGCATCATCAGGCAGAGGAGCAGTGGCACCGGAGCAGGAGGGAGCTGCATCCCACATGGCCCTGGAGGGCGAGACTACGGACTCGGAATTCACCAGTGGGACGGAGGGCGAGGGGAGCTCCACGGCGGGGACAGGAGCTGACACCAGTGATACGGACTCGTCCTCTGATGGGAGCTCCCTTGTGGTGGTGGCCACATCTGTGCCCCCCGCATCTACAGGTACAGCCGCCACCCCCCTACCAGCACCGCCCTCCCAGCAGCCCCTCAGCCCTTGCCCCGTGCCCGCTCACCCAGAAGGGTGGGCATCACCTTCGCCCCAGGCACCTCAGGCCCTGCCCCAGTCACACCTGCTGCCCTCAGTGAGGAGGCCATTGACCTCCTCAGGTCCCTCACTGTTGGGCAGTCTACCATTTTGAATGCCATCCAGGGTGTAGAAAGGCAGTTGCAACAAACAAATGCATTCCTGGAGGGCATTCATTCTGTCAGGTGGCCCTTCAGCGAGCTTTTCAGACTCTGGCCTCAGCACTGATGGCAGCTATTGTCCCTGTCTCGAGCCTCACCCCTCCAACTTCCTCCACCCAGACCCAATCCCCTGTGCCTCAGCCTATCCCAAGCACACCTTCAGACCAGCATGCACACACGTCAACACACAAGGGAAGCTCTGGCAAACATAAGCACCACACATCCCACAGGCACTCACGCAAGCATCACACACATGCAGACACACCAACATCCACTGCCTCCACTGTGTCCCCCTCCTCCTCGTCTCTCTCCTCCCTCCCAGTCTCGTCTCCACTCACACCTGCATGCACTACATCCACAGCCACTACTTCCATCACCAGCACACACACCACCACACCCCGCACTTGTGCAGTCACCACCCCCACTACCATTCACACGCCCCCTGTGTCCTCTCCCAGTGTGTCTGTGAAACCACCTCCCAAGATACACAAACGCAGCCACACACCCACCCTACAGCCATCCACCTCACGACAGCCTACAGCGTATGCACCTTCTCCCAAAGTCACCAAACGAACACCTCCTACAACCACAACATCTTCCTCCCAAACCCCATCCAGCTACCCGTCCCAGTGTTCCCCAAAAACTTTTCCTGTCCACTCTTACCTCTTTCCCTCACCTCCCCCACCCCGTCAGTCTCCTAGGGCCCGACTCTCCAGGTCCCAACCTAGCACCTCAGTCACAACATCTCCGGGACCAGTGGTGCCTGTAGTCACAGGAATCTGGAGTGCACCGGTCACCAGGGCAGCCAGTGTGGCACGGAGCCACAGCACGGACAGTCCCCCACCTGTCAAGCATCAAAAGTTGGCCAGTGCCCAGCGGGAGAGGGGGAAGACTCCAGCCACCAAAGCCGCTCCCAGGGGTGCAGGTGGGAGTGTGGATTCAGCTGCGACACCTTCCAAGGTGGGGAAGGGGCACAAGAAGCTCAGCAAGTCTGGGAAGAGCAGCACAGCGGAGAAGACCGCCATCATCCCCGCTGCCCAGGAGGCCACCGCCATCATCCCCGCTGCCCAGGAGGCCACCGTCAGCACCAGCCCTGCTGCCCAGGAGGCCACCACCAGCCCAGCTGCCCAGGACAGGACCGCCAGCACCAGCCCTGCTGCCCAGGAGGCCACCGCCATGATACCCGCTGCCCAGGTGGCACCGCCAGCACCAGCCCTGCTGCCCAGGAGGCCACCGCCAGCACCAGCCCAGCTGCCCAGGACAGGACCGCCAGCATCAGCCCTGTTGACCTGGAGGCCAGCACCATCATCCCCGCTGCCCAGGAGGCCACCGCCATCATCCCCGCTGCCCAGGAGGCCACCACCAGCACCAGCCCCGCTGGGCCCGACAGGACCGCCAGCAGCTGAGTCACTGCCAAAGACCCCGCCGCCACAAGCACTGCTGAACAAGACACTGCCGCCACAAGCACCGCTGCCAAGGACAAAGCCTCAACAAGCACCGCTGAACAGGACACTGCCGCCACAAGCACCGCTGCCAAGGACACCGCTGCCACAAGCACCGCTGAACTGGACACTGCCGCCACAAGCACCGCTTCCAAGGACACCGTCTCAACAAGCACCGCTGGCCCATGACCGCAAAGGGCACTGGCGCTACTGAGTCCGTCACGAGCCGGATGAAGCACTCTGTGCACCAGGCCCCCTCCAGAACCAATGGTGATTCACATCCACTACCTCTGTCCTTGGCAGGAAGAAGCACTCTGGGCACAAGGCCCCCTCCAGAACCAGTGGAGAAAGGCATCCACCTGAGAGACCGAGGCTTTGCACTCCCCAGGATGAAGCAGTGGGCAATCCACCCACTTGAGAGACTTGAGAGACTGTGACTTTGCACTCCCCAGGTTAAAGCAGTGGGCAACCCACCCACTGTAGAGACATGAGAGACTGTGGCTTTGCACTCCCCAGGATGGAACAGTTGGCAACCCACCCACTGTAGAGACTTGAGAGACTGTGGCTTTGCACTCCCCAGGATGGAACAGTGGGCAACCTACCCACTGTAGAGACTTGAGAGACTGTGGCTTTGCACTCCCCAGGATGATACAGTGGGCAACCCACCCACTTGAGAGACTTGAGAGACTGTGGGTTTGCACTCCCCAGGATTGAACAGTGGGCATGTGGCCCCCTCGTGGATTTGGCGTCGTGTACTCAACCTTTCCCTTCCCCCTGAGGTGCCTGTTTTATTGCTATCTGATGCCCCTGCAGTGTTCTCTCCGTCATGTTTGGGGATTGAGTGTGGGCCTCGCCCATGCCGTGTGGGCCCAGTGTTCCACGGACTTCAATGGAGCACTACCTGTACTACTATTCTTGGTGTATATATTTGTTTATAGTGTATATATATTTTTGTGTCCTGGATTTTAATATATTACAATGGTTACACTCATTTCCTTTTGTCTTTGCATTCTACCGGGGGGGTTGGGGGGTGTAACTGTAATGTATCATGCTGTATTAGTGTGTGTGTTGTATTGGGTGAGGTTGGGGGTGGGTGTGTTGCGTGTGTGTGTCCCTGTTTTTTCCCTCCCCCCTCCACTGTGTCATAGGTGCAGTACTCACCGTTGTCTTCGCCGCCGGTGTTCGTGCTCCTGGTAGAGGAGCAAGAAGATAAGGGCTGGCAGGATCTGGAGCTCGGGTTCCATGGCGTCCAGATTCCTCGTAGGGTGTGTAGAGGTGAGCGTTTTCCCTTTGAAGTCCTGTTTCCGCCGTGTTTTTGTTCGCAGTGAATCCGCCCCGGAAAAGGTGGCGGATTGGTAGGTTGTGATACTGTGGGCGGTACATTGTCCTCCGCCTGTCTGTTGGCGGTGACCGCCAAGCTGTTTGTACCGCTGTGGCGGTCGGAGTGTTAAAGTGGCTGTCTTTGTTGGCGGTTTCCTCCACGGTCCTTATTCCAATTTTTTTACCACCGGCCTGTTGGCGGTCTTACCGCCGCTTTAACACCGACCACCAGGGTTGTAATGACCACCTAAATCTGAAGGCAAAACTTCCAACTGGGTTGAACCTGGTTTCTGTATTGGACCTGTCCTCCATTACAGTTGACTTGGCTTGCGCCTAGGTACAGTTCAGGCTCAACCAGATTACCACAGTTTACGGTTAGTTCTGTTTTTAGAGCTATTTTCACATTTAAACTTTAAAAATTCATAACTCCAGTTTCCCATAATTCAGAATGCTGCATGGTGTCCTCGATGTCAAAGTTGGGCTTCATCTTTGTGGTGGTAAACCACTGTTAGACATGCCATCCTTGGCATGGTATTCTCCATTCTGAAGTTTGCCTTCATTCCTTGTGTTTTGCTGAATTTGGTTTTGGTAAAAACAAAAAGGTAATGGATGGAATGCTTGAATTAATCTCAGCCACTGGCAACTGCTCATGACTACATCCCAACCCATCATTTTTCACCACCACGCCACCTCAGTTTGGACCCACCCATATGCAAATCAGTCCATCCCTGCGCCTCATGGGAACAGTCCAGCCCGGACTGCTAGACCAGGTCCTCCCTGAAATGGAACACAAGCAACCTAGGACCAGGTTTGGCCCAGTTAGGGCTCTTCGGCCAGGTTTAGCTTGGTTGCAGTTGAACAGTGAGTCCAGGACCCACATTAGGGCATATCCGTGCACTTAGGGCATCAAAGGAAAAAACAACAAGGTGACGGATAGAATGCTTGAATTAATCTCAGCAACTCGAAATTGCTCGAAGCTGCATCCCAATCCATTGTTTTTCACCTACCATGGCAACTTATTTTGGACCTAGCCACATGCAAATCGGTTTTGACCTGGCTGGAGATGCCTAACCAAGGCAAAAGCAGCCATAGTTGCTTGTTTTCTGGTTCAGGGAGGACCTAGCCTGGTATCTCAGACTGGACTGTTCCCATGAGGAGCAGGATTGAGACTGATTCAAATATGGTTGGGCAGCAAAACCAGAGAACAAAGCATACAACATATTGTCCAAGACAGATCAAGAAAATCTAGAGTGTCTTGTGGTTGGTTTTGCAAGGTCGGTTGGAAAACTAATCAAAAGGGAACTACAAACCTATCTGTGAGAAAACAGGGCTGATTGTAGAGGCCCCCTAACTTTTTGCCCCCATTTTCCACTTTTGGCTGGTGTTTTCCTGACTCTGATGGTGCCCTGGGTACTGCTAACCAGTCCCAGGGCCTGTCCTCTGTGTAAAATCAGTATCCAAATTAGGCTAATTATAATTGGCTAAGTCAACCTACCTATAAGTCCCTAGTATATGGTCGGCATGTAAGTTTAGGGACTGCAACATAGGTAGTGCACCCATAGGTGCACTGCTGAGGTGCCCAGTGTCATTATAAAGGCAGGCCTGCCTTGCTGGCTGCTTTTAAATTAAAGTTATATGCAAATTCGACTTTGGAATTAAAAGTAGTTCTAAAGTTTTAAACGACCTTATTTTTACATATCAAATCAAATCATTAACATTTATAAAGCGCGCTACTCACCCGTGCAGGTCTCAAGGCGCTAGGGGAAAAAAGGGGGGGTTAACGCTGCTCGAACAGCCAGGTCTTTAGGAGTCTCCGGAAAGCGGAGTGGTCCTGGGTGGTCCTGAGGCTGGTGGGGAGGGAGTTCCAGGTCTTGGCCGCCAGGAAGGAGAAAGATCTCCCACCCGCCGTGGAGCGGCGGATGCGAGGGACAGCAGCAAGTGCGAGGCCAGAGGAGCGCAGGTGGCGGGTGGGGACGTAGAAGCTGAGGCGTCTGTTGAGGTATTCCGGTCCCTTGTCGTGGAGGGCTTTGTGTGCGTGGGTGAGAAGTCGGAAGGTGATCCTTTTGCTGACTGGGAGCCAATGCAGGTGTCTCAGGTGTGCGGAGATGTGGCTGCTGCGGGGTACGTCTAGGATGAGGCGGGCCGAGGCGTTTTGAATGCATATAGGTCACCCCTAAGGGTGGGTGCCATGTAACTATAAGCAGGGACCTTATAAAAATAGTTTTATAAGCCCTGGTGAGGTAAAACAGCCAAATTCGTTTTTCACTCATTGTAGTGAATGGCCTCCATAGGCTAGAATGGAGAGACTTTATTTTAATTTTAAAAGTCCCCTTAAGTGACAGATACAAAGAGCTTGGTATCAAATTAATTGTTATAATAAATCCCACAACTTTGAGTTGTTGGACTTAATATAACTTTGTAGTGAATGCTAGTTTGTTTGTAATGGGATAACAGGAGTTAGCTTAGCCTCTGGCTTGCAGACTCATGCCCCCGTCACCTAGTGACTTTTAACCTACTTAGCTTGCTCTGTCTTAGCCCATTTAATTATTTAATTCTTCTAAGATGGCTGCCTTGTTTATAGTTAGGCCACTTGTTATAAGTTACATTATCAGTGTCACCGCGCTAAGGCCTCAAGATCAAGCAACAAAGACAAACAAACAGTAGGTGTTCACACTTAGGGATTTTCCCTCTCTATACTTTCGAGGGATTGTTTATATTAATTGGCGTACCAAGACTGTCTGTTATCTATTGTTTGGGAACACACCTACATCAGGGGTCCTTGTAGATCTGTATAAATACATCTCACTTTAGACAGATAATCAGAGGGATTCCGACCAGACGGCATCGCCACCATCGCTGATACCAATGCTGCAGTCGTCTTGACGCTGACCCAGTCTTCGTGTCCCTGCGGAGTCTGAGATAGAGACCTCATTCCAAGGTAACAAGGGTTGGGGGCTCCTCTCATGGACATGGCATTGGCAGATTAGGTTTAACAAACCCAGCTCTCCTTTAGGTAGGAGGTTAGGCCTTTCACATTAGGGTATTACGGCATATTACATCTCGTATGTCTTTTCTATGCATTGCAAGATGGTGGGGGTCTTTGTAATAATGACTCTGGTCTTCACAATTCTGTATCTTGCATTATTCATTATCCTAATCATTGCAGCCCATGCAACCTATCACAAATTGCAGTTATGTTAAATAAAAACTATTGAAACTTTACTGCATCTTTGTCATTGCCTGTGTTTGTATGAGACATGATATATCTGTGAGAAAGGGGTAATCTCCGTTTAACCACGACACTCCCTGAGACGTCTTATTCTCGAGTCCATGCGTAAAGGCTGCCACAAATCACTTTTTACTAATGTGTTTCTGGTCAGTTGCGACTTGTTGTAGGAAAGGCGTAGTCGCCTACAAGCAAAAGTACTGTCATCCTTTAACCAGCAGTCTTGCCCAGAGCAAGAGTCCAAACTACAACAACTTGTTCAGGTAAAGAGTTTTAAACTTTACCTGAAAAGTTGCCAATTTCAGCCCTGCATTGTTTTTGCTGCTGTGCTCTGATTGGCCAGCCTCTGGCAGCCTGGCCAGGCAGCCTTGATGAGGTGTAAAGTGGCCTGGCTTCACACAAAGAGATGTGCCTGTGCAAGGGGATCTCCCCTCAGTAGATGGTGAGGCAGGAAGGGGGAGGGCTGCCAAACTGGTCTTCAAAGGCAGAGAAGGACATTGGAGCAACCCAGCAACACCCCCACATCCTGCAACCCCAGACAACTAGGTGTCCCCTTGATTAGATTAGGAGAGGGCAGGAGACGGGTGTGTTTATGATTTTTAGCCACACCAGTGGGTGGGCTCAGCCAGATGTAACCTCCAAAAATCACTTTCAGCCATGATGGATTTTTGAGGAATGTTGCCTCCTGAGATTGATTTTTGCCACACTTCCCAGGAAGTGGTCATCACAGGGGGAAGGACCCTGCCCCTGATTGGAGAACCAGGACCCCCCTGTTTTTCACCCAGGAGCAAGGATAAAACTGGCAGACCTGCACCCACACCTCAGATCCTCATCAGATTCCAACAAGGAAGAACCAAAGGAGAAGAAGGACTGCCCTGCTTGACCCCTGGCCTGCACCTGGACCCTGCACTCTGAAGGACTGCACCAGCTGCACACTTGGGCTTCACCACAAGAAGGACTTTGCCTGGCTTCAACTGCTTCAAGGAGGGACTCCCTGTTTCCTACAGGTGAAAAATTGCTAACCAGAGTCCCCTGCACCAACTCCTGAAGAAATCAACCAGCTGACCACTGTCCAGTGGCCAAAAAGGAGTTTGTGCCAGGTGCGTTCTGGGAGTTGTAGTCCACACCCCCAAGGATCATCTCAGAGCCTCACCTTGGGGTGAGCTGTGGACCCGAAAAAGAAACTTAAAGGAACATCTGGGAGAAGATCCAGAAGTTTGGAGAAATGTGGAGAACTTTTGAAAAAAAGCTCCATAGAGGGACCGACCCGCTGCGGCAACTCTAGCTGGCTTGCCTCAACCGCAACCTGGCCTGACTTGCAGGTTTGTCCCGGTGAAGAAAATCTCCAAAAAAGAGACTAAGTACGAACGTAGAAAATTGACCGGGACCTCCCAGCCAGCGTATCCGAGGAGGGCTCCAAGGACGTCAGATCAAGATCCAGGTTTACCCCGGTCGAAGTGCTTTACACTCTGTCTCCTAAGTTAAGACTTGACGCTCATTGCCAAGCTACCAAGGGTTGAGCTGGGTTTAATTTACTGAGACCTAACTGGACCTAAGTGGAGGTTAGTGGAGGTTAGTGGCCTATTGCTAAGTGTAGGTACCTACCTGCCCTTACCAATAACCCATTTTCCAACACTATCAAAAGTGGAAAAGAATTATATTGCTCAGTCTACATCCACAAGGTAAGAAGCAAGGAAGGAGGGGTCTTCAGTATCTTCTGCAAAATGTGTATGTTGTTCCCAAAGGCCCTGAAATAACAGAGCAAACCAAACCAACCAAAACAAGATAACCGAACTACACTGAGCAGAACGTCGAGTGCTTACATATGTAAAAATATGGTAGCCAACTAGGCCGCTGATGATTATTTAATGCTAGGATACAGTGCTCTACCAAGGAATCAAAATCATATGGTGCACGGTGTAGGAACTTGTATTGCTAAGGCATTTGATCTGCACATGTGAATGGTTATTTAAATCAATATACTTCCTCTGCCTTCCATGTGGTGGGTTATCACTATTTTCAGATCTGTTGTTAGCCAATACCTTTTTATTTTAGCAAAATGACACATATAATATACTTACGTGTGGGAGCTTTCAGCCAGCCCTCTACATCAATTGGTCACTCGCTAGCATTCACATTTTCTTCTGTCCAGTACAGAATACAGCATTGAACAATGAGTCAGTCCACTTGAGCCATTGGCTAACTTCACTGTAACAGCTTTCTGCTGTTTCACAAAGCACATCTGCACACTGAACCGTTCCCTTCAGTGCCAAAAATTACTAAAGCCCTGATTACAAGTTGGACAGTTAATGCTATCCAGTGAGCAGAACCCTGTTTATGCACGGGACCCAATTATGAGTTTGGTTTCAATTAAAGCATCAGATAATTATCGGATGCGTTAAACAACCTAACATTCATTAAATTTCGGCAGGACAAACCAGACAACATTTTACAGGATAAAACATGTATTTTGCAAATGAGATAAGTTAGAGTTGGGTGGAAAGTGTGGACCCTCCTTTAGTAATATTCAGTTGATATAACAACCTATTTCTGTTGTATTTAGTTAGTTAGTCAGAATAGTTCACTTTTGAAGCCTTTCTGTGGAGATATCTTGATATCTTGTACGAAGGAAGTGTTGACTCAATATTAGAATGCAGTGATGTAGGTGGTGACTTCAAATGGAATGTGGAGAGCCCTGTTGGGAGAAGGGAAAGGAGAGAAGCAGGAGAGGGAGCTGTGCTGGAGATGTTGTGGATTTACCATATGAAATAAAGACGGATATACAATAAAGCTGTGAAGCCTCATCTTTACATTGGCGATGAGGAGAACTTCCGTGCAGGAGACAGATTACAGAGAACATCTTTACTCCTCGAACCAAATACAGTTCCTACGAACTGAGTTATTTCAAGCCTTTCAAAGGAAAATCTAATATCACTTTCTTTTTCAAGAGACTGCAGTGAGCAAATTTATTAGCTTAAAAATATTACAAATACCTTAACTAACTAAGTCCGTTTTAATGGCAAGGAGTTAACTCATCTATAACCGACAAATATTTGTTGAGTACTTGCTGCGCTGAAATAATCGACTGACTGTGTTTAAATTAAAAGAAGCACTTTCATATTACTCCTGTGAGGTTTCAATGCACGTACATAACTGAAATTGAAATCTAACACGCGTGAGCCATTAAGTAAATATTTTGTGTATGTACTTTCAATGCGTGCACATAACGGAAACTGAAGTTTAAGCGTGCAAGCATATTATCGGCACAACTCTTTTGCAGCGTGCCAGAGTATACCTCAGGAGGTGAAAAGACGTGTGGATCGGCCCAGCTCTGAAAGGTCACGTGCAGCCGCATTTCTATCACATCTTTAGCATCGTGCCACAGTGCACTTCGCAAGACGATCGGCCTGACTGAGAAAGATCGCGTGCGACCGCAATTCTAACACTCTCTGCGAATGAATAATCATCAGTAATTAACAGCGTTTGAAACAAATCTAACAACTTCAAAGTATCCTAGCATAAACTTAAACATAACTTACTACATTTTTATGTTAAATCAGCTGTCTTTGCTCACCTTCACCTTCCACAATCTGACTATGTAAACAGTGGAATAGAAATGAATGAAGGACATTATGAACATTGTGTCAGGGAAATAAAAGAAGGGCTATAAAAAAAGAAAAGGATAAGAAATAGCAAAAGGACATTCAGTACAAATGTAAACAATAAGATAAAGGAATAGAAAAAAAAGGAAGAACAAAGAATAACATTTATAAAGTACTTACTTAATATTGTTCTTCAACAATTGAAACTATGGGGGGCCAGAACATGTCTTCACCACCACCTTTTTTACCAACGCCTGGCGAGCCACCTATTCCATGGAAACAATGGATTTTTTTTTTACTACTTACATATTGGCAATAGGGGGTGATCGTTATGGGCCTCTCAGGAGGCAGGAAATCCTTCTACATCATCTTGGTATTGAAGGGAGAAGAATGTATGAAGATCTACCGGAAGTTTCTTTATGAATGCGGGATGGACAACCTACCAATGTATTTGATATGTCAATGCAAATGCTGGATATTCAATTTACGCCTAAAACCAATTTAGTTCAGGAACGTCATAAAATTTTTTCAAGAATGCAAAAAGCTGATGAGGATATAGCATCCTATGTAGCAACCTTAAGTGGACTTGCGTTGTCTTGCCGTTTTGAACAAATATCTGATTCCTTGATAAGAGATCAGATTGTAAGATGCACGTTCGACAAGAAAATAAGAGAGAAATTATTAATGAAGGCTCCAAATTTAGAAGAGGCAATACAAATAGCCAAAAGAGTGGAACACACTGCTGTGTGGCTACAAGAAATGGACAAATCTAACAAAGAAGGGAAACAAAATATTATTGGAGAAATCAGGCATAAGGGCAACTTCTCAATTGATGTGGAAAAGAAAAAATCCACGAAGAATTGGGAAGAGACGGATAGTGAGAAACAGAAAAAATTTGGCTGGAGAGAAATAAAATGTTATCGGTGTGGTGCTCCCGGGCACATTGCGTCTTGCAAAATGTGTGCAGCAAGAAGTGCAATATGTCGCAATTGCTGCAAAAGAGGACATTTTGCTAAAGTTTGTAAATTGAAAGTGAACGAAGGTGGTGGGTGAACAATTCAAGAAATTCAGTATGTATGTGAGAGTATGGAAGAAATACTCTTAACGGTATATGAAGAGCTTAATGACTGTGAGGTTAATAATGGAATTACACATGTACAATTGCCAAATGAGCAAGTTAGAATGGAAAGTACTGATTCGTTGGAGAAACCTCATGCTCAAATATTATTGAACAATGTGCCAATCAAATTATTAGTGGATTCCGGAAGTTTGTTCACACTTATTTCAAAGAAGGTATATGAAGAACAGTGGACAAACTCTAGGAGTGAGGACTTGTTGGAACCAGACATAAGGGCTGTAGGTTATGCCGGGAAGAGGATCGAGATGATCGGTATGCGATGGATGACAATCATCTTTAAGAGTAGAGCTGTTAAAGGAAAGATATATATTACAAACTATGGAACAAATTTATTGGGTTGGCGGCACCAAAATGACTTAGGCATAGTCCTGAATCCCAATGCTAAAGAACCAGTAATGATTATGGAAAAACAAGGAATTGATGAAGTGAGTATAAACCTTCAGCATCATCTGATTGGAGAGAAGCCAGAAGTCTTTTCGCCAACATTGGGTCTCTTGAAAGGTTTTTCTCACAAAATAGTATTAAAGAAGAATACAAGACCAGTAGTTCATAAAGTGCGGAATGTACTAAATTTGATGAGAGATCCCTTAAAACAGGAATTGGATGGGTTGTTGCAAAATGGTATCATCGAACCCATAGAATCTTCGGAATGGCTCACTGCGATTGTGGTAGCAACTAAGGAAAAGATTTGTCTATGCATCGATCTTAGGGACTTGAACAAAAATATATGGGTTGATAGACAACCATTGCCAAATATTTCTCAAATGTTATCTGTAAAAGGAAAAGGATGTATTTTCATTGTTTTGGACATGTCATCTGCCTATCACCAGATAAATCTGCATGAGGATTCTAGACACCTGACATCCTTTGTAACGCTTTTGGGGGCTTTTCGTTACAAGAGGATGCCTTTTGGTTTAGCCTCCATCTCTGCTGTCTTCCAGAGGCTGATGGGAGAGATTTTTGGGGATATGGATAAAGTATTATGCTTTCAGGATGACACATTAATTGTTGGTAGCAGTGAGAATGAACATGATCTTTTGTTTGGAGAAGTGATGTCTAGATTAGAAAGGAAAGGTTTAACTATTAAGGAAGAAAAATGTCAGATTCGGAAATCTGAGGTAACGTATCTAGGATATAGTATTAGTAGTAGTGGTATTAGGCCCAAGAAAAGCATAATGGCTGCGATTGAGCATGCACCTGAACCAAGCTGTAAGGATGAATTAAGATCGTTCTTAGGACTTGCAGAATATTGTGCAAAGTTCATAAAGAACTTCACAGAGAAAGTAGAACCTCTGCGAAAACTTATGAAAAAAGGGGTAGTGTATGTTTGGAGTGAGGAATTTAAGCATGCCTTTAAGGAAGTGAAGAAGTGTATCTTGGAAGCTCCCACCTTGGGTGTCTTTGATGTAACTGCGAAGACTTACATAACCTCTGATGCGAGCAATGTAGGTATCGGAGCAGTATTGACACAGGTGAAGAATGGTGACGAGTATGTGGTGGGATTTGCTTCAAGACGATTACAAGGTGCAGAACTTTCGTATTCTGTAATAGAAAGGGAAGCCTTGGCTTGTTGCTGGGGATCAACCATTTCCGGTTTTACTTGTGAGGAATACCTTTCAAACTAAGAACAGACCATAAGCCATTAACTTATATCTTCAAAGGGGGACGTGGGTTAGAAGGTAATGTAACACCACATGTCTCAAGGTGGTTGTTGTCCGTAATGGAGTACAACTTTGACGTGGAGTTTGTGAAGGGAAGTAGAAATGTAGTTGCAGATTATCTGTCAAGAAGGCCGATAATTGTGGATGAGGTTATAAGAGAAGAAATTGGAAATTTTGTGTGAACAATTTTAGGAGAACTGGCAGTGAGTGAGGGTGAGTGGGAAAATGCAAGATCAAATGATCCTATTATGAGTAAGGTGGAAAGTAAAGTGATCAATGGGTGGAAGAAGGAAGATGAATAAAGTAGTGATGTGTCTTGCTACTTCAAAGTTAAAGATCAGTTAAGTGTACAGAATGGAAAATTATTAAGGAGAGATCAAATTGTTCCTCCAGAAGGTGTGCTGAAGCACATTATTGAAATCACACATCAAGGACATTTAGGTCGAGGAATGATGAAGAGAAAGGTAAGACAGTCATTTTGGTGGCCAGGGATGGATAGGCAGGTAGAAGAAACAGTGAAGAGTTGTGTGGCATGTGCAAATAGCGATAAAACTAAGGGCCTGATTCTAACCTTGGCGGACGGCGGAGGCCGTCCGCCAAGGTTCCGCCGCCAAATGACCGCACCGCGGTCACAAGACCGCGGCGGCCATTCTAACATTTCCTCTGGGCCGGCGGGCGCTCTC
This sequence comes from Pleurodeles waltl, assembly GCF_031143425.1. Taxonomy (NCBI): domain Eukaryota; kingdom Metazoa; phylum Chordata; class Amphibia; order Caudata; family Salamandridae; genus Pleurodeles; species Pleurodeles waltl. Next base: position 861,123,467 of record NC_090443.1, read on the forward strand.
CAAAAGAGCGCCCGCCGGCCCAGAGGAAATGCCCCTGCAACGAGGACGCCGGCTCAGAATTGAGCCGGCGTAGTTGCAGGGGTGCGACGGGTGCAGTTTGCACCCGTCGTGTATTTCAGTGTCTGCATGGCAGACACTGAAATACTTTGCGGGCCCTCTTACGGGGGCCCCTGCAGTGCCCATGCCATGGGCATGGGCACTGCAGGGGCCCCTAGGGGCCCGCAGCACCCCCTACCGCCATCCTGTCTCCCGCCAGGAACAGGATGGCGGTAGGGGGTGTCAGAATCCCCATGGCTGCGGAGCGCGCTCCGCAGCCATGGAGGATTCCCCCGAGCAGCGGAAAGTCGGCGGGAGACCGCCGACTTTCCGCTTCTGACCGCGGCTGAACCGCCGCGGTCAGAATGCTCGTGGGAGCACCGCCAGCCTGTTGGCGGTGCTCCTGTGGTCGTGCCGCCAGGGTCAGAATGACCCCCTAAGACTCTAAGGCAAACTCCATTAGCTCCCATGAAGTTTCCAGGGAGGCTTTGGGAAAAACTGGCTGTGGATTTTATTGGTCCAATCTCTGGGTTGGGTGCGAGATGTAAGTTTATAATATTACTAGTGGATTATCACACTAAATGGTTTGTCATCAAAACGGTTGACCAGGTGAATACTTCAAGAGTTATAGAGTTTTTTGAGGAAACGTTCATGGAAGAGGGGATTCCTAAGAATATTGGGCCTGATTCTAACTTTGGCGGGCGGCGGAGGCCGCCCGCCGAAGTTCCCCCACCAAAATACCGCTCCGCGGTCTAAAGACCGCTGAGGGTATTTTGGGATTTGCCCTGGGCTGGCGGGCGGCCGCCAAAAGGCCGCCCGCCAGCCCAGGGCAAATCAACCTTCCCACGAGGACGCCGGCTCAGAATTGAGCCGACGTAGTGGGAAGGTGCGACGGGTGCAGTGGCACCCGTCGCGTATTTCAGTGTCTGCACAGCAGACACTGAAATACTTTGTGGGGCCCCCAGGGGCCCCGCGGCACCCCCTACCGCCATCCTGTTGGCGGTAGGGGGTGTCAGAATCCCCATGGGATTCTGTAGGGCAGCGGAAAACCGGCGGGAGACCGCCGGTTTTCCTTGTCTGACCGCGGCCAAACCGCCGCGGTCAGAATGCCCTGTGGGGCACCGCCGGTCTGTCGGAATGACCCCCATTGTATCCGACAATGGGGTGCAATTTGTGTCACAAGAGATGATGGATTATTTGCGGAAGATTGGAATCATCCATGAAAGAGTTGCTCTGTTCCGTCCACAGGCCAATGGGTTGGTAGAAAGAGTGAATCGCGTAGTAATGGAAAATATTCAATTATCATTAGCTAATCATCTCTCTTGGAGAAGGGAATTGAATAAAATGATGTGGACATATCGTACGACTCCACATTCGGTCACTGGAGTGTCACCATTTGTATCTTTAAAAGGGAGAGAGGCGGTGTGAAAAAAAGGAAAAGAGAAGTGAGGGTAAACAGGGAGGCAGTAAGAAGAAAGGTAGAAGAGATGCAAAAGAAAAACATCCAAAATTATAACAAAAGAATGAGTGTGAAACCTTGTCTCATAGAAAAGGGTGATTGGGTGGTGACAAGGAAAAGTGGAATTGTCTTAAAAGGGGATAGCAAGTATTCTGCTCCTCAGTTGGTGAAGGAAGTTAAACGAAACGTAGTAATTTTGGAGAATGGATCTTCATGGAGTATGGGGAGCGTGTGTAAGATTGATCGTTAGAATAATAAGCCTTATTTCATTATTCTGTGTAATCCAATACGAAATTATTTACTAGTTACAGTTATTAATGTCTATTCAGGAAAAACAAAAACACATTCTGTTGTGGGTACTAATGTTCCTTAATGCTTATTGTTTTGTTAGTTATGGACTGTAAAGAGGGGAGATGTGTGGAGATATCTTGTACAAAGGAAGTGTTGACTCAATATTAGAATGCAGTGTTATATGTGGTGACTTCACATGGACTGTGGAGAGCCCTGTTGGGAGAAGGAAAAGTAGAGAAGCAGGAGTGGGAGCTGTGCTGGAGATGTCGTGGATTTACCATGTGAAATAAAGGCGAATATACAATCAAGCTGTGAAGCCTCATCTTTACACTTTCCTTAAGCATGTGAATTTTGGTACTGCCCTCAGGTCTGGATTCATTGCATTACACAGCCTTTCCCCCTGGACTCCCAAAATTCTACCTCCATGTTCCACCCATTTAAAGCCTCTTAGGTAATCAGGTTTACCACTGCTGAATGTGGGATCATGTGAAAAGTATAGTGAAGAGGTCAATATAGCACGGATAAAGGTCAATACCAAAAGGTTCTTGAATACGGATGATGAGTGAACCTGATTGTCGCAGTTATCTGAAGTCAAAGGAATGATTGGAAGGCTGTTTTTAATCAGCTGCACAGCTGAAAGCTCATGCATTGTTTGACATCTTGCTCGAAGTCGGTACAGTCTATCAACAACTTTTTTGGGGGGCGCATAGTATTAATGTTTTGTAATAGTCTCAACGTGCCATAATCAGGTCTATTTTCAACTTCACCCAGTTGTCCGCTGTGAGGGGGGGGCTTGTGGAAGAATATGCCAGATAGGAAAAGTTGAAAATGTAAGTTATTGATCAGTACACTTCATGGGGAATGAAGTAGATTCCTGAGGCCAATGATACTCCTAGCTGGCTTATTAGCTGTGAGTTGTGTTATGTTGCTCACAACTCCAGGAACGCTGTATAGACTCAATTCAATGAAAGGAAGCTCTGTTTCATTCAATGGCACATTTGGTCTAAGCAGGGCCGGATTTACCAATCTTTGTTGGTACCCCTTCCATGGCCTCCTTCTTCACCTATTCCCTAACTTCCAACATCCAAGGATGCCGGTAATCTCTCCGTAGCCCCTCACTCACATTTATTTATTTTATAGCGCTATGCAACCCCATGTAGAACGTCAGAGTGGTTCACATCACAAACATATTATACAGAGACAATGAGTATAGCAAGTGTGTGAATCAATGTATAGGGCATGTTACTTAACAGAATGAGGACTAAAGTGTATAGGTCACGTCATGTATATTGATAGGCAGACTAAGGGGCATATTTATACTCTGTTTGTGCCGGATTTGCGTCGTTTTTATTTACGCAAATCCGACGCAAAGCTAACTCCATATTTATACTTTGGCGTTAGACCCGTCTAGCGCCAAAGATCTTGGAGTTTGCGTCATTTTTTAGCGTGGACACCTACCTTGCGTTAATGATATGCAAGGTAGGCGTTCCCTTCTAAAAAATGACTCCAAGGCATGTGCGCCTTATTTAAATTCCCGTGCAAAAATGACGCACGGGAGTGGGCGGGCCTTAAAAAATGACGTCCAGCCGCTTTTGCGTCATTTTTTAACGCCTGGTCAGGGCAGGCGTTAAGGGACCTGTGGGCTCGGAAGGAGCCCAGAGGTGCCCTCCCATGCCCCCAGGGACACCCCCTGCCACCCTTGCCCACCCCAGGAGGACGCCCAAGGATGGAGGGACCCATCCCAGGGAACTTAAGGTAAGTTCAGGTAAGTATATTTTTTTTTTTGGCATAGGGGGGCCTGATTTGTGCCCCCCTACATGCCACTATGCCCAATGGCCATGCCCAGGGGACATAAGTCCCCTGGGCATGGCCATTGGGCAAGGGGGCATGACTCCTGTCTGTGCTAAGACAGGAGTCATTTCAATGGGGATTGGGAGTCCAAAAAAATGGCGCAAATCGGGTTGAGGCCAATATTTTGCCTCAGACCTGACTTGCCCCATTTTTTGACGCCCAAGCTCCATTTTCCCCTACGCCGGCGCTGCCTGGTGTGGGTCATTTTTTTTGACGCACACCAGTCAGCTGCGCCGGCTAACGTGATTCAATAAATAAGGCACCCGCATGGCGCTTTGGAATGGCGTTAAAATTTTTGACGCACAACTGCGTTGGCGCAGTTGTGCGTCAAAAAGTATAAATATGGCCCTAAGTGTGCTTGGTCTGGAGAAATGAAGGATCAGACTAACTAAGAATTTACAACGCACAGTAACCAAAATTGCTGTGCTGCATGAAGAGGAGACAGAACAACAGCACAATATCTACTAAACTATAGCGCTGCTACTTTCTCCACTAGTGCTGGCATGGATTAGGCTTCTTTGAACCAATGCACACACCTTTACACAATAATGCTAGGGTGCTTGTATGATGACAAGCTTAGGTTTTATTTTGGAAGGGTACAAAATTCTATGCTTTGAAAAGTCTCTTACTTTACCACTTTGTATGTGTGCTGTACAGTGCAGCACATATGCAAAGTTAGAAAGGTTTCGAGAAAATAAATCTTTTTTTCAACTTTACGCCTGCCTCGATGAGGCATAATTTTTTGATGCCAATCTGTTTTTACCAAAGTTGGTAGATAGAGATTAGCAATACAATCCATGGGTGAGTCAATGGGAACTTCCATGTGCTACCATGGTATGTCTCCTTGATATAAAGTAGCGCACAGTGTTACATTGTGTTACTTTAGGTCAACTGTTCAATGCAATTCAGGATTTACGCTGGAAAGAAATCCCCAAAACAACACTTTGCACTAGGTTTGCATCACTTTTGTGATGTAAATAAGGCACAAAATGTTAGTAAATCTGCCCCATAAACATAAAACAATGATTGGGGTGTCATACTAATAAAATTGTATTGCTACCTAAAGGAACGTTTTTTAGCAACCATACAATAACGAAAGATTGAGAGGAAAAAAACAATAACATCCCAAATCGATACCTTTTGATTTTCATGCAGCACATTGATGCCAGCTATACTGAGTTCATAGTTGAACTCTGAACTACAAGTAGCAAAAGCATCTCTGTGCAAAAACAATATCCCACTGAGCTATCAACATAAAATACAAATCTTAGATCTGCATGTCATATTACACTTTGCAGCAGGAGCATTTACCATCTATGCCACTATATCATGAGAAGGGGGCTTCCGGCTTAATGGCATTTATTGTTTTAACATTTCCGCCTGTTTTTATCCATGCTTTGTTGGCCATGGTATTGGTATTTATCCATATTTGTTTTGTGTTTTGAGAATAAATGGAGATCTATAATGGTATATTTCCACATTTATTTAACTGACAAACATACATTCATACTTTGATATCTGTCGTGTTTTAGCAAATTTAAAAGCCAGGCTACACCCACAAGTAACTATCAGCATTATATACAAATATATGTAGACATGCTTTTATCTAAGGCACTATTTTTCTGTTTCTTTAACTCCTCGTGATGTCTATCTGATTAGTTGTCGGCCTGTAACTCATAAAGGACAGCAATGAGTGTCACTCACAAGAGGCAACATTTTCTGTATTTTTTCTTTTAAAAAAAATACATACTGAAAGGAAACATACTGGCCCAGATTTCAGAAAAGTAGAGCTTCACTGCAAGAAGCGCCACTTTTCTTGTACTCCATTGAGCCCCCTCAACACCACCATGTGTGCACTGTATTAATGATACGGCGCACCATGGCTCACAATAGGATCGATAGCGTCATCATTTCCGACGCTATTGTGGTACTTTGCAGGATTAGCAACATTTTGGCACTAATCCTGCAAAGTACAAAGAGGCCCAATACAAACAACGGTGTGCCTCAATTTAACGCCTGCATTAAACAGGCGTTAAAAATGATGAGGAAAATGGGCCTCCTAACGGAAGAACACCCCCATTGAACAGGGCCAGCTTTAGGACTGGTGGCGCCCTGTGCGACAGTTTATTGCGGCACCCCCCCACCCCATGACCTCCTCCTCGGTTTCACTCACTACCACCCAGCAAATGTGCCCCTCATCTCTCCATCGCTCCCCTTTCACATATATTCATGTGTTTTAAAGCACTTGTAAAGGCTGGCTTTACTAATCCACTCAACTAGCCACATAAAATATAGAGGCATATTTAAGAGCCCCTAGTGCCATTCTACCGTCATTTTTTTACGCTAATGTGGTGTTAGAACAGAAAAAAAGCTGTGCCTTATTTACAAAGTGGCACAATGCATGCATTGCACCACTTTGTATCCCTTTGCGCTACATTATGCCTGTGCCAGGCATAATGTATGCCAAGGTGGCATTCCCCCGTTAGGGAGGGCCCAAAAAAAATGGCGCAAAGAAATCTGACAGATGTCTTTGCGCCATTTTTTCCAGCACTTTTAATTCCTGCTCAGAGCAGGCGTTAAATGGAGGCATCTATTAGTTACAATTGGCCTCTGGGTGCTTTGCAGGATTAGCATCAACATTTTTTACGCTAATCCTGCAAAGCGCCGGACTAGCGTCAAAATTTGTGACACTAGTCCCCTAACTACCGCCATGTTGCGCCATATTTTAAATACAGCGCACACATGGAGTTAGGGGAGCGCTAAGGGGCGCAAGAAAAGTGGTGCAGCACTGTGTGCAGCACCACTTTTTTCAAATATGCCCTGTAGAGGCATATTTAAGAGCCCCATTCCAATGCCACATTAGTGTAATTTTTTTAGCTAATGTGGCTTTACAAGGCCAAAAACGCTGTGCCATATTTACAAAGTGGCGCAATGCATGCATTGCGCCACTTTGTAACCTTTTGCGCTACATTATGCTTGTGCCAGACATGTGTGCAAAGGGGGCATTCCCCTGTTGGGGGGGGTGCAAAAATATGGCGCAAAGAAATCTGACAGATTTCTTTGGGTCATTTTCTTCCAGCAATTTCACAGCATGCATTAAACAGACGCTTCCATTGGTTACAATGGGCCTCTGGGAGTTTTGCAGGATTAGCGTCAACTTTTTTTATGCTAATCCTGCAAAGCGCCGGACTAACATAAAAAATTCTGATGCTAGTCCCCAAACTACTGCCATGGTGCGCAGTATTTTAAATATGATACACAGATGGTGGCATTAGGGGAGCGCTTAGGGGTGCAAGAAAAGTGGTGCTGTGCTGTGTGCAGTGCCACTTTTCTTAAATACGCCCCATAGTTCTGTTTTTTGCAGTAGGCATATTAACCCTCTATGCAACTTATTGTTGAGTCAAAGCTGCCACTAGGCACAACTCCCATATCTCTCTCTAGCAGGAACATTATTCACAAGAGGTATCTTGACATTGTAATTGTTTGTTTAGTGCTAAACGCACAAGGAACTTTTCAGCATGTGCTTTTAAATCACAAGTTTCGGAAGTTATTGATAAACACAATGCCCCCCTGAGGTCAGCGCCCGGTGCGGTCGCACCGCTCGCACCACCCAAAAGCCAGCCCTTCCATTGCATACATTATGCCTGGCACAGGCATAACGTGGCGCAAGGGCACACATTGCGCCTCTGTGTAAAATGGTGCAGCGTGTTTGCCACTTTAATGCCACATTAAAAAAATGACCCTAATATGGCGCAAAGTGGCGCTAGGGCCTTCTTAAGTTTGACCCTTTGTTTTCTGTCTGTTTTCAGTGAAGCTGGAAAACTGGGAGCCTAAGTCATGAGTCAGAACTGTGACTAAAAAAATCACATATCTTTCCCAAAAGGGAATTTCTCACCAGAGTTATCATACTGCTGCAATATCCCTTTAAAAAATGACATGCACTTTGGTCCACCAAGACAAGTGGGCTTCATGCTGGGTAGGAGCATGCGTCACTGTCTGCAGCAGGTTCAGGTGGTGCTCCACCAGGTGGGAGGATTGAGGAGTGACTTGGCACTCCTCCTGGTGGGCTTCCACAAGTTCTTCAATACCCTGGCATGGAACTTCCTAGAGGAAGTCCTGAAGCACATGGGCTTTGGCCCAAAATTCAGAAGGATGGTCCACCTTCTTTATCACGACCCATCGGCACAGGTGCGGGCCAACTGTATTTTATCTGACCCCTTTCCAATCAGATGGGGAATGCGTCAGGGCTGCCCTCCCTTACCCCTACTACTCGCCCTGGCCATGAAGCCACTGGCATGCCTCCTTCAGGATGATCCGCTAATTGTGGGTTGGGGTGGGGGATCGGCTGCGAGGACCGTGTATCTCTGCACGCAGATGATGTCCTGGTATTTCTGGGGAGGCCTCAGAGCTCCAATCCTCGATGCCTTCAGCTCCTGACGCTATATGGGGAAGCATTGGGGTTGCGCTTGAACCCCAGGAGGTCATTGTTGGTGGAGGTGCGGGGCCAAGCGGGAGGAAGCGAGTGTTGTCCAACTATCCCAGTAAAGCACAATGCTTTCATATACCTGGGAATTCATCACTCTTTGTTTACAGAACTGGCCTGGCAATTAAACTGTCAACCCTTGGCTCGTACCTTGAGTGCGGACTTGGTCAAATGGATGCACCTGGCTTGAACCCTCTGGGTCGCAATGCCCTTCTCACAATGATCTGGCCCCCGCTATTTGTATGTCTTGACAAACTTTCTGTATTTAGTGCCCTGGGCCTTATTTCCAAGCTTACCTCCTTTATATGGGCGTGAGGGCAACATTGCTTGGCCTTTGGTTCTGCAGGGAAATCTCCTTAGAAAGGCGGGATGGGAGTGCCAGAACTTTATACCTATTATTTGGCAGCTCAGTTGGTCCTGATTAATGAGCGGTTTGCTGGGGGATAGGACAATACAGCCTATTGGCTAGAGCTCCACCGCTTTGGATTTGATCACCTGCTCGGACTGCTGTATGGCAACCGAGTCCCTCGGGCCACTTCTGGGTGCACACACATGGGGGTGCAGTGTTGGAGGGTGGCTTTGCGGCTGAAAGGGTGGGAGTGGCGTCTCACTAAGGTGATGCCCTTATGATAGGGTATACGGTTGAAGCAGGTCTCCGAGTTGGAGGGTTTTGGGCAGTGGAACAACATTGGGATTACCTGCCTGGGGGATGTACACAGCGGCAAGGGGCTGATGTCTCCAGCAGTGCCACGCCCTGAGAGCTCACTTGCCACCAAACTTGTCCCTCCCTGATCATAGCCCTCTTGAGGTGAAACTTCTAATGGGACATTTGGGGAAGGGTGCCATCACTCAGATCTATTGTTCACTGATGATCAAAGTGCCGGATGGGTTTGCCAAACTGAGAGACAGGTGGGTAACTTGGTTGGGGGAGTTAGATGAAGATGATTGGAGGGAGGCTTACCTTATGCCCGAGAACTGGCGATATCAGCAAGATTGAGGATGATGCAAATAAACTATTTCCACATGACATACTTATCCCCAATGCACCTGCGGCACGTGCACACGGTGACCTCCTCAGGCTGCGTGAGATGTGGCCATCTAGAAGCACACGTACTGCATGTTGCAATGGATTGTCCGGGAGTACGCCCCTTCTGGGTCGGGGTTGAACAGGAGATCTCTGGGGCACTGGGGCATCCAATTGAATTAACTGCGAGGGTGGTGCTGCTGGGCCTTCTGGAGGAGTTTGGAGGGGCACGAATGAAACAGGTATTCATTGGACTGGCATGTCTAATGGCAAAAAGAGGCATTGGAAAAGTACGGTGGTGCCATTGGTTTCGAAATAGCGAACTGGGGTAGACTGGTGTTCTCAAGTAGAAAAGCCAATTTATGAGGCACGTGGCTGTCCTCAGGAGCATCATCCAATCTGGGGGAAATGGCGAGCGCACCGTGAGTTGAATAGTTAGGCTGTATAACTGTTCATGGGCTTGGAATTATAAGTCATATATGGATCCACCTCGTGTATTTGTGCTTGCCAGCACTCACTGTCATGTTGTTGTTCTTTTGTTTTGCATTGCAAAACGAAATAAACTTGATGATACATTTTTTTTTTAAATGCCATGCACACAAACATTTCTGCAGGCGGCTCTTATCTCACTTCAGTCTGTCATGCACAGGGCACCCCCTTGACGGCACTACAGTCGTCAGTGGGTCTAAACATATGGTGGTGTCGTTCTAGTTTGTTTCTCTGTTTTCAACTGGAATGTCATCCTTAGCACATTCTATTTGTAACAAGGGTCCTATATTTAGGCAATGAAACCCAGAGTACCAATTGTTAATACATGTTATGTGTATGAGGCAAGTTGTTCACTCAGTGCTTAATTTGCAAATAAAAATTTGCTGGTGCCCAAAGCTCTCCTTTGAAACACACGGCTGCTGCAATTAAATGTGTGAGCACAGAATACTGGGGCGGCGCAAACCTAAAATCATCATGGGTTTCTCTAATCCATTCACAGCCACTCCCTTCCCCTTCAGCTCACTCTTGCAGCTTTCTGCGTTCTCCCTTTGTGACACTTTTTTTTCTCTTCCTGGTCTTTCCCATATGTGTCTTTTGCTCTCAGTAAATACCTGCTGTAGAAAAATAAGTAGCAGCCCTCAAAAATAAGTGCTGGTATCCCTCCGTGGAAACCACTGACTCAAATTAAGCACTGTGTTCACTGCATACTTATAATGTTTATTGCTTGTTTGAGATCTTAGGTTGAAATTGGTTTGTGAAGCTTCAAGAAATGGTATGTTTTGTTGTCTATTTTTAGGTATGGCTTAACAGTGCAGCTGTTGCCAACCTTATGTGGTCAACCTAACAAAAATATCTTTCAGGAGTATTAATAGAGTGGCTTTCACTCTGCCCATATTTTGGTGGACAGGTGTATATGTTTTGAGTGGGCAGAAGATGTGGGCTTCCATAGCAAAGGTGTTATCCCTCTGTACAGTCACAGCTGCTTTGTTTGTTTATCCAGCTGCATGAGCCGGCAGCAATATGACTACCTAGAGAAGACTCACTCAGAAAGGTCAAGCTTACAATGGAGCATAGTTTGAAGTTTCAGGGCATGTGTATGGCACCATGAAGTGTCTTACATACGTAGATAATATACAGAGCTGGCTTTTTACTCACACCAGGACAGATTCCCTTCTCTTTCCATCATCAACTTTAGACTTTAGAGTGCAGTTGTGTATCTGAGAGCAGTATGGGATGCCCAAGGCTACAGTAATCCATATTCATTTTAATATATACCTTTACAATTCACCTGTTGCTAGAACTTATGTGATCAATTAAAAATAGCTTGTACTACTAAGAGAGGGGCTTAAGCTCCACCCACATGTTGGTTTCTATGATAAGAGGATTTGTTTGCACCTAAGAAGTGTGCTTCTGCTAAAAACAGTGCTTTTATTGCACAGTTTGATGGTAGCAAAGATGATATTCAATACAGAAGGACTGACGTGGTTACTGTGGCAAGTCAATGATAAAGGTTATTGGCCTGATTATTTATTAAGAAATGTTATAATAAAGGCAGCAGGCCTAAAATGTGTGCAGTTTGATTTCACGTAATCACATGAAATTTCACAAAAATTATGTGAAATGCACATCCATAATTTATCACTTTATTTTAGCCTGAAATGCATCATCATGCACATTTGTGACAAAATTATGCATTCTGTGCTAAAAGAAATAGTGCAAAAAACACAAGTGCTGCACATAACACCCCCTCACGTTTTGGGCTATCGCTAGTTCCCACGCTGTAATTTTGCCACGAACGGCGGCATAATCAAGCAACATGGCATAATGACATAATTTCAAGAAATTTGCGTAATGCAAAATTCCCCATATTATGCAAAGTGATTTAATTTTCACCCAACACTAGTTTTTTTTTTAAACAGAATCTTGCAGTTTACCATAGTAGTTAAGGGTTTTTATGACCGACCTGAACAACAAATGGAGATAGAAGATGTGCACTACGGCAATCCCAATTAGGATCTATTGGTAGGGATTTTATATTGTGTTCAAAACTCTGAGTTTGTACATTTTTATTATTTTGTTTCAGTTCACATGATGGATGCCTCAAGGGCAAGCTTAAGAACAACACATTACGTGTGAGTTAATGGCAAATGTTATATGCATGATTATTTATAATGCAAAGTTACAATAAAGGAAGTAGGCTTGATATATTTATTATGAAAAGCATAAGTTACAGCCAGGAGGCTCTTAAGGATGGATTGTTATTACTCTGTATTAAAGTCTACAGATGGGTATTTTGTTACATGAAATTTCACAGGTTACCTTTGTAGGGAAGGATTTTGGAGTTGGTTACCCCCTCTTGCAAAACCAGTCCTAGGTTACTTGTGTTCTGGTTCAGGGAAGACCTAGTCTGGCAGATTGGAATGGACTGTCCCCACTGGAGAAGGGTCAAAACCGAGATGGTGTGTGAGCAAACTAATAATGGACTGGAACGCAGCCACAGTAATTACCAGTGGCTGAGATGAATTCAAGCATTCCATCACTATTTGTATACTTGAGTGTACCCCCTGTGACAAACCCTAGGAGTTGAAGATTTCCACTGTAATAATCCTTGCTAGAATTTCTTTGGAAGGCCTGACAGACATAGCTGTCTGCCAGGATTTTGGCATAAACAAGTCATTAAATAATTGTTAGAAACTGAGTTAATGGTTGAGGAGGGTGAAACCCTACTCCAGCAGCAACCAAAAGTTTTGTCAGGGTGCAGTAACATGCCAAACCCAAATTAACCTGAGCTCAACCCTCTGGTAGCTTGACACAAAGCAGTCAAACTTAGCTTAGAAGCATATATAAAGAATTTAAGTACACTTCGAACAGTAATAAATTAACAACACAGCACAAGGAAAATCTCACACCAATTTAGCAAAGTAGAGTACAATTTAATAAATTATTTGACACCAAACCAGAAAAATCAAATCAGTAAAAAGCACCTAAAGCACAAAGCACTGAATGTGGTTATCTGGTCACACGGACGGAAGAGTTGAGTGTAAGAGTCCATTATTTATACCTGGTACCAGCTTTGAAGTAGGAGAACGTTATTAAGTTTTCCACATAGGTGTTTGGAATGTCCTGCCTCCCTGCCCTGCCACTAGCTTGACTGGGGTCACAAAAGACTAGTTTCAAACTCTTTGTGAGTGTGCCTAGGCAGAGCCTTTGTCATGGAAAATGTGTGATAGGTGACAGCTCGTCCCCCTCATCAAGTCAGAGATGAACCATTCTGCCAACACCTATCTTTTCTTTGTCTCGCTGTCTGGGTGCAATAAACAAATATCAACTGCCAGCTATACATAGTCATGTGACTCAGGAAACAGGCTGCACAAACCAATTGGTAGGGACAAGAAACTGCCAACTTTCTAATAGTGGTATTTTCAGTATTGTGACTTATAATCAAGCTTTGCCAATAAAGAGGGTTTTAAATTATAATTCTTTAGACACCAAACTCAACATTCCTACAAGCTCCCGATTGTAAGTTATCACTTATTAAATGTAATAGGTTAGCCCAATGTTATCCTATGGGTTAGGTAGCCCTTTCATTAGTGAAAAACTAATTTAAGAGTTTTTCCCTACCACGACATGTAACTGTTAAAAGTACTTTTTAAATAGACTGTATCCTGCCGTAGGGGTTGTGTAGGGCCTACCCAAGAGTCACATGTATGTGTTGAAAATGAATGTTTAGGCCTGGCAAGAGGTTTACTTTGCCAAGTTGAAATGACAGTTTAATGCTGCACATACAGGCTGCCATGACAGGTCTGAGACAGGTTTAAAAGACTACTTAAGTGGATGGCTGTGAAGGCTATAAGGACAAGAGGAATTGCACCATATGTAGATGACAGAGGATTCTTTATTAAGTTGAAGGAACTTCAGCCACAGCCATCCAGGACAGGTTGCCACTCAAACTACCTTCACAATATTGCCTTCAACCATAAACATTCCAAACTTAACATACCACTCAAGAGAACAATAGGTGAGCATTTGGAGCAAACCATTAGTAGAATAATCTACATCATGAACATACAAATCAGTTATAATACCCCATACCCTACCCATTAACAAACAAACAAAACCAGGCAACCCAGCAAACTGAAAAAAGGAAAATCTCAGTTCACAACAACAATTCTATTGAAATTCCAAATACATCCTTCTTCCATTCTGGCAGCCCCCCAAATAACTTTTGTTACTCTCTGAGGTTTACTATAGTGTGAAACACTGATTATTTTTCCTGGCAGTTTGATTTTTACTAAGTCACTCACAATGATAGAAAAAGGCGAAGAACACACTCTATAGAAGTGTTTATGTTTCTTGAATAACACAAATAGACTCACTCCTATTGTACAATGGGGAGAAAACCTATATTTCTCAATTCTTTTTTTCACTGAATGAATCCAAATATCCCACACTGCTTTGCAATTTATATGGTCTCTTTAAGTGACCTTTTAAACCTCTCAACTATGAAATTGGTTTCTGGCTGGTATAAGGCACTTCTTATGCCTCTAATTCAGCATTCCTACTAGCTCCCAATTGAAAATTATCACTTGCTAAATGTAATACGTTAACCCAATGTTATGCTACAGGAGAGGTAGGCCTTGGAGTAGTGAAAAACAAATTTAAGCATTTTTTCTACCATGACATGCAAAAGCTAAAAGTACATGTCAAACTTTTTAAATATACTGCACCCTGCCCTGTGAGCTGTTTAAGGCTGTCCTAGAGGTTACTTATATGTATTAAAAAGGAAAACAGAAGATTTAGGATAGGCAAAAGGTTTACTTTTCCTGGTTGAGTAGACAGTTTAAAACTGAACAACCAGGCTGCACTGGCAGGCCTGAGACAGGTTTAAAAGTCTACTTAAGTCTGTGGCATGATCAGTGCTGTAGGCCCACTAGTAGCATTTAATTTAAAGTCCGGGGTACATGTAGGACCACTTTACCAGGGACTAACAAGTAAATTAAATGTGCCAATTTCACCATGGTTAAAGTAGAGGGCACAAACACCTTAGCTCTGGTTAGCAATGGTAAAGTGTGCAGAGTCCTAAACGCCAACAAACATGGGTTCAGAAAACAGGAGGGTAAAGACAAAAGGTTTGAGGATGACCCTGCAGGAAGGGCCAAGTCTAACAATAAAACATAATCCATATATATAGGTTTATATTAATAAAGATGCATAGAGGGCCTTGGGTTCCTCTTCTTTTTCCACTGGTATGTCTGAGTGTCATTTATACTCATCTTCTATGCTTAATAGCGTAAAGCATGGTGCATTGGCTCCATGCACATCAGTAATTGGCTCTCTTACCCTATGTAGGATGGCAGCTTCTGATCACGCAGCCACATCCACCTGAAAATTAATGTGCTTCAGTGTAAAGGCTGGTCGGTCACTTATTTAGGACCTGACTTAGATGTTGGAGGTATTACCACAAATCCACTATCACCACAAAAACACTGTCAAGTTGACAGTGTTCCACCCATTGTGTGTATTTATATGTTACAGTCCTGTAGGTGGTGTACTGTCGGCATATTGCTGATGAAGGGAGAGCATTGTGGGAGCCATAGTACACTGTACAATAGCAGTGGCTATGTCATAAAGGTAAGTGAAACACACACAGTACTTTAGACATATGTGTCCATCTGCACAACACACACACTATTATCCATTGCCATCCCACCACAACACAAAATATATATGCAGAAAACACACAGTGCCATACATCTATGACACAACACACACACACTGTTAATACTGCACACTCATACACACATATACAACTCAACCACAACAATTAACACAATGACACACCCATCTATAAAAAACACCCACACACAAAAGCACAATTGCACACATCACAACGAGCACCACACAGCAGTAACACACACCTGAATGGTGCACACAACCCAGAACACACAACACACATCAGACCCACATACATGTGGCACACATACAGACACAACCACATCATCCACTCCAGCTCCCTCCACCTCTACCAGCCAATCCAGTCCCACATGTACATTCACGTACTGACTCACTTATACAACTGGACACACAATACAGCAGGTACAGATTCATTGCAATGGGCACACATGGACATGGTGACAAGCGTGATGCCACCATTATTGTGATGCCGGCATTAATTTGGCAATGATTACTGACACCACAATAACAATTGTGTATGTGTGTGATATGTGTCGTGTACCAGTGTGTCCCCATCAATCGCTGACACCAATGTTTTCCTGACACATGCATGTCAGAGGTATTTTAAGAAAAATACCTGTGTTATGTTTATCTCTGCAGAGGTCCTGAGCTCGTGTGCAGTGCCCACACAACGTACACAGTACATGCAGTACCCCTACCTTCGAGTCCAGCGACGGCTGTGTTGTGTGTCCTCCATAGTCCAGTGCCAGCAGCGACGGCAGTTGATGTCCAGTCAGGTCTAGTTCAACACAGAAGCCAAAACATGGCAAAAGGTAGGTTTTGTGCCCCTTCCCTCTGCCAATTCAGATGTAGAGACTGGGATGTTACAGTTAGCTTGGTGGTAAGGCATATCCAAATCTGCTAGGCGGTAAAGGTGGCTGGAGTCCCAGCGGCAGCCCCTATTCCCAATGCTGCCATTGAGGTGGCTGGAGATTCTAACATCTAAATGGGGTGGGCAGACAGCCAAGGCAGCAAACAGGTTTTTAAATGGAAAACCAGCGGCAGGACCATTACCGCCAAGATCTAAATTAGGCTCCAAGTTTTTAGTTTTCTGCTTTTGTAGCTCCCATTCCGTGTCTTTCCTTTTTCCTGTTTTTAATTTTTTTTTTCTTTAAAGGATACTAAAGCTCTCTAGGCAGTGATAACCTATTGCTCATTTCATTTGCGGTGGCCCACATCCCATCTGGCCACTTCCTCCAAACCATACAATCATGAGCGAATGCTGTTATTCATAATATATCATTGTGTCACCATTCCAAGATGGCCAACACTTTGGTTCTAAATGTGGCAGCCATGCTAGAACTTTAAACCACAATCGATTATGTACAGTACTACAGCAAGATTGACATATGTATGGCAAAGTGGTGCAGTGCAGTAAGTCACCTTGCTGTGCTGCGTCACTGGGAAAGGACAGGAATCCACTGTATTTTAGGCAAACTACACATTTTGCTATTTCCCCCTGCGCTGGCACACAATGGACTGCCTAGCGCCAACGCTGGCACCCTTGCACAATGGTGGCATGTTCCTTCATCTATCTATGCCGCAGAATGCAGCACACACAGAAAGAGGAAATAACAAGGAGAAATATCTTTATTGGGGAAGTGTATCTTTTTGGCGAATTCCCAGGTTTACCAAGTTTGGTATATCTGGGAATATGTAAAAAAACATGCGAATTGCCTGGGAACACCCATGTGTCGCCCATGGAATGCCTCCCTTGCGCAGAGTAATGTGTTGCATTACTCCAGAGTTTTGAAAAAAACATTCAAAGCCATGAAAAGTGGTTTCGCGTGGCTTAAAAAACCTGACTTAGAGGTTTGTGTCACGCATGCACCACGTTACGTGGTGCAAGCATGATGCAAACTTCTCATAATATGCCCCCTAGTTACTTAGCAGGAAGCATATGCCTGCTTTGTTTAGACTGCAGGATGTTTGTGTTTTGTTGTGGTTGTGTAAGAGGGTAAATGTGAGAATGAGTCAGTGGATGGATGAATAAATGCATGAATGCAAAGATGAGAGACATGATGCATTTATATTGCCTTATTGAGTGCCTAACTCCATCAATGACACAAAAGGCACTTTTGTTTATAAGCCGTTGGCATTGCCAATCCCTGTTACTAAACTTGGTATTTGGTTCACGCACATGTTATGTAAGCATCCAAATGTCCAGTGACTGACTTGGGATTGTGGGACATTTCATTATATGCAGTAAATATAATCATGCTGCATGAACGCTAATTAGTTTCCCTGACTACTATTTATTACAGCATTTGGTTGTTAGGTTATGCCATGGGCTTCCCTGTCATGATTTTAAAACTATAAATAATCCTGTAAATGTCCAAGTTTTGTCAAACTCCTTCCAGGTGTGCGTGAAAAACACCTTATAAAATCGGGGTGTTTTATGCAGAGTAAAATATGGGAAGTCTATATTCCTCCAAAATGTGTACATTCATAAAATATCAAACTTGATAAACCCAACGTTGCAGACTGAATTGCTTCAAGGAGCTTCTGCATTGACGGAATAGAATGGGATTTAATAAGGAATAAAAAGCATAATTCCACAGCAACTGGTATATGAGAATGCAAATCAGCGAATGCTTTTTTTGGCAAAAGATGTAAGGTTTGAGGTTGTGCTGCATCTTTACATACCAGATATTTTATGCAGGAAACGTGCGGGACCCATTTGTAGCTGGTCAAGTTTCTAGTGCTATGCACCCTAATCACTTGTTTTCCCAAAGGCTCACATGAGCACAGGTCTTAGTAATGTTCACTGGAATGTAAAACTCAAAAAAGGACAGGAGGTCACACAAAAAGACACATTTCTGGCTCAGATTATACATGATACACAGGATAACGTTTTGTAAAACGGGGAAAGGCATATGCTTCTTGTGCCACAGGAGTGCTATAACTTTGTGCCATATAACATGTTGTGTGCACTTTTGCGGATTTTACAAGTTACCAATAGACATTCAACAATAAATTCCATTATTGTGGCAGGTTCTGTAACTTTATATGCCGAATGTTTTACCAGCTCTCTATGTGTTTCCTCCGGAGTCGATCCGTTTTGTGGATGACATCTGACCCATGCCATGTGCCTTCTAAAACATATTATTATCTGCATTGTAAACTCACTGTTAGAAGAAAGTTTACAGTGCCCAATTTCTATGTTACTTAGGTGCTAGGAGAGAAACACGTGTAAGAAAGGAAATAAACGGACCAAATATGCTGTATATTTATTTAATGCAACTGCAAAATTCACCCAAAAATCATTTAGGGACAGATTTAATAATCTTTCACACAAAGCAAAGCAGAAAGGAATCTTTCTCAGCTGCATTGCATGAAAGGGAGAGAGCATAAATGAGTGATATCTGCTAAGATATGGCCCACTTCTCTTTCTCAGCTCTGGCACACTGTGTTCTGCCTAGCGCCAACGCAGCACCACCATGGTGCGAGGGTGACTGCTTTATGCGCAGGATTGTTTTTGTGCAGGAAGGCATAACTTCCTGCCCAAAAACAATCCTTAGAAGCACATTTCTCTTTTTATGTGTGCTGCAGAATGCATCACTCTTAGAAAGAGGAAGTATACTATTAAAGACATTTCTCCTCATTACTCCTCCAAGGAGCAGGAACACCACTTTGGCACAAAACGAGGTTTACAAGTCTTCGTAAATCTGGGTTTGCTTCAAAATACATGGATGGATGCACAGGAATATCGATGCTCCACCCATGTAGTGCCTACCCAATGCAAGGTAACACAAGGCTGCGCTATGAGCTGCCTGAAGAAGAAGCTAGAGAAGGTTGAAAAGGATGGAAGAGATGCTGTCAAATGTGCTTGCTATGCAAGCCACTCTAGCAGCTGAGTACAAGATAGCTTTGATTGGATCAAGTGTGAAAGGGTGGTTCCAATAAATAAGGCCTTGTTGCTGTCTAAGATACAGATGAGAGCTCCAGGTGGGGACATAAATGAACAAAGGAAGGAGAGGTACAAGCAAAAAAACTTTCAGCAGGGACACGGGGGGGTCTCTTAGTCAATAAAGAAAGAAGATATAACATAGAGGTGGGATGCAAAAGCTCTGACAGAATATTTAAGCTTCTTTTTCACACCACACCCAACTTTTATTGAGCTGCTATACCCGAGTAACACTCCCCGAACATATAAAAGAATTCTATGGAAAGGCGGACCATAAATTAAAAATATGTGGGAGTGATTGAGGGGGATATCAAACAATTATGGTAGAATGGTCACCAGCACATTACTTGAGTTGGTGACTTTCCCTCAAGGATGAAAAGTACTAGAACCCTTCCGGATGACTAATATGGAGGAAAATATAGTATCTACCAGACGAAGCATTATTAAACGTTGGTAACTCATTCTTTGTCCTTTGTACGGGTTAATCTTTAGAGACATTTGACCATCTTACTTGGATCACTCCCAATCTCCTCACACTAAGAAAACATGTAGCGTTTAATTTTTAACATGATGAGGTGTAGATGTCTGTCATAACTATGATTCACTTCTTGATTTGCTTCAAGTCAGGTTGTAACTGTTGTAAAACTTTTTTCTACCCAGTAGACAGTCAGGGTATACATTCTTTGTAATTCACATGAATATTTTTGGATAATTTAGATTTGAATAACTCATTAGTATATGTCTGTAAAAATCAAACAAAATTTCAAGTGCAACATTTTGGGCCAGATTTACTAAAAAGTGGCACCGCGTGGTGCTGGGCCACAATTGGCAGCGCCGCACTGCATCACTTAAGAAACGCAGGGATGTGCCATATTTCTTGTAAGATGGTGCACCCCTGAGTTTCCCCCTGCGCTGCTGCTAAATGGGGGTGCCTAGCACCAACGCTGGCATCCTTGAACCATCATACAAGGATGTCTGCGTTTAGGAGTTTGATTGTTTATGTGCAGGAAGGAGTCCCTTCTTGCACTTAAACAATCACCAATGGCGATTTGGCACTTCTGTGTGTGCTGCAGAACGTAGCACACACTGAAGTACCAAAGCATCATTTTGAAATGATTGTTTATGTGAGGGAATGGACACGAGTGCCATCGAGTTTATTTGTTCATATTTGGGCATTTTTCTAAAGGTAAATTTGCCCATAAAGGTAAGTTTACAGCCGAGTTTACATTTTGACTGCCAGGAAATCTCAAAGGGATTCCTGGCAAGTGTAAATGGTTTTAAGTATGTGGGCTTCGGCGCAATGATTGTGGAATCTGCACTCAAAAATCTCACTCATGGTGTTGGAAGAGGGCGTTCTATGGCATGGTTTACTTTGGAAATTTGTAAACACACAAATATGTTAATTTGCCAGAAGTCTCAAACTCCTCAACATCTTCTTTCCACTCTGAAAATAGTTGTGAGTTTAATGCACTACAGGGCTGGAGTAACCCCCACACTTCCCTCGCCCTTCTAGGATGTGGAAAGGGAACTAATCACCCCTTAATCTGATGAAAGCAGAAGGAAAGGGATTTCTCTTCGGAGAAAAATACTATTCTTGTAGACAACAAAGAATGGAAAATAACCATTTGCAAAGAAACTCCTCTTACCCTGTGCAGACATCTTTGCTATGGAGAACTATGCACACCAGGAATAAAAAGTCACCCAACCTTCCCATTAGTCTACCTGGAAACCTACACCTGGTGCAGTTATCCAGGCATACTATTGGGAATACTGCTGAAAAGGAAATTGAAAGTAAATGTAAAAATATGGAGGAGGCGAAACACCAGGCCCATACTTTTATGTTTACCTTTATGAACAGAGTTTCGTTGTGTTTATGAAGTGAATCAAATTTAATTTTACTGTAGTTTATGGTTGTACAATGATATCAAATTCTGCATTAGACGGTTAGTCCTTGCCTCACCATAAATTGAATTGTTCCGTATATGTCAGTTTTTTAATGTCATAAATTTCAATACTCTGCCTATGACTATTAATGCAATGGTTATTCTACTTACTAAAATCTTTATTTCAAGGTTAGCAATGAAAGCATCTAGTCAAGTTTATTCCAGAAATCAAGCCTTGTTGTCTGAAGGATTCACCACATTTTGACAAATGTAAATCATATTAAAGTGAATGTCACTTTCAATATCATCTAGAAAAGTGCATTTCTTCCCACAAACGTTTTCTGCGGAGCAAACCAAAACATACCAGTGAAAAATGTCTCCGTGAAAATAATGAGATGGAAAATGTGATTTTTTTATATATTTGTAAAATGTATTTTCTTGCTGTCCAATAGTGCCATCTATTGCCGTACATGTATTCGAAAAAAAACAAAATATGTTTTCATTAATGGTGCTCAAAATACGATGAAAAGCTCCCATTTTATGACTCTTTGCCGTTTTGAAGTTCCTGGCATAGCTTAGTCTTAAAAGAATACTTTAAAATGTAAATTTTAACACTCTCTGGCTGGCAAAGAAAAACGTAAGAGTGGCCCCTTACAGACACTGATGGGCCTGTATTACGCTGCATCGCCTTCATCACCTCTATATTCCTGAATTGTTGTGGAATCCCATGGCTTTCAGCATGCCAGGTGGGGTGAGACTGCCTCACAGGAGGACACACGATTTCTTTGGTGCCCTGCTTGGGTAGGGCAGTGAAGAATCTGGAGGTACTCCATTGGTGGTGGTGAATAAGCCATGCTATTCAAATCTGTTCTAGTTGTGATACATGGTTCCCTTTATGAAATAATTTTCATGTGCCTCTGCGTATTTGCATCAGTTTATGAAAACAGAGAATATTTTAATATACAAAATGACACATAAATGGCAAAAATCCAATAAGAAGAACCTCAGATATGAATTTTTAATGTTTGAATTGGATTTTAGCACCACAAATCACACACCACATTCTGCAGGTAAGTGGTGTTGTTAGACCAGGACAAGGGTAAGGTTTGAGGCAGACTTCAATGGAGTGTGGGTTAGATTCAAGACCCAAGTAGGTCCCAGTCAAAGAGTTACCTTCCAGACCAGCAAGTTGGATCTGACTGATGATTTGACGATGTCAACAGCTTTGGCTTGATGATGGTCCATGTCTAACGTTGGCAAAAAGTTTCTAAGTCCCAGCTTTTGCAGTTTGGGCAGGAGGAATACATTCTTCACCAGCTAAGGGTTCAGGACCTGTGGAACAGCACTTGGGGTCAGGACTCCCTCCAACAGAAGCCACCAGCAAGGTCCAGGGCAGATCCACTTGGATGTGGTCAGCTCAGATCTTCAGGAAAGTGTCTTTCTTGCAGCTTTTCTGTTCCCGTAGCTTAACAGGAGGTCAGGTTTTTGACCTGGGAACATGTTGCAGTAGGTACAGCCCTTAGGGTTGTCCTCACAGGTCACAACAGCAGATGCAGTCCTTCTTCTGTCTTCCACAGGTCCAGAGGTGCCCTGGAGAGTATAATGGGATGCCACATATATGTCCAGTGTCAGCCTGTGGGGGGAGAAGGAACTGCTGGTCACTGCCTACCCGGGGTGACTCTACCCACTTTTGTAGCATACCTTGTGTGCTTTACTGTAAACTATCCCACAGTGCTCTGCTCTACCTAAACACAACATGGTGGCACCTTTCTTCCCCTGTGCAAAGCTGCCTGCGCCCACTGAGAGGGCAGATTTGGTGCAGGCATGTAAATCCTAACTTTCTAAAACTGTCATTTAAAAAAAATCTAAACATGAGAACCAACTTGATCATTAAGTTGTAGTTTTAATTACTATTAAAATGAGTACCTTTCTATACCTACTCCAAAACTGAAGCTAAGCATTATAAGGTGATATAATGTGACTCAGCGTTTCCTATGGAAGTGCCAGCCTTGCTACAGTAAAAAATGACTCTTGAGGTTTTTCACTGCCCGGTCATTTAAAACATAAAATACACATGGCCAACTTTTTTCAATATCATGCACTATGCACTATGGGCACTTAGGTGTGACTTGTAAATAATCAAAAAGAAGGTTTAGCCCTGGTAAAATGTTTATTGTGTCAGCTCAAATTGTAGTTTTAAAGGGGCCTACACAGGCTGCAGAGGTGGGCCTGGAGACATGTCTTGCAGTGTCACTTTATTAGTGGCACAGTATGTGCTGCAGCCCACTAGTGACTCACAGGGCTTGGGTACGCTTTGTACCATGTACTAGGAAAGTATAGGTAAGTTGTAATTCCCATTTAAGTGTATACCAATTCAACATATATTAAGGGATGGCAGCACATACACAGGGCACTGGATAGCAGGGTTCCAGTATGCAGAGTAAATTAACAGCAATATAATCTAGCAAAAAGTGGAAGTGACCTCACAAAAGGGGGCATTTTACTACAACGCTATAATCAAGACAGACTTTTAACTCACCCTCTTACTTTGGAACAAAAACAAGTGAGCAGAGGCAAATGACAGTGAAGATCAAATTAATCAATTAGCTAAATTGTTTGGGGCACGCCTATCCGGCTAGTGCTTGGGAAGGGTGATTCTTTCACCACATATAAAACAACCACCTTGACAGTAATCTCACTTCAATTGCACTGTTATAGATATCCACTCAATAATAAGGTTACACAAGGTTAACCATGGCATTCCCAAAATTTCCTTGAACTGAGGTGTACCCATTAAGTCATTGTGAATCTTTTCACAATAAGTTCGAAACAAACCAAAAACATTGTGTATATAAATTTGTATTGGATCTGAATATAAAATGGTACTATCCACTGCTTTGGCTTCTTCTTGAACCATATTCTTTAAAAGTATCCTTAACATTTGAGCAAACTTAGGGGCATATTTATACTCCATCTGCGCCGATTGTGCGTCAAAATGTTTGACGCACAATCAGCGCAAACGTTGCCCCGTATTTAAACTTTGACGCCTGAGCCCGCGGACGACAAAATTCCTCCATGTGTGTCATTTTTTGGATGCGGCAACCCGCCTTGCGTTAATTATATGCAAGGTAGTCGTTCTCGTCCAATAAATGGCTTAAACGGCCGTGCGTCGTATTTATGCTTTCGGGCAAAAATGACGCACGGCCGGGAGGCGGAGCCAGAAAATGGCGCACAGCCCGATTTGCGTCAAAAATTAACACCTGGGTCAGGGCAGGCGTTAAAATAGGGCACACACACCTGTATTTAATCAGAACACACAGAACAAACAGCAGAGCAGCAGAGCAGCAACAGGTAGACATGGAGGTGATTCTAATCAAGCATGCACGCAGACGCAGAGCCCAGCACCAACAACAGCAGCTACAACAACACCAGCAGGGACCCCAAAGGCAGCGCAGAAGGCAGGAGAGGATATTCCGCCCAAGAACAACCCTTCAGGGCCTCAGGGAACACGACATCATACAGAGGTACTGGTTGAACTGGCAGGCCATTCAGCAGCTGCTGCGAAACATTGAACAGCCGTTGGCCCCCACTTTGGTGACACCCTGCACCATCCCAACAGAAACAAAGCTGCTTGCCGTACTTCATATGCTGGCAAGTGGCTCTTTTCAAACAACTGGCGCCCTGGTTGGCGGAATATCACAACCATCATTCTCCACCTTTTTGCCCAAAGTACTGGACGCCATCATTCGACTGACACCCCGCCACATCTGCTTCCCTAACACACTGCAGAAGCAGGGGTTCTACCTCATTAGTGGCTTCCCACACGTCCTTGGTGCAATCGACTGCACACATGTACGCCTTGTGCCACCTGCTGCAACTGAACACCTCTACCGCAACAGGAAGCACACACATTCCATCAACGTGCAGGCCATAGTCGATCACCAAGGATTGATCACCAACATCGTTGCTAAATATCCTGGGAGTGTACATGACTCATACATCTTCCGTCACTGCACCATCAATCAACACTTCCAGGATGGACGGTATGGCAATGGACTACTTGTTGGTAAGTAAAAAAACCTACATATATATACACTGCACAGCAACCCTCTAGGACACACAACACATACACCACAACAGCAAAATGTCAACAGGAACACACTGAGGTCGTGACATCGCTAGCCATGTTTCTTAAGTCACCATTGAACCTGTCACACATCGGAATTTACTGTACAGCCTAATGTGAAGACGTCAATGAGTGTGGTTGCCTAAATGTCACCTTGCAAATTGTAAGTGTCCCAATGACCTTTACATTAATACATTGTGTAGAAATGAGTCCAGTAGATGTTTGTATCAGGATACTCTTTATTAAGTCCAGGATAGTTATCTCATCCACAAAGATTGGTCCAACAGCTCTCATCACATCTTCCTCCTTCCATCTCCCTTCCAGTCTGCCTCAGACTAGAATCCCAAGACCCTAACATTCCCAGAACAAGAGACATTCCATAACAAGAGATGGAAGGGGTGCATACATTGTATATGAAGATACCACACACCTTCCCCCCAAAGAAATAAAGAATACAGAAAACAAACCGAATACATGAAACTATATACATATTCATAATAATACAAAACAAAACTACATTAAGAAAACAACTTGGAACAAGAATAAGGATTACATTAGGAAAAATCAAGCAATTTTTTTTTTCGAAATAACAACACGACTGAGATTCCAAATTCTCCCATCGCTAACTTTTACAGCATTTTTGAACAATTTAATTACTCTGAACGGGCCCCAGAACTTGCTCCCACTTTTGCCTAAAATAGGTTTCTTGACCAAAACGTTGTCTACAATCTCAACCTTCATAGCACATGCACGTTTTGTTTTATCAAAATATTCTTTCCTCTTTTCCACAGATTTCTTTTCATACATCCTTCCACGCTCATCTTGAGACCAAGAGACAGCTTTATCCTTATCCCCAGTGACCCAACCAGGAACAAGCATAGTATTAGCCTTTCTACCTCTGAACAACTCAAAAGGAACAGCTCCTGTGGATGAATGTGGAGTAAAGCGGTAAGCTATCAGAAATTTCTTTAAGCCTTCTTTCCAACATCTTCCTGCTGCCACTTCCAACTGCACACACTCCTTTACGCACTTGTTGAATCTCTCAACAATACCATTCCCTTCGGGATGATACAGCAAGCATAACTTGTGTTTAATCCCCAACTTCTTTAGATAATCTTCCATTTCTTTGGATACAAATTGCGGACCATTGTCTGTTAGCATAGCATTGGGGAAACCTTCTCGAGCAAAAATTTCTTCGAGCAAACTAATTATCCTTTTGGTCTCGACACTATTGAGTAAACCAATTTCCACCCACCTAGAAAATTGATCAACCAAAACTAAGACATAACTATTCCCTCCTTTACTATAGATGGGTCCCGCAATATCCATGGCCACAACATCCCACGGTCTGTTTGACGGACTCCTTATACCCATCGAAGGCACTCTCATTTTATAGATCTTATCGCTGTTGCAACAGTCAGGACAATCCCTGATCAGTCTTTCTATACTTAAATCCATACCTGGCCACCAATAGTTCATACGAATCCTAGCTTTGGTTTTACTAATGCCCTGATGTCCAGTATGTCCTAGTTGAATGACTTTCTCAATCAAAGAACTTGGTACCACTAACCTTCCCCCTCGAAACAATAATTCTTCAGAAACAGACAATTCATCTTTTACCTTCCAAAATCCCTTCAAAACCTCAGAATTTCTTAAACTTTCAAAATTCCACTTGTTCTTAAGGAAACCACACACACTCTGTAGAATTGGATCATTGGCAACCGCCTGCACCCATTCATCCTGACCAATAACTCCTTCTGTAACACTACACACACTGAAATTTTCTTCTTGCTTATTACCCTTATCTTCCTCTGAAATTGATGTAAGTCTGGACAAGCAATCAGCAGTGTTATTGTACGCCCCAGGAACATAAAACATTCTGAAATTGAAATCCTGAAGATTAACAACCCACCTACTTATTCTGGAAGAAATTTGATCGAGCCCTTTTCTCACGAAAACTTCAATCAACGGTTTGTGATCAGTATAGACATGGAAGAGTCTTCCCCACACAAAATTCTTGAATTTGTTAATAACCCAAGAAACTCCTAGTGCTTCTTTTTCAATAGTAGAGTAGTTCACCTCTGAACCTCTCAAAGTTCGTGAACAGTACACAACAGGCTTCCACTCATCCCTTTCTCCTTTCTGTAAAAGGACACCTCCCAAACCTCTAGTGCTTGCATCTGTCATAATGACACACAAGTCATTAGGATTGAAAGATTTTAAACAACTCACATTGGATAATTCATTTTTAACAACTTTAAACTCACTCTCACACTTCTCACTCCATATATATTCTACACCCTTTTTTAGCAACTTACGCATATTATCAGTCTTGGAAGCAAGATTAGGAAGAAACTTTCCATGAAATTCAACCATACCAAAGAAAGCTTTCAACTCTTCTTTGTTCTCTGGTGAGTGTAGATTCAAGATATTCTCAATCAGGTCCCGTTTTGGGTACAACCCAGAAGAAGTAATTTTATGTCCCAAATATTCTATTTCCTCTTTACCAAAATGACACTTACTAAGCTTCAATGTAAGTCCATGATCCCTCAAGATACTCAAAACCTTTTTAACTCTCTTTTCATGTTCCTCCTTAGTTCATCCAAAAACCAGGAAATCATCCTGAAAATATCTTACACCTTCCTCAGAACCAAACAAATCATGCATTAATCGCTGAAATACCGAAGCAGCCGATACTAGCCCAAAAGGCATCCTAACAAACCTAAATGTTCCAAAAGGTGTGATAAATGTGGTGAGGTCCCTCGAATCTACATGGAGCATCACTTGATGATAGGCCGAAGACAAATCTAGAGTGCTGAAATACTTAGCCCCATGCAACAAAGACACCATTTCCGTGATATTAGGAAGAGGAAACAGATCACTCACAACAGCCTTGTTGAGATTCCTCAGGTCAACGCAGAGTCTGATCTCACCAGAGGATTTGCATGCGACAACTATGGGAGAGACCCATTCTGAGGCTTCAACCGGTTCTATGATGCCACTCTGACATAACTTGTGCAATTCTTTCTCTACATCATCTCTCACCGATATAGGTATAGGTCGTACTTTACACGCTACTGGTACAGCATTTTCTTTGAGTTTGATACAATGTACATATTTAGTGAGACACCCCAATGAGTCTTTGAACACATCATTGAATTCATGTACAAAGTTTGGTATACCCTTCTCATAGACATCAGCAGAAGTTTCACCCACAGTATTAACACTTTTCATAAAATCATTCCTCAGCAATACAGGTGTTGGATTGTTTGGATCCAAAATAACTTTGAGATCCTTCTGATGTGGCCAGCTTAAGACACTCTGGGGGTGATTCTAACTTCGGCGGGCGGCGGAGGCCGCCCGCCAAAGTTCCCCCACCAAAATACCGCTCCGCGGTCGAAAGACCGCTGAGGGTATTTTGGGATTTGCCCTGGGCTGGCGGGCGGCCGCCAAAAGGCCGCCCGCCAGCCCAGGGCAAATCAACCTTCCCACGAGGACGCCGGCTCAGAATTGAGCCGGCGTAGTGGGAAGGTGCGACGGGTGCAGTGGCACCCGTTGCGTATTTCAGTGTCTGCATAGCAGACACTGAAATACTTTGTGGGGCCCTCTTACGGGGGCCCCTGCAGTGCCCATGCCATTGGCATGGGCACTGCAGGGGCCCCCAGGGGCCCCGCGGCACCCCCTACCGCCATCCTGTCTCCCGCCAGGAACAGGATGGCGGTAAGGGGTGTCCGCGCTCCGCCGCCATGGAGGATTCTGCAGGGCAGCGGGAAACCGGCGGGAAACCGGCGGGAGACCGCCGGTTTCCCGCATCTGACCGCGGCCGAACCGCCGCGGTCAGAATGCCCTGTGGGGCACCGCCGGTCTGTCGGCGGTGCTCCCGCCGACCCTGGCCCCGGCGGTCTCTGACCGCCGGGGTCAGAATGACCCCCTATCTCCTTTTACCGGAACATAAATTTTCCCCACCGTCGAATTAGATTTGAAGGTAATCACAGATTCAAAGTACCCCCTTAACTCTATAGCTTGACCACCATAACCCCCCGGAACTACATCAGGGTCTTTCAATTTCACACTTTGACTCAAATATTCCTCAAACATTTCATTAGAGATCAAAGTTAGCCATGCTCCTGAGTCA
The DNA here is from genome assembly GCF_031143425.1 of Pleurodeles waltl. NCBI lineage: Eukaryota > Metazoa > Chordata > Amphibia > Caudata > Salamandridae > Pleurodeles > Pleurodeles waltl. The sequence continues at coordinate 861,152,884 of NC_090443.1, forward strand.
AAAAGCACTTCACATTTAATACCAGCGATGGTCACAATGTCTTTGGGATATTTTTTCTTTGCACCTTGCTCATCCACCATCAAAATACAATCTTGTACCATTTTGACAGAAGAAGAAAATGAATCCTTTTGTGACCTGCAGCATTTCGCAAAATGGACACGTTTCCCACACAATTTGCAAACCGCACTAATGGCAGGACACTTCTTATACGATGCAAAGTGTCCCAAATTTCCACACCGAAAGCACTTAGGGGGCCATTCTGACCCTGGCGGTCGGTGAAAAAGCGGCGGCCAACCCGCAAACAGGCCGACGGTCAAAAAAATGGAATTCTAACCCTGGCGGGAACCGCCAACACAGGCCGCCACTTTAACACTCCGACCGCCACGGCGGGACCGACAAACAGCGTGGCGGTCACCGCCAACAGGCAGGCGGCAGACAATGTACCGCCCACCCTATCACAACTCACCAATCCGCCACCTTTTCCGGGGCGGGAGCCCCGCCGATAAAAACACGGCGGAAACAGACTACGAACGGGAAAACGCTCACCTCTACACACTCCACGAGGAAGGAGGACAGCATGGAGCCCGAATTACACATCCTACCAGCTATTGTTTACCTGCTCATCTACCAGGAGTACGAACGCCGGCGCAGACGACAACGGTGAGTACTGCACCTACGACATAGGCGAGGGGGGAGGAGGAAAGCTTACGGGCACACACATGCGCCATACACCCACCCCCCCACCACAAATACCTACACCCCAATGCCGAGCAACAAGTCAGAGTGACACCACACAAACCCCCCGGAATAATGCAAAGACACAACTTAAATGATCTATAAAATATATGTATAAATAGCTCCATTGAAGGAATGGCAAATATGCCATATAAAAGATACAAAAATAAGGAATGAACATAGGCAACAATATATCCTTGGTCAAAAAGTCCAGCACATTCCGTCAAAGTTCCATAGTCCGTGGGCCAATGTGCACAAACACATGGGCAAAGCCCACACAGGAGACCAGATACCATTGGAGAGAACACTGCAGGAGCATCAGATGTTAAAACTACAGGCACCTCAGGGAGAAGGGAAGGGGGGCACCTCAGCCACATGAGTCCACGACGCCAGATCCACGAGGGGCCTCCATGCCCACTGTCCCATCCTGGGGAGTGCAAAGCCACAGTCTCACAAGTCCCTACAGTGGGAGGCTTGCCCACTGTACCATCCTGGGGAGTGCAAAGCCACAGTCTCACAAGTCCCTACAGTGGGAGGCTTGCCCACTGGACCATCCTGGGGAGTGCAAAGCCACAGTCTCTCAAGTGTCTACAGTGGGAGGCTTGCCCACTGGACCATCCTGGGGAGTGCAAAGCCACAGTCCATCAGATGGATTACCGACTCCACTGTTATTGGAGGAGGCATGGTGCCCAGAGTGCTTCCTGAAGCCCTGCTCGACACAGAACCGGCACTGTCAATGGGCCAGCGGTGCTTGAGATGAAGGGCCCAGCGGAGCGGTGCTTGACAGGAAGGGCCCAGCGGAGCGGTGCTTGAGATGAAGGGCCCAGCGGAGCGGTGCTTGAGACGGCGGGGCCCACCGGAGCAGTGCTTGAGACGGCGGGGCCCAGCGGAGCGGTGCTTGAGATGAAGGGCCCAGCGGAGCGGTGCTTGAGACGGCGGGCCCAGCGGAGCGGTGCTTGAGATGAAGGGCCCAGCAGAGCGGTGCTTGAGATGAAGGGCCCAGCGGAGCGGTGCTTGAGACGGCGGAGCCCAGCGGTGCGGTGCTTGAGATGAAGGGCCCAGCGGAGCGGTGCTTGAGACGGCGGGGCCCAGCGGAGCGGTGCTTGAGATGAAGGGCCCAGCGGAGCGGTGCTTGAGATGAAGGGCCCAGCGGAGCGGTGCTTGAGACAGCGGGGCCCAGCGGTGCAGTGCTTGAGATGAAGGGCCCAGCGGAGCGGTGCTTGACAGGAAGGGCCCAGCGGAGCGGTGCTTGACAGGAAGGGCCCAGCAGAGCGGTGCTTGAGATGAAGGGCCCAGTGGAGCGGTGCTTGACAGGAAGGGCCCAGCGGAGCGGTGCTTGAGATGAAGGGCCCAGCGGAGCGGTGCTTGAGATGAAGGGCCCAGCGGAGCGGTGCTTGACAGGAAGGGCCCAGCGGAGTGGTGCTTGAGATGAAGGGTCCAGCGGAGCGGTGCTTGACAGGAAGGGCCCAGCGGAGCGGTGCTTGAGACGGCGGGGCCCAGCGGAGCGGTGCTTGAGATGAAGGGCCCAGCGGAGCGGTGCTTGAGATGAAGGGCCCAGCGGAGCGGTGCTTGAGACGGTGGGGCCCAGCGGTGCGGTGCTTGAGATGAAGGGCCCAGCGGAGCGGTGCTTGAGATGAAGGGCCCAGCGGAGCGGTGCTTGAGATGAAGGGCCCAGTGGAGCGGTGCTTGACAGGAAGGGCCCAGCGGAGCGGTGCTTGAGATGAAGGGCCCAGCGGAGCGGTGCTTGAGATGAAGGGCCCAGCGGAGCGGTGCTTGACAGGAAGGGCCCAGCAGAGTGGGGCTTGAGATGAAGGGCCCAGCGGAGCGGTGCTTGACAGGAAGGGCCCAGCGGAGCGGTGCTTGAGACGGCGGGGCCCAGCGGAGCGGTGCTTGAGATGAAGGGCCCAGCGGAGCGGTGCTTGAGATGAAGGGCCCAGCGGAGCGGTGCTTGAGACGGCGGGGCCCAGCGGAGCGGTGCTTGAGGTGAAGGGCCCAGCGGAGCGGTGCTTGAGACGGCGGGGCCCAGCGGTGCGGTGCTTGAGATGAAGGGCCCAGCGGAGCGGTGCTTGAGATGAAGGGCCCAGCGGAGCGGTGCTTGAGACGGCGGGTCCCAGCGGAGCGGTGCTTGACAGGAAGGGCCCAGCGGTGCGGTTCTTGTCCCGCCGGGGCCCTGTTCAGCGGTTCTTGTCCCGGCGGGGCCCTGTTCAGCGGTGCTCCTCCCGGCGGGGCCCTGTTCAGCGGTGCTCCTCCCGGCGGGGCCCTGTTCAGCGGTGCTTGTCCTGTGTGTCTAGGGAGCCAGACCTGGGCAAGACTTCCCTCTCATTCACCATCTGAACTTGCGGTCACGGCACCCTCCTGTGATGGAGTCCTGGGCCCGTGGGTGTCGTCCGTCACACCCGGAATGGGGCTGGTGGGGCCCTCCTGGGCAGCTCGCCTGCTGCCTGACTTCTCCGCCCTGCTGCCCTTGCCCTCCTTCGCTGGAGTTCTGTGGTCCTTGCCTCCCTTGGATGATGTGGCAGGTGACGGGGCAATGCTACTGTCCTTGGTGGCAGCCGTCTCAGGCTTGTCGCGCCGGGCCTTCTTCTTTTTTGTCCTCTTCCCAGGGGGGGGGGCTGGCTGTCCCCTTGCTGCTGGCCAATGTTCCTGCCCTAGGATCTGGTGGACTCCAATAGCCCTGCACTATGGTCACAGTAGATGCAGGGCTGGTGGTGGCTGAGGTGCTTTTTTTACTCTTACCAGATGGAGGGGGTGGGTCAGGGATTGGAATGAGCTCAAGGTTGGAAAGGAAAACGACTTGGGAAGGACAGGGACGGGTAGCTGTAGTGCGTATGGGAGTGGAGGAAGAGGATGTGGTTGTAGGAGAGTCAAGTGTGCTGTCTTTGGGTGCAGGTGCTTGTGACGGAGGCTGTCGTGAGGTGGATGGCTGTTGGGTGGGTGGCTGCCTGCGTTTGTGTGCTTTGGAAGAGGGGGTGACAGACACACTGGGAGAGGACACAGGGGACGTGTAAATGGCAGTGGGGGTGGTGACTGCAAGTGTGCGGACTGTAATGGAGGGTGTGCTGGTGATGGAAGTATTGGCTGATGGTGGTGTGCATGCAGGTGTGAGTGGAGACGTCACAGGGAGGGAGGAGGGAGATGAGGAGGTGGGGGACACAGAGGTGGTAGTGACTGTTGGCATGTCTGCATCTGGATGTTGCTTGGGTGAATGCTTGTGGGATCTGTGGTGCTTATGTCTGGGTGAGCTGCCCTTGGGTGTAGAGGTGTGTGCAGGCTGGTCTGATGGTGTGGATGGGATAGGCAGAGGAACAGGAGACTGGGACTGGGTGGAGGGAGTAAGAAGAGGGAGGCTGGAGACAGGGACAATGGCTGCCGTCAGTGCTGAGGCCAGAGCGTTGAACGATCGCTGATGGGCAGCCTGACCCGAATGAATGCCCTCCAGGTATGCATTGCTCCGATGCACCTCCCTTTCTACACCCTGGATGGCATTCAAAAGGGTAGACTGCCCAACAATGAGTGTCCTGAGGAGGTCAATGACCTCCTCACTGAGGGCAGCAGGGGTAACTGGGGCAGGGCCTGAGGTGCCTGGGGCGAAGGAGATGCCCGCCTTCCTGGGCGAGCGGGCACGGAGCGAAGGCTGAGGGGCTGCTGGGAGGGCGGGGCTGGTGCGCTGGGTGGCTCCCTTCCGAGGACGTGTCGGTGTCGCTGACGTCTCCACGGGTCCCGGTTGTGGAGCTCCACTCGACCTCCGTCTCACTGGTGTACTCGGAGTCTGTTGTATGGCCCTCCGGGGCCATGTGAGATGCAGCTCCCTCGTGCGCCGATGCCACTTCTCCTCCGCCTGATGATGCTAATGCACACATGAACAGGAAGACAAAGAAAATGGGGGGGGGGAGAAATGATGACAGGTTGAGTCAACAGCATTGGCAACACCGTTGGCGGAGCGGACAGACACAGAAGCCCCCTGAACTAGGCCGCGCAATGGGGATACACTACTCAGTTATTGTGACTAGGCCTACGGGTCTATGGACGACAAATGCACACATGGGTGGGGCCGGACCATGGCTAGCTGTACTTGGCACCCTACAGAGGTGGGGGGCGGGGCACAGGGCCGTGTCTAATGGAGGGACCTAGCCTACAGAATGCGCCCTGGCCTGGAGATAGCCACAGCCCTCCTCCCCCACCCAGACACCTTCACTGCACGCAAAGATAGCAGAATGTGCTGATACTCACCCCCTTGTGTCTGCTGTGATGTCCTCACGAGCCCATCTAAATCGGGGTAGGCCACCGCCAGGATCCGGACATCAGGGGGGTCAATTGGCGGCTGGCACCCCTCCTACGTTGGGAGGCCATCCCCAGCAGAGACTCGGCGGTCTTTCTGGTCCCGCGGCGGATGTCCTCCCACCTCTTTCGGCACTGGGTGCCCCATCTGTTGTGGACCCCCAGGGCCCGGACGTCCTTGGCGATGGCACGCCAAATGTCGATCTTCTGATGGGCGCTGACCTATGTGACATGTACAGGGTGGTAAAGGAAATCGCATCAGTTTTCTGCCTGGTCAATGTGAGTGGCCCCCCCCTCCCCAACCTTGCCATGTGGCACATGCTCTCATCTTTCGTGCGTTGCACTCCTCATTCGCTCCCCTCCCCACCATCTTACATACACCCCACTCAACACAGGCATTGCCCATTCAACGTGCACCCTGTGTACTAACCTGTTGGTCTGGAGGACCGTAGAGTAGCGCATACTGGGGGAGGACCCCATCAACAAGTTTCTCCAATTCTTCGGCAGTGAAGGCAGGGGCCCTTTCCCCAGTCGCAGCAGCCATTGTATCTCCCAGACCGAGGTCACAGCAGCACTTGCAGTATAGGTCCTCTCCTGTGGATGATCAGGTCTCAAGTGATTAATCAGATAGAAAATGGCGGCCACGCCCGCGGCGGTGCGTACCGCGACCGCCGGCGCACATCGTCATTGGCTCCTGAGACCCATAGGGTTCAATGTTAACCAATGCTGCTTTGCGCCGCGGTCTTCGACCGCCTACCGCCACGGTGTGCCACGCCAGCGCAGTGACCTCACATCCCACTGTCACACTTCACAGGTCAGGCAGCCGCCATTTCAAGGGCCCACATGGCATGATTTCTACTGCGTCACACAGGCCTAGGCCTTGCATTGCCACTCATACAAGCCGTTCCATGCATAGCGATTCGTGTACTGTGCAAGCTGTGTGAACGAACCTGTGGGTTGCTTGACTCTGTGCTCCATGTTGTCCTTCCTAGGCACCGTCCGCTGGGACTTGCGAGGAGAAGGATGAATCCTCCCGTGTACCGACCGCTGGTGGACCTGTCGACAATGGAAGAACGACATATCATACTTACATACCGGCTTGACAGAGCAACTATACATGAACTATGTGCCCAGCTGGAGCCAGACCTGATGTCCCCCATCCGCCAACCCACAGGGATTCCCCCTCTGGTGCAGGTTCTGTCAGTACTCCATTTTTTGGCAAGTGGGTCTTTCCAGACAACAGTGGCCATATCATCTGGGATGTCTCAGCCTATGTTTTCTAAGGTTTTGTCCAGAGTGTTGTCTGCCCTGATGAAATACATGCGGAGCTACATTATTTTCCCTGAGGTGGGCGAATTGGCTACAGTGAAGGGTGATTTCTATGCCCTTGGACATATCCCCAACATCATTGGTGCCATTGATGGGACCCATGTGGCTTTGGTTCCCCCCAAAGAAAGTGAGCAGGTGTACCGAAACAGAAAAAGTTATCATTCGATGAATGTCCAGGTGGTCTGTTTGGCTGACCAGTACATCTCCCATGTAAATGCCAAGTTCCCTGGGTCAGTGCATGACGCGTATGTCATGCGAAATAGCAGCATCCCTTATGTGATGGAACAGCTACAGAGACACCGTGTGTGGCTAATTGGTGACTCTGGTTACCCCAACCTGTCGTGGCTACTGACCCCAGTGAGGAATCCCCGGACCAGGGCAGAGGAACGGTACAATGAGGCCCATGGGCGATCTAGGAGGATCTTAGAAAGGACCTTCGGGGTCCTGAAGGCCAGGTTTAGGTGCCTGCATATGACAGGGGGATCCCTCATGTACTCACCAAAGAAGGTGTGCCAGATCATCGTGGCCTGCTGTATGCTTCACAATCTTGCATTGTGACGCCAGGTGCCTTTTCTGCAGGAGGATGGTCCAGATGGTGGTGTTGTTGCAGCTGTGGAGCCTGTGGAGAGTGAAGAGGAGGAAGACGACGGTGACGACACGGACAACAGGGATACAGTCATACAACAATACTTTCAGTAGCACACAGGTAAGAAACAGCCACCCCAATTTACATTTACTTGAGGCCTCATGCGTATCCACTGTCTGTGTTTCCCCCCAGTTCCTGTTAACTGATTTGTGACTTTCCCTTCCCTTTTCAGAGCTGTATGACCCACTGCCTGACTTCAGCTTTGTTTGCCCATGGACTAAAGCTTATTGAAATTGGTATGTTGTCATCACAAAGTAACTGGACATTATTGAACCGTTATGTGTAATACATTTGTTAAGAATACAAGCAGACTCCTGTTTATTTAAGTGGAATAAGTGATTTATTTTAAGTGCTAGATATAGGTAAATGATTGGGAAGCGGGGATGGGTGGGGGTGGAGTAATGTCCATGGCAGAGTCCAGTTCTCAGTCGCACAGGTGCATTGTCCATATGCCTGTGAAAGGATGGAGCAGGGGCAGTTCAAGGTTGGACAGGGTGACAATGTGGGACAGTGGTATGACATCAGGGGGTATCTTAGGCTTGCAATCCTACTCTGTCTTCTTGTGAGATCTCAGGTTCCGCTTGCGGGGTGGTTCTTCTTCTGCAGGAGGTGGGGTTCTGGTGGCCTGTCGTTGTGTGGGGGCCTCCTGTCCACTAGCGCCGGCGGAGGTGGTAGGCTGTTCCTGGCCTGGGCTAGTGACAGGGGCCCTTTGGGGTGCCACATGGTCCCGCAATGTGGTGACGATCTGGGTAAGGGCCAGGACGATGGTCCCCATTGCGGAACCGATGTTCCTCACTTCCTCCCTGAACCCCATGTACCGTTCCTCCTGCAGTTCCTGGATCTCCTGGAACCGGGCCAGTACCGTCGCCATCGTATCCTGGGAGCGGTGGTATGCTCCCATGATGGAGGAGAGGGCCTCTTGGAGAGTCGGTTCCCCGGGCCTGTCCCCCCCCTGTCGCACAGCAGCCCTCCCAGTTCCCCTGTGTTCCTGGGCCTCTGTCCCCTGGACGGTGTGCCCACTACCACTGCCCCCAGGTCCCTGTTGTTGTTGGGGTGGTGGGTCAACCTGGGTGCCCTGTAGTGGTGGACACACCGCTGATTTACGTGCCCTGGAGACAGAGGCATGGGCCCGCTGGGTGGGAGCTGTGCTGGTGTTCCCAGAGGGGGTTGGGTCTGGTGTAGCCTGTGGCTGTCTGTGGGGAACCGACAGTCCAGAGGTCCCCGATGGGCCGGGCTGGTCGTCTGGCTCCAGGGAGACAGAGCTGCTGTCATCGCTGGGGGCCTCTTCTGGGGGTGGGATGGACATCTCTGGACCCTCCGTGGCGGTGTGGTGGCGTTCGGGTCCTGCAGGGGTTAGAAAGGTATGGTTATTGCTTCTGTGTGTGGCATTTCGTGTGATGGGTGGGTGTCCGTGTACCCATGTGCAGGCATTTCCTTGTGGGGGCTTTTGTGAGGGTGGCTTGTGGGGGTGATGTGTGTGTGCAGTGGGCATGCTTTGGTGATGGGTGTCCATGCTTTGGGGTCGCATGCAGGGCTTGGTGTTGGGATGGGTGGGTTGTAATGGTGAGCCTTTTGTTAGGGGTTGGTGTGATGGGGGAGGGGGTGAGGGTGGGGGTATGATTTGGCATGCAGGTGGGGTGGGGGTGGGAAGCAGTAGTGAAGATTTGCCTTACCAGAGTCCATTCCTCCGCCTACTCCTGCGAGGCCCTCAGGATGCAGGATGTGCAAGACTTTCTCCTCCCACGCGGTAAATTCTGGGGGAGTAGGTGGGGGCCCGCCGCCAGTCTTCTGCACCGCAATGTTGTGCCTTGATACCATGGAACGCACCTTCCCCCGTAGGTCGTTCCATCTCTTCCTGATGTCCTCCCGATTGCGTGGATGCTGTCCCACCGCGTTAACCCTGTCCACTATCCTTTGCCATAGCTCCATCTTCCTGGCAATGGTGGTGTGCTGCACCTGTGCCCCGAAGAGCTGGGGCTCTACACGGACTATTTCCTCCACCATGACCCTGAGTTCGGCGTCACTGAACCTGGGGTGTCTTTGGGGTGCCATGGGGTGGTGTGGTTGAGGTGTGGGGTGACGTTTGTGGTGATGAGTGTGGTGCGTGTGGTGGTGTGTGGTGTTTGGTGCGTGGATTCTGTGTGGGTGATGGTGTTGTGTGCCTCTGTGTTGTGGGATTCTCTATTCTGTGCTCTGTCTCTAGCCTTCGTCGATGATTTCGGGTCGTAGGGGCTTGTGGGTGATGTGGGTGTGTGTTTTATATTGTGTTGGTTGTGTGGGAGTGGTGTTAGTATGTGTATCAGGTGTGTGTATTTCGAACTGACCAATGTGGCTGAGTTTTCTATGGGTGTGTGTATTTTGACCGCGGCGGTGTGTACCGCCAATGGAATACCACGTTTGAAAGACCGCCGCGTGGATTTGTGGGTCGGAATGGTATGGGCGTATTTCTGTTGGCGTGACGGTGGAGGTTTGGTCAGCGCCATTTTTTCGCTGACCTTTGGTGTGGTGGATTTTTGAGGATGTCGGGTTTTTGGCGGTTTGCCAGTTGCGGGTCAGAATGACCGTGGCGGTTTGCCGCGGCTGTGTTATGGCGGCCTTCTGACCGGCGGTAAGCGACTTTTACCGCCGAGTTCAGAATGACCCCCTTAGTATCTTTATACTTAGATTTTTGAATCTGTGTCAACTTAGCTTCATCCTTCCCTTCATCAATTTCCAAACAGCTGTTTTCCTGTAGATCACTCTTTTGATATTTTATTTACTGAAGGACATTTGTTTTTTTCCAATTCTCCCACACAGGCCAAAGTGTGCTCCACTCCCTTAGCAATTGTCACCACCTCTTGTAGAGAAGGATCATCTTTACTCCACAATTCTTGTCTAATTTTGTCACTGGAACATTTCAGCATAAATTGATCCCTTATGCGTTCTTCAAGGGTTACTCCAAATTTGCATGTCGCAGCTAGTTTCCTTAAGATTGTTATATACTCCTCTATAGATTCATTCTGTCCTTGTTCCCTCATACCAAAATGATATTGTTCTAAAATCGTACTAATCTTTGGAAGATAATGAAGATCTAGTTTTTTTAAGCAAAGTTCAAATTCATTTAAATCCGTCCCATCATAATCCAGTTCAGGTAAAGTTTCAAAACTTTCCAGTCCTTCACAACCCAAACAATGCATGAGGAGTGAAACTTTTCTTTCATTAGATAAAGAAGAACCACACACCCTTGTATAATGAAGAAAGGATTTTTTCCATTTAGACCATATGATAGGTGCTTCTCCTGGTACAGTCAAGAAAAAAGGAGGTGGTGGAATGTTCTGCATTTTTGTCAATTCAATACAAAATATTTATTATACAATAAATATTGATTTAATTGATTTTCCTTTTTTTTTTTTTTTCCTTTGTATAAAATCGTACATCCACCTTTCTTTAAATAACACTAGTTATTTTGTAGTTATTTTGTAGATCAATACCATCCTTTTAACAAAAGCGAAGCAAGAAGGTTGTTTTTTATAGGGAGTTCGCCTTGTTTCACTGTAAGGATTTCCTAGATTGGCTTGAAACAACTGTCGAAGGTTTCTGCAGTTAATATGCCCAAGGGACCGCCCTGATCACTTCGTGTCGATTGAATACGGTAAGCAATTTATGACAGAGCGCGCTTTGTTTGTAAAAGCTCTCCGCTCAATGTTCAGCGCAAACGAAATGTTACAAGCGCTCACGGTTGAATGCGCGCTCCGCTCCAAAACACAGCGCGTGAGAGATAAAACAAGTGCTCACGCCTGTATGCGCGCTAAGTTCAACACATACAGCGCGTGATGAATGCGACCAGCGCTCGCGCCTGCAGTGCAGTTCAAAAGTACACAAACGTCCAGTGGATGCACGCGTTTTACTCAAAGTGTGTATTCCATAAAAAAACTAATACAACACACCTTAGAAGTGTGTAATTAAAGTCCTGTCACATCATCTTCCTTGTACAAATATATATATATATATTTTTTTCCCTTGTTTAAAAAAAAACAAATTAGCTTACAGAACTTACAAGGAAAGACTTACAGTTGCAAATTCTATTCAGGATTTTGATGAGCTTAAAAAAAAAACTGTAGAATCCTTCTCACCTCCTCATGTATATTTCCATTTTGATAACTCGATCCCAAAAGATACTCCAGATTAAAAAAAAAAAATAGAGAGACCAACCGACATTGGAGCTCCAATGTAGCCAACTGTTGCGTTGAGATATCCTAACGAATGCATCCCATCCTCGTCGCCAGTGTAGAAATGAGTCCAGTAGATGTTTGTATCAGGATACTCTTTATTAAGTCCAGGATAGTTATCTCATCCACAAAGATTGGTCCAACAGCTCTCATCACATCTTCCTCCTTCCATCTCCCTTCCAGTCTGCCTCAGACTAGAATCCCAAGACCCTAACATTCCCAGAACAAGAGACATTCCATAGCAAGAGATGGAAGGGGTGCATACATTGTATATGAAGATACCACACATTGCATAAGTCTAAAGGTATGGGATATCCAGGGTACTTTCATATGAACGTGTTAACAACACTTTCAATTTTAACTGTGCATGGAACTATCATCTCACCCCCAGTGAAGACACACGGACACCTGTATCACAAGTCACAATGCTAGGGAGGGCACACTATACTGAAAATCCCAAAACATACTGCTGACAAACGGTTAGCAGACAAACACTTGTTCATCCAAGGAAACAACACAATGCAGATGGTATAGCCTACAAGCATAGGATGTCACATTAGTACACAAAAGAGTCACAGACAACACAAGACAACTACTGCCATTAAAGGTCTTTTCAATAGTGCCATCTACATTAACATGATCCCATTCATTTTCTCTTGCAGCTGATCAGGGGTATGGCATCTAGCCATGGATTATGACACCATTTGGCAACCCGAGTACAGCTGCAGAGCGTGCATACAACGAGGCCCATAGGAGGACACGCAGCATTGTCGAGAGGACCTTCGGCATCCTCAAGTCAAGGTTCCGCTGCCTCGACATCACTGGTGGTAGCCTCCTATATTCCCCGGAGATGGTCTGTAGGATCATCCTCACATGTGCAATATTGCACAACATTTGTATCAAAAGAAACATTCCCCTCCGGGAACCAGAGCCACACATGCCTGGAGAGGAGGAAGAGGAGGATGATGGCCTGCAAAAGGAGGGGGAACTACAGAACACAGCTGCTGGTATACACAGGCGGCAACAGATTGTAAATAATTTCTTCTGAATATGATCACCTTCACCACTTTAGTTAACTAATGTAAATAAACACCTATTATAATCACCATATCATGGTCTGGCTATTCCTTTTTACACACCTTCATCTCTACTTATCAGAATAAGAGTGTTGCCTCATGGAGCATTGCTGAGATACTGAGTAGGACACGGAACATCCCAGAGCTTATGTGATGCCTAACATTCAATGGTCACATACACACACACTCTTAATGACATATATCATGTACATATCTCCTTTGAAGGCCTATAGCAGAGGACCACAACTATTTCACACATACATGTTGAAAGCAAGGTCCAACGCAGCATATGGCACACAACTATGACACCATCACTCAATAAGGGGAAAACAATCCTCATACATGAGGCAGTCAATGTGCTTTGGCATCACTAACAGGAATGTCTGACAAGACCCTTGACAGCAGTTAGTCCAACTGCATCCAATATTTGCAAGGAATATCTGTGAATAGAGTTCCATAGAAGCAGAACATAGACAGCACAAGTGCCACACATATGACATGCATTGCGCACATGACATTCCATGAACATGTCAGGCCATTTCCTAACTCCTGACACACCCATGCACCTGGTCACAACCCACATGTCGGAAGAGGTCCCTGGAATACTAAGACGTGTACCCTGATAATACCTCCTCTACAAACACAGAACAACATTAGCAACCCAGTGTGCTACACCCTTTCCTAAGGTATGCCATTGTCAAAGAACATCTGACTGCAAGGACGTCAGGTCAATTTATACACTGTCTTCTAGTTTCAACGCCCTGTTAGCACATGTAGATTGCTTACCCTTGTGAAAATGTCTGTTGGCCCTTAGAATGCAAGTCTCACCTACAGGACTGGTGAGAAACAGATGCAGCCCACACCTGTGATCACCTCCATGCACATCACCCATTACAAAAAGCACTGCCCCTGATGATGCCTGGAACAGCATAGGAGTTGCCATTATGTCAAATACATCGTCAACCATTGATAGTAATTAAGCCATGTAACACAGCCCTTGGGTTCATTTGTCACCTTCAAAAACACAGGACATACACAGATTGACATGTCAACTGTCTAGTTTGTCCTCCAAACAGTCTCAGTCAGACCACTGATTATGTAACTTGTCCAGTAGCTGGCTCCTGAATCATCTTGCATTCTGTCAGCCTGACTGGCAACTGTCAGTGCGTCACACTAAAGTATCCCTGTGTCTACATATGTACCACACTTGCGTTAGCAAACCTGCCATTCATCAGGGGGCATTGGGCATGGGCTTCTACCATGCATACACAAATACATTGTATAGCATCATCTGCCTTTTAACTGTACCATTTGAGTTAAATCCTCTTGGAAATGCAAAATTCATGGCCCATCCCTTTTCTGGGTTGCATTTATGCATGAATGACAAAGTGTGATAGTGTCCCAGGGTCACAGGCAGGGCTTAGGTACGGGGCTTTCAGCACAACCAGCAACCTCTGATAATGTACATGAATAATACACAAATGTCAGAACCATGACAGTTCACACACAGCATCACAGTGCGCACAACATAGTGATGGGCCGGGTGTGGTGAATAGCTGTGAGAATAAACAGCACAGAGGCTATAATGTTCCCAGATGCAGTGGGAAGTGCAGAGGCCAACCTGTGTACAAATGTTGTAATGACACCTGCCGGAACATGACAATGGAGACATTATCTCACTCAGCACACCAAGGTTGCCCTGTTGACTGTCTCATTACACGTCTTTAGTGACAGGGTGGGACCATCCACATGTTGGTTCACATGTCCACATCTACTTTACTCACATTGATCAACAAAGGATACTCAGTAGTTACAGGAATAGCTGCCACTGACTCATGATGAGTCCTGGTCCGAACTGTGACAAATTACATCCCAAAAAATCTACAGGATCATCATTGGACCACACACATGAACAAAACACCTATGTGCAAATGATCACTGGAAATATGTGTCTTGTATGCTGGTCCACCACAGCCACTTGATAGTTGGGGCTTACTTCTATGGCCTCAACTGTGGTGTCATCATACATATTAGATTGACCCTTGTCTGTCTGTGCAACCAACATGGTACCCACTTCCTCAATGCATGTGTATGACTCACTGTGGGATTCATCAACTAGTGCCTAGGAAGCTCTTACCAATACTCTAGGACATAGGATGTAGAAATTGTGGACCTTTGACATGAACATGTGTCTGCCATCCATCTGGTGCATGCTATGTCACATGTGGTGTCTACGTCACCCTAAAACTTGGAAGTATACTTTGCGGGTGTTGTTACATGTATGACTAACACATGCCCTTGCTCATTCCAATTTTTACTTGCATCTTAGGGTTGGACACATGGACGTCACATTCATACAACCAAATGTACAATAATGCTTCATGTGATGTACACACACACCTGGTCAACCAACAAATTAGTTGTCAAAGCACACACCTTGAGCCAAAGGCAATTAGGTATTGTACATATGTGCGTCACATTGCTATCCTCCCCTTATGGCAAACATGCACAATTTGTGCCACACATATATGTAGGCCACACTTATGACCATCTATGACGTCAGCCAACTGTAAACATACTGTGAAGGGTGTAGTGGATGATGTTCCGCTGCAGTATGATGTCACACATGTGAACATACACCATCAACACCATACTGTCTTCAATTAGCCAATCTCTGATGTGTTCCAAATGTAAAATAACCAAAAAACAAGTAAAAATGCCCCAAACCAGTTAATGCACTGTAATTTTGACGTCCCTAGCGGTGTGCGTCATTTTTTGTTGCACAAAACTGTATTTGCGTTATTCTTTTTGACACACAGGAGTGAAATTTAGCCCGCATCCAGATATTTGTATAGTCCATGTATCATTATGTGGATGCGGGTTAATATTCACGTCTGTGCGTCAAAAAAAATGATGCAAATACAGTTTTGTGCAACAAAAAATGACGCATAACGCAAAAAAGGCAGGACTTTTCTTTCAGGAAGTGATGTAATAGGATATCCTGTTTACAGATCATGTACCCGACAAAGGCGCGCAGAATCCGGTGGGGAAAGGTGCTGCATCACCTGCAGCGTGTGTATGCCAGCCAGAGGAGCGACCACCAGCTGAAGCACCGGTGGGCTGACCTCATCACCAGGGAGCAGGATCTCTTGGACCACCTGGGAATCATGATTGGTGGCACTGTTGGTGAGTACGACTATTGTTATTGTGCACAATTAAATGCTCTGTAGTGACATCAGTGGATTAGTGCAATGTCTGCCAGCTAACTTGATGACTGTGTGTAATTTTGGGGACATATAAGGGGATCATTGATGCACTATGGCAAGGATCACAATTGCTAGCTGTCAGGTAGCACGTGCTCTGCAAACTTACAGGTAACTTTACCATGAAGGAAATTGGTGCGGCCTTTCTGTCAGCACAGCTAACAAAATAGGAGCCAATCATGTCTATATAGGGTATTATTGACAGAGAAGTACAGATGTATCAACATTTAGGCCAACTATGTTGACGCAATTGCTAGACTGGCTTTAGAATCACTACATGATGCTGAAAATGAGTGCTGCCTTCACGACAATTTATAATAGCAAAGTGGCTCAAACATTGGTCTCATGTGAGTCTGGTGAGTGTGGAAGGAAAGCGTTCACAGAAGTACTATGAATGTGTGGGATTATTGTGTTTCTTAATCTTTTAGGATAAATGTCAGTTCATGAATTGAATACATTGTGTAAAGGTGTAAGGTGCCCTCAGCTAACATCGTAAGATGTTTGTTGGAATCGGTTGAGCCACAATCCAAATATGGATGGCAGTCCAAGTGTATGCACATGGCTTTACATCTCCATGGGTGGTGCAAATCACCATAGCTGGGCCACATCAATTGACTATACTGTAACAACACAATGGCTTACAGGAGTCCCTGCCCCTCCCTCTGTACATTGGACCTATGTGCACTAAATGTGTCATGGCCACAAGGCATGTTTGACTGGTAATGCAGTCCTCAAGTAACCAGGCGTTGGATGTTTCTCTTGGATGCACATGATGAGACGATTACACTCCATATTTTTTAGTGCTCACCAATTATGGGGCAAGTTTGCAACCACATGATAGTTAGGGCCAATGTATGTGTGCAGTTATGTGTGTAACTGTCACAGGAGACCCATGCAATGTACAAGTTGGCCGTGAAATATCAGATGCAGTACCATCATGTCTGAATGGCTGCCATTTACTTGGTCAGCCTACACATCGTAAATGATACTGAAAATGTTGCACTGTGCACAGATTTTGAGCACATTTCTTCCTTCCATAGCTCACAGGTGGACCGGCGCCCTACACTGTGGGAGAGGTGGCAACATTTGAGGACCCCGACCTCTACAGTAAGTGTTGATATGTCTGTTATGTGTTGTGTTTGCTGGTTATGGACTCGTGTGAGTTGGACGCATAGCAAGCTGTGATGCTGTGGGCAAGTTTTTCACTTGTTCCATGAGTGGGAATGCAGTTTTCACATGTTTTCAGTTAGGCAATGCGTATCATGTAGGGATTGTAGGACATCCCTGTAGGCCCCACTGTGAGTACAGGGGATAGTCATGTGTCTGACACTTGTATCACCAAGAGTCGCAATGGAAGTCAGCCCCTATTAAGTCAGCCTGTCAGACCCACATTCTCAAAGATTGGTGGAGCTAATAGCTTCCCAATAGACATCTGCTTCACTATTTACCTACGTAATTTTGAAACAGTAGGTAGAACCTCCTAGCATCATGTACTTCCACATGTAGTGCATCAAGTCTGTGGAACCTGAGTGTAATGGCCTAGGTGTGCATGCAATTCATGACCATGGGTGTTCTAGCAACTCTGTGTCTGATGTAAGTCAGGCCTCACTGGAAGTATATGTTGTGTACTAAGTTCTGATTTTCCTGACATGTCTGACCCTATGAGTGCTCTAGGTTTTGCTGACTCCTAATTGTAGATAGACCTTACCTGTGGTGTGTCTGTAAAGACAAACATGTGTGCATTAGCCTATACACTCCTCGGTGTACATGTTGTTGGCAAGTTATAGTTGTATATCCACCGCCCCCCCTCAAACACGGCCATGGGTTTGTGAATGGGGTACCTACTATTGATGCTACCAGTATGTTACACATACCTGTGAATCAGTGACGGTTTGATTGCATACTAGTATACACACTCAGGTTTGGCACTTGGTACCATACTGGAAAGTCCAGTTACAACTTGCAGACCATGTGGCTTTAGTTTTGCTTTCCGTACACTGACATTTGTAGCCCAGCTCTTGGTGGAGGATATGCAGCATGATTCTTAGATGTTAACTGTCAGAAGTCAGTTTGCAAGTCAAGGCCAGTTGTTACCCATCTTGTGGGTTATGAATGTGCTTAGTGTGATGTGACCTTTGTTGTCTGGCCTGCCATGTACTTCCTCAGGGACATTCGATGCTCTTTATCGTGATATGAGCTGTTAGAAGTACAGTAGATGTATTGTCTGATTAACTTGCTGTGCTGTTTCACACAATGCAGTTACTAATGTGGCATATCTGCATTTGTCTTCACAGCAGCTAACATGACTCCAGACCAGGTCCGTGAAATTCAGCGTCGGGCCATACAATACCAGCACATCCTGCTGGTGGAGTCGGGGTTCCGGAGGATGGCCCGGCGATATCGCCATGAACGTGCCCCTGGGGCATGGCGAGCCTTCCCACAGGGTGGGCCTACTGTGCCCACCACAGCCTACACAGAAACAACCACCAATGAGAGCCAGGTGGCCCCACTCACAGCTGCCTCTGTTCAATCTACATCTGCTGGACATCCTGGCCCCAGCATTGCCACAGGTGCAGGACAGCCCACACAGACCTCCTCCACCGGTACCCAGACTGCCACTGCTCCAGCTGTTGACCCTGCAGCCTTCAATAGACTTGAAAACAAGATGGACAAGGTGCTGCGCAAGGTGAGCCACCTGAGCCGGGACATGCAGCACATTAAACGGCAGGTCAAGGATATCAAGAGGACCCTCCAGAGGGCCAACCTCTAGACAGTTGAATAGATGGACATGATACCCTCCCCTCCCTCCTCTTTCCTTGTTCTTATACTTAGTGGGCTTAGGGGGCTTAGTGTTAGGTTAGTATAGGCTGTTAGTTTAGTCAGTGTTAGTGGGTGGGGGGTAGGGGTCCTGCGTGTTTCTATTTTGACTTATTACATGTGTGGGGGGGTGGGTGGGGGGCTATTTTGGGGTTCTTGTGTGTAAAAAAAAAAAAAAGCAAAAAACATTTTTAAAAAAATACCCAAAAATATATATTTGTTTAGGATAGAATAGTATGTGTTTAGGTTAGTATGTGTTGTCCTCAATGTGTCCCGTCTCATAAGGGGGGTGGGGAGTAGATGTTTAGAACGTTTCGTTACATGTGATAAGTAAGTGTAGCTTAGGTTAGTTAGGGACAGTTGTGGGTAATGAGTAGTCAGGGTAGATTAGGGTAGGTAAGATTTTTCCCTCAGTTTCCTCATCTATGGTTAGCTTTTAATAAATATTTGGTTACCCCTTAATAGTATGTGTTGAATGGTACTTGATCGTGGGTTTGGATTCCTTGTACATCTCTTTTGTACTATAACATCTGTGTCCAATGCTACACACAAATCCCAACTGAGCTGCACGATTGGCAGCTAACCCAGAGCTACCTCGCAAAGTGTCTACCCTTTGTTGCAACCACCAATCACAGTTAATATGGATGAAAATGTGTTTCTGTTGATAAGTGTGTTTTCAAAGTCACTAACAGTGCTTCCAGACTTGATATTTTGGAAACAGTTTTAGGTCTGACTGCAATGTGATGATCATGCACACCCTTATAAGATGAGTTCTCATTGGCAATCTTGTATTCTTGTCTTCATGACCCTCATACATCATTCGTGACACAGTTCGGCATGATTAACTATTTGTACGTTAACTCAGACACCTTCATTTGTGCAGGTTTTTTTTTGTATTTACTTAGATTATTGTGGCATGTTTATTGTGTTATTTTTGCACGTTGACAACATTTAGCGGGCACTATTTGATGACTTAGTTATCCCCTGAGGAAGCATTCTTCTGTCAAACACAGCATGGTGGTCTATGGTTTCTCCCTTCATCAGATATGTCCCTCAGGATGGGCAGAGTATGGTGCAATCATGGTCACTGTGCAAATTTCTCTAACTACATAATATCCGGACAGTTGTATTGACAAGCTACGTTATTTGACAGTAGGGACATTTCAATTATCTACTGTGCAGTTGATATGTCACATTACCCAGAGACAGATTTGTTGTGTAAGTGCTATTTATTGAAAAGTGCTGTAGTGCTATCTGTACATTGTCCATGATTGTGAGACCATTATAGTGACATCTTACATTGTGATCCAACACAAGGGTTTACCAAAATGCTTTTGTCATGCTGGGGTTGCTGTTTCAGACAGTGCAGAGGGACAGACTTAGCCAATGAGTAGGAGAGAGACAATCACTGGGCTGGGTGACAAGATATACAGTGGTTTGCAGAACAGTGCTTGAGTACAGTTGTTGCAAGACTGGCAAGTTACAAAGCACAGGACCTCGGTAATAGTTGGCCATGTGGCAGGGACTAGTGCTTCCGGGTCATTTTCCTTGTGAATGTGATCTGTTGGTTGTGAAGGGGCAACACACACCTCAGTGTTAGAAGACGTGGAGTCAGACATCCCGGTCGCTGCTCCCTGTGAAGGTCTTAAGGGCAGTACTGCTGCAAGGAGGGCCTGCTGGTTCTTGAGAATAGCAGCCACATCACGATGGTAGGCAGCCAGGTCAGCCCTGAGGGGTTCAATGTTGCATTCGTATACGCGTTGACAGGATTGCTGTTGTAGGTGTTGGGTCAACTGTATTACAGCTGTGCTGATTTCCTTCTGGGTTTTCTGCAGTTCCTGCAAGATAGATGTTAGGGCTTGCATAGCTGCTGCCTGATCTGCAGATGACATCATGCACAAACGCACCCCCTCAAGGCTGGCTGCTATATTTTGCATCCCCACCCGCACCTCCTTGGCCAGCTCCCGCTGTACTCCAGCTACAGATCTCTCAAAGCTGGTGCCAGTGTCGTCTGAGTCCTCAGCTGTATTGGAGCTGGCAGGTCTTACAATTGGGGTGCTGGGTGGTTCCTCTGCGACGGCTGCTTGTTCTGTGCTCCTCCTTGTGACAGAAGGTGGGGTCTGGAGGGTTTCAAAGACCTTTTGGATAGTCTCCTGGGGAATGTTTATCGGCTTGTCATCCATGTCATCAGGGAAATCTGGGACAGGCATATCGGCAGGAGATCCATCTTCCTCTGCAATGAAACAGGGTACAATTAGTGTGTCTGTGTTGTGACAATTTTGACGTGACGTGCCTGCCTTTTGATGAATTCACTTTGTGATCTTGTTTTGTATTAATATCTGCAGTCCATCAGATGGGCATTGTTTCAGGCCTATGGCCCACCTGTGTGTCACATGTATGTTATTGAGTTATCAGACTTGTCAGCATCATCGCCTCTAGGTGTTGGTTTATGCCAAATCGAGAATTGCCACCTTCTTGTCCTACTCGTCCCTCCGTGTATATCCATTCTCATGGTGAGACCTTTCACTGGCTGTGGGTGTTCTGATGGCCCTGGCAGCACACTTAACTATCAGGACCTGCCCCAATCCCTGATTTTTCACATCGACTTAAATGTAATTGACATGTTGCATATCCTATGCATGGCTATGTTATGATCTGATATGGATGTTGACACTGTTAATGTGTCCTGCTGATGTTGGGTAATGTGTGTTACATTGGATTGCCCTGATAGTCGTATCAGTGTCCTATATCGTCCTCTGACTGTGCAGGTGTATTTCAGTGACCAGTTACATGTGTCCCCTTCTCAATGCTGTTGTCTGAGCAGTATGACATTTGGGATGTTGCCTTGTTACCCAGGCACAGGATGGACCCTGACATATGCAGCATGGGTGTGTCCTTAGTGCTGTGTCGCTCCTATTGTTGTTTACTTTGGCTGATGTTTGTGACAACTATGGGCATTGACATTTGAGTGTACTGGGGCCTTTGTCTTGTTTCAGGAGATTGTTGCAGATGTCATCCTCACCCCCTAATTTAGGTATGTATGTTCCATGGGGAGGTTACTGCCGTTGGCTACTTGAGCTGCACACAGATCAGAGGTGGTAGTGGCAACTGTTGTCGCAGTTACATTGCAGTTGTCGGTTTGGCTAGAGGATTGCTAGTAGGGCCCTAGTTAATGAGGAGGTATGTTGGCTGACGAGTGCCATGATGTCAGTTTGACGTGGTGGCCTTCCCTCCTGTTGTGGCTTTCCCTTTGCTCCATCGTTGGCATGACAGCATGCCCCCATGGGACTGTTGTTGGTGTTGTGTAATGGTGTGCCCCAGGTATTCTCAGAACGGGCCATGCCCCCCGCCGTGCCCCTTTACCCATGCCACTCCATGTATATGATGACTTACATGCAATGTGTAGTAGGTATTCACCCCCCCCCGGTTGCAGTTGACATTAGTGCATGTGCATTGTTTCCTGGTAGTCTGCGCTGTCTTGTCCTTGAATCCCTGTGACGATCTCCTCAGGGATGACGGCTGCGACCATCTCCTCCATGTGGTCCAGGGCCTCCTGGTGTGCTGTACTCCCACCTCCAGTCTGCAGTGCTGCCTTCCTGTTCCTGGCCATCTTTTCCTTTGTCCTGCGTTTGCAGTCATGCCAGCGTTTCTTGCACTCGATGACTGTTCTGCGTACTTCAGCCACACTGTTAATCTTGTCGACAATTTTTTGCCATATAGCCTCTCTCCTACTGATTGGCAACTTTGATGTGACAAACAGTTGGTGCTGGTGTTCCGTCACCTCTTTAACCAGGATTTCTTGCTCCTCTGCACTGAAGCGACACTTTCTTTTCTTCTTAAAAGTGTCCTGGTTCTTGTGTGGGTCCCCCTGGCTGGTTCCTGGTCTGCTGTCGTCTTCCTGGGGTCTGTATTGGCATCTGGGATCCATTTTGGCTCTCCTCTGGTGAAATGGCTGTGTTCGCTGTGTTTTTGGACGCTATTGCGTAAAAAAAAAGGCACATATCCGGTTTGCGGTGTCGTAAATCGACCCACAGGCATTTCCACCACGTTAACGTCGTTTTCCTTTACGACTTGACGCCGCGGTGTGCATCAAAAATATTGACTCCCACCTGTTGTTTGCGCCGCCGTGCGTCAAAGTATAAATCTGATGCCCGCACGGTGCACCAAAATGGCGTTAGCCGGCGGTAATATTTTTGACGCAAAACTGCTCCAGCGCAGTTATGCGTCAAAAAGTATAAAAAATATGGGCCTTAGTGTCCATATGATTCCCTGAGGCTCCTGAAGCTAAAATTCCGGAAATAGTTGTTTCCTTGAAATCCAATAATGGCATTTTCAGTGGGGTCATCACATATTAAACGGAAAACTGCATGGCATTCACTACTTATTTGGGATCTAACTCTATTTCTTCACTCAACAAGACAGGCCCCTTAATTGTTGAGCACTCCAGTTTTCTGCATATTGTCTTTCTGTATTTCCTATTATTCATGCTTGATTCCTTGACACACCAGGTTTCCCACAACACTTTAAAAAAAATCACCCGACCTTCACAATGCATACACTTCTCTTGCATTTGTTTTCTGTTTTCCATATGGGTCTGCGTAGGTTTGGAAAATCTTGATCCTGCATTCTCTTCTGTCTTACAGCCTTAATATCTGAGCAAGGTTTTTTCTGAATGTTTTTCTTTTAGACAATGACCTCATTGCACTACTAAGTCCCTCATTATAACATTAGGCAAATGCCGCCTATTGCCACGGCGACGGCCACCAACATACCATTGCCGTGGCTACAGACCGTCCAACGAATTATGACCGTAGCTTAACGGTCATGGCGGCGGATGGCGGTAAGGTGGCGCTGCTGCCAGCAGCAGCGCCACACCAGTAGAACGCCGCCGACCGTATCATGAGCCATGATACGACCTGGCGGTGTTTTGCTGGCCGATGCTGCTGCTGGCAATAGCGCTGTGTCCTGACTCCTGCTGGAGGACCCCCTGCAAGCAGGTAAATCGGGTTCTCTGACAGGAGAGGGGGTGGGGGATGTTGTGTGCGTGTGTGGGTGTGTGTGTGACTGTGTTTGAATGCGTGCATGCATTTGCAATGCATGTGTGCATGAATGGGTGTGTGTGCAAGTGCATGTTGTGCAGTGTGAGTGCATGTGTGCCTGGATGTATGTTAGTCAGTGTTGCTGTGAGTGTGTATGGATGTATGCATGTGTGTGTGAATGCGTGTGTGTATGGGCATGTATGTATATGCATGTATGTGTGTATATGTTGGGGGTTGGGAAAGGGAGGGGGAGGGGGAAGGTGGGGGACGACTTGGGGAGGGGGGCAGGGGACACCCCTATCAGTGCCAGGGAAGCAATTCCCTGGCACTGATAGTGCCTACCGCCATGGTTTTCGTGGCGGTACAGAAACCACAGAAACCATGGTGGTGGGTGGGGTCAAAATGCCATGTAGTCTCCAGCCCGGCAGTCATTACCGCTGTGGCGTCGGTGTGTTAACTTGGCGATTTGGCTTTGGCCAAACCGCCAATGTCATAATAGTGGGGGTATGTCCTGCTAGCCTGTTGGCGGTACTACCTCCACTATTACACCGACCGACGGGGTCGTAATGACCCCGTAAGCGTTTTAAATTTGAACTGTTATTTTGAAGATTAATCATAAGTGTTTTCTGAAATTACATTCATAAACTCCTACAGATAAATAATGTTCTTTTCCCTTGAGACCAACCAGTTTCAACAAGCATTTAAAGATAGTGCTTTACTTTAACAAAACGTGATGCTTCTGTTTCAAATGTAATCACTCATAATCAAGAGAAACTGTATAGATTTTATATCAAATAATCTTCACATTTGTTTACAGATGGCAGAAAAGCTATACAGCAAAGGATAATTTTTTTCTACTTGCAGAATACTCTGATTAGTGGCATTCCCAGTTAAGTAGGACAAAATGTAGGTTGCTTTGGTTAGATCATCTGGAAATACTGTTGGCTTACATTACAAAAATGTAAGTGACAGTGATTAGAAAATAATGCACGTTTCTTCAAATCCACCTTACACCTCATTGGAGGTGTTAGAGGTATAATAATGAGGCCTACCAATGAGAATGTAGGAGCATACTAAACTTCACTTCTTACATGCGAGGTGGTAAAGATAAAGATCCAGCTTTACAAAGCCCTTGTGCTGCCATTGAATCACGAAAGGGGGCACAAGGTACCACAAGGGTTTAAGTGAGATTTACTAAGTCACACAAAGCCACCTTGCGTGGCTCTGCGTTGCTTAGTGACTCCTGAGTATTGCAAGCTAGCATAAGTCACTGCCTTGCATTACTCTGGGTTGAGAAGGTGTTCCATGGATGGATCATGGGTGTTCTTATGCACCTACCCACGGTTTTTGATGTATTCTCAAATGTAATAACACTAATAAACCTGGGAAAGCACCAAAGTGCTACACCTTCCCAGGTGAGGTGCAACGAGGAGAAATATGTTTATTTTGCCTCATTGTTCCGCATTCTGCAGCACATGTCGAAAGAGGAAAACTCCTCAAAGGATTCTTTTCATGAAGGAGAGTCCCCCTCGCTGCACAAAACCAATCCTACATGTAATCCAGGGCCCCTTGAACCGTGGTGCAAGGGTGCCTGCGGTGGCTTGGCAGCCACGAGTGCACCAGCACAGAGAGACAGAGAAGGAATGTGCCATATGTAAGTAAATATGGCTCATTCCATTTGACACAGAACAGCAAGTTGTCTTTCTGCGCTGCACCAAATATTAGTAATCTGGCCTCTTCTTTTTTTGAAATTGCAGGTAATGGCGCTTGACTTGCGTCTTTCTTCATAGTTTTAAATATTGTGCATATCCCTTGTTTGTCTATGAATAATTCTGACTGCAAGACTTTGTTTTCAACCTTTACTGACCAGAACTCTTGATGCAATTTTGCAGTGTCTCTAGTAAATGAGCTAGGGTAGTGACAGAATGCATCAAACAAGATGGAGAATAACATTGGCTAGGCAATCAGTCAGAAAGCACTAACCTTGTAATCCAGTTCCAATAGGAGTGATATATGCTTCCACACTTCACCATATCTACTAGCAACCCAACACACTTGCACTCTGCTTGTTGGCAGTAGGCCTGTGGAAAGAGAAATCAGAAATGGGAGCAAAAACAAAGGAACTGAAGAATGCTACTCTGACACGTCAGCTCTGTTGGGCATGGGCTGCAACCAGCCATAGCATTTAATAAAAACAGATAAGACTATTAGTGCCTGTATATTTTACTGCATGAAATAATCTACATTTGTAGATAATACTATACCACCAGGTTATCCTTATATCTCTTATTATTTTGTTAAGTGGAACATTTGAAATTTCTGAAAAGTGAAATAAAAGGAGTTTAATTTCCTAATTATATCGTAGCCCATCCTTGCTTCACTAATCATGTAGCAATGGCCACCCTTAACTGTAGACACACTTCCAACTCTTGATGTGTCTAATATGAATTCGTTATTACGACTTATGTGAAGTTATACAACATGAATCAGTATTACATTACCGTGTTAATCACGGTGATTACTCTCCTTGAATTAGCAATGACTTCAGCACAAGATGCACATCATAAACATTATAAACATCATAAGCCTAAAGGTTAACTTCACGTAGTATGGATCAAAATCCACTGAGAAGCAATAGTTAAGAAATCACTTTAAATTGTAATCAATGTTTCACTTCTATTTAATGGCCTATCAAATGTAATAATGCCTTAATACAAATATTAAAAGCAATTCCTTAATACCATTGCTCCTTTACAATACTTGTCTGACAAAAATCACGAGGTCCAAATTTCGAAGCATCTGTGGAAAACCCTCTTCTCAAATTGTCACGCGTTTCAGAGAGCAAAGTCTCAGCTGCAGAAACTAAGATCTCAATTACCTAGCAAGACACAGTTGACCACGAGGAAACCTATACTCACCATTAAAGATGGCCGCTGCTATGGTAAATGATGTGAGAGTTGGGAAATCCTCGGCCTTGTAGTTCGTGCTTGGTGCCATTGTGTAGCACATCCCCTAAAGATACGAAGCCTTTCACCAAACTGCACCAACATTCCTTTTTCAGTTCCAGCCTTTCCTTCATTTTGACTGATGCTGATGGCAGTACAAAGCATGAAGCTTATGCTCCTTTGCAATACGGGGAGGTAAGACACAGCACATGACACATGGATAGTTTAGGCGCACTCGCTATCCATCTCGAGAGCTCAGTGAGACCTTGATGTTCGAATCTAAGAGCCACAGTTAATACTCCACTACCTTAGTACTGTATGATATAAAGACTGGAACAACTCTGGCAAGTGGATTGTAATACAATAACAAAGAAGATTTCAAGATCTCAAACCAGAAAAAAGGGATCCTGAAATCGCATGAATTTCTAGAGATGATATGATATCTTATTTTATTCATATTGCCATTATTGCAGTGCATAAAGGCTTATTTGACCAAGAGTTGCTACAACATTTACAAACTCTTTATTCACTGCTCTTGTTCACAAGTGGTAGTAAAATAACCTTGTAATAGCATATCCCTAATACAACTTCTTTTTCACTCTTGGACAAACACTTTAGCATTACCTGTGTCAGCTTGTATTTCTGGCAACCCATTGTTTTGGTGAAGTTGGAATCAAATGTTTCTCCATGGGCAATTATGACTAATAATGTGCTACTGCCACTGAAAGTACAATACCTTTAGAGTGTGAGGAACGGGCCTTAAACTTAAAAAAACATGGAACAAGGCCTGGTTGTCTAGCTGTAACTGTCACTGAATTCAGTCTAAACACAAAATGCAACTTCTAATTCTCTCATCTCAATGAATGTCTCTAAGATCATTCAGCTTCACATCAGAGGTAAAAACATGATCACACAATTCCCCAGATTCCATTCAAATCACTATTATATCTTAATTTCTGCATGTTTATGCTGTGAACAACAATTATTCAATGTCTTGCATCAATGGTACAAACTTTTTGAGCTATTTCACAAGTTTTGCTGACTACAGGTTTAAAGCTGCTGTATAAATTAAGTTGTCCATAGCCCATTATTAGGTCTCACTTACCAACAACTTTCAGCTGCCTGTTGTCAAACGATTTCTTGTGGACCATGCCAATAGGTTACATCGGTCTTAGAGCTTGCCCACTGCATATCATTAATTGTTTTTTTGTCATTCTCACTTGTTTGCTTCGTAGGTTATGATGTTCCCCTGGAGTATAGTTTCTGTACCATAGTATACTTCCACTGCTCACATTCACGGAACTGTTTCTTTTACTTTTCATTCAGCACTCCATGAGAGTGCATGTATGTTCTTGCTCTCTCCCTCGTGTGCTGCTTCCCCCAACAAATACCTGGCCCTGCACTGTCAGTGGTGCTCTCCACCTCTCTGACCATGTCTGTAAAACACAGGAATATTTTTGTTGGAGTCAGGGATGAAAACAGTCTTGGGGGGGGTGATCTCCAGCATTACACAGACTGTATGAAAGTGCATGCCTTGGCACAAAGGCTATTATGGTACTGGAAAACGGTCTGGTTACTGCACAAACTATGCTGGTGCATGAGGCAGAAGGTGTACTTAGCATTGCTGAAAAGGAGATGTCTTGTCTCCTGCAGGCCCATAACTCTGCTGCCTGACCTACTGCAGAGGTCCAAATGACTGAGGGTTTGTTTCAGTTTAAATGCATGTTGAGAGTAAATTAGGGATTGGCAAGCATTTTCCCTTAAATTCTGACACTTCCTTATTCTTTTCAAATTCTGATTAGAGTTTCATGAGTAAAAAGTATATGAAAAATAAACCTGTCGTTTATAACAAAAATTACTACATTAATTCCAATGTACAAATGAAACAATGCCTGGTTAGCTAGCAGTAGCCATCTACCTTAGCCAGTGAACTTGCCCTAAACACAAATACACTTCTTAAGGTATCCTAAGATATGTGTTTGCTTTTCCTCTGGTATTTTGAAATCTTTGTTCTTTAACTTTTTAAAAGAATTCTTAACAAACAAGCATTAGCAAAGCCAATAGCTTGTCATGTGCATGATAAGGGCACAACCTCTTGGCTCTGCAAGTGCCTGCTGCTTACAGATACATTTAATAAGTATTATTTCTAATATTCTTTACATTTATGCATTGGTATCAACAGAAATTGAGCATCCTCTTATCCCACTTTCTATTAACACTTTGGGCAGATAGCAGGACATAGAAAGTGTCAGTAAGTGTTTTCATTGGCAATATAAATAGTAGAATGCAACTGTGGATTCTGCTGTGGTGGTGGAAAGCTTAGGCAAAGAATACTCCTTCACGGAAGTTGTCGGGTCAGCTGTGCCATGGTCTGCCTTTGTGAATGAAAGGATTTGCTTTATTTTTTTACTGTTATCCTAAAATGGAGCACCTTTAGCATCAAAATACTTATGGGGGTGATCCTGTGGTTGCTCTTCGTACTCTTGGAATGCACCAGAAAATGTACTGAATATTTCCACATTGGGGGGACTTTGTGACTGTTGGTCAATTCAAGCAATCACAACGCAGTTTTCCTAGCCCTTTGTCTGCTCGCTTACCACTCAGTGACACAAAGGAACTTTCAAGTCTTGACAAAAACAATTAAAGACCCCTACTGCAGTTAAAAAAACAAATAGGTTTGCTTTATATATATATGACTCATGCTGACCATAAAGAGTTAAGTGTGTGATGATTGAGTGTATTTTTCAGATGTAAATCAGTATTTTATGCATCGCAATGCGTGACCTTTAAGAATGAGTACTAATACAACAAGGAGTCAATAGCAAACCAGGGGGCATGTCCACCGGAATTAAACTGATAACAACTGTATGTCCATTAATTTGCCAATTACACTGACTTACTTGACTATTCCACCATAGGCTTCCAGTGTTCGCTAGAGAAACCTTGAATGTTACTGTAGATATAATGCCCTGGAAATTAACCCAGAGAAAACAAAAGTAGTCACTTTTTCAGAAATCTAAATAACTCAACCAAACCATGGAGGACTGTACCTTACACCATCTACAGCACAAACTCCTATAAATTTCTGGGAGTGGAATTTCTTGTGTTGGGCCATCACAAACAGCACATGGGCGCACTGGCAATTAAAGCAGCAGGAATTAGATTTGCGCTAAAAAAAGTGACAAATCAATGTACACGTCCCTCTTTAATGGTTCTTCTCGGAGTGCTAATTCCTTCCATTGTAAACATATGGCTTTGAAACACTTCTTGATAAATTTAATAGCTGGCTTATTCAGGCACAGTCAAAAATATAAAATTCTAATTTCAGGCTGCCAAATTCAATTAGGGTAGACCAACTCCACCTAGAATTTGGCCTAAATGCTGCATTTCTAAAACCCTGGTTCAAATTAAACAATACAGAAAAGTTCACCTTCAGAGATCATCTTGGTCAAGAACTGGACAATTCCAAATCCATCCAATGGTCCTTATCATTCAATCAAGATTGCATAACTTATAGATGGCTCTGCCATGGAACCTCACCATATCCTGTAAGAATTTCAAAATCCTTTTCGGAAAGTCTATAAACCCAAAATCTAGAGCTGAACTACAGTTCCTTCAGGCTAGACAACATAACCCGTTTTCAGCTGTTACCTATGAAAATTAGCACCACAGGACTTTTTTAAAGCTGGTCATATCTTGGGAGCTCAAACTCAAAATTTTAAGACAGGTTCTTGGCCTTTTGAAGGAGGCAAAATATCCCAAAAATGGAAGTTCAAAAGTGGCAGCGCAGCCTGTCGCTTTTGCTCGTATTGCAAGGAGTCTTTTGCAAAGATATTTTTTTTGGTCTAGCTTTTATTTGTGGGAGAAAATAATCCTTGTGCCATCCTTTCGCGAACTGAGCTTATGGACTTGAATCGCTCTGTAGCATAGCTTTCATGGAACGGACGGCAGGCTAACTGCCAGATTTGTTAGTTTTCTGCCCAACGTCCTCGACACAAAGAACAGATTGTATGACACCAATCCCAAGGTTAACACAGAGTCCTTCCAAGAGACAGCTGGACTGATGATACTGTTGTCTTTTATGATACATTGACTATACGTTTTTTTAACAGCGACATGTATTGCATTAGCCATCCTAAGATACTAGCAATAATGACACCCATTTATTTTATGATACATGGAAGATCATGTATTTATTACAGTGATATACATTTTAAAACGTGTTTATTATTACCGTGTGTGTATATTAAATATTTGCTGTGCTGCGAAGACGGACCTAAAAAGTACTAAAATGCGAACAAGCGCAGCGATATTAACCTTCCTCACCTATCAAGGAGCAAATTGCAAGCCTCGGAGATTCCTTACTTTAAAAATGTCTTTGATGCGTCTGGCTCTTTCGCTTTTGTACCCTCGTGTGTAAAGCAGGTACATGTGCGCCAAACAGAAGCATCCAGACATATAGGAATCAGGCCCCCCCGCCCCCAATCCATGGAAATCAGGAGAAGAAAACGCATCTCTGACGGCACTAAATGCTGTCATTCAAAAAAGTGTTGAAAACCTGCAGACTGTCGTTACAAGAAAATAAACAAAAAGGCAATTAGCATTAGCGCCTCGGTAGCAGCATTAGCCCTCCTGACGCTTGACCCCAAGGCCACAAACTAGAGCTGTTAGCACATGAAACAAAGTCCTGGTCAGGTTCTGACTTTCCCTGTGGGAGGAAGTGCACTTTCGACCCCTCCCGTCCTGCCCCGTGGCTCTGCCACGCTTGAGAGGCTGTAATTCTGAATGTCCTGTCCTTGTGCGTGGGCAAGCGTTCCTAAAGAAGTTCGTAGATGCATGTGCAAGGACTCTCTTTTAAAGTGCATTCCCTTTTTTGTTGTTTTTTAAAATGTAATTCATATTTCAATTTACTGGATCCAACCACTGAATCAGCCCCGGGCTAACCATGACATCCTACACACACTCCTTTCAATGCTTTTGAAATGAAGAGTGCTTTTTTAAATTCTACTGTGATGCGTTCTGATATGGAAAATGCAGGCCGATCGTGTTTTTAACAGTAAGAGACAATTAAATGACATTTCCGGTGCGAATGTATCGTCTCTCTTACTATCATGCGTCATCCTTTCATTTTCGTTCAATTGTGTTTGAATATTTTAATTAAAAAGTATTGACTTCTATTCTATTGTGGGTGATAACAGCTGAGAGGAAAGGCCAAAGCACATCATGAGTGGGTCACCAATTGAACAGCAATGTTTGCCCTGTGGCAAGGTGAAATAAGAATATTACCACACACGCAGTGCTTAATTTGTTTTTTTAAAAAGTGCCAGGACAGGCTCTCGTGAGGAGGCCACCTCAGCCTGCACCACCCATTGCCCCTGCCAACCACAGTACCAACACAACTACTAACCATCAGAGTCTTACAAGGGTGAGTATCGCAGGCCCCCAAAGTTGTAAGAACGGCTTGGACAGAAGGTATTAATAATTTCAAATGTGTATTGAATTAATGAAAATCAGCTGTTGTGCTCATGTCTAAAGTAGACAAATAGAGCCAAAACTTGGTAGACTGTCATAAGTGCCAGTGTTTAAAATTTTATTACAAGCACGGAGGCTCCTATTATGCTTATCTTCTCTTGCTTTAATTCAAATAGCAGCCAAGAAACTACAAATCCCAGCAAACCCCGCTGGGAAACTACAAATAAATGAGTATGTCATACAGTATGTCATACAGAATGTAACCAATCAGCTGCATAGAAGGGTATAAACATATTGGCTGATAGCCACAAGTCCTCTTTTCTTGCTGCTAGCAGTCAAGATAAGTACTATCTTTTACTCATTCACTAAAGTTTGTGTTGGTTATATATATTACCCTTTTTCTATTGTTACTCTGTGTTTCTATGCTTAATGTATGCTTTTCTAACTTGTTATAACCTTTTTCGGTTTCGCTTTTGTTAAATTTGCCGAACATTTCAATCTTTCGTATCGCGCCCCAACGTTCTATCCTGAACGCCTGGGGCGCGCGCGCGCGCGCGCGCGAGCTCTAATCCGCAGCGTTCTTCTGAACGCAAGCGGACGGAGTTTCACAGCTTCTGACAGCTCGTTCATTGAACGCGCGTCAGATCAGCTGTTCCCTCAGCTGACGCCTGCCGGCTGCTCTCCGCGGCTTTGTTTACCAACGGACACTCCTTCGGCAGCGCGCTTTTCGTCCTCTCGGCATTTCTTCCGTTTTCTCCTGGTTTGGTCAACACGCTAATATATATAAATTATCGTATATAATCTACTGGGGGCTTCACAGACTTCGTTTTGGCAGTATACTCGCCCCTTATTTCAGGGTTATATTTTTTTCATTTAGTCAGATAATTTAATTACCCTGGTCAAGAGGAAATTCTTAATTTATTCATTTTAATATTCCATATATAACAATTTTTTCTGGGAATATGGAGAATTTTTCTGAAGAAGACGACGCTCAGCAATTCAAAGATGACTTGGACTCTTTTATTAAAGATTCTGTCCAGAAAGCGGTATCTTCTTCAATTTCTGGGTTTTCTAAAACATTTGAGGCCTCTATCAGGAAGTTAATCTCTTCTACCTCGCCTTCTAAATCCAAAAAAAGAAAGGCAGACAAGGCTCAGGAGGAATCCGACTCTCCGGCAAAAAAGGTACCTAACCAGTCCCCTAGCACTTCCTTTCCTATACAGATCACTAATCTGGGAGACACTGATGATGATATGGGTGATTCAGATTCGGATAAAGATTCGGATAAGGAGGATCCAGACATAATGATCTGGCCAGGGCCTATGGAGAAGAGGCGTAAAACTTCTCTGAGTAAATTGGGAGAGTCTTCCTCTCAAACAAAATTGAAGAATACTTTATTGGATTTCGCGGGTCAACCAATGTTTGACCCATCCCTTATCCGTCACCCAAATTCCACTGAATGGACTCCCTGTGATCATGTCTCAGAATACGTACTGAAGAATTTACGTCAACCACTAGATAAATTAGTACGCAACAGACTTAAATCTGAGTGCCCCAGACCTTCCCTGCCAAACAACATCACCAATACTCCGGCCATTGATCCAAACATGATAATGTTTTTCACAAAATTTGGGAAAGATCCCAAAAAAGGTGTGGACAGAGCTTGGACCAACTGTCAGGACAGGTTGCTCGACATCTCTGGTCCGCTCACTAGAATTTTAGATCTAGCAGAAGAGGCTAGAATGGAGAGTAAAAAAGTGGATCCGGTTGTACTCTCAAATTGGGCCCAACGGGCGATATGTCTTCTTGGAAATGCTAACGCCTCTATGGCACAGGAAAGACGGAAAAGTCTACTCCTCAAAATCGACCCTAAACTTAATTCGCTCGCAACCAAGGAGACGGGTCCAGAAGCCAATGGTTTGCTGTTTGGAGACTCTTTCCTCAAAGAACTCAGCAAATATGTTCAAACTTTCACCTCAATGGACAAGGCGCAGTCTTCCATGAACAAAATCTTTCACTCCCGTGTTTTTGGAAGAGCCGGCAAAGGCAGGAGCCGCTTTGCCGGCCGTTACACCCAGAGGGGTGCGGTCAATCAGACCAGAGGCTCCTCTTCGTACCCTCAGGAGTACAAGCCACAGTTCTATCCACAAAGGTATCGCTCCTTCAGACGTGGCTTCAGATCCAGAGGCTCCCAAAACGCAGGTAAGCGTTCCTCCTTATGGCTCATTGTTGGTGGGAGGCCGGACAGCTATGTTTGTGACAAATTGGCGGTCCTTAACCGCAGATCCTTGGGTCCTTCAGACAATTTCGGGTTATCATATAGAACTCTATTCAATTCCTTTCCAACATCGTCCTCCAAAACCCTTAAAGTTTTCCGAACAACAAAACACTCTTCTTTCACGCGAGGTCCATTCCTTGATTCTCAAGCAGGCGATAGAGCCATGCGTCCCTCACCCTTCAGGCTTTACAAGTACTCTGTTTCTGGTGCAAAAGAAGAACAAGAAATTTCGTCCTGTGATAAACCTCAAAGTTTTCAACAAATTTGTCGTCTATCACCATTTCAAGATGGAAACTATTCTCCATCTTCGAGATTCGTTGTTAACAAACGATTGGATGGTCCGACTAGACTTACAAGATGCATATCTTTCCATTCCCATCCATCACTACTTCAGAAAGTTCCTACAATTCCAGTGGAACGGCCAATTTTATCGATTTACATGTCTTCCATTTGGTCTCTCCTCGGCTCCTTGGTGCTTTACCAAGGTGTTGAAGCCAGTCATAACTCACTTACGAGCTCAGGGAGTCAGAATTATCGTCTACTTAGACGACTTCCTTATCCTACACCAGGACAGGTCCACTCTCATACAGCATGTAAACATGTTAGTTTCTCTCCTTCAGGGATTAGGTTTTCTAATAAACAACGACAAATCCAACCTCATTCCATCTCATCACATGGAATTTTTGGGTTTCCTTATAAACTCTACCAAGGCTACTCTTCATCTTCCGGCCCAGAAAATTTCCCATATCAAGAAGGAAATACACTTGGTCCTCAGCAAATCACAACTTACGATCAAGAGTCTCGCCCGGATAATCGGTCTTTTAGCTTCATCCATTCAAGCTATTTTTCCAGGTCCCCTTCATTATCGAGCACTCCAGAGATTAAAAATCCGGCATCTCAGAGAAGGCTTTACTTACGAAGACCTAATTTTGCTGGATCACGAATCCCGGATCGAACTTCAATGGTGGCTCGATCATCTAGATGCTTGGAATGGCCGGGCAATATTCTCTACAGCACCAGATCTTGTTTTAGAATCCGATGCAAGTCGGACTGGTTGGGGCGCAAGATGCGCTCAGTTCTCGACTGGAGGTTTATGGTCAAGAGAGGAGTCATATCTGCACATAAATTGTTTAGAGATTCTTGCAGGTTCCTTTGCGATCCAAACCTTCGCCAAAGACAGGGTAAGCTGTTCTATTCTCCTCCGGATGGACAACCTTTCCGCGGTTCGTTACATAAATCATCTCGGGGGTACTCGGTCAAAACCCCTTGCCGAATTGGCAAAGAGTCTATGGGAATTCTGTCTCCAAAATCAAATTTCGCTCCGTGCAGAGTACCTTCCAGGAGAGATGAACACAATCGCAGATTGGTGTTCAAGATACCTTCAAAATTCCAGCGATTGGCGTCTTCACCCCTCAATATTCAACGTTCTTTCTTCCAAATTCGGTCCCTTCTCGGTCGATCTTTTTGCTTCCCGTTTAAACACCCAGATCCCTCGGTTCTACAGCTGGCGACCAGACCCCCAAGCTTTCGCCACCAATGCTTTCCAACAGGACTGGTCCAATCAAATCAACTATGCTTTTCCTCCTTTCATAATGATTTCCAGAGTTTTGGCGCAGGTTCGACGTCAATCCACCAGAGTACTCTTGATTACCCCTCTCTGGCAGGGTCAGCCTTGGTTCCCGTTAGCTCTCGAACTTCTTATAGATCTCCCCGTTCTTCTTCCAAATTTTCCATCTCTGCTATTGAACCCTCAAGGTCATCCCCACGACCTGATACTCAGTCAATCCCTCCAGTTAGTTGCTTGGATGGTTTCGGGTCTGCCTGGAGAACCCCAGGAATTTCGCAGGAAGCTGCAAGCTTCATACGACAAGCCTGGGCTCCTGGCACAACCAAAGCTTACAAGTCAGCATGGTCAGCCTGGCATAATTGGTGTTTGCTCAGGGGTGCCAATCCCACTTCAGCGGATATAGTCCTAGTTGTTAATTTCTTAGCCTCATTGGCAGCTCAAGGAAAGGCCTACAGAACGGTCAACATGTACAGGTCGGCAATTTCCGCGGAACATGACAGAGTAAACAATAAACCTGTCGGTGAACATCCTCTGATTTGCCGTTTATTGAAAGGAATCCGTTTCACTAAACCCCCTTTACCGAAGTACAATTACATGTGGGATGTTAATGTAATTTTACAATTTTTCTTATCTCAACCGTCCAATTCCCTTCTATCTCTAAAGTTGCTTTCTGCCAAATTAACCATGCTTCTTTGTTTGGTTTCCCTAAAACGTATTTCTGATGTTAGAGCTTTAGATGTCACCTCAGTCCAGTATACTCCTCAAGGTGTTTTCTTTCAGGTACAAAGACGAACAAAAACTAATTTAATGTCTGTGTTTTATCCTTATTTTCCTGAACATGTTAACTTATGTGTCGGAAATTGTTTGAAGGAATACATTTCTAGAACTAAGGATTTGAGGAAGTCCTCTGAAGCTCAACTCCTCGTCTCTTTCAGACCCCCTCATAAACCTGTAACCTCCACTACTTTAGCACGATGGGTGAAATGGATGATGGAATTAGCTGGCATTAACACTTCCACTTTTGGTGCCCATTCTACCATAGGAGCTATGGCTTCCAAAGCTTTTGGACAGGTTTGAGCTTGGGGGACATTCTCAAATCCGCTGATTGGTCTAATGTCTCAACCTTTAGAACCTTTTATTGCAAACCTGTGTCTCATGTAGCTAATTCAATAATTTCTATGCTTTGAACTAAGCATAATAGGAGCCTCCGTGCTTGTAATAAAATGGAGATTTTCTTAGCTTTAGTGAAAGAAAGTCTTGATTTTATTAAAACACGGAGGCGAGTATTATCCCACCGCTTTGGGTCTATTATTAACCCTCCCTTTACTCTCATTAGGTACAACTTCCACCACCAACCAGTCAGCCTAGGATCCTTTCCGCATCCTTCCAGGATAATCTGCAGGCGGCAACTTCCTCGACTCAAGAAACGTCTCTATTTCAAGACCTCTTCTTTCCCAAGTTGGATCAAAAGACTATTCATGTTATTTATCGTTTTGAGGCTCTATTTTCAGTTATATTGGCATGTATTATTTTGCTGTTGATAATACCTTTATTCAGAGTGTCTTAACTGCTCTGCAAGAAAAGAGGACTTGTGGCTATCAGCCAATATGTTTATACCCTTCTATGCAGCTGATTGGTTACATTCTGTATGACATACTGTATGACATACTCATTTATTTGTAGTTTCCCAGCGGGGTTTGCTGGGATTTGTAGTTTCTTGGCTGCTATTTGAATTAAAGCAAGAGAAGATAAGCATAATACTCGCCTCCGTGTTTTAATAAAATCAAGACTTTCTTTCACTAAAGCTAAGAAAATCTCCATTAAGTGCCATTACCAAACACTGGAAACCACTGGTTCAAGTTAAGTACTGCACCCGCCCCAACCAAAGCGTACCGCTGTGCCTGCCAGGTACTTGGGTTCCTGAGTCAAGCTCTTAGGGCTGCCCACACCCTCTCTCCACCCACATTAATTCACCAGTCAGAAATTGCCTGTCCGTCACGAGGCCCTTCTTCAATCAATAAATCAATCAATCAAAAAATTTGTAGAGCGCGCTACTCACCCGTGAGGGTCTCAAGGTGCTGGGGGCGAAAAATGAAGGGGGGGGGGCAGGGAGGGTCATTGATCGAACAACCATGTCTTGAGGTTCTTTCTGAAGACCAGGAGGTCTTTGGTTTTGCGAAGGTCGGTGGGGAGAGAGTTCCAGGTTTTGGGGGCAAGGTAGGAGAAGACCTGCCTCCTGTGGTGGTGCGTTGGATGCGGGGGACTGTGGCTAGGGCGAGGTCGGCTGATCGGAGGTTGCGTGTGAGAGTGTGGAAGTTAATTCTTTCGTTGAGGTAGGTTGGGCCGGTGTTGTGTTGTTCTTGC
This sequence comes from Pleurodeles waltl, assembly GCF_031143425.1. Taxonomy (NCBI): domain Eukaryota; kingdom Metazoa; phylum Chordata; class Amphibia; order Caudata; family Salamandridae; genus Pleurodeles; species Pleurodeles waltl. Next base: position 861,190,901 of record NC_090443.1, read on the forward strand.
ACTACGGTCTCACTGAACTAACACATCTGTCCAGGGTTGGACTGAAACAAAAATAGGACCGGAACCTTAATCAAAAGTGGCCCCCATTTGCAAATAAAATAGTTAAAAAGTTAAAAAATAAAAGGCCCACATTTTCAAATCAGGGCAGTTTTGAACTTGTAAAGACATGTTGTATAGATTGTTTTCCAAGGTATGAAAGACTACATGCATCTGTGTTTGCTGCAGGCAATGTTTGTGGTAATAGCAGAGAAATGAGCAGGGAAAACTGGCCCAGCAGACCACAAAACAGGCCTACAAACAGCCAAAAAACAGCTCACAGGCACTGCCAGATTGCTCCATAGGGCAATCCGACTCTGCATCCGTCTCACCAAAATACCCAGTGGCATCACCCTCACAGAATCCAAATAAATAGGAACATTTTAAGGCATTCGCAAAGTGGGCTTTTGCCCATGGTACCCACATATAAGCCCCCGACCCCAGGAAGAGTCTATTTACCTGCTTCCCTGATCCTTGTATGTCCTGCTACCAAGCCTATCTGATTAGCTCAACTGTGGCTCAAACAGATATTATTTCTATATTTCTTTTTTAGGAAGAGAGCCGATGAACGGATGTCAAATCACCAAAACTTCGGTCAGGTTGTTCTGTTTTTAACACTGTGCAGTGGGCTCAAAAAGTTTTTATCAACAAGCAAGCAACTTGTAAAGATTGGCAGTGGGATACTACATCTAACCTTGTTTAAGAGTCATGGCGGGGCAATACTTATTTTGAACTTATTAACCTTAGCAATCGGAATCCTTTGACATCACTTAAATTTAAAGAACTCTTGTGTCCTGGAAAAAACTCCTGTTTCTGTTTATGTTAATACATGCACTAGTGCACTTCAGGATGTGGCAGCAGAAACACACCTACAAACTGTTGAGGAGTCCTCAGTCCTGTTACCCGTGCATTGCTCAGCCATGTTGCTGCGTTTGCTTAGAGACTGTCAGTGAATGCACGAAGGACAGTCAGTCAACTGTGGGCCTGCTGTGACATAGGAAACCGATCCCTGGGAGGGATGCTTGCACTGCTGCCACCCTTTTCTGTGTCATTGAGTAGATGTTGCATAGCTGCCAACTCAGCTGTCAGCGAGTGAGAATTGCCCTCCTACTGTCTTCAAGAAGCACTTGCCAGGTGCCTGTTTGGTGTATGAGGCAAGTCAGTACTGCTTTCTATGTCATTGTTCAAAATTACACCTCTGCTGCTTATGCTATACATGTTCTGCTTGTGATGAGAGCTACATAGCTTCTCATCTCTACGCTGTGCCTGCTCTGTGTGTGAGGAAAGCTTGCAATGCTGTTTCCTGTTTTGTATGCAAGGGAAGCTTGCACTGTTACAGCGTGAGCGGCGCAAGTTCTATTTGTAAGGGAGGCAGGCGCTGCTGCTGTCCACAAGGTGACTTTTCTGTGACTTAAGATTGTAATGATGCTTCTGGTGCTCTGTGGTCTGCCTGTTGCTTGTCTGAGGGACGTTTGTACTCTTTCAAATTAACCTATAAGAAATTCTAATACAAGCTGTTACAAGTATAGAGATTGTTTTTATTTTTGACAATTTGTTTCACTCAATGAAACCCGAAGAATCTATGCCAAAACAAAATATGCCAAAAGCCTGTTTGACTTTTGTAAGCTGTGGGATGTTAGCTGTCTGAATCCTGATCATGTACATTCTCTGCAACTGAAAGGGGTGGGTTTCTGATAGATGCTTGAGCCTGCATGGTCTCTATAACCTAAGGGGGCAGATTTGCTGTCACATGATTGACACTTTTATATTCTTTTGACCTAATATCTTGCTGCTCCTCACCACCCTAAACTCTGTTCACGACTGGAAGACCTCTAATAACCTATAACCAAACCCTTCTAAAATTGAATTTCTCCTTATCTCCCCTTCAGAAGCAACTACTTCACTGAAATCCTGGATGGACACACACAGCATCTTCAATAGTGAATCCACCATTGTTGACAGTGTCAAGTCTCTGGGAGTCATCCTAGACAAAAGACTAAACCTACATTCTCAAATCAGTACCATGGTCAAAAGCGCTCACTATCAACCATGTCTTCTGTGGGGAATCCACCATTAGATCCCAAGATAAAATCTTAGCTCTCTTGCACATACACTGGTGCTATCCAGAATAGACTATTGTAACTCTCTCCTTACTGATCTGCCCAAAACCCATCTCACTCCCTGAAAACGATTCTATACTTGGCGGCACAGTTCATCCAAGGTGCCAAGACCACATTACCCACATGCTGATCACTCTCCGATGATTGCCAATTGAAGCAAGATCTATCTACAAGACTGCCTGCATCACCTATAAAGCACTGTACATATTAACTCCCTGTTACCTGCAGGCAAACTCAAGTTATCAGGCAGCTCCAGACCATCGCAAAACGGCAAAGCAATGCTCCTTGAACCCCCGTCCTTTAAAAGGGAATGGCTGATGGCACATTTCTTTTTGGGAAGCACAACCAGAATTTTGAATTCACCACCTTCAAATCTGTGCACAACTACCTTGCTGACGACTTTCAAAATGGACCTCAAAGCCCTTTTCTACCAATGGTATTTTAGCTAAAACACTATGATCAACTCTTGGCACAGACCTCTATACTATCGGCAGTATACTACCTCAAACTGTTTAACAGACATATATACATTTTGTACACCCTGTACACTACCTCAAGCTTCTTACAACTTTTTTACATCTTGTATTATGTAATGATCTACCTTGTACTTTAAAGCTTTGTAATCACATAGAGCTATATTGTATATCTTAAACCATCTGTAACTTCCATGTAACTAAATACTTCTCCTGTGAAGTGCTCCAGTACCTTTGGGAAATGTCTGCTCTATATAAGTATACGTAACTAAATAAATAGCAGGAGTTTGTTGGACTTGTGTAACTAGAAAGTCATAAACCTGAGCCTGTGAGATCTGTGTAACAAACAGGTTGGTTTTTATCAGATAGGTGAGTCTCTAAGATCTCGGCAACCTTCTTGATAGTTCTGCCATCACTGTGACCTGGGAGATTGGTTTTCTGTCAAGTGGTCAACTATGTAATTTGTGTGTATCAGATAGGATTAGCTTTGTCTCAAGCCCGAAACTTTAAGATCTATATTACATAGGAAAACTCTGCTGTCTAAAGTCTGATCCAGTGCAATATCTGCAACCTGGGGCAGCCATTCAAAACCTGAGTCTATAAAACCTATCACCCAAGAGACACTTCCATCACTGTGTCAACCTGTGATCTGTGTAACCTAAGAGACAAACATGATGTTAAAAGCCAAAGTGTATGTGATTTCTGTAACTTGTGAGATCGTTCTGTTTCTTAAAGTCAGAGTCTCTGTTGTCTCCATTCAGAGTATATCACAACTCTAACGACCCGAATTTATGCTACCTGAAAACTGGGCTAGAGTACCCATTTTGTTTAAGACACCTTGGCCCTCATTATAACATTGTCGGTAAAAAACACCTACCACCGCAGCAATGGCCGCCAAAAGACCGTCCCCTCGACTACCAGCTGTCCGCCATATTATGAACTTAGCCGGAATTCTGCCAAAAGGATGGCAGAATTCCAGCTGCTGCCATGGTGGAGGATGGCGGTAAGGTGGACCACTGCTGACCGTATCATGACACATGATACAGCCTGGCGGTGTTCTGTCTGAAGACGCTGCTGCTGGCAGCAGTGCCCCGTCCCGTCTCCTGCCGGAGGACCCCCTGAAATCAGGTAAGTTGGGTGCTCGAAGGGGGGGGGTGTGGGTGTGTGTGTGTGTCTGTGCGTTCGTGAATGCGGGTGTGTGATGCGGGTTGTATGTGTGTGCTTGTGTGGATGTGTGAGTGCGTGTATGCTTGTATGTATGTCAGTGTGTTTGGATGTGTGTGTGGATGGATGTATGCATGTGTGGGTGCATGTAGGTGTGAGTGTGTCTATGAGTGTATGTTGGTGCGTGAAGGTGCGTGTATACTGGGGGGCTGGGTCTGGAGTGGGAGGAGGGGTGGGGGGGAGAAGACCCCTATTAGTGACAGGGAAGGGATTCCCTGTCACTGATAGTGCCTTACCGCCATGGTTTACGTGGCAGTAAGGAAGCCATGAAAACCATGGTGATAGGCGGGGTCATAATCCCACAGGCGGGCTAGTGACGGCTGCCTGGCTGGAGACTGAAGTCTCCAGCCCGGCGGCTGTTACCGCCATGGCAGATGGAGTGTTACATTGGCGGTTTGGCTTTAGCCAATGTCATATTATGGGGAAAAGTACCGCCAGCCTATTGACAGTACTTTTCTCCATTATACCGCCGTCTGCCGGGGTTGTAATGAGGGCCATTGTCCTTGAATAGCTGGAATGTACCCTACATTAGGCTGCTGTTAGAAATAAGGTCCTTGGTTGACAGTCAGGTTACCCCCTGTCGAAGCAAGGACCCTCACTCTAGTCAGGGTAAAGGAGAATCACCCTCAGCTAACCCCTGCTCACCCCCTTGGTAGCTTGGCACGAGCAGGCAGGCTTAACTTCAGAGTGCTAGGTGTAAAGTGTTTGTGCCAACACACACAGTAACTTAATGAAAACACTACAAAATGACACAACACAGGTTTAGAAAAATAGAAATTATTTATCTAAACAAAACAAGACCAAAAGGACAAAAATCCAACATACACAAGTCAAGTTATAATTAAAAAGCAAAAAGAGTCTTAAATCCTTGAGAAAACATGTAAAACACAGTTAGCATTGAAAAGTACCTGGGTAGCGTCAAAATAACACGCACGGGCGAGTGTGCATCGAAAAAGGTAAGCACTGCATCGATTTCTCACCCGCAAGCGAGCCCGTGCGTCGTTTCTCCTTCTAGGTCGGGTTGGCGTGCATCGTTTTTCCTCCCTGTAGGGGAGCGATGCGTCGATCTGGGCAGCACTCGGGTCCAGGCAGGCGTTGCGTAATTTTTCCACACCCAGCAAGGTCTGCATCGAAAATCCTGCTGCACGATATCAGCAAAACCGCGCAATGTGGGTTAGGACGTTAACAGCCTCCGTCAGCACTGTGTTGCGTGTTGTTCTTCCAGCTCTGTGCATCGATTTTACAGCTGCGATGCAGTGTAGCATCGATTTCTGCCGCGAAGCCGGCGGTGCGTCGTTTTTCAGCCGCGTCTCGGAAGGTGCGTCCAATTTTTCCCCGCACGGCAGTCTGTGCGTGGATTTTCAGGCTTGGTCTGCCAGCTTCACCTTCCAAGGCCCCATGAACTTGGCAGGGCAGGAGTCTCAGCAGAGGGTCCAGGTGCTGACAGGAGAAGTCTTTGATGGCCCTGAGACTTCAACAACAGGAGGCAAGCTCAGGACAAGCCCTTGGAGATTTCTTCACAAGCAGGAAAGCACACAAAATCCAGTCTTTGTCCTCTTGCACAGGCAGAAGCAGCAACTGCAGGATAGCTCCACAAAGCACAGTCTCAGGCAGGGCAGCACTTCTCCTCAGCTCTTCAGCTCTTCTCCAGGCAGACGTTCCTCTTGATGTCCAGAAGTGATCTAAAGTCTGTGGTTTTGGGTGCACTTCTTATACCCATTTTGGCCTTTGAAGTAGGCTTACTTCAAAGGAAAGCCTCTCTTGTTTGTGAAATCCTGCCTTGCCCAGGACAGGCCCCAGACACACACCAGGGGATTGGAGACTGCATTGGGAGAGGGCAGGCACAGCCCTTTCAGGTATAAGTCACCACTCCTCCCCTCCCTCCTAGCACAGATGGATAATCAGGATATGCAGGCTACACCCCAGCTACCTTTGAGTCACTGTCTAGAGAGAGGTGCAAACAGTCCAACTGTCAAACTGACCCAGACAGGGAATCCACAAACAGGCAGAGTCACAGAATTGTTTAAGCAAAAAAAATGCCTACTTTCTAAAAGTCAACTTTGCTAAAAGATGTATTTTTAAATTGTGAGCTCAGACACCCCAAACTCCACATGTCTATCTGCTCCCAAAGGGAACCTAGGCTTTAATCATTTTTAAAGGTAGCCCCATGTTAACCTATGAGAGAGATAGGCCTTGCAACAGTGAAAACGGAATTTGGCAGCATTTCACTGTCAGGACATATAAAACACATTAGTATATGTCCTACCTTAAACATACACTGCACCCTGCCCATGAGGCTACCTAGGGCCTACCTTAGGGGTGTCTTAGATGTAAGAAAATGGAAGGTTTAGGCCTGGCAAGTGGGTACACTTGCCAAGACGAACTGGCAGTTTAAAACTGCACACACAGACACTGCAGTGGCAGGTCTGAGCCATGTTTGCAGAGCTACTAATGTGGGTGGCACAACAAGTGCTGCAGGCCCACTAGTAGCATTTGATTTACAGGCCCTGGGCACCTACAGTGCACGGTATTAGGGACTTACCAGTAAAACAAATATGCCAATCATGGAAAGCCCATTATATACACATTTTATACAGGAGCACTTGCACTTTAGCACTGGATAGCAGTGGTAACATGCCTAGAGTAACAAAAACAGGAAAAACAGAGTCCAGCACACACCAACAACCTGGGAAACAGAGGCAAAAGGTTAGAGGAAACCACGCCAAGGATGAAAAGTCTAACAGCTGCAGTTAATTAAACAGAACTCATTAATATCTATGATATAACTCATTATTTCTTTATATGTCACCAATCAATGGAAGGCTAAAGAAGAAAGGTCTCCGTTGTATTAGTGTACAATTTCTGTGGTTCTGGATGGTGAAGGATGACTGAATATGAAGAGTGATTATGAGTGATACAGAGTGCTTGATGAGTGGGGTGTTCTACATTTATATTGCTGTGTATTATTTTATGATGAGTTTGTATTTATTGTATCAGTGTTGTGAATCCATACACATTTTTTAAGTGTTGTATATATTTTTGTAAAATGAATACCTAGTTTTCATTGGAAAAATAAACAAAATACATAAAATAAACTATTTTAAATGAAATGAACATGTAAAGGTTTTTCTTGGATCTTTCCACATAGGATTCAGGTCCATTGATTGAAGTTTATAGTTTAAGGGGCAAGTGTCACTTGTGATGAAAGTCTATGTCACTAATCGTTCCAGTTTGTCTTCTACATCTGTCGACTTGTGCTTGTGGCCTTTTGTATCAGCTGGTTCTTGTTTTGAGTCTTTATTCTATATCCCGCAACCTTCGGGGTTTTGGGTCATGAAGAAGTGTAATGTGTATAACCTATTAAGGCCCCTATTTATACTTTTGCAATGTTATGGTATGCACTCCCTTTAATTTTAAGTTAAATGTAAGGTTAAAATGTGCATATATTTGATTGCGACATTAGCACATTTTAATGTCACTATGTTATCATCTCTGTGTGCATCAAGTGCATATCGCATTCATAATTCCTGAACACTCTTGAGTCTACATATTAGTTTTTACCACTTTTTACTCAATGTCTACTCACCTTTTTCTATATATTTTTGCACTTATAGTTTACAGCTTCAGAGCTGAGATATTTTAATTTAAATGTCAGCCCTAACTACCTATCATTTTGTACATCATTGTTATTGCCATCACAACTAATTACCTGCTAGCTTATGATCGCATCTTTGGTATTGTGGTCGCAACACAGTTGCAGTTTCAGCACCTACAACAACTGTCAGGTGAACAGCTACAAAAGTGAAGACCCACTATGCCTGCCATGTCAGTCTTCCACAATAGCTGCCAAGTCAGCACCCAGCAAGGCTGGCACGTCAGCAATCAACCACCATGACTGCAACCCCTGCTACCTAAGGAGCGCCAGCTACATGCCTCTGTGCCCACCACCGTAGCAAACCATGAAGGCCACTGACAAGCGGTTGTCCCAGATACTGCTACAGGGCCTCTCACCTTTTGTTAATGAAGAAGATGAACATATCAATGGGGATCCCCTGGACTCATTGGCACACCTTGATCAATGAAGCCCCTTCACTCCTTCCAACCCCATCCAGGGAGATATGGTTGTCCCTGTAACTGAATCTGTGCATCTAGCCATTGTGATCTGTACTGTACGCTTAAATTCAGGATTCCATGCTTATCAAACAAGAAAGCATAATAGTCCGAAACCACAAGTATTACAATTATTTGAGGGAACAAAAGGTTGAAGGTGTACATAAAATGCTGGGGCTGCTTGGTGAGTGGCTTTGCATCTCTGAAGGAGGCACAATGCATAGGCAACTGAACTCTGAATCAGAAACTATGGGTCAGATTTATCATAGTATTATGTTGACCATGTTTCATGCATGGTGTTGCAAAGGCAATGCAGTACTAAAATAAGATTTGTCAAGCAATTTAAGGCCACCTTGAGTGGCCCTGCGTTACTTGGTAAATCTGGTGTAACGCAAGGCAGCGCCAGTTGCTACCTTGCGTTACTCTGTCCTGGGGAAGCGTTCAGTGGGTGGTCTCACACATCCACCCATGGATTTTGCCGCATTCCCAGATTTATCAAAATTTACCAAAGGTTCCTGCATTGCAGCTAGTTAGCAGATTGTGTACCAGAGCAGGTAGAGAGCAGGAATGCACCACATTTATGGTAAATATGGTGCATTCTTGCCCTCTCCGTTTTGTGCATCAGGTTGTCTTGCTGAGTTGCGTTGCATGGAAGATTGATAAATCTGGCCCTATGTTTCCAGTGAGATCACAGAACTCTGGTGTTTTCGAAATATTGGTGGCCATTTGAAGATACAAAGTATAAGTTCTTTGTGGCAATCGATATACATGGCTGCTGAGCCAAGGGATCATGCCACTGTACTGAAAGCAAAGGTGATTGTTTTTCCTTTGGAAGTGTGAGAGAAAGTGTGAAGCTAATCACACAGAAGTATTCTCAATAATTAATTCACATTTTTTAAAACAAACTTGATTTAATTAAAAATATTTTTTCAGAGAAAACCTCGATGGATTATAGATCTACACTCCTATTTGCTTCATTGTTTCTAAAGCTCCTTAAGGAACGATAGGATTCTCAAATTATTAGACTGTTGAACCTTCCTGATGTAATTATTTGTATCTAAAGTAGAGGTATGTGCTTAAGAGAGTTATTTATGTCTTTGTTTAGACATGCAAACTCTTTCTTACTTAGCCAAGATTCATTCTGGCCTCTTTAAGTCAATTCCTGATTCTTTTTCCGAATGGATTTAATGGGGGCCACTGAGCAGTTTAGTGTAATTTATTGTGTTATGACGTTGGCTCCACATCTGGTTATCACAATCAGCCTTGTCGTGTATTACTACACCACACCCTCGGTCCGCTGGTTTAATCACAATATCCTCCGGATAGGCTAATATTTGTAATGCTTAATATTGGGGTTCAGTCAAGTTATATTTGACAAATTTACGTTTTTCAAAAAAAGCATTTACTTTAGACAGTACAACATTTTCATAAGTAAATATCTCTATCGAGGGGGGGAGGGGGGAGTTGAAGCACAATGTAGGCCAGTTACAGCTGACCGAAGAACTATATACTGTGTTTAAAGAAACACGAACATAAAAATGAGGCAGATGGTTGTAATTCATCGTTCTTCGAACATAATCATGTAACAAATAACGGAATTGGGAGGAGGTAAAATGAGGTCTTAAAGAAGGGGGGAATGACACAGGCACCCAGTGCATGATCTCAGTTGGGAGGAAGAATTATTAAATGATATCTAATTGAAAAGCAGGGAGAGAAAGTATATGTTACAACTTTATTATGGACCAGCTGTAAACACAAATAGCTCAATATTGTACAGACACCCTGATTTAGAAAAGTGTTGATTGAGCAACTGTAGTTTTACATGAGTGTAAGGCAAATAAACACACATTTAACACGTATGCTATTTAACAATGTGTTATAACTGAATTTCTGTTGGAACAAGAATATTCCCTACATTTCTTAAAGAAGCATATACTCATATCCTAAGTTCTATAAAGCAAGTTTTAGACACATTTCACGATATCTCCTTCATCACAATACCAATCATGTGTTTATGCTAAGGGCCTGCAACAACAGACTGAAACCCAGAGATGGGCTCTTTGGTAAGGGACACACAAGTTTCACCGCTCATTCATTTGGAAGCAACTAATGTCTTTTAATGTGACTGGGAAAAGCTGGCATTAGTGGCAACAGATAATCATAGTATTAGGGAGAGGCCTTGTTCTTCTTACCTACATGGGGACCATGGTATACCAGTTATTCCTAAAGAAGAAATCTGCCAGTTCTTTTTACCCAAGTGCTTCTCTCCATTCACATGGAGCTTGGATGGCACATGAATATCTGCTCTGTAGATTTATGACAGAGTAAGCACTGAGTGTGGGTATTTGACTGCAGCAACACACAAATCCATTTGGACCTCTTTTTAAGAGTGGTTCACAAAATGGAGGTTGGAGAGAGGGTGCCAAATAGAGGATGTAAATTGGAGGTAGCCCCTTCAACATTTCTGAAGGCTTCTGAAGTGGTCCAGGCCCATGTGAAATAAGGAGGGAGACAGAAGCCTTCTGAAGTATAAGGATAGCCCTTGTCCGTTCATGATCTAGTCTTCATGAAAAGTGTGCAGAAATGAGTTTTGTATATCAGCCAGGCGAAGGAAGCCCAGCTGCTTTTTGGCCATTTGCCTTTGTGAGGCCCTGTCAGGGAACACTCAGCTCCGCTGTCCTGCCTGCAACACAAAGAACTTTGGCAAGTGGCCGAGGCGCTAGCTATGAGAAGAAAACCACTCCTCTGAAACAAGACAACCCACAGCAAGTCAAATTGCAGAAGTACACATTTCTAGTCTACCAACACAGTATAAAACCAGTGTCAAGGCCACTGGCTGTAAACTTTGTCTTCTCACAGCTGTGGGAGGGAAGTGGATCTGATCATGCCCTCTCTAAGGTGCGTCCACCAACCAATTGAACAGTGTGCTGACAAATGTCATCAGGCTAGGAGATGGGAGATTGGTAAGGTTAAGTATTGAGGTGGTATCTTTTTCTAATTTTATGTCTTCACCTGATTACTCGCAAATATGTGTTCTCTTGTCCTGTCACCAAATACCTCTTTGGTTTGTCAGGAGGGTTCACCTTAAACAGAACCACAGTTACAATTATATACTCTATCTCATTTAACTTAATTAAGTAGCAGTTCTTCAAAGCACTCTCTACACTTTATCACAAGCATGAATGACTCTTAAACTCATAGCCTGATCTTTGTCTTGAATTCTTAGGCTGGAATTCCAAAACTATGGAATGTTCCTTTGGGGTTTTTTAACCTGTGCTCCTTTGAAGGTTTACAATAATCTTGGTGTATTTATTCTTGAAACGTCTCCTCTATTTTTCTTTAGAAAATACTGTTCTTTTAAGATTTCTGTAAAGCTTTTGGTTTGGAGCTCAACAACCATAAGTTCTGTTTACAAATGCTTTTAAAGTGTCCTTTAACCTTTTCTACAAGGCTGGTATGAAGCAGAAAAGCAAGAATGACTCTGTACGTGTCACAGCAATGGACCTCCTTCTACTCAGTACACATGTACGCCACTGTTTGATAATCCAAGATGGCCACTGGGTCATGTGACTTTGGGAACACTCTCTGTAACCTTTCAAGATTTTCCTAGTCACACTCTTATAAGGCCTTTTTCTTTTCGCAAGGCTACGGACCTGTTCGTGGTGTGGAGGGCACTAATAAAGACACTTAGGGGCTCATTTACAAGTCCTTTGCAGCGCCTTAGCGTAATTTTTTGTTTACACTAAGGTGCCGCAAAACAGTCCCCGACCACACGCTATATTTACAAACTGCTGCAATGTCACCATTGCTCTAGTTTGTAAAGCCTTGCGCCACATTATACCTGCACCAGGTATAATGTATGCAAGGTCGGCGTTCCCACGTAAAAAGCCCCACAAAAATGGCGTAGTGAAATCTGCAAGATTTCACCATTGCGCCAGTTTGTAAAACTTTGCGCCACATTATACCTGCACCAGGTATAATGTATGCAAGGTCGGCGTTCCCCTGTAAAAAGCTCCACAAAAATGGCGCAGTGAAATCTACAAGATTTCACTGCGTCATGCTGCGCCAGCATAGCATCATTTTTTTAACGCCTGCTCAGGGCAGGCATTGAAAGTGAGGCTGTGCCGTTTCCTACGGGGCCCTCTTAGCATTGCTGGACTAGCGTCAACATTTTGACTCTAGTCGAGCAATGTTAATATTTATCACCACAACAGCGTCAGAATTTCTGACACTGTTTTGGGAACTTTTGCACCATGGAGCACTGTCTTGTAAATTCAGTGCTTCCTTGGCATCGTTAGGGGGGCACAAGGTGATGCAAGAAAAGTGGTGCATCATATCTGATGCTCCACTTTCTTGTAAATGAGCCCCTTCCTCCTTTCAGGTGGAGTGTGTACAAAGATCTCCACAGTGTTATTGAGTTGGCGACAATTAGAGGACTGTGCTTCTTGGGCTCCCTGAAGATTACTTGGGGGGAGACGTGGCATACTGTTGATTTGCATCTTCTAGTTTGCACAACATGCATAAGATGTGACAACCAGCTTCCTTCTCAGGTCAGGGACAGGACATGAAGTCCTTCTATAGTCTTGTTGTAAGTACTGCTGGGAGGAGCAATACGCAGCCCACCCCTGCCGGGAGAAAGTAGAGAGTTGTGCAAGAAGGACTGAGAAAGACTATCAAGCATTGAGTGACATAGGAGAAAATAACTTGTCTCCCAGAACTATGCTGTTCTTTGACCACTGCTTGTGTATCTCCCTATGTGACCTCTAGCAGGCCAGAGGCTTACCTTTGGAAAGGGCTACCCGAAAGAAGAGGTCCATCGAGCTTAAAGCCAGGAGAAAGGGGCTGTTTCTCATGAGCCATTGCTTGTGGGTGCAGGTCGTAAACTTGAATCATTTGAAAAAATTTTAAACGTGAACCTGAGCAGCTGAACTTCTCAGAGAAGAGCAGATGCACTGGGTGGCATCTCAATCCCCCATCAGACTTGTGTTATAATCTTTCCAAATGACTTGCCACCAAGGCTTCTTTGGGTCAGACATTCCAATCTATTGGGTGAGTGGTTTTGTGTTCGGCCAGCATGATCACCTTGTTGGGCCACCAATGTCATCTGCATCATTAGGACTGCAACTGTCATTTGTGCATGCCGCTGAAACTACTTAATCTTTTACCCTCCAGCAGTGTCCCCTTGCAAGTGAAGATCAAGGCCTGTGTACATGAGAAGTACAAGAGTGGCGAAGACGGCTAAGATCACAGTTGCAATGAGCACACATGGTCAGCTATGAACACATCTAGAAATAAAAAGGAGTGGATAGAAAACTCTTACTAAAAGACACTCTGTGGTATGGATGGCAATTGACTGCCATTGCCTCAGGGGGTGCACTGGGAAAGTCTATAAATTATACAGAGAGCTGAGGAGGGTGATTGGGTGGCATAGCCTCATGGGGTAGGGTGACCCCAGGAGGTATCCTAACCAACTGAAATGGTATTTACTAGACCATAAGTCCCAGAGTGCATCCTGGCAGCTATACAAAAGCTGCAGGGAACTTGCAGGGTTGGGATAATCTTGTTACTGGTAGAGATAGCCTTCAGAATGCTGCATAGCAAATGTAGATATCTTGTTTTGTGTCTTTATATAAATTGTATTGGTTGATGGTAGAATGAAGTACTCTTCTTCAGATAAAGACAAAACACTGTATAGTCATCAGTGATAAAAGGCCCCATTTGACACAATTGGTTCCCATTAATCCATGTGGACACTCAGACCACTTCCTATAATTACAAATGTAGTAATATATTTGTAATTTAGCCCAGGTAACCTGTGCTCAATAGCAGTAACAAAACACTGGTGATTACTCAACACGATAAAATGCAGATTTATGCGTGCAAATACTGTTATTACTTGTTATTCTTCCCCCAAAAGCTATTTTTGAAAGAATACTCTGTTTGACAATTGCAGTAGTGCAATTTTGCTATTAGAGTACATTTAGCAAAAAAGTCTAAATAACAGCCCAAATATGCTAAGAATAATTAAAATGAAAAAAGATAGAAGTGTAAAAGATAAGAGGGAAAGGTAGCAGAGTTTTGCTGTTGTGAGAACTCTTTTAGGAACCAGGTTGGTCACCACTGTTTTAGTTTTACCACTTATGTTTTGATTCACATTTTATACACATTTTCTCCTGCTAGCAAGACTGCTTTTAGGAAAAGCTTTTACACGTTTTATCAGTTTGCTTTATTCTGGGAAAGCATACAATCAATACATTCTGTCCAAGATTATAGAGTGCGGTACACAATATGGTACATTGTGTTGCCCGCAAAAAGACAGATTCTGTCACCAAGACACAGCATTACATCAGAACTGTAGTGCCAATGTGGTATAGGTTTATTATATAAACGGCACACCGACCTAAGGTGGGTAGAAGGCATTCTTGACATGACCATTCTGGGACACATGCTGTGTGACACGCAGCTCGGCTGATGCTGATCTTCCAGCTTCCCAAGAGGATTGCCATCAACACCACTGGCTGATTCCTGACACTCTATTGAGGTATGAGGCCGGGGCTTGTCCCTTACATCGGGCCAGAGTTACAACCACTATGCTATCAGAAAAGACATTGGGGTTGGTTAAGAATCTCTAGAAGCTCTAGAACATCCAGCACCACATACATCATGGCTGGATTGTTTATACTCTTTATCCTGATCATATTGCTGATTACCTTGCTTTTTTCATCTAATTATCACACCTCATTCTTTATATGCTAGATTGCAATTGTTTCAATAAATGATTAGAAACATATCTTGCATCTCTGTGTCTCTCCTTGGCATGTTGAGTAACTGAGCGAAAGGGGTATGATCTGTTTCCACGCTTCCATGAGGAGTTATACTGTCATGTTCCAGTAGTTAAGCCGACAGCTACTGAAGGTATGGATTGCAATCAATCTCCCACACTCTATAGTGCTGCCGTTCTAAAGATGCATCCTATTAACAAAGTAGGAACCACATAATCTCAGGGAACACTATTTTGCATGCCCTCTCTGTGGGTATCGTGCATAGATGAGTTTGCTGTGCCTCATCACAAGGCATTCCTTTTCTTCTGGTGGCACTCAGCCCATTGTGGGTAATGACAAAGCTGCTTTTGTACTGTTGTTTGGGGGGAGGGGTGTAGGGTAGGTAGTTGATTCCAAACTTTGGGAGAGGAGCGAAAGAGAAAGGAAATGCAAATTTGGGGGCAGAGAGAGGATACCCTGTGTCTGCAAGCACAACAGATAAGCTCGGCCTCAAGGCATAGCAAGGATGATCTTGTCCCTGGGGATATCAAAATCTGTGTATAAACTATGGACCAACACACTAACCATTTTGAGGTCAGCAGACTTACACAAACTTTATGTAATATGCAGGCTGCTCTTTCAGGGCAGACTACATACACTGTGAAATGAGGGAGAATGAGTCAATCAAATGGGGTGGACGCCCATAACACAGGAAGCACTGGGAGGCAAACAATAATCAAGAACCCTGGGAATGGAACTGATCACAGTTTTCCCTGGAACTAGGATCATCTACCCGCATGAGACGTTTGGAAGCAAAGCATCAACACAGGGAGCATTGGGAAAGATTATAAATCATACAGGGACCACAGAAGACAGGCCCTGTACAAAGCATGATTCAGCAAGGAAACCAGCTAGATCGATACATTAACGTAGGCAACTATACCCACAGATTTCCCTTGGAATAAGGGAAGAGAGAGGCATGTAAACTCTGGACAAATTGTCAATGGAAACATATCAGCACTCACCTGAAGTACACAGCCCAGAGGAAGCAATTAACTCCCTTCTCCATCCCCTTATGCACACCTGTAAGCAAAGTTACTGCTACCCGAACCTGAACATAGGGAGAAAGGGGTTGAGGATTAAGAGCAAGAGAACAGATCCAACGTACATCTGTATGCCCAACAGGACTTCATAGGGTGTTCGCCCATCCAAGGATCTTCTAGGCAGATTATTTAGATCTATCTGAATCCCAAATAGGTGATTGAATCAACTGCAACCTGAACCTAATACTCTTGGCCGTTAAGGACTGCTTTAAGTCACGTTTTTTCCTCTCCACAATGGAATTTCCCTCAGGATGGTATGGTGAGGAATAATGCTCAGCCACACCCAAAGTTCCCATGGTGTTCATGCAAGCCTTAAAGGTGAAAGCAGGGAACTGGTCTGAGTAGAATGCAGCTACTGCATATGTTCTAGTGAAGACTTTCAACAGTGCGAGCTTCAGCCGATCGCTGTTGCCACATGCAAAAGATTCTGGTACACAATTCTACTACAAGAAGAATATATTTGAAAACACCATCGGTGTTGATGGGGCCGCAGTGGTCTAGATACATACATTGAAATGGTTGGTTGGAAACTAGGAGGGATATTTGGGGTAGGCCCTTGATGGTGGAACCTTTAATTTCCTGACAGTTGTTACAGCTAAGGACATAATGCTTGGTCTGTTTGCACAGACCATGCCACCAATAAAATCTTTGCAGTAAAGATACTGTAGCTGCCACACCAGCAGGGACAGATGCACCTCCCTCATGTGCTGCTTTTATTAGTTGTAGCCTGTGGTCTTGGTTTGAGATAACTTGATCTCTCACGCCTGGTATTGTTGTGGTGCATTTGCTAATGTGAATGTGTGAAATGTTAAAGTGTTAGCACCAACTGCTGAAAAAGCTGAAATTATTACATTAGTGGAGGTTAGTCTCTGGCAAGTGCCTAAGTATCTAGCATTTGTCTGGAATCCTCTAGCGCTTACAGCATTTGTATGGAAACCTCTGATGAGAGTCATGATAGTAGTCAGCCATTGAAATCAGCAACACCAAGAGTTCATAAAAGGGAATCCCAAAATTGTGATACAAAACTCAGCAGGCAGAAACCTTCAAATACAATTTAACAATTTCAAGAAAATCTTTCTATACCTTCACTTCGAAAGTGCCACTCACCTGATAAACGTGCTAGTTTTCTATTGGCTGGACTATTACAACAGCCTACTTGAGAGAGTTGTGAAATGCTTATTTCTCCCTTTATAAGATTATACACTTTCCCCATATTCTAATACCATCATGAAACATACCCAAATTTTTGTACAGTCACAACGTTGAATGGATCTCCGATAACCACAGTACACACTCTTTTTTAAAGCAATATTTGGCATTTATGGTATGGCTCCACTTTCCTTCCCACAACTAATCACAAACCATATTCCATCATGCTCCCAGCAATCATCTGACCTCAACCTCTCCACTTTCCTGAAGCACCCTTCCCTCCTTCTAAGGGCCTGATTAGAGTATAGGTGCTATCTATTTCACTGGGTAAATAACAATACCATGTGGTTCGTTATTTACCAGGTGCGATAAATATTACAGGTTTCTGGGGTGTAACATGCAGACTTTGGTGTTTAATGCACCAAAATCTGTATGGTACAGTAAAAACAGAATGTTTTTCCCTGTTAAATTTTGCAGGTTTCACCTGCCAAAATTTTACGAATGTTCAGGTATTTGAAGCATCCGGTAATTATCAGATGTTTTAAATACCTTCAAACTCGTAATTCCAACCAGCACGTAAACAGGTGGTTACAAATGGGTGGAGATTTAATGAGCAACTTGCAATCAGGGCCTTACTCCTAACCTTTTGAGCTTCTTTGGAATGTTCTGCTGCTCCAGCTTGGAACCAGTCCTCCATTTATGTGTTCAAACGGGAAAACCTACTGGCTATTCAATGACAGGAATCCTTCAAACCTAAAATAAGCACATATCTGTAAATATGAAAATGTTGTATATTAAATTGTCTACCCAACATTTCCCTGTCCAACCACTCCAATAAGCAACAGAAATAGGAAAGAAGAAACCTTAGCTTCAAAGGACCCAAGGCCAATATCTTCAGAGAGGCCAGCCATCAGAAAGGCAGAGTCCTGAGTTTCCTTTCCCTGAAGATAGGTCCAGCTCATCCAGTTACTCCCTTTCATGCTCTAAAAGGTTCTCTGCATGCACTGGTTATTGTTACTTGCCACCAGTCACCATACACGCCCACACTGGAATGGATGGAACATCCATTGGAGGACACACCAATGAAATAACCTATCACCAGACTCACTGGAACACCAATTAAAGCTTGGAGGCTGTGGAACTGCATGGCAACTGCACAAAATTACCTCCCAGACCCCTTTTTTACACTGTGAGGCAGAAAAAACCTAAACCCAAAAACGAAATGCTCTACATCCCATCTAATGAGCTCTACCCGTGCCACACCCACAAACAAGCAGCTGCAAAGGGTGGGTTAGCCCCACAATCACTTATTTTTTGTCTCCATTTGGCAGATGCTTGGGGCTGCTCCTTTGAGTACTTTGGCTGGTTCTCACTTTGTTCCCATCATCTTGTTTCTACTTGGATAATTCTGCTTAGGGGTCCTGTGAACGGCTTCACCTATCCTGTTTTTTGTGCATGTGGAATCCACAGCCCTCCTTCTGCTTTTTATGTGTTGGGGTGTTTAAACTGACGTGTGCTGGTTTGGTTGTGGTTCGCATCAGGTTTGGGGCTGTGAGCCTTGGTGTCTTGGGTTGCAGTGTGGGTGCCTTCTGTAATGAACGTACCTTTCCCTTTTTTTACATCCTTGTGTAGTTTTGCAGCAGGTGTGGTTTTCCTCTGCCTATTTTCTTTTGGTTTCTCTTCACATCCTTGTGCACCTTTGAAGCAGGTGTGGTTTTTCTCTGCATGTGTTCGGTTAGTTTCTGTTCCCAGAGAACCTACTGGATTCTCAATAGTTGGTAGTACTGGCACATTTTTCAGCCATAAATCTCAGTTCTCGGATCATCCTGGATGTGCTGATTCTGCCTGCGCACATGGGTCTGTTTATTGTTCCTAAATGTCCTCAGCTATAATGCCATTCAGTGCTTTCTTTGGCTTTTTAACTTCTAACACGCTTTTGTCCTAGTGGTCTTTAGGTAGCAGTGTTGTCTACTGTACCCCCTGTTCTGTTTGATCTCCAGTATTATATTCTTAGGCACTCATGGTTAAGTGCCATTTTACTAGAAAGTTTGAGTGCTATTCTGTTGGGTTGCTACATCAGGCAAACTACTTGGCTATATCCTCACAAGTGAGTGGGCGATGAAGGGGGTTGAAGAGGTAATGCCCAGATAAGTTACTGGTAATTTTCATTATTCCTGTTCCAACTTCCTTGTGTCAGAACCTATATCCTGCACTCCTTCCCTTAGTTTTTTTGGCTGATCTCTTTACCTGATCATACTTTACAGGGAAGGTGTTGAGCAAGTCTGCAATTTGCATCAACTTCTGTGGGGGAGTGAACTGGAGTAGGTCTCACACGATGTGACGAAAACTGTTTTTTGTAAAGATAGAAGTCTGCAGATGGGAACTTTATCTTATAGAGAAAGTTCTGAAGCAATGAAGTATGTGACCTGGCAATGAAGTATGTGATCTGGAAATTACAGAGATCATTCATTTCATTTTTGCTAAATCACCTGTGTATCTGGCAGTTCATTAAGTGCGATGAAAAAGAAGAGAGTCTCTAAGGGGGCATGGCCAAAGAAGTGTAAACAGGAATCCTTTCCAGCAGGTGTGGCCTGAGACAGCCGGTCAAACACGCATGGGCACTTAGGTGCACTCCATTCCTCCTCCCACTTCCCGTGGCCCAGCCTGCACCTCCCTTCATTGCTGACTGAGCCAGCAGCAGAAAAATAAAATGATAGTGAACTTACATTTTATTTTTCTGCAGCAGACTCATCCAGTGGAGCGACGTTACTTTGCCAAAGCAAAGGAGCCACCTCTTAGTGATTCAGTGGGGCTCCACAGAAGCCTGAACGTTGGAAACCAATAGTCTATATAACCAAAACCTTCAAAGGATTCTCAGCTCAATACCATCTACTCATCCTTATTGAGAACCCAGGGCTGGCACAAGTTCCCATGAAAATAAGCTGCGGGGCACCCCTCGCCAACTTTGGGTTACATAGCTGCAACAAGGAACCAGATTAAATAGACACACTCTCCTGATTTCAGTCATAGGTCCAAGGACTCAACACACATACCATGAATTATGATATTCAAATTAGGTGGTGGAAAAAATCTGAACCCTTTCGGAGAAATCCATAGGAACAAAAAAAAGATCTGTCAATAACAGGTGGGGTGGCAGGGAGCAAATAGAGAACATCGGCAAGAAGTATGCACTCTCTTTGGGACAACACAGACAAAAGGGGCACAGAAACACTTGCAAGATTACAAGATTACCTAGGATGAAATGCTCCTAGTATCTAATAGCACCATGAAACTAAGGACTACAATCCACATAAACTGCTTTGGATGGAAGAATGCTAGTGTGGCCACCATACAACGATCACAAATCTACAGGTTGTGAAAACATTCCAAATGCAAATTCTTAATAGGATAATATTGAGAAGGAACTCAGGAGCAAAGACTGGGCATTAGCTATCCATGGTCATTGAGTCACGATTTTAGGGTCAGATGCTTTCAAATTTTGGGATTTGCACTTCTCATATTCCTTCTAAGTACTGGAGTTCAACTGTGCTTTCTTTCTGTGATGTACTGAGCAAAATGATTATGCTGTCTGAATATTCATATTTGAGGAAGTTGGGAACATCTGGTTGGACTGTCAGTGGTGCCAGCTATTTGGCCACCTTCTCAGGAATTTGGACATGATGTTTAAGCTAATGTCAGCAGCTTATGGCAGCTAATGGCTGCTAAGTCATTTGCCTACCTCTGTGCTGGGAGGAAAACCATACACAAAGGAGGTCTAGAGATGTTTATTAGTTTCACAAGAGGCTTGCAAGGACAATTAGCCACATAGAAATATGGGAAAGAGAGCCATAGAAGAGGATCCTGTTGCATATGAATATCTGGGCATAATCCAGTGAACTCAGATAAGATGATAGGGAAACCTAGTGAATCTTGGCAGACAGAGGTCCTCCAGTGGCTGCTCCTTTTAAAGGGCTCCAGGGCAAAGCTCTATGACTCCAGTGAGGCCCCACACAGGGGCTCAGCTTAAGGGGTGGTGTTTGGGGTGTCCCATCCCCTAAAAATGTATTCTGTAGGAAATAGTTGGGTACAAGTGCTTTCAATCAGGTATGGTGAGGTGTCTGTCAGATTTCACCTGGGAATTTCACATACGCACAGACAAAAACAAACACATACACACACATTCACGCACCCATCTTTGTTTTGAAGGTCTTAAAAGATGACGGTCAGTTTGAAATCTTTGTTTTCTAAGTACTCCTAACAATACAAACTGTCCCCTAACAACCTCCCATACCCGGATTCTTATATAATGAATTGTCACAAGATATGCCAGTATGATTGTTGAGAAATCTGAAGTTCACTCCCCAATCTTATTGACCAAGCTATGCCCTTGACCCCACATTCTGCACCTTTTACTGTCACTGCGCATAACTTAATTCACTGAAACATGATTTTGTGTCTTCATGAACACTGCAAAGTCACAGGTCAGCCTTCTCAGCCCTGTGTCCAGGTGCTTGATGATGGGAGGAGGAGGAAGGGGCTGAGTGGGCTGAGGCACGATCCAGAGACCAAGTGTTGCTAAAATAAATTTTTAGGTGAGTGTCTAGACTGTGCATATCTGAGCATCACAGTTCAACTATGGGCCCCTCACACAAGCACTAGCCCTTTTATTCAACAGAAATACTGCACATGGTCCAAGCAGCAGAGTATATCTGCTTAAATATGACTGCCAGGGTGCACATCAGTGCATCCCTGAGGTCAATTAGAATCCACACAGAGCAACAGAGAAAGGATCCCCAACTCTGTCCCAGTTTCTCATAGGGATGTGGTTCTAGTCCTATCAAGAAGCTTGGAGAGGAATTGAGGTGAACCTTTTCCTTTTACATTTACAAGCGTGCAATTTATGCTCTGTCTGGCTCCTCGTTAGGAATCATGGCTTGCTGGTTCCAATGTTCAGCACCAAGATTCCTACTCACCTGCTACCATGGAGCCTCCAGGTTGCCAGCAAAAAGAAGCAAGGTAAGTAAAAACAAATGTTTCTCTTCATGTATATATGAGTTTGTGACTGTGTTTGTGAGTGATTGAAAGTGAATGGGGTTGAGTGAAAGTGTGTGTGTGAGTGTGTTTGTGGGTATGAATAAGTGAAAGTTAGTACAAAGGTGTGGTCAAGAAATGTGAGTGTGTTAGAAGGAGTGTTTGATATGAGTTTGTGAGAGGGAGTGGAAGTGAGTATCAGGTGTACCTGTTAATGGCGCAGCAAGTGCAGTTGCACCTGGGCCCAGAGTCAATGAGTGTGAAACGGGGAGTGTGTGTATGTGTATTTGTGAGATGAGAACTAGTAAGTATGAGTTTGTTTATGTGTGAATAACAGTGAGTGGGAGTGAGTATGAATAATTGGGAGAATGTGAGTAAGAGTGAGCAAGGGAGAAGAGATTAAGGGCCTTATTTATACTTTTTTGTACAAAACTGCACTAAAGCAGTTTTGCACCAAAAAGGTTTGCACCGGCTTGCACCATTTTTTAGCACCAGCTGGGCACCATATTTATGAAATGGTGCAAGCTGGTGCACAGGTAGGCTAGCGTCAAAAAGAAAATTACGTTAGGCAGGTTAGAGTCAAAATAAATTACTATAACCAGATTAGTGAAAACAATTTACGCTAAGAGGCATATTTATACTCTGTTTGCACTGAATTAGCAACATTTTTTTTTCTCTAATTCAGTGCAAAACTAACTCAATATTTATACTTTGGTGCTAGACCCGTCTAGCACCAAGTTTGTGGAGTTAAAGTCATTTTTTGGAAGAGGAAACCTACCTTGCCTTAATGAGATGCAAGGTAGGCGTTCCCGTGCAAGAAATGACTCTATGGCCTTAACGCCATATTTATACTCCCATGCAAAAATGGTGCAAGGGAGGGAGGAGGGGTCAAAAAATGGTGCAAAGCTTGCATTGACCCATTTTTTAAAGCCTGGGTCAGGGCAGGCGTGAGGGGACCTGTGGGCCTATTTCCATGGTGGAACATCATGGAATAAGCCCACAGGTGCCCTCCCCAGGCCCCAGAGGCACTCCCACCCACACCCTAGGGACTGCTGAGGATGCGGGACCCCATCCCAGGTAAGTACAGGTAAGATTGCATTTTATTTTTGAAAGTGCCATAGGGGGCCCTGAAATGGGCCCCCATACATGCACAGGGTGCAATGGCCATGCCCAGGGTACCCTTGTCCACTGTGCTGGCCATTGGGGTGTTGGGCATGACTCCTGCCTTTTCTAAGGCAGGAGTCATGTGGCATGGTAGGTTTAGCACCATAAAATGAAGTCATTTTTTGGTGCTAAACCCCCTTCTTCTATACCGCCAGCCCCACCTGACTAAAGTCATTTTTTTTACTCTAGCCTACTCTCTGCACCGGCTTGCACCATTCCATAAATATGGTGCCCGGCTGGTGCACAGAAATGATGCAAGCCGGTGCTAAACTTTTTGATGCAAAACTGAATTAGTGCAGTTTTGTACCAAAAAGTATAAATAAGGGCCAATATTTTGTAAGTTTGCGCCACTTTTGCGTCAAAAAATGGCATTAATGTGGCGCAAAAAAGTATAAATCAGGGCCTTGGTGCTAGACGGGTCTAGCACCAAAGTATAAATATAGAGTTAGTTTTGCACCAAAGTAGAGTAAAAAAAATGATGCTAATTCGGTGCAAACAGAGTATAAATATGCCCCAGAGTATAAATATGCTCCTAAATATGGCATTAAGGCCATAGAGTCATTTTTTGCACAAGAACGCCTACCTTGCATCTCATTAAGGCAAGGTAAGTCTCCACTTTCAAAAAATTACTTTAACTCCATAAATTTGGCGATAGACGGGTCTAGCACCAAAGTTTAAATATGGAGTTGGTTTTGCACCGAATTACAGTAAAAAAAATGACACTAATTTGGTGCAAACAGAGTATAAATATCCCCCTAAATGTAAGGGAGAGTGAGTATGACTAAGGCAAACTTTGAAAATAATGAGAGTAATGTGTTTACTCTTTATATGGTGCATTCCAAAGCCAGGAATCACTAAAGAAATTGTTCTAGATGTTATTCTTTATAGAAAATATTCTTTTGGGTTGCGCAAAGAACTATGAGTCAGATTTGATCCTTTTTTATGCAACACAGCACAGCAACGAAATCTGTTTCACTTTATTGTACAAGGGAGAAAACAGCAGAGAGACAAACTACTAAGATTGGTCTTCTGTGCTGGCACACAAACCCTCCACTGGCACACAAGAGTGCCTTGCATGACACACAGTCTCACACCATGATACAGAGGTGAGTGTGTACTGTCTAGTATACCATTCCAGTATATTGTTCTTTTTTTTCTTTAAATAAACGCATTTCGCCAGGGTAATGTGCTGCTTCATGCAGGTGTTCATTTTTGTTGCAAGGCACAGTCTGGCTAGTTTAGTAGATTGGGCTTTGCCCCAAAACCTATGTGTATTTGCACCTGTGGTGTTGGAACAATCACAGTTGGGGCAGTGCCATCAATGTTACATCACTAAACTCAATAGGGATTATGAATAATCAAGGTCACACGAGAATAAGTATAGCAACTGAGCTCACCCATTTAACAGGAGAGGCTTAAGGATGTGGTCCGTACCAGGTGGTGAAATTTGGGGTACATTTCACAAATATATTATTAAAGCATGATATGGTAGCGCATTGTCATTTACAGAGAGCACATTTCCATTGAAATGGACTAAAAGTTAACACTGGCATGCAGTTTTCCTGATAAAACTATGTAACACACACACGTTAACGTGTGGAAATCAGGTTTCAGCACAAGTTACACTAAATAGAGTGTCATAATTTGTTTTGATCCTATTCAAAACTTTGTTTCCATCTCATTTCAGAATTAAAAACAAATGTGCTTTATTTGTGCTTTTCTAACTGCTGGTATATTTTGAAATATTTGTACTATTCATTTACAGATATTCAAATGGTTCTGTGTGTTAGAAAAAAACTGACATCCAACAGCTTTTCCTGTCACGCTCCTTGTACCCCAATAATATTGTCAGATAGTCACTTTACAAAATCCTCTAACTTTGCAGTCAGAGAAATAAAATTAAACATCAATTTCTTTGTTAGGAAGAATAAGCTGCAATTTGTCAGCAGACAGACCCTGACAGTGGAACTCTGTTTTTGAAGGCACAGCAAATGTTACAAGATTAAAACAAAAAGAATATGCATCTTTACTCAGTGGCTGCCTGTCCTTTAGGGCGGAGGGGCCACGCCCCCCCACCTTTTTGCCCCTCATGAAGAGTGTCTGTCAGGCTGAACAAAGGTCGGCCTGACAGACACTCTCCATGTTCAGCTCAGGCAGCCAGGAGCAGACATGCGCAATTTGCGCAACTCCTGGCTGCCTGAGCTGAACTTTGCTGGGCTGAGGAGGTCACAGCTCCTATAGGGGTGACCTCCTCGGGTCAGCAAAGGTGCCTCGAGGCGCTCCCCTGGGTGACGAGGAAAGCGTCACCAATTGACACTCTCCCTGGGCGCTTCAGGTTTAAGCCCTGAAGTGCCCAGGGCGAGTGTCAATCAGTGACACTTCGTCACAGAGTGGGGTGGGGTCAGCAGTCTCACTGACCCCATCCCACTCTGTGACGAGGCTGGGACTGCTGCCTTCCCTCATTGGCTGACCTAAGGTCCGCCAATGGTCCGCCTAAGGTCAGCCAATGAGGGAAGGCAGCAGTCCTAACCCTCCTGGGACCTGGAGGCTGAAGGTAAGTGTGTGTGTGTGTATGTGTGTGATGTTTTAAATTGAATGTTTGGTGCGCGCGTGCATGTTTGAATGGTATGAGTGTTGTTAATGGATGTGCATGCATGCGTGCGTGTCTGTGTGTGAAAGAATGAGTGTGTATGTGTGTGTGTGTGTCCCGCCCGCCCCCCTCCCTCCTAAAGCTTCTGGCCACCACTGTCTTTACTGCTCATTCACCTTCTAAACTCCAGTATGATTATTTTGAGGGGCTGCAGCATCCTCCCCAAACCCCCTTCTTCCACCGTCTATGATTTGCACTGTTCTGCCCCAGTAATGACCCCTTTATGCAAGACAACGGAAATCAACTTAAGGTTTTTTTTGCACTGGTTGGTATGCTATATATATAGCAATGATTTGGAAGGTAATCATATCAGTAAGTGGGGCATGCTGTTCAAGGCCGGGCTAGAAACCCAAAGCAGCCCTGGCAATTTTATCAGACCAGCCCCCGGATCTGGGGTGGGGGAGTGCAAACCACTGTGGCTTTTTTTTACTTGGGGCTGAGTTCAAAGCACTGCTGCAAAACCGGCCCCCACGGCTTAAAAACAGACCCCATCCTTCCAGCCTCCTGGGGAAATGCCGATGCCCTGCAGGGCCAGTCAGGCCCTGATGCTGTTCCTTTCTTAACAACACTTATTGTTTTTTTCTTCTGCTGTTTTACAGACGGAGAAATATACTTCTCATTAACTCATAACAGATTTTAACAATTCCTCGTTTCTTAGTCCCCGCCAACAAGCTCATATGGAAATAGCATCAGATGTGAAAGGGTTAAGCTGCTATTGCCGGGAGTCCATGCAGTGTTTGCTGAAGGTTCCAGGTTCTGGGATTTATTCCTCTTCACCAGCAGTATGTTTATGTTATGTTGAAAGAGATTTGTAGAGCGCTCTATAGTCATTGGCATGGCCTTCCCAAGTTGTCCAGGTCATTGTTTGATATGATGATGGGAGTACAATAAATGCATTGCTATCAATTGGCCTTAGGGAATGGTAAATCAATTCTTGACTGCTCTTCAGTGGAAACTTTACCGGTCATAGGTTGAGTTATTTACTATCTCACAAATATCCAGACCACTGCCAACTAACAACATTAAAGAAAACCCATAACGGGCTATTTCGTATTCAATAGAAATCAGCGCGTTTTTAAACTGTTCAAATATTGACGATATTATAAAAAATGACTCTCTCTCTCTCTCTCTCTCTCTCTCTCTCTCTCTCTCTCTCTCTCTCTGTTAAAGTACATTCTCTCTATTCATTGGTCTTTAGTGCCACCATGTGGTCGAGTATGAGGTTGCGCGATTGAGTTTAATATAGTGTTGTATTGCTAGCGTGGGCCTCTGTAAATTGAAAATGTATCCATCTTCGCAATGTTTGAAGATGCGTGCTAAATGGCTGCGCTGAGTAGCGTGAACCAGAAAAAAACTGCAACACCTTATTTACCAAGTGATGATTGACGATAATTCGATCAGCCACGATAGTGAAACAAAGCGGCATATTTTGCACCTCCTTTCGCCGCCTAGCGTCATTTTTTTATGGTAAGGAGGCGCTAAGGAGGCCCCCATATGTACAGAGTGGTGCAATGCATGTATTGCACCACTTTGTAACCCCTTTCACCACATTATACCGTGACAGGTATAATGTGTGCAAGGGGGGTGTTCCCACGCAGGAGGCCCATACAAAATGGTGCAGTGAAATTTACAAGATTTCACTGCACCATTGTTTCCGTCATTTTTAACGGCTGCTCACAGTAGGCATTAAAGTGACACTCCCATGATAATCTATGGGCCTCCCTGTGCTTTGCTGGACTAGCGCCATAATTTATAGCGCAAATCCAGCAAAGCGCCACAATAGCGTCATCAATGATGCTGCTATTGTGCTAATGTGCACCACAGTGATGTTAGGGGGTGCAGGGCGACACAAGAAAAGGGGCGCATCAGAGCTGATGCACTACTTTCTTGTAGATATGCCCCAAAGTAGCCAGTTTATCGTAGGCATTGCGCTACAGCACTAAGGCAAGCCACAGCTGTCTAGAGTGAAATTTATTTGAGTACAACTATTTTTAACAACCAATTGGTAAGTCACATAAAATGTGTGATCTTATAGTTCTGTGATATTGGGCTTCCTCATTGTTTGCGCTTGGATTCAGTTGGCACTAGAATTTCATGAAATGTCAGGTTTTTGGCTTCTGTTGAATCCCATGTGAATCCTTGTTTTTCATTCTTCGTCATTGGTTTTGCCAAATATACAGCACATCACTACAAAAGGTAGGAACAAATGGTGAATAAGGAAAAGAAAAACACACTGCAGGCAATAGTATAGTCGTCTCTCCTCTCGCAGTTATGCACTCAGTACTTCGAGATTCAGAATTTGGGAATTGTTGCATCATTTAGGGAGCCAGGAAGGTAGATATATACGAGTGAGCGCACAACCACTTCCATAATAACACGGATTAATTCTATCAGTAATATTACCATAATGAAAGGAAGTCACAACTGAAATATTACTCTTGGTATCTGTGACTTAGCAGACTTTCCTCCATGGTGCTTTGGTGAGCGGTAGGAATACCAGAAAGGTTTCCCCACACGACCAGGGAAGATG
Source organism: Pleurodeles waltl (assembly GCF_031143425.1). NCBI lineage: Eukaryota > Metazoa > Chordata > Amphibia > Caudata > Salamandridae > Pleurodeles > Pleurodeles waltl. The sequence goes on from NC_090443.1 coordinate 861,219,252, forward strand.
AGAGGTGCAAGGCTCCACCGAGGCTCTGCAGAAGAAATGCTGCAAACACAGCAAGTCCAAAATCCTAACCCTTGAACAGAAAACGATCAGCATCGCGAAGGAACAAAAAGAAAGGAAAAACATCAACAAATGTGGGGATCTCTGATGACAAAATGTAGCGGGAGCGAAAACCCAAAACAATACACACAGTTACCAGGTACTGAGAAAGTGTATACCGTGCTCACTTCTGGTGCTGTCCCACCTGTGACCCGGAGCTCTGGCCTCTGTCATACAGGATGTAGTCTCAAGATATAACCTAGTTTGTAGCTTGTTTAGTGAGACTCTATGTACAAGTGGGAACCTACTATTTCTTCGAACACTTGTTGATTCCATAGGCCTGACTTTCAAGGCCAGTCATCTCTTGTTTAGAAGATCTGGGCATCATTTTTTCTGAGCAAATGTGGCATTAGGCTTAAAAAATTGCTGCGCCGTATTTACAAAGTGGCGCAATGCATGCATTGCACCACTTTGTAACCCTTTGGGCCACATTATGCATGTGCCATGCATATTGTATGCAAAGGGGGTGTTCCCCCGTTAGGGGGACTGCAAAAATAGCGCATTGGAATCTAAAAGATTCCACTGTGTCATTTTTTGCGGTCACGTTTAACGCCTGCTCAGAGCAGGTTTCAAAAGGGGACACACCATTGGAAACAATGGGTCTCTATTTACCGTTCAGGGTTAGCACCACCATTTTGGCACTAACCCTTAACAGTACATCAATAGCGTTAAATATTTTATATGGTGCACCCTGCGCAATGGTGCACCATATTTTAAATACAGCGCACGCATGGTGGCGGTAGAGAGGTGCTAATGCGTGCAAGAAAAGTGTCACTGCACTGGGTGCACTTTTCTTAAATCTGCTCCCTGGTTTTGTGTGAATCGCAAGGGCTGTTTGCATTGCACTTCTCCGCCACGTTATGCATCCCTTTGTATAGATCATCTTCGGCTGGCTCTGCAATAAAAAGCATTTTTGATTCTACATAAATTTCAAAGCAAAATATCCTTTTAATGCAAAAGCTGATCCACACTGCTTAGCGCTGTGCAAGTCCCAATGCAAAACAATATTAAACCTAAACCTTACAGAACAAATGCAGTAACACAAAGAATATAGAAGTGCGCGTTCATAGAATTACTGTATACAGTAGGTGTTAAGGTACCAACAAATCCACACCAGTGCAATTATATCCGTCTAAGTTTTTATCTTAATTGTCAAATATCGGAGGGTCTAAGACAGACCGGCACTTTATGAACTGGTGACCGATCTTTCTGTTGAAAAGTAAGCTTACAATTCTGATATCTAGCACATCAGAATACAACTATATGCCAAAAATGAAATGCCACAATTTCACCTAAATCCATGCCACGCACAAGCCAGTTGTAGTGATAGTTGGTGTTGCATGCATGCTTATGTCCATGATTTGGTCTCCTCTTGGGAGTGTTTCCTATCTGATTTTGGATGGTAATATTTTTATTTTTTCCACACTTAAATTCGAAGTTGAGCAAATGTAATTGCATATTACTGCAACTGTAAAATATAAAATAAGCCCCATACGGCAATCTTCTATATACAGTTGATGCAATGCAACTCTATACTATAAACGAGCTTCTTAATAAGAGTAATTCGTGTAGACTAACTGTTGAAATGTTTCAAAATGGAACCTGAAAATCATGTCTTTGCCTTTTGTTGAAAGATGGCAGCGTTTTTTATTCTTGAGGATCACGCAGACTTTCATTTAGAGTTGGCTGCAAACATATGTAATAATATTCCAGATATGTTTACAGCATTACCGCACCCAGTGTTTGTGGTGTTAGCACAAACTTAGATGTATATGAGAGGAAACATGCAGACACGGTTTTTATCCATGGGCCATGGAGCTAGCATAGGCTTTTTTGCTGGAACTAATGTGCATTCCTTTCCGATGCTGCGATGCAGTATTACTATCTTGTTAACGTGGCATTCTGTCATTCACTTCACATCACATCACAGGTTTAGCAAAATGTGCAGGAACTGTTAACCACACATTTAGCACAACTTTGTTTCTATTTCTGGAAAGGTGTTTACAATAAAACAGGATCTTCTATCAGCATTAATAATTTACAATCCCCAAAATATTTGTTCAATTCACTCTTCAATAACATGCACTCTTTCAGGTTCATCGAAATATATTATTTTGCTGGATTATAAAAAAACTCTACAACCCCCTACCCCCATCTCTCCCCGATCCCAGATACAAAACCAGACCATCGGTCCTCTTAACAGGAGCCAAAAAACCGTTTACATCCAGGGACCCCTTGCTACAGACCACTTTTAAGTGGCAGTGCATGAACTCTGACCTCCTACACATTGCAAATCCATGGCTTCAAATTCTGGGGTGTGTGGTATGTCTAGTCCACCCTGGCATGGTACCATGCTTGCTGTTGACTCAATTTTCCCTTTATCATAAACCACTCTTCGAACCTGGAGATAACTAGGGATTTCCAATAAATACTGATTAATGACCGGGCAATAAAGATTGCACTGAAGAAGAAATTCCTTATGTGTTGTTCTTCTAGATCATGAGTACTCGCAAACATTTTCCCAGGGGCCAAAACATTTGGTCTGTCATGCGCCTGGGGGCTGCATTGATGCCAGGGCTGTGGCGGTCAAGTGGGGTGGCTTGGGGGATTGGTGGCAAGGTAGGTGTAGGAGAAGCAAATGATATACATCTAGTGGCTGAAATAAACAATGGAAAACCAAAAAACCTGGAAGGAATCCCGGCTTACCCACTTTTCCAAATTGTGTGATCCTAGGCAATTGTTTAGTCTCACTTCACTCCTTTTTCTGCATTATCACATTTAAGATGACCTCGAAATACATGATTCATGGTGTGCGCTGCACAAAACCTGCCTCTATGTTTGATTTAATAAACTATAATGTTGTTAATGTATGATAGGAACCCAGGCCACCGATAAAGTGCACATACCAAATGACTGGCCTCTTCAATTTACTATTGGTTGTGTTCTCAGGATAAGGGAAATAATTCATGTTTCAAAATTTATGTTTCCAAATGTATGTTTGAAAACTATCACTTTTAAAGGAATACATCTCAGTGCACTGATAAAATAAATTGTACTAAGGCGAAAAGGTTCTGCATGTTAACTAAATACACGTTTTTAATTTTAAAGAGACTGTCTTAGTTTTACACTTGTGCTGCAAGATGTCTTTAAAAATGAAGGCGTTTCTAAAGTTAAGTGCAGGAGTCCCTAGTTACTTCCTTTCTTTAATACCAATTAAGTTTGAAATAAATGATTGTGTGTGTATTTAATATTTTTATTGTTAGTGCAGAGTCGAGCAAACAATTGCCAGTGCTCCTGTTGCCCACGGGGCCACATGTAAAGGTCAGAGGGGCCCCATGAGGCCCGCGGGCCGTACTTTGAGCATCCATGTTCTAGATGCAAAGACTTTGTTAGGCTATTAGGGATCCACTTCGAGAGGGAAAAACACCCTCTTGGACTATCCTACTAACTGATCGAAATATACCCCCAAAATGCCTTTAGAGATGTACAGGACCAAAATATATGTTGCCAATCCCATTCCAAATCACACTTTAGGAAGCTTCCAGAGATTAAGGAGACAACTGTATTCAGAGTCCATCATATCAAATATAGGATCCAGCCATTAAAGAACACCATATATTGGAAAAATTATATCCCTTAAAACAAGAATGGGTCTGATCGAAATACCGCTCCCAAAGTTTTTCATCTAAACCTATCCCGAGGCGTTGTTCCCATTTCGCCTCATAACTACTTCTGTCTTCTCTGAATTAGGAAGGAACTCCTGGTACCAGAAACAAAGGGAGAGATTCACACTATCCTCCTTAAACAGATTGTTTACCATCCTCTTAATATAAATTATGTCATCTCTAACACTGTTACAAAAAACTGATTTTATTTGACCATACAAAAAGAAATTATACTGTCTGTGAAGTACCTTTCCTAAAAACAAATTCAGAAAACACTTTAAACTGGTGACCTAAAAAAAACACCTCTTTTGTTATATTTAAATCTGACCATTTCTATATCCTCCCCTTAGTCAGATAGGGTGACCGATAGCTGCAACAGAATTAAGGTGTTTAGGCATTGACAGTGGGATAACATTACTATCTAACACCTACCTTTATGAGGGGTATTCCATCTTGTCCCTTTATTCTCTTTCTTATATAGAAACCAGTATGTCTGTGTTAGTGTTTTTCCTTTGAAATCTACATTGGCTCTTATGATACAACTGTCATACAACAATTACAATCATAAATTATTAGTCTCCGTTGGTGGGAACGTTTTTTTCAGTTCGAAGATTTATGTTTACACGATTGGAGCGTTCAGTTCTTATTTGTTTTTTTGCCACTAGGCTATTTCTTAGATATCTGTATTTTCCCTTCCAATATGGCCGCTTATTCTTTGAAGTAGTCCTTCTTTTATGTTGTTGTTAGGTGTGCCCGTAATCGAGCAATATTTGCACTTGACTGAGATGAGTTCTTTAGTCCTTTTTTCATTGCGGGTCTTTGGGATACGATTGAGGCGGGAAGATATTCCGACGCGTACTCGCGTTCGGAACGCCGGATTTTCAAATGTGTATTATACTTCGTTTCATCATTAGGTAGGTCACTGCAGAAAGTATGTTAGTGGCTTTTGATTTAATGAATTTATTGATACATCTCTGAAGTGTAAATATATATTCCATGTAGAATATAACTGACTGAGCCAAGGAGACTCTCAGTGTTAGTGCCACTGAGCTCTTTATAACTACGCACTATGGGGTTAGTTTGTTTTGGAACCAGCAATTAAGGGCGTTTATTCAGCAGCATACTAGCAACGGAGCTAATGTGAATTAAGGGGCAGTGTTACTGAGTTTCTATTGTTTATTTATTATTTGGCAGATGGTCATTAACCTTTTAAATAAGGGCGTTCTTAAAGTAGAATACATTGGGACTTATTAGCAGACGGTTGAGACTCACAGTACTCCATTTTCTGTGAAACATGGTAGACCTAGCATACAGGTAATTCTGGTACTGTTTTCTTTAACATCTTGCATATATAGCAGTGGACTATTTGTTGCATGAGAGTTCGCTCTTCGATTTGGGTTGGTTGCTTTGGGACTATACTTTTTAAAGATGAAGAATTTCTGCATTTGTTATATTTCAAAGTGCATATTTGCGTTTCAATATCACAATTTCCTATCACCAAACTATGTAATGAGGCACTTCTTGGGAATTCCCATTCATGGATTGAGTTGAGGATACTATCTATGATTTGTCACACCGAGTTTGCGTTCACTAAGATGTATATTATTTCTAGTAACTCACTGTTATCCATCTCACCCTCTGGAGAACTGGTGACGGATTTACATATTATTTTGGAATTTGATGACTGCTTATATTCACTCAATATGTTTACCTCCGATGAAATTGCAGCCCTGACGAAGTCAACGGGGTAATCCCAGGATGAAACACATGTTGGCTGTGGGGTTAAATTGGAACCTTGCGTATGGCAAGTGGCATTGAATAACGGACTGTACGGTTTGGGACCTTGATATTTGACCACTGAACAGACTGGAATTTTACGTATGACAACTGTCGTCAGTATTAACTGAACTGAATTTGGACAACGTCATTAAAGTACAAGGAATTTGGAACCACACTTGAAGTTTACCTTGCATTTTAATTTTTTGTGTGCACATTTTACTATTCCAGAGATATATGAGAGGTTGTTTTACGATTTTGGACATTTACAGTGACTTTGACAAATATCTTTGTGTTATTTGTTTAATTGTGTAGATATAACGAGTGCCTCTTGTTGTTTATTGTTATGAGCTGTATGGATTGCCACACAGTTGGGGCTTAGGGGTGTGGTCCTCCAAGGGTGCACCGTGAGTTAATTGTGGTACAATTCGATTTATACCTCATAGCCTTGAGCGCCAAATTTCTCCCATTAGATCACACCCGCATCGAGTAAGAATTCATGTTGACAGTGGGTATACCCTGTTTTAAAAACATCTTCTGATGTTGAACCCAAATTTCTGTCAGTCTTATACCTCACTTTGTTGGGGAATTTTGGGGATTTTCCCACACCACATAAGGTTAGACATATTAAAATTTTTAAGCATCCAATTCAAAACAGAGTTATAAAAACTGGAAATCTTTATTCACAGGTAGCACATTTTCAAGACTGAGGATGCCATGTAGTAGAGCCACAGATCTGGTATCCAGTGCTTAATTTGTAAATAGAAAGGTGCCGGTGCTCAAAGCTCTCCTTTTAAACAAGTGGCTGCTGCAATTAAAAGTGCGAGCACAGAATACTGAGGCAGTGTAATCCTGAAGCCACCTCTGGCCTTTTCAATCCATTTACTGCCACTCCCTGCCCCTTCAGTTAACTCTTGCAGCTTCCTGCTTTTCCCCTTTTTGACGCTTTTTTGTTTTTCTCTTCCTCCATCTTTCCCACATCTTTTGCTTGCAGTAAATACTTGAGGCAGAATACTAAGCGCCAGCCCTCAAAAATAAGTGCTGGTGCTCTGCACCGGAAAAAACAAGCACAAATTAAGCACTGCTGGGAACCCAGGATCTACCATATTCCTAAGCAGTCATAGTACTTTCAACTTAACCAGCGGATGTTCTGATGCCACAAAATAGTCTAATTTATGGGAAACTGCCATAAAGAAACAAAACCAGCAGGAGAACAGGCTTCTTCATAAGAGCTATCATTCCCATTATGAATAGCAGAAGACTCATTCAGATTTCCAGAATGTTAGTCACCTTTGTCATAAAAGGTTTGTAATTATTTGCCAAAAAGTTCCCCTGCTGCTCAGAGAATTGTATCCCTAAATATATTTTTGGTCCTGCTCTATAATTACCTTTCAAGACTATAAGAAGAACTTTTAGGGAGGTATTGAGAAATAGCCATTTAGTCTTTGCCTCATTTTTCTTGTAACCGCCCAATGCAGTAAAAACCTTTATTATTTGGAAAGCCAAATTTATATTGCCCAGAGTGGGAATTGAAAACAATGCAAGATCATGAGTATAAGTGAATTTTAGGAACCCACAGCAGATTTGTTAAATTGGGACTACTTTGGTGAAAGCGCTGCATCAATGGCTCTATAAAAAGAGCAACTATTCACACACAGCGGGGAAATCCTGCTGAGTTCCGGCTTGAGAACTATTTCCCTTGCCTGAGAATTACTAATAATCAATTGTGCTGTAGCTCCCTGGCAGAGAGCCAGAATTTACCTTGTGAGCTGAAACGGAATTCTAAATTTGCCCACGATTTGGAATAAAGACTTCCAGCTCACGAGGTCGAAGGCCTTTTCTGCATCTAATAAAATAATGGATGCCAGTGTACAATATGTTGTAACTATATTGATAAATGTGGCCACGAATTGGGTATTTGTATACAAACTTCAGCCACTAACAAAAGCCGGTTTGACCCAAGAAATATAAGAAGCAGAGCCACAATATTAATCAATTTAGCTAAAATTTTGATATATAAATTATAATCTAAGTTCAATAGATATATTGGTCTACAGGACCCGGGGTCCATTGAATGCTTCCATTGTTTAAGGAAATTACCAAGACATCTCAATGAAAAGATTCCACTCACCACCCAGAATCTTCTTAAATAAGATGGTCTAAGAGCCTGACGGCTGATGAAAAGGTTTTTAAAAACTCAGGAAGTAAACCATCTTCCAACGGGGCTGTACCAGTAGAGAGTTGATCTATTGTCACAAGTAACTCCATTTCTAAAATTAGGCTAATTAAAATAGCTGCTGCTTTGAATGTCAAAAAGGGTCATTCCAGGTTTTTCAGAAAATCATCAGTCTGTTGTTCCGTGATCCCCCTTGCCTTTGCTCCCTGGTACAGGGTAGAATAATATTTGTGGAAAACCTGTTTAATTTTACTGATCTCCTCCACGAGCAGGTTACTATGGGGATTCTTAACTTGCACTATCAGCCTCCGATTCTTTCTCTCCTTAACTCACTAGGCGAAAAAACAATCTACAAATCCCCCTTCCTCACAGACTAGGCACTGGAAGATCTGGTTATTTATTATCTTCCTTTCAAGATAAAAATCCCTCACCCTCTCCTTTTTTATTGCCACTTAAACCTTAAATGATTATTAGAGCTATCTATAAGTGAGGCTTGTAGGCCATGCCAGCCTCATTCTCCAAGGAACAAATCTGTTCCCTTTCCCTCCCAACCTTAAATGCCTTGGGAGAAATATAAACACCTCTAATAGTACATTTAAACATTTTCCAAACGGTGAATACATCAGCAGTTGAATCATTTTCTCAAAAAAGTTTTGAATTTCTACGTCAGCAGTTGAATCATTTTCTCGAAAAAGTTCTGAATTTCTACATTAATCAGGTTCAAAAAGCCATTTTCTAAAAAAATTGTGTTTTCTATAATCCATCTAAAATGTTTAATCTGTAAAGGAAAAGAGCAGCTAAACACTACTGCTGAATGATTTGAAAAGCCACTAATATGATGCAAGATACCTGAAATACAGAGAGAGGAGGATCCTAAGAAAATATCAATCCTTGAGGTGGAGTGGAAATGCTTGGATTATCATAGCAGAAGATCTTGCCAATGCGTTTCTCCATCTCCAAATATCACATAAACATATCTTTAAAAATATTTCCCATGTGTTTTTTGTATTGGGTATATGACGGGTTTGAGGAATCTATAGCAGGGTCAGGTAGAAAACTAAAATCACCACACCACATTTTGAAGGTGGCTTGGGTCATCACTGACTGGGATGGAGTACAATTTCAAATGAATTCTACAGGTACCTAGCTCTGCCAGGAGAATAGCCCAATGCCCCGCCTGTTCCTTAATGAGCAGGTGGTATTTTGCCTGCAGATCTTTCCTAATCTGAAAAGCCGCCCCTCAGAGTGGATTTGGCCCCAGCCTTTTCATTTTCTCCTTCTCATTTCTAATCACCCAATGTATCTCCTGTAATAGGACTATACTAGGATTAAACTGCTTCAGCCACACGAAAATGGCAACTCTCCTTAGTCTAGTATTAAGCCCATTAGCATTAAAACAGAAAATGAGTATCAAATTCACCATACATTAATATGAACTACCAATATACACCATGACACCAACCATGACCTACCCCCAGAGATGGGACTTCTAACAACTATTGTGACGCATCTTTTCACCTCAACCTTTAACTTCGTAATTACCTTTCTGACCCCCCATCGACCCAACCTCCCTCCATCCCCTCCCCTTCAGCCTACCCGATCACATGGTAGGCTTTATACCATGACCAAATAGATGCAATGACATGCATCTTTACCTAAACATGGAGCAGACTCTCCTCCCACCCACCTCCACCCCTCCACCTACACCAGGGCACTAAAACAGCAAACAGTTGAGTAATTGGAAAAAACCTAGGGCCATGTTTTTGGTGCAGGCCGTAGCCCACCTTCCTCATTGCCCTTCTACATTTGAACATCTATCCAATGGCCAATTCTTGCACTTCGTAGCCCAATTCATATCTCACAAATACAGGAAATCAGTTTGAGTCTATAATTTGTACCTGGCTAGGTTAGCCGCTACCTAAGTTTTTACAACCTAAGGCGCATATTCAAGCTGGTCCCCCTGTGTGGGTTCTACCTGAGATGTTGACACCTGCATGAGAGAACTGTGACTCCCAAGCTGGGCCCCATCCTAGTCCTTATAAGTGGTCAGCTCTAACAAATTCATGCTCGCGATCCAGAGAACTGAGTTGTTGGGCCTGATCTTCTGGCCATCTAATTCTGAAAAGTACACATCCGAACCTTCCTCCCTTGAAGGCAAAGAACCCCTTATGCACCATTATTATTCTGATGGGAAGCCTTGGTTTTCCACAGACTGCTGCTGTGAGTGATTGTTTTTGGGAGGATAAGCTGTAGAACACTTCAGAGCTTGAGACTTCTGATTCCTCAGCTTTCAGTCCGTCAAGTCTCTTGAAGGAATAGAACTCCCACTGTCTGATATCTGTCACTCCCTACCCACCTACTTCCCCCCCATCTGGCCTAAATCAGTCCCAGAGCTTGATCTTATGGTGACATTTGCCCTTGGCCAGGTAGCTGGCTTTCTTCTGGACTTAAACGTGGCCACTAGGCACTTGAAGTTTTGTGAACTTTCTTATAAGAAAGAAAGAAATTTACTGGTAAGTTACTGATCAGCTGACTGAAAGCCTGTTAACTCCCATGACACCAGAAAAACTCCTCACCCAGAGTACCAGCCTGGTTCCACTGATCTAAGTTTTATTCTCCAGGTTTCTTCACCAATACTGGTATTGCCGTTGAAAACAATTGATTTCTTTGAAAATAAAGATTATGTCAAAAACAACATGGCGGCAGGGTGTGCGGTCACAGGACAGCAGTGTGCATAGAGTTCCAGGCACTGCACGTCTGCCTTGCGCACACCACCACAAAATCTACCAGATATATCAGAAAGTGTTTATTAGGTTCTCTCAATGACCATTCAGAGATCACTCATATTTGCCACCACTGTGACTGATGGAGGACAGTGGGAAGCCAAGGCTGTCCTTCATTTGATGTTTTGTCACCACAGATTGGCGGGGTGCACCATCCTTCTCTTTTTTATCCCTGCAGTGAAGACTGCAGCATCTGCTGGTCTTGAGGTGCTGCAGAGTAGTTATTGAGCTTGTCCCTAACGGTTGTGACTCTGGCTGGCCTCCAAACAAGCGAAAAAGGTTGCTGATTGGTTGATCTGTGGGCCCCCCTGACAGTTGATTCACTCTACCTGAGTGTTTCCACCATCCCCCCCAACTACCCTCTCCCAATCCCTTGGTGATTTGACTGTCCATTAGACGCAGGAGCACTGCTTCATGGGAATGGAGCCTCCGGAGTGTGGAGAAGTGCTTCTAAAGCAGCATTGTTTGCTTTTCTCTTCCACTGAGGGTTCAAGGCAGCTGAGCTTGGATTCTAGAGAGCCCGGAGGCGATGATTTACAGGTGACATGCAGCAGTAAGCAGTTAGCAGGAGGCAGCTCACCAAGAGTGGTTTGGATCCCAAATGGGGGGTGGGGTGTATTGTATTGAACTGAATGAGTTTCAGGGCCAAGGATTTTTAACTGGTCTGGGTGCAGCTACCTGCGAAGTCACAATACAGGAGTTAAAAATCAGAGCACCATGCATGGAGACACAGAGTAGCATATGACATGAAGGTGCTAGCACTCAATAGACACAACATTTGTGAACTTGAATGAGTACATACAAGAACAGACCTTTTTATCAAACTTACTTTATTGATTTTTCTATAGGTCACAATGCTATAAAAAGGCAGTAATGCACACCGAGGACATCAAAAGTATGCATCAGAATGCAATTAGTACTTACAATTTCCAATATGTAATGACATCTTCAAACAATTCAGAAAAAGCACTGTCATCAAGTTGTCTGTCCCACTGAACAATAACAATTGCCCAACATAATCTCCCTCCCCAATTAACCTTAAACTATAAACCATGAGTGAGGGTAGAAGCCATGTATTGTATGGTAGGCACAGGCAAGCCATTCCCAGAGGAGATGACGGATGGGGCCTATGGTAGTCTCAGAGTCGTCACCAGCTCTCTTAGGATACGAGATCTGAAAAAGATGAAGTGCCTGTGCACAAGTGGGACAGATCGTGAGTGGAAGGTCCACAGAGAGGAAGGTCATCAGGGGACCCCTGGTATATTTTATAGTGATCCAGGAGAATATCAGCCATTCTCTCCATTGTCAAGGTTTTTCACAGCCTGGCATGCTACTGTGCCATCAGGGGTGCTACATTTGTTTTCCAAAAAGCCACCAGCGCTGTCTTGGCTGACCCAGGCATAACCACAAAATCGAATGATCGCCTGAGGTTTGCCATTTAAGGGTCTCTTCTTGTAGTCTCAAAAGAGCCAAGCCTGGTGTAGATGGGATCGGGTATCCTAATATGTCTTTAATCTGTGCTAAGACTTCAGATCAGAAATGGCATTTTATGGGACATATTTGTTGGAAATCTCTGAGTAACTTGCACCCTCACCAGTAAAGTTGGGGTAAACTTTTGAATTTGGTGGGATAGAGATGCCAATTATACAGTATTGAATAGGGATATCTTTCTATAGTTCCCACCAGCTCTCGTCGGAGACCCTGTTCCCAAGTATATTGGTCCAGAATTCTATGTGGCGTGGTTGAATTTTGGCGAGGTATCAATTAGGAATGAGTGTAGGAAGGAGACACTACCTTTAGCCCCCTAGCTTGTCTTGAGAATTTCTCAATTGGAGAAAGGTCTCTAGTTGCTGCTACTCTCAAGTCTCCAATGTTTCTATTTAATGTAATGATTTCTCTCTAAATTTGGCAAGCCAAAGTCTTGGCAATTTTCAAAGGTGAAGATATCCCATCCATGAAACAAATCACAAATGGTAGGACACCCTCATTCCCCAAAGATCGAGAGGGCCAGGTGAAAGTGCAGGTAGAATTGTAAAGCTAAAGTGAATAGGAGTGAATGGAGAGGGGAACGTAGCTGATGCATCCACTCGATTTACATCCTGCCATGCTTTAAGGGTTGTTTTTGTGGGTGTGCTAAGGTAAGCACTAAGGGGCCGATCTGCTTTCGGCTCCCACAAAATGTACCAGATATATCCGAAAGTGTTTATTTGATTCTCTCAGTGACCAGTCAGAGATCACTCATATTTGCGCCACCTTATAAAATAAGTGAAAATCAGGAAGGGTCAGCCCTCCAGCTTCCTTTGAAAAGTGCAATAGTTTTGAAGGGATTCGGGCTCTGCGATCCTGCCAAATAGAACTGGTCACCAGAGAGCAGAGCGTCTACAGGAATTCTTGACCTAATTCAGTTTGGAGACCCTGAAAAAGATATAGAAACTGGGGTAATACAGTCATTGTTATTGCATGAATGTGACCTAGTCATGATAGATACAGGGAGGCCCACCTTTTAAGATCAGATTTAAGTTGTTGAAGACGCAGGGGATACTTTGCACAATATAGATTGGAAACCTTATGAGTGATTTTAGTCCACAAGTAGGTAAGGTCTTTTTTAACCCATTGGAAAGGGGTGGAGCTCGCCAGCGTCTCCATCTCTGATGTGGGTAGGGTCAGGTTAGGAACAAAGGATTTAAGAAGGATTTATGAAGGTCTATACGATAACCTCCACTGTCTCATAAAGTGCTAATTCCTGCTGTAGATCTGCCAGGGAGGTTGCAGGGGTAGTTAAGGAAAGAAAAACATCATCCGCAAACAGCACAATTGTGTCATTAACAGATCTAAATGAGAGGCCCTGGACTGCCAGGGGTTCTATACTGAGGGCGAATAAGAGTGGGGAGAGTGGACACTCCTCATCGGTACCCTGCTGTAACTTAAATAGGTCAGCGCTCACTCCATTCACTAGTACACAGTATAGTGGATTCCCGCAGTTAGCCTGGATCATGTTTATAAATTGTTCACACATGCCGAATCAAAAGAGTGTGAAAGAGGAAGGCTCAATCCACCCAGTCAAAGGCTTTTTCGGCATCTAATGCCAGCAGAACCACCGGTAGCCTTTTTTGACCACCCTCCTCAAGTTATCATGTGTCTGTTTCCCCTTAATAAATCCCGACTGATCCAGGTGAATCAGATCCGGCATAATGTCTTCTAGTCGTGTAGCAAGGATCTTAGTATAGAGTTTGACATCCTGATTTAATAATGCAATGAGTTTGTAGGAGGCACAAAAATAGGGGTCCTTTCCCAGTTTTGGAAGGACTGAAATCAGTGTCTTCATCATCGAATGCGTGAGCCCTCAGAAGTATCTAACTGATTGAACAGGGCTGTCAGGTGTGGTACCATATCAGAGCTGAAGGTCTTATAAAATTGGGCTGTGAAGTCATCAGGCCCTTGTAATTTGTGTAGTTTAAGGGCAGAAATAGCTGCTTGAACCTCATCTTCTCTTATCAGGCTACCTAAACCTCATTCTGATCAACTGCCACTTGAGGCAGATTTACTTGCAGAAGGTTAACTAGTTGTTCAGCCTCCGCTGATGGCTCAGATGTATTTAGCTTTTATAAAAATCTTGGAAGGCTTTTGCTTTATCCTCGTCTGATGTTGCATCCCCCACCTTTTAAGTTAATGTGACTGATGTATTCCTTCTCGTGCTTGACCCTTAGTTGTCAAGCTAAGCGAGAGCCCACCTTGTTTCCTCTGATCATAAGTCCCATGTTTAAGGTGTGGCAAAGTAAATTCTGTCCTATTCGTGTAAATCGGGTTTAGTTTCACCCTAAGTGCAGTGACCTTTAGTTGAAGTGTTAGTGATGGAGTGTCTTTATGGGCCCATTCTGCTGCTTGTAGTTCTGCTTCGAGCCCCAACCTGTGTTGGGTTTTCTGTTTAATTTAAGAAGATAAGAGTGAAATTCATTTCCCTCTAACAACTGCCTGAAAGGTGTCCCATGTGTTGGACAGGTTGGTATATTGAGGGTCATTGGTTTGAAAGAAGTCCTTACTAGTCTTGCGTTATTCGTCTTAGAAAACACAGTCCCTAACAGAAGGACCAGGAAAGAACTACCTACTATATTTAGGCATTGGGGGAGCCCACTCTTATATTAGTGCCACACCGGCATGGTCTGAAAGAATGACAGAGTGAAATTTGGATACAGTGTTCTAGTCTTTGGCTTATAAAAGTGTAGTCAAATCAGGAATATGTGCGATGCGAATGGAAACAAAGGTATAATCCGAGTGTCCGCCCCAGAGACCAGAACGCGTGTTTCAGGACTTAAGAAATGCTCCCGGTGAAGGAGCGATGTGGTTGGGTGCTGTCTAAATTTGGGTTCCATGTGAGATTGAAATCCCCCATCAAAATGATCTCTCCTCCAGCAAACTCACTCAGAAGGGTGAGAAATGATTAAATGATGGTAGCCTGGGCAGTATTGGGGGCATAGACTGACGTTATTGTGCACATGTGACCCAATATGTTGCCTTTCACCATCAGTATTCTGCCCTCCATATCAGATTTACAACCCATCGGTTGAAACTTTAAAGAGGAGTGATAGAGGAGGGCTACACCGTTATGCTTGGTAAGTGCAGAGGATCTATAGACCAGGGAATACACTTTATTGCACAGTCTATGATCCTCACTATGTTCAGGGTGTGTTTTTTGTAAGGCTATTATATCGGGTCTCCTATTTAGGATGTATACCCATAATTTATGACGTTTGGCCAGAGAGTTCAGCCCTTTGACATTCTAAGTTAGCGTTGTTAACACAATAGTAGCATAAGGTACTTAGGCCCTCATTACAAAATTGGTAGTAACCGCCGTGCCCATTCCGACATCCCTGCTGGGCCGGCACATGGGAGCTGGCTCCAAACGGAGCCAGCAGTGTTGCTGCTGTGCGTCGGGTGCAGCTGCACCCGTCGCGCTTTTCACTGTCTGCTGTGCAGACAGTGAAAAGCAGTGTGGGGCTGTGCCAGGGGGCCACTGCACTGCCCTTTCCTAAGGCATGGGCAGCACAGGGGCCCCCAGGGGCCTCGCAACTCCCCTTCCCGCCAGCCTTTCCATGTCGGTTCCTACCACCATGGAAAGGCTGGCGGGAAGGAGACTCGTAATCCCCTGGGCAGCGCTGCAAGTAGCGCTGCCCTGGTGGATTAAAACCGCTGGGACCACCGAGGCGGAAAACCGCCTGTCCCGGCGGTGCGACCGTGGCGGAATCCGCAAGTTTGTACCGCCAGCCTGTTGGCGGTACAACCTCCAAAACAGCCCGGTGGTCTTTGACCGCCAGGGCTGTAATGAGGGCCTTAGACTCAAGCAATAGCCACAGAACTAGCTTCTCATTCATGTCCCCCCGTCCTCCCGAGGTGTCCGTAAGAAGATAGAAGCTACCCCCTCGGCCCCTTCGCTGCCCATCCATGACAAATCAAAAGTATATCACTCATGGATTGTAAATATAAACAAGAAACAGAAACATTTGGGAACCTAGTGCTACATGTACGTACGTTTTGCGACTCGCAAATCGGTCACAGCGCTATTTGCGACTGTGCAAAAGGCGAAATGGTATGTTCCAAATAGCGATGTGACTAATTACCGAATCGCCAAAAATTGCCACTCGAGATTGCGACTCACAATTAAGAAATTGCAATTTGCGAGTCGCAACCCGAATGTACAAGGCAGTCACAAATTGCGAATAGTTGCAAAAAGTCAGTTTTGCACACCCAGATTAGCACTGATTCCAAACAGGTGGTAACCAGAACCAAAGAATAGAAGCAGACTTAGAAGGCATCAGGGTTTTTCAAAATGGCTGCACTCTACATGATTGCATGGAGGAGGTGAGTCCAGGCTGCCCAGCAGAGGAGGAGGAGGCGGAAACAAGACAAGATATACAGAACCAGGCAGACCATATTTCAACAAACTGAGGAGGAAATATATGACAAATATAGACTGAGCAGCGCAGTTATCATAGAGATTATTGAATTGCTGAAACCTTAGCTAGAACGCCAGACCTTGTGCAGCTGCTCCATCCCCACACATGTGCAAGTGCTCTGCTCCCTGCACCTCTTGGCCTCGGGAAGCTACCAGGGGGTTATTGCTGTAACTGGTGGGGTGTCCCAAAGTGCCCTGTCACGATTTCCTAGACGGTTTTGAGATGCCATATTCACACATATGTCCAGATACATATACCTACCCAGGAATGAAGAGGAAATACACAACACCAAATTGGACTTTTACAGAATTGCAAACTTTTCCCATGTAATAGGGTGTGTGGACGGGACACATATACACATATGTCCACCTGCAAATCTGGAATATGTGTTCCACAATAGAAAATGCACTCACTCACTAAACATCCAGGTGGTATGTGATGCCCATAATGTCATAACTGAGATGGTGGCAAAATTTCCAGGGAGCACACATGATGCGTACATATTCAGGCACAGTGGGATACACCAACACCTAGAACATGGGGAGTTTGGTGAAGGATACTTATTAGGTACTCTGTAGTACCGACCGATGTCATAAATACGTGTCACTGCATAGCCATGTGAGGCCATGCTCATATTTGCTGTTTTGTTCCACAGGTGTCAGTGCATCTGCTCCGAGGCCATGGATACTCACCCCATATCTAACACCTGCCAATAAGAATGAGAGGCGCTACAACATTGGACATAGGCAAACCAGAACTGTCATTGAGAGGACCTTTGGCATGTCAAAGTCACGTTTCAATGCCTGTTCAAAAGTGGAGGTGCACTCCAGTATGCCCCAGAGACTGCCTGCAAGATTGTGATGACATGTGCCATACTACACAACATAGCAACCAGACGTGGGCTACATCTCACCCTAGATGACACAGATTCGGAGGATGAGGAGCAAGAGCCACCACAACGACAGCCTGGGGATGGTAGCATCGCAATGGAGGGCAGATGGAGACGGGACCACATTGCAGCTCACTACTTTGGCAGTTACGTGGCAACCGTTACAGCACTCACAAATGTAAGACACATCTAGCCAGGTTGTGCAAAAAAAAACTTTCCTTTAATGTCAGGAGTTTATTATTGAAATGTTAGCATTTAGCTAGCAGTAAAGAAGTAAGATGTAACAAAAGAAGAAACATTAATATCATGTGCCTCAGGCTAAACCCTGGGAGACAACATCACACCCTCCTACAGCTACGTCCACCATGGCCTGTGCCTGATTGGTCCCCTGAGGTCTGGCGGGCACTGCTACTACGCAGGATGCAGGCATCTGAGGCAGAAACGTTGCTTACGCTTGATATGTCCTCACTGTCCTGAGGGGTGTCACCAATATTTCTTGCTGCCTGGGAGGTATGTATGAGGTCAACTGCAGCAGTAATGCGCCCTGGTCCCCTTGCCACATCCCTGGCAAAATGGCCTAGTTCCACCTGCAGCGTGACAGTGCGCCTTGACAGGCAGGTAGTTGTGGTGGCTAGGCTGCCAATGGACAGACTGAGCCCGTCCAAACGTGCAGCTGTGTTGCGCTCTCTGCGCCTTGCATAGGCCTGATCCGCAACCATTTCCCTACATAGGTCATTGATGGCGGTGGTGAGGTTTACCATGTTGGTGTTGATGTTGGAAATTAAGATTCAACATTAGCAAATCCCTGTGTGAGGATCTGTTGCATTCTATGCAGGTTCCGGTTCATCATCCGCATTTGTTTGTTTTGCAGGTGGTGACTGCTCAGTAGGGGTGCCTCCAGTCCAAGGAATTGTTCAGTTGTGACATCCTTCTTACCTGCTTCATGTGTTCAAGGACGCCGTCTACGTCCTGACCCAGCTGTTTGCAGTGGCCACTCACACCTATCAGTGGCCGGTGTCAGTTTTCCTGCCTCATTGTCCACATCTGTCTCTTCTGTGATCTCACGTGCATGGTGGACAATCGGTGTGGTACTGGATTCCCCTGCAGATATGCTGACTGCCTCGTCTGCTGTCATGGTGGCATTGTCACCTACCTCCACACTAGGGTCATCAGTGGATACTTGAGGGAGACCTGTGGGACACAGGTGATACACTGTCAGTGCCTCTCTGAGGTGTGGCGTATCAAAATAAATGTTCCTAAACAGTTGGACTACTGTACTACATTGCCCATAACGCACTGTCCTTGAGGTTGGCATATTGGCATGGAACGAATTTGGATGATGCATGCTTTTGTGGACTGTGGTCGTGTGCATGGTGCCTTGAATGGTGTAAATAAGTGAGATTTACTGCTTACTTTTGGAGGTTCCAGGTGCTGAAGTGTCCAGGTCCCCAATTCCTATGACAGCCTCTGGCTCCAGAGTGGTCTCCACCATGCTCTCTATAGCTGTAGGAGGTGGTACTGTGGATGGTCTTCCACCTGTTCCGTGCGCCTCCCTCAACTGCTCTGCCACCCTTTCCTTGGTTCTGGACCTGAGGTCGTACCATCTATTGAGAACCTCCTCGATGGTGCAATGGTTGACTCCTATAGCATTAATCTTGCTCTGTATGTCCAGCCACATCTTCTTTTTTGTGTGTCAGGGACACTCATTGCTACCTTGCCAAACAGGACCTCATGGTGCAGGCAGCCCTCTTCATTCAGGACCTCCAACTCTTTAGCAGAGAATTTCAGCTTTCTCTCCTCCCTGCAGTGAGTTGCCATGGCTGCAGTTGCTCCTCTCAGCTGGGTGTGCCTCTGCTGTATGTGCTGGCTAGACTCCTCCCACTTCCATAGGGGGTACTTCCTGGTTCTGATGTCATCATCCAGCATCAGGAAGTGTGTTTTCTCTTTTCTTTTGCACCCGTTCGCTAATTGCGACACAGTAGCAATTTTATTACTCTGTGACACACCCATGTGCAGTTTAGGAAATTGCAATTTGCGACTCTGCACCGAATCGCAAAATGGAATTGCGATTTTTTTTTTTTTTTCTTACATCCCATTTTGCCTGACTGAAATAGCGATTCGCATTGAGTCGCTATTTCCGACTCGCAATGTTTTAGCTTCGTACATGTGGCCTCTAGTTGCCCAACAATGGTAAATGTCTGTTATAAATCGCATACATTTGGGTGTGTAGGTCACGTAACGCTAAAGCATTCTAACATCGAACACATAGGATCAAGGCCAGTTGGCATCAGGTATGTATTGTAATCATATAGAAAGGCTTTCCCCCTTTCAATGGGCAGTCAACCACTCTCTTAGAGAGCTATGGGGAATTGCACCTGATCAGGTAGCACTGACTCCAGAAGGAGGTCTGTTATAAAGGTTGAATCAAATATCCACATATTTCAAAGGGTACTGAAATCTTATGCCCATATTTATGTGGAACTGGTGCAGGACAGAGCCCCAAGTCTTATTGCTGCACTGCTCTACGCCAATGTGAAGGGTCAGGAATGCACTGTATTTATCAAATTTGATGCATTCCTGTCCTTTCCTCGGATGCTGGCAGACAATTGGCTGCCTAGCACCATTGCAGATACCCTTGCACCATGCTGCAAGGGTGCCTGTGTTGCATGCAGGATTGTTTTTGTGCAGGCAGGGGGAACTTCCTGCACAAAAAACAATCCTAAGAGGCATTTTCCTCTTTCTATGTGTGCTGCAGAATGCAGCACAAATGGAAAGAGGAAAAAATGAGGAGGAATGAACACATTTCTCCTCATTACACCTGCTCTGGGGAGACATAAGGTTTTGGCACTGCCCTAGGTTTAAATGATTCAGTTACTTTGGGCAGCATCAAAATCTATGGATGCTGCATGGCAAAAACCACTGCAACACCCATGGAACACCTCCCTGGCACAGAGCACGGCAACACAGCGACTTGCGCTGCTTTGTTTGACTCCATATCTATGAAGCCATGCAAATCCATGCAAAGTGGCTTTGTATGGCCCCCAATATATGGTTGAAATGCTTGCGCTGCCAGAGTGTCAATAAAAGTGACGCTTCCATGGCCTAAGCCTTTCACAAATATACCCCTTGGTCTCCCTGCAGTGTAGCCAGTGCCAGCTGTAGCGCTGGTGACACCCTGTGTGCCTGTGCGACAGTATTTTTTGGCACCCCATGACCACCTCCTTGGATTCTCTCACTACCACCTGGAAAATGTGCCCCTCATCTCTCCATACCCCCCCTTTCACATACATTCATTTGTTTTAAAGAGCTTATATGGGCTGGCTTTACTAATCCACACAGCTATCCACATAAAATATAGTTCTGTTCTTTGTAGTAGGCATAATGACCCTCTAGACTACTTTATGGCAAGTCAAAGCTGCTGCTGGACAAAACTCCCATCTCTCTCCCTAGCAGGAACTTTAATCACAAGAGGTATCTTCCTGATGGCTGGACGCACAATGAAGTTTTCAGTAGTTGCTTTTAAATTGCAAGATTCTAAACACAGCGCTCCCCCGAGGTCAGCATCTCCTAATCCAGGTCAGCACCTGGTGCGGCTGCACCGCTCACACCACCCTAAAGTTGGCCCTGAGTGTAGCTTTGGTGGTTAAGGCAAGAGGCTTGGTTCCACTCGGGCTCAACGTTTCCCTTGCATTTTCAGTCATCACTGCGAAAGCCATTTTTCTTTATCTGCACCTGTTACTGAGCTTGTGGAAGGTCTCTCTTGGTTCCCCATGGCGTTTCTGTATTTTAGGGCTGCATTCTGGGGCTGGTGCCAAGCAGCGTTGCTGTCCCTGCTATGTCTGTGAAGTGATGTGGCTTGTTTTGGTATTCAAAGGCAAGGCCAAAAAGGTAGGTCCACCTATACGCAGTTGATCCATAATAGGCCGAAATTGTAGTCGCTGAGCCAAGGTGGCCGGTGCAATGTCTTGAAACACAGAACATGTTGCGCCTTGGAAGGAGACTGACTCCACTTTCCTGGCTGCTTCTAGGATCTCTTTCTTCACCTTAAAGAAGTGCAGTTTTGCTACATCTCGGGAGTGTTTGCCTTCACCAGGTTTTTTTGGGCCAAGCTGGTGGACACGTTCTAATATGAACGTGGCCTGATTCTGCCCCAGAAGCTCAGATAACTTGCCCACCACAAATGCCTCCAAGTCCGGGTCCCAGCTCCTTCCTCCAGGTTTCATAGATGAATGCTACCCCATCTTGAATCATTTTCCAAATCTTCACATTTCAGGAGTGCAGCCTGCAAGTGCTCTTTAAGAGTGATCAGAAGAGCCTTCTAGGCAGTCTATCCGTTACTCCAAGTTCTGGCACTTAGGGCCTGTTTAGAGTCAGCAGACGGGTTTCTCTGTCACAAAAATAACAGATATCCCATCCGCCCTATTACAATCTCCACAAGCTGTAATGGGATCGTAATATGGTGGTGGGATATCCGTCACTCTAAATCAGGCCCTTAGTTTCCAGATCAAGAGTGTGAACGCCCACCAAGACTACATGCTGCTGCAATGTCGAGAGTCCTGCATTATGGGAAGAGTAAAGAGCTTCCAAGGAATGGCCAGGTCTGCCTAAAATTCCTCTCTCAACTCTTTTCTAAAGTCTTGAAGTGAAGTAAGGAGGTCTTCCTTAGTTAAAGCCATTGCGCCGTCCGTGGAAGTGGAAAGGTGTACATCTCTTGTCTCTGTCGGTTGAAAGTAGATGGACACTCTATTCTACTGTGTCTTTTCGGAGGCATGTAGGCTAAGCCAAAGTCCAGGGCAAGTGACTCAGGGAAAAGGGCATCAAAGTGCATCCGCTAGTAGGCTGGCAGGAACTAAGGGGCATATTTACAAGCCCTTTGCACCTCCTTGCATCATGTTTATACGCTAATGTGGCATTAGGTAGGCATTTCCGACGTGCCATATTTACAAAGCAGCAAAATGCTATCATTGTGCCACTTTGTAACCCCTTGCACCATATTATGCCTGCGCCAGGCATAATGTATGCAAGGGGGGTGTTCCAGCGCTGGGAGGCCCAAACAAATTACGTAGTGAAATTATAAGATTTCACTGCGCCATTTTTTGCATCATTTTTAACTCCTGCTCGGAGCAGGCAATAAAATGATGCACCCATTATGTTCAATGGGCCTCACTGTGCTTTCCTGCACTGGTGTCAACATTTTTGAGCAAAGTGCCAAAATAGCGTAAAAAATGTTGACGCTATTGTGCTAACGACCACCCTGGTGCACTGTATTGTAAATACGGCACAACCATGGTGTTAGGTGGCGGTAGGGGGGAGCTATAAAAGTGATGCATCATTCTTGTAAATATAAGCCTAAGTACCTCACAAGATTATCTCTATCAGCTCACCTTGCCTCAAGAGGTGTGGTGCTGGGGTCGAGCATCTCCTTCTTGTTGAGATCTCTTGGCACTACGAGCCCCACTGAATGTCCTACAGGGGGCTGTAGCTGTGACTTATGTGCATAGAATAGCTGGGTAGTCTGTCTAGGCCTCTATACATAGGTCTTCAGTGCCATTGACCTCTTACTACTGTCTGCGCAGCCCACGTTGTCTGCTTTACGAGGCAAGGTTTTGTTATAATGCGGCGTGGTCCCGACTTCAGAAGTGACTCTTTTTACCAGAGCTGCAAAGGGCCTCATGTGAAATAGGCCATGGCAAGTAAGTGGCAGAGAAAGGCACTTTTTCCCTAGTTGTCGCCTGGAAAAGGGCTTGAGCTCAGGGTAATACTGGCTCCAAGGTCCCGGGTTGGTTCCACAAGTCAGCTAGAAGGAGCTGCACATGTAGTCTTGGGCCTCAATCCTCTATACCGCCAGGGTATCGTACATTGCGGCCACCATGTTAGAATCATGAAGATGGGCGGGGCTCCATGGTCGGGCATTTATAAGCAGCAGTCTCGTCTCTAGTATGTGGTGCCATGCAGCAAAGGTGCAGTTTAAGAGAGGTTAGGCAGGGTACAACATATATCGCCACCTACAGTGCTAGCTCTCACCGATTTCATGCTTTTGGAGGTATTGGCAGCTGCAGTTCGGGCTAACCCAAGTTGGAAGGCCGTGTCGGATCTAGTGCTGAAATGGCAGGCAGTAGGCAGATCATGGGTCTCCATGAAGGCCCCCAGAATTTATAGCATGTCTGTGGTGGGTCGGGAGCGCCTGCTGACTTGATTTCAGAGAACAAGTGCAGCAGAGCTCGGGTGGTTTACATCTCTTCCGCCTTGTTGGCTGGCCACACCCTCAAGCAGTCCTGTTTGGACTACTCACCCTATGAACAACTTATACAAACAAGCATTTGCAATGCAATAGATCTCGCATTAGCGAGAGTTTAAGCTGTTGGTGTTGTAAATGATAATGACAACCTCGCATTTAGGACCTTATAAATATTTAGCCATGCAGCACATTAAACCTTTAGCAGAGCTAAACTGTGTGCATTCCTTCATACACTTGGCATTAGACTGTAATGGTCTGAACAGACCCTACAGAGCACCACAGTAAAAATAGCATTTGGACGAAACATGGTCATGTAAACATATATTCAGGCCCTAGACGGCAAAATCACATAAAAAAGAATGATAAAGAATATTGCAGTGTAACCATATAATCAGCCCTTGAGGGGATAGCAGACCTTTTCAGGCCTAGCAAGCCCTTTAAATATCATCTAACTTTGGAGTCAGAGGCACAAGGGTGCAGTGCCACAGTTGTTACTAGATGTCCCTGGAAAGTCAACAGCAGAAGGTGCAGTACCACTGGTTATGGCTAGATGTCTCTGTAGAGTCAAAGGGAGAAGGTGCAATGCCACTGGCCATGCCTAGATATCCCCGTGGACCCAAAAGTACTATCAGAAATAAACATTAGCAGAAGGTGCAACATCACTGGTCATGGCTATATGTCCCTCCGGAGCCTATTGAGTTAGTAGTGCCTTGGGGCAATTATCATCCTTCAGCCCTTGGAGAGCATGATGCATTAAACATTTGCAGGCTGTGTAAGGCTGTCAGAATATTATTACAAACAAGGCCCTTATAGCATAAACTCATCTCAGCTGTAAAAACAAAAGTTCCAGCTATGAGAGCACATCGTTCTGAATTTTGTGGTGGTGGTCCCATTACCCTAGGACCACCACATGCTGAGTTATGGGCAAAAATGTGTTGTAAAAGGAATGCCTGCAAAGCATTATGGGGTGAGTGTCCCAGAGTACAGTGAATATTGTAGTATCGGGAGAGCCGCTGTTGGGGATTAATTCCTGGGTTGATTTCATACTAAAAGCAACAAGAAAATGTACAAAACACGCCCGACACAACTACTTCTAATTACTGATTACGTAAGGTAAGGACCAAGTGATGGGAAAACACAAAAAACGAACTGCACGCGTGAACACTAGTGCTTACTGACAAATACGAGAGGCATTTAGAGAAAAATAGTCAGTCTAAACAACAGAAAAACATTCCAGGCGTAATTAAACTTTCCTTGGCCGGTGCTCCTCAGCGAAGTACAGGAAGTAACGTATCAGTTGCCAAACCAGTTAGGAGGCAGAAAAACAAGATCAATGAGCACATTTGTGCACAAAGGTGAAAATGTTGATTAAAAACCCTTGATTATATCATCAGAGCAAAATACGTCTTCACACTTCACAACACTTCAGTACACTTCCATCAACTGAAGCAGAAAGTGGTACATCAAGTAGTAGATCATTATCAAGAGATAATACCTTTTTGGGGGATTGGATGACTTGGCAAGCACTCATGCTAACTCTCAAGCAAGTAACTCTACGAGTACCACTGTTATGATTCAGAGACTGAATTGTATTAAAAATGACATGATGTCGATGTCTATAATATTCTGCTGACGACACACTGACACTCTTTCCTGGGTCAGAGATAGAGCGAGTGTGGAGAGCTGTGGTGGAAGCTCTTTTCCAGTTGTAGCCATCTCTCTTGCCTCTGCTGGCGGAGGCATTTGCTGCAGCATCCCTTCCACTTTCCACTTACAGCACGCCACTTGGCGATTTGCTTGCCTGCCACTTGTTTGAGTTCAGTACTTGAGTTCGGTGCTGTTTCTGACGAGGAGGCAGGACGACAGCAAGCAAGGAGCAGGCATGCGGGCAGCAGTGCAAGCGTGGCAGCACATTTTTGAGGCAGAGACTGCGGTGAGAAGCATGGAGTATTAGTATTGAGGTTAGTGACCTCTCCTCTCGTGCTTCCCTCCTGCTTCCTGCTTTCCTCTTCTTTTCTACCTGATCGTCACTTGCACAACTGCATTTTCCTGACGTTTGGCACCCATGAGGAGCTGGGTGGGGAGAGGTGGCCCATTGATCTATTGAACTGCCAGAGTGCTGCGAGGTGGCCGTCCTATATCTAGTGGAAACAAGAAAGCAGAGAGTTGCAAAAGCAGAAGCATCGTTAGGGTGCTGCCGTTGAGGTTGAGCCCGCAAGATGCAGAGGTGGGCAAACTAGCTGCTGTGCGGCTTGCATCTCTCCAGAGTGCTTCCCCCACTTCACTTGTGGACCATCTCTCACTGCCAGATTAAGGGGCATGCTATTGCAACAGCGCAAAAGAGCACTGAGCTAAAGTTATTAATCCATCAGTAGAAGCCACCTTTGAAAAGTACCTCAATGAGAATTCGCAATTCCACACTATTTCAGGCAAAATCAGCAGGAGTATCTTTCGAAAACTGTCAATGGTAAGATGATTTTTCCAGATCAATACAAAACAGGAAAGGGGTACTCTCATTAAGGGATTTCTGTATCACGACTGATCATAGGATGAATGTGATAATGCTGACTGACTGACACTGTTAACAAGTCAAGTGGACAGAGGGTGGCAGAATCAATGAGTGAACAATGCATAAATGTTATTCATTATGGTGATATCAAACAAACAATCCCTCCGTCTCACTCAATAAGTCCAACATCAATATTGCTGGGAGAGAACTAGGCCTGGTTGGATCTTGCTGCTGCATTCCAAAAAACTCTGCAAGATTCCACGGAACTCAACGGACCGGTGGAAGAATCCTCTCTTGCCAGTTCGCAATGCTTTTTTAGGCCAGTAGCTCATTCCGCGCTGAAAAATTAGCACAAACTGCACCACATGGTCCGCACGCGCGTGGCCATTTTGTTTTCCTAACTTTCTGTTCTCTGCATGGTGATGGGCCTGATTATTGTAATCTGTTACAATCCTCCTCCTATTGCAATCATCCACCCCTCATTTACCCTTTTTTCTATGAGCATGTCTTTGTGGATTTTATGTTTGTGTTTTTTTTGCTTTTTCTGTGACTTTTTGTACTTTTATTTGTTTTCCCTTTCTACTTCCTTAGTTCTTACTTTATTCTTCTTTTTCCTATTTTTTCCACCGCAGTGCCATGTTGGAGCAGCTGGCAGCAAGCGGTGGTGCCAGTACAGGTGCTTCAAGCCTCACACCTTGCGGTCGCACAGGGGAGCAGCTGCATCACATTTTTTCTGAGGTGGAGGTGGCCGCACTTGTTTTTTATGTCCAGCACCACCTCTATTCCATGCTGGCAACAAACGGAAGGCCTGTGAGGGAGTATGCCTTACAAGAGCCTTAGCTGCTGTGGGGAAGAGTGTGCCGTGCGTGTGAAGGACCAATGGTGTTCAGCGCACCATGCAGCAGCTGATGCATCTCTTGGACGACCAGCTGGACAGAGAACAGGACCTTCTCGACCTGCTGGGCATCGAGGATGCAGGGCTTTTTGAGTAAATATGTATTTTTTGTGTTTTACAATGCTAGTATTATCTATCATGCTGCTCACACTTAGAGGTAATTTAAGTTTACGTTGCAAATATTATGCGATCCAGCTTGAGCTAGCCAGGTGCTTACGCTACCTAATCCTACTCGTCAGCACTCACTTGGGCTGTTTATTTAAGAAGTCATGCAGAGTCCTCAGTCCTGTCACTAAGATCGTGGTAGTAGTCATATCAGTTAGTTAGCTTTCTCTGTGCTTTTCTTTATATAGCTCATTAAGGGCCATATGTACAAACACTTTTTCCCATAGACACAGATTGGGTAAAAACCTTTGCTACATCTGGCCCTAAGTCCCAATCTCCCAGTGATGTGTAGTATCCATCTATACAACACAACAAGATGATGGATGGAGTGTTGAAACTTTTCACACACTCACCCCCAGTCACAGATCTGGTTTAAATCCATTGTTCTTTTGCTCACCATGCCACCCCAGTGTGGACCCAACCATATGCAAATCAGTCTTGACCCTGCTCCCATGGGAACAGTCTAGCCCATGGATACTCAAAGTACGGCCCGCGGGCCTCATCCGGCCCCTCTGACCTTTACATGCGGCCCTTCGAGCAACGGGAGCACTGGGCAGCTGTTTGCTCGACTCTGCACTAACAATAACAATAGGAAATACACGCACAATCATTTATTTCAAGCTCAATTGGTCTTAAAGAAAGGAAGTAACTAGGGACTCCTGCACTTAGCTTTAGAAACGCCTTCATTTTTAAAGACGTCTTGCAACACTAGTGTAAAACTAAGACAGCCTCTTCAATATGAAAAAAGTGTATTTAGTTAACATGCAAAACCTTTTCGCCTTAGTACAATTTATTTTATCAGTGCATTGAGATGTATCCATTTAAAAGTGATAGTTTTCAAACATAAATTTGGAAACAATAATTATTTCCTTTACCCTGAGAACATCACCAATAGTAAATTAAAGAGACAAGTCACTTGGTATGTGCGCTTTATGGGTGGCCTGGGTTCCTATCATACATGAACAACATTACACTTTAATAAATCAAACATAGAAGCAGGTTTTGTGCAGCACACTATGAATCATGTATTTCGAGGTCATCTTAAATGTGATAATGCAGAAAAAGGAGGGAAAGTGAGACTAAACAATTGTCTAGGATCACACAATTTGGAAAAGTGGGTAAGCCGAGATTAGTTCCAGGTTTTCTGGTTTCCCATTGTTTATTTTAGCCACTAGATGTATATAATTTGCTTCTCCTACACCTACCTTGCCACCAATCCCCCCAGCCACCCCACCCGACCGCCACTACCCTGGCATCAAAGCGGCCCTCAGGCACGTCACAGGCCAAACGTTTTGGCCCCTGGGAAAATGTTTGCGAGTACCCATGGTCTAGTCCAAACTGCTAGGCCAGGTCCTTACTTCGCAGGAAGCAAGCATCCTGGGACTGGTTTCAGGGTATCACCCCTCATCAGCCAGGCTAGCTTGAATCCAGTGTCACAGTGATCAAGGGACCCATGTCTGGGCATACCCAGGCCACTTAAGGTGAACATACAACACGATTGGGTCCAAACTGGGATGGCAATGTGGGCTAAAAATGATGTATTAAATCTAGATCTCTGTGACTGGGGGTCAATGTTTGCACTGTTAAGCATTCCGTCTATCATCTGTTCTTTTTCCTAGTATGCATCTACGCATTAAAAAGGGAGAGTGATTTGGCCCATCAAAGGGGGTTGAGAAGCATACATCATTCACTGTAATACATTAGTAGTTCCAAATGTAGTTTAGGTTTAGGAAATTAGGAAAAGGGCTCTGGTTCGGGAAATTAGGAATAGGTAATTACCAGTACTAGTACTATAGGCAATCTGATTTAGAAAAGTACAATGATACTGTGCTTTCCTGTCAAACTAAATTGTGATAGATTCACTGTACCATTAATCTATTTTTATCTTCTTTATTTCTTTTATCAGCGTCCAACGGCAAGAGGGCTTCTAAGGCAGGTAAAGGGGCTGCCACGACCAGTGCCATGGCAGGTGGAACTACCACCACCATCAGCGCCATGGTCGATGGTTCTGCTGACCTCTGTATTTCCTGGAATTAATATTTCCCTAAACTTTACCTCTCCACACTATAAAATAATTTTCCCTTGTTTATTTTTTTCAAAATCTCTTTATTTCAAATCCTTTACCTAATGTTTGTTAAATTCTTATTATCCCTGCATTATCGTTTTTTTACTATATTTTATGTTTCTGTAGCTGACTTCCTCCTGCCTGTACTTGTCTGTAGCTTTCTTCTGCTTTGTAAGATCTCTCTCTTCTGTTATATGTCTTGTGGTATTATAGGACTAAGAGAACAGATTTTTGGTATTCTACTGTAAAGATTACAGGCCCAAGTAAGCTATTTTTCACCAAGCATGTTTGTTGAGAAGGCATTCTTTTTCTTGCTCATGCTCAAACATTTAAACTGAGAGAGTGGCCACTGTCATGATGGACCCTCACCTAATGTTGTGTTATCATTCATGTATACAGTATACCGGCAGTTTCCATGACAGTGCAGCATGGCAGGAAAGTATGATGTCCCATTGTCTTTGCCAACTAAGACCATATATCCTTCTTTGAACATCCTTTCATTCTGCTTCAATGTCTCAGAATCATCATAGCTCTGCCCCTCCGTTACAATTTTTCTTTTGATTGGCTTGACCACCGTGCTTCTCTAACATTGTTGTAATCTAGTTGGCAGAGGTATGCACCCTTTCCAAGTAGAGACCACAAGCCTAGTCAGGACAGGTCACAAAACAACCTAAATTATCCTGTGCTCACCCTAAGGTAGCCTGGCACAAGCAGGCAGGCTTAACGTAGAAGACAACGTGTAAAGTATTTATGCAATAACTCATACAGTAACACAGTGAAACACCACAAAAAGACTCCACACAAGGTTAGGAAAATAGATTATGATTCTATAAATAAAATAAAACCAGAACTATAAAAATACGCTGTGTAAAAGTGGAGATATGAATTTTTGAGGAACAAATGCAAAATAGCGCTTGGAAGCAAATAGCACTTTTTAGGTCACACTAGACAAGGGCAAAGTCAAAGTTGGGTCTGACCGCGATGGAGTGCACGCTGGCTACAGGACCCATGCAGGCACTGGTGAACAAAGTACCTTTCCTGGTTGCAACAGCGAGATGCGCGGTGAGATGCGTCATTCAGGTCAACGTAAGGATGGAAATGCGTTGATCTGTCCCACACAGTGATGACAATGTGTCCATTCCGAATGACAAGTGTTGGAGTCGAGATGTGTTGGTTCTGAAGTACGATGCACTGGGTTTCTCCACACAGTCAGGGAATGTGTCGAACTCTGTAGACTGCTGTGGTTGCAAAGCGCAGTTCTGATGCATCAGACTCTTGAGGCAATGAGTTGATTCAGAGAGCAATGCACTGATTTTGCTCCTACAACCTGATTGAGGCACCAGTTCGCCTACACGCAGATAGGAAATGCGTTAATATCTGTGATGCAAGTATCTGGGTCCACTTCTAGTGAACCGCGAACAGGGTGAGGGACTTTCATATTACTGAGTCTCAAGTAACAGGAGGCAAGCCATAAAGTCATTGGATATCACTTGGGATGCAAGGCAGAGTCCAGCTCTCCCTCAGCAGAGTCAGAGAGCAGCAGGCAGCTGGGCAATACAGATGAAAATCAGCCCTTCCAGCAGTTAAGAGAGTAGCAATCCTTGTTGCCGCACAACAGTTTTTCTGACAGGGTCCAGTTGTAGGTCCTGAAGTGTCTGATTTGGTGGTGGTCAGAGACCCAGTACTTAAACCCAGTTGTGCTTTCGAAGTGGGGGATACTTCGAAGAATCAATCAATCAAAATGTTTTATAGAGCGCGCTACTCACCCGTGAGGGTCTCAAGGCGCTGAGGGGGTGAGGGGTGGGGAATAAGGGGGGGGCAGGGAGGGTCACTGATAGAACAACCATGTCTTGAGGTTCTTTCTGAAGAGTAGGAGGTCTTTGGTTTTGCGAAGGTTGGCGGGGAGGGAGTTCCAGGTTTTGGGGGCGAGGTAGGAGAAGGACCTGCCCCTTGTGGTGGTGCGTTGGATGCGGGGGACTGTGGCTAGGGCGAGGTCGGCTGATCGGAGGTTGCGTGTGGGAGTGTGGAAGTTCACTCTTTCGTTGAGGTAGGTTGGCCCGGTTTTGTGGAGGGATTTGTGTGCGTGGATGAGGAGCTTGAAAGTGATTCTCTTGTCTATGGGGAGCCAGTGAAGGGATTTGACGTGTGGTGAGATTCGTTCGTGGCGGGGGAGGCCAAGGACGAGGCATGCGGCTGTGTTCTGGATTCTCTGGAGTTTGCGTTTGAGTTTGAGTGTGGTGCCGGCGAAGAGGGCGTTACCGAAGTCAAGTCTGCTGTTGATGAGTGCGTGGGTGACTGTCTTCCTGGTCTCTGGGGGAATCCATTTGAAGGATTTTTTTAGAGTGCGGAGTGTGTGGAAGCAGGAGGAGGTTAGAGCATTGATTTGCTGGGTCGTGGAGACAGAGGGATCCAGGATGATGCTGAGGTTGCGTGCGTGGTTTGCGGGGGTGGGTGTGGGCCTAGGGCGGTGGGTCACCAGGAGTTGTCCCATGTGGTTTTGTTGGGGCCGAAGATGATGATCTCGGTTTTGTTGGAGTTGAGCTTGAGGTGGTTAGTGGTCATCCAGTTGGCGGTGTCGAGGAGAGCCGCGTGTAGGTTGGTTTTGGTGGTGGTGGGGTTGCGGGTGAGGGAGAGGATGAGTTGGGTGTCATCTGCATAGGAGAGGATAGTGATTCCGTGTGTTCGGAGGATGTTGGCTAGGGGGATCATGTAGATGTTGAAGAGTGTGGGGCTGAGGGAGGACCCTTGGGGGACTCCGCAGGTGATCTTGGTAGTGTTGGAGTGGAAGGGTGGAAGCCGGACTCTCTGTATCCGGTTGGTGAGGAAGGAGGTGAGCCAGTCTAAGGCTTTGTGGCGAATTCCTATGTTGTGGAGGCGTGTGTGGTGGCGGACGGTGTCAAAGGCTGCGTAGAGGTCTAGGAGGATGAGTGCGACGGTCTTGCCATTGTCGACTTTGGTCCTGATGTCGTCAGTGCATGCGATGAAGGCGGTTTCCGTGCTGTGGTTCTTACAGAACCTGGATTGTGAGGGGTCAAGAGTGTTGTTTGCTTTGAGAAAGTGGGATAGGTGGGCATTGACTAGTTTCTTGGCAGGGAAAGGGAGGAGGGAGATGGGGCGGTAGTTGGAGAGGATCTCCGGGTCGGCTTTTTTTTTTTTTTTAGGAGAGCGGTGATTTCCGCGTGCTTCCAGGGGTCTGGGTAGGTGCCGGAGTTGAAAGAGAAGTTGATTATGTTGCGGAGTATGGGGGCGATGGTTGGGCTGGCTTTGTTGTAGATGCGATGTGGGCAGGGGTCAGAGGGGGATCCGGAGTGGATGGAGTTCATGTTTTTTTCAGTTTCTTCATGTGTGGTGGGGGTCCAGGTGGAGAGTGTGGTGGGGGGTCAAGAGTGGGGGTTGGGTTGGGTGAGTGAGGGGTGTGTGTGTGGTATGAAGCTGTTGTGGATGTCCAGGATTTTGTGGAGGAAGTGGTTGGAAAGGGCGTCACATAGGGGGCTGTGTGTGTGAGGGGTCTATGTTGCTGGCTTTGAGTTTGGCAAGTTCATTAATGATGGTGAAGAGTTCTTTGCTGTTTTGAGAGTCGTTGTCAAGGCGTGTCTTGTAGTGATCTCTTTTGGCGGTGCGTATGAGTTGGTGATGGGTGCGAATGGTGGTTTTGAGGGTGGAGAAGTTGGTTGTTGAGGGTTCTAATCGCCATATTTTCTCAGCTTGGCGGCATTTGCGCTTGGAGTCTTGGAGTTCAGGGGTGAACCATGGGGCATTCTTGATGTTGCGGGTGGCGATGTGTTTTCTGAGGGGGGCTAGTGTGTCTGCGCAGGTGGTGATCCATTTGGAGAGGTTGTGTGCTCCTGTGTTGGGGTCCTTGAAGTGAACAGAGTCCCTTTCTTTCAAGCCCCGGCTCCAGACTATCAGTAGGGGGTAGTCAGCCCTTTGTGTGAGGACAGGCACTACCATTCAGGTGTAAGTGTCATACCCTCCCCCCCTTCCACCCCAGATCTGTAACAGCAGAGAAATGTCCACTTTCTAAAATTGGCCTTTCCCAAATAATAAGGTTAAATCCAACTTTACCAGTTAAAAGAATTTATCATTACGATTCCAAAGACATTAAACATGACATAGTTACTCTTTCTCAATTAGGAATTACAACTTAAAAGTATATTAATGAATTCCCAATGTTAACCTATGAGATGGAAAGGCCTCACAGTAGTGACAAATGACTTTGAGAGTTTTTCACTACCAGAAAATGTAAAACTTCAAAGTACATGTCCTACCTTTTACGTACACAGCACCCTGCCCTATGGTCTACCCAGGGCCTACCTTAGGGGTGTGTTGTGTGTAATAAAAGAGGAGTTTAGGGCTTGGCGAAGGGTATTAAAGCCAAGTCAAAGTGGCAGTAAAACTGCACACCCAGTCCCTGCACTGGCAGGCCTGAAACATGCTTAAGGGGCTACTTATGTAGGTGGAAAAATCAGTGCTGCGGGACCAATAGTAGCATTTATTTACAGGCCCTTGGCAAATATAGTGCACTTTACTAGGGACGTATAAGTAAATTAAATAAGCCAATTGGGTATGGGCCAGTATTACCATGTTTAGGGGAGAGAGCACAAGCACTCTAAAACCAGCAAAAACAAGGTCTAAACAATTGAAGAAGGCAGGCTAAAAGTGGGGGAAATCCACTCTAATGCTGTCAGGTCCAACACATAACCCCCAGCTGAAAGTGGGGAGAGCTACCCTACTACTTGGGAGTTCTCTTCACTAAGGTGGAAAAACCTGGAGAGAGCATCAGAATGGACGTGGTCTGACCCCATACGGTGTTCCACCGCATGGTCCATTTCCTGTATGCAGATGGACCACCTCAATAGTTTGGGACTTTCACCCCTCATCTGCATGAGTCATCTGAGGGGTCTGTGGTATGTCTGAACCAGAAAGTGGGTCTCAAACAGGTATGGTCTGAACCTATTCTGTGTTCAGACCACAGCAAAAGCTTATTTTTCAGTGGCACTCCACCTCTGTTCCTATGGAGGTCTTCTCCTCCTTATGAAGGCTACATGTTGGTCTAGGCCCCCATCATTTAGCTGTGCTAAGACTGCCCTATGCCATGCTCTGAAGAGTCTGTATGCATTATTAATTATTTGGAGAAGACAGGTGCCCTGAGTATAGGTGCTGTGCACATGACTTCTTTAAGGATGTCAAACGCTTTCTGATAAACCTCTGTCCAGATCACCAATCTGGGCTGATTCTTAGAAGTCAGCTCAGTTAAGGGGGCAACAGTCATGCCATATCCATAAACAAATCATCTGTAATATCTAGTGAGGCCCAGGAAGCCTCTCACTTCTGTTTCAGTTTTAGGCGGTTGCCAGGGCACGATAGTTTAAATCTTGGCCAGGGGTGGCTGCACCTTGCCCCCACCCTAACAGGTGTCCAAAATAAACCACTGAACCCTGTCTAATCTGAAACTTACTGGCCTGGATGATCAGGCCTGCCTGTTGCAGGGCCTGAAGCACCTTGGAGATGTGGTACTAGTGTTCATCCCAGCTGAAACTATAGACAACAATGTCATCTAGGTAGGCAGCACAAAACGCCTTCTCATCAGCCAGCACCATGTTAACCAATTTTTGGAAAGTAGCAGGGGCATTTTTCAACCCAAACGGCATTACCTGAAACTGGAAGTGGCCCTCTCGGGTTGCTGGGGTTGAAAAAAATGCTGACCTCTCTTTAGCTCCCTTAGTCAAGGCGATCTGCCAGTTCCCAGATGTTAAATGAATGGTATTGAGGAATTTGGCAATGCCTAGGCTGTCGATGAGCTCCTCAGTTTGAGGGATGTGATGCGCATCAGTCCTGGTAACTGAGCTGAGTCCTCAGTAGTTCATGCAGAACAAGACTTCTGGTGTGGAGCCTGGTGGGGTAGCCTTTGGTACCAACACCACAGGGCTGGACCAGGGCCTATTAGAGGGTTCAATCTCCCCTAAGTCCAGTAGAGAGTTCCTCCTTGATGCTGGCTCTCACCCTGTCTGACAACCTGTAAATGTTCTTTACAGGGGACTCTCTCCCATGTCAATATTGTGCACACGCAGATGTGTGAGTACAGGAGGGAGGGAGAATATGGAGGCAAACTGTCCAATCACTTGATAAGTCACCCTGCTGCTCTGGGGCCAGGATGGTAGAGGGGTTGACACCGTCCACTGACCCACAATGTTCTTGTGCATAGAGGAGGTTAGGCAGAGGTTTACTCCCCCCTCCCACTTCTTCATCTGTCACAAGAAGCATGCTCAATTTGGACATCTCAAAGTGACGCTTGTGTCTGTTGACGTGAACCAACCTTAGGTGGTTTCTGGAGGTCTGGAGATCCACCAGGTATGTGGTCTCCCCCTTTTACTCCTTAATCATGTATAGGCCAGTCCAGTGGTCCTGGGGAGCCTTAGCTCTACTCGTTCATGACCCTTACTTGCTGGCCAGGTTGAAACTCCACCAATGTGGCCTTCTGGCATACCAGAGTGTCATCACCTCTTGGCTGGCCTTTAGGTTGCTTTTACCCTTCTTCCAAAAGCGGTGCATCTGGTTGCGAAGGGCCACATCCTGTAGGGGGGGTCTTTGGAGCTTTCTCCCACCCCTCCTTTACAAGGTTAAGAGGTTCCCTAACAGGGTGGCCATAGATGAGCTCCAAAGGACCGAACCCTACACCTCTCTGTGGCACCTCCCTGTAGGCAAAGAGAAGACATGGTGAGAGGACATCCCACTTACGCCTCATGGGCTCAGGGATGTCCATACACATGCCCTTCAAGGTA
Source organism: Pleurodeles waltl (assembly GCF_031143425.1). NCBI lineage: Eukaryota > Metazoa > Chordata > Amphibia > Caudata > Salamandridae > Pleurodeles > Pleurodeles waltl. The sequence continues at coordinate 861,255,242 of NC_090443.1, forward strand.
TTGATGAATCCCTCAATTAGACCATTGGCTTAGGGCGATAGGTGAACTTGTAAGCCACACCACACTCATCCCACATGGACTTCATATATGCTGACATTAAGTTAGGGCCTCTGTCAGACACTGCCTCCTTGGGGTTCCCCACGTGGGTAAAGATCCCCATCACAGCTCTAGCCACCACAGGTGCAGTCACTGACCTTAGAGAGATTGCCGCTGAGTAGCGGGTGGCATGGTCCACTAAGACCAGCACAAACCTGTTGCCTAGTGCTGTCTTGGAGTCGAAAAGTCCAATGATGTTGATGTCCACCCTCTCAAAGGGGGTGCTAACGACAGGCAGGGGAGCTTTGTGCTTTTTATCTGACTTCCCCCTGACCTAGCAGGTTGGACAGGAAATACAATATGCATCTGAGGCTGTCTTTAATCTGGGCCAATGAAAGCGGGAGATATGCTTGGCGAAGGTCTTGTTTTGCCTCTAATGTCCTGTCAGGGATATGCAATGAACCAAAACCAGTAGGAAGGCCCTCAACACATGGGCTGCCCCAGTACCAGGAGCCTTGGGCTCATTATAAAGGATATCATTCTCCTAGTAGATTAGGTGCTCCCACAGGCATCACCTGTGGCTTTGGCTGAGACCTGTAGCCTCAAGCCCTCAAGAGTAGGAAACTCTCTCTGCACTTTGCAGAATTCCTCCTTCAAGCTGTCAAGTTCAGGTAGGTCACCTAGGGCAGCATTGTCCTCCTCGGTTGGCTTGGGGGCCTCTTCCTCAGGGACCCCATCAAGCTCACCAGTGGAACTTCAGAAACCAGTTTCCTGTGCTCCTTGCCCCTCTCCTTGGCAGCTGTCTGGGCCATTTTCCATGCTGCAAACGTCATTGACTCCCTTCCCAGGCAGCCATGTACTGTGTGGTCATATAGACCCACTCAGGCAGTCCCACCATCTCCAAGTGAGACGTGAGCTCTATCTCCCTCCAGGCAGTGTGCTCCAGTTCGTTGCCTAACAGACAATCAACAGGCATGGCAGGGCTCACAGCAACTTTCAGAGAACCTGCACCCACCCCCCACTCAAAGGGAACGAGAGCCACCGGTAGATGATTCTCACTATTGTCTGCAACTATGACTTGGTAGAATGTGTTCAATAGGAACTGTTCTGCAGATACTAGCTGACACTTGACGGTTGTCATGCTGGCTCTTGTGTCTCGCAAAGCCTCCACCCGTTGTCCATTTATGGTGACCCACTCTCTATACTTTGAAGTATTTGCAGGCATTTGGTTTTTTGGCACCATTTCTCTATCTCCCAGGGAAACTAGGGTCATTTCTGTCCACCAAAGCTAACTGGGACCATCTCCTCCCAGACCTCTACACTTGCCAATCGAGGTGTCTGCCCACCGGTGCTGGGCTGTGCCCTCTTGGCACATTTGGGGTTACCCTTGGAGTGCCAATACTTGTAGCACTCAGTACATTTGTGTACAAACCTCCAAGTCTTATTGTCAAAGAACCCTTTCTTTTTAGGATAAGACTGGGGCTTGTTACCACTACTCCCTTGGGAATTATTTTGGGAGGCTTTTGAAAACTAATTTTGAGGTTTTTCTCTCCCCTCCTTTTTCTGTTGGGAACCCTGACCACCTTTGTGGGTGTCCTCCCCAGGTACCTGTTTGGACACTGTGGTGCTAGCTCAGAGTTCTGCCTCCTCAGCAATTTCCTGAGGTTAGTCTGCTTAATGTCAACCAGGTGCAGGCACAACTCTGTAAAACAGATACTGAGCAAGTGCTTTCTCATGATTAAGTTGTACAACCAAACATAATAATTTACTTTGCTTTGCTGCCATTCAGTGCCTTACTGGAGTAATCAATGAAATCTACCCAGGATTGGTTGGGGAGCTTCTAACTGTCCCTGAATCTTTGGTGTTACTTCTAAGGGGTTAGCGCAAATTTGACAAATAACAAAGTCTTCATGGCAGTGTACTTGGTTTGGTCCCCAACCTCTAATGTTAGAAGTGAGTCCCTCCCAAGTGCTGGCATGTGTTTTCACAGACCTGTCCCCCTTGCTCTTCCGGAATGCTGTGTACATTCATTGCAACTTCATGAGCAGAAAAACACGTAATAAATGTAATCTCCCACCACATAACTGGCACCAAATCTTTGGGAAAACAAACCTTCTTGTCACCATCAGGTACTGTATGTATGCTGCCACCACTACTGCTGGAATCCACCTGCCTGCCCTTCATTTCCATGTCTTTTAGACTCTGTTCATGAGCTAACAAAAGCTTCTTCCCAGCTGAGGCTCTTTCAGCCTCAGTCTTTCTCTCCTCTGCCTCAATTCCCAATTTTGCCAACTGCAGCTAGAATTCTCTCTCCTCTCACCTCTTCTCTGGGGACAGGCTTCTTGCCGCACAGGGAGCTTAGGTCCAGGGGTGGTCCCTCAACTGCAGGTAGCTCCTCAAAGGAGCCATACCAGGACCCTCCAACTCATCATTCTCTTGGGAGAGGGCCTCTGCCCCGGACCTCAGTATCATTTGAAACTCCGCCTTCTTGGTGGTGCCTCAGGCAGGTACCCTCATCTCCTTGCAGAAGTTTTTCAACTGGTTAAATGTATAATCTTCAGCTTGGCCAGCTCAAACTCCATGGCTTCACTTGCAGAAACAGCCAGAGATTTAATGTATATGATGGATCAAAAATGCATAGCAGGGACAAAATGAATAAGACAAATTTGAAATGGGTTTAACTGTGGATTCGTAGTGTACACCTAGCTATTGTATGGCACCGCACAAACACAAGTCCTATCCCACCGCTGCCACCAATGTTAGAAATTGTGTCTCTAGTTTGCAGAGGTATGCATCCTGTCCAAGTAGGGGCCACAATCCTAATCAGGATAGGTCTCAATACAACCTAAATTATCCTGTGCTCACCCTAAGACACAGAGCAGGCAGGCTTAATGTAGAAAGCAATGTGGAAAGTATTTATGCAATAACTCATACAGTAGCACAGTGAAAACACCACAAAAAGACTCCACACAAGGTTAGGAAAATAAATTTTGATTTTATAAATAAAACCGGAATGACAAAGATCCACTGTGTAGAAGTGGAGATATGCATTTTTAAAGAATGAATGCAAAATAGTGCTTGGAAGCAAATAGCACTTTCAGGGGTTACTTTAGGTCGCACAAGACCAGGGCGATGTCAAAGTTGGGGCTGACCGCAAAGGAGTGCACGCCGGCTACAGGATCTACGCAGGCACTGGTGAACAAAGTGCCTTTCCTGGTTGCTCAGGGATGTGGAATTCCTATCGCCCGACGCCCGGGACATCTTGTTTGGAGTCAAGGGCAACAAGATTTTATGTTTACTTTGTCCTTGGGACAAGTAGGCCCAACCCCCTGCAGCACAAACCTTTTGGCTGCCTGTTTACAGAGAGTGGAATTCTCTGCAGTTGAGGTAATGTGTTTCCAAAAGATAATGCTGTTCGAACTTGTATTTATGGTTCATTATTTGAAAGGCTCCATTATTAGGGTGAGTGCTGTAAATAAATGTTTTAAGGTCACACTTCACTACTGACGTTGGTTCCAGTACAAAAAAAAAAAAACGTGTACACACATGTTTGAAAAGTTTAGGCTAAGAGGCTAAGTATAATGCTCCCAGAATGCTCTCTGATTATATGCAAATGAAGTGTCATTTAGTAAAATGTGTTGATGCATGCTAGTATTTCCCAAAAATATTTTTCTAATTGAAAATCAGTGTAACCATTTTCAACACGATTATGGGAAGCATGAAAATAAACATACACTGACAAAGCCAACTGATCTGACATATTTTTATAAGTCTTTTAGTTTCATCAATGCGTGTCTTGTTTTGACATGGCTTTTGTAACACTTTATTGTTGTGGGAGCTACCAGGCCCTCAACATTGTAACAAACATTGGCAAAACCCCCCCAAAAAGTTTTTGAACTCTTAAAGCACACGTTGCCACCAGCGGCATAACAAAGGCCCTGCAGCCGCCCTCCAGGGGGCCCCTCCAGCACAGCACCTGCCCTGAGTGAGTCTGGAGAGGGGACTCCTCCATGTTCTTTGCAAAGGGGCACCCTCCAGTTTCGTTACGTCACTGATTGCCACTGTAGTTCCTGACACTGAACAAAAATACTTTGTGTGGCAATATGCTCCTTGTGGAAGAGCAGAATGCGATCACTCACAGTAAAGCCAGCCGAAAGAGAGAGAAATAGAAGTTTAATAAAAACAAAATGTCTTTGTTAACACCAGACCTAATTAGGGACCAAGACCCACATGTAGGTAGCTTTTTGCATGTCGCAAACAGCGACTTTCGCTGTTTGCGACATGCAAAAAGCACATTGCGATGCACAAACCCAGTTTTGCAATTCAGTAACCTGGTTACCGAATCACAAAACGGGTTTGCGACTCGCAATTAGTAAGGGGTGTTCTCTTCCTAATTGCAACTCGCAGTGCAATGTAGGATTGTTTTGTGACCGCGAACGCGGGCGCAAACCAATCGCAGTTTGCACCCATTTCAAATGGGTGCTAACACTTTCGCAAAAGGGAAGGAATCCCCATGGGACCCCTTCCCCATTGTGAATGTCACTGTAAACATTTTTTCAGAGCAGGCCGGACCACTGCTTGCTCTGAAAAAATGAAACAAAAACGTTTCATTTTTCATTTTTGTTATGCATCTCGTTTTCATTTAAGGAAAACGGGCTGCATTACAAAAACAAACCAAAAAAACTGCTTTATTGAAAAGCAGTCACAGACATGGTGGTCTGCTGTCTCCAGCAGGCCACCATTCGCGAGGGGGTCGCAAATTGCAACCCACCTCATGATTATTCATGAGGTGGGCATTTGCGAAGCCCTTGCGAATCACAGATGGTGTCAAGGACACCATCCTACATTTGGATTTGCGACTCGCAATTTGCAGGTCACAAATCTGAACCTACCTAAATGTGGCCCCAAATTCTTAAAGAAAGTCACAAAAGTGCACCCATGATATATGTCGTACCCCTATAAAATATTTGTGAACTGTATTTTAGCATGGGTAAATACGATGTGTAGATTTGCTCATGTGAAAATCTATTGAGCATTTGCAAGTTCATTTTCCCTCCAGCCACTTTCTTCCCAACCCTGGAAGAAGTTCTAATTCTGCCATTGTCAGGAGTAAATGTCCAACCTTTCTTATTATGGGAAAATATTAGAGAGAAGCTGGTAAAAATCTTTAAAACATGCAGGTTAGTAGGTTTGCAGACTCAAAGGCATTCCAGCCCTGGAACTATTGCTTACTGCTTCCTCCAGCCCCAGTATGCAGATCTGCAGAAAAGTGGCAAAATAAGGAAATTGCTACAGTAGGGATTGAAATTCCAAGTATTCAAGCCCTACTATGGTAGTAGCCCTGGCATAATCAGAGAGGCTATTAATTGCTGCCATAATTTGTCGCCACACTTCATGGCACCAAAGGGACAAGTAGATCTTTTTACAGGACAAGTAGATTTGAGAAGCAACCTGTCCCCTGGACAAGTAGATATTTTAATAAATTCCACACCCCTATTGCTATAGCGAGATGTGCGGTGAGATGCATTGTTTGGATCAACGTAGGGATGGCAATGCATTGATCTGTCCCACACAGTGATAACAATGCTTGCTCGAGTGAGGTGTGGTGGTTCTGATTTGTGATGCACCAGGTTTCTCCACGCAGTCAGGGGATGTGTCAATCTCTGTAGACTTGAGTGGCTGCAATATTACCATGTTTAGGGGTGAGAGCACAAGCACTTTAGCACTAATCACCAGTGGTAAAGTACACAAAGTCCTAAAACCAGCAAAACTGACATCATAGAAATGGAGGGAGGCAGGCAAAAAGTTGGGGGAAGTACACCCTAAGTCTGTCAGGTCCACCAATTGTCAACCAATAAACAGCCCAAAGTGATAGGTTGATAGAAGATACTTAGAACTTAGTGAGGTACTGCAGTTGTATTTCGAAAAAGAAAATAATAAGGGGAGGCTATCTTGCATCTAAAATGTGCAACGTTTTTTTCTAGCTGCACAGACCACTAATGCCAGGACCATCGACAACCTCAATGCACCAGAGGTGGCAGAGGGGCGTTCGAGAGGAAGTCCCAGCGGTGGCAGGGATGGTTGGTGGTAAATCAGATTGCTTGCTTATTGACAAATTAAGTATAGTCACTGTATTTGTTCAGGAAGGCCGATAACCCACCCATAATCATTCATCACTTCCCTGCCCATAGCATTTTGCCACTTGTGACTTAACTGTAGCATGGCTCAGTTTGGCACTGCAGTGTTGGCTGTGCAATGTTGCATCTGTTTCAGTTAATGCTGCATTCATTAGGTTTTCAATGCATTACAAACCAAAAATAAGTTCTGTTTCCTATTGCCTACTCAGTCACCTCCTTGTACTTCACTCCTTTATTCTTTCTTAAGTTCTATCCCAGCCGCCCAAAAACATTGAAAAATTATTTCTTTGCATGTGCCACATTTTTCTGGCAAAATGATTTATGTATATATAGTTCATGGCTTCAGTAACGGATTTACACCTGTTCAAATGTTTCCCTTTTGTCATTCATCAACTACAGTGACTGACTAAGCCAAAGCTTGGCACATGATGATCAGTGACACCCCACTATCCTACAGCAAAACCTTTACCTACCCTAATCCCTCTAACTTACTCTGCAGTAGAGTAAGCATCCTTACTGCCAAGCAAAGGTATTTATTGAAATAATTTGTGGTGGAAGGCAAGGCCCGGGAGTAAAGTGGGACTAACTTCCGGATTTAGAGATTGGTGGATGGGATATTCTGTGCTGAACATGTTAAATAAAATCTATATCCCATTCCTTTCCCTCTTATTCATCTGCCTCTTTGGAGTCAAGGTAGAATTGAAAGGAAGTCAGAGTAGAGCAGGGGCATTGGAATTAAAGTATGATAATAAATTGTCCATTACAGCTGTCCCAAAAACAGGCTGTGGACTGTAGAGAGTAGCAAAAGTACCCGATGTGATAACATTCTTCCATTGATTTAGCACAACAGGAATACTTGTGCTGCATAACACATAGAGCATTACTCTTTAATGACAGGTTATTTATTTTTCTTTTGCACACAACCTCATTACGACCCTGGTGGTCGGTGGTAATATGGTAGAAAGTACTGCCAACAGGCTGGCAGTACTTTCCACCATATTATGACACTGGCGCTTTGGCTGAAGACAAACCACCAACGTACCACACCGACCGACACGACGGTAACAGCCGCCGGGCTGGAGATAACGATCTCCAGCCCGGCGGCCGTCACTGTCCCACCTGCGGGATTATGACCCCGCCTACCGCCATGCTTTCCGTGCCTTCCTTAACGCGACGAAAACCATGGCGGTAGGCACTATCAGTGACAGGGAATCCTTTCCCTGTTACTGATAGAGGTCTTCCCCACTCCCCTTTCCAGATACCCCCACCCTCCTTCCTCTCCTAATCCCCCCTACATTCACGCCCCCTTCACACACACACATGCATACACACCCATTCCCACATGCATCCACGCATTCATACAACCATTCACAAACACATCGGCACACACTTTCATACACGCATACACAGAACACAACATACACACACTTACACCTCCATACCTGCACACACGTATTCAACACGAAACACACACGCGCATTCATGCACCCACGAACATTCACACACACCCCAACACACACAGCACCCCCAAGCCTCCTCTGTCAGAGCACCCACTTACCTGTGTTCAGGGGGTCCTCTGGCAGGAGACGGGCCAGAGCGCTGCTGCCACCAGCAGTGTCCGGCAGCAGAACACCGCCAGGCCGTATTACTTGACATAATATGGCTAGCGGCGGTCTACTGGTGTGGCGCTGCTGGTGGCAGCAGAGGCACCTTACTGCCATCCTCTAGCATGGCCACAGCCGGATTTCCGCCATCGACATGGCGGTAGGCGGTTTTTACCACCAGTATCATAATGTGGGCTGTTTATTATTTTTTTACTAGGAAATCCTTTAAAAGAAAAACATCACTTAGTTTTAATCTGGTGGTATCCTGGCTTAATTCCTTTCAGTCAGCCAGTCAGCCACTCATTGCTTTTATGTGAGGCATGTTTGAGGAATACTTGGCCCTGTGACAAATCACATCAGAAATGTCACGGCCCTAGGGAACCAGCAATGTACTTCTAATGTGCCATTATATAAACAAGTTTTTGCACAGAGCATAGTTTTCAATTAGTATTTTTTATTTGAAACAGCTACTCATGCTGGTCCACCATCCCAGCAGAAGACCCCAGACCAGCTGTGGCGGCACCAGATGGAGGCCATCCAGACTGAATATAATTGGCTGGTGGCTGTGGAGGAGGAGGAAGTAGAGCCATTTGCCCCACCCCTAGGCCACAGTTTCTCCAGTCAGCCACCAGCACCTCCATCCCAGTCACAACATCACCGGCAGCACCGGCTGCTGGGATCCTCCTGTTCCTCCACTGCTGCCATCCCTACCCAGACCGCTTCCAACGCCGCATGCTTCTGAGAGCTGGCGCAGCTTTGACAGAAGGTGACAAGCCTTCACCAGGAGGTGGGAAGCCTTCAAACCTGCATAGACGAAACCCTCTGCTTTGATGGGAGGGAGTTTGTTGTGGGTGGAAATGGTGGAAATTGGGACGGGAACAGAATGTTGGACTTTTCTTCAGACACTTGGGACATTGGTTGGACTTTGGTTGGGGATGGGGCTGTTTGGGGACAGAGGTGGGCCTGTTGTGGGTGGAGAGGTTGAGTTTTCTTTAGTTAAGAAACATTAAACAGAAATGATTCTTATACGTTTGCCTGAAATCATTTACTTTGCACTACTGCCTTTTATCTGCTTATTAAAGTGTATCCCAGTTAGTTATACCCTTTTCCTACTACGCTCTGCAACTATATTTATCATTAGGTGGGTAAGCCATCTTATTCTTCAGTAGAAGTTAGTTACTAATTAAACTAGTTCACTTCACTGCATAGTTCTCTTACCCAAATAGAAGAAGTGATAGCTGCTATCTCTCTCTCTCGATCTTCCAAAACCTTACTTTAGGGTTTTCCCAGGTGCATTCTTAATGGTGGTGGTAGTAGTAGCAGGCTAGTGCGCTAAAAGGGAAGACATCACAAGAGTGGTCCCTCTCCCACCTAGGTGAACTCCAATTTTAGGATTAATCAGAAGGTTTATCCATCACAGGTACTAGATTGAAAGAAAACACAGAGTTAGTGGATTATTTATTGATATTATAACTTTACAAAGACTGAGACAAGACTACCTCTTTGACAAATCTAGCAATAGTAACTTCTTATGAGCAATGGAGAGCTAGTATTTAATTAAACGTACAAAATCCCTGAGTCAAGAGAAGTGAGCCAAGGAGTGGAAAAGGTTAAGAGTCAATACAACACAATGCCTGAATGATGATGTTGACAAATTATGTTATATATCTAAATTATGCATCCTTTTTATGCATGGGTGGGTAAGTGGGGCTTTCACAACATCCACCCCACCAAGTGGTGATCCATTTCTGGTGGAAATTAATTCACATCTCAATAAATCACACAGCCTGGGAGAAGAGGGTTGGGGTTTTGATAAATGGATGGGAAAAGGGAGTTGGGGAAAGGGGTGACAAAGACAAACACTACACAAAAATAACAATATTCATCAGGGCAATGAGCAGCACATCATTATCATCATCAAATCTATTGTGGAAGGAAATGAAGGAGTGACAGTTCAGTTAAATGCATTGCAAACAGTCCTTCAGCCCCAGAGAACCACATTATTGTCTATGTAAATGTTCTGTCATCTAGTTTTAATAAATGCAAATTACAGAGGAAAGATTTGGGAAAATACCCCAAATTTAGGGCCGGGACAGCCTGTATTCATCTTCAGTTTGTTTTAACACTTCCAGAAGATTGGTCAGTGCTGGTGGACCATGTGCAGTAGTGTAGAGCATGGCAAATACTGCTCCCCAAGTGTTGCAGTTATCTACTGCAGGAACCATCCCAAATGGCAAGCACATGGTGAGAATTCTAGATTTATCTTGAAGCCCTGTATGGGGAAATACTGCCTCCAGCTCATTTATTTTTTTGAGCTAACCAAAATGGAATTTCTTCCATTTGGTGGACACTTTACCATTAATTGAATATACAGTTGCAGGGTTACTGCCTGGTGTGACTGCACTAAGAGTCTATATATTGCTGTAAGCTCAATGCATATGCAATAAACCTCAGCTACCGCTAAGGTGCCTGCATCAGGATGCTGTGTGTATCTGGCCAATAAGGGCCAGGTAGGACCATCATTACTCAGAGGACCTAACCTAACACAAAGTATTGTGTGGGATAGTGCACCATCAAGCCAATTCGGGTGGTCTCAAAAGGATAGAGGCATCTCTAAATATGCATATTCTCTGTATTGTGCAGGTATATTAACAGGTGTATAATGATGAAATATTTTACTGTTCCCATCAACTGCTGGAAAATTGATCCAAGAATAAAATGTTTCTGCTCTATAGGCTGGATGAGCCTCAGCTACAAATGTAACAGGACCCCCCGGCCTGTAAGGCCATTAGCTAACAAATGAGCAGTGAGTTTACTTCAATTACCACCTGGTGCGGGTTCGCCATGGTAAATGTACATGTTAAGAGATAAGAACACCAAATGGGGATTGATTCTTTTAAGGTTCAAGCTTGAACAACCTACAGCATCATATATGTGCTACCCACCTAGCTGAGGAAGAAATCCTCAATAAAACGGACGTCTCTGTATATAGTATTGAGGTGCCTCTATACAAGATGTGTAATTCCTACCTATGCCACTAATGTTCTATGTTAGAGCACAGCAGGATAAGCCCTAATCAGCCCTTGAAGACCCTCGGGAAGACTTCACCCCCCATACCTGAGTATGACAGTAGTGAAGTAGCCTGTCATATATAGGGACACCTTCCCCATATAGGCCACGGAAACAGCAGACTCAGCAAGCATCTGTAGCATAGTCAAACAGCATATGGTAGTGGTCATCTGTCTGGAACCTCCCTCTCACGTGCAGGGGACAGAGAGATGTTGTTATAAAAACAGTGTGTTATGAGAAAAGTGTCCCCATGTAGCGTAGTCAAAGAGCATACCGTAGTGGTCATCTGGCTGGAACCTTCGTCTAACGTGCAGGGGGCAGAGAGATGGTGTTGTAAAAAAACAGCTTGTATTCTGAGAAAAGTGTCCCCATGTAACAATATGTATGTTTCTGTGAAATGTTAGAGATGCAGTGCACCACTTGTGCCAACAATCCTATATCGTTGCAGCCTTGAAGAAAGCACAAAATGAAAGAATGTTGTGCTAAGAAATGTAAATGTTTCCATAAGCGAAAGGACAGCAAGACAAAGAAAAATAAAACAACACCACAAATGTGATTGTTTCTAAAAGAATAAAATAAAATAAAATGAAACTTTACTAGTCTAAAGGGCACAGGCAGCAAGCCTAGTTGCTAAAATAACGTGCCCACATATATCACTAAAATGGCTCCACAACAAGTTCTAAAACGTATGATTGTCAAAAGTAAAATTATATTGTATATAAATGCCAAATTGAGTGTTGCTTCTGCATTATTCTCAGAATGTCCTGAATGTTCCTCTTGGGTGCCTGCCTGAACTGTTATAGTAAGGTACGCAGGAGTGTTGTTGAGCTTTCGCCTTTCATGCAGGAGAAGAGAAGGCCTGTTGATTGTAGAGTCAAGGAGAAGGACAGAAGGTAAGTGTTAGAAATGGGGTTTCTGGTTGGCTAGGGTATGTACCTCAGCCAGGCAGAACCTACCCACTCTAGTCAGGGCAAGGGAGTTACACGTCTAAGATAACCCCTGCTTACCCCCTTGGTAGCTTGGCACAAGCAGTCAGGCCTTTCTCAGAGGCAATGTGTAAAGCGTTTGCACAACACACACAACACACGTGACACAAAATGTATACCACAAAGTAAACACAACCCTGAGCTATGTAAAAATAATCTGTATTGCACAAAACATAATTAGACCAACATTACATGTAAGTAATACCCTGCTACCTTAGCAGTTGTCAGATCATTACACAAGGTTACTAATACTCTGCAAGAATACGCAGTTGTCACATTAGGACACGTAAGTACTCAGGATTCTGCAACAGAAGCAGGGGGCACCGGTAAGCGTGCTACACTCGCACTTTGCCAAAATAACTTCCCCGGGCTGCGGCGGTGATTCAGGGAGCAGAAATAAAGCATCTTAAGAGCACTAGGGCAAATCTGAGGCCCAGGCTGCAGCGGTGATCTTCTGCAGCAATTTTTAAGAGTGAGCACTTTTCCAAAGCGCTAAGACAAAGCTGTAGAGATCGGTGCAGGGGTCAGGGGCCACAGCACCCTGCTCCTGGGAACAGCAAAATAACAAGGAAAAGCACAAGGCTGGTGGGCCCAGCTACAGGCCAGCACAAGAGATGCAGATGGTGGCAGTTCCTACTAGTGACCAGGCTGGTCACAGGTCAGCATAGCAGCAGCAGTCCAAGGTGGTTTCCTGGTTAGTCCATTCATCAGCATTCTGTGTCCTGTTTCAAGTTCCAAGAGTGTTCAAATTGTGGGTAAAATTCCCCTGTACTCATACTAGGGTTACAGTGTGTTTTACAATGGTAGGGAGAGGAGGTTCCACCCAGTTACAACTGGTTCTGGGAGTGCCCCCTCTCTCCTTTCAGCACAGGCTCCAAACATCAGTGGGGGGTTAAAGACCCTATTGTATGAGGCCAGGGCAGAGCCTTTACAAATGAAGGTGTGCCCCGTCTCTCAGCCCAGGAAGGCTTTACAATATGTAGATGCACCTCTGTGTCACCTCCACCCTCCCTGTGTTCAGGCTGTCTGGGAAGTATGCACAAAGCCCCAACTGTCAGTCTGCCCAGACGTGGATTTGAGGCAAGCTGCAAAACACCAAAGTCATAAGCACAGATAAATGCGCACTTTCTAGAAGTGGCATTTCTGTGATAGTAATAAAAAATACACCTACACCAGTAAGCAGCATTTCTCACCACTATCACAACCATACCAAACATGCCTACGCTACCCCTCTTAAATCAGACAATACCCCTTACACATAAGGCAGGGCATTTCCAATGCAATCCTATGAGGAGGCAGCACTCACAGCAGTGAGACACCAAGTTAGGCTGTTTGTCACTACCAGGACAGGCCACGCAACATGGCACATATCCTGCCTTCTACATACATGGCACCCTGCCCAATGGGCTAGCTAGGGCATACCTTAGGGGTGACTTACATGTAGTAAAAGGGGAGTTCTGGGCCTGGCAGGTAAATTTAGATGCCAGGTCCCTGTGGCAGGAAACTGCGCACACAGGGTCTGCGCTAGCAGGTCTTAAGACAGGTTTGACAGGCTACTTCATTGGGTGGCGTAAGCAGCGCTGCAGGCCCACTAGTAACATTTAATTTACAGGCCCTGGATATTGGGATACCACTTTACAAGGGACGTATAGGTAAATTAAATATGCCAATTAGGTATAATCCAATCATACCAATTTTGTAAGGGAGAGCACATGCACTTTAGCACTGGTTAGCATTGAAAAAGTGCTGAGTCAAAACGTCACCCAACAAAGGTCAGAAAAATAAGGAAGCAAAAAGTCTGGGGAATGACCCTGTAAAAGGGCCAGGTCCAACAGTAAGCTTCATGAGGAGTATACCAAAAGGCAGAGCAAGGACATAGTCTACTGTAATCAATCACACATAAGTATTCATGATTAACAGTGAGAAGTGAGAGCAATTTACAATCAATCTCAGACAAGTAGCTGCATGTACCTGGCTGATCAATCTCACATCAGTCATAACAGTTAGCCAAGTGTGTCCATCATGTGATGCTGATGATGTGACATCATCACATGTCTGCCTCCAGCTACAGTCCCCCGACCACAACCACATAATAGAGGAGTTTGACATTTATTTGAGCTAGCACACTAAATAGCATTTCCCAAATCAACGCATCTCTCTCCAGTCCACAGGGCTGAGCAGGCCTCTTTGAGGAACCATCCTGTTGGTTAAGTGTCCCTTTGAAGTAGATAACTACCTTCTGGCTGTTGAGGTAGACCGCCCTAAAGTCTGATCCCGAGTAACACACTAGTCTGACTCCTGACCCAAATGAGATTGAGAGAGCTAGACCTGTAGTGCACTGCTGTTGATAAACAAGGAAAACAAAAGAATTTGAGCATTTTTTGCACTTTTGTATTGATTATCTAAACCGACAGGTCTGCCCTCTGAAGAACCGCAAGTCAATCTAAGTAATTGTGAAAGGGCCAATCACCTTCAGGCGAAATCACCCATTAGCCGCCAAACATTGCAAATCATCAAAATTAAGTTTACAAATTAGTTGAAAACCCTCCATTACTGTCTGTCACCACATGAATCATCACTCAGTAATATATTGGTGCAATAGTTACCTGTTCCATTCCAGGCACAGTGGCAGACAAGTGCATCTGCTCTTTTGATAGAAGCAACACATTGGCAATTTGGCAGTCTTGTAAATCAAAAGATCTTTGCTGGGGCACCCTGCTAGGGAATGAAAATAAGAATAGGCGTGGGATGGAGGCAGGCATCGTCTCAAGCATCATTGAAGGGAATGGGGAGGCTTCTTCACTCCAGCGCCAGTCTGGTCATGCATTCGCCTAAAATGGTGGAGCTGCATAGGTCAGACATAAATAAAATATATATGACTCAACTAGATATATATTCATTTTTTTGGCAAAGCACTTCGACAATCATCTGAAAGTCCTATGGTAGCCTACTCAGTCAGGAAAGTGGAGTTCGTCCTCAAACTGAGAAGTTCAGCCAGAAGTTGATCAGTCAACACACCTGAGTGTGACCAGTCACCCTCCTGGTTCTGTGGTATTCCAGAAACAGTGTAATTGTGTGGTTTGAAGTGTTGCTTAATTTTGATCATGGTCAGTCTCTCCAGGTTTTGAGACTGGTCCTTCTGACTGTAACAACTGCCCCTGCTGCACTGAACGCATGCTTAGCAGACACACTGGCTACTGGACAAACCAGATTATTTATTGCCAGCCTGCTGAGCTCTGGCCATTTGCGCATCTTCTCATACCGATAGACCAGAGGTCTTCAAACTGGGGGGCGGGCCCCCGGGCCTCAAGTGATCCCCGGGGGGCGCCAAACTCTGGCCAAAAGAAATATTATACTAATAACATGCCTTTGTTTTAAGCAGAAGCATGTTATTGCAGTTTTTAAGAGGTAACAATACTTAACTGCAATGTTTAAATAGTTTTAGACCTGTTTAAATATTGCTATCTTTCTAAAATAATTGTGAAAAATTCTGAGGGGGGGCCCAATGATTTTTATTTTTCAACTTGGGGGGCGTGGCATTAAAAAGTTTGAAGACCACTGCGATAGACCAATAGAATTTGATCTATGTAGCCTCTTTTGGGTCATTCAGATAGTCCAGGAACATCCTCTGAATGGTCATTAGTGCTGCCACTTGCTCGACCTCGTTTGCCTTTGCCTCTGCACTTGAATTAAGCCCTTCCACCTAAAACCAAGCCATTGCAGAGGTTCAATCTGATTCTTCTGTTTCTGTTATTGCCGGTGTTCTTGTGCTGGTGTTGGCTGATGTGAGATAACGGAACTGCCCTGTCTGGACATGGTAGGCAGAATGCCAGAAATTCTGCCCGGGCCTCTAACTTCCATCTGTTCCTCTTCCAGGTCTCTCACTTGCTCAACAATCCACGTCTTGTATAATCAAACATCCCATTCTGAAAAAGGAATGAATGTAGCCAGTACTTTTTTTGCACAAGTATTGTGGCACAGATGTACTCTTTGGAGGACACATTGGCCCTCATTACGACCCTTGCGGTGGGTGATAAAGTGGCGGTAATACAGCCAACAGGCTGGCGGTGATATCTCTGATAGACAACCAATGTACCACACCGACGTGTGGAAACAACAGTCACCACAACGTAGCCACCTACAGCCAGGTGGAAGACAAAGTTCCGTCCACCATATTAAGACCCTGCAAACTGCCACCTTTTTCGGGGTGGTACCAACGTCAACAAAAGCCTGGTAGAAACAGAACACAACAGCCAAAGGACTCACCATTGGAGACACATGGAAGAACCACGCTGCCATGGAACCCGAACTCCAAGTTTTCCAGATGATCTTCTACGTTATACTCCACCTGGAATACCAACGCCAGTGAAGACGATGATGGTGAGTACAGCCCACTAGCACACAAGGGAGGGTGGGAGGAAAAAGAGAGCGAAACACACACACGCACAACAGATATCCGACACACTCAACCAGCTGCATTACAAAAACAATTTGACCCCAAAAATCTGCAGAATAATGCAAGGACAACAGGAATTTATGAAAGTCATTGTAATCAGTTCAACATCAAAATTAATAATCCGATCTGGCCATGAAACAGATATGTACACTTGTATAAAAAAAGTACACTGCCAAGTCCATAGTTCAAAGGGCCCACATGGCCACTGGGCACAGTCCAAGGCCCAACTCAAATCCTGCACCAATCCAGATAGAACACTGCAGGGGCATCAGTTGTCAGTTAGGCAGGCACCTCGGGGGCACCTCAGCCGGATGCGGGAACAAGGTTCTGAGGGGGCAACATGCCCTGTGCTCTTTGTCCTGGGGAGTGCAAGACCACAGTCTCTCGAGAGAATGTCTTGCCCACTGGTTCTGGAGGGGGCAACATGCCCTGTGCTCTTTGTCCTGGGGAGTGCAAGGCCACAGTCTCTCGAGTGGGTGTCTTGCCCACTGGTTCTGGAGGGGGCAACATGCCCTGTGCTCTTTGTCCTGGGGAGTGCAAGGCCACAGTTCATGGAGTGGGTGTCTCGCCCACTGGTTCTGGAGGGGGCAACATGCCCTGTGCTTTGTCCTGGGGAGTGCAAGGCCACAGTCTCTCAAGTGGGTGTCTTGCCTACTGGGTCTGGAGGGGGCAACTCGCGCAGTAGCCCCTGGAGGGTGGACTATATGGCACCCGCCGGCGGTGATGGCTGCATGCTGGTGGTGGTTGGGGGAGGCTCCTGGACAGCCCCTGCACTCTGTGATGGCTGCATGCTGGTGGTGGTTGGGGGTGGTTCCTGGACTGCCCCTGTACTCTGTGATGGCTGCATTCTGGTGGTGATTTGGGGAGGCTCCAGGACAGCCAGGACAGCCCCTGCACTTTGTGATGGCTGTATGCTGGTGCTCCTGGGCAGCACATCCACAGTTGGCGGTGGGGGCCCTGTGACAGCTGCTGGTGGTGACGGTTTTTGGCTGACAGCTTCCCTTCCATCCCTTGCCCTTCTTAGCAGGGATGGATGAGCTCTTCCCCCCTCTGCCTGGTGGTGCAGGCTGCTTCCCCTTCTTCCCAGCTGGTGCAGGCTCCTTCCCCTTTTTCACAGTTGGTGCAGGCTACTTCCCCTTCTTCCCAGCTGCTGCAGGCTCCTTCCCCTTCTTCACAGCTGGTGCAGGCTCTTTCCCCTTCCTCACAGCTGGTGCCGGAGTCTTCCCTTTCATCCCAGGTTGTGCTGCCTCCTTCCCCTTCAGTGTTGTTGGCATGTTATTGTTGTTGGCATGTTATCCCTACTGCCACAAGTAGGTGATGCTACCACTGTCCACGTGGACGGTTTGGTTGAGGTGCTGGGCTGTGACCTTGCTACCCTGCCCATAGGTGCAGGACGGGGCGGGAGGGGTAGGGAAGAGGTCAATCAAGGAAAGAAAAAGCTTTTTAGGGATGTTGGGGCGGGAGGAGGGATGGGAGTGGAGGATGAGGGAGTGGTCGTCGGAGGTGTATGTCTGCTGGATTTGGGTGCTGTGGTGTTGGTTCCTGATGGAGGAGGCTCTGTGGTGGTCCGTGAGTGGGCTTCGGTGACAGGCTGTCCAGTGGTCCCTCATGGGCCAGGTAGGTCGTCCAGATCCAGAAGTCCAGAGTTACTGTCATCACTGTGGGCCTCTTCTGTTGGGGGACTGGATAGTGGTGGCACGTACCTTCCCCTGTAGGTCGTTCCACCTCTTCCTGATGTCGTCCCTTGTTCTTAGGTGCTGTCCCATGGCATTGACCCTGTCCACAATTCTCCGCCATAGCTCCATCTTCCTTGCTATAGATATTTGCTGCACCTGTGCTCCAAAGAGCTGTGGCTCTACCCTGACGATTTCCTCCACCATGACCCTTAACTCCTCCTCAGTGAAACAGGGGTGCCTTTGTGGTGCCATGGGTGTTGGTGAGGGTGTGTTGGGTAATGTGGTGGGGTGTGTGATGTGGAGTGCGTGAGGGTTGTAGGGGTGTATGTGGTGTGTGTGCCTAGTTGTCTCTGTGCTCCCCTTCTCAGTCTCCTGGTGGCAATTGTTGTATGTAAGGGGTTGTGGGTAATGTGGGTGGGTGTTTTATAGTGGTGTGGGTGTGGTGTGTGTATGGGTGTCAGGTGTGTGTCTTTAGTATTGGCCAATGTAGTGTTGTTTTGAATGTGGGTGTCCATTCTGAGGGCGTCGGTATGCACTGCCAATGGTTTACCGCCATTGAATGTCCATCTTGATGATTCGTGGGACATAATGTGATGGGCGTTGTTTAGTTGGTGTAACGGTGTGGGTTTTGGGACTGCCAGTTTATCACTGACCTTTGGTCTTGTGGATTTGTGTTTGTGGCTGTATTCTGTCAGATTGGTGTGTGTGTGTCATAATATGGAGAATGGATATTCGCCACCACAGCGGTAAGTTGGCGGCTCTCCGTCGTAAAAAGGACAGAGAGCAGCCAACAGTCATAATACGCCGAGCGGCAAACCGCCACTACTGGCGGTCTTCCGCACGGCGGTCCCTCGGCGGTCTTGTTAAAAGACAGCCGAGGTTGTAATGACTCCCTATGTCTTCTTTTTTGAGAAAGCCCTGTACAATCCAGTTGATGCATTGACCCAAATACAGGACCCTGAAATAGCCACCATCTACCATGGCCTTAACTCTATTACTGCAACTGTCCCTGGCAACAAATCCAATTATAAGACCTCTGCAGCCATTCAAATTTCTTGCTGTTAAAGTCTTCCAAGATGTTTGCAGCTGTATGGGATTTCTCCATGGCAAACATGGCTTCTGTTGCATTCTGCCGAATGCCCTTACACGTTTCTACAGTGCTGAGACCTGTAGATAGCTGTTGTCTAACCCCCACAAATGAGATTCAGTGTTCAGTGATGCACGTGGTATCAGCTGCTTGACAACTGGTCCACATGTCTATTGTTAGGTGGCTAGTGTGAACATGACTCTGCTGCAAAGCTTGTCTAACCAATTGCGGCACATCGTGATGGAGCGCTGGAACAACAACTCTGGCAAAACAGGTCCAACCGAAAACCTTCAATTTTGGGGTGATGGCCATCACAAATTATTAAAATCCCACTCCTTCCACAAAAGAAAAAGGGAGGAGGTCCAGCGCTAACCTATTAGCCAGCTACCCATTGTATAAACGTTCTGTTGGGTGGTTGAGTTAGTCGGGCCCCTTCTGCCCAAACATGCCCATAATAGTAGCCGGGATTTTTTTTTCTGGTGCTACTGATGCAGGCTACTTCTGAGAACTAGGAGGCGGTAGATCCAATGTGCATCTTGGGGCAGTCACTGTATGCTGTGGTGTCTCCATCTATCTCTTGTGCCATTTCAAGGTTGGTGAGGTGGGTGATGCTGGCACACTGCTGGGGCAAGGCTGCTTTGCGTAAAGTTGTCACCCTCTTCTTGCTCATAACCTTCACCTCCCACTGAGATCTGAGTTGATTCCCCTTTCTTATCACCACCAACTGCAGCATTTTTTTTCAAGGTAAGTCTTTCACCGGATTGCATGATGTTTTTTCATATGTGTCCTTTGGCCTCCAGTACCAAAGTGTGAACAAAGCTTTCCTCGATTAACACTCTCGTGACAAATGGGGCATATTGCAATGTTATCCTCCTGCTTGCTAATCGTAAAAAAGTCCCAAACTGGGGAGGAGAACTTTGGGTGGGTGTGTCGACCATTGTCTCTCTGCAGTGCATACTTAAAATGAGATAGTGGTGAATACAGGTCTCAACAGGGGCCTTAAAAATATAGGGGGCTGGTGGTGGTACCAGTGCCACATACATCGGAGCAGGTTCAATAGGAGGGGTAATGTCAGTGTCCCCTGAGCCAGCTTCCATGACAATGACTAGCTTGTCCTTTTCATCTCCTTCCATAATTGTAATGCTTTCAGGAACTTTCCTTTTCCCCTGTCTCTCGTGGCGGGTCTCAGACTCAGCTGGTGTTCAATCCATGTCCAGATCCTCAGAAGGTGGGCATGGAGAAGATGGTAGAGTACCCTTTGTTTTTTTTGCTGGAGATCTGGAAGCCAATGTTTCAAGAAGAGGTACATCTTGCTCAGCAGGAAGCTCAATCTCCTGTTCTGCTCCTACTTCAAGAAGATCTACTATTGCTGGCTGCAGCTCCTGTTGTCCACTTTGCTCAGTTTTCTGCAATGATTGGGTATCAGTTTGTGGCTGAGATAACTCCAATTCAAACTCATTGCTCGTCACCATGGTTGCAGTGGCTGCTTTGCTGAGAGTCATGGCTTTTGGCTTAAGTTAGGGTGGTGGCGTTGATGCAGGAGTTCTGCTCCCAGCTTGCTGGCTGGAGGACAGTGCGGCAGGCTTCTATTTCCTGAAAAAAGTTTGGGCCACTTAGTTGCACAAGCGGAAAGGACTGGAGAACTCAATTGTTGTGGTCATGTCACTTTGTGCCGGCTTTCATTTTCAAGCAGAATAACAACATACAGATGTAACTGTTTGCTTTAGATACATCTAAGGGGAAACACCTGTGGCAGGCAGGGAGGACAGGGGAAGATGTAATAATCCTTACAAAATTAATGCTGGTGTTCACCTTTGGCAGGCAGGGTGGTCCAGAGACAAATGGAATAATCCCTAAAAAATTAAAGCTGGTGTGTGTGGAGCTGTGCGCCTATGGTAGGCAGAGGAGGGTCTGGGGGAAAATGAGTAATGACAATACTTAAAAAAATGTCTGTCCACATGGTCAAACAACATAAACAACAGCAAGCAAGAAAGCATTGGAGAACAAGAACACATGCATGCGTAGGGCAAAAGCAGACGCACATTGACTGCCTACACAAAATGGCCAACGACCATACGGTCAAACAACAACAAGCAAGGAGGCATGGACAACAAAAAACATATGCAGGCCTATGACAAAAGCACACTGGCTGGCTACACAAAATGGCCACAGGACACATGGTCAAACAACAAGCAAGGAGGCATGGATAACAAAGAACACAGGCAGGCCTATGGACACTGACTACACAAAATTGCCCTCAGCCACATGGCATAGAGAACAAACAAAGACAAATGGTGGCATACTAACAATGAATAAAACACTACCATTAACTCAGTAATGCCAAAACCGAAAATTAAGTGAGCTATGAAACTTCTACAACAACACACATCCTCCCAAGGCATCAAATATTACCCAACCAAAATACACTTTTTGCATAAAAACATGTGAAATACAAAACAACCTACATTTGTAATTCAATTCAAAGCCATCCATGGCCTAAATGATGTTTGTTTTCAAACAACACATACCACAGAAACAGTTGTTTCTTTTATCCATGACTCGTACTGGCTAGATGGCCACATAGCAGAATAAATGAATAGTGCAAATTTAACAAATATGGAGAAAATTTACTGAACTGCGCAACCTTTTTCCCTTACAAAAGAAAACAAATGAAATGCAAAATAATAAGTAGACCCCTAATGAAACTCCAAGCCACCCATCACAACCACAAGCAAATTTAAAAATCGAATACAAGTTAAAATAAATACTGGTGCATGCCCTCTATCAAACAAACAACACTCTTCTACAAAAGTCCTTAAAATCTGTGATATATATGCAGCTGGAATTGCAAACAGAGAGGGTGACCCTTCCACCTCACAATACAAATGAAAATTGACCAGAGATTGACAAAGAACTGGATGGACATTGCTGAACAGGAAGAGGAAGTTGGAATCTATGGGGCACTTTCTTCCGATTGAAAGAAAAAAGTAAAATACAAAAAAACAACTTGAATGGTCCATTGGAGTAGAATATTCACTCATAAACATCACTCTGAGTAGATTTAGCTTCTTCTCGAGTAGAAAATATGCATGACAAGCAACCGCGGGCGCAAATCTCATTGCGCTCGCAGTGTGTGCCAAAGTAGGTCTTGCAAGTGCCAATGGAAAAATAATTCTGGAATTTAGTGCAAACTACACATTACACCTGTAGGGCAGAGTTCCCGAATGACACCAGTTCTGCAAGCAGAATTACGTTTTCCATCTAGACTTAAAGAGGACCCACTAGTCAGGCTAGGAGGGAAATTAAAGAGAAACTGTGAATAAAGAAAGTGATCATAGGGGAAAATGCGAGGAGACGCAGAGGCGCAGGGCACTCTTAGAGGGGGAAGAAAGTTGGAGCCCTGCAGCCCCAGGTGCATGTCTTTTCCCAAAGATCATAATTAGAACTAACCCCCCCCCCACACACACACACACACATCAGATAGATGCTTACCCCAGGTCAAGACAATGTCAAATCAGAGGTCAAATCACATGGCGAATCCCCTCAGATGGTAGAGGTTGCTGAGGAGGAGGAGGAAGACAGTATGTTCGCAATGGTTGCAACAGAATATGATCAGTAGTATACTCCATCAGCGGGGGAGAAAGAGGACAAGCCGATAGACCATTACCCTGGAACCCTGGACCTCCGCCACCAAGTATTATCAAGGACATAGGAGTCATGGGGGTGATGCCCTAATAAGAACATTATCAGCCATCACTAAGGCTAGCAGGCTACATGTGGATGAACTAGATATGCAAATGAATGTGCTACAAACCCTATGTACATTCACAATGGCAACTGATGTCAAATTGGAGTGATTATACCAACTAATAGTGCGGGCGCAAGATTTTGCCAAGGATAAATCAGTATATGGCCAGTGTGACTCAATGGTGGATGTTAGCCACCCTAACGGATGTCATGTTAGTCCTTATACAGGATATGAAGGTGGGAATCGCCATAAACACTATAAGTGAGAGTAGAAGAAAGGATAGCAATTTTGAAGGACTGGTGACTGAGAATGTGAATCGCTTGGCTCCAGAAACACTAATTGACAAGCAGGGAGAAAGAACAGCAAGCAACTGTCCACTAAATATAGTCTCACATGAAATATCAGGTCATCTGGGAGCTACCAGCACAACTATAGTAGAGGTAACAAATCTAGGAGGAGAGGAAAATGGCCAATCAGAAAGCACCATAAAAGCAAATGAGAACGAAATACCGATATCGAATGGTGTGCACTCGCTAGGAAAATTTTAAAAGCACCTAAAAATGCTAAATAAGAACGGCAAACTTAAACTGCATTAAGCAGGAATTTAAACTCTTCCCAATCTTTACACAAGGTGCCCTTTGTAATGATAAGATCAGTGAATTTCTGGTTAAACAAGAATCTAAAACAGAAGTTGAAACACAAATTAAAGTAAAGAACACTGCCTTGTAAAGAGTAAAATTACCGTCGACAGAGCAAATGAATGATGTTGTGGGAGACAACAACAACGGCCAAAAGCCATTAGTAATACCTGATGGACAAGCTCAGGGTACTGACTGAGGTCTAGGAAAATCATCTGTAGTACCAGCGACACATGTTAAGGAAGGCTCATTAGAAACAAGTAATGCCTCCAGCTACCCGAGTGCCTCCCATAACAATTGAAATCTGGAACAGGCAAAGTCAGAGGAGCAATTACTGAATTAATATGAAAAGCATAATGTTACATCCGGAGTATGCTTCACGAGGAAGATGGGACATGTTGAGCAGACAGAAAATCTTAAGATTGGGCTCCAAATTCCCTGGTTGGGAAAAACTGACATCAAAGGATATTGAGTATGTTGCCTTTAAGACACGGGTTGTAGGGAAATTAGCAAGCATTCTGAGATTGACTTCAAGGAGAAGAGTGTTTTCCAAGCCTTCATAGACAACAAGAGGAAACTGTCTATGTGGGTTATTAATCTCTTCTACAGTCTGCCTGACATATACCACAGGATACTGAACCCCCCTGCAGCTGCCACACATCAGACCTTTAGGGGTGAAGCTATAGGTGTCAAAACTCGAGCTGTCTTGAGGAATGCATTAGGCGCACAGGAAGATGTCGCTCAAGGAACGCACAGGCTCAAAAATGTAAGAGAATACGAAAATGGTTCAAAACAGTCAAGGTTGCAAAAAAGGAAAAACCCAATAAGTGGCCCAATCAATCTGGAAGGAAGGCAAACATTCCTGAGGACTGAGTGAAAAATATGGATGTAGAAACACCACACTTCTCAAATTGGGAATGGTTAGCAGAGTGTTTGAATCAATGTTCCTAACTGTAGTAAAACACACGGAGCAGGGTTAAAGCCTCAGGAGATTAAAATCTGCTTTTGGAATGTGAGGGGAAAATCAGATCATGAAGTCACATTAAGGGAGTTGGATAAACTAACTATGAACTAAATCATCAGTCTGTAGGAAACTTGGTGCATGGATGTTGAGTCTTTCTCTGACTATATTAATTTTGCAGCGCCCTGCCACCCCGATGCAGTGGAAAACCAACTTGAGGAGACTTGATTCAGGTGAAAAGTGATGTGGCAGCCTATGCCTCTACAATTTGTGCCAGGAAAAGGATATGTAATCTTTATAAAAATTGAACAGGTCAAAAGCCAAACCAATAGAGTGCTTCAGTTACTGGAAATATATATTTGCACCCATCAACACTGTGGAAGCGCGAGTCCACGGGAATTTTGGTGGATCTCTTAGAAGGCCCAAAGTCAGAATATCCAAAGGCACAAGTGCTGTTTGGAGGTAATTTTAATTCAAAAATACTTTGGAATAGTAACCAAGGATGATGCATACTTAACTATTATGCAAGTGATTCCCCAGGGTCGGAAATAGGAGACATTTGGAGAATAACTGGTTAACTCCCTAGAGACCCTGGTGACGCATTGTATTAAAGGTAAAGACCAATAGTCCAGCGACATATACACACATGTCCCCTTTCAGGCTGCCTACCCTGGATGACCTCTGGCCATCAATAGAGCACTTCCACAAAATACATGATTTTCAGGTAAAGCCGAAAATCGCCAGTGACCATGCAGCAATCTCATGTAAGATTGTCACGATTGTGACAAGATACCACAAGATTAAAATCATTGGCCAACAAAAAGATGTTGTCCAGATAAAATAATAAATTGGAGGATAGAACAGACTCAAATAAATAAAATGAAATAAGACCTGGGTCTAATAAAATGGGGTAAAGAACATAAAAAAGGACACACAAGTAATGAAAGGTTGGATCACATTGGTTGAATCACTAAAAAATACTTTGGCAGAGGACCCTAGTAAAGAATTCAACTCAGACAATCTCAGATTGGTGCACTGTGTTGGACAGAAAGCACAGAGGCTAAGAAAAGAACTAAACAAAGCCCTCAGGTGCCTCAAGAACAAAAATTCAGATATGGAGAGTGTGAAAGAAAAAGTTAAAATATTGAGACAAGCATACAGGAAACTGAAATGGGCTGATAAACGTAATGTTGAGGAGCTGAACTGGGCTAAACTCCATGCAGCTTTCAAGCAAAAAGACTCCATAACATTTTGGGGCTTAGTAAATAGGCTGTCACAAACCAAAAATCCTAGGGGTTGTAACATCTCCTTGAAGCAATTGTCTGTCTACATAAAGCAATTGTACCTCACAACACTGGTCAGCTTCAGCAAGTGGGAAGCCTAAGAACCATAGGGAACTGACAGCAGGACACCACAAACAATCTATTGAGACCATCGCTGGGCAAGAAAATGAGACACAAATTTTCTGCCTTGCAGACGAGATCGGACTATTAACAGGATCAACTGGTTTTCAGAGGCACTGTAATATTGAGGATAATCTCCTGACCTGCCTAATTGATGAAACCTTACTCCATAAATGCTCAAACTCTTAATGCAGCTTTCACTGCTTTCACAAATGCTTTTGATAATATTCCAAGAGGCAGCCTTTGGCAAAGGTAAGTAACTGGGGGATCCCACAGCACCTTTTGAGGCTATTGAGTCACTGTACAGTAACATACGGGTAAAAGTTAAACTATCAGCACACTGGTCAAACCTCAGAAAAAATCTACACAAATGATTAAAACAAGGCTGTATTCTTGCACCTCTGCTTTTTAATCTGTATATGGCAGACATTGAAAGTAATTTAGTCTCCCCTAGGATCTGCCCGCCTCACTTGGCAAAAAGGAAAATACAAATCTTACAACACATAGATGATATAGTTGTTCTAGATTGCACCCAAGTTGGACTTCGGCGGTCACTTGATGAGCTTGCAGGTTATTGTGTAGAAAATGACATCATTATCAAGCTAACAAAAACAATGATCTTCAGAACTCCTATAAAAAGGGTGCAAAAGTAGCACGTTTTAAATTCCTTGGTGTGAAAGTTGATGAAAGAGGTGTCAGGAAAGCTCAGTTAGGTTCCATGAAATTGACAGCTTAGCGCTTGATGTGCGGGATGGGCCAACTCAGGAGGAATCTTGCATGCCAAGTTACCAATGCCATACTGACGGTGGTTGCAAGTAAGCTGATGCCAACAGTCTTGTATGGTGAATGATTTTTAAGGACCAGCTCTGTGAATGCTTAGACAAACAACAATGCATCTGTTATCGTCATTTATTTGCACTCTCCTATTGCACCAGTCAAGCTCAAAATAGATTGGGATTTAAATTTATAAAGCAGGACTTGACCTTGAGGGCAAAATTTAATTCATACTGTCAAAAATTGAAAAATACACCAAGTCGTACTATGAAACAACTCCTTTGGGAGAAATTCCAAGAGCCAGCCTCAGTGTGGGGCTCTTTTCAGGCAACCTCTATTGGTGCTCTGAGCGTGGAGGACCTAATTTGCAAGAATCTATCATATAAAATCTCAGCAAAATTATAAATGAAATCTGCAAAGATAATCTCAGCAGAGCAGGATCTCCGTGATTTAAGAGTTGAATCTCATGGTAGTTGGGCAGTAGATCTTTACATCCTGGGAACACTACCAGAATACTTGAGCCTACCTCTTTCCAACCGCTTAAAGTACTAATTTATGAAAGTGTGCTTTGGCCTTATTGCACTTAAGTGGTACTGGTATGGCCGGAAGAAGGGTGAAAATAAAATGCAGTCCAGGTTGTGTAACCAAGCATAGGGTTCTCTAACACATGTTGTCTGTATTTGTAAAGGCTTAAAAACCCTGAGGCACCTATGGCTTCTTCCAATGTTTCGGACCGTAAATGTGAGAACTAGTATGGCTGCTGTTTTAAACCGCTTAAAATGTGAATCTAGCCAGTTAACACAGCAGTTTTTAAAGTTTACGAAAAAAGCAACTGCAGTCCATCAGATTCATTGGTGATCTTAGAGGTAACAGGAGTGATTTTCACATATAATGGAGCACAAAGCACTTTTTATTTGCACAGAGAATTTTTTGGCCCCTGTTGGGTTAGCTATGATGGATTAATATGGATTGCCAGTAATGACAAAAGGACACAGGTGGCATGGTGATAATGGGTTACGCTGTGCCAATGCTAATGATACCGGTTTGGTTCACTGGAACAATGCAGCAAAAAACACTTTTTTGCATGGCGCACTTTGGCCTTTATGGATTCATAATGGATTAACATGGAAAACAATGATGGGTAAAGGGCTGACAGTAGATGAGGTTGTGGGCATAGGAAATGATGAAACTATCAATTCTCTTAATATTAAATACTTTCTATTACACTGCGTTTTTGCCTTGAGGGAAGGGAAGTTAGGGGGTGGGGAATGGACATACTACGATGAGATGTCTAGACAAGCAATTCATTTTAAGTCTCAAGTCTTAACTGAATGTAACTATGGTCATGTACAGACTTGTTGATATAATACTTGTAATCCTTTAATGATTTTAATTAATCAAACATCAATAACATTCCAAATTCTAAAATGATGTCTATAGTATAATTTGACATTGAAACTTCCTATTAAGAACATCCAAACTCGGTGACAATATAAACATTTTCTGCAATTCAAACATGTTTATACAATTGAGTGAAACATTTAGTTAGCACCTATGAAACACATGAATGTATGCTTTTTAATTTTAGGCTATATAGTTTGTGTTACTAAATCTGTACAATAATTGTCAATTTTCAAAACATTATTAACACATTATATTTTCAGATTACTATAATAGGTATTTTGAGAGTATCTAAATTATGCAAAAAGAGCACAATTATATTTGTACTAGGGTGAGAAATCCAGTCATTGCTAAGTAATATGCACTTAAAATATGATTCATCTTCAGTTTTGAGGACCTTAATCTCACTACTTTATTGCTATTTATCCGAAGTAGAAACCAATCTGGCTTGGGCTTTGAATGCCCAACTAGGTCTAACTGTGTAAGAGAAGACTGAACTCTCATGACATGGAATCATTACTGTCTGAACAGGTTGTCAGGGCAATACCTGACAGGAAGAGCGATTGCGCTGGGGAGCTCGACTGAGGACAAGTGTGGAAGCAAATGCTTAGAAAGAAGCTGCACCTGTCACAAAGGCTGAGTTTACAGGAAGGTGAAGAAATTCAGTTTCCCTGGCTGCCAGCAGTGCTCTAATACTGAGCAAATAACAGCTGGTCAGAGGCCAAGCACTGGTTCTACACACAAACGAGAACAGTGATTGATTGGGAAAATGAAGGTATCAACCAGGAAAGTGCAGAAACCATTCAAGTATTGTTGAGCGTTTTGAAAATATAAGGTTTGTTTTATTTTTCCTAACAATTGCGCACCTGGTTTAATAATATTGTGAAAGTGAACAGCCAAGGGACATGGAGGCACAGAAAAAAATTGTAGCATATCTGTGTTCATGTGTGCACTGCCAGAAAAATTTCTTATTTAACCTGTGATTGATTTATATTACTTGCAAGCACAAAACCGCTTAGAAAGCCTTCATTTATGTCACTTTCAAAGCAGAGTTTAATTAAGTAGAAAGACAAATTTGAAAGTCAAAACGACTGGGCATTTTCTTTAAGGGAACATGTTTCTGTTAAATCTTCATGTGGCAACTGTTTCATGAAGGAGATATACAATGTTTATCTCAGAAATGAATGAATTCAAATTACAGGAAATTTGCTTTATATCTTCAAGTGATTGGAACAAAAGAACACTGAACTGTTGTTTTCTTTCACCGAACTATTTAACTACTAACATTTATAGATTTTTACTTTATGTATGCAGAAATAGCGATGATCTGGAAGTCATGTAAAAGTCATTTAAATATTCTGTTTAATGTAACCACAATGTTTGCACATGCATTATTTCTGTTTTATGTTATTTACATATACAGTATACTGCAGCAATTTTCATAATTGAAAAAACAATTTCCCTAGTCTGTGAACAAGCGACAGTGAAGGACTCATTTAGAAGGAAATTACACAGTGTGTTGCTGCAAGTCAGCTTGCTGCGCCATTTTGAAAGTGCAGGGATGCCTCGTTTTTACAGAAATACGACGCAACCCTGTACTTTCCTCTGCACCGCCGCACAAACTGCTGGTGCAAAGGTGACTGCTTTGCGGGGATGATTGGTTATGTACAGCGAGGGACACCTTCCTGCATGTGAACAAACTTAATGGCGTAGTAATGTTATTTCTCGCCTTTGTGCCACTTTAACGCCACCCCTGAGGTGACGTAGGAATCTGATGCATTACAAGCAAGGTAAATCTGGGAATGCATCAGATTGTGTCAGAGTCCATGGATTTTGCATGGGAACACCCACAGCAACAAGCATGGAATGCACTGTTCATGCAGCTTTATGCACGAAAGGGGGCCATATTTACAGGCCCATGAAAAGCCATGCAAGGTGCTTTGTAAATATGGGTCGGCATACTGCGCCACTGGAACATAAAAAACAAGTGATGCTCCGGTGGTGCAGTGTGCCGCTAGGGCCTTGTAAATGTGGCCCCTAATTTGAAAGGTAATTCAGTGAAGAAGCTCTGTGATTGATTGGGCTGCTATTGCCAGCCGAGCAAAGGCCAGGAATGCTGAAATGTAAACTACAAACTAAAAGGAAAAAACACATTTAAAATGGTGTTCTTTAATGCTTGTAAAGGAAACAATTTTGGTTCTAACCCAGCATGTTGTTGTATACCTATGTTAGTCATATTTTATACACATTATTTTAGCTACCTAGGCCTACAGCTGTGTGCTTTCACCTAGATACATTTTCGTCAGCATGTTTTTTTTTGTTTACCAAGAACCACTTGTGCTGTGCTGTTTTATTATTTCTATTGCATTGTCCCTTCACCTAGGAAAACACTGTGTTCTTATCAGAGACTTTGTGCTCTTTCCAAGGCTACAGTCAGATAGGATTGCCTACAAACGTGGTATGCTGTGTCTTTAACACTCACCGAAAGAGGGGGGTATTTCTTAGAATGTTAGCAGTTTTATTATAAGAACACCCCTTTGTCCCAGACACCATAGAGGAGGATTCCAGCCAGATGACCACGTCTGTCTGCTGATCGCTGTTTGCGTCGCTTAGACGGCCGAACCCCTGATCCATATGGGGATGGTGTCTTTATAGAATATAGGCCTCTTCTCCAGGTATGAGGGATCCCAGGGGGAAACCCGAAGGGCAGATTGGGCTTAATATGCTATGCTCATACTTAGCGTAGACAGGAGGATTACAGATTCATCCCCCTTTTGACAGTATGGTAGGACTGTTCTTGTGTTTTACACTTCTAGTAACATGCTTGCTTTCATTGTGTTTTATGATCCTAGTTATTGTTATACATATGCTTTTATCTAAGATGCAGTTATTTCAATAAATGCTTATTGAACTATATTCTGCCTCTGTTGTCTTTGTCTGACTGAGACTTTTGGTAACTGAGAGAAAGGGGCGTGATCTGATTTACCACGATTCCCTGAGGAGTCTATCTTGACATGTGCCCGGTTACCACAATCATTTCGGCCAGAGAGGAGGCGCTGCTAGTTAGCCGGAAAACTCAGATTAGGCCGACAGTTACACCTGGTGTGGAATTGTACTTAGTACCCGCAACCCAGGCGATCCTACCACCCAAATCCAGTAGCCTCATTACTATAATGAGAACCTCTGCGACATGGCGCCACCAACGTTTGGTCAGGCACTAATAATTGGATCTTCCTAAGTATCTCTGCTCATAGAAGGTTAAAGACACCTCAATCCTATATGTGGAGACATCCGTGGTATTGAGGATTTCCTCCTCAGCTAGGTAGGTAGGACCTATCTCAAGCTGTAGGTTGTTCAAGCTTGAACCTTAAAAGGATTGATCCCCAATTAGTATCCTTATCCAAATCCAGTAGCCTCATACCTATAATGAGAACCTAAGCGCCTATGTTAAATGTCATTTTATGTTTTTGTAGTGAGGACAAACATACTGTTTTATTTGCATAAAGGGCATTCTATTTATGTGTACACAAAAACTAAGAAATAGTACTTGAAAGTAAACACAGAACGGAGATGTGTTACATGTGATGATAATTTTTTATATCTTTCTAGTGAGGACAAGCAGACTGTTTTATTTGCATTAAGGGTATAATTTTCATGTTTACACAAAAATTAAGAAATAGTACTTGAAAGTAAACACAGAACAGAAATGTGTTACATGCGTGGATTATTTTATCAAAATGAATATCTATTGGTAGCTACAGTTTATTTGACAGTCATGTGTCAATGAAACCATCTAAAGCTACTGTTCGCAATTCAGGAAATAACATACCGGCCTGAGAACACATGCAGTAAGAAATATATATTCTTCTTCAATTACAGAAATCAAGACAGAACCTGAACATTATGTTGGGCTGCATGAACTTAGTTATTATTTCTGCATTTTAGAATTACATGCCAGTTACTATGCCATTTTTAGAACCGAATCATAATTTAAGAAGCGATTTATATGCATTTAATATGCTTCATAAAGTTTTAGTAAATGTTTTATTTGAACTAATAATGTTTACATGCACCTGCATTGTTTGTGTTAATGTTCACATATTCATATATGACAGATATTAGACACTTACTGGTTAATGCCTACATAAGTATTTCAACACTGCACGCATAAGTGTGCTGATATATGTTATAAATGAGGCATGTGTGAGATAAATAACATTATATTACACTGTTGTTTTACATGCACTTAGGTATAGATGTAACATTAACCCTCAAAATATTTTTTGCTATGCTTAGGTTGACTTATCCTCAGACCAGCCACTCTGGATGTTTGACTCACATGGCCCCAGTACATGTTAAAGTGGAGAAAATAGGTGGAGTGGTGAAGTGGCCTGCTGAGGTAGATACCGACTCTGATGGAACGAAAGATCACACTGCAGTAGATGGAGGCAGTGCTACTTCAGCAGTTCAGGCTGGACTGTTCATTTTGGAGCAGCAGCAAACTGATTTACAGATAGCTACTCTCTGTCTAAAGTGGCAAAATGATAAACAGCAGTGGACTGGAATGCAGCCCTGGCGATCACCATTAGCTAAAAATAATTTAAGTATCACTTACATCACCTTGTTATTTATTGAGATAGTGCTTAAAACATACTATACTGAGTATATACTGTGTAAGCCTTTACAGTTGCTACACACTTTGCAGAAGATAACACATGCAGTGCAGAACATCACACAATGTATTATTGTATTATAAGTAAATGGTCAAACACGAGAATTCAGGCCCAGTTATATACATATTAATAGGATAGATTCAGATGCATCGTATTCAATTGTGCTAAATAGCTTACAAAGGTTACAAGACTTAATAGGCAATATGCAGATTTTATAAAAGAAACTGGATCGAAAACTGGCAAGGTGAAAGTGATTGTTTGCAGTGAATAAAAGTAAACAATTTGACCCTTATGTTTTTTCTGGTCCCAAGTGTAACCTAGATCGACTGAGGCTGTAGAACATTCCATGTTGGGTTCTGATATTATTCCATCTGACTGACACTGAAAGAAATAGGATGGCAGGTGAATCTAACTCCACTGAATAGAGAAATGTCTCAACACAGCTAAGTATTCCAGTGCAATAGTACAGATTAGACCCCTCAACTAAAAGTGAAATGGCCACTTTGACAGAGATTCACTGAGTATTAAATGAAAGTGGGAAGATAAACAATGTCAATGGACAGTATTTGAGACCGTTCTCAGGAGATATGTTTGTGCTGTAGAACAAAGACAGTTTGGAAGTGCAACACTACGACACGGTTATTGGACAATAGCCGAGTATTAGAGACTGAAAAAAAAGGCATTGTGGAAAGTCTGTGAGCATCTGCCATAAGCCTTGTGCAATCTCTAAGACCAACAAATTCTAACATGTCTGATAAAGACAAAATGGATATGCAGGAAATTCTCTTTGGGTGCACAGAAAAGTTAATAGACACTCTGATATGTTTCCATGCAAGGAAGATGAAGCAACAAAAGAAAACATCTACATTTATAGGAAGGCAGGAGGCTATCCTACAACTAGCTTATACAAATATTGGAAAGGCTGTTGAAATTGATCGTCTGAGATTGGAGAATATTCTCAGAAGACCAGAATAGTTTTCATGATGATAGTGAATCTGAAACTCAGAGACAGGGTGAAAAATCCAATGTCCTATGCTAAACTAATGAGAGAGATCTGCTTTCAGATCGAACACCTCTGAAAGACAACCATAAGGCATCAACAGCACACTCTGACCATTGTTTATTGCAGTTCAAGGCAACACAATTTCAAGTTTGTCCAAACTGGATGAAATGTGATCCCAAACGCATGACATCCCAGAAAGCTGAAAATTAGAATACTGTAGTCTTTTAGAGGATCATAATTCCCATTCAAAGAGCCAGACAGATGTTCAAGACCAACTATAATCACCAAAGACAGAACAGAATAGTCCCACGAAGGAGCTCAAGCCTTGATATTTCTGTCATAAACGTGTCCTGCATGTTGTTTGGACATTTCTTTGAACTTGTCAGTATTTAGTTGACGCTTGCATGTTTCTTGAAACCTCTTTGTTTGAGGCATTTTGGGACTTCATATCCTTTAACACCTCATTGTCTGCCAACTTTGGCAACTTCCATTTGAAAAGTGACTCACCCGGCACTCATGCTCTTTATTCTTGCTCGACCGAGCACAAGGAAGGTCTCCTGCATGCTTTTGGAGGCCGCTACTCCAAAGATCATGGTATTGCGTAGAGCTGAAAAAGGAGTCTTTAGACTTGAGCACCATGGTGCCTATTTGAAGGTAGTGAGTTTTCTCAAGACAAAGACTCTTCAAAAGTAGAAGAATCATCAAGCATTGGCCACCATCATCATAAATTACCCTGTTTTCTTATCTAACCGTGAGAAGTAGAAACACTCTTAATTTTAAGGTCAACCTTTCACAACCCGAAAGGAATACATCAGTTGTGTAAAATACTTGTCATCAGAGATAACATCAAAGCAATAAATGTGTTCTAGGAAATAGTCCAGCAAGGTAAAAGAGAACATTTAAACAAAAAAGAAATTGTGGATAAAACTGTTTAACATATTTAACATAAAGAACATTTAACATATTCTCAGAGGAATAGTAACAAAGAGTCTACTTTAACTTTTGACTTGAAAGGACAGAATCCGCAAGTAATAAGAATATTTTTTGTCATTGCAGATCTCCTAGCTGTTCCCTAACCCAAACCCCTACCCTTCATCTGGCCCCACCAATGCCCCCTTCTTTTGGAAAATAAACTCAGGGAATTGGTGTTGCCTGGAAGAGGGACCATATTGAGCAATGTGTCATTCCTGAGGAATATTAGCAGAGATGACATGTACAATGGAAATATTTAAATTGGGGGTCTTAGTGGAGCTGTCTCTACAACACCTTAGAGATGTTGTAAAAACATACAATATGGGCGTGGTCTGGCTGCAGGAGAGAATGGCCGCCTGAGGGGAAAGCTTTGTGCGCCGGGCTGGTTTTGCATCGGAACGGGGAAGTTATTCCCTACCACCAACCTCCCCTACGACCTCTCAGTGCCGTGGAAGAAGTGGGCTCGAGGAACGGCAAGAATCCGCGGCTTAAAACAGCTGTGACCGCAACAACAGAAATCGGATCGGGCGTGGCCTGCCAAGACCCACTGAGCCACGGACTGGCGCACGCGGCAAGCCCGGGGGTGAGATAGAGAACGCCGCCCCCCCTGCGACACTAGTGCCGCGCACCAGGCCACTCGGATCTCAAACGAGGGAGCTACTCCCTGCTACCGTCATTTACCACTAACCTCCACCGCACCCCCCCCCCCCCCCTGCCCCCCCCCCGGCCGTAGAGGAGACGGGCCTGGGGAACAGCGGGACGCCGCGGCTCAGAGCAGCCACTGCGGCGTCGTAGGAAATCAGCTCAAGAGCGGCTTGCAGAGGTGGGCCGAGCCACGGTCTGGAGCGCATGGAGAGCCCAGGAGTGAGGACGCGAGCAGGGGAGAACGGGGACGCCGCTCCCTCCACGCCAGCACCTGATGCCAGACAAGCGGGACCGCATAGAAAGAGGCCACAAGAGAGTCCACAAGTAAGAAAAAAGAAAAATACACCTTCTTTCCGCCCCCCCTCCAAACAGGCAACACTATAATTGCAAATACGACTGCCCATTAAGCCTCAAGCCCCGTCCCGGCTATAGAACAATAACAGAGCTGAGTACCCAGAGGCCATCACACCAATAAACCATGGAGGGCTCCGATAATTGAAAGAAACCAGGACTTTTGGCTCCTCAATCTTGAAGGGGGGAAGGATGAAAAAGATTTCTTAAGCACACCTCTGGCCTTTTAAGAAGAGGAGAAAAAAACGAATTGGGGGTGGGGGAAAAGTGGGTAATACAACCCCAACCAGAGTCCTCTCCCTGAAATAAACCAGCACCTACCTCAGCAGTCCTCAAAAAGAATTCCACGTCGGGGTGACGAGACAGGCGGCCCCACAAGACAGCTCGCAGGGGAGGGACCTTCCACTGGCCTACACCGGAGCTATGCCCGAAACTGCGGACACACAACTCCTCCTTCAGACCCCTTCCAGTGATCGCATCTCTTTTACCCTCTGCCTCAACACCTGGTAGAAATCCGGAGGCAGATCTAGATATAACACGGAACGCCTTAGATGACACAGGACCTGAGGCCTACGATCGTTCAGATTGCCTAGAAGGACAAGTGGGAGTATCACCCGCAGATTGCGCAACTCAACGATCAACTCACCCCCGGTGGAGAAAAACTCCCTCTTCCCCCCACCCACACAATCACAACCTACCGAACTTTCCCCCTGCTACGGCTATAGTCTCAAAAGCCTGAGTGACTGAACCAAGAACCACGAGCGGCATGACCTAGGCCCAGCACACATATACCCATTGAATGCCCTTCTCGTGAGACTATTATACGTTGGGGGAAATGCCAAACGGAAAATCTGCAGGCAAACACTCCCGTCAGCTGTTATTCTCAGAGGCCATTATACAACCAAAAATCATGACGACACAGACGGCCCCACCCGGCCACACACCCTCCTCAGCTGACCCATCTCCTCTGGAAGCAACAGACCGCATATTGCAAGAGATAGCCTCGGTAGGTAGGTAATGGATCTAAAGATAACAGATCTCACTGTGGCCTCCTCCTCCACCCGCGCTGACATAGCCGGCTTCCTGGAGACAGTAAGTGCTTTGGACCAACGCCTAACTGCTGTGGAAGACCAAGTACCAGTACTGCCCGATCAGGAGGAGGAGCTAAGAACACTCCAAGCGAAGATCACCGATCTGGAAGATCGGAGCCGCAGAGACAACATACGCTTTTTTGGCGTCCCGGAACATAAAGAGGGATCTGACATCAAAGCCTTTCTCAGATCACTTCTGTCCGACCTCTTCGGCATAGAGTTCTTGCCACCACCGGAGTTCCAGAGAGTGCACAGAATAGGCCCTCCCCATAAAGCGACCTCCAACAAACCACGTCCTATTATAGCATGTTTTTTGCGCCATGAGCAAGCCCGTCAGGTTATTTCTGCAGCCAAAACACAAGGCCCGGTCTCCTTGGAGGGTCATGAGATCAGGGTGGCTGCAGATTTCTCTAGACTAACAAATGAAAAACTAAAGGCATTTCTGGCTCTCCGTCCGCAACTCAGGTCCATGGATATTAAATATGGCCTTTTTGAACCGGCACGCATGTGGATCACATATCACGGCACATCCAGAGACTTCACTGAACCAGAAGACCTCAGCTCTTTTCTATACGACCTGGCCTCACACTCCATGGACACCACCCCCGGACACTTGGACTCCGACCCACCACCTACCGGGAGTGCCTTCATCACCCCATCCCCACGGTCTCAGCCCCAGCGCTCATCCTCACAAAAGAGAGGCAGAATGTACGAACGTCCCCCAAAATCCCAAGACACTCGTGAGCAAACCATACCAACCAGTAATTGATCACACTCAGGACACGGGCAGAGACAAATCCCGCTCCCCCCTGAAACCATCGCTTGACGATCATACAGGACACTGATATCACAGAGACCCGGAAGACTTCAGGACTCGAGTCTGCTACCAGATTTCACCCCCCCCACCTCCGGACAGCTAAGTGGCAAACTCAATTAACCTAAGTGATGACTGCCTTTTGGCGGGAGGGGAACTGTAAGGGATATGGGCCCCAAACTCATTCTAATGTACATGAAAGGCTTAAAATGCCGGCTGCCACTTTTCAACGCTGCAGCTATATCAGCCCGGGGTCAAATGCATGACTAGGTGGGGGGAGATAAAAAGGGAGGGGGGAAAAAAGGAGGAAAAAACACAACAATGATAAAGGCCCTGTTCATTTGTTAGTGCATAATTTTTAATTCCTACGGTGTGATGTTCTCGACACAGGCGTTGCAAGATTAACATATGTGTATGTAACAGATCACATAATTTATGTGCCAAATAAGCCAAGAGGAGCTAAGATTAAGAGTGGTATAAAGTCTTCTTTGTATACTGTGTAAAGTTATGAAAACAATAAAAAAGTTTAAAACAAAAAAAAACATACAGTACATTAAAGTGAAGATTCATATTTGCAGAAAGCTGGCCAGTAGTCCTTTGTTCTTAGCAAAAGTATCAGTGGTAAGGAACATGAACCCTATATGTACTGGGAAATAACAACAGTACATTTGGTTTGGAACATTAGCCAAATTATGCAGAGTAATGACAGGACCCAACAATTCTCCAACTTTGAGCACATCTGAAGGAGAATGAATTAAGAGAGTAATCTGAAGGAGCAGTCGAGAAAGTCATAATTTTTTATAAGAATTCCCTGAAGGTATCATTAGAGACCCAGTTGATAGTATCAGGAAGATCTCTTATAACTGAACACCACAAGACAAATTCACCAGTGATTGCATCACTGGCAGGAGATTCTTGGCCACTTTGACACTTTGTGACATTTCACAGCCAAAGACTGAACAGCAGAGCAATATCAGATCAGTGCAGCAGCCCCAGATGTATTGAAGCACTAGGTTGTCTAACAGGAAGTATATGTATTTTCCATGTTATGCTTCAGATGTAGTTATTATAAGTTGTTGTTATCGAATATCCATGACCCTAGGGTTAAAGAAATCACTGCATTCATTTGCCCTCTTGGATTCTAGGAATTCAATTGTTTTCCCCAAGTCATATCAGGGGCACCAGTAATATTCCAACATTTAATGGGAAATAATGTTGGAG
Organism: Pleurodeles waltl; assembly: GCF_031143425.1. NCBI lineage: Eukaryota > Metazoa > Chordata > Amphibia > Caudata > Salamandridae > Pleurodeles > Pleurodeles waltl. The sequence goes on from NC_090443.1 coordinate 861,293,988, forward strand.
GCATCAATCTTTTGGAGGTGTGGTTATAGTTTGATGATATCATTGTGTTTGGCAGAAAAATAACAATAACACAAAACATGAAAACTGTTAGATGGACTGAAAGTGCATAGTTTTGCTTGAATAAATGGTACAGTTGCCAAACGAGTGTCAAGTACAATACATAGATAGCATTAACAGAAAAAATATCTCTTGATCCTACAAAGTGGAAGCCAAGAGAACATGGCCAAGACCAACTACATTGAAGAAACTTCAAAGGTTTCTTGAAATAAAAGCACCTGTAATGCCTCAACCGATATATCAGAAACTGAGATTCACAAACATCTACAAACTGATTATGAAAGCTGTTTGGACATGCAGGGTTGGACTGGCATATAGGAAATACCCAAAGGGCTGGTCTGACAGGACAGTGTGTGGGTCATTTTGTAGGCTGTTTGTGGGACTGTTTTATGGTCTTGTGAGCCATTTTTTTACTGCTGATTTCCCTGAGAGTACCACAAACATTGTCTGAAGTAAACACAAAGGCATGCAGTCTCCAATACCTTGTAAAACAGTTATACTTTGTGTCTTTACACCTTCATAATTTCCCTGATTTACAAATGTGTGTCACCTTTTTAGATACTAGGGTCCTGATGTACAAAGATTACTAATAAGAACTTTTAAATTAAATCAAATTACAATTAGCAATATGCAATTTCTGTTTTTTTGGTATTTCTTTATTGGGATTTCATTTACCACAGCCTCCTGCAATACCAAAAAGGAGACATTTCAATGTAGCATCAACATTTGTGGTGCAACATCAAGCTGAGCAGTTGTGGCCATACATTGTAAAAGTAACATCCTCATAGTTGAAGGGACCATCATCATATAGCCAGTTTCAAACATAATCATATAACATAACTAACCATCTTGAATCCCCCTAGCCCTCTGACTATCTTATTTAATGTGGTGCTTCTTACATTATAGAAAATAATATAATAGTTATATCCTTTTAGTATAATCGTTCGTGGTATAACGTCAGACCCATTTATATTACCTGCAACATACCAGTGGCTATTGATCATCCAAACTTTGTGGAATGTTCTCACCTGTACAACAAACATATCATCTCCTGTATCCCATAATCAGTGTGTTACTATTATGTGTCATCCTCCCAAAATGTTGCCAACTACTCTGCCATCATACCCTGAGAGAGAAAGTCTTCAGTTACCTTCTCATCCCTCCTTGTCCTTCTCATGTGTGCCTCCTCTGCTCTTGCCCATTCAATAAATCTGCTCTCCATGCTTTTATCTCAGGGGGTCTAGCACTAGGTCAATGGGTTGTAATGTGCCTTTTTGCGACTAGGAGACCCAAATGTGCAAACTTACTGCTTATCTTCTTCTTGGCTTTATCTGGTGTGTGTGACCTCCTATCCCGTAACTGTCTTAAAGTGAGCCAGTATTTATGTATTTTAATTACTGAGCAGTTCCATACTACATAAAGAAAGTTGGTGTTCGTCTGCCTACATCTGTCGCACTCAGAAGACCTGGAATGATAAATGGTGTGTAACCATTTCAGTGAGAGATATGTGTGCATAGTGGAATTGGACCAATTTAAACTGTGTATTAAGTGTGTTTTTGCACTGCTTCATGTATTTTACCCCACTCTTTGGTGGTAATGGGTTCCTCACTGGTCTGTTGCCAGGCCTCTTCCAATCGGAGTGGTGGTAAATGCCTATCCTCATGTAGGGCTCAGTATACATGTGTAATAAATGTATGACCTCCTGCCATGGCTCTCAACGTTTGTACCATCTGCAAGGTTTTGGGGGATCTCAGGAAACAAAGGCCACAATTCTCTTGCAGTGGCGGCAATCTTTGCATATTGCAAAAACTGTCCTCTGCCTAATTCAAAGATGTCAGTAGCATCTTGGATAGTCATAAAGCACCAGAGAGCATTAAACATCCTCCCTCCTTCCGTTTGTCAATAGACATTGCCTGGGCAATCTGTGCAAATGGGCATATGACCCATACGTCTAAATGCACTAGTTGAATTATCCATCGCACCACTCGCTCTGAAAGTCTTCATAACAAGCAGATTAGATGGGGTAGTGTATCTGGGACACGTGCACCTCGCATCAACAGGTCACCTAGTTGCTGCCCTTCATGTGTACCCCCAACTGTTTTCAGTGTTCAGCTAATGGACTGTGTGTTTAAGATGAGCAGCCATTTATTATAGCTCAAGATCCGGGAGCTCCATTACCCCTTTGTCCCATGCTCTCTGAAGTGTTGCCAGTCCAATTTGAAACCTTTTATGTGTCCACGGCAATTGCACCAAGAGCTTATCCAATTCCTTAAAATACCTGGTGAGTTATTTCATACATGGAGCTCTGGAAGGTATACAAACACCTGGGCAAGACAACCATTTTTATTAGGGCTATCTTTCCCAACAGAGACAGCATTAACGAGTTCCAAAAGTCTATGGATGGATGCAGGTCATGAATTACATGGCTAATATTTAACTCATAAGCCTGTTGCCTATCGCAGGTGACATGGATACCCAGGTACTTAGTGTTATCCTCCGTTTTCCATGGTAAACCCATCCTCAGCAATCAGTCTATAGGTAGGGTTTGCATCAGCCCTATTGAGAACAAGGCCGATTTTGTGTTGTTCACTCATATTCCAGGGTGCTCTCCTAATTCCTCCATGACATTCAGGAGGTTGTGGACCGAGTATTCCGGCTGGTGAAGGTATACCATAAGTTTTCCTGCACACAACGAGACAGTGTGTTCGGTATGACCCACTTGGATGCCCCATCCCCTCATCACCTGTCAAGCACGGCAGGCTAGGGGCTCCATTGCAAAAGCAAATATCAGGGGTGATAGAGGACATCCTTGTCGCGTTCCGCGTAATATGCAATTGCTTATTAGGAATCTACTAAAATGAATTTAGTAGACGTGGAGGCAATGTGCACATCGACTTCTACCAAATGAATTAGTATTTTGTAACCCAACCTTTGTAGTAGTTGGTTGGTTCTCAGAATACTGATGGGGTCAGTCACAGCTCCCCAGCTTCTCCATGGCCCTCCTACCTGCCCTTGACAGCACACCCACATTCCGGATCCTGATTGCGACAGCTCTGCCTGCATTCCTGATCCTGATTGTGACAGCTCTTCCCACAGTCCTGAGCCTGATTGCATCTGCTGATGCTTCTGGGGATGCATCCTTTGCGCCACTGCTGCTCCCGCCCTCCCACCTTCCCGCCTCCCAACCCAACCGCTCCTGCTTCTCATGACATATAATGGAGGCTGCAGCGTGGCCGCGCAGAGGGAGCGCACCAAAGGCACCATGCTCAGTGCCAGGAACCCTGGCACTCCCATCTCTACATCCACGAAGGAGCGACAGGCCCTGAATGTCAGACACCAATTCAACAGCTTCTTCATGGCCTCCCCACACTCAACCAAAGGACCCTTCACCTGCCTACACTGCCATTTCTCCTCCAACGTGGATCCACCTGCGCACCCTAACACCCACTGCACTCACACAGAAGACTATGAAGAACCAAGCAACACTCCAGTGCATCTTGCTAAGTGCCTGCTCCTTATGCAAACACGCAATTGAAATCTGGGACACCATCACCACCCAAGACCCAGACGTCGCCTTCATCACCGAAACATGGCCAACACCCTACTCTAACCCCCACATTGACACAGCCATCCCTGAAAGCTACAAGATGATACACAGAGGCCACACCAACAAACATGGTGGGGGCATTACCATCATCACTAAGGAAACCATCCAATGCACCATCACCAACAACGACCCAACCCCTCTCATGAAGCACCTCAACTTCCGACTCCAGACCGATTACAACACCATTATGAAGGGCAACCTCGCATACAGACACCCGGGGCCTCACTTAGCCTTCTGCAACACCATTGCCAACCTCATCATCCCCCCTTGCCACCAACTCCCACCACTATGTCCTACTCAACGATCTCAATTTCCACCTTAACAATCCCAACAACACCACTCCACATCGACCTCTCCCAACTGGTCATCACACCCACATACAAAGCCGGACACACACTGGACGCCATCTTCACTTCTAGCAACAATTGCACCCACATGACTGAACTCACCTGAACCGACCACGTCATCATCCAGTTCACCATCTCCAATTTCCAGCACACCACCTCGAAGCACCTCAGCACCCCCCACTGAAGCTGGGGCAAGGTAACCAAGACCCTGTGGGCACAGGCCCGAGGCACCACACGACCCAAACCCACAGCAAACCTCAACCAGGCCATCCAAAACTTCAGCATCTGTATCACCAAATCCGCTGACAGAGTTGCCCAGCTGAAACCAGCTAAAACTACAACACCTCCAAGCCAGCAAGATGGTACACTTCGGAGCTCAGAAACTCCAAACGTGACTGCCACTGACTCTAGATACAATGGTGCATGACCAAGGACCCTTCTGGCAGAGCCGCCTACGAGCTGCCCTCAACAACTACCACCACCACATCAAAGCAGCAAAAAGAGCAACAATCACTGCCCGCATCGACACCACAGCCAACCACGCAAAAGTACTCTTCAATATCATCAAGGAATTCTCTAACCTGATAGCCACAGAGACCACCATCCACCAATCCCAGAAACTCTGGGAAACCCTCTCAGACTACTTTCACTGCAAGATCACCACCATATACAACAATTTTGACCACCAACCCTCCATCTCAAGCCCAGACAACATCTCTCAAGCAGCGAACACCAGCCACAAAATAACCTCCTGGTCCCTGATTACCACATAGACCACTGCAGCCATCAAGTCATCCATCTACTCCGGGGCACCCACCGACCTCTGCCCCCACCGGCTTTTCAACCTAGGAGCCAACACTATTAGCACGTAGCTAACCTGCATCCTCAACATTTCCACAGCAACCTTCCTGGATGAATGGAGGCACGCAGAGGTCAGATATCTCCTAAAGATACCCTCCGACAACACCAGCGACCTCAAAAACTACAGACTGATCTCCCAGGTCCCCTTCCCAGCCAAAGTGCTTGAGAAAGCCATCAACCAACAGCTCACTGACTACCTTGAATGAAACCACCCTCTGAACAACTCACAATCAGGATTCTGGGCCAACCACAGCATGGATACTGCATTGATCGCCACCACGGACGACATGAGGACCGTCCTTGATCGAGGAGAGTCGACAGCTCTGATCCTTTTGGACCTCTCTGCAGCATTTGATAGAGTCCCCCACCACACTCTCCTCAACAGAGTCCACACTACAGGCATTCAACAAAACACCCTTAAGTGGGTCGCCTTTTTCCTCTCAGGCCAAGCCAAGAGCATCTGCCTTCCTCCCTTCACTACTACACCCAAAAACATCACCTGCAGTGTACCCCAAGGATCCTCCCTCAGCCCAACCCTGTTCAACATCTACATGACCCCCCTCGCAGACATCATCAGATCCTACGTATTCAATGTAATCTCCTATGCCGATGACACTCAACTAATCTTCTCACTCATGGAAGACCCCCACAATGCCAAAGCCAACTTCCGCAATGCCATGACCAATGTAGCAACATGTATAAAAAACAGCTGCCTCAAACTAAACACTAAGAAAACTGAAGTCCTGATCTTCGGAAAGAACACCTCTGTATGGGATCAGAGCTGGTGGCCAGCAGAACTTTGACCAACGCCCTCTCCATCAGACCAAGCACAAAATCTCTGCATCATCCTCGACTGCCAAATGTCCATGAATCGACAAGTAAACTCAGTCGCCTACTCCCGGTCCACATCCTCCGTTTGTTCCTCCAAATCTCCAAATGGATGCCTACCGACACCAGAAAGAGAGTCATGCACGCCCTGGTCACTAGCCACTTCAACTATGCCAATGCTCGCTACACCGGAGTGTTCTCCCATCTACTTAAAATACTCCAGACTCTACAGAACACAGTGGCCTGACTCATCATCAACCTCCCCAAGCGCTCAAGCATCACCGCACACCTCAGAAACCTCCACTGGCTCCACGTCCAGAAGAGATGCCAATTCAAAATCCTCACACTTGCTCACAAGGCTCTCTGCAACCTTGCCCCGTCCTACATCAACCATCATCTGAGCTTCTATGCCACAGCAAGACAACTACGCTCCTCCTCGCTAAACCTCACCTCACACACACACCCCCGCATCCACCAGAGCCACAGCAGAGGCCGCTCCTTCTCCTACACAGGAGCCAAGTCTTGGAACACCCTGCCCCTCCAACTCCGAACACCTCCCTCCCTGACGAACATCAGAAGGAGACTCAAGACATGGCTTTTCAATGGAGACATGGCACCCTCAATGCCCAGATACCTGAGAAAATGTACATAAACTTAATCATACACCATAGCTGCTAGGCATCTGTTTATCTTTATTATGTTGCCATGTGCTCGACAAACCTCCTGAACTTTGATGATTGACCTTGTGTTCACAGCCTTGGGCTGCAATCTGCTTATCGCTGTAATTTACTTGTTCTAACCGTAGTTCCGAGAATGGTTGTGCTTAATCATTAACTGCCAGAACAGGTTTGTACAGGTCGTTGGCACCTCCTGCCAGCTGCATCTGTACCTTCTCCCACCCCACGTGTATCCCTGAAATATTCTGAAGGCCGCAGAGATCCTTGAATACACTAGGGGTGGAGTTGTCCTCTGACTAAGCAGTTTTGTGTGCATATAAGGTTGGGTGCCCCAGAGTGAAGGGGCAGCCTCCTTAGGATAGTCACTTGACTGTCCTGGGACTCTGTATTAGCTCGAGCTATAATCCATGTAATAAACTTCTCTTTATTCCTCCAGTTGGTGACTCCGCTTGTTTTGTGTACTCTCTGCTAAACGGACCCTGAGGACTAGGGTGTCCCTCCACCGCTGGGAAGGAGACCCCGGGTGGGGATTCTATCTTTCCTGGTTCCTCAGTTGGCGCCCAAACAGGGACCCGAGTCAGGCATCCAGGGGACCGACCAGGTGACGGAGGACTCACGATTGGACTTCCGAGGGAGGCGCCCCACACCAGATTCTGAGCTTCGTTCTCTGTCGTGGACATGCGGATCTCCACTGTGTGTCTTCCAGCCGGCTCGACTTCTCCTGGCGCTGTTTTCCGTGAACTACTGGAGTCCCCAACTGTTGGACTATAACAGAAGTGTCAGGTAAGGACGGGAGTTGAAAGATTCCTGTCTAAAAATAGGTCTGTGAGTATTGTACCGTTTCTATCGCTCTTTGCAAAGATCGACGTCAGTGGTAAGACTGACCTCAGTTGTCATTTAAGTATATAGGAAGCAAAGGCCATATTTGCCACTCATTTGGTGTATTCAAACCACTGGTGTAAGAATTTAAAAAAAAAAAAAAATACTGGAAGAATGCCAGCGTTCAGTTGTTTTAGGAAATTGTGTTGTTGTCTCTGCAGTACGGACTCCCGCCTGGAGGAAACATGCCCGCTCCTCCGGCCGGGACTCCGAATCATGATATATATGTTAAGTATGGCATAGGTCCGATTATCTGGTCTGATATATGGAGAAAAAGAACCAAAGGTAGTTCTGATTTACAATGGCCTATTCACGGGACATTTGATAAAGATAAATTAGACTATTTACAGGAACATTTGTTTGTGACAAAAAGTAGACCAGGGATGTTTGATTCACTACGGCCTTGGCAGAAAGAAGCAGACCAAAGACGTAGGAAGGCAGAGAAAGAATTACAGAGACATAAGACCAGGACGGTGACTGAAAAGGTATATGACTCTGACGTAGCTGAACATCAACAGAAAATTTTAGAACATGACCGAAGGCTTCACTTACAAACTGATAAATGTTACCCTTCCAGGACAGTAGTGGATAAGCCACAATAGGAAGACCCCCTTTTAAACGATATGTTAGATAAACCCCCATTATATACTCCACCAATATATCCTACACTACATCCTCAACCTGCACCAGGTGACCCTATTGTGCCACCCCCGGTTGGATCTCAGGCGAGTGCTCCGCCACCCACCACCACCCCTCCTGTCACCAGACCTATAGAGGATACACCCCACCCGACTGTACCCACCCCTCGACTGGCCCCCGTTTGGCCCACCTGTTTAGACACCACACATACCCCCGTCCCATGACCCCGCGAAAGCGCACCCTCCGCGGACACTTGTTCTCTAATTCACAAGAGGAAGATGTCATTGAAGAAATGAAACAGAGGTGGATGACTAATTGGAATGACTATGGGGTCAAGGACATTGTCCACACTATGAAACAATGGGATAGTTTAGTTCAGTTACATGCAGCTACCCTTATGTGCAACCTTATAATACAAGAATATGAGGATGATGGTTCCTCAGCTCCCGCAGGACTGGTGGACCTCCGAAAACACGCCTCTACTGGACTGCCGTTTGGTTCTGGGCTACATGATTATGTTGTTACTATTCTCGTATATAGGGACCGCCTGTGGACATGTAGCCCTTCTATAAAGGCATCCATGTTTCCCATGAGAGAGGTTCCGCCGGTTTGGCGAGAGCCGGTGATGGATAACGCTGGCCAAGTTATTACCGCAGGGCATTTTCAACAAATGTGGGTACACACCCCATGGAAAAGATCTGAAACATATACCCTAAAAGCCGCCTTACCTGACCCCCGTAAGAATCCTGCAGGATATTATAAAGAACTGCAACAAATTCTTGAATCCTGTACTATTACGTTGTCCGATATTGACATGTTAATGGCAGCAGTAGTCCCGCAGGAGGTATGGTCAAAAGTACGGAGGCACGACCATGCTGAACTAGGGGGCACGTGGGACCAATTGCAAGCAGCAGAAAGGGACAGGTTTGGGGGAGCGAAACCAGACCCACTTATATTGGCTCTCCCACTGCGTATTTTGGATTTAATGAAGACCATACTTGCACCACACAGGATAAATTGGGATAAATTGGCCGCCTGTAAACAGAAAAAGGACGAGGGTGTTTCAGACTTTTATACAAGGTTTGAGGGTGTCTTTTCTGATTACAGCGGCCAAGACATGACTACTGAAGGGGGGATAAGACTCTTTGTTGACAAATTCGTGGACAATTTATTACCAGACATAAAGGGAAAATTGAAATTGTGTGAAAGTACGTGGCCAGTCTCTACTGCCACTGGAATACTGACAATGGCCCAATATTATGAGAACAGGGAGATAGAAGAACAAGAAAAGAACGAGAAAAAAACGAAGGAGTTGAAAACAAAGGTGTTATTTCAGCAGGCCTACCCTCAGCCCCATCAACAGCATTCCAGATCAAGGTCACAAGGACCTCCCAATGACAGAAGGCAGTCCCAACGCCCTCCCCGTTCTTCCCTCTCCTACAATCAGTGCGCCTATTGCAAGCAGGAGGGCCACTGGAAGAATGACTGCCCCAATAAGGACAACTCCACAGGCCGCCCCATGCCCCCACTGCAACAGGACAACAGACCACGCGGTAGGTCTGGTCCTGCAGTCAGACCCCGCCAGCAGGCCCCTTCACGGTCCCACAGTACCCCCCGCCCGAATTATTTTGATGCTTCATCCCAGTGTCAATATTTTAATGATGACTATGATGCGTATGAAGGTCAGGGGTCCTCCTTTGACTAGGATAGCCTTCGACAGAAGGGGGTGGGACCAGTTTCTATTCCTATTAGGCAGAATGGCCCTCACGTTGAGGTACAATTAGACGGTACTCCACATGATTTTTTGGTAGATACTGGGGCCACCAAAAGTTCTGTTAAACAGGAAGAGGTCCAAGGGGTCCCTCTGTCTGGCAATATTAATGTCTCTATGGGTTTTTCTGGTGTTCCGGTGGCTAACCCCGTCTCCCAGCCGCTGCATGTTGCTATAGGTCCTTACACTATTAGCTCCCCTCTCATTCTTACCTCGGCCTGTAGTGAGAATTTATTGGGTTTGGACCTATTAAAGAAATTGTACGCCACCATTTATTGCTCTCCGGATGGAGTTCATGTCACTTTAGGTCCAAATATTTCCCCGTCACAATTTTTGTCAAAACCACTTCCACCCGAACTTCGAGATTTGCCAGACATTTTATGGGCCACACATAAGGACGATATTGGATGTCTGGACATACGACCGTATGTCATACGCCTGAAAGCCAATGCCAAATTGCCCCGTCTTCCCCAATACAAATTATCCCAACACATTGAACAACAACTCAAAAATATTGTGACCCAGTTGATTGATTTGGGTGTCATTGAAGAAACGCGCGGTAATGATTGTAACAGTCCTGTCCTTCCTGTTCATAAACAATTATCTGATGGCACCGCGTCTCCAGGACTCCAATTTGTTATTGATTTACAGGCGGTCAATAAGATTGTAATACCCCAGTTCCCTGTTGTTCCTGATATTACGACATTATTAACAATGATACCTGCCTCCGCTACTTGGTTCTCTGTTATCGATCTTAAGAATGCATTCTTTAGCATTCCCATTCATCCAGATAGCAGACACATCTTTGGGTTTTCACTGGGTGGTCGCAGTTTCCGGTTCTGTCGCGCTCCACAAGGCTATACTGAATCGCCTAGCATTTTTAGCCAGCCCCTCAAGGGTCAATTAGATACCCTCGTTTTTCCTTGCTCCTCGACGCTGGTTCAATATGTGGATGGCCTTTTAATAGCATCCACTTCAGAACAAAATTGTAAAACAGATACTGTAGCCTTATTGAAACATCTTGCACACCATCACCATAAGGTCTCCCTCTCCAAATTGCAATATTGTAGACAGGAGGTTACATACCTAGGACACCTCCTGTCTAAGGAGGGACGTACGTTGACGGCTGAGAGAATACAAGCTATACGAGACATACCGGTTCCAAGAACACAGAGAGAGGTTAGGGCCTTTATAGGCATTACCTCCTTCTGTCGTCAATGGATTCCTAATTATTCTCTTTTGATAAAACCGTTTTTGCATCTCACCCACAAAGATTGTCCTGAAACAATTGAATGGAATGACGATTTTCAGTTTGGTTTTGATGAATTGAAAAATACACTCTGCACAGCACCTGTACTGGGTACGCCTGATTATCGTAAAGATTTTCAGTTATATGTGAGCGAGAGAAATGGATGTTCACTATCAGTGTTAACCCAAGAGCATAGCGGCAAACAACGCCCCTGTGCTTATTTTTCGGCCCTACTGGATCCGGTGGCCCGTGCACTCCTGAGTTGTCTACGGGCAGTAGCCGCTGCAGTGGTCGCAGTGCGCCAGTCGGCCGGGATAGTCATGGATTCACCCCTCACCCTGTTGGTCCCGCACACTGTTGACGCACTATTAAACAAAACAAAAGCACAGCATCTTACTAATGCACGATTAACTACTTATGAACTGACACTTTTAGCTAGTCATATAACATTAAAAAGGTGCAACACGCTCAATCCTGCCACTTTATTGCCAATTACTGAAAAAACTGAAGATTCTTATGATGACATACATGACTGCATTCTCCGGACGGAGGATGAAACAAAAGGGAGAGTAGACTTACAGGACACTCCACTGAAAGACCCTGATGGCATATTATACGTAGATGGCTCATGCATCAAGCTACCCGATGGCACTACCTCTGCAGCCTATGCAGTTACAACAGCTACCACTGTAGTTGAAACAGCTAGAATACCACATAACTCTGCTCAGGCCACAGAATTAATAGCTCTATCACGAGCCTGTGAGTTAAGTAAAGGACTTAATGTGAATGTTTACACGGACAGCCAGTATGCATTTGGCGTGGCACACAATTTTGGTCTCTTGTGGGCAGAACGAGGATTCCTCACCTCACATGGAACACGTATTCAACATGGGACCCTTATAACTAACTTACTTTCTGCCCTGGCATTGCCCAAAACAATGGCTATCATGAAGTGTAGTGCACACAAAAAGGTGACAGATGAAGCTGGACGGGGCAACGCCCTAGCCGATCAGACAGCAAAAGATACAGCGTATGCAAAGACAGGACACATGTATGTGGTAGATAGTACAGAGAAGGTTTGTCCCCATGAAATATTTGGGAACACGGTAGAGAGTGTCAGGAAGATACAGGATGAGGCAACTGAACAGGAGAAAAAGGAATGGGAAGAAGGGAAGGCCAAGTTAGATGAAAATACGCTGTGCTGGACAGATCTGTCACAGAGGGAAAGATGGATGTTACCCGATGCATTCGTTCTGCCAGTAGTGACTATGGCCCATGGTCCTGCACACGTTAGTGCGAAAAGCATCTGTGATTTGCTTGATCCGGTTTGGTCTAATAAAAATATCAGAAGAGTAGCTGACCAACTGGTTCAATCCTGCATGATTTGTTTACAACATAACATAGGGAAGGGTGCCTCAGTCCCCACTGGGCATTTTTCACCACCAACGTATCCCTTTGAAGTACTACAAATGGATTATATTGAGATGGAAAGGTGAAACAACTTGAAATATGTCCTAGTTGTGGTCTGTATGTTTATAAGTGGGTAAAGATAATAGTGCCCTTACTACCGCAAAGGTACTTCTGAAGGAGTTCTTCCCACGGTTTGGGGTCCCAAGGTGTGTCTGGTCAGATAATGGGAGTCATTTTGTAGGGCAGGTGATGAAAAGGGTGTGTGAAGGGTTGGGCCTCCGCCAGAAGTTTCATGCAGCTAACCACCCCCAGTCAGCAGGACTAGTTGAAAAATATAATGGCACACTTAAATTAAAGATGTGAAAGATATGCGCAGATCGCGGTATACGGTGGCCGTACGCTTTGTCCCTGGCTTTAATGTTTGTCACTCACTCTAGATCAGGGTTGTCACCCCATGAGATTGTGATGGGAAGGCCAGCAAATGTCTGAGGGGTCCCTTGACCTCACAAGTACTCAGAACTAAAACATCCTGTTTTGATGGACTATTTAAATGAACTCACTAATTCTTTGCGTTCTATTCACCAACAGGTGCGTGAAGCACTCCCATCTGTATCCACTGATCCAGGTCACAAGATACTACCTGGCGACTGGGTTCTCACAAAGAATTTCCAGCTGAAAAAGAGTCTTGAACCTCGATGGAAAGGTCCGCGACAGGTCCTTCTTGCTACTCGAACAGCAGTTAAAGTTGAGGGAGCTAAGAATTGGATACATGCATCCCACTGTAAGAAAGTACCCCTACTCGTACCCTCTGATGAAATAAAAAGTGGTGACCACCCGACGACTGAGGACCATTTCAGCAACACTACGCGGAGTGATAAAAAACAGAACAACAGTGTGCTGCAGGAGGTTACCTCAGATTTTGGTCACACTGAACAAATGTTTCCTGACCATACCATAGTCCACAAGATACGATTTCCGCCCACGAAAATAAGAAAATGAACAATGAACTGATTGCTTGTCCCCTGTACTAAGTCTGACGATAGCTGCAGGGCCGTGATTTTGTCTGTCGGGGCGGACCAGAGTGTGTCTATAGGACTGCTGGTATCACTCCACAGTGAAGCAACCACCAGTCACGGGCAGCACTTAGGTAGGACTGAACTGCTAGTGGGACAAGCAATAAAGAGAAATGGGTGTTATACAAGAAGACAAGAGGAAAAAGAAGAAAATAAGTAATTTAAAAAGACTATTAGGCCCACGTATCGCTTGTCTGACCATAACAATACTATTTTTGGTACTTCTGTCCTGCATTGGGTGGGTAATACATGATTCTGATTCAGAGGTCTCACCAACTACGCCACCGCCTTCAGAACACAGCCATGTTTCCTTACCACCCCATGAGGAAGGACGACGTAAGGAATATGAAAACAATACCTTCATATCTATGTTACATCAACATCAGCTGGCTGTAAATAGAACAAATTGTTGGATATGTGGCTTGCTACCTAGTTCCATGCAAAGAAGGTTGCCATATATTTCATTCCCTTTTTCTTTTGATGGCTCCTGCAGCGCCTGGTATGAACTATCAGCCATTTGGGCTACCTCAATGGATGCTACTAATTCCGGACTATTGGTCACCCACCTATACCAGTTATACTGGCCAACTGGAACGAGAGTTTATGGAACAAAGGAAGAAAAGTCAGAATATGCTGACTGACGAAATAGGTCTACTGACATATATTTTTTATCCTTTAATACCACACCCCGGATTGGCCGAAGATTTTTTGTAACACAGGTCAAGGATCCACTTTGTTTTCAGAAAAGTGGTAATAGAAGTGTAGGTGCCAGTAACTGTAATGGTACAGTAATATTGAATGGAACTAATTGGCCTACCATGATACCATGATACCATCACGAAACTCGTATTTTGTTTGTGGTAATAATGCCTACACCTCCTTGGTACCCACCTGGACCAGCACGTGTTACATTGCTTGGTTACTACCACCAACTTACACAGCTGGCCCTCAACACCACAGGACTGGGAGAGGGGTAATATCTGTAGAAGATACCTCAGCACAAGAAGCATTGGACTACTTTAAAGGAGTCCTTCCATTTTGGGGCCCTATGATGAACAGTAGGGATATCTCACACGAGTCGTGGAAGCAACAATAAATGAAACAGCAGGAGCTCTGAGTAACATCACTGCAGACCTCACTGCTGACCGCCTTGTTACTCTTCAAAACAGAATGGTTCTTGACATCATCTTGGCGGACCGTGGTGGAGTTTGTACTTTGATCGGATCGAGCTGCTGCGTTTATATACCAGACAATGCCCCTTCAGTGTATAAAGCTATTCAAAGGTTGCATATGATAGCTTCCACAATACACCAAGACGAAGGAACATGGTCCTTAACCGACTGGTTTTGGGGTTTGATTTCCCAATGGGGCTGGAAGATACTAATATTCCTTTTTGTGCTCGCTGCTGTATTCCTCACCTGTTGTCTTTGTGTACAGTGCCTACCTGCTTTGTGCGGTTGCTGTATGGCATCCCTTGCCCCCTTGCCCCCTGGCCTGTTCGCCCTCCTCAACACACGGCTATGCTGTCCCTTGAGCAGGAGATAAAAGACCTTATGTCCATTAACATAGACACTGAATGACGTTCAAACTTGCCTCACAATGGCAAAAGGAGGGATTGAGAAAATGTACATAAACTTAATCATACACCATAGTTGCTAGGCATCTGTTTATCTTTATTATGTTGCCATGTGCTCGACAAACCTCCTGAACTTTGATGATTGACCTTGTGTTCACAGCCTTGGGCTGCAATCTGCTTATCGCTGTAATTTACTTGTTCTAACCGTAGTTCCGAGAATGTTTGTGCTTAATCAGTAACTGCCAGAACAGGTCGTTGCCACCTCCTGCCAGCTGCATCTGTACCTTTGCCCACCACACGTGTATCCCTGAAATATTCTGAAGGCCGCAGAGGACCTTGAATAAGCTAGGGGTGGAGTTGTCCTCTGACTAAGCAGTTTTGTGTGTATATAAGGTTGGGTGCCCCAGAGTGAAGGGGCAGCCTCCATAGGATAGTCACTTGACTGTCCTGGGACTCTATATTAGCTCGAGCTATAATCCATGTAATAAACTTCTCTTTATTCCTGCAGTTGGGGACTCCGCTTGATTTGTGTACTCTCTGCTAAACGGACCCTGAGGACTAGGGTGTCCCTCCACTGCTGGGAAGGAGACCCCGGGTGGGGATTCTATCTTTCCTGGTTCCTCATACCCTTAGTGGTGATAGTGCTGAGCTTTACAAATGCTATTATTGATTGAATGGTTGTAGTGGGGTCACAATTCTAGCCACATCATTAATATGCATGAGATAGGTCGCAACTTGAGACCCACTACAATTGGTGACAGTCACAGCCCTGGGGGCCTGCTCCTCGGGTCAGCGGACCACCATATCTGTGACTGCTTTTAAGTAAGGCAATCTTTTTTTGTAAATGCGGCCTATTTCCTAAAAGGAAGGCAGGATGTGTTTAAAAAGAAAAGGAATAATTTTACAAACATTTCTAGGAGCAGGACTAATGCCTGCTCCTAAAAAATGTTCAGCCTATATTCACAAAGGGCAAAGGCTCTTCCAGTTTCTGAATGGTTACTACCAATTTGGATTTGGTGGTAAAATACTAATGTTTTGCGATTGGATTTCAGTCACAAAACATTAATACATAAGTTAAGATTTCTATATTTGGAAGGGACGCCATTTACATGCGCCTTCCAAAACCGATTCTGTATTTAGTCTGAACCCCAAATTGCAATTCAGTTACATGTTACCAAATTTCAAATTAGGTTTTGAACATTTCAAAACACCATCTGCAGTTGCAAAGGGTCAAATTTGATGTTTGGAACCATGAAATCGCTATCTAAATCAGGTCCGTGATTTGCCAATGTGGATCACTTTTATTTTGATGCTCTGGCCTATTTTCTGTCCCAGTCAAACCCTGTGGACCTGATATCTAAGGCAGTACTAGATGTATATTGCTATTCTATAGGTCTAGAAATGACAGAGCTACCCAAATGTGCCTAAGAAATATAGATGCCTGATTGTCTGGATCAGGAATAACTGAAATGCTTTGCCAAGGTAATAGACACCCTGCAGATGCAGTAAATTGTGGCGATCTGAAAGCACTCATTTTGTTGTGAGGCTTGAATAAATTGGTTTTATAAGGAGGTATCTTGTATAAAGAATCAATCCGATTGGATCAACAGAACTGTTCAAAATGTGTGTTGCCTGTAGATGACAGAATACAAGTTCTGTATGTACTTTATGAGCAGAACGGACATCTGGGAATAGACAAGACTCTTGAATTATAAAGAATGCTTTAACTGTCATACCCGTGAAAAGGTTTGAAAGCATATTCCATAGAATGTACTCACTGCCTTTCTAGGAAAACAGCACCTAGTACACCTGTATCTGTAATACACTTGGAACATTACATGACCCGTGACACACAGGTACAGAACAATCTAGAGATAGTTAATTTCACCAGATGCACACAAATGGCCCAAAATAAAGACGAAAGGGCATCAGTTGTAGCCAAAATCATTTTGGAAAAGTACTGCAATCAATTAGGGATAGCCTGCCAAAACACACTCTGATCCAGCAGCACACTTTGAATCTGCATTTATCAGGTGATTGCTACAATTAGCATGGATAAAAAGGATCATGATAATACCTCACTTACAACGTTTCAGTTGCACTTAACTTGACATACCAGGAACTCTGCAGGAAGAACAGGAACAGAAATGTAACCAATATTTAGCAACACTGATCTATGCCTAAACTATAGAAAAAATGGTTGTACATGTTATTCACCTTATAATCTTGAGATTCTCCCTAACAAGTCGATTTATGTTTTGGAAAAATTCCACACGGGGAATGTATAGAATCAACTATAGAAGCTAGAACAACTGTTTCAGGCATGAGTGTGCATCGGGACCCCTTTAAGAAAAATCCAGTTAGGAAAAATCAAAGAAAAATGTTAGTTAATTTTGGCACATACTCCATTAAGGAGAAGATCTTCCTAGAGGCTCTTAAAGCCAACAGCTTTTCTAAAGGAGATTGGTCCTTCCATATCAGATCTGACATTTCTAGGACAACACAAGACAGGCGGTGGGAGTTAGGGAGATATATGCAGGAGCTTGGGTCCTTGGGGGCAACTGTTCAGCTCCGACTCCCAATTGCACTTGAAATTATGTGGGTCAACAAGATGCATAATAACAGGGATCCAAACGAAGTCTACATCTTTTTGGAGCAAATTAAAGCATCTCTGTAGATATTCTCTTTTTTTATGTTAGCTGCCTGGAGCAGAGAAAGCTCACTATGGTTTATCCTTTGATTATCCCAATTAAAATAGGGTGGATTCCCCGGGGGGAGGGATCATGGGCGGGGGCAGTAGGAGGTTTGGGGCATAGAGGAATGTTTTTGTATCACAGGGTTTGGGAGCATGTGGAGAAAATTAAAAAATAGTCCTCATGGTGTTTAGTTTTCAATACAATCTATGCAGGGGGTAAGGGCACAGTATTTCAAGATGCCTTAAATTGGGTTAGCACAATTGAAGGTTTTATCTTGGAATGTGAATGGTCTCAGGGTCAGGGGACGCAGACAGAAAACCTTCGAATTTTTAAGGTTGGTGGATGAGGAGGTGGTGATCCTCAAGGAGACTCATCTGATGCAAGAGGAATGGGGTGGTATATTAAAGCAAATGTCATAAGTGGGTCATTGTGTGAGCACTAATCAGTCCTCTACAGTTAAAGGGATTGCAATTTTGTTTAAAAAAAAGCTAAAAGCAGTGTTGGATAAGTTTACTGTAGACCCTAAGGGGTGATGGTTGGCGGTAGAAGTAAACATGTACGGTCTTGGTTAACAATAGTAGGCTACTATGGCCCCAATATAGATGATCCAGCCCCTTTTCAAGCTCTTTATAACCAGTTACTAGCTTCAAAGTATCCAAGTTCTGCTGAGGCAGGGGGGATTTTAATGTCCTTCTAGATCCAATTTTGGATACATCAACTATGAGAAATACACAAATACTCCTAAGACAAGAGCTTGGGTGAAGCAGGTAATGGAGGATTTGGACCTGGTAGATATTTGGTGATGGAAAGGTAGTAATAGATCAAGATTCACTTTTCACAATAGAAAATATGGGCACTATTCAAGGATTGATTTCTTTTTAGTGGATAGGAGACTGCGTGAAAAAGTGAAGTATGTAGAACATGCCCCGAAGCACTTGTCTGATCACTCGTCTATGAGGTTTTACCTTCTTCTTGACAAACCAACTATAAGTTTTAGGTGGACAGTAAACCGTGTTTTGTTTCAGAGGAGTCGGCTATTGAGGAATTAAAGCAGGATACTTAGAGTTTTTTTGCTGTGAATTATGGGTCTACCACCATCCACATGGCTTGGGATATGAAGCTTATATAAGGGGCAGGTTGACTACTGTGGAAATCCACAGAGAAGAGAAAAAGCAGATAAAGAATTTGGCAACATAAGGCACACAGGATAGCTGATCAGCACATATCAACACTGGAGGACCAGATAAGGAGGGCTAAAGCTGATTTAGATACCTTTTTGGCAATTAAGATCAGAGGAAAATGGTAGAGTAGCAGGTTTGCACAATATGAATACGGGGAAGGGTGTTGCAAGCTGTTGGCCAGGAAAGCAAAAAGTAGAGCTAACCAGAAACAGAATTACATCAATCACAAACAAAGATACAGGTCTTATGTAAGGGATGACGAAATAGAACATGCTTTTACCTCCTTTCTTCAGGAGCTATACACAGAAGACTCAAAGGCCGCAAGGGAGCAAATTGAAGATTTCCTTGACTAGACAAAGATTGAAGGCACAAGCTGGAAGTTAAGACAGATATAAGGGAACTGAATTAGGCTATTAGGAGTTTAAAAAGGGGTAAGGCACCTGGTCCGAATAGTTTACCTAGCAAGCTTTATATTTACTTAAAGATGAATTAACCCCAATTTTGTTGGAATTAATCAATAACCTTTTGGTTGAGGGTGGAGACCTGCCAAAATCTTGGGATGAGACTATTATTACTTTAATTTTGAAACCAGACAAGAATGCATCCCATTGTGAGTCTTTTAGACCCATTTCATTATTAAACTCAGATTATAAAATCTACACCCATATATTATCTAAAAGATTAGAGACAGTGGTTGCTTCCTTGGTCCATGAGGACCAGAAAGGCTTTATTAAAGGCAGACAGCTCTCCTAGTTAATGCATGATTTATTAGGCGCTATTGATTTGGCCACCCAGAAGGATCTACCTTTGGCGGTGCTCACTTTAGGCGATGCCAAAGCACTTGATCGGGTGAGCTGGCCTTTTCTGTATATGGTTATTGACCAATATCAGCTTGGAGATATATATTTGGATATTTTTTCTAGCGCAATTAGGTCTTTATACAAGAACAGCGTGGCTAAAGTATTGATTAATGGCAATCTCTCCCAGAAAGTTAGAATTAGACAGGGCACTCGCCAATGTTGTCCACCCTCTTCTCTTTTGTTTGATCTTTATTTTGAGCCTTTGGCGAGTGGGATTAGACAGAATACAAATATTTTACCTTTCCAATATGAGGGTTGGGAGAAGAAAGTAGCACTTTAGGCAGATGATCTAATGATATATACAAGGGACTTAGGTGAGTCATTACCAAACATTTTACTATCTTTGAAGGTGTTTGGACGAGTGTCAGGGTATCTGGTAAACCAACAAACGACTGAGATAATGTGCTGGAATACTCCTTATAGTAGCTTGCTGATTAAAAAGGAAATAAGGTATCTAGGGGTGCAGGTTATGGCTAATCTGGACGATGTTCCCCAGGTTAATTTTAATAAGGCATTTGTTGCCACTAAGAAACTTTTAAGGGTGTGGTGCGGGTCTTCCACTGTCTCTTATTGGGAGGTCGCACATCTTGAAGATGTGCCAAAGTTTACATTCCTGTTCAATACAATCCCCTTAGAATTTAGACAGGTTTGGTTTCAAAAGCTACATGGGGAATTAACTTCATTTGTGTGGCCATCTAGAGGGGCTTGCATTTCATAGAAGAAACTATGTAAGAGGAAGAGATATGGAGGGATAGCGAGCCCTAATTTTTATAAGTATTATTTAGCTTTTCAGGTAAAAAATGTAAGAAGACCACAAGCTCTAGTTTTACCCCTATGTTTAGGGCTATGACCAGCCACCTCCAGGAGGCAGGGGGACATTTTTTATTTAAATTTGTCCACCCAAAGTACTCTAAAAAGATAAGGTTGAAGTGTCTGGGGGTGGCATGCAAGGTATGGTTTGAGGTCCGGAAAGTACTAGGGATACCCTATTATAGTAATCTGGCCCCTGTTTGGGGGTCACCAGGTACCCTGGAATATTTTCAAGACAAATTATCCCTCCCTCTGAAGGAGAAGGGGCTGGTGAAGTGGGGTCAATTTCTGGAGAACCATGTCTTGCTGCATTATTTAGTGAAAAATTGGGGGATGCCTTTTCAAAATGTAAATGTTATCAAATGGAAAATTGGGCAAGTGTGCTACCGAAAGAAGGGTGTGGGCAAGAGGAGAACATCTGGGAAGAGAGATTGGCACAGAGACATATCCTTCGTAAGGAGGTTGTTTTATGGTACTAGATGCTGATAGAAGTTGGGAAGAAACCCCCCCACCATAGAAGAAATGGGGAAAGGACCTGCCATCACAGGATGTTATTACTCTCTGTCAAGTATCAATGTCCACTCTTTGGGGTATGGTTAAATCTGCCTCTTTAAAGAAAAATCATTTGTTCACCTTGCATAGGGTGTATTGGACACTGAAGAAGTTGACAGCCTTGGAGAGACTTAAGAAGAATTGCCCCCACTGTAGCGAGGAGGGGGCGGATGACATCCACATGTTTTGGCATTGCCCAATGCTTCATCAGTGTTGGCAAGATGTGAGTATGGAAATTACTCAGGTAATAAGCGCGGACGTTAAGGTAAGCCTGCTACTAGTAATATTTGGGGTGGATGGCAGGGAAGAGTTGAGCCGAGATATGCCTAAAATGGGTCCTCCCCTAGGCCCTGACCGTACATGACAGGAAAAGCTCAGTTGCGAACTTGTGCCGTCTGGAACAGAATATTCATGTAAAGAAAAGGGATAGATTCTGTACACTTTGGGAAAAAGGCACGTAACTCCGCATGGGATGTCCAATGATTAAGAGCTCTATAACGCCTTCCTCTGGAGGTATGTTGAGTTAGTTGGTTACCTGACCGCTCTCAGAGGATTAGAAGATCTTGATATGGTTTTGCCTTGTGTGGCTTGGGAGCAGAGGAGGCGGTCGATAAAGGACCTTTTTTGACCCTGTGGTATTGGTCCAAGATCTGGCCTACCTGCACTCTTAGCCGACGCGAACTCACCATGAGGACAAAACAATAGCTGCTGTACTTAAGAACGTATCTACTCCTTCACTTTCAACAGAAGAAAGAATACAGTGGCCAGAAACTTCACAGACAACACAAAACCATGTTTCAGCGGAGACTCACAGTAATGAGAAAGCAGAAAGAGTCAAAGGACCTGATTATGAGTTTGGTGGTCTTGTGACTGCCAAACTCCAGGCAGTCCGACCGCCAGATTACAACCGTGGTGGTCGGACCGCCAGGGGACCACCACCACCGCCAGTATCATGGATCCTGATGGGGTTGCGGCTGCCGGAGTCGTGGTCAGCCACGACGGTGCCCATGGCAGTACCACTGTGCTGATCACAAGTCCAGTTTCTGCCAGCCTTTCCATGGAAGTTTAACCACACCATTCTGCTAGAGCAATATATTATATTGCTTTGATTACTAAATCTAAGAATTATACTCCCTATTGAAGCAATTTAGGGACCTCAACACAGGGAAATCTAGTATCTCCCCAACACAGATGCTATGTGAAAACCTGGCTACATTTTTTAGAGAAAAATAGAATCCATAAATTAGAGCTTTCCCTCTTGCCTTGACAATTCTAAGAAAGTTGACCCAACTGGATCACAATAAACTATCCCAACTGCATACTAAGATTTTTCCCTTCTTTTACCACTAGATCCCTGCACCCCTTGGATTGTATATCTTATTGACAACAAAATTGGTATGCTCCTCACCAAATTATGTAATCTCTCTTTAAGGACTGCAATGGTCCCAGCCACCAAAAAGGCGAATGTCATTCACTTGCTAAGAAAAAGCAAAGCTGATGCTGCTATTTTGAGTAATTATAGACCTATCTCCCTGCTACCTTCCCCTCAGTGCTTAATTTGTAATACAATAAGTGCCGGAGGCTATGGCTCTACTCAGTAGCCCGCGGCCTGTTGTATCAAGTGTCAGCTTGCTGAATACCAAGGCTGCGTAGGCTTGAATCCACCCCAGGCATCTTTAATCACTGCCGGAAACCCCCTGCCCCTTTAGGTCACTCTCACAGGTTCCTGCTTTATCCTTTGTGGTGGTGTTTCTGTCTTTCTCATCCTCCTTCTCTGCCTTTTTCTGTGTTTTCCTTCTCTTGCTTTTGAGAAATGTCCTGAGAGGGAAAATAAGTGCTGGTCCCCAAAAAATTAGTGCAAGTGGGCTCCAAAGGCAACCATTGGCTCAAATTAAGCATTGCGGGCCAGATGTACGTAGATGCAATTTTGCATTTCCTAATAACGACTTCATAAAAATCGCTATTTGGGAAATGCAAAATGCTATGTACCAAGATACCGATTTCCTAATAGTGATTCCTACAAAGTAAAAATCGCTATGAGGAAACCTCAAATAAGAAATCCCATGCCATTTGTGACAATGGGCTGGTTTTGCATTTCCTAAATAGTCAATTCCTATTTGGGAAATGCAAAACCAAGGTTGGCTATGGGCAACAGGCACACCAAAAGGCACCCTAAAAATAGTGGTGTACATGTAGAGCACACATATGCCCAAGTAGCATGTGTGTGCTCTATTGCACTTTTAAAAAGGCATTTTACTTTTAAAATTGCATATGGTTACCGTCGACTTGAAGTCTATGGTAATTGCATTTATTAAATGCCCAAATCACATTTAGGGAAGGGTTTGTACATCTGAATAGGCATGGCAAATAGGTAATCCCTATTTGAGATTTCATATTCAGAGGATCGCAAATTGCAATTTCCACTGGGTAGAAATCGCAATTTGTCCATCAGAAAAGCCATTTTTGGATTCCTTAATGGCCCGAAATAGCGATATGGACCGTTAAGAAATGCAAAATGGCTTTGTAGATGTGCCCCTATGTCCCCTACCCAACGTTATTGAGAAAACAGTGAACTTGCAACTTTCTACCCATCTAGAAGAAAACACTACTTCATTGTTCTCATTCAGGATTTTCTCAGACGCACAGTACAGAATCAGCACTTCTGGCAACAGTGAATGACCTAAGAAGCATTCTTGACCAAGCTCAGTTGCCTTTGTCTTATTAGATCTATTTACTGTGTGAAACACTGTCTCACTGAGTGCTCCTATCCACAGTAAGTGATATTGGCATATGCGGACCATCGTTTAAATGGCAACAATCCTTTCTTGTCAACCGGCAGCAAATTGTATCTGGCATCCCTTAGTTGCAGAGTGCCTTAAGGGTCATCAGTCAGCCCTTCAATATTTAACCTTTACATTTATCCACTAGTAGCATAAATAGAATTGTTCAGATTTTTCATAATCTCTTAGGCAAATAATACTCAGATCAGTTAATCCATTTCAGAGAACATCAGTGCACCCAAACAGAAATTTTGTGTTTGCATCTGTACGGTGGGCAGCTGGATGAATAAAAGATTGAATTAAATGGTGAAAAGACTGAAATTGTGTGGTTTGGTAAACAAACCCCTGTATTGTCCCTGCAATGTGGCCAGAAGAACCGGATAGGCTCCCATGCCGACAAAGGTCTAGATTTAAGAGGTCCTAGCAAACCCTTGCACCACATTAGTATAATTTTTTTTACGCTAAAGTGGCCCGAGGCCAAAATCACCACGCCAGATTTACAAAGTGGCGCAATGCATGCATTGTGCCACTTTGTAACCCCTTACACCACTTTATGCCTGAGACAGGTATAATGAATGCAAGGGGAGCGTTCCCCTGTTAGAGGGTGCCAACAACATAGTGCAAAGAAATCAAAAAGATTTCTTTGCACCATTCTTTTCAGCATTTTTAACTCCTGCTCAGAGCAGGCGTTAAAAGGGGCATACCATTGATTGCAATGGGCCCCTATGTACTGGTCAGGTTTAGCTACAAAAAACGTTGGCACTAACCCTGAACAGGACATCAATAGCATCAAAAATGTTGATGCTATTGCTCCCTGCCCTGCTCCGTGATGCAGCGGATTTTAAATATGGCACACACATGGTGGGGGTAGGAGGGCGCTAGAGGGCACAAGGAAAAATATTTCCTCTGCTTCACACTGTTGTGTAGCCATTTTAGTCATAGCTTCATACACATTATTTTAACATACAAGGCCTGCCGCTTTGCACTTTAACCTAGATATATTTTATTCAGCTTAATTTTATTGTTACAGTAGCTACTTTTACTGTCTTGTTTTATTTTCTCTCTTTCTAGCTGTTTTTGCCTAGGCCGGAACTCTGTTCTCAAACAAGACATTCTTGCGCTCTCTGTGCTTCTTCCAAGGCTGCAGTAAGATAGGTTGCCGATGAACGTGGTATAAAGTTTTGTCTCTGAAATTCATGGAAAACACACATCCTTACGTAGGGACATTTTCTCAGAACATCATCTGTTTTATTATAAAAACACTTCCCTGTCCTTTACACGTTAGAGGGAGATTCCAGCCAGAGAACCACAACGATATGCTGATTGCTGAATGCTTCGCTACAACTGCTTTTACAGACATCAGGCCTTTGCTCAGGTATGAGGGATGATGTCTTCCCAGGGGAACCTAAAAGGCAGAATTAGAACTTAACACGCTGTGATCTAGTATAGCCTAGGAAGGAATTAGTCTATTGATTCTAGTGACAACATGGTACCATTTTAATCTTGTCATGTTGTATCGCCCTGGTTGTTGCAGCCCATGCTTTGCTATCTAAGATGCAGTCACTTCATTAAAGCATTATTGAAACATATACTGCCTCTGTTTGTCATTGTGTATGTGAGACCAATGTAACTGAGAGAAACGGTTGAGACCTGAGTGACCACGGTTTCCCTGAAAAATCAATTATGTCATGCGCTCGGCTGCTCAGTCATCCCGCCCTTGGGTAGAGATGAGGCACTGCTTGTTAGCTGGAGCAAAACCCGGATTGGAGCGACAGGTGTCACCACACCACAGGTGATTCTACTGCTCATAATCCAGTAGTCTCATTAGAATAACGAGAGGGTATGCGACATGGCGCCGCCAACATTTAGTCAGGCTCTAATTTTCGGGTCCTCCTGAGTATCTCTGTCTTGCCATATACAAAGACACCTCAGTACTATGTACGGAGACATCCGTTGTTTTGAGAATTTCCTCCTCAGCTAAATAGGGAACACCTATCTGATGCTGGAGGTTGTTCAAGCTTGAACTCTAAAAGGAAAAATCCCCATTTGGCGTGCCTTCTCTGAACAAATGTAGCATCTACTATGGCGAATCCACAACAGGTAGCAATTGCAGTCAATATGCGACAACCCCTGGCTGCACATTTATTGGCAAATGGCCTAACGGCCCAGGGGGGTCCAATCACATTTGAGGTGGACGCACATGCAGCTTATAGAACATAACTTTTTTACTCCTGGGTCACATTTCCAGCAGTTGATGGGAACACAAACACATTTCATCACTATACACTTGCAAACGTACTTGGACAATGCAGAGCATATGCATATTTAGAAATACCTTTATCTTATCAAGAACTTAATCATTGGCTTGATGGCACCCTACTCCACAAAATATTACCAGTTAGGTTGGCCACTTATACACCTCACCCTGCAGTAGCGAACTTAGCAGTAGCTGAAGTCCGTCACTTATATACTGAGTTGACGGCAATATATGGACAATTAGTACAGTTTGTAATGCAAACATTGAATACAAACCCAGCATGTGCTGCTCCAGCTCAACCACATGCAGTAACGCCAGGTATTAATCCTGCAACTGTACATTCGATTATGGGTAAAGTACCCGCCAAACGAGAACAAATTCTGTTTTGGTTAGCTCAAAAAATAAATGCACTGGAAGCTGTATTTCCCCATACGGGACCTCAGGATAAACATAGAATTATAATGATGTGCTTGCCATTTGGGATGGTCCCCACAGTAGATAACTGTAATGCATGGGGCATGGTCTTTGCCGCGCTCTACACTTCTGCACACGCTACACAGACACTTGCTAACTTACCAGAAGTGTTGAAACAACTTCAAGACGAATACGGGGCTGCCCCGGCCCTAGATTTGGGGATGCAATTAATGGGCATTTTTGCCACAGTATCCTCAATTATATTAAGTAATCTTAAAGGGGAAGCGGTCGCACTAGCAGTGCGCATGTGGCTTCGGGATGTTCCTCAACAGGATCAAGAACGTGAGCTCCCTTCTGTACCTTAACCATGCATGTACGTTGTTCAGACATGTGTGGTTAAGGTACCGAAACCAGGGAGTCGTGGAAAACAAAAGCGTTGTTTCGCTTTTATTTTTCACAACCTCGTGGTTCCGGACTCATTCTTCAGGGTGTTTCCCCTCCGAGATCTATTCTAGCATTGGTCGAGATAGTCTAGGGGCCAGATCAACTAAACCACAATTTCAGGGCAAATCTAACAAAGATTTTTCCAAGCAAGCTCCTGAGGGTAACAAGAAACGCTGGGATAAAAAAACAACAAACACCTAAAAAAGAAACGGGAGAATCTCCACGAACGGAGACCCCACAGATTAGATATAATCTCCAAAATAAAGATAATATAAAAACGCCTTATAGATATCAATATACTGATACACGCCAATCTCAGAATCAGAATGAAGAACAGAGTACGTGAAACTGAGACAGGAATCACAACGCTCAGAGGTTTCTGTTAAAAAGGAAGAGAAACGTGGGGCGTGGTCTGGCCATCGAAGAAAATGGCCGCCTGAGAAAAGATCTCTGCGCGCCGGGCATGTCAAGCTGGCAAACAGAGGGTCTTCCCCCTGCGATCCTGACCCCTAGTGTGGCCTCCCAGCTGGCGGAGGGAGGGGGCCTCCGGAGGGGCAAAGTTGTGGGACCACAGCGACGGCAGACACACCCGGAGACGCGAGAGCAAATGCGGCCTCCGAGCTTCCGCGGAGCCGCGGACTAAGGTGCGGTGCCACGCGGGCCCGGGACGCGTTGCGAGGGAGGCGCCCGGATCGGCCCTCTTCCGCCTCGGCTCCCCCGGCGCTGGAGCGCCGCACTGCCCCCTCATGCGGATGGAGGGAGAGGGGACCCCGAGGAGGATGGATCACTGAGGAACCTAGGCCTGAGGACGACCACGACGACCACGGCGGAAAGGAAAAGAAGCAATATCACACGAGGACTAAATAGTGCCTGAAGGAGACCGCACGCTGAGACGGTGAGACCCCTCAAACAACATTATCTAGCGACACCACCAGCAGCAAATAAAGGACATACTCCCCCCCCTCGTTTAGCGCGCAAAGAATAAGAATCTCCACGACACCCAGAGGGGAGGCAGGGGAAAAGGGGGAAGGAAGACAAAAGGGAGACAGAGAAAGGATCTCAAAGAGCAACAGAGGGACAAAGATTTCTCACATAAGGAACGATAAAGAAGCAAAGAAGGGGGAGGAAAACCGGAATAGGAAGAAGAAAGAAGAGTAGAACAACATGTGTCGCACTACGCAACCTGACCCTCCAACTAAACAATAAGAGACTGATCTAAAATAAAAGATAGACAAGATACCCCCCCCCCTATTGCACGCTGCATCACACTCAAAATTCATTGATCTGTCTTCAGCTTTATATCAATGGACCTCTATCAGAAACTGAGCATATTCTAACCCTCTATAGATCACGCTCTAAAGCTTAGCAGACCACAGCAGATCCTATATTCCAAGGTCTGACCCATCCTTGGAAGTCGAGGAAACTTTCTGTGGACCTACAAGTGCTAGCTCTTAAAATAATATCTCCTAATTGATTTCCACCCCTTGAGAACAATGCCCAACGACAAGACCGCAAGTAAACATTCTCGTCAACTGCTATTCTCGGAAGCCATTGCTCAACCCAAAGCTATAACGGCACAAACGGCATCACAGGGGCATACATCTCTCCCGGTAGATCAACCCGCACTAGACGCCACAGACCGTATACTGCAAGAGATTGCCTCAGTTGGACGACGCTTGGAGGCAATGGACTTAAAAATAACAGACTTAACTTTAGCATCCTCCTCAATCCGCGCTGACATAGCAGGCTTCAGAGAAACAGCAAATAACCTAGATCAGGGCCTGTCGGCAGTAGAAGACCATATAGCGACAACCCCTGATCAGGAAGAAGAACTAAAGTCGCTCAGAGCTAAACTTACTGAACTGGAGGACCGAAGTCGTAGAGACAATGTACGCTTTTTCGGTATACCGGAACAAAAAGAAGGATCTGATATCAAAACCTTTCTTAGCTCACTGCTGACCAACCACTTCGGCATAGAGTTTTCACCACCTCCAGAATTTCAGAGGGTGCACAGAATTGGTCCTTCACACAAAGCGTCTGCAAATAAACCGCGCCCTATCATCGCATGCTTCCTGCGCCATGAACAAGCCCGCCAGGTCATCTCAACAGCTAAAGCACGCCAACCGATATCACTGGATGGACACGAAATCAGAGTGGCAGCAGACTTCTCGAGGTTAACGAATGACAGAAGAAGAGCATTCCTTGCCCTACGTCCGCAACTAAGATCTCTAGACATCAAGTATGGTCTTTTTGAACCAGCACGTATGTGGATCACACACCACGGCACATCCAGAGACTTCACTGACCCCGAGGACCTCAGCGCTTATCTACATAGTGTGACCCCGCAATCTATGGACACCGCCCCCGGCCGTCCGGACTCCCCAGCGGCGCATACAGAAACTGCTATTAGTCTTTAAACTCCATGGCCCCAGACTCATCGTCCCCCTTCGCAAAAAAGAGGCCGAGGATATGATCGGTCACCAAAGACACAGGAATCCCGGGAGCACATCCTGCAAGCAGTGATTGATCACACTCAAGACACGGGCAGAGACAAATCCCGCTCCCCCCTGAAACCAACATCAGAAGATCAGCATGCTGAACACTAAACCCACAGTAGGACAGCTGCCCTGGAGATCCGGACCCGCTTCTAGAACATCTACTCTTCACTTTGGGACAGATAAGTGACATACCCATTCACCACATCTGCTGCTCACCCAATAGGGGAGTGGGGACCTACTAAAAACACATTTATCAAATACTGATTGCCACAATGTAACACATAGGCATACTTGTAGAACAGCACAGTTAACTCTCAGGCATATAACAATCGCACTGAAGAGAGTAATCAGACTAATACAACTCGGGGTCATGGCGGCTCCAAGACTACCACAAGGGGCATGATCCCGGACGAACACTCAAAATGCAACACCGCAGGCCATCATAAGATACTAAGAATTCTCATATTCTAAGATGTCTTAACAGATGATAAACACAGAACGTGTAGCGGGAGGTCCTGTGGCACTTGGCCCCGGGCCTGTCCCTCTCCCCCTTCCCCCTCCCTCCTCGTTCTTGGACCATAGCATCTACTCCGGGCCCGTGTACCAACCCATCCCGGCACTTCATGCACCCATTTATGCACCCACACGACTGAGGCCCCCCCCCCTCATCCCATGATACCAGGAACGAAGCATCTATTCCCTTATCATGCCCCATTGATATAATACCCTACCGGCGCGCGGGCCTTACAGGTTAGACCCGCAGATTAGAAGGTTTTAGACAGTAGTGAGTGTTTTCATCCTCTGACCAATTTCCATTTGCTATTCCTTTTTCCTTTTCCTATTTATTCTTTATCACTTTTATCAATTATTCTTAATCGTTGTCCGTCTCTCTCTGCACATTCCACACTATTCCTCTCCATCCCCCTCCCTCCCTTTCTTTTCTTTTCCCTTCTCTTCTATATTTTTCGTATTGTGACCAAGGGGAACTCTCCCAACCTCCCAAGGCCTAACTGAACAAGAAATCCATATTCCTTGCCTCTCAGCCCAGTCCTTACTTACTTCCTGGTCCCACCACACGGACCATAACATATTCAATACACCATAAACCATGACACACCCGGCGCCCTCGGGATCGACAACCCCACTCACGGCACTGTCCTGGAATGTACACGGCATTACCCATTATATTAAACGACAGAAGATACTGTCCTATCTCCGCTCCAAACATACCGACATTGCTCTACTACAGGACACACACCTCTCCTCGACGGAATCAGAGAAATTACGTAGAGATTGGGTGGGAAAAGTAATATACAGCGGAACACCACCCATGTTGGCAGGTACACAAGGAACGGGAAGAAAATGTGGAGTGGCAATACTCCTGCGTCGCTCCCTGCAATTCCGACTAATTAAAACATGGCATGACCCAGAGGGACGCTACGTGCTGGCTAAGCTAGTGGTGGGATCCTCCACAATATGCATAGGCTCCATATACGCCCCCACCGGCTCGAAGCGCACCTTTTTCCTCTCCCTCAACCGTCTTCTGACACAGATAGGTGCCTCACAATATATTCTTGGGGGGGACTGGAACATAGTCCAAGATGCCATTCTAGACCGATCAATTGGTCTTGACGCGGGTAACAATGCAGATAGAGCCGTTTTCAAAGACATCCTCTCAGATCATGGCCTAATAGATTGTTGGCGTCTCTCCCACCCTTCCAATAGGGAATATACTTTTGTCTCTTCTGTCCACGGGACCCAGTAACGGCTAGACTATTTCTTACTTAATCATAGAATACTACAAGCGGTTAAGTCAATAGAAATACTGGTAGCCCCACTATCAGACCATTCTCCTGTAGTAATAACCCTGGAACTCGGAATGATTACACCCGGCCGTAAACCCTGGCGCCTCCCTAACACTAGATACCGATCCCCGACTGGGAAGGAACAACTTAAGACCCATATGGCCACATACTTGAAGGACAATAAAGGCTCAGTGACCTCACCACAACTTCTCTGGGCTGCGGCGAAAGCAACTATCAGAGGGCAATTAATGAGAGATGCAGCTATCTCCAATGCCCATAGACGGGCCCAACAACACACGCTAGAAGACATAACACAGGCCATGAGGAAATACACACAACAACCCACCCCCTCCAATCGCCGCTCCCTAGAACAGGCTAAAATGGAGCTTAACACCCTCTACACCTCACAGGCAGAATATGCCCTACAACGGCTGAAGGGACACCACTATGAGCACGGAGAGAAAGCGGGCCGCTTACTGGCTGCCCAACTACGCCAACGGGAAACAGCACTTGCCATACCGGCACTACGCACCCAGGATAACTTACTCATTACACACCCCCAGGCGATTGCGTAAGAATTCGGCCGGTACTACCAAACTTTATATTCCTCAGAAACATCGGAAGACACTACCCGCTTTGACGCATTCCTGCAGAGGACGCACATCCCCCATCTTACAGATGAAGGCAGGGCTCTTCTAGAAGGGGATATTAGTAAGGAAGAGATACAACAAGCAATAGCTAATCTATCATATCACAAAGCACCGGGGGAGGATGGGTTTACATCTGAATTCTATAACTGGACGGGAACCGACACTGTAGATGTCTTATACGAGGCATTTCAAGGGGCCGAAAGGGAAGGCTCCATACATCCTATGTCTAATAAAGCCACTATGACAGTCTTGCCGAAACCCGGAAAAGACCCACTTCTTAGCAGAAGCTATTGCCCTATCTCCTTATTGAATGGAGATATTAAAATATTAGCGGGAATACTGGCCACTCGCCTTAAAAAAGTTATCCCCTCGTTAATCCATCACTCCCAAGTAGGCTTTGTACCGGGCCGCTCCTCCAGGAATCACCTCCGCACACTTTTCCATGCCATTTGGGCCGCCCGCAATACACGAGAAGAAGCTCTAGCCCTCTCGTTGGATGCCGAGAAAACGTTCGACCGAATAGAATGGTGGAACCTCTTCGAAATCTTGAAACGATTCGGGTTAGGAGAAGGCTTCATTAACAAGGTGCGCCTCCTATATGGCTCCCCGACAGCACAGGTAAACTGTGGGGGGTTCCTGTCGGACACTTTTGAGATCCGGAGAGGGACACGTCAAGGATGCCCACTATCACCCCTCCTATTTCTACAGTATTCGCGGTGGAGCCTCTGGCGGCAGCCATCCGTAGTTCCAACCTCATATCAGGAATCCCGCTACCAGGCGGAAAATCTGACATATATTTATACGCAGACGATATCTTACTTACCCTCACTGACCTGCCCACTTCCATCACTGCCCTGAGGGAGATTCTAACGGAATTTTAATGCATATCAGGATATCGAATCAATTGGGACAAGTGCGAAGCTTTACCACTTTCCCCAGTCACAGTGAGTGCCTCCATACACGGCTTACCGATTAAATGGAAACACTCCAGACTAAGATATCTAGGAATTGACGTAAATACAGGGTTGGTCAATGTGGTGTCAGACAATATAGACCCACTGATCAATACCATGAAACGGGACTTTGAGAAATGGGGCGAACTGAACCTCTCCCATGTGGGGCAGAGTACAGGCGGTGCGGATGGTAACCTTACCGAGGTTCCTATATGTCCTAGGCATGCTCCCCTTACAGATCCCCTTACCTGTATTAAGAAAGATAGACCGCTGTATCCGCTCCTTTGCTTGGGGATCCATGCGCCCACGACTACCCAAAACCACCTTGATAGCCCGTCTGGAATGCGGTGGACTAAGCCTTCCCTCGATCGAACACTATTCGTACGTGTTACATCTTTCACAAATGGCCCTCCTACTCCCGACTGTAATAACCCCACCACTATGGGTGGACGTAGAACGAACCCTTACAGGGGCCCCCTACGGCCTCCAGCTATTATACGATACAAGCCAAAAATGCCCCCGACCCACCAATCCTATGATAGGAGCCATGAAGAAAACCTGGCAGCGGGTACATCAGCTCCTTAAGATAGACCCCCACTTACATGACAGGGCTCCGTTATGGGGCAACAAAGGGTTCCAAATCGGAGGGAAAACTATTACCTGGAAGGATTGGGGTCAACGAGGCATCAGACGAGTGGACCAACTTATATCAGGGGAAACCTGGAAAACTTTTAGGGACCTACAGGTGGAATTCAACCTCACGGAATACCACTCATGGCGTTACCTCCAACTCAGACATTGTCTTAAACAGAGACTAGGTGCCCTTCCCCGACAGCTCCCACGCTCTCCTATACTACACTATCTAGAGACATGGGGGAAGATGAAGGGTGCGATATCGGGACTCCAGGCATTGCTGAATCGCCACCTCTTCTCACTCCCACTCCTGACTTCCCTCAAAAACAAATGGCAGACGCACCTACAAACTGAATATGACCTGGAGGACTGGACTGACCTGATCGAAGCCAGGGACTGCGGAGCACGCGAGGCTCGTCTGAAATTCTGCCTCTTTAAGACACTACATCATTGGTATTGGACCCCACAAAAATTACATATGGCAAGACTTCTCCCCCATGCAAACTGCTGGAGGTGCCCACACACACACTGCGACTTACTCCATATCCTACACGATTGCACAGCCGTACAACCTTTTTGGAGAACAGTGGGAAACACCCTCCGAGAATCCCTACCCCTCCCACCACTCCTCACCCCATCTCTTCTATTGCTACACGACATGGGAGAACTCCATAAGATCACACAAACTCAAAGTAGACTCCTACACACCGCGCTAGGAACGGCCAAATTATGCATCCTTAGACACTGGTGTGCACCGACCGTCCCCTCCCATGAGGAATGGTTGACAGCAATGTACCAAGCAGCCACACACGAACGACTTATCTACAGTTTACAGGACAGAACGGAGGTGTTTCTCCAGACCTGGTCACCCTTCATCTCCGGACACTAGAACCAGATTACCCCTAGAGAACTCCACAAAATACCACGTAGTGGGAATATACCATTCCTGCTATCATACCCATGCAGGTACATCCACCCACACCTAACACACCAACCCTCCCCTCCTGGACTCAGATGACCCCCTCCACCCCCCGGTAGAAAGGTAGAAAGCTATTGTATAACCTATGATAAAAACCGCTGCTCACCATCCACTATTCATTGGCCTTTTTGGCACAACCTATTCCGTTATTCAGATCCCAATCCTTATACATACTATTGATGTTCATATCACCGTGTCATTCCCCAATCCATTCCCCCCCCACCACACCCCCCTGCCCCAAAACATCTTATAACACTTTATAGTCTGGCTCTGTCTTTCTCTTCATATGGAAACAGCCACTATAATGATTTGCCTTTTGAATTCACACGGCCCCCTCCCCTTGGTCACTATCGCTATCACTATCACTACTAATATCACTACTAATGTTAACATCATTATTATTACAGTGATTTTTATTGTTACTATCGTTGCCACTCACTTATTCTTCTTCTGCCTATTAGACACCATGGACACTAATACAATCCATATATACACCCTCTCTCCCCTTACCCCTTCCATACCCTCCCTCCCTACTCTACATTTTCTATACACTTAGATTCCTACCCAGACACCTCTCCCCCTCACCCGCCACCCCCCCTTCCTCCCCTCGTTCTCATAACCCACACTAATCACTACTTTTCTTTATATCCCTCAATACACTCCTAATGGTCCCCCACTATCCTTGACCATATCCCACCCTTATCACAAAACATTATGACTCACACTCTTTAAATGGACTAGCAGCATATTCCAGGGAGACTCAAGGAGATGGCAAATGGGACACCTGGTTAGTATTGACCACGACTGTTATTACAGTAGAATTGTATAACGAGGACATCATGGAGCAAATGGATCCTTGTTTTTTTTAATCGTTTACTATATCTCTGATTGTATATGCATTATTATAAGAAAAAAGCCATAATTATGGCAAATGGCATAGCAAAAGACAAGAGAGATATAAAATAACAATTGTACATGTATGATGTCTAGAAAAAACAGACATGTGTATTGATAATGACTCATAGAATGTAAAACTGTACTTGTTATCTTCCCTATGAGAAAACCTGATTGGAAACAGAAATGGCTTAGGCTAACAGACTGTTCACTATACTATGTAATATGATGCAATTAACAATAAAAAAAAAAATACAACACAAAAAAAAAAAAGGAAGAGAAACCGCCTCAAAAACCCAAATTTAAAAAGAAAAAAGTAGCAGCAGTTGCAGTTCGACATGCCGCTCAAGAAGCGGGTCCTCCTGAAGAACAGGAAGTGGGCACTAGCGCTGCTAGACACCGCAGCAGAAATCACAATAGTTTGCTGGAGTCTTCTAGAGCAATTGGAAGTGAAAGCAACTGATGACTTTCTACAAGTAGAAACTGCGGACATGCGTGTCTCCACACCTCATAGGGTGTATAATGTAACACTACAGTTAGGAGACATTGAACGCAAAACAGACGCCATCTTTTGCGATCGCATAGTAAATATATATGATGGTTTGTTGCCCAAACAAGATTGGCCACCTGAATTTGTCCGTACCTGCCCATAGGGGGAAGATGATATTAAACGTTCTTTCTCACCGCTTGTTCCAGAGGAACTCGCTGAATCCTTTGCCATCGATTGTGCATTGGTGCAGGCACCTGCGTAATACCACAACCACGTAGGATGGGATAAAGAATCCCCCTACCATGTAATTCCTATTAAAAATCAACCTCAACCACAACCTCAGTATCCAATAAAACATGATACTAAAGCACCCGTGAGAGAAATTCTCACACAACTAGAGTACCAGGGCATAATTGAACCCTATGTCTCCCCTATGAATAATCCTTTATTCCCAGTAGCTAAACCAGACCATTCATAGAGGATAGTCTTAGACTACAGACACTTAAACAGTCATACATGCACATATGCTATACAAAACTCACATAGCACAGCACTGATGAATAACAAAGTGTGCAAAAAATACAAAACAACACTGGAGACTTCCAATGGTTTCTTCTGCCAGAATATAGCGCCTGAGAGTAGAGACTTAACAAGTTTCAGCGCACTAGGCTCATAGAAACATTCTGTCGTTTACCCCAGGGATACAAAAACAGTCCAGGACTGTTTGCAGCTCGTGTGACTGCAATTTTGCACGACATTGGCCCTAAAGCATTGTGCTATGTAGATGATATCTATCTCACTGATGATAAATTCCTACAACATTTAGTCCGCATTGTTGTGGGATCTGCTGAATTTGGCCACAAATCCAACTTAAAAAAAAACAAAAATAGCCTTCCTCAGCATCCTGTTTCTGGGATATGAGCTACTGAGTGAAGGAAAGAGTCTAGCGCCACAATTCTTAGTAAAATTACAACCTACAAATACGATAAAAAAACTCCAATCTCTATTGGGTTTCCTAAATTTTGGCAGAACTTACATTCCAGACTATGCAACACGCATAAAACCTTTATATGACTTAATACGTGCTGACTTTTCAAGTACATTTTGGGCAGTCAATCACGTGCGCATTCTCAGAGACCTGCAGACAGACATGCTTGCAGCACAACATCTACACACAAGGAACAACAAAACACACTTGGTCATCAGAGTAATTGCTGGTGCCATTGGTTTCACCTATGTAACTTTTAATGAGGGTGAGACCGTCCCAACTGCATACAAATCATATTTGTACTCAGCAGCAGAAGAACGCTTTGCTCCCACTGAGAACATTCTCACTGCTGTTCAGATAGCTGTCATTAAAGAAACACTTCTAGTCCAGGGCAAACGCATTTGTTTCTCCGATCCTAGCCCTTGAGGCTGTCATAAAAGCCAGCGTTCCTATAACTAAAGCATTACATCCACATTGGATACAATGGGTCACGTCTTTGACTGATGTAGACTACATTTTTGACCCAAACTCAAGAATTTTTGCAATATGAACTAGAATACCCACTTCCTGCAAATACACTGCCTATTGATCAATGTCAAAAAGTCATGTACACAGACGGCTCTGCACAACCTGCAATTGGCACAAAGCATCAACACTCCACTGCTTGCGCAGTTGTAAGTGGCTATATGGAGGGTAATACATTTTGTCCCCAATATACATACATGCAAACCCTATGGGATTGAACAGCACAACTAGCAGAGCTAAAAGCTCTAGTGATGGCCCTGGAACATACAGATCCTGCACAGCCAACGCTGATTGTTTGTGATTCATACTACTGTGCCCAGTCCTTTAATGAATACCTGCATTACTGGCGCCAAAATGGGTTCAGAGATTCTAAATGCAAAACCATTAAACACAGACTTTTTGTGGGGGAAAGTAGCGGATCTCAAGAAAATGTTACCAAATGTCCATGTTGTACATACACTTGGACACCAGCGCGTTGGAATACACGTTGCTGGAAATACACTGGCTAGTGAAGCTGCAAAGTTAACACCTGCTACGGCCACTGTTGCTGCAGTAACCCGCTCAGGTGTGAAACAGGACGAAGACATATGGGCTGCCGTGAAAGCTACGGCGGATGGTACGCCCTACCCAAAAGCCTTTCCTGCTAAATATACCTACCGAATGGGAGGCTGCCTAAACGCTGAGGTTGAGATACTAGGCGTAGGGGTTAGAGAAATTCCCAATAAAGATATAAGACCAGATTTGATTAAGGCAGCGTATGAGGGGGCAGCATGGTGTGGTGGCCACAATATCATTGTTACAAACCTGTTTTTGGTGGCCAGGCCTATACAAGGAGGCCAAGCAGTATGTTCTTTGTTGCCATCTGCCAACAAATTAAAGTTTCCACTGCTAAACACCTACCGCAGACACCCCTCCTAATTTCCAACAAACATGTACAATGGCCCTCATTATGACATTGCCACCGCGGAGGATAACCGCCAACCATATTATGACACACACATACCAATCCGTCACTATTCAGCCACACACACAAGTCCACCAGCCCAAAGGTCAGTGATAAACTTGCGGTAGCAAAACCCACAGCGTTACGCCAACAGAACTACGCCCATCACATTATGACCCACAAATCACGGCAGCGGACATTCTATGGCGGTAAACCATTGGCGGTACATACCACCGCACTCAAAATACACACACACAAATACAAAACTACACCACATTGGAAAAATCAAACAACACACACCTGACACCCATACACACACCACACCCACACCACTATAAAACACACACCCACATTACCCAGAACAATTGCGAATACAAACCATTGCCACAAGATAGGGATACAGCAAGAGCATCCACACAACCAGAGCCACATAACACCATCACCTACACCATCCACGCACCTTACATCACACACCCCAACACATCACCCCACACACCCACACCACGCACACTACATCCATGGCACCACAACAACACCCCAGGTTCTCAGAGGAGGAGCTAAGGGTCATGGTGGAGGAAATCATCCGGGTAGAGCCACAGCTATTTGGATCACAGGTGCAGCAGACATCCATTGCTAGGAAGATGGAGCTTTGGAGGAGAATCGTGGACAGGGTCAACACTGTGGGACAGCACCCCAGAACAAGAGATGACATGAGGAAGAGGTGGAACAACCTACGGGGAAGGTACATTCCATTGCAGCAAGACACCAACTCGCAGTACAGAGGACTGGCGGTGGACCCCCCACCTCCTTCCCCACAACTAACAACATGGGAGGAGCAAGTCTTGGCAATCATGCATCCTGAGGGCCTGGCAGGAGAAGGAGGATGACTGGACTCTGTTAAGTCAAATCTCTATTACTATCACTCCCCAACCTGCATGCCATCACAAACCCCCACCCTTACCCTCACTTCCTTCACTTCACCACCTCCCACATACTCTGCCATCACAACCCACTCATCCCAATACCAAGCCCTGCATGCAACACCAATGCATGGACACGCCTCACAGACCTGCATGGACACCTATCACCACTGCATACACACTGGAGAGAATCACCTAGCCCACCAAATAACAACTAACCAAATAACAACTCACACAAAGGCAAGGCTGCCAGGGCAACAACAACCATAGAGGGCAACATACCCATGCACAATAAGTCACATGCAGAAACAATAACACTGCAATTACATCCCCACAGGTATCCCAGCCAATGTCAACTATACCCATACACAAACATGTACAGGGTGGGAACCAGGGCTCACCTATTAGCCACACCCTGTGCTTCTGAAGTTGAGCCATCACATTTAGGATGCTGCTATTCCTCAGGATAAAGGCATCATGCACAGACCCAAGATACTTTGCATTGACGTGGGAGACGTACTGGTCCACCAGGCACACCATCTACACATTCATGGAGTAAAAGTTATTTCGATTTCTGAACACCTGTTCATTTCGGCAGGGGGACAAGTGCAATATGTGTTCCATCAATAGCCCCAATAATGTTGGGGATATGTCCCATTGCATAGAAATCAGCTTTCACTGTGCCCAAATTCTCCACCTGGGGTAAAATAATGTAGCTGCACATATGTTTAATCAGGACAGACAACACTCTGGTCAGCATTATTGAGAACATTGGCTGAGACATTCCTGCTGCCAAGCCCACTGTCACTTGGAAGGAGCCAGTTGCCAGGAAATGGAGCACTGATAGCACTTGCACAAGAGGGGGGATCCCGGTGGGGTGACATATAGCAGAGATTAGGTCAGGCTCCAATTGGGCACTGTTGGACCTGGCTTTTTGACAGGGACATCCCCAAACTTTTTGCCTCTTTCCTCCTATTTTTTCTGACCTGTTGTTGTTGGCTTTTGACCTCTGGGCACTTTACCACTGCTAACCAGTGCTAAAGTGCATATGCTCTCTGTGTAAATTGTACTACTGATTGGTTTATCCATGATTGACTATTTAATTTACTTGTAAGTCCCTGGTAGAGTGCACTACATGTGCCTAGGGCAGGTAGATTAAATGCTACTAGTGGGTCTGCAGCACTGGTTGTGCCACCCACCTCAGTAGCCCCTTAACCCTGTCTCAGGCCTACCATTGCAAGGCCTGTGTGTGCAGTTTCACTGCCACTTCGACTTGGCATTTAAAAGTACTTGCCAAGCCTAGAACTCCCCTTTTACTACATATAAGTCATCCCTAATGTGTGCCCTAGGTAACCCCTAGAGCAGGGTGCTGTGTAGGTAAAAGGCAGGACATGTACCTGTGTAGTTATATGTCCTGGTAGTGTAAAACTCCTAAATTCGTTTTTACACTACTGTGAGGCCTGCTCCTTTCATAGGCTAACATTGGGGCTGCCCTCATACACTGTTGAAGTGGCAGCTGCTGATCTGAAAGGAGCAGGAAGGTCATATTTAGTATGGCCAGAATGGTAATACAAAATCCTGCTGACTGGTGAAGTCGGATTTAATATTACTATTCTAGAAATGCCACTTTTAGAAAGTGAGCATTTCTTTGCACTAAAATCTTGTTGTGCCCTTCAATCCACGTCTGGCTAGGTTTAGTTGATAGCTCCTTGTGCATTCACTCAGACACACCCCAAACACAGGGTACTCAGCCTCACTTGCATACATCTGCATTTTGAATGGGTCTTCCTGGGCTGGGAGGGTGGAGGGCCTGCCCTCACACAAAGGACTGCCACACCCCCTACTGGGACTCTGGCAGACAGGATTGAACTGAAAGGGGGCTTGGTGCATTTCTTAGAGACTCTTTGAAGTCACCCCCACTTCAAAGGCACAACTTAGTATAAAACAGGGCCTCTGCCCTACCTCATCAGACACTTGCTGGAGAAGAAACCTGAACCAGAAACTACATCCTGCCAAGAAGAACTGCCTGGCTGCTCAAAGGACTCACCTGTCTGCTTTTCTACAAAGGACTGCTGCCTTGCTGTTGGCCTGCTGCCTTGCTGAACTCTTGTCTGGCTGTAAAAGTGCTCTCCAAGGGCTTGGATAGAGCTTGCCTCCTGTTCCCTGAAGTCTCAGGACCAAAAAGACTTCTCTCTTCCTCTTGGACGCTCCGTGCGCCGAACTTTTCGACGCACAGCTTGTTCCGTGGCAAGAAAAACGCCGCACACCGACGCTGATCAACGCGACGTCTTCGGGACGACCAAAACTTTGACGCACGGCCTCGCAAGGACAACGCCGCCCGACTTCCTGGGAGAAATCGACACGACGCCTGCCGTGAGATCAAAACTTTGACGCACAGCCTCGCAAGGACAACACCACCCGACTCCGCAGGAGAAATCGACGCGACGCCTGCCGTGAGATCGAAACATTGACGCACGGCCTCGCAAGGACAACGCCGCCCGACTTTCCAGGAGAAATCGACGCAACGCCTGCCGTGAGATCAAAACTTTGACGCACGGCCTCGCAAGGACAACGCCGCCCGACTCCGCCGGAGAAATCGACGCGACGCCTGCCGTGAGATCGAAACTTCGACGCACAGCCCCGCAGAACGACGCGCAGCCGGGAAACAAGCAGGAAAATCCACGCACAGACCCGGGACATCTGGTAATCCCCGCGACCCCCAGAAAGAGACTGTCCGCGCGCCGGAAAACGACGCTCGACTTCC
The DNA here is from genome assembly GCF_031143425.1 of Pleurodeles waltl. Classification (NCBI taxonomy): domain Eukaryota; kingdom Metazoa; phylum Chordata; class Amphibia; order Caudata; family Salamandridae; genus Pleurodeles; species Pleurodeles waltl. The sequence goes on from NC_090443.1 coordinate 861,335,998, forward strand.
CCGCGTGGAAAATAACGACGCAAGTCCGTGTGTGCTGGGGAGAAATCGACGCACACACCCTTTTTCCACGCATCTCTTCCCTTGTGGCCCTCTGAGGAGATTTTCCACCAGAAACCAGGTACTTTGTGTTTGAAAGAGACTCTGTTTACTTTCTAAAGACTTAAGACACTTTGGGGGTGATTCTGACCCCGGCGGTCTTAGACCGCCGGGGCCAGGGTCGGCGGGAGCACCGCCGACAGGCCGGCGGTGCCCCGCAGGGCATTCTGACCGCGGGGCTTTGGCCGCGGTCAGTGCAGGAAAACCGGCGGTCTCCCGCCGGTTTTCCGCTGCCCGTCAGAATCCTCCAAGGCGGCGCAGCATGCTGCGCCGCCTTGGGGATTCTGACACCCCCTACCGCCATCCTGTTCCTGGCGGTTCGCCTGCCAGGAACAGGATGGCGGTAGGGGGTGTCGCGGGGCCCCCGTAAGAGGGCCCCGCAAAGTATTTCAGTGTCTGCAACGCAGACACTGAAATACGCGACGGGTGCAACTGCACCCGTTGCACCTTCCCACTACGCCGGCTCCATTCGGAGCCGGCGTCCTCGTGGGAAGGTCGATTTGCCCTGGGCTGGCGGGCGGCCTTTTGGCGGCCGCCCGCCAGCCCAGGGCAAATCCCAAAATACCCTCAGCGGTCTTTTGACCGCGGAGCGGTATTTTGGAGGGGGAACATTGGCGGGCGGCCTCCGCCGCCCGCCAATGTTAGAATCACCCCCTTTATATCACTTTTCAGTTATATCTTTACAAATTCATATTGCAACTTTGATCGTTTTGACCTGAAGATACCCAGATAAATATTATATATTTTTCTAAACACTGTGTGGTGTATTTTTGTGGTGTTATGCTATGGTGTTGTATGATTTATTGCACAAATGCTTTACACATTGCCTTCTAAGTTAAGCCTGACTGCTCGTGCCAAGCTACCGGAGGGTGAGCACAGGCTGATTTTGGATTGTGTGTGACTTACCCTGACTAGAGAGAGGGCTTTTGCTTGGACAGAGGGTAACCTGACTGCCAACCAAAAACCCCATTTCTAACATTGGTGATCAGCGGTGAGGATAGGACTTGTGTTTGTGCAGTGACATACAGTAGCTAAGTATTTCACTACCTACCCACAGTTGAAGGTCAACTTGATTTTTCATCTTTTTTGGCTTTTGGTTCTCTGATGTCCTCCTGGATATACTATTGATATTTGGGACTTTGGATTTTGGTTTTTGCTGATTAGATCTTATCAGAATGGGATTGCTTACCTACTCATTCTTTGTTCGTACTGACCACCTCACTAAGGCTGACCTAAGGGAGCTTTGCAGAAAATGGGGCCTTCCTGTAACAAGGAGATCTACTAAAGCGGAGATGCTCCATCACTACATAGTCTGGGGGGAGGAAAGATGGGCAGAGAGAGAGGCAGCAAGAAACCAAATGACTAAGTACCCCTCAGATGAGGAGGAGGACTACGCACAGGAGGAGGAAGACTTCTCACATGAGGAGGAAGACTACTCAGAGTTGGAGAGTGACCCAGAAATAGATGAATGGCTCCGAGGTCAAAGGCGACAGGAGCAACAATTGGAGGAGTATCTTGCAGAGGTTGAGGCAAAAAGACTCTTAGCCCTGGAAGAAGAAAAGATTGCAGCTCAAGAGCTGAGCTGTAAAGAGCTGAAATTGGAGGCCGGAAGGGCTGAGTCCAGTTCAGATGGTGGCAGCAAAAATCTTGCATCTAGTACTGCTGAAGGAGGGCACAAGCCCAGAGATGTGGTGCCCAACTTGAAGAAGGGAGTTGACACACCCCAGGCGGTTCAAGGGTATGAGGTAGTTCCCGTTATGCACAGGGTCCCTGAGAAGGATTGGGGGACTGGCACAGGGAGTCATATTCCTACTGGGGGGAGGGACACTTTACTGACTCTAGCAGAGAGTGACAGAGAAAAGGGTTCCCCCCTGGTGGACGTCCTGGATATAGAGTGTAGAGACATCCCAGAAGAGTATGGGTTGAGTGTCAGGGACAGACAGATACTGTCTCACCAGTCTCAGGAGGGTGAAGTAGAGTGCTTTTCCAAGGTTGAGTTACTGGGTGGTTGGGTGAAGGGTGCTGTGGTTAATACATGTGAAGGGCAGAGTGATGTAATTGCTGGAGAGCATATGTCTGGTCCTTATTTTCCAGAGCTACGCCAACACCAGGTGGAGTGTGAGTTCTCTGACCCCAGGGAACTTACAATGGAGGCAGACTTCTGGGTGAGTACCAGAGAGTCTGAAGAGGCATTTGGGGGTGCTCCTGAAGGGAGTGGTCTAGGTGGTTCCCAACCGAGTGTGGTGGGAAAGGATTGTAGTGTCCCAGGTAGGTCCCAGGTCCTAGAGGGTTCCATGAGGGAACACCAGGAGGGAAGCCTAGCCTGTACCGTAGGGCCACCTTTTGAGGGAAGCCCCGCAGTGTCAGAAGAACTTGGGGGGGTGACTGTAGCCAGCATCCCAACAGTTCTGGTGTCTGGCAGTACCCCTCCTAGTGAGGGGGTGCAGAAGTCCAGACATAGGGTTGAGAGGGGGTTGCAGACCCCAGTGGAGGACCTTGAGAGTCAGGGGACAGCTCTGAGAGCAGAGGCCCCCAGGAATGACCCAGGTGAAACCGTTTCTGGTTTGCGGGAAACCCAGACTCTGCCGGATGGGCAGAGGTCGGGAGACCTGCGCCAACCAGACTCTTGTGTGGCCCTTGTGGACGGTGTGTCCCTTGTGGGGGGTGAGAGTGCCCCCCAGGAAGTCCTGGCATGCCAGGCAAAGATTCAACCTCAGGGTGGTGACTCTGGGTTGGATACCCAGGTTCAGAGGTTAAACTCTGACCTGGTGGGAGGTAGATGTGCCACCCAAGAAGTCCTGCTGTGCCAGGCAATTGTCCAACCTCAGGGTGTTGACTCTGGGTTGGGTGACCAGGTTCAGAGGTTAAACTCTGACCTGGTGGGGGGTAGGTGTGCCCCCCAGAAAGTCCTGGCGTGCCAGGCAATTGCCCAACCTCAGGGTGGTGACCCTGGGTTGGGGAACCAGGCTCAGAGGTTAAACTCTGACCTGGTGGGAGGTAGGTGTGCCTCCCTGGAAGTCCTGGCCTGCCAGGCAATGGTTCAACCTCAGGGTGGTGACTCTGGGTGGGCTAACCAGGTTCAGGGGATAAACTCTGACCTGTTGGGGGGTAGGTGTGCCCCCCAGAAAGTCCTGGTATACCAGGCAGTTGTCCAACCTCAGAATGCTGACTCTGGGTTGGATAACCGGGTTCAGAGGTTAAACTCTGACCTGGTGGGGGGTAGGTGTGCCCCCCAGAAAGTCCTGGCGTGCCAGGCAATTGCCCAACCTCAGGGTGGTGACCCTGGGTTGGGGAACCAGGCTCAGAGGTTAAACTCTGACCTGGTGGGGGGTAGGTGTGCCCCCCAGAAAGTCCTGGCGTGCCAGGCAATTGCCCAACCTCAGGGTGGTGACCCTGGGTTGGGGAACCAGGCTCAGAGGTTAAACTCTGACCTGGTGGGAGGTAGGTGTGCCTCCCAGAAAGTCCTGGTGCGCCAGGCAATTGTTCAACTTCAGGGTGGTGACTCTGAGTTGAATGGCCAAGTTCAGAGGTTAAACTCTGACCTGGTGGAGGGTCAGTGTGCCCTCCAGGAAGTCCTGGTGTGCCAGGCAATTGTTCAACTTCAGGGTGGTGACTCTGAGTTGAATGGCCAATTAAACTCTGACCTGGTGGAGGGTCAGTGTGCCCTCCAGGAAGTCCTGGCGTGCCAGGCAATTGTTCAACTTCAGAGTGGTGACTCTGAGTTGAATGGTCAGGTGCAGAGGTTAAACTCTGACCTGGTGGGGGGTAGGTGTGCCTCCCAGGAAGTCCTGGTTTGCCAGGCAGTGATCCAGTCTGAGGGTACAGACCCTGGGCTGGAAGACCAGGTTCAGGGTGTCCCCCCGGACCTGGAGGGAGGGGCTACTGATAACAGTGCCCCTACCATGTTGTCTTCTGAGGAGGCCACTCCTAGTTGGAGGGTGCTGGACCCCAGAAGGGAGGGCAGGGGGAGGGAAGCCTCTCCCCGGGCCCTAGTCCAACCTGAAGGTACAGGCCCCAGGTTGGAGGGCCAGTTGCAGGTTAACAGCCCTGCACTGGTGGAGGAATGGTACAGGGCGACTTCTGTAAGCACCCTGACCATGTTGGACTCTGGGGGTACCGCTCCAGGAGGGAGGGTACAGAGCCCCAGAAGGGAGGACCAGGTTCAGGCTGTCATCCCTGACCTGGTGGAAGGGAGAGTGGTTAAAGGGTGCCCGGCACCTGGGGTTACCGCCCCCCACTCTCCACAGCAAGGTGGTTGGAGAGCTTTGAGAGGCCTGCGGCCTGGCTCTCATCCCTGGCAGCTGTCAGTAATCACTGTGGCTTGCTGTCCGGGTGGACACAGTTATCCCTGGGGAGGGGACAAGTGTCACACCCCTGGGGTAGAGTGGGCAACACCACTGTGTTGGTCATGGTGGTACTATCCTGCTCCTGGGATACATCTGTGAGCAAAGTAAGGTTAGGTGCTGCACAGATGGGATCCGCAGGTAAGGAGAAAGGTTCCCCATGGGTTGGCTTAGTGGGCCCTGAGAGTATGGACAGAGTGATCCAATTGTAGTCAGGAAGGCGAAGAACTGGAGCATGCCCCTGCTGTTGTGGGCCTGGGTCCTTGTTCTGTCGCCTCAAACAGGGAAGTACATCAGGATAGTGATTGTTCTCCCCTGGCTTTAGGCTGGTAGGGGGTCATGTTGGACCTGGCTTTTTGACAGGGACATCCCCAAACTTTTTGCCTCCTTCCTCCTATTTTTTCTGACCTGTTGTTGTTGGCTTTTGACCTCTGGGCACTTTACCACTGCTAACCAGTGCTAGAGTGCATATGCTCTCTGTGTAAATTGTACTACTGATTGGTTTATCCATAATTGACTATTTAATTTACTTGTAAGTCCCTGGTAGAGTGCACTACATGTGCCTAGGGCAGGTAGATTAAATGCTACTAGTGGGCCTGCAGCACTGGTTGTGCCACCCACCTCAGTAGCCCCTTAACCCTGTCTCCGGCCTGCCATTGCAAGGCCTAGGGGTGCAGTTTCACTGGCACTTCGACTTGGCATTTAAAAGTACTTGCCAAGCCTAGAACTCCCCTTTTACTACATATAAGTCATCCCTAATGTGTGCCCTAGGTAACCCCTAGAGCAGGGTGCTGTGTAGGTAAAAGGCAGGACATGTACCTGTGTAGTTATATGTCCTGGTAGTGTAAAACTCCTAAATTCGTTTTTACACTACTGTGAGGCCTGCACCTTTCATAGGCTAACATTGGGGCTGCCCTCATACACTGTTGAAGTGGCAGCTGCTGATCTGAAAGGAGCAGGAAGGTCATATTTAGTATGGCCAGAATGGTAATACAAAATCCTGCTGACTGGTGAAGTCTGATTTAATATTACTATTCTAGAAATGCCACTTTTAGAAAGTGAGCATTTCTTTGCACTAAAATCTTGTTGTGCCCTTCAATCCATGTCTGGCTAGGTTTAGTTGACAGCTCCTTGTGCATTCACTCAGACACACCCCAAACACAGGGTACTCAGCCTCACTTGCATACATCTGCATTTTGAATGGGTCTTCCTGGGCTGGGAGGGTGGAGGGCCTGCCCTCACACAAAGGACTGCCACACCCCCTACTGGGACTCTGGCAGACAGGATTGAACTGAAAGGGGGCTTGGTGCATTTCTTAGAGACTCTTTGAAGTCACCCCCACTTCAAAGGCACAACTTAGTATAAAACAGGGCCTCTGCCCTACCTCATCAGACACTTGCTGGAGAAGAAACCTGAACCAGAAACTACATCCTGCCAAGAAGAACTGCCTGGCTGCTCAAAGGACTCACCTGTCTGCTTTTCTACAAAGGACTGCTGCCTTGCTGTTGGCCTGCTGCCTTGCTGAACTCTTGTCTGGCTGTAAAAGTGCTCTCCAAGGGCTTGGATAGAGCTTGCCTCCTGTTCCCTGAAGTCTCAGGACCAAAAAGACTTCTCTCTTCCTCTTGGACGCTCCGTGCGCCGAACTGTTCGACGCACAGCTTGTTCCGCGGCAAGAAAAACGCCGCACACCGACGCTGATCAACGCGACGTCTTCGGGACGACCGAAACTTTGACGCACGGCCTCGCAAGGACAACGCCACCCGACTTCCCGGGAGAAATCGACGCGACGCCTGCCGTGAGATCAAAACTTTGACGCACGGCCTCGCAAGGACAACGCCGCCCGACTCCGCAGGAGAAATCGACGCGACGCCTGCCGTGAGATCGAAAATTTGACGCACGGCCTCGCAAGGACAACGCCGCCCGACTTTCCAGGAGAAATCGACGCGACGCCTGCCGTGAGATCAAAACTTTGACGCACGGCCTCGAAAGGACAACGCCGCCCGACTCTGCCGGAGAAATCAACGCGACGCCTGCCGTGAGATCGAAACTTCGACGCACAGCCCCGCAGAACGACGCGCAGCCGGGAAACAAGCAGGAAAATCCACGCACAGACCCGGGACATCTGGTAATCCCCGCGACCCACAGAAAGAGACTGTCCGCGCACCGGAAAACGACGCTCGACTTCCCCGCGTGGAAAATAACGACGCAAGTCTGTGTGTGCTGGGGAGAAATCAACGCACACACCCTTTTTCCACGCATCTCTTCCCTTGTGGCCCTCTGAGGAGATTTTCCACCAGAAACCAGGTACTTTGTGTTTGAAAGAGACTCTGTTTACTTTCTAAAGACTTAAGACACTTTATATCACTTTTCAGTGATATCTTTACAAATTCATATTGCAACTTTGATCGTTTTGACCTGAAGATATGTCAAAGCCCAGCTCACCTGAGTCCTTGTTCAGTTCTGATGGAGGTTGAAGACAATCCGACCCCACCCTGAAACTGCTTGTTCCAGCACACTAGTTTTTAAAACAGTGCACTAAGAATAGAAGCTCAAGGGAAGGGGGGAAGTGGATAAAATAAAATAAAGAGACAACACCGTTCTTGCGTTTCCACTGTTGAAGTGCTGCACAAATCTGCGGCCCTCTCTGACTTCTGTAGAAACTGGTGCCTAATGAAACATAAACAAAGAACAGATAAGTACAACCTATTCCTAACTGGGTTCCTGACTATCCCTTTATTTATTAGAAATTTTCTTCTAAAAGTACCTCTTGGATCCTGGTCTCTAGTTTCCAGGTTTGGAATGTGTTACTGCTCTGGGATGTGCTTTCTATTACTCTAAAGCTTCTAAAACATTAAACAAATACCGTTATCAGAATTACTAATATCAAACATTCATCTTAATATAACTAAAGCCTAAATTCCCAATAGCAGACTCACTTTTCCCATATTTCCAGAATCTTTTATAAAACAAATACTGTACTTTTACGTCAAAATACAGCATGTAATTTGTGCAAGTCCTTGATTTACTGTTTGCCTTGCTGTTAATGGTTTCCACGGTTCGATTCTTAAAAGTTCCATAAAAAATGTTTGCTTCACAAAGTTCCGCAAAGTATTCTTGTAACAAAGAGTTTGAATCACAATGTTCGTGGAAGGTATCTTGTTTCCAGAAATTGTTGTCAAAGTTCTTTCAGGTAATAAAAGTTTTGCACTTACTTGTTGCTGGCAAGAGATACTGATCATTCTAACCTTGTCTTCTTTCTCTTTTGCAGGTTGCTTGTAGGAGAGAGGCTGAGGCAAGGAGGAACCGGAAACCGGAAGAAGGAAGAACCAGCAGCTGCGCCCATTGAAGCCAATGAAAGTCTGTAGAGAGCAGGAGTGCTAGCGCCGAGGGATCTGTCCTCAGGTAAGCGGGAGGTAGACGAGCACAAGCTCTGGGTGAGGCTCGGGGGCTGCCTTTTATAGACAGGGCTGGGTGTGGTCCTCACATGCTGCACATGTTCTTGAAAGGTGTGCAGAGCTGGGTGTGGTTTGAAGAGCTGGGTGTGGTCCTCACATGCTACACATGTTCTTGAAAGGTGTGCAGAGTTTCAGTTATTATGCAAATGAGTTAAATTAACACATGGCCTAGAGAGGAGTGTTTTAAAGAAGCCTTGGTAAAAGCAAGGCCCAATGTGTAAACAAAACAGCACATTAAACAACATACACAGAAGCCTAAGGGGGGGGGGGGGGGAAGGTGAGATAACAAGAAAGGATTTCAATAGTAAGTTTAAAAGGGAGCTATTACAGAACCCACTAGTGCAGTGAGAGGGGACATGCTCTTTGCTGTGCACAAACCCTAACAAGATACCCAGATAAATATTATATATTTTTCTAAACACTGTGTGGTGTATTTTTGTGGTGTTATGCTATGGTGTTGTATGATTTATTGCACAAATGCTTTACACATTGCCTTCTAAGTTAAGGCCGACTGCTCGTGCCAAGCTACCGGAGGGTGAGCACAGGCTGATTTTGGATTGTGTGTGACTTACCCTGACTAGAGAGAGGGCTTTTGCTTGGACAGAGGGTAACCTGACTGCCAACCAAAAACCCCATTTCTAACAGGCACACAGCTCCGTGATTGTAGCCCTGTCATGTCTATAGGTGAGGATAATGTGCCGGTACTCCATTGTTGCCAAGTCCACCAGGGGTCTGTACACGGAGGATGTCTCCATCTCCTATTGATCTGCAGCAGTTGCAAACTATGGGGTAAAATAGTGGGCAGCTGGTCATTATCTCTTAATTCCATCCACTACAGTACAATGCATGTTGTTATTGTAACAGTATTTTGTTGGAGATGTCCAAATGGTGCATTTGTGTACTGTGACGCAGTTAGGATCCATGGCCTGCCATCCCCTGAAATGGCGTCCACCTGTCCTGTGTGGAGGGACAGATGGAAATGAGGTAATTCTGCTGACGTTGTGTGCCATTGCAGTAGGCGGTCGAAAACCGCTGTGCAACTCCTCATTGATTAACATTGGGCCTATGGGGTAAAGTGGCCAATGGTGATGTACGCCGGCGGTGACGGTATGCACCACTGCGGACGTGACTGCCATTTTCTATCTGATTCCTCACTTGCTACCTGACCTTCAACAGGAGAGGACCTACACTGCATGTGCTGCTGTGACCTATGTCTGAAACTGACCATGGCTCGTGTGACTGGGGAAAGGGCCCCTGCCTTCACCTCGGCGGAGTTGGAGCGACTAGTGGATGGGGTCCTACCCCAGTACCGAATGCTGTATGGGCCTCCAGACCAACAGGTGAGTACACCTTGAATACGATGCATGGTGCATGAATGCATGGAGTGCTGTGTGTGAAGGCCTCATGTTGGGGGTGGGTGGTGGATGGGCCCTGGGCAGCGTGCAGATTGTATGGTGGGCCATGTCTGTGCTAATGGGGATGGGAAGGGGCATTGTGGGCCATGAGTGTAACAGGCAGGATGGTCTGACTAATACCTGTGTCCATTTCCCTGCAGGTTAGCGCCCATCAAAAGAAGGGAATATGGCATGCCACTGCCAAGGACGTGTGGGACTTGGGGGTCTATTGTAGGCAGAGCACCCACTGTCGGGAATGGTGGGAGGACCTGAGACGCTGGGCACAGAAGAAGGCGGAGGCCCAGCTGGGGATGGCCTCCCAACGAGAAAGGGGTGCCCGTCGAACCCTGACACCCATTGTCCCTATCCATGGCCTAGTGACTAGCATTGTGACTGGTAGTGCATTGCCTAGTGCATAGGGCTGTTCCCTGTGTGTGAGTATGTCATGTACCCAACTGTGGTTTTGTTGGCGCCCTTGACCAAGTGAATCCTTGTGTCTCCCCCTTTTTTGTTTTGTCACCCTGTCCTTATGTGCATTAGCATCATCTGGTGGAGAAGCAGAGGCACCAGCGACGGAGGGAGCTGCATCCCACAGGACCCAGGAGGCCGAACCCAACGGCGTTGAGGGCATCAGTGGGACGGAGGGCGAGGGGAGCACCACGGCGGAGACTAGAGGGGACAGTTCTGACACGGATACCTCCTCCGATGGGAGTTCCCTGGTGGTGGCGGACACTTCTGTGCCCACCCCGGCTACAGATACAGCCATCACCCCCGTAACAGCACCTCCTTCCCAGCAGCCCCTCAGCGAGTTTCAAGTGCCTGCTCACCCAGGAGAGTGGGCATCTCCTTTGCCCCAGGCACCTTAGTCCCTGCCCCAGTTAACCCTGCTGCCCTGAGTGAGGAGGCTATTGACTTCCTGCGATCCATCTCTATTGAGCAGTCAACCATTGTGAATGCCATCCAGGGGCTGGCAGCCCAAATGCAACAGACAAATGCATTCCTAGAGGGCATTCACACTGGCTTGGCAACCCAACATAGATCAATCCAGGCTCTGGCCTCCTCTCTGATGACAGCAATTGTCCCTGTTTCCAGCCTCCCCCCTCCAACTTCCTCTACCCAATCCCATTCCCCTCAACCCCAACCTATCCCAAGCACACAGTCAGACCAGCATGCACCCACGTCAGCACTCAAGAGTGGACATGGCAAACACAAGCACCACACTTCATCCTACAGGCACTCACACAAACACCATCCAGAATCAGACATACCAACATCTACTGCCTCCACTGTGGCCCCTTCCTCCTCGTTGTTCACCTCCCTCCCCATTTCGTCTCCACTCACACCTGCATGCACTACATCCTCATCCACTACCCCCATCACCAGCAGACCTAACAGCACACGCCCCTGACTGGCAGTCACCACCCCCACTTCCATGCACACGTTCCCTGTATCCTCTCCCACTGTGTCTGTGCCCCCTCCTCCCAAAGGACACAAACTCAAGCACTCGGACACCCAACAGCCATCCACCTCACAACAGCATCCAGCCCATGCACCTGCACCCAAACACAGCAGACAGACACCTCCTACCACCACTCCCTCTTCCTCCACTCCCAAAACATCTCCCTCTTCCCGCCCCAATGTCCCTAAAAAGCTTTTCCTCTCCACCATTGATCTCTTCGCCACCCCTCCACCCGTCCTTCACATCAGGCCAGGGTGGTCAAAATCCAGGCTTGCACCTCAGCCACCCAGTCCACGGGCACAGTAGTGTCCCCAACTACTCCAGGTGGGAAAGGATCCCAGCCACCAGCCAGGCAGACGTATAGGGTGCCAGCCCCGAGTGCGTTGAGGAAGGGCAAAGAGTCAGTCCCAGCTGCAGGACGGAAGGCCAAGGAGGCAGCCCCAGCTGCAGGATGGAAGGGCAAGGAGGCAGCCCCAGCTGCAGGACGGAAGGCAGGGGGCCTGCAACAGAAGACAGTAGAGACAAGGGCCCTGGTGCAGGGACTCAGTCAGAGCCCCCACCACCAACCATGGTGGTGCAGCCATCCGAGGCTGCAGGGGAAGGGCTGGAGCCTCTCCCCCCACTGCCAGCACCGCCACCTGCACCATCAGTACCGCCACCAGCACCACTGCCAGCAGCAGCAGCCCCAGTGGGCAGGCATCTGAGGCTGCAGGGGAAGGGCTGGAGCCTCCCCCACCATTGCCAGCTCCACCAGCAAAACCACCACCAGCACCACCACTACCACCACTGGGCAGCCGTCACCACCTGCCGACCGTGTGTAGTCCTGTGTCCATGGACTGTTGTGTGGCCTGGCCCCAGCAAATACTGTGGGTCTGACACCCAGGTGAGACTGTGACCTTGCTCTCCCCAAGATCTGCATCACAAGGCACAATGCCCCCTCCAGAACCAGTGGAAGAAGCCATCCACTAACCTCATCCTCCACAGGATGAAGCTCACTGGGCACAATGCCCCCTCCAGAACCAGTGGACAAAGCCATCCACTTACCCCATCGTCCCCAGGATGAAGCTCACTGGGCACAATGCCCCTCCAGAACCAGTGGAGAAACCATCCACTCACCCCATCCTCCACAGGATGAAGCTCACTGAGCACAATGACCCCTCCAGAACCAGTGGAGAAGCCATCCACTCACCTCATCCTCCACAGGATGAAGCTCACTGGGCACAATGCCCCCTCCAGAGCCAGTGGAAGAAGCCATCCACTCTGCCCATCCTCCCCAGGATGAAGCTCACTGGGCACAATTCCCCCTCCAGAACCAGTGGAAGAAGCCATCCACTCACCCCATCCTCCCCAGGACGAAGCACAGGGCATGTTGCCCCCTCCAGAGCCAGAGAGCAAGTCACTCACTTGAGAGACTGTGGCCTTGCACTACCCAGGACAGAGTAATGGGCATGTTGCCCCCTCCAGGACCAGTGGTGTTGTACCACCTTCCGGCTGAGGTGCCCCCCTGTTCCCCGTCCCCCTGAGGTGCCTGGCTATTTTTGACCTGATGCCCCTGCAGTGTTCTCTCCGTGTTGTTGCAGGAGTGAGGTGGGGCCTTGGACTATATGATGTGGTGCTGTGGCACACGGACATTGAGGACTGGGCAGTGTCCCTTGATTTGTAAAGATGTATATACTTGTTGATTTGGATGCACATATTTCTACTATATTTATCTTATTACACTCACTTTATTCAATTAATTTTGTGCTTGCCTTATTCCTAAGGGGTATGAGGTGAATATGTAATGTTACTGCATCTGCTTGTGTGTATGGTGTTGGGGGTGGGGGTGTTGCGTGTGGGTCACTCTCTTTTTCCTCCCCTCTCCCCTGTGTGCTAGGCGGCGGTACTCACTGTGGTCGTCTTTGCTGGTGTTGGTGTTCGTAGTGGAGCACAAGGTAGAAGAGCAAGGGGAAGACATGCAACCTGGGCTCAATGGCAGCGTGGTTCTTCCTTGAGTTTCCAGAGGTGAGTCATTTCCCTTCTGTGCAGTGTTCCCACCAGGCTTTTTATGTTGTTGGTACCGCCCCAGAAAAGGTGGCGGATTGGTGTGTCATAATACAGTGGGCGGAACATTATCTTCCGCCTGGCTGTAGGCGGTTACCACCATGGTGTCTGTTCATTTCACCCTGGCGGTCGGTGTGTTAAAGTGGCTGTCTGTCTGAGCGGTTTCCGCCGTCGTCATAATTTCATATTTATTACCGCCAGTCTGTTGGCGGTATTACCACCTATTTATCACCAACCGCCAGGGTTGTAATGAGGGCAAATGTGTGTACTTGGACCATTGTGGTCCCCTAACACTGGACAGTGCACACAAATACATTTTAGTCACTGTTGACTCCTGCTCCACATTTCTATTGGTGTGGCCACAACCCTCAGCTGATGCTCGGACTATTATTAAAGGTTTGCAAGTCTTACCCCATCGGTACGTATGCAGTTGTGGATTTCCACTTGGACTAGGGCCCTGCTTTCGCCTCAAGGGCATTCAGGGACGCCATGGCATCATTGGGGGTCCAACTTGAGTATTCGTCTCCATATCATCCTGAGGGATGGAGCGATTAAACCGTGATTTAAAGCAATCCTTAACCGCCACAGTCTTAGGTACGGGTCGTACTTGGCTTAATCAGCTGTAGGGATCTAGAGAGCAGTTAACAAGCTGCCTAGAAGGTCCCTGGGGGGTCATACTTCATATGAGTGGCTGTTCAGAACTTGAATGTATGTTCCAGATCTTGATGGTCCTGGAGTGGAGGTGGCAGACACACCTTTTGACATAAATGAACGTGTCACTGTCTTACAGGAATTGCAACAGTTCCGTGACGACAACGCTTATGCCAGTGCTGCCTCCACAGGAATTAAGGATGTACCTGTAATGCCTACAGGCTGGATTCCTAAAGCTGGGGATCTAGTACGTGAAAAGGTTGCTGTGAAAAAGGAATTTGGTCCTTCTTATCGTGCACCAGTCCCAGTCTTTGGAATACACGGTACCAGAACTGTCATTCTACCACCGTTGGCAGGTGCCAAAGAAAACCGTTTTGTCTCCAAAGACACGCTCAAACTACACCATGTGGCCGATCCTGCACAGCCAACCAAAAGGAACAGCCAGTAGTTCCCGAATCCCTCTCACTACTGGTCAAGAAGTTCCTCTACAAGTTGTAAGCAGCAACTCTCATACCTGTCCGAGCTTGGGGAGGGTGGAAAATGATTTTGCATTGGTTCGACAGATATCAAATGATACAGAAATAATTCATCGATTTGATACAACTTCAACACAAACGGATGGTGCTAGTTATTCAGTACCTCCGCTGGAAACACCAACTCCACCAACTAATATGGCTCCAGTTTTTGCACGAACTACTTCTGGATACTTTGCTGACATCAACTATGACGTTTCGGACTCATTCACCTCTTCGACACCTGAACTGTCAAAAACACGTAAGCTGATAAATTGGCTTCAAGTAACTTACTTTGTTCTTCCATGAAACTATCAGTGGCTTTCTTTGACTGTACTAGTCTATCTGCTTTGGACTGGGATTGTCATCACCTTCCTTTTGTTAATACATGGTGATTTTCTTCCTGAAAAATCAACAGTTGAACTGGTGGATGAGGTCCTAAAACCAAATTTTTCTTCCCACAAGGTCAGCAGAAACTTGTCCTTTGTGAACATTTCAGCCATACCAATTCCTGATGGGATTGGTTGGGATAAAGTAACATTCAATATATATGGCCCTGCTGAGGTCATTCAAATACCATATGTGTTTAAACTTTCAATGAACGATATAATAATACTCAGAGTTGTTTCTGATGATTGGGATGTGAAAACAGTTGATTCTATGATGACTGAATTGCAGTATTATATACTGTATTTGAAAACGAAGATGTTTATCAATCTAAAGAGAATTATGGTGATATGTTTTGCTATAATTATTATGTGCACCATTTCATCCACAGAGCAAGTAGCCCAAAGACACTTTTTATTTACACGCAATAGGAACATTGTCCAACTCCCCAACAAGGGAGTTCTAAAACATATTCTGAAAAGTCTACATATTTTTTGGGGAATGATGTTAGAAATGCTGAGTCATATTATTTTAAATTGCCACCTATAGAAAACATACGCATATTATTGACAAATAAAAAATGTATTTATTCAGATACCTTTGTTTCCTGGTTGACGATACAAGGCTATGAATATTGGCTGAAGTCGATTGACTTAAAAAGTGTGGGGGGAACTAGACATTGGCTAATACGGGGAAAGGAAGCTTTGTTTAGAGCATGCCTGATACCTGCCCAAATGATATTTTTAAATTAACTATACAACAAATGAGTTGTTTAGGCTTAGCAAAGATTAAGGAGTTGAAAACGGCCAGTATACCTGCCCCTGCTAAATTTTATAAATGGTAAAAATACATTAATGCAACTGAAGACCAGCTCGATGAATGGGTCCAGAATGGCACATTTAATGTTTCACTGTCACGTCCTGGTGGGTGGTTATTGTGGCCAATAGTTACTAATTGGTGTCAAACGTTTTATAAACTCCACAGGGGTTTTTGGAAAAAAATAGGCCGGACCCTCACTATGTATCATCCGAACATGCAGGCATAGTAACAACATATAGTGTAGGGAAACTATGCCAACAATGGTTAAAGAGTTCCTCACTAGATGCGGTTAGAGAACATCTCAGTCTCCTGTCTAATAACACTGACCTACAGAACTTTCTGTTAGGCCCCAGAAAAAAAACATAGAAAGCGCTTCTTATATGAAGTATATAATGACATTTGGAAACTTTCCCAACAAGAAGCTGCTGCCCGGTTAAGGCAAATAGATCAAGAAAACTTACAGAAGGCATTAGCTGTTGTAGATAATGGGATTAATACCCTGTCCGACCGGATATACACCTTGAATAACATTGTCTCTTCTGCAATAGACATCATACAAACAGATATGTCTTTATTACACCATTGACAGAGTCAACTAAGGTCCATTATGCAGTTGGGTTGGACACTTCAAACACTGAAGGCAGGCCGCGTTCCCTGGCAGCACGTCAGCGCAAGAGACATATTTTCTACATTTAATTTAACGCGACAACAACAACTAATTGCTAAGAAAGAAGCGACTTTTGTCATGCTAAAAATCGAAAAGTTAGAAAAGTTGCCTTTTACTGTGGCTGAAATACCATCTGCTTAGTGGTTAATACACGGGGCCATTAATCTGCCTATTTCCACACTTCAACTCACCTCCTGTTTAAAACACATTCCGGTAGGCAGATATGAAAGGCTGGGAGATAGTTATATCCATGAGGTGTGGGAGCTACCCTTCTCGTACAAATGTCTCAGTGGTATGAAAGAAGTCTTTCTTAGCGGTAGTGAATGCAAGACTTCTGTCAGCCATTCAATGGTTTGTAAACAGCTGTCCTTGCATGGGGCGTGTAGCACGTCTGCAGCAAACTTGGCTTGTTATCTGAAGAGAGTTTCCAGTCCCCTTGATTAGACCTACGTTCCAGATGCTTTCAAACAGCAGCTATGTCCTACTCAATGGTGAAGACTGTTGTGGGATGCAAGTCAGAATAATTTATGTTGTTTCGCTCTCTAAGATTGTTACATGCGGCGGGGACGTACTTTTTCCTCCTACTAGTATAAAAGAGGTAACGGGCATTTGGCCTCATATTGCTACTTCTAATGTGAATTTTGACAAGTTGAGCAGACGCAAGGCTTTATTGTTTCAAAAACATGTGGCTCCCACATCTTCACACAAGACCTACACACTTCAGGTGGCAAGGTAGGTAGCAGAGATACAGTCCCTTTTAAGTACAAACTTTCCGAGACACTTTGGTGAACTCGTGGGATGAATATTTAATGCATCCAATACTACTGGAATCACAAATCTCTTCAACGGTGTTGGTTCTGGTTTCGTTCACACCTTCTCCTCCATATTTGGTTTAATACCATCAGCCATCCAATCAATTTTCTCCAGCATTTTCGGGGGATTTCCAATAACTTTGGCTATAATTGTTGGCATTTCGCTGTTGCTATTTTTTATGCGCAATGGCTGTCCCACCACAAAAAGGAGGAATGAAAGCGCTCCCATCAGCGTAGCTGTGTCGTGAACGCATGATGCAGTATTTTGGAGTAACACTCCTGGAGCAATTGGAGTGTGACTGGTCTCAGTCATTCAGACCGGTTTTATATTGTGTGCAACCCGTGTTTCCGTGCCGCTGGTGACTTTTTGAACATGCACTGGAAGCTAGTCTTTCTACGCAGCGCTTGCTTTCATTGGACGCTGATCTGCTGATGTTCTTGCTGATGGCTCATTACCAGACATGCGTGTTGTTGGTGCGTTTGCTAGGGGAAGCTACTTATGAGTTGCCCTTCCTGGAGGATGCAGCTTTTAACCCATTATTGGGCACATCGTGGAATGCCACCTTGGCTGAGGCTCAGGCTATGGAACACGAATGTTCTTGGTCCTTCTCGGAGATGCCTTTCCAACTCTAACACCTGCCGAAGTGGAAGATTTCCTGTCCTCCATTGTCCCAGAACAGATTGGAAACTCTAAAAATAACTCTGTCTCTTGAAATTCGGTCCCTTTTTATGTCACGTTAACATTTTAAATTGTTCTTTTTATATGCTCGTGTCCATTTACCTTGTCATTATTGACATTTTTTACATGTATATCTTAGGTTGAGTTTTAGTTGCTTTTTATATGTATTTAGGCTTTGAACCACCTTCAACTGACAAGCGGAGGGTGTTTGTATCCATTTTAGTTATAGCTTCATACACATTATTTTAACATACTAGGCCTGCCGCTGTGCACTTTAACCAAGATATATTTTATTTGTCTTCATTTTATTACTGTTGCAGTAGCCACTTTTACGGCCTTGTTTTATTTTCTCTCTATCTAGCTGTTTTTGCCTAGGCCAGCACTCTGTTCTCAAACAAGACATTCTTGCTCACTCCGTGCTTCCTCCAAGGCTGCAGTAAGATAGGTTGCTGATGAACGTGGTATAAAGTTTTGTCTCTGACATTCATAGAAAACACACATCCTTACATAGGGACATTTTCTCAGAACATCAGCTGTTTTAATATAAAAACACTTTCCTGTCCCTTACACGTTAGAGGGAGAATCCAACCAGAGAACCACGACTGTATGCTGATTGCTGAATGCTGAATGCTTTGCTACAACTGCCTATGCAGACATCAGGCCTTTGCTCAGGTATGAGGGATGATGTCTTCCCAGGGGAACCCGAAGGGCAGAAATAGAGCTTAACAAGCTGTGCTCTTGTATAGCCTAGGTAGGAATTAGTCTATTGATTCTAGTGACAACATGGTAGCATTATTTCTATGCTTTACTCTCCTTGTCACCATTTTAATCTTGTCATGCTGTATCGTCCTGGTTGTTGCAGCCCATGCTTTGCTATTTAAGATGCAGTCGCTTCATTAAAGCATTATTGAAGCATATACTGCCTCTGTTTGTCATTTTGTATGTGGGACTAATGTAACTGAGAGAAATGGATGAGGCCTGAGTAGCCATGGTTTCCCTGAGAAATCAATTATGGCATGTGCTCGGCTGCCCAGACATCCCGCCCCTGTGTGGAGATGAGGCACTGCTAGTTAGCCGGAGCAAAACCCTGATTGGAGCGACAGGTGTCACCTGTAGTGGGTCAGACTCAGCCTCCCAGACCACAGTCGATTCTGCCACTCGTAATCCAGTAGTCTCATTAGAATAATGAGAGCCTACACAACAGCACTTCTTCTCATTGGGTTGTAGTGCAGGCCCTCATATCATCCCACTTTGACTACGGCAATACACTGTATCTTGGCTACAGAACGTATCTGATCCACTGCTGGCAAGTGGAGCAGAATGTGTCCACTCACTGGATTCTTAACACTCCTTGGCGTACATCCATTAGATCCCATCTGGACTCTTTACACAGGCTTCTGGTGCATAAGCACATTGTTTTCAAAGTGTTATGCTTTATGGAAACTGCACTATATAATACAGGACCATTATACATCAGGAAAATGTTTTAAAGATATTCTCCAATGAGGCAATTCTGTTCTCGGAACCTACTAGTGGTTCCTAAAATTAAGAAGTGCAGAGCTGGTGGCAGATCCTTCTATTATCTCTCACCTAAACTCTAGAACTCTTTACCAGGAGATATAAAGCCACAACAGACAAACTGGCATTTAGAAAGAACCTTAAAATGTGATTTTTTTGATAAGACATTACACTCTAAAAGCTCTTGTGCTGTACGGTTCCTACAATTTAAGTAGGACTCTGTATTCAGTCAACATAAACTTCAGGATATTGGGACTCAGTCCGTCTAGACCATCAGGAAATGGTGACACAATTCCTAACTAGCTCACAGTGCCCCATCTAAACCCCTAAGCTTACCAGGGTGTTAGAGGTTATCTGCAGCCTCAAACATGACCACTCAGAAGCCCAAGGAGTTTGTGGAAACAGTTGTACCCGTTTGTTGTCACTCCACATGTCCAAGGTAAGACACAAAAAAGATACGAAACTGTCTTTTCAAACATTTATTGCAACAATCGTATCCTTACATAGAAAGCATGAGCTGCAATTATTAGGCAGATGAAACAAAGCACGGTGACCTGCATTATAAAAATGGTTAAAAAGATAAACAGTTCAACCGTTATAATGTTACTGTGTTGGTACACTCCTATCTGTCTACACCATTGAGAGCAAAGTGAGAGTACCCTCTGCCACATCAGTTGGGATAGCCTAACCCCCCCATACCTGGATAAGATGTGCCAGAAAGCCAGGGAGTCAGTCTGATGGAGTTAGGGCTATAGTTCCTTGCAGGATGGAGGTAAGAGTCAGCAGGGCTGCACCTCAGTCACAGTGCACCATGCATGTTCCAGGATAATCCCAGCAGAAGTGCGTCTCTGCTGAATGCAGCACAGAGGTTGTTTTTATAATGAAAGCACTGTTCATATTGCACTGTGTCAGAGAAGCAGGGCTGATGCGATGATATGACTGCAATTTGGGAGCCGTCTCCAACAGACAATCATGATACAAGGGCATTGCATTCTGTGCGCTTAGCCTTGGACAGAGTGTACGGACTGCATGGCAGCAACACTTACAAGAAAAATACAAGTTTGCTAAACATGGACATTCCACCTCCTCACTGGGGCACAGCTTTTTCCAAGAGTGGGGTATATAGATGGCGCTTTTTTCCTGGCAAAGGGTGTCAAGAGGTAGGTGTGCCCTATGATGGTTATTTAATCTGCTGTATCCTGATTTGTTTATACTTTATCTACCTCCTTCTTTTTCTGACGCTTTATTTATCAAGAAGGGCGCCATTTTGTTTTTTTATTAATTTACCATTCAAAGGGAGTAAATGCCCATCTTAACATCGTTAATTTAAAACAAAAATACATAAATTGTACAAGAAAGAGCATTTACAGAAAGGAGCAGCACATTAGTAAATTGCAGCTGCTGAGCCCTAATGAAAAAAAAATATACATATATTTAAATAATGGAACAGGGAGGAGTTTGGCAGCAACAGAGGAGTATGGAGCTGGCAGGCGCAAGTAAATGTCGCCAAAGAGCGTTTGCAGTCAGCAAGAAGGGGAGGGAAGCAATGGAGGCAAGTTATTATAAAGCAAAAAGACACCCATCACACAGGGGTTAGTGCAAGAAAATACAAGCAGAAACACTTGCTATAATTCACAGTAGAATATAGAAAATTCTTATAATCATAATCACAGCTTACTACCGCTCCTACTCCATTATGGACTCAAGAACACAGCAAAAGCTTATTAGGATGTAATGGGCAGGTAAAGTTTTACTTTGGAAGACAAACACCATCTGTGTGAGCACCAAACTGTGATGTGGACTGTCCCCAAAAAGTGTTTTTCAGCACTTTGTGCGTATGGTTCCTTTTAAGTGCCTGGTGTTTTTTTTTAATCAGTCATGAACAGTGGAGCTGGAACAGTTTTAGAGTGGCGTGACCACTGACAATAGCTCACTAGATAAAGATTTTTACGAAACACTTGTCACTAGATGAGTGAGTGTATCTACATCTCCCGTCTAAGAGGGGAAGAATCTCAAAAATTATTTTTAAAAGGAGGGTGACAGTGATACATCCTGAAATACGTTACCTAGATGAATGGTTAACATAGAAAGGGATACAGTTGAGCCTGGTCATTTATAGAGGCACACTGATCTGAGTGAAATTACCTTGACAGACAAGTTTTAATTGATTGTCTGTTTCAAAGACAGCTCTCATAGGGACTATGCTCTTTTCACTAAAACACCACACTTAAAATAAAGTAGGTGATTAATAGATAAAAAAGCTGATCAAATTAGATGTGTGCGTGTGGAATTAATCGACAATGTATGCCAGTATGACACTGGATCTGCCTATGATATAAATGAAAAAAGTTTTGTAGATCTGCAATTACATCACTTCGATCTTGAGTAGGATATATTTACAAAAAAAGCATAAAAACCTACTGTCGAGATAGCCTTTTTAATGCGTCTCGGTTTGCTTTTGACTTTGCTTAGAATTTGAGCTCCCATGGCTAGAGCTGGATAGGCTATTCCCCAACCATAGCTCCAGGATTGTGGGCTGAAGTGAACATTTTTTGCCATGTCGTATTTAGTTTCCCAGACTAGCCATGGCCATCACACCCCAGCATTGAGTAACACTGTCTCGTTTATATTTCTTTTAGAGGCACTATGGTGGTCATTACAACCCTGGCGGACGGTGTTAAAGCGGCGGTAAGACCGCCAACAGGCCGGCGGAAAAAATTTGCAATTACGACCGTGGCGGAAACCGCCAACAAAGACAGCCACTTTAACACTCCGACCGCCACGGCGGTACAAACAAACAGCGCGGCGGTCACCACCAACAGACAGGCGGGAGACAATGTACCGCCGACAGAATTATGACAGGCCAATCCGCCACCTTTTCCGGGGCGGATTCACCGCGGTTAAAAAACACGGCGGAAACAGGAATTTCGAAGGGAAAACGCTCACCTCTACACACTCCACGAGGAACGAGGACACCATGGACCCGGAACTCCAAATCCTACCTGCGATAGTCTTCCTGCTCCTGTACCAGAAGCACGAACGCCGGCGGCTAAGACGACGTTGAGTACTGCACCTACGACACAGGGGAGGGGGAGGCAAAAAACAGGGACACACACACGCAACACCCCCACCCACTACAACACACACACTAATACATATCTATACATTATAGTTACACCCCTCAAGCCCCCCGGGGGAATGCAAAGGCAAAAGGAAATGAGAGTAACCATTGTAATATATTAAAATGCAGTACGCAAAAATATACATATATATACTATTAACAAAATATACACCAAGAATAGTAGTCCAGGTATTGCACCATTTATAGTCCGTGGACCACTGGGCCCAAAATGCATGGGCGAGGCCCACACACGATACCAGATCAAAACAGAGAGAACACTGCAGGGGCATCAGATAGAAATACAACAGGCACCTCAGGGGGAAGGGAAGGAGGGGCACCTCAGCCAGATGAGTGCACGACGCCAGATCCACGAGAGGGCTCAATGCCCACTGTTACATCCTGGGGAGTGCAAAGCCACAGTCTATCAAGTCTCTCCAGTGGGTGGGTTGCCCACTGTTCCATCCTGGGGAGTGCAAAGCCACAGTCTCTCAAGTGGATAAGAGTCTCCACTGGTTCTGGAGGGGGACTGGTGCCCAGAGTGCTTCATCCTGTGAAGGACAGAGGTAGTGGATGCATATCTCCACTGGTTCTGGAGGGGGACTGGTGCCCAGAGTGCTTCATCCTGTGAAGGACAGAGGTAGTGGATGCATGTCTCCACTGGTTCTGGAGGGGGACTGGTGCCCAGAGTGCATCACTCACCCCGTGACGGTCCCAGTTGCGTCAGTGCCCCTGCCGCTCATGGGCTAGCGGTGCTTGATTTGGCAGTGCCCTGTTCAGCGGTGCTTGCCCTGTTCAGCGGTGCTTGAGTTGCCGGTGCCCTGTTCAGCGGTGCTTGAGTTGGCGGTGCCCTGTTCAGCGGTGCCTAACCTGGGCAGCTGGGATGGGGCCGGCGGTGGCCTCCTGGGCAGCTGGGATGGGGCCGGCGGTGGCCTCCTGGGCAGCTGGGATGGGGCCGGCGGTGGCCTCCTGGGCAGCGGGGATGGGGCTGGCGGTGGCCCTCCTGGGCAGCGGGGCTGGGGCTGGTGGGGCCCTCCTGGGCAGCGGGGATGATGGCGGTCTTCTCCGCCGTGCTGCTCCTCCCAGACTTGCCGGGTTTCTTGTGGCCCTTCCCCACCTTGGGAGGTGTCACAGCTGAGTGCACATTCCCAACGGGACCCCTGGGAGCGGCTTGGGTGGCTGGAGTCTTCCCCCTCTCCCGCCGGGCACTGGCCAACTTCAGATGCTTCACGGGGGGACTGGCTGTGCTGTGGCTCCGTGCCACACTGGCTGTCCTGGTGGCCGGTGCACTCCACATACCTGTGACTACAGGCACCACTGGTCCCGGAGATGTTGTGGCTGAGGTGCTAGTTCAGGACCTATGAGATGGACGGGGTGGGGGCGGTGTGGGAAAAAGGTCAAGGCTGGACAGGAAAAGTTTTTTGGACACACTGGGAAGGGTAGCTGGAGGGGGTTTGGGAGTGGAGGAAGAGGTGGTGGTAGTAGGAGGTGTACGTTTGGTGACTT
Organism: Pleurodeles waltl; assembly: GCF_031143425.1. NCBI lineage: Eukaryota > Metazoa > Chordata > Amphibia > Caudata > Salamandridae > Pleurodeles > Pleurodeles waltl. The sequence continues at coordinate 861,359,457 of NC_090443.1, forward strand.
TGGGTGCAGGTGCATGCGCTGGAGGCTGTCGTGAGGTGGATGGCTGTTGGGTGGGTGTGTGCCTGCGTTTGTGTATCTTGGGGGGGGCGTCACAGACACACTGGGAGAGGACACAGGGGACGTGTTAATGGTAGTGGAGGTGGTGACTGCACGTGAGCGGGGTGTGCTGGTGAGGGACGTAGTGGCTGTAGAGGTAGTGCATGCAGGTGTGTGTGTAGACGAGACTGGGAGGGAGGAGGGAGACGTCGAGGAGGGGGACACAGTGGAGGCAGTGGATGTTGGTGTGTCTGCATGTGTGTGATGCTTGCGTGAGTGCCTGTGGGATGTGTGGTGCTTATGTTTTCCTCAGCTTCCCCTGTGTGGTGAGGTGTGTGCAGGCTGGTCTGATGGTGTGCTTGGGATAGGCAGAGATACAGGGGATTGGGTCTGGGTGGAGGAAGTTGGAGGGGGGAGGCTAGACACAGGTACAATGGCTACCATCAGTGCTGAGGCCAGAGTTTGAAAGGCTCGGTGAAGGGCCGCCTGACCAGAATGAATGCCCTCCAGGAATGCATTAGTTTGTTGCAACTGCCTTTCTATACCCTGGATGGCATTCAAAATGGTAGACTGCCCAACAGTGAGTGACCTGAGGAGGTCAATGGCCTCCTCACTGAGGGCAGCAGGGGTGACAGGGGCAGGGCCTGAGGTGCCTGGGGCGAAGGTGATGCCCACCCTCCTGGGTGAGCGGGCACGGGGCGAGGGCTGAGGGGCTGCTGGGAGGGCGGTGCTGGTAGGGGGGGTGGCGGCTGTACCTGTAGATGCGGGGGGCACAGATGTTGCCGCCACCGCAAGGGAGCTCCCATGAGAGGACGAGTCCGTGTCGCTGGTCTCAGCTCCTGTCCCCGCCGTGGTGCTCCCCTCGCCCTCAAGTGCCCATCCAACTCTGGGTAGGCCACCGCCAGGATCTTGAACATAAGGGGGGTCATGGTTTAACGGGCACCCCTCCCACGTTGGGAGGCCATCCCCAGCTAAGCCTCCGCCGTCTTCTTGCTCCATCGGCGAATGTCCTCCCATCTTTTCCGGCAGTGGGTGCTCCGTCTGTGGTAGACCCCCCAGGGTCCGGACGTCCTTGGCGATGGCACACCAAATATCCTTCTTCTGGAGGGCACTGACCTACATGAAATGTACAGGGGAAGAAGAGAAGTCATTACCAACTGCACCGTCAAAGTGAGTGGACCCCATCCCTACCCTTGCCATGTGCCACATGCACCCACCATCTTTCATGCACGCAGAACTCTGCCCCCTTCCTTCTTACATACAGCCGTCTCCACACAGGCATTGCCCATACAACATGCTCCCTGTGTACTTACCTGTTTGTCTGGAGGACCGTAGAGTAGGGTGTACTGGGGGAGGACCCCATCAACGAGCTTCTCCAACTCCTCCGATGTGAAGGCAGGGGCCCTTTCCCCAGACGCACGAGCCATTGTCTCTTCCAAATCGAGGTCACAGCAGCACTTGCAGTGTAGGTCCTCTCCTGTCGAAGATCAGGTATCGAGTGATTGAACAGATAGGAAATGGCGGTCACGTCCACGGCAGTCACGTCCGTGGCGGTGCGTACCATCACCGCCGGCGTACAGCGTCATTGGCTCCTGGGACCCATAGGGTCCAATGTTATCCAATGCAGCATTGCGCTGCGGTCTCCGACCGCCTACCGCGATGGTGTACAACGCCAGCGCAGTTACCTCACATCCCATTGTCCCACTTTAGAGGTCAGGCAGCCGCCATTTCAGGGGCCCACATGGCCTCATTTCTAACTGCGTCACACATACCTAGGCCTAGTCTCAACACACATACAGGCCACCTATTGTGTATGATTGGTGTTCTGGGTAAACTGTGGGTACGTACCTCTGAGTTGTTTGACTCTGTGGTCGCTGTTGTTCTTAATAGGCACCGTCCGCTGGGACATCAAGGGAGATGGCGGAATCCTCCGTTGTACCGACAGCTGGTGGACCTGTCGACAATGGAGGAAAGAAATTTGATAATCACCTACAGGTTTGACTGTGCCACAATCCAGGAACTGTGTACCCAGTTTGAGCCAGACCTGATGTCAGCAATCCGCCATCCCACAGGAATCCCCCCTCAAGTGCAGGTGCTGTCAGTGCTACATTCCCTTGCAAGTGGGTCTTTTCAAACAACTGTGGCCATGGCATCAGGGATGTCGCAGCCTATGTTTTCCAACGTATTGTCCAGAGTGTTGTCTGCCCTGCTGAAACACATGGGGAGCTACATCGTTTTCCCTCAGGTGGAGGATTTACCTACAGTGAAAGGTGACTTCTATGCCCTTGGACATATCCCCAACATCATAGGTGCCATTGATGGGACCCATGTGGCTTTGGTCCCCCCCGCAGGAGTGCACAGGTGTACAGAAACCGGAAGAGTTATCATTCCATGAATGTACAGATGGTATGTTTAGCAGACCAGTACATCTCCCATGTGAATGCCATGTTCCCTGGCTCAGTGCATGACGCCTACATCCTGCGGAATAGCAGCATCCCTTATGTGATGGGTCAACTCCAGAGGCACTGTGTGTGGCTATTAGGTGAGCCCCTGGAAGCAAGACAGTGGGAATGGTTGTCTGGGGTTATCCCTCCAGGTTAGTGTGTGTCTAACAGTTGTCCCTCGCCATTTGCAGGTGACTCTGGGTACCCCAACCTGTCATGGCTACTGACCCCAGTGAGGAATCCCAGGACCAGGGCAGAGGAATGCTACAATGAGGCCCATGGGCGAACTAGGAGGGTGATCGAGCAGACCTTCGTCCTCCTGAAGGCCAGGTTCAAGTGCCTGCATATGACAGGAGGATCCCTATTCTACTCACCAAAGTAGGTGTGCCAGATCACCGTGGCCTGCTGTATGCTTCACAACTTGGCTTTGCGACAACAGGTGCCTTTTCTGCAGGAGGATGGTCCAGATGGCGATGTTGTGGCAGCTGTGGAGCCAGTGGACCGTGATGAGGATGAAGCAGAGGACGAAGACATGCAGAACAGGGACTCAGTGATCCTGCAATATTTCCAGTGAAACACAGGTGAGAATACATTCCTGCATACTACATGTACTTTTACAGTACTACCTCTCTACTGTCTGTCGATTTCACCCAGTGTATGGTCACTGAGTTGTCACTTTTCCTTACGGTTTCACAGATGTGGGTCCCAACGTGTGTCATCTGCTTAGATTCCTTATTGCCATAGATGTGTGACATAGGTATGTTGACATTACTATTTCAAGAACATTTTGTCACTGTAATTGCAAATACACTATTTCGAAATCACAGACAGACTCCAGATCATTTTGTGCTTTAGGTGTGTTTATTTAAATGCTAAATATTGGAGGGGGAAGTTAAATGGTGAGGGGTGATGGCTGAGGAGTGTCCATGGCAGAGTCCAGTCTATTATTCTCACAGGTGCATTGCCCATATGGGCATAGGAAGTGGAGCTGGGGCAGTTTAATTATGGACAGGGTGACAAAGTGGGACAGTGGGATGACAATCAGGGTGGTCTAATTTCTTGGCGGGGGTCTTGGCATCGTGATCTGTCTTGTTCCTGGATCTCAGGGACCATTTGCGGAGTGCTGCAGGGGGTGGGGTGCTGGTGTGGTGGTCCTGTGGCGGGGCGTCCTGTCCACTAGCGCCGGCGGAGGTGGTGGGCAGTTCATCATCCATGCTAGTGTCAGGGGCCCCTTGGAGTGCCACAGTGTCCCTCCTGGTGTTGAGTACTTCCTTCAGCACCCCTACGATGGTGCCCAGGGTGGAGCTGATGGTTCTGAGTTCCTCCCTGAAGCCCATATACTGTTCCTCCTACAGGCGCTGGGTCTCCTGAAACTTGGCCAGTACCGTTGCCATAGTCTCCTGGGAGTGGTGGTAGGCTCCCATGATGGAGGAGAGGGCCTCGTGGAGAGTGGGTTCCCTGGGCCAGTCTGAACCCAGTCGCACAGCAGCCCTCCCAGTTCCACTGTGTTCCTGGGCCTCCGTCCCCTGGACCGTGTGCCCACTGCCACTGCCCCCAGGTCCCTGTTGTTGTTGGGGTGGTGGGTTATCCTGGGTTCCCTGTAGTGGTGGACACACAGCTGATTGATGTGTACTGGGGACGGAGGTATGGGCCCGCTGGGTGGGTGCTGTGCTGGTGTTTCCAGAGGGGGGAAGGTCTGTGGTGGCCTGTGCCTGAGTGAGGGGAACCGACTGTCCTGAGGCCCCCGATGGTCCGAGCTGGTCATCTAGATCCAGTTGGACAGAGGTGCTGTCATTACTGAGGGCCTCTTCTGTGGGTGGAGTGGACATGTCTGGACCCTCCTGTCTGGTGATGTTGGGTAGTGGTCCTGCAGGGGTGGAAAGGCATGTTTATTGCATCTGTGTGTGGCATGGTGTGCAATGGGTTGATGACCATGTACCTCAGTGCTGGCATTCCCTTGTGGGAGCTTGTGTGATGATGGTTTAGGGGGGTGTATGGGAATGTGCAGTGGGCATGCTTTAGTGATGGGTGTCCATGCTTTGTAGTTGCACGCAGGGCTTGGTGTTGGGATGTGTGGTTTGTGATATTGGTACATTTGTGAGGAGTTGGAGTGACAGGGGTGGGGGCGAGGGTGGGGGTATGTGATAGCATGCAGGTAGGGTGGGGGATGTAATAGTTAAGATTTGACTTACCAGAGTCTATTCCTCCACCAACTCCTGCGAGGCCCTCAGGATGCAGAATTGCAAAGACCTGCTCCTCCCATGTTGTTAGTTGTGGGTGATGAGGTGGGGGTCCGCCGCCAGTCCACTGAACCGCCTGGTGGTGTCTTGAGACCACGGAACGCACCTTCCCCAGTAGGCCGTTCCACCTTTTCCTGATGTCCTCCCGATTTCTTGGGTGTTGTCCCACTGCGTTGACCCTGTCCACTATTCTTCGCCATAGCTCCATCTTCCTTGCAATTGAGGTGTGCTGCACCTGTGCTCCAAATAGCTGTGGCTCTACCCGGACGATTTCCTCCACCATGTCCCTGGGCTCCTCCTCTGAGAACCTGGGCTGTCTTTGCCGTGCCATGGGGTGGTGTAGGTGATGTGTGGGGTGGTGTGTGTGGTGATAAGTGTGGTGATATGTAGTGGTGTGTTGTGTGAGGTGCATGGAAGTTGTGTGGGTGATGCTGTTATGTGCCTGTGGATGCTGTTGTACTTGCTGGCGGTGTCTCTCTCTGTGCTTCATTCTCGATTTTTGATCGTAGGGGTTTGTGGGTGATGTGGGTGTGTGTTTTATATTGTATTGGGTGTGTGGGAGTGGTGTGTGTATGTGTATCAGGTGTGTGTATTTCGGATTGTCCAATGTGGCTGTGTTTTGTAGATGTGTGTATTTTGAGCGTGGCGGTGTGTACCGCCAATGGAATACCGCGCTTGAAAGACCGCCGCGTGGATTCGTGTGTCGTGATAGTGTGGGCGTATTTCTGTTGGCGTGACGGTGTCGGTTTTGTTTTCACCAGTTTATCACTGACCTTTGGTGTGGCGGACTTGTGTGGAGTGTCTGAATTTTGGCGGATTCCGAGATGTGGGTCATAATAGCTGTGGCGGAATTCTGCGGCCGCTGCGGTGTGTTGGCGGTCTTCTGCACGGCGGTAAGCGGCTTTTACCGCCAATGTTGTAATGACCGCCTATGTCTAAAAAGGCATTTCTAAACTATGCAGGGTGAGGGCCCCTGCTTCTAACAAATGAGTGGTTAGAAGACCTGGTCACCCTCCCCTAGTTGGATATTGTTAGGACTTCACTCTGCGGACCAGTGTACCTTATTGTGTTGTGATATGTTTTTAAATCATCACATAGTATAATATAAAGTACATGAAATATCCTAATTCTCCAATTTAATCCATGTTTTGTCAAAGCAAATTTATTTTGGATGAAACCAAAATACACAAAGCTTGCAGAAAGAAAACTGTAAACAGAAACCTGAATGATAATTACAATAGAATCAACAGTTGTTTGTTAAAACACGTGATGCCTTGTTTAATTAGTCCAACCTGTAACTGACTTTAAAAGTATGCCACAGGCTGCAAGAAACAGACACACTGAATGGCTTGTTTGTTGCACTTACTCCTACCAAGCTCACTGAAATATCAATGGTGGTGCTGCAGCACTTGCAATAGTCCTACTGCCTGCACTACGGGTCACGTTATTGGACATTATTGGACAATTATAGTCTTATTAACAAGAGTGCTACACAAAATGAAAAAATGAAATGGATACATAACGATTATTTGCCTTCCATTTCCGCACATAATTTCCTAGCAGATTTTTACTCGTCTTCCAATTTCCTCATGGAGTTGGTTTTCCTCATGTTTGATACTTTCTCGTCTTCATCTTCATTTTCTAGCTAGGTCCTCGTGCTTCATGCCTTATTGTAAATTATTTTTAGAATATTTAGGGTAGCCTTAAACAACCCTTGGAGTAGTGTAATTGTAGTCTTGCTCAGTGGGGTCTGTGTGGGCCTGTGCTCCATCACAGTTGGCCTGAACATTTGACTTTGGCCCAGTCTAGTATGTCCAGATAGCCCCGTTGGCGCTTTCTGTTTCTAAACACCACAGCTTCATTTGTTCCTTAAAAAATCATATCTCAACTTCTACTTATTGTATTTCTGTCATTTTGGCCTTGTTTTGTTCATACAAATATACTTTGTTATTCTAACCTACGGCAAAGTGTTTTTGTGGTATCTTCACCGTGTTACTGCTTGCGTGTTGCACAAATACTTCACACACTGAGGGTCATTATGACCTGGTGGTCTGCGGTAGTATGGAGGAAAATACTGCCAACAGGCTGGCGGTACTTTCCTCCATATTATGACATTGGCAGTTTGGCTGAAGCAATGTACCACACCAACCGCCATGGCGGTAACGTCCGCTAGGCTAGAGAAATCAATCTCCAGACTGGCGGTCATCACTTGACCGCCTGCGGGATTATGACCCCGCCTACTGCCATGGTTTTCGTGGCTTCCTTACCACCACAAAAACCATGGTGGTAGGCACTATCAGTGACAGGGAATTCCTTCCCTGTCACTGATAGGGGTCTTCCCCACCTCCCACCCCCCTGCGGGTTCCCCCCACCCCCTTCCTCTCCAGACCCCCCTTCATATACGCCCCTCCCTTCACACATGCATGCACGCATACACACACCCATTCCCACATTCATCCACGCATGCATACATCCATTCACACACATCCGCACACACCTTCATACATACACGCACACACGCAGTCACACAACTCAACATACACGCACTCACACCCCCAAACATGCACACACATGTAGAACGCCACACACACCTACATACACGCATGCACAGACATACATACCCCCCCACACACTCAACACCCCCCACCTCCCTCCCCTGTCGGGGCACCCACTTACCTGTGTCCAGGGAGTCCTCCGGCAGGAGGTGGGACGTGCTGCTGCTGCCAGCAGCAGCATCCGCCAGCAGAACACCGCCAGGCCATATTAATTCTCATAATAAGGCCTGTGGCGGTCCACTGGCGTGGCGCTGCTGGTGCAGTGCCACCTTACAGCCATCCACCGGCATGGCCACAGCCAAATTTCCGCCATTCTTCTGGCAGAAATCCGTCTGTGGTCATATTATGGCAGTCGGCTGATAGCCGCAGCGACAGTCTTTTGGCGGCCTTCGCCGCGGCGGTGGGTGGTTTTTGCCACCAATGTTATAATGAGGGCCATTGTCTCTTAAGTTAAACCTTACTGCTCTATGCCAAGCTATCAGAGGGTGAGCACAGGATAATTTAGGATGTGTTGGGACTTACCCTGACTAGGATTGTGGTTCCTACTTGGAGAGGGCACATACCTCTGCCAACAAAAGGCCTCATTTCTAACACCCTGCATCCGTATAAGCACCAATAGAGCTTAGCAGTCCTTCTCACTGCAAAAGAGAGCAAATAATTTGTTGTAACCAGGCATCCCCAGTGCAGGGGCATGACAGAGACTTTCTCTCACCTCTAGGAAGGCCACCTAGCAATTGTTATCGTTATTGAGTTCTATTGGGAACTATTCATCTTTTGCATCTGTGTCATTGGGGCTTGTGGAAGCTGTATCACTGGAGCTTGGAGTACATAAACATTTTGCATTCTCTGTCTCTGTACATACTGTGACTGTATTGGGTTATTATCCTGGGGTTCTGCAAACTCTAAATATTGGGGATTTCAACAACATCCCCGCTTCCAGTGCCCCAATGTCCTGCAATAATGACAAGGATTCATCTTTTTCAAATTGGCCATATCAATTCCAGTACTTGGATCAATTGGTATACCACATCCTCTACTTTGCTGTGGGTACCCATTTTGTCTTGCATCATCTTCACTACCTGCTGATAAACTCCTTGCATAGAACCAATATTCCCTACAAAAGGTTGACTGTCCTCCTCCTCTTTGTGTAGCTTTCTTTAGAGGCACCATCAATTTCTCTTTAAGTCTCTTCTGCTTCAGGGGGCGTGACCGCGCGTTTGAAGATGGCGCACGCATAAGTTACGAGCTCCGGAGGGGCCTACAAATAATCCTGTTAAATCTACGCCCAGCCCTGGGGGCAAACCGGAATCGCAGTGCGGGAGAGCTGTGGAGGACACTGCAAAACAGTGGAGCCCGAACGGAGCGAGGCTGAGAGGCTCCAATGCAGGTTGGGGAACTGCAGAGCTGTCTACTTAGTAGGCCCAGCGCAGCCGGGGACCCGAGTATGAACACGCGGCCAGCGCTGAGACGACCGGCTGCGCTCGAGGAACAGGAGGGACTGGGAGCGGAGCGACTTAGCGAGTGACGGCGCTGGGGCCAGGGGGTACTCGCTGGACCGAGGGAGTACTGAGAGCGTGCTGCGGAGACCCGAGGAGCGTGCCCTAAAGAAATACAGTAGCAGGGAGTCGGGCGGAGCCAGTGGGCCCCATTCGCCGCACCTACGCCTGGAGTCGGGGCAGTGAGAACGCAGGATCTGACCCTCTGGACACATAAGAAATACACGGGGCTGCACTGAGGAACGGAAGGGAGAAGGCGGAGGCCCAAGATCGGTGCCCCGGAGTAGGGTGAGTGTTGCACGTGATTCCCCTGGCACTCACTGGAACATACCTGCGCCCCCAAAGATCAGATCAGCACCCTGAAGGGGGCCCTTAAATAAATAAATAAATATATAATAAACAGAGAGAGAAATCCCGGCGTGCGGCGGCGGAACCTGGTCCGAACAGGAGAGACCGAGAGTGGAGCGGTCTGGCGGGTGACGGCGTTGGGCCGGGGGGCACTCGCTGGACTGAGGGAGTGCCGAGGGCGTGCAGCGGAGACCCGAGGTGCGGGCCCCAAAGAAACACAGCAGCAAGGAGGCGAGCGGAGCCAGTGGGCCCGATCGCCGGACAATCGACACCTACACCTGAAGCCGGGGCAAAGAGAATACGGGACCTGACCCTTTGGACACATAGGAAGTCACTGTGCTGCACCAAGGAACAGAAAGGAGAAGGCGGAGGCCCGAAATCGGCACCCCGGAGTAGGGTGAGTGTTGCAAGAGATTCTCCTGGCACTCCGGCGGAGCCCCGCTGGAACACGCCTGCGCCCCTTAAGATCAGCACCCTGAGGTGGGCCCTTAAATAAGTAAATAAATAAATATATAATAAACGGAGAGAGAGAAACCCCGGCATTAGGTTGCGGAACCTGGTCCCAACAGGAGAGCCCGGGAGCGGAGCGGCTTGGCAGGTGACGGCGCTGGGGCCGGGGGACGCTCACTAGGCTGAAGGAGTGCCGAAGGCGTGCTGCAGAGACCAGAGGAGCGAACCCCAAAGAAACACGGCAGCAAGGAGGCGGGCGGAGTCAGTGGGCCCCGACCACCGGACAATCGCGCCTGGAGTAGGGGCAAAGAGAACACGGGATCTGACCCTCTGGACACATAAGAAATTCACGGGGGCCGCACCGAGGAACAGAAAGGAGAGGATGGAGACCCGAAATAGGTGCCCTAGAGGAGGGTGAGTGTTGCAAATGATTCTTCTGGCACTCCGGCGGAGCCCCGCTGAAACACACCTGTGCTCCCAAAGATCAGCACCCTGAAGGGTACCCTTAAACAAATAAATAAAAATATAATAAACAGAGAGAGAGTAACCCTGGCGGGCGGTAGCGGAACCTGGACCAAAGAGAACTCCGGCCTCGGACGGTGACGAGTAAAGAGACACTGACCACCCGAGCGGCCCCGGCAGACCTGGTACGACAAGTGCCCGCAGGGTGCCTGAGGCGGAGAACTAAGTGAGAGGTCAAAAGGAAACCTGCGAGATCCCAGAACTCATCCCAGCCTGAGTGGGTGGCCCTACCCGGGTACCAGATGTCCCCTAAGAATCGACGCAAAGGCAAAATAACCGGCAATATGACACCCATTGAACGTAAAGAAGGAGAGCCGCTGGACCCTCCCCAGCTTAAAATGCAGGACACCTTAGATAAGATCCTGGGTGCAATTGAGGACACTAAAACTACTCTACAACGTGACATTAACCAGGTCGCAGTTGAAGTTGGCCTACTGAGGGCGGACCACCACAAGTTAGTGGATAGAGTAAAAGACACGGAGAATGTCCTGGCTGAAATTGCGCCGCAACAAAAAGACCTAAAAGCCGAGGTGACGTGCCTTGTAGATAGGGTTGTGCGCCTAGAACAAAGAGCAGAGGAGGCGGAGGCAGAAGCCGCAGAAACAACGTGCGTGTGGTGGTGCTGCCGGAAGGGGCCGAAGGAGCGAACATGTTGAAGTTTCTAGAGGAATGGCTGCGGACCCTGGAGCGGGCGCACCAGGTGCCTTCGAGGCCTTTGGCGCTGGGCCGTCCTCCGCGTGTGGTGATCGCCAGACTCCTCCACTATAGAGACAGAGATATTCTTCTACAAAAAGCCAGAGAAGCGGGCCCTTAAAAAGTTGCGAACGGGGAGGTGACACTTTTCCCTGACTTTACACTGGATGTTCAAACCAAGCGAGCATCATACCTGACAGTCAAAAGGGCCTTGAGAGAGGAAGGAATCCAATACTCGCTCCTTTTCCCGGCAAAACTAAAGGTGACTATGGATGGTAAGACCACCTTTTTCCAGACTCCCGAGGAGGCGTGGGACTGGCTAGAGGCCCGAGGGACCCAAATGGTGCGACATGCAAACGGGGGAGTACGCCGGAGCTCGGGAAGATGACAAAATAGGAACCGACCCCGCTTGGCACCAACCCAGTCGCAAAAGGAAATGGGGAAAAAAGCGGCACTAGAGGCTGCTGCCTCCATGAGCAGAGAGGAGTCGCCCGCCAGGGACTCCGGCTGAGAAACGGACGGCACGGTGATGTCCTCGGTGGACGGGTCGGGCTGCTCGGTGCAGGTACCAAAGGTGACCCCCCAGACGGCGGATGAGCTCGGGTAATCGAAAAAGCAGCGCAGCCCTGAGATGGAGGTGGACAGCGATCTGATGGCCTCTCCGGGCGTGGTCCCCCCCACCGGAATCTCGTCCATTCCGACAGTATGGCGAGAACTAGAGTTGACAGTTTGACTGAGTTGCACAGTTACACAATATTTTGGGCAGCCTTCCGTTTAGGGGGCGTCCTGGGGCAGGGGAGTTTGGGTTCAAGATTATTAGTTCTGATGGCGCTCTGCAGTAGGTGGGTTGTTAGGATTAGACATACAGTCAGACACAGAAGGTTTCAGGCCAATGGGACGGGCCAAGAAGGAAATATAGTGAATGTCCTTCCAATATGGCAGAGTATAATATGCTAACATGGAATGTGCGGGGGTTGGGAACACCAAACAAAAGACACAAAACTCTGTCCTACCTAAAGAGGAGGGGTATCCAAGTGGCGTTGCTACAAGAGACCCACTTAGCAAAGGAGGAAGCGGAAAAGATAAGGCGAAGATGGAGGGGTCAGGTGTATGCCACGGAATATTCTGCATATGCTAGGGGTGCGCTGATATGGATACGTGCCGGGGTTCCCTTTGCTGTAGAATCCACCAATATTGACCAGGAAGGCAGATACGTGGTGTTAGAGGGAAGGTTACACAGTGTACCAATTACCTTGAGTTGCATTTATGCCCCTAACCAGGACCAGATCCCCTTTATGACACGGCTATCGGGTCAACTCACGAGCCAGCGGGGGGGAGGCCTCTTGATAGGGGGAGACCTTAACAGCGTGTTAGATATAGAACTAGACCGCTCCACCCCACCACTGTCGGGGGCAATGACAAGCAGAGTAGCCCAAAAACTTAGAGAATGGCTAGATGCATGGGAATTATTAGACATATGGCGTGAGCAACATCCTACTGAAAAAGATTATTCATACTACTCAGGACTCCACAGGGTACACACAAGAATTGACAGGGTGGTTTGTACAGCAACACTAATGCAGGGGATGGTCCACTCTGAATACCTGGGACGTACGCTCTCTGACCATAATCCTCTTCTGCTGACCTGGAGAGTGAAGGAGGGTAGGCCCCCCATCCCGATGTGGCGATTGGCCCCTGGAGCCTTGGAGGACCAGGTGTACAGGGATGACCTTCGTCTCTTCCTAGCTGACCATATTAAAATTAACGAGGGATCCACTGACTCTAGATCCATTGAGTGGGAGACCCTTAAAGTGACAACCAGAGGATACTGTATGGGACAGACGACGGGGGTGAGACGAACGCTGGAACGTGAACTGATCAGACTCGAGAAAGAAATACATGAGGGGGAACGGAGACAGGGAACAGATGAGCAGGAAGGGGAAAAGTATGCCCAGGCACAGAGGGACCACTCCCAGGTTGAGGAACAACTTAGATGCCATAGTGTGCAAAACTATATGGCCTCATTACACTCCGAGGAGGGGAGGTCAGGCAGAATGCTGGCGTGGCTGGTAAGACCTGGAGGGGAAGGAGAGCCTATAACCAAGGTGATAACCATTGAGGGAGAGGGAAGACACAGTCCGAACACTATAAATGACGCTTTCATGGAATACTATGCTCATTTATATAGGAAACCCGAGGAGCTTGACGAACCGGCTCTTGAGGCGTATCTGCAGCATCTCCCATTGCCAACGCTGACAATTGAGGAACAGGAGGGGCTGGGGGCAGTTGTGACAGCAGATGAGATAAAGAATGCCATATCGCAATTAGCGCCCGGAAAGACACCGGGAACGGACGGTTTACCTATGGATTTCTATAAGAAGTACGAAACCTTATTGGCCCCCAGACTGGCGGTGGTGTACTCCGAGGCATTGAGCTGGGGTGTGTTGCCGGCCACGCTGAGGGAAGCATTGGTGGTCCCACTGCCCAAGTCTAAAGCTAGAGAGACATCTGTCGCTAATTTTCGCCCCTTGTCAATGCTGAACAATGGTTTTAAAATACTCAGCAAAGTTCTGGCCAATCGGCTGCTCGGCCACATGCCCAAACTGATACACGAGGATCAGAACAGGTTTGTCCCGCACCGGAGCACGTCCCTTAACCTGAGACGACTATTTGCCATTCTACATATGCCCAGGGAAGCAAAACCTTTGACTGGGGTATTATTCGCCGTGGACTTCGAAAAAGCCTTTGATTCAGTTAGATGGGACTACCTGAGGACAGTGATGAGAAAGATGGGTTTGGGAGAGGGTTGGGTAAAGTGGGTGGACCTGCTATATGCATCCCCCCCGGCTAGAGTGAGGACAGGCAAGACGGTATCCGACACCTACCCAATCCACAGAGGCACTAGGCAGGGTTGCCCTCTATCGCCACTATTATTCGCACTGGCCATCGAGCCACTGGCAGCCCAGCTACGAAGGGATGGCAGGGGCAGAGGGATACAATGGGGACAACCGGAGCACATTGTTTCCCTTTATGCAGATGATATACTCATCTACCTCGGGGACGGAGAGACGGGACACCCCTGGGCTCTGGATGCCCTGGAGCACTTTCGGTCCTTATCGGGATTGCGACTCAATAGGGGCAAAACATATGTTTTTCCCATACTAGCGGGATGTGACCAGCCTGCATCGTGCCCCGAGGATGTAGGCTGGGCGCCGAGGACATTTAAGTACCTGGGGATACAGGTGTTCCACGAGGTGGGGGACCTCCGGGATGGCAATCTTGGGAGGGCGCTCCGCTCCCTGGGTGCCTCAGTAAAGTTCTGGCGCTCTCTAAGGCTATCCATAATGGCCAGAGTTGCACTGTCCAAAATGAAAATCCTGCCCCGGTTACTTTACTATTTCGCGAACCTGCCGCTGCAGATCAATTCGGCGTGGTTCCGCAAACTTATAACGCTGATCATGGAGATTATATGGGACGAAGGCCGTAGACGTACGGCACTTTCGATTCTTTGCAGGCCAACACACATGGGGGGCCTGGGAGTCCCTGACTTCGAGTTTTATTATTTAGCATCACAACTGCAGTGGATTGCGGCGTGGATGGGAGGAAAGGGACAATTGGATAGATACACTGTTCAAGGAGAAATTGGAATGGAAAGAATCATTGCGCGGATGATGAACATGAGAGTGACCAAGCGCGCGGACAGTATGATGACGAGAGTAGCGGCAGCATGTTGGAATAAAAGTACGAGAAAAGTAGGGGTGGGACAGCCTTATTCGCCGGAGCTCCCACTCTCAGCACTGGGGGAAGGAACAGATGATAGGAATCTGGTGGGCTTTGGCCTCGGACCCTGGAGGAAAGCGGGAGTAGAGACAGTTGGGGCGCTGTTTCAAGAGGGGGTGCTGAGGTCCTTCTCGGACCTAATAGAAATGGGCGTCCCAAGGGGACAGTTCCTCCAGTATAGGAAACTAACACACATCCTCAAAGAGCACTGGGTAACGGTAAATGCAGAGCCCCCAACCCACAGAGTACTACACTTACTACTAACGTCTGGTGGCGAATCTCACTTAATAGCTAGGATCAACAGGTCCCAAAATGAGGATTCACTGGACGCACTACAGCCCCGAAGAGAACAGTGGGAAAAGACAGCGAGCAGGGAATTAACAGACGCGGAGTGGAGCAGGGCACTAGCCTATCCTCGGACGGTATCCAGAAACACCCAATTGAGATACATACAGTACAACTACATGCACAGAACATACCTCACCCCACACAGACTGACAAGACTTTATGGGGGAACCCCCAAGACATGCCCTACATGTGGAAATGTAACTGCAGACTTTGACCATATGGTATGGAACTGCCCAGAGCTCCAGAGGGGCTGGGCTGCAGCGCTGGCGGACCTGGAGCGGGTGCTGGGGGTGGAGATTGGGCTATCCCTGGCGTCATGCTTACTGGGTTTGAGAGCGCATGCGCCTCTAGGGAAAGTGAGGGGACGCTTCCTGGACCTTGCACTTGTCCTCTATAGGAGACGAATCATGATAGGTTGGAAATCTCCCAGCTGCCCATCGGCGAGCGAATGGAGGCGGGATGTGTCAAGATGGGCCCGAGCAGAATTGCAAGTGCTGAAAAGTGAGGAGGCAAGGAGTATGCGCCAAACCCCCATTGCCCTGGTGTGGGAAGAAATACTCCTGAGATGGGATAGTCAGACTAAGGAAGGGGGGGTGGCAGTGGAAACCCAGAGTGACTAATAGGGTAGAGCACAGACAATGGGGCATGATGGGGGAACCAAGAGAAAAGGAGTGGAAAGAGGGTGACCAGGACCATCTGGAACAGGCAATTAGGGGGATAAGATGACTGAACCCCAAGAGACTGAACATGGATGTTCTCGGCCCCCAAGCACATCCATCTCGGTATGAGGAAACAGAGACAATAAGCATAGGAAGGTACTGGCCTGGTCTCAATTGATTGAAAGAAGGGGGGGGGGAAGAAGAAGAACAATGAAACAATGAGTAACACCCACCATGGCTGTGAATGTAGCCTGTTTGAAATAGCGCCATCAAGTTAAAATAATAAGTAGTTTTAGAGAAGTTTGCGATACGGACAAGTGGGCACTCCAGATTAAATACGACCACAGGATAGGGATGTACCCCTAAGACACCGGAACAACCTAGGCACAATGCATCCCCAAGGAACCTATACACGTCTAGGATAAGAAGAAATGAGGTGGGAGCATTAGAAAATGAAAGAGTATGCTGTATATTCAATGATCAATTATATGCACTAAATGGAAATCTGTTGTTGCCATCAAGAATGTTGCAGATGTAATGCAGTGAAAGTTAATTAATAATAATAATAAAAATATATTTAAAAAAAAAAGTCTCTTCTGCTTCATCTCCACCTCATCACTGCAATATTTAGCATATCTCAAAATGTCATCAATCAATTTATTCTGCCAACATATGACATGCTGCTGAATCTTCAAACTAATCTCAGATTTCAATCCTATCACAAATTAAGACACAAAGGCCCTCATTACAACCCTAGCGGTTGGTGATAAATCCACAGTAATCCAGCCAAAAGGCTGGCGGTAATAAATATGAAATTATGACCACAGCGGAAACCGCTCAGACAGACAGCCACTTTAACACACCAACCACCAGGGCGAAATCAACAGGCACCACAGCGGTAACTGCCTACAGCCATGCGGAAGACAATGTTCCGCCCATTGTATTATGACACACCAATCCGCCACCTTTTCCGCGGCAGTACCAACAACAGCAAAAGCCTGGCGGAAACACTGCACAGAAGGGAAACGACTCACCTATGGAAACTCAAAGAATAACTACGCCGCCATGGAGCCCGAGTTGCATGTGTTCCCCATGCTCTTCTACCTTCTGCTCCACTACGAACACCAACACCGGCGAAGATGACCACGGTGAGTACTGCTGCCTAGCACACAGGGGAGGGGGGGGAGGAAAAAGAGAGTGACACACACACGCAATACGCAACACCCCCAACACCATACACACAATCAGATGTAATAACATTACATATTCACCCCGTACCCCTCAGGAATAATACGAGGACAAAATGAATTGATCAAAGGGAGTGTAATAAGATAAAATAGTATAAATACATGCATCCAAATCAACAAGTACATACATATTTACAAATGTAGGGACACTGCCCAGTCCTCATTGTCCGTGGGCCACAGGGCCACATCACATAGCAATATGCCCTGTGCTTGGTCCTGGGGAGTGCAAGGCCACAGTTACTCAAGTGGGTGACTTGCCCACTGGCTCTGCAGGGGGCAACATGCCCTGTGCTTGATCATGGGGAGTGCAAGGTCACAGTATCTCAAGTGGATGGCTTCATCCACTGGTTCTGGAGGGGGCATTGTGCCCAGTGAGCTTCATCCTGTGGAGGATGGGGTGAGTGGATGGCTTCTCCACTGGTTCTGGAGGGGGCATTGTGCCCTGTGAGCTTCATCCTGTGGAGGATGGGGTGAATTGATGGCTTCTCCACTGGCTCTGGAGGGGGCATTGTGCCCTGTGAGCTTCATCCTGGGGAGGATGGGGTGAGGGGAGGGCTTCTCCACTGGTTCTGTGTGGAGGATGGGGTGAGGTGGATGGCTTCTCCACTGGTTCTGGAGGGGGCATTGTGCCCTGTGATGCAGATCTGGGAGTGTGAGGTCACAGTCTCTCACCTGGGTGTCAGACCAACAGGATTTGCTGGGGCCAGGCCGCACAACAGCCTATGGAGGCAGGTCTACACACTGTCCGCCGGGGGTGACGGCTGCTCAGTGGTGGCAGTGGTGGTGCTGCTGGTGGAGCTGGCAGTGGTAGGGGGAGGCTCCATCCTATCCCCTGCAGCCTTGGACGGCTGCCCAGTGGGGCTGCTGCTGCTGACAGTGGTGCTGGTGGCGGTGCAGGTGGCAGTGCTGGCAGTGGTGGGGGGAGGCTCCAGCCCTTCCCCAGCAGCCTTAGACGGCTGCACAACCATGGTTGGTGGTGGGGGCTCCGACTGAGTCACTGCACCAGGCCCCTTGTCTCTGCTGCTTGCTGTTGCAAGCCACATGCCCTTCCGTCCTGCAGCTGGGGCTGCCTCCTTGCCCTTACGTCCTGCAGCTGGGGCTGACTCCTTGCCCTTACTCACGCACTTGGGGCTGGCACCCTGTCCATCTGGCTGGCTGGTGGCCGGGATCCTTTCCCACCTGGAGTAGTTGGGGACACTACTGTGCCCGTGGACTGGATGGCTGAGGTGCTTGCCTGGGTTATGACCGCCCTGGCCTGACATGAGGGGCGGGAGGGAGGGGTAGGGAAGAGGTCAATGGTGGAGAGGAAAAGCTTCTTAGGGACATTGGGGCAGGAAGAGGGAGATGGTTTGGGAGTGGAGGAAGAGAGAGTGGTGGTAGGAGGTGTCTGTCTGCTGTGTTTGGGTGCAGGTGCATGGGCTGGATGCTGTTGTGAGGTGGATGGCTGTTGGGTGTCTGAGTACTTGCGTTTGTGTACTTTGGGAGGAGGGGGCACAGACACAGTGGGAGAGGATACAGGGGATGTGTGCATGGAAGTGGTGGTGGTGACTGCCAGTGAGGGTCGTGTACTGTTAGGTGTGCTGGTAATGGTAGTAGTGGATGAGGATGTAGTGCATGCAGGTGTGAGTGTAGAATGTGACTGGGAAGAGGAAGATGGAGGGGAGAAGCTGGAAACAGGGACAATGACTGCCATTAGAGAGGAGGCCACAGCCTGGATTGATCTCTGTTGGACCGCCAAGCCAGTGTGAATGCCCTCCAGGAATGCATTTGTCTCTTGCATTTGGGCTGCCAGCCCCTGGATGGCATTCATAATGGTTGACTGCCCAACAGAAATGGATCGCAGGGGGTCAATAGCCTCCTCACACAGTGCAGCAGGGCTAACTGGGGCAGGGCCTGAGGTCCCTAGGGCGAAGGAGATGCCCACCCTCCTGGGTGAGCGGGCACGGGAAACTCACTGAGGGGCTGCTGGGAGGACGGTGCTGGTACAGGGGGTGGCGGCCGTACCTGCAGCTGGGGTAGGCACAAAAGTGTCTGCCACCACCAGGGAGCTCCCATCAGAGGAGGTATTTGTGTGCGAACTGTCCCCTCCTGTCTCCACTGTGGTGCTCCCCTCACGATCCATCCCAGTGGTGCCCTCACCGTCAGTGGATTCGGCCTCCTGGGTCCTGTGGGATGCAGCTCCCTCCGTTGCAGGTGCCTCTGCTCCTCCGCCAGATGATGCTAATGCACATAAGGACAGGGTGACAAAACAAAAAGGGGGGGAAGAGACAAAGGATACACTTGGTCAATGGTGCCAACACCACCACTGCTGGCGTACACAACACACTCACACACAGGGAACAGCCCTACGCACTAGGCAATGCACTACCAGTCACAATGCTAGTCACCAGCCCATAAATAGGGACACCTAACGCCAATTGCAGCATACCTGAGACCCACAGATCCCTGCCCAGTAGTGGATGCCTACTGGCTTGGTTGGAGTACTTTCACATCATGCCCAACATGGAACCTACCCTGCAATTCCAGGCCTGGGCTTGGGACACCCACAGGTCCCACACCCCCCACACAGATTCCACCCCATCAGGCGCAAGTTGTATATTGGGGCACTGTACTCACCCCCTTGTGGCTGCTGTGATGCCCCCAAGCGCCCATCTAGCTACGTATAGGCCACTATCAGTGTGCGGGCCATCAGGGGGGTCAGGGTTAGACGGGCACCCCTTCTTTGTCGGGAGGCCATCCCCAGAGGGCCTCTACCATCTTTCTGTGCCCAGTGTCTCAGGTCCTCCCATCGTTTCTGACAGTGGGTGCTCCGCCTGCCGTAGAACCCCATCGTCCTTGGCGATGGCACGCCATATACCTTTCTTTTGATGGGTGCTGACCTGCACGGAAATAGACACAGTGAAAGGTATCAGTCCGACCGTCCGGCCTGTTACACTCATGGCCCACTATACCCCTTCCCATCCCCATTAGCACAGACATGGCCGACCATACATGCTGCACACTGCCCAGGGCCCATCCAATACCCACCCCCTACATGAGGCCTTCACACACAGCACTCCATGCATTCATGCACCATGCATCGTACTCACGGTGTACTCACCTGTTGGTCTGGAGGCCCATACAGCATTCTGTACTAGGGTAGGACCCAATCCAAGAGTCGCTCCAACTCCACCGAGGTGAAAGCAGGGGCCCTTTCCCCAGTCACACGAGCCATGGTCAGCTCCAGACACAGGTCACAGCAGCACATGCAGTGTAGGTCCTCTCCTGTTGAAGGTCAGGTAGCAAGTGAGGAATTAGACAGAAAATGGTGGTGACGTCCGCAGCGGTGCACTGGCCACTCTACCCCGTAGGGCCCAATGTTAACCAATGAGGAGACTGCATTGTGTGAGGGCAGGCACAGCCCTTTCAGGTGTAAGTGACCACTACTCCCCTCCCTCCTAGCAGAGATGGCTCATCAGGATATGCAGGCTACACCCCAGGTCCCTTTGTGTCACTGGATAGTGTGAGGTGAAACCAGCCCAACTGTCAAACTGACCCAGACAGGGAATCCACAAACAGGCAGAGTCACAGAAATGGTATAATGGTCTTGCGAAAAGACCGCTGAGGTCGTAATGAGGGCCTATATGTCCTACCTTAACCATACACTGCACACTGCCCTTGGGGCTACCTAGGGCCTACCTTAGGGGTGCCTGACATGTAAGAAAAGGGAAGGTTTAAGCCTGGCAAGTGGGTACACTTGCCAAGTCGAATTTACAGTTAAAACTGCACACACAGACACTGCAGTGGCAGGTCTGAGACATGATTACAGAGCTACTTATGTGGGTGGCACAACCAGTGCTGCAGGCCCAATAGTAGCATTTGATTTACAGGCCCTGGCACCTCCAGTGCACTTTACTAGGGACTTACTAGTAAATCAATTGTGCCAATCATGGATAAGCCAATTACATACACATTTTGTAAAGACGCACTTGCACTTTAGCACTGGTTACCAGTGGTAAAGTGCCCATAGTAACAAAAACAATAAAATCAGAGGCCAGCACACATCAACAACCTGAGGAACAGAGGGAAAAAGTTAAGGGAGACTACGCCAAGGATGAAAAGTCTAACAGTATCCCTTCTCTGGGCGTACTATATTTAACACTTGGGGTGAGTTCCAAAAGGACAAGTTAAATGTTGTGATCTTTGGACTTTCTCTCCTACGGGGAAGTTCCTGCTTGGTTCGCTATTGAACATCCAGAAGCAACATTGGGCGTTATCACCGTACTCTGAATCAAAGGGCTATTTTCTATCCCTCCTCCTCCAGGTACAACAGTTGACAAGTTCATTCCAGTAGGAACTGTCAAAGCATGTGTGGCAGCTCCTGATGACTCGAGTCTTTATAATGGAACTGCTGGATCATTAGTGACTGGAACAGTAATTGCATCTGGGGCATTATGAACGGTAGAGTTAACAGGGGTATTACTCCCTGGACTTCATCTCATCGGGTTTGGACTCACATTTACTCCCATATTTAGGATCAAATCTGTTTATTGCTTTTTAGACAAAATGTAAACATACAAAACACAGCTCATTGCGGAACATGAAATGTATCAACACAGTAGCAATTTCGTATCTTCATACAGAGGTCCCTCTCATAAATCCCAGACCATACCCAGAGGTATCACCCAACCAGACCTCTCATTGCAGAGCCATGTGTCCACTGGCAATGCCCAATAGTCTTCCAAGATGTCCTTACTCCCATATTTACTGGTGCAGAAGGTACTTCTGAATTTCCATTTGGAACTGCACCACTCATACCTCTAAGTTGGGACTCATTATATGGGGGTGGACACACTGATGGCAACACACCTAAATACCATTGCTAGAATCACTATCACTATCTTTGTCTACATTCTCTTTGTCCTTTGTCCTCTCCCCTTTCAATTTCTTTTTCTTTCCTTTCTCTTTCTCCCTGCCTGTCACTTTGCTCGTCAGTGCTGGGTACAATCTAGCTCCCTTTATCATGTCAGTCCTCCACCTCTTTTGTTCTATGTCCCATCTTCACAAGTACGCATTGCCTTTAAGACTCTTCCCTGATATCTTTCCCTCTGCCTAGCATGGGTTGCATGTTCCCAAGCATTAAGTGCTTCGTAGTGTGCGGGTCTAGGTTGTGGTTTCATCCAATACAATACTCTCCTTAAATTATCAATAATTGCCAAATTCAATGTGCCATAATGTGGAAACCTCAATGCACCTTCTTTTTTTGTGATCGTATGCCACGGATTCAGCCAAATACATGTGTGAAAACCTATATTTATAGCCATCTAATGACTTGGTGTATCATTGAGTGGTGCCTCTTCCCCTTCTCAAATAGGTATTTGCACATCTTCCCTCATTAAATCTCATAAAACCTTAAGACGTTTTATTTTTCAACAATATTTTCAGCAATCACAATTTAAAATCTATTTTGAAATAAGTATTAACTCTTCACCCACAGTTTTCTCTCAACAATAACAGCCAATAGAAGTGCAACACTCTATGACATAGACATCCAATACCAGTGTGGCTCAACACCAACTAACCAATGCCAGCATGGCACACTGTAACGTCAGTCTTGCTCCTCGCAGCGGCTCACCCTCCTTTACAATTTTTCACAAATGCACCATTCTCAACACTCAGCACACATGACAAAATAAAAAGCAATCTCAACAAATAATTTAGGCCCTCATTACAACCCTGGCGGTAAATCCCGCTTTCCGCCGTGCAGAAGACCGCCAACATACCGCTGCGGCCACGGAATTCCGCTATAGGTATTAAGACCCACAGCTCGGAATCTGCCACAATACAGAAACCCACACAAGTCCGCCACACCAAAGGTCAGTGATAAACTGGCGATACCAAAACCGACACCATCACGCCAACAGGAGTACGCCCACAGTATCACGACACACGAATCAACGCGGCGGTCTTTCAACCGCGGTATTCTATTGGCGGTACACACCTCCGCGCTCAAAATACACACACATTTACAATACACAACCACGTTGGACAATTCGAAATACATACACCTGATACACATACACACACCACACCCACACTCCCAATCCAATATAAAGCGCACACCCACATCACCCACAAACCCTTACAATCAAAATTTAGAAAGAAGGCCAGAGAGAGAGACTACCTAAAACAACACCAGCATCCACAGACACACAACACCATCACTTACACAACATCCACGCACCTCAAACAACACACACCAACACATCCCCTCACACATCACAACAGACACCACCTCACACATCACCCACACCACATCATGGCACCTCAAAGACACCCCAGGTTCTCCGAGGAGGAGCTCAGGGTCATGGTGGAGGAAATCATCCGGGTAGAGCCACAGCTATTCGGATCACAGGTGCAGCAGACATCCATTGCAAGGAAGATGGAGCTATGGCGCAGAATTGTCAACAGGGTTAACGCAGTGGGACAACATCCAAGAACACGGGATGACATCAGGAAGAGGTGGAACGACCTATGGGGGAAGGTACATTCCGTGGTATCCAGACAACAGATTGCTGTACAGAGGACTGGCGGTGGACCCCCACCTCCTCCCCCACAACTAACAACATGGGAGGAGTAAGTCTTGGCAATTATGCATGGAGGACTGAACTCTGGTAAGACATATCTTTACTACTCTATCCCCCAAAGCCCACCTGCATGCCATCACATTCCCCCACCCTTACCCTCACACCCATCACCACAACAACCCACAGATACCCCACTAACACAACCCACACATCCCAAAACCAAGCCCTGCATGTAACACTAATGCATGGACACCGATCACCAAAGCATGTCCAGTACAGAGACTCACTCATGCCTCAAAATCACCAATCACACAAGGACCAAGCCAATAATGCAAGCACAGGAGTAGATGGTCACTCACCCATTGCACAAGAAGGCACACACAGATACAATAACTATGCATTTACATCCCATACCCAACGTCACTAGACAGGAGGTGCCAGACATATCCAGTCCCCCCCACAGAAGAGACCCACAGTGATGACAGCAGCTCTGCACATCTGGATCAAGATGACCAGCCCGGCCCATCAGGGACCTCGGGACAGTCGGTTCCCCTGACACAGTCCCAACCCACCACAGACCCTCCCCCCTCAGGAAACACCAGCACAGCACCCACCCAGCGGGCCCATCCCTCTGTCCCCAGGACACGTCAATCAGCAGTGTGTCCACCACTACAGGAAGCCCGTGCAACCCCACTAACACAGGACGATCAGGGACCTGGGGGCAGTGGCAGTGGGCACACGGTTCAGGGGACAGAGGCACAGGATAACAGGGAAGCTGGGAGGACTGCTGTGCAACAGGGGGAGGACAGGCCCACGGAGCCGACACTCCACGAGGCACTCTCCAACATCATGTGAGATTACCACCATTCCCAGGAGACCATGGGCACGGTACTGGCCAAGTTTCAGGAGACCCAGTGGCTGCAGGAGGAACACTACCTGGGGATCAGGGAGGACTTGAAGTCTATCAACACCACCCTGGTCACCATTGCAGGGGTGCTGGCAGACCTTCTCAACACCAGGAGGGACACAGTGGCACACCAACGGGCCCCTGACACTAGCCTGGGCGATGAAAAGCCCTCCACCTCCGCTGGCGCCAGTGGACAGGAGGCACCGCCACAGGAACAACAGGACACCAGCACCCTCCCTCCTGCAGATGGAGAACCACCCCGCAAATGGTCCCTGAGATCCAGGAACAAGACAGAGAACATTGCCAAGACCCCCACCAGGAAATAAGACCCCACTGAAGGTCACCTTTCTGTCCCACTATGTCACCATGTCCATCCTTAAACTGTCATTGCTCCACTTACTATGCCCCTTTGGACAATGCACCTGTGAAACAAGAAACAAATAGACTGGACTCTGCCATGGACATACCTCCACCATCACCCCAGCCCATTTTACAAACCCCTCCACTTATTTGCACACGAATAAACACACTTCAATCACAAAACAATCTGGAGTCAGTCTGTGCTTTCACTAATGTGTAATTGCAACATCTCTGAAATATAGCAATGTCAATGTACTTGTGCACATACCAATGTTACACAGCTGTAGGCCAGGAGTAAACATAGCAGAGGGCATAAAGTGGGACCCAGATCTGTGAAATGGAAGGTCAAAGTGACAAGCCAGTGTCCATACACTGAGTGAAAATCACAGACTTATGCTAGCTCCAACAATAGTATGAGATGTGGGAAGCAGTGACATCTTCTTACCTGTGCCTCACTGGAAGTATTGCATGATGATGTTGTTTCGGTTGTCGATATCCTCTTCTTCTGCATCCTCTTCTTCACTGTCCACAGGCTCCACAGCTGCCACAAGACCACCATCTGGCCAATCCTCCTGCAGAAAAGGCACCTGGCGTCGCAAAGCCAGGTTGTGCAGCATACAGCAGGCCACGATTATCTGGCACACCTTCTTTAGTGAGTAGTATAGGGAACCACCTGTCAGATGGAGGCACCGGAATCTGGCCTTCAGGAGGCCGAAAGTGCGTTTGATTATCCTCCTAGTTCGCCCATGTGCCTCATTGTAGCGTTCCTCTGCCCTTGTCCTGGGATTCCACACTGGGGTCAGTTGCCATGACAGGTTGGGGTAACCAGAGTCACCTGCAAATGTCGAGGGACAACTGTTAGACACACACTAACCCTTATGGACAACCTCATACCCAGGAACCTATGTCAACTGTATTGGGATCTTGGCCTCACTTATTAGCCACACACGGTGCCTCAGGAGTTGCCCCATCACATAAGGGATGCTGCTATTCCTCAAAATGTAAGCGTCATGTACAGAGCCAGGATGCTTGGCATTCACGTGGGAGATGTACTGGTCTGCCAAACACACTATCTGCCCATTCTTCTAATGGTAGCTCTTCCGGTTTCTGTATACCTGTTCATTCCTGCCGGTGGGGGACAAATGCCACATGTGTACCATCAATGGCACCAATGATGTTGGGGATATGTCCCAGGGCATAGAAGTCACCTTTCACTGTGGGCAAATCCTCCACCTCAGGGAAAACGATGTAGCTGCGCATGTGTTTCAGCAGGGCAGACAACACTCTGGACAACACGTTAGAGAACATTGGCTGGGACATCCCTGATGCCATGGACACTGTTGTTTGAAAAGACCCACTGGCCAGGAAATGGAGTACAGACAGGACCTGCACTAGAGGGGGTATCCTTGTGAGATGGCGGATAGCTGACATCGGGCTCCAACTGGGCACACAGTTCCAGGATTGTTGCACGATCAAGTCTGTATGTGATTATGATGTGTCTCTCTTTCATTGTCGACAGGTCCACCAGGGGTCTGTACACTGGAGGATGCCGCCATCTCATCACCTGCCCCAGCAGACGTTCCCTATGGAGGAGAACAGCGAGCAGAGAGTCATCCAACACTGAGGTATCACAATGTGTTATTTGCAGAAACGTTATTAATCCGCAATGTGCCGGTATCTGTCTGTATTCCCGGGCTAGATAGGTGTGACACAGTTATTATCCATCCTATGTGGCCCCCTGAAATGGCGGCTGCCTGACCTGTAAGGTGGGACAAGGGGATATGAGGTAACTACGCTGGCGTTGTACACTGTTGCGGTGGGCGGTCGAAGACCACGGCGCAATTCTGCATTGGTTAACATTGGGCCCTATGGGTCCCAGAAGCCAATAACGATGTACGGCGGCGGTGACGGTACGTACTGCCGCGGATGTGACCGCCATTTTCTGTCTGTTCACTCACTTGATACCTGACCTTCAACAGGAGAGGACCTACACTGCAAGTGCTGCTGTGACCTATGTCTGGAAGCGACAATGGCTACAGTGTCTGGGGAAAGGGCCCCTGCCTTCATTTTGGAGGAGTTGGAGAAACAAGTGGATCGGGCCCTCCCCCAGTACACGCAATTGTACGGTCCTCCAGACAAACAAGTAAGTACACTGTGAGCATGCTGCATGGGCAATGCCTGCTTTGAGTGGTGTTGATGGAAGATACATGGGGCGGGGGCTGAGGCCTGCATGTGTGGATGGTGAGTGTATGTGCGTCAGGGCATGGATGGGAACTGGTGGGCAATGAGTATGACGGTCCGGACGGGTGAGTAATTTCCTTTCCCCCTGTACCATTCCTCTAGGTCAGCGCCCACCAGAAGAAGGGTATTTGGCATGCCATAGCCAAGGACGTCCGGACCCTCGGGGTCTAACACAGACGGAGAACCCACTGCCGTAAAAGATGGGAGGACCTGTGCCGCTGGAGCAAGAAGACGGTGGAGGCCTAGCTGGGGATGGCCTCTCAATGTGGAAGGGGTGCCCGTCGCACCATGATCCCCCTGATGTCCCGGATCCTGGTGGAGTTGGATGGGCGCTTGAGGGCATCACAGCAGCCACAAGAGGGTGAGTACTTTCTCGTTCAGCTGACTCTGAGCGCATAACGAGGTGTCTGGGTGGGGGAGGTGGTAAGTGGGTTCCCCTAGGCCAGGTCGAACTTGGTAGACAAGGTCGCTTGTGAGGCAAGCTATGTGGCACCCCAGCCCCACTAGTGGTAAGAGACATCTACACCTGGTCAGGCTCCTGTGACTTCCAGGTATGCAGCAATTGGGCTTAGGCCTCGTACCCCATGGTCAGGTGAAATTTCTAGGAACTGTTAGTGCATGGTGTACTGCAGAGGGCAGCTCCATGTGTGTTGTGTCCGCCAACGGTAGTGGTGTTGCATGCACTGAACATGTTTTTCTTCTGTCTTTCCCCTCCCCTTTTTGTGGTCTCCCTGTTCTTGTGTGCAATAGCATCATCAGGCGGAGGAGCATTGGCATCGGAGCAGTAGGGAGCTGCAACCCACTTGGCCCTGGAGGGTGAAGCAACGGAATCTGAAGCCACCAGTGGGAGGTAGTGCAGCCGCCACCCCCCCTACCAGCACCGCCCCCCCAGCAGCCCCTCAGCATGTGTCCCGTGCCTGCTCACCCAGGAGGGTGGGCATCTCCTTCGCCCCAGGCACCTCAGGCCCTGCCCCAGTCAGCCCTGCTGCCCTCAGTGAGGAGGCTATTGACCTCCTGAGATCCCTCACTGTTGGGCAATCTACCATTTTGAATGCCAACCAGGGTGTTGAGAAGCATTTGCAACAAACAAATGCATAGCTGGAGGGCATTCATTCTGACCAGGCAGCCCAACAGAGAGCATTTCAGGCTCTGGCCTCAGCACTGATGGCAGCCATTGTCGCTGTGTCCAGCCTTCCCCCTCCAACTTCCTCCACCCAGACCCAATTCCCTGTACCTCAGCCTATCCCAAGCACACCATAAGACCAGCATGCACACACATCAACACACAAGAGTGGACATGGCAAACATAAGCACCACACATCCCACAGGCACTCACACAAGCACCATCCCCATGCAGACACACCAACATCCACTGCCTCCACTGTGTCCCCCTCCTCCACGTCCTCCTCATCCCTCCCTGTCTTGTCTCCACTCACACCGGCATGCACTATGGGCCTGATTACAACTTTGGAGGAGGTGTTAATCTGTCCCAAAAGTGACGGTAAAGTGACGGACTTACCACCAGCCGTATTACGAGTCCATTATATCCAATGGAACTCGTAATACGGCTAGCGGTATATCCGTCACATTTGGGCCGGATTAACACCTCCTCCAAAGTTGTAATCAGGCCCTATATCCTCAGCCACTACCTCCATCACCAGCACGCCCATCATCACACACCGCTCACGTGCAGTCACCACACCCACTACCATTCACACATCCCCTGTGTCCTCTCCCAGTGTGTCTGTGAGCCCACCACCCAAAGTACACAAACGCAGGCACACACCCACCCAACAGCCATCCACCTCACAACAGCCTCCGGCCCAGGCATCTTAACCCAAATTCAGCATACGTACACCTCCTACAACCACTACCTCTTCCTCCACTCCCAAACCCCCTCCATCTTCACATCCCAGTGGGTCTTAAAAAACTCTTCCTGGCTAACATTGACCTCTTCCCTACACTTCCCCCCCACCGTCCTTCCCCTAGGGCCAGGCTTTCCAGGTCCCAGCCCAGCACCCCAGCCACCAAATCCCCAGGCACAGTGGTGCCAGCAACTGCGGGGTCATCGAGTGCGCCACCCATCAAGGCTGCCAGTGTGCCACGTAGCGAGGGCAAGGATATTCCGCCACCTGCCAAGGTGAAAAAGGTGCTCACATCCCGGAGGGAAAAGCCGAAACTAACAGCCACCAAAGGCTCAGCAAAAACAAAAGGGGATAGTGGCAAGACAATTGCGGCACCATCAAAGGTGGGGAAGGGCCAAAAGCAGAAGAGCAGGTCAGGCGAGGGCATGGTGGCACCGACTGAGGGACCAGTGTCACACCTTCTGTCCATGACCACACCACCCTGTATGAATGCAAACACCGCTAGCTGCCCCGCCACCACAACCGCCACCTGCACCGCCACCTGCACCGCCACCGGCACATCTACAGCCTCAGCGACAGTCCCCAGCCTCTTCCCCAGTGGGCAGCCGTCCGAGGCTGCAGGAGACGTCCTGCTGTGTCCCTCAGCAGGTGCTGACCCATGCACCGCCGCCAGCACAGCCGCCACAGACACCGCCGCAAGCACCAACGCCATAGACACCGCTGTAAGCACCGCCGCCGGCCCTGTGACGTGCTCGGACAGTGGCACCACCGCTGGGCAGCTTCCATGAGGCATGACTTCCATCACTGGTGGAAGGCGAAACCGCAGCAGTGTGGGGTATGTCGCTGCCTCCATGGTGTATCATGCTACCTGTACCTCACCAATCTCGTGGCACGCACACCCAGGTGAAGGAATTGTACCGGCCACACTGCATGTGGAGCACTCTGGGCACCATGCCCCTCCAGAACCAGTGGAGAATGACATCCACTACCTCAGTCCTTGGCAGGATGAAGCCCTCTGGGCACAAGACCCCCTCCAGAACCAGTGGCTAGATATATCCACTACCTCAGTCCTTGGCAGGATGAAGCACTCTGGGCACAAGATCCCCTCCAGAACCAGTGGAGAGATACATCCAATACCTCAGTCCTTGGCAGGATGAAGCACTCTGGGCACCATGCTCCCTCCAGAACCAGTGGAGAGATACATCCACTACCTCAGTCCTTGGCAGGATGAAGCACTCTGGGCACAAGGCCCCCTCTAGAACCAATGGAGAATGACATCCACTTCCTCAGTCCTTGGAGTATGAAGCACTCTGGGCACAAGACCCCACCGAGAACCAGTGGAGAATGACATCCACTTGAGAGACTGTGGCTTTGCACTCCCCAGGATACAGCAGTGGGCAAACCACCCACTGGAGAGACTTGAGAGACTGTGGCTTTGCACTCCCCAGGATAAAGCAGTGGGCACACCACCCACTGGAGAGACTTGAGAGACTGTGGCTTTGCACTCCCCCAGTATACAGCAATGGGCATGGAGCCCCCTCGTGCAGCAGTCGCGGTGTGCGTTCATCTGGCTGAGGTGCCCCCCCTCCAACTCCCCCTGAGGTGCCTGTATATTTTTGATCTGATACCCCAGCAGTGTTCTCTCCGTTTTCAGTCAGGTATCTAGTGTGGGCTTCGCCCATGCATTTTGGGCCCAGTGGTCCACGGACAATGATTGGTACACTATCTGGACTTGTGTAGTCAGTGTACATATTTGTATATACTGAATTTTTACTATCTGATTTTTCATAATTACACTGGTTACAATCATTTCCTTTTGTCCTTGCGTTCTTCCAGGGGGTGACGGAGTGTATATGTAATGTTGCTGCATGTATTTGTGTGTATGTTGTTGTGGGTGAGGGTGGGGCTATTGCATGTTGCGCGTGTGTGTCACTCTCTTTCCCCCCCTCCCCTGTGCTGTAGGTGCAGTACTCACCGTGGTCGTCGCCCCCGCCGTTCGTACTCCTGGTAGATGAGAAGATACACCAACATGGGCAGGACTGTAGCTCGGGCTCCATGGCATCCTGGTTCCTTGTTGGGTGTCGAGAGGTGAGTTTTTCCCTTCTGTGTACTGTTTCCGCCGTGCTTTTGATCGCGTTGGTTCCATCCCAGAAAAGTTGGCGGATAGGCGTCTTGAAATACAGTGGACAGTACTTTGTCCTCCGCCTGTCTGTTGGCGGTTACCACCGCGCTGTTTGTTTCTACCGCCATGGTGGTCGGAGTGTTAAAGTGGCTGTCTATATTGGCAGTTTCTGCCATGGCCGTGATCCCATTTTTTTTTCCACCGGCCGGTTGGCGGTATTACCGCCGCTTTAACACCGACCGCCAGGGTTGTAATGAGGGCCTTAGTCTGCTAAAGAAATTAAAGTAATCAATCACACAAGAAACTGTTCAGAGCAACACACTCGGAACCACTCTGACTCATACTAGAATGAAACCTCAACCAGCGTGGAATCACCCGGATTGGTGTAGTTTCTCCGTGTGCACTAGGATTCACCACAACAATCACACCTTACCCTCATGCTAAAATAAATGTCTCTCCCTCAATTGTGCCATTGTCGATGTCTCATGACAAGTAAAACCAAACTTAGCAGACGATTACAACATAGTGCTGTCTACACCAGTAACCTATAACTATCCCAGGATCTTAGGCTATGTTGAACCCAATAACAACTTTAACTTCTCTGCATCAAGGTCCTTACTCACACGACAGCTTACAACATTACTGCATAACACCATACAATCCCCACAAACACCGCAACCTAGACATAAGCAATTACCACATGCAACCCTATTAATACTCACTTTTCCGCTGTTACAACTTTCTCTGGAACAGCTGGAACTCCGTCAATCCTCTAAATCAAATCCTGGGCTTTTAGGTCTTAGACTGGGTTTGGGCAAATCTATGAACGGGGAAATCCCTGGTCCAGTAACTAACCATCTGACAAGCTACCATGTAGGAAGGCACATATGGATGCGGTCTGTGGTCTTCATTTAATGAATCTTGCAGTGTACTGGAAAAGAAAGGAGGTAATAACACATTCACAATTTAAAGTCTGTGAAGTGAAGTTGGCCACACAAAGAGAACCAGAAATCAATATTGAAATGTAGTAGGTTTCTTACAAATTAGTAATCAATCCCATATAGATGTATAGCAGAATTAAATTGTACAGGTACAGAACCAGAACTGGCAAGCTGAAACTCCGGAACAAATTCAAACTCAATAGCATAAGGCTTAAAAATATTGTCTTGACAATACAGAACCTAAGAAATAGGAATTGGCATTCCCTAACGAAATTAGGATTGATCCTCCTCAGCATAAACAGAATTAAGGACATGTAGTTAGGTTCTAAATTGAATGGGATAATCTCAAGGGTTTTGGGGATTTAGCAATTGTTGTGTGCAGCATTACAATTGGACAGAGATTACATTGCAGCTATCAAGCTGTGCTACTTTGAAACCTGTTACACTGTTACCCCTTCCTGATGTTGAGGGAGAAGTAGAGCATGACTGTCTAGATGTCACAGAACTATGCACCAAGCCAAGGCCAGATATTCGAGATGAGCCATTACCTGAGTCTGATTTCATACTGTTTGTTCACAGGTCTTGGTTGAGAGACCATGGAGGAAATCTGAGATCTGCCTACGTGGTTTGTACAGTCTCAGGCGCAGTTGAAGCCTCCTGCTTTGTGGAGTACTCTCTGCACAAGCGGCTGAATTAGTTGTTCTTACCAGAGCACGCTGTGTTTCTGAACAGCAGAGGATGGTGATTTATACTGGTAGTTAGTATGGCTTTAGTGTGTCACATGACTTTGGACAGTTATGGTCAAAGCAAGGTTTCAGGACCTCTTCTGATTCTCCCATTAGAAATTGAGAGTATATAAACACATTATTTGAAGCTCTGCAGTTGCCAATTCAGATTGTGGTTGTGAAATGTACTGCACAGCACAGTAGAGACGACTATGTCACAGTGGGCAATAAGAAAGCAAACGAAGCTGCAAAATACAGTGTAGATTCAGTGGTGACTACTGTGAGATGAGACCAATTACAACATTCTGTAACTAAAGGTGAAACATGTTAAAAGGATGCAAAAGGAAGTGTTAGATGCAGAACATCAAGGTTGTATCAGAGCAGGTTGAGTCAAGATGGATGATGACTTTTGGGTTTCACCAGATGGAAGACCTCTGTTGCCAGATAGTCTGTTGCCCCCTATGGCTAGACTTTTCCACAGTCCTGACCATGTAGGTAGAGATGCTGTGGTTCGTTTGCTTTGCCAGACTTGATTTAGACTGATGGCCGAAGGGTTATTTCACAGGTGTGTTGTATGCCAGCATATAAATGTAGGGAAGAGCACTGCAGTAACACTAAGCCACAAAGTAAGATCAAGAGGTCCCTTCAACAGGATGCAGTTTGACTTTATCAAAATGCCTCAGTGTTACAGGCAGAGATATGCCCTGGTTGTGGTGTGCATCTTCTCATGTTGGGTAGAAGCCTACCCGACCAGGAGTAATGACAGTCTCACAGTAGCCAAATTGTTGGGGAGGGATCTTATCCCTAGGTTTGCTTTCCCGACTTTTCTGGAGTCAGACAGAGGGGCCCATTTTAACAATGAGGTCCTGAAATTGTTGTGCGCAGCATTACAAGTGAAACAGAGATTACATTGCAGATATCAAGCTGCAGCTTCAGGGATAGGGGAACAAGTGAATGCACACTGAAATCGAGACTGGCTAAACTATGTGCTTCAACATCTTTGAAATGGCCTAATGCTTTGCCCTTTGTGCTGATGAGTCTTCATAGTATTTCAGATGATCAGAGGACAGGACTGTCACCCCATGAGATAATCATGGGCAGAGCTTTGAGACTGCCAGCTGTGCCTGCAAATGCGTTTGTGAACATCACTGATCAATCAATCAATCAGGGATTTGTAAAGCGCATTACTCACCCATGAGGGTCTCAAGGCGCTGAGGAAGGGGGGGGGGGAAGGTGGGAGGAGGTGCTGCTATTGCTCGAACAGCCAGGTCTTGAGAAGTTTCCTGAAGGTAAGGAGGTCTTTGGTCTGGCACAGGTGGGTGGGAAGACCACGTTTTGGTGGCGAGGTGAGAGAATGATCTACCGCTGGTTGTAGTTCTGCGGACGCGTGGGACGGTTGCGAGGGGAGGTGGGCAGAGTGGAGATGCCGGGTTGGAGTGTAGAAGGAGAGTCGTCTGTTGAGGTATTCTGGTCCGGTGTTGTGCAGTGATTTGTGAGCTTGAGTGAGGAGTTTGAAGGGGATTCTCTTGTTGACTGGGAGCCAGTGCAGGCTTTTCAGGTGGTCTGTGATGTGGCAGTGGCGGGGGATTTCCACGATGAGGCGTGCAGAGGCATTCTGGATGCTTTGCAGCCTCTTCTGGAGTTTGGCCGTGGTTCTTGCATAGAGGGCATTGTCTAAGTCCAGCTTGCTGCTTATGAGGGCTTGGGTGACTGTTCTGTAGATCTTTCGGAGCATGCAGAGGGTGTTGAAGCAGGAGGAGGAGATGGCGTTGACTTGCTGGATAATGGATAGTGAGGGGTCCAAGATGAATCCTAGGTTGCATGCGTGGTCGGTGGGAGCCGGAGCGGTTCTGAGAGTGGCTGGCCTCCAGGAGTCATCCCATGCAGAGGGGGTGGAGCCAAAGATGAAGACTTCCGTCTTGTCGGAATTGAGTTTGAGGCAGCTGCTCTTCATCCATTCGGCGATGACCTTCATTCCTTCATGGAGGTAGGTCTTGGCGGAGTCCTTGATGACATGGTTCTTGATTACTGTAAAGGAATAGTCGATGTGGTGCATTCTGTGTTTCACCAGGCACAGCTTAGCCACATCATGAGCAGTGCCACGACCTCAGTACCGACGACTGGGTCCTGGTGAAGAAAAATGTGAGGAAATTATGTTTAGAACGTCATTGGCATTGACGTTACCTAGTTATTCTGGTGGCAACCACAGCTGTTTGATGTGAAGATCCCTCCAACTGGAAACATGCTTCCCATAAATGGCAGAGTTGAGTGTCCCCTTGATGATATGGCAACACCTCTCCTAGAAGTGCCTGGTATGACAGACAGACAAAGGGAGCAGATTAGACAAGTGTCATGGATCAAGCAGAGCCTAAAATAACACATGTCTCAGGGGGGTCTGAATGTGTTGACAGCTGAAATTGAAACAAGAGAGTCCTGTGGTGGTGAATGAGTCAGATTTAGACCCTGGTAAAGAACCTAGGGCCAGATGTAGCAAGGGTTTTGCAAGTCGCAAACGGCGAAAAACGCCATTTGCGACTCGCAAAAGCCACTTTGCTATGTTGAAATGCATTTTGCGAGTCGGATCCGACTCGCAAAATGCATTTCCGAATCGCAAATAGGAAGGGGTGTTCCCTTCCTATTTGCGATTCGCAATGGTATGCAATTCCATTTGTGACCGCGTATGCGGTCGCAAATGGAGTCGCAGTTACCATCCACTTGAAGTGGATGGTAACCCATTCGCAAACGGGAAGGGGTCCCCATGGGACCCCTTCCCCTTTGTGAATGGACCCCCCAAAAAATTTTCAGGGCAGGGAGTGGTCCAAGGGACCACTCCCTGCCCTGAAAAAACCGAAACAAAAGGTTTCGGATTTTTTGAAATGCAGCTCGTTTTCCCTTAGGGAAAACGGGCTACATTAAAAAAAAAATAAAAAACTGCTTTATTTAAAAGCAGGTCGCTAACATGGAGGCCTGCTGACTACAGCAGGCCTCCATGTTAGCGAGTGCCTATACTCGCAATGGGGTCGCAACTGCGACCCACCTCATAAATATTTATGAGGTGGGTCTTTGCGACCCCATTGCGAGTTGCAGAAGGTATCTGAGACACCTTTCTGCATAGCAAATTGCGACTTGCAATTTGCGAGTCGCACGGACTCGCAAATTGCAAGTCGCAATTTGCTTTCTTCCTGCATCTGGCCCCTAGTCCTGTGAGAACACAAGTTGGAGCGGGAGATCACTGGCCAAAAAGGCAGGAGAGAGACTGAGCCTGTCTGAAGGCTATTCCAGAGAACACTGAGGATTCTGGCTTGAGTGACAGTGAGGTTGAAGAGTCTACACTAAGGTGATCAAAAAGAGCAAGGGTGCTGTCTAGATAGAGGGTGCGATGGGGGGGACTTACCTACCATTCCCACTTGGGCCGCGTTACGAGTCACCACCACACTCCGCAATTGCAACAAACCTGTTTTGTCTTTGCAGGCATTCCATGAAAGTAACAACATAGAAGAGGGACAAAGTCAGGCAGTAGATTGGAACATAAGGGTGAGCAAAGAGGGACTAGAGAAGAGGTGGGGGTGACAGGAGGAGGAGTCACGATGTGACGCACAATGTTCACTGGAGGACAGAAAGAGTGAACACAGGGAAGTGGTCTTGGAGGAGAACACGGAACTAGAGGGAATCCATGCCAGCAGGGACGACCAAGAATAACTTCTACCACGAGGAAACCCTGAAGTGGAGAGCGGCCGTCTACATCAGGAGGGCTGTTGGCTGAATGTATTGCCCAGCCACACTCCCAGAGGAGTGCGGCTAACACAGGTGCATAACCAGTTGTGGTTTCATGCTGGGAATCGCTAGGAGGCCATGGGGAAAACGGTATGGGGATTACGCTAAGGGTGTCCACCGCTAGGATTTGCCCACTATGGTGGTCATTATGACATTGGCGGTGTACTGACACCCACTGTTAAAGTGGCAGTAATACCGCCAACAGCCTGGCGGTAATTAATGCCAAAGTATGACCATGGCGGTGATACCTCCCATAGACAGCCAATGTACCACACCAACCGCCAGGGCGTAAACACCACTAACCACGGCAGTAGCCACCTACAGCCAGGCGGAATTCAAAGTACCGCCCACCATATTATGACATAGTAAACCTCCAGGATTTCTGGGGCAGTACAAACGCCATCAAAAGCCTGGCGGAAACACAGTACAGAAAACAAAAGACTCATCAGGGACACAGAGGACTCCGCGGCCGCCATGGAACCGGAACTCCAAGTCTTCCCAATGCTCTACCATGCCATGGCCATCCTGGAGCACCGACGCCGATGAAGATGACGACGGTGAGTACAGCCGCTTAGCACACAAGGAAGGGAGGGAGGGAGGAAAAGGAGAGTGACTCACACACGCACAACACACACCACATATATAGAACCTGCTGCAGAGTAAAACTACTGTCACAGGACCCGCGAGCAAATAATGCAAGAAAAACAATTCTGAAGTACGAACACTGTAATTTGCTGCCAACAGCCACCATAATGAATCATGAAATCAAAATGCAGACGTCAATGTACAGATAGGGCCAATGGCCAGTCCAAATACCAAAGGCCACATGACCACAGGGCATAGTCCAAGCCCTAACTTGACTCCTGACCACATCCGGACTCCACTGTTCAGGGGCATCATGTTGGAAATGGGCAGGCACCTCAGAGGGAAGGTGGTTTGGGGGAGGCACCTCAGCTAGAGTTGCATTCATGCCCACTGGTTCTGGAGGGGGCTCCTTGCCCAACAGTCTCTGGAGTGGAGTGAAAGGCCATAGTCTCTGGAGTTGCATTCATGCCCAATGGTTCTGGAGGGGGCTCTTTGCCCAACAGCCTCTGGAGGGGAGTGAAAGGCCACTGTCTCAGGGGGGTGGGCTACAAGCCCTCAGATGGTGGAGGGGGCTCCTTGCCCTCATCTGGTGGAGGGGGTTCCTTGCCCTCAGATGGTGCTCCTTGGGTTCTTTTGATGGTGAAGGAGGATCCCTGGGTTCCCTCTTGTGACGGGTCCCCTTGACCTTTGTCATGGGACTTGTGTCCTTGCCTCCAGATCTAGGAGGTGCCTCCACTGACCTCGTTCTCTGTCCCTTAGGTTTCGCCACCCTAGTCCTCCGTTTCAGAGGCAGAGGTATGAACTTACTGGCAGTGGCTGGCGTCACACTCACAAGCCCCTTATTGCCAGCAGCAGATTGCTTGGTGGGAGCAGCAGCAGTCTGGTTGGCTGAGTTGCTGGGCTGGGTCATTGGGACCCTGCACTTACTGGCAGGACAGGGGGAGGGAAGAGATCAAGATGGGCAAGGAAAAGCTTCTTAGGTGCGTAGGGGTGGGATGTGGGAGGAGGGATGGGAGTAGAGGTAGAGGTAGTGGTTGTAGGGGGTGTACGTTTGCTGGACTTGGGTGCAGGTGAATGGACAGTGTGCATGTGTGAGGTGGATGGCTGTTGGGTGTCTGAGTGTGAGTATTTGTGTCTCTTAGGAGGGGGCAGACAGGGTGGGAGAGGATAAACAGGACATGTGGATGGATGTTGTGGAAGTGTCTGCAAGTGAGGTGGGTGTGCTGCATGAGGTGGTAATGGTGGTGGTGGCTGTTGATGCAGTGCATGCAGGTGTGAGTGCAGATGTGACTGTGAGAGAGGAGGACAAGGAGGAGGGGAGACAGTGGAGGCAGTGAATGTTGTATGTGCAACTGTCTGTTGTTTGTGTGAGTGCATGTGGCTGGAAGTTTGCTGCCTGTGTCTGTGCCACTTTTGTGTGATGTTTTGTGTGCACACTTGTCTGTCTGTGTGCATGAGATGGGTTGTGTTTAAGGAGACTGGGAAGTGGTAGTTGAAGGGGGAACGGTAGGACCAGGGACACTGGCTGCCATCAAAGAGGAGGCCAGAGCCTGAAATGATCTCTGTAGGGCCACCAACTCACCGTGGATGCCCTCCAGGTAGGCACTGCATTGCTGCATCTGGGATGCCAGCCCCTAGATGGCATTCACTATGGCTGACTACCCTACAGAGATGGATCTCAGAAGGTCAAGCGCCTCCTCACTGAGAGCAGCAGGACTCACTAGGGCAGGGCCTGAGGTGCCTGGAGCAAAGGAGGTGCCCACCCTCCTGGGTGAGCAGATGCAGGCAACTCAGTGGGGGGCTACTGGGAGGGCGGTGCTGGTATGGGGGTTGGCGGCTGTACCTGTAGCTGGGGTGGTTCTAGAGGTGTCAGCCCCCACCAGGGAGCTTCCATTGGAGGATAATTCAGTCAGTGTGTTGTCACCTCCTTTCCCCACTGTGGTGCTCTCCTCGCCCTCCGTCCCACTGGTCCCCTCGGCGTCGGTGGACTCTGCCTCCTGGGTCCCATGGGCTGCAGCTCCCTCACTCACCGGTGCCCCTGCTCCTCCGCAAGATAATGCTAATGCACACATGGACAGGATAACAGAAGAAAATGGGGGGGGAGAGAAAGGGAGCACTGGGTCAAATACCACACCAACACCACAGATGGCATACACATTACCATCACACACAGGGAACAAGATTGAGCACTATGCACCGCACTGGCATTCCATTGGCTAGTACCACAGCAAGATAAGAGCTGACCACAGCCATCTGCACCCTTCCTGGGACATACTAAGCCCTGACTGACATGGAATGCCACCTAGCTAGCTCACATGATTTTGCCATTTATGGCATTAAGGGGCACCCACTGAGTGAAACCCACCACCAGCATACTATGCCAGGCAACAAAGATGGGTGTTGCACACACTCTGCTCACCCTCTTGTGGCTGCTGTGCTGCTCACAGGCGCCCACCCAGCTCTGGGTAGGCCACCACCAGTATGCGGGCCATCAGGAGGGTCAGGTTCCAAAAAGCACCCCTCTTTCGTTAGGAGGTCATCCCTAGCTGGGCCTCCGCTGCCTTCTGGGCCCAGTGTCTCAGGTCTCGCCACTGTTTCCTGCAGTGAGTGCTCTGCCTGATACAGACCCCCAGGGTCCGCAAGTCCTTGGTGACGGCACACCACAATCCCTTCTTCTGATGGGCACTGACCTGCAGAGAAAACACAGACAAGAGGACACCATTAACCATACAAATCAGCCTGCCACACATATGGCCCACAAAACCCATTTACCCTCATCAGGCACACACATCACCCAGAACCCTGCATGTACACTATCACCAGCCATACCCCCACCCAAATGACACACTGCCAGCACACACACACACCTCCATGTAACCTTGTTGCATGCGTCATCCCCGTGGTGTATTCACCTGCTGGTCTGGAGGCCCATACAGCTGTCCATACAGGGGTAGGACCCCATCCACCAGACACTCCAACTCCTCTGAAGTGAAGGCAGGGGCCCTTTTCCCTGTCACACGGACCATGGCAGTTTCCAGACACAGGTTATAGCAGCACAAGTAGTGGAGGTGTTGTCCTGTGGAAAGTCAGGAATCAAGTGAGGTTATAGTCAAAAAATGGCAGTCACGTCTGCGGTGGTGTACACCGTCACTGTCACTGGTGATCCTCATTGGACACTGCACTCTATAGAGCCCCATTTTAGCCTATGAGGAATAGCACGGCGGTGCAAGACCACCTTCCGCCATGATGCTCAACACCGGCAGAGTTACATCGCTTTCACCTGTCCCTACATACAGGACTGTTAGTCACCATTTTATGGTGCAGGTCAACATTCTTAAATTGAAAACTGCATCATTGGTGTCAATTGTACATACATTGCCATTTACATAGTCCAGTTATATACACGGTCAATGTTCACTGAAGTGGTGATTCCATAGTTCAGTTTCTCACTCCCTTTTCACTCTTGAGTCCCTTAGGTACCTACCACTGCGGTGGAATAGGAGGAGAAGGCAAGCCCACCGTGTACAGACCCCTTGTGGACTTGGCTACAATGGAGGACAGACACATTATACTCACCTATAGACTGGACAGGGCCACAATCACAGAGCTGTGTGCACAATTTAAGCCTGTTCTGATATCTGTTATCTGTCACCCCACTGGGATTCCCCCTCTTGTGCAGGTCCTATCAGTTCTCCATTTCCTGGCAACTGGCTCTTTTCAAGTGACTGTGGGCTTGGCTGCAGGAATGTCACAGCCAATGTTCTCAATAGTGCTGGCAAGAGTTTTGGATGCCCTGCTCAAACACATGTGCAGCTACATTGCTTTCCCCCAAGTGGATGATTTGGCCAATGTGACGGCTGGTTTCTATGCAATGGGATATATTCCAAATGTTATTGGGGCCATTGATGGAACACATATAGCATTTGTCGTCCCCCGGGCAAATGAACAGGTGTTCAGGAATCGGAAGAGCTTCGACTCACTCAATGTGCAAATGGTGTGCCTGGCTGACGAGTACATCTCCCAAATCGCTGCCAAGTATCCTGGGTCAGTGCATGACACTTCCATCTTGAGGAA
The DNA here is from genome assembly GCF_031143425.1 of Pleurodeles waltl. Classification (NCBI taxonomy): domain Eukaryota; kingdom Metazoa; phylum Chordata; class Amphibia; order Caudata; family Salamandridae; genus Pleurodeles; species Pleurodeles waltl. The sequence goes on from NC_090443.1 coordinate 861,400,435, forward strand.
TAGCTGCATCCCACATGTGATGTCACAACTACAGAGGCACAGGGTGTGGCTTATAGGTGAGCCTAAGTCCCCACCTAATGCATGTCAGTGTATGGCTTCAGGAATCATCTCCCATGCCATTGTGCAAGGCTAATGTTTGTCCCTCACTTCTTGCAGGTGACTCTGACTACCCGAACCTGTCCTGGCTCTTGATCCCTGTATGGAATCTTAGGACAGAGGCTGAGAATAGGTATAATCGTGCTCATGGGTGAACCAGGAGAATAATTGAGAGGGCCTTCGGTCTCCTGAAGGTCAGGTTCAGATGCCTCCATCTGACAGGTGGATCCCTCTGCTACTCCCGAGAAGGTCTGCCAGATAGTTGTTGTGTGCTGCATGTTGCACAACCAGGCCATCAGACGGCATGTGCCATCAGACAGCATGTGCCCTATCTGCAGGAAGAGGAGGGTGACAATGCTCCTGTCGTAGCAGTGGACCCTGAGGACCGTGAGGATGAGAAGGCAGAGGATGAGGACAACAGGACATAAGTTATATGGCAGTACTTCAAATGACACACAGGTAAGACAGTGGAACTGACCATTCCTCTGATTTTTTTTTTCTGTGTGGCTGTAGCATGATGGCAGTCACATCCTTAGCATCCCAACTGACTGTCACCTATGCCTTCCCATTTTGCAGATGTTGGTGTGGTTACAACTATGTACTGATGTGATGACTACAAACTGCTACAGGCCATTTTTTGGATGGAATCGCAAAGGTCAGGACAATTGCACAAGATGAAACAGTTCAAAACATTGACCATTTTTGTCAGATAAAGCACTATCACTCAAGTTGTGTTCAAGGGTGTTTATTGCAGTGAAAGATTTAGAAGGAATACTGCAATGGAATGGGGTGATGGTAGAGGTAAGTCCAGGATATTGGTCCAGTCTGTTTCTAGCACAGATCCAGTGCCTAAGGGGCCATAGGAAGGTGAGCAATGGCAGTTCAACGTGGACAAGGTGACAGAGTGGAACACAAGGGGGACATTCAGGAGGATCTCATTTCCTGGTGGTGGTCTTGGTCTTGGCAAGTGTCTCTGGTATCTGTCTGGGTCACAGGGAATGTTTTTGGGGTGGTTCACCTTCTGCAGGGGAGGGGTACTGTGGCCTGTGGGTCCTGTGGCAGGGCCTCCTGTCCACTGGCTGCAGCAGATGTGGAAGGCTATTCAGTTGAATGGCTACTGGTAGGGGCCCGCTGGTGTGCTGTGTAGTCCTCATTATTTTGGCCATATCACCAAGAACCCCTACTATGGAGACCATGATGGTGTTGAGGGCCTGCAATTCTTTCCTGATCTCCTGGTGGTGTTCCTCCTGCAGTCGCTGGTTATCCTGCATGATGTCTATCACCTGACCCATCTTGTCCTGGGATTGTTGATAAGCCACCAGGACATGGGTGAGTGCCTCCTAAGCAGTGCCTGTGTCCCCTAAATGGTGTGCCCACTGCCACTGACCCCATGGCCCTGATTGTCTTGGCTGTGAGGTGTGGACTGGGGTCCCTGTACAGGTGGGCACACTGCTGATTGACGTGTCCTGAGGAAAGAGGTGTGGGGTGTTGGGTAGCTGCTTTAGTGTTGGATACTGATGGGGGAGGCTCTGTGGTGGACTGAGTGTGGGCTGGGTGTGGGCTGGGATATCTGACTGACCAGTGGTCCTTGGGTAGGGAGTTCATCCAGATCCAGTAATCCAGAGTTGCTGTCATCACTGGGGGCATCTTCTGGTGGGGGACTGGGTAGCTGTGGCACCTCCTCGCCGCTGGGATTGGCTGGGGTACCTGTGGGGATGTAAGTGGTGTATTATGCTACAGGTCTGTGACATATTCTACATCCCTAGCTTCTCCTATATTGTTGCTGTCACCCTGCCACCTTTGTTTATGTATGGTGATGTATTGTGGGATTGTTAGTTCTCCATGCTGTGCATGCATTGGTGGTGGGTGTGCATGCAGAGCTGAGAGGGATGTGCATGAAGTGGTTATGGCATGCGGGGCTTGGCATTTAGGATTGTTGTTTGTGTTAGTGCACTGTGTGGGATGGAGTGGAATGATGGGTATCAGGGTGAGGGGTGGTGGTGGCATGCAGATATGGAGGGGATAGGTAGTGAACATTGACTGACCAGTGTCCAGTCCTCCAGCAACTCCAGCGAGTTTCTCAGGATGCAGTATTGCCAAGACTTGCTTCTCCCATGCTGTCAGCTGTAAGGGAGGAGGTGGGGGGTCTACCGCCAGTCATCTGGATGGTGAGCTGGTGCCTTGCTGCCACAGAACATACCTTCCCCCATAGGTCGTTCCATCTCTTCCTGATGTCGTCCCTTGTTCGTGGATGCTGTCCCAGGGTATTAACCCGGAACATGATTCTCAGCCATAGCTCCATCTTCCTTGCAATGGAGATTTCCTGTACCTGTGCTCCAAACAGCTGTGGCTCTACCCTGACTATTTCCTCCATCATGACCCGCAACTTCTCATCAGTGAAACGGGGGGTGCCTTTGTGGGGACATGGGTGTTGTGTGTTGTGTGTTGTGCAGTGGGTGTTGAGTAATGTGGTGGGGTGTGGGGTGCCTGACAGATAAATGAGTGTTTATGGTATGTGTGTAGTTGTGTCTATGATTTGCGTGGCTATATCTTGGGTATTCTTTTGTGTTAGGAAAGGGTTGTGGGTAATGTGGGTGTGTGTTTTATAGTGCTGTGGGTGGGTGTGGTGTGTGTATCAGTGTCAGGTGTGGTTTTAGTATTGGCAATGTTATGTTGTTTTAATTTGGGTGGCCATTCTGACTGCGCAGGTATATACCGCCAATGGTTTATCGCTGTTGAATGCGCGCTGTGGTGATTTGTGGGTCATAATGTGGAGGGCGTTGTTTTGTTGGCGTAACAGTATGGGTGTTCGTACCGACAGCTTAACACTAACCTTTGGTTTGGCAGATTTGTGTTTGTGGCAGTATTCTGTTGGTTTAGTGTGTGTGTTATATGTCAATGGATGTTCGCCTCCGCGATGGTATGTTGGCAGCTATCACTGCGGCGTTAAGTGGGATTTACTGCCAAAGTCATAATGAGGGCCTATATCTTGAAATAAAGGCTCAATGTAGAGAACACTCTCTGCCTTAGGAGTGTTTTCACAAAACTCATTTTTTGTCAAAGTTGTGCTTGTGTTTTACTTTCTTCTTTATCTTTATCCCTGAGCACGGAGACACTCTCAGAGATATTTATTTGGGGGAACCTACTCCTGCACGTCAGGGTGAACTTAGGCCATGACCTTGTGACAGGCTCACAATACCCATATCCTATCAATGTACACTAGCCATAAGGAAAAAACATCACTAACCTGTATCTCTCCTTCTCTCTGAGGATTCCGGTGGGCCCATTATTCTGGAGGAACTTAAAAAGAAGAAGAGAAGAACACAAATTAGTTACTTTACCCACTAATTCCTCACTCTAAAAAAAAGCTAAAATCAAAACTTTCAAAAGTAAATAAGGTGTCTTCTAATCCTCCTTCACATTCCAAGTGACAGGTGCCCTGTCACAGGTCCTCTTCACCTGAATACACATACTTTGATACTAATGGTGGCGAGAGTGAATTTTTGGACTCGGAGAATAACAGTGAAGGTACTATTGAACCTCTGAGAACTGAACTTTGTGGCTGGACTGTGTTTTGAAATTACTTTGCCACTCTATTTTGCAGCTGAATTGACTAACTCAATTTGCTATAATTTGGGATTTCTGAACTGTTTACATATTAGAGACTTTAGATGAACTTTGGTAGGGAATTAAGAAGAGTACCAAGGCCCGAGGCAGCTGAAGGAGCATAAGGGTGTCATTTAGAAGAACACAGAGAAGGGCTAAGGAAGTCTCACAAATTATTTGTAAATAAGATCACCATGTTGGCTGGACTTTGGTTTGCCATTTGCACAGGTAGAACCAACAGAGAAGCCTCTGCTGCTGCTATATTCCACCCAGCGGTCTGGTTTTAGAGAAGTCATGGAAACTAATAACACCAGTAGACGTAGATGTGTACTAATAGGTATATTGGTTGTCACTTTTATAGTACAAATTCTTCTTCTTGTAGGGTTCTTCAGCTACACCTTCCATAGTAGTTAGACCTAAGCCTAGTGATACCCCTTTAACCCTGCAACTGATAATAGTTTACATACATTAGATGATAAAGATCTACATGTCGATTTATCTAGGGTACACTATTCTTTAAACACTTATACTAAACTGCTTAATGAATATGTTGACAACATGGTTGTGAGGGATTGCTATGTGCGTATGCAGTTACTCTCATCAGCTGCAGAAGGTATCACCTATCACCACATACCTTTTAACACATGGTGTCACATGTAGGGCCAGATGTATCACTGTTTCAGATAGTGATTACCTAATGGCGATTCTCTGCAAATCACAATTAGGTAATCGCTATTCAAATGTATGAAACTCTGTGAGTTTCATTGAGCATTTCCTAATGGGTCTCAAATCGACCTACCTCATTAATATTAATGAGGCAGGTTGCAATTTGCGGCCCATTAGAAAATGTAAAAATCACAGGGATAGTGGCCTCCTGGGGTCAGGAGACCATCATGTCTGTGATTGCTTTTAAGTAACACAATGTTTTCTTTTAAAAAGGCAGTCTGTTTTCCTTAAAGGAAAACGGGATACATTTAAAATAAGAAAATGAAGAGTTTTCTTATCATTTTTTAAGCATAGTTAGTGGTTCTTGGGATCACCTTGTGCTCTTAAAAAATTATTTGGCATGCATTCACAAAGCGGAAGGGGTCCCCTTCCCATTTGCGGATGGATTACCATCTATTTGAAGTAGGTGGTAAAACGTGAATGTTATGCAACCGCATTTTGGTCACAAAACATTCTTGCACACCGCTGCGGTTCAGTATTAGGAAAGGATGCCCTTAACACGCCACTTCCGAATACCGAATCAGTATGTATTCGCAATTCCAAATGCGATTCGGTAACATGTTACTGAATTCCAAATTGGAATTCATACCTAAATGCATTTTACTGGTCGCAAATGGCCCAACTCTGCTTATGGGCCGTTTGCGGCCGGTAAAATGTAGGACACATATTTCTGAGCCTTTTTTTATGGACAGGGTTATTTCAATATTATTTTTAGAATTAGGATTTAGTTCTTTCAGACCTTCCCTTGATTAAACATTTGAATAGACATCCTCATGCCAAAATCACAGCTAAAAGATATTTTACACCTACCATGACATTAGATACTGCCTATGCTCATAGACATAATTTAACTTGTAAACTGACAGAAGTGGAGAATACATTTTTAAATCTGGTGGGAGATAGGAGGTGAGCCGTAGAAGCTGAAGCAATACATCTAACTAGGATACCTAAGTGGACCAAAAAAGAGATTGATCATCAAGTAGCAGGAAGTCAAGTCACATTGGGGGTTATTACAACTTTGGAGGAGGTGTTAATCCGTCCCAAATGTGACGGATATACCACCAGCCGTATTACGAGTTCCATAGGATATAATGGACTCGTAATACGGCTGGTGGTATATCCGTCACTTTACCGCCACTTTTGGGACGGATTAAAACCTCCTCCAAAGTTGTAATAACCCCCATTATCTTTAGATTGGCAACATAAAGGGAAGTTGTGTGTGCAGGCTGACAAGAATGAATATGACATTCTATTTATGGGAAAGAGTGAATTCTACCAGACCTTTGAAATCAGAGGAAAATGGGAACTATTTTTAGAGGGAGACAATCCCGTGATTCCTGGAGTTAATTATATTTGTGGAAAATATGATGGCAATTTCAAATTACCCACAAAATGGTATGGTGCATGCTATTTAGGTATAGTCTTTCCATAGATTTATCATGGGGAGTATTTCATTGATGCTGTGTGTAAACCTGAATTCCAGACTCAAGAAAGGTGCTAGTGCTGGTGAAATTGAGGGAGATATTTTTGGTGCAAGGATTCCATCTATAGGTGTAAATTTTGAATGCTGATCATTAGAAAGTTGTCTACGGTAGTTGATAGTTTGTCACCTTGTACTGCAGGAGCTTTATTATTTGTAGATACTGAAACTGTAGCAATAAAATCTATGGTTTTGCAGAATCATTTTGCATTAGACATTCCGCTTGCAAAGGAGGGTGGAGTTTGTTTGATGTTGATGCAATGCTGAACCTACATCCCTAATAAGAGTAATGACTTGAAAAAATACATTAAGAGCATCACAGATCTAAAATTAGATTTGAGGGAATTAGAAGCGACAGGTGCTTGGGAAGCAATTCAAAATGGATTTGCTGCAGTTGGCAATTGGTTTGGAAACTTGGGAAGTGGAAGAGTGGGTTCTGTTTTGAGACCACTTGTGATAATTGCTGTGTGTGTGTGATGTCTTTAGTTGTGATCTTTAAGATGTATAGAGGGTTACATGAAAGGAGGGGAGTGAGAAGGAAGAGAGAGGAGACTAGATGAAAGTACATGAAACCCATGAGGTTTTGATTGGTCCAGCTGATAAGAGTTTTATCTTGATTGTGATGGCTTGATTTGCCATCAGAGGGGGTTTTGGGTAGCGTAATTGTGGGTTCATCCCTACACGTTACAGAAATAATGAAAAAGTGTAATCAACACAATATATTCTGTGATATTTAACAATATTAATGTAAAGTGAAGAATCACAATGTATTTAAGAAGGTGCATTCACTGTAGAAATTAGAGTTTAATGTATATGTGAGAGTTTTATTGTTTAGCTTTAACATCAAGATTTGTAGTTCTCATTCACATTTACAGCTGGGTTTTGAAATATCACATCTATTGGAAGCACATTGCATTTGTAATCATTAATTCATTCATTCACGTTTTTCATTTATTCTGACATTATGCTTGCCTCCTATTCATTGCATATCTGAAATGGAGAGACTCAAGGGTAACCTGGCCATTGGAGCTCTGTGGGAGGGAAGATGCGTTTGATATTGCAAGGGCTCTCTGTGAAAAAGAGAGATGAGTGGGTTTCTGGTGATGTGTTGGGAGATACATATGCTCCTGGAACTTTCCATCTTAAGTTAGTGTTTACATTGTTAGAGTTGCAGTAGAATCCTTTAGACTTGGAGAAGTGCATACCTCTCAGACCCATTTGCTCTAGCAGTGCATTGCTTCATGCTAACACTGTTTCTTTATGTCTGAAGATTTCTACGGAAGTCTTTACGATGCTGACAGCTACCTTGCTCACCGAAACCCTTGAGACTTATCCCATTTCATTTAGAACCTAACTAGATGTCTTATTTCTTTTTACGCTGAGAAGGAACAATCCAAATGTCTTTAATTAATGTCAGTTCTTATTTTTAGTTTCTGTTTTGCTGTGACTGTAATACGTGTATGCCTTATGCTATTAAGTCTGAATTTATTCTGATGTTTTAGCTTGCTGGTTCTGATTCTGTACCTTTACAATTTAATTCTGATTTGCATCTATATAGAATTGATTACTAATTTGTAATAAACCTACTAAACTTCAATATTGATTTCTGGTCCTCTTAGTGTGACCAAATTAGCTTAACTGACTTAATATTATTAATTTATTACTAACTCATTTGCCTCTCAGAACACTGCAAGATCCATCAGATGAAGACCGCTGTCCGCTTCCATATGCACCCTCCCTCCCTTTTTATTAACCTGTGCCTTTTAATTTTTGCTCTATATTACAGTATCTATGTTCATTTAATAAATTCATTATTTAGTTTTGCACTTAGCACTAACTGTAACAATGAATATTACCTTATGGTGTGTGTAATTATTGTTTATTTCTTTTTAAGTATAATTATTGTTTATTTCTTTTTTTTAACTATTTGAATTATGTTTTCATTTTAATTGATTTGTATAACTTAATTATAGAATGTTTTTATTAATGTAAATGTTGTTTAAGTAAATGCCTTACTTTCCTAATATATGGGAGAGGGACACACTTTTATCAAATTGTTTTATCATTAAGAATCTGCATTTAATTATTAAATACAGTAATTAGTAATTAATTATTAATTCAAATAATGTAATTAAATCGGTTTACTTATTTTATGAGGAGAGCTCATTCTTGCATTAATATTAACACTTTTGATTAATTACACTTTTAATCACATGTATTTCTATCTTCAATTGGATAACAAATAATGAAATTGTCTATGATAAGACAACACACAACAAGAAAATGGCATGACGATGAAAGGTTGGCAAACAAAAGGAATGTTCCCCATACAATTCAATAACCACATGTTCAGTAGTAGTGGTGGTTTACAAAAAATTAACAATTTGAACCTGCTCGTAATGGCCAGTACGTTAGTGCTTGCTTTTGGTCCTAAGCCAAACTTGATACAGCTGGAAAAGCTGTGGTTTGATTCCGATGTGGGAGTGCAGCAGAAACATGTTAGATTCCTACTCATTGTACTCAGGAGTGACCCACCAACTCATAAATAATTACCTCTTAAACTGAAAAGGGCTAAACAAAGTCTAGAGACTTTATTAAAGTACTGGAATGTTGAGAGCTCCATTGAAGACAATGGAGCAGCGGGGGCCTATATAAACTGGTATAGATCAGCTGCATATTGTAGTGTGCTGGTACACAGCCTTTCCCCTGCCTCGCTAAAATACATGGTTTGGGCAGGAGAAATTAAACTGCACAACCTGTGCAGCAGGACATGCAGAAGTCACCCATAGCTCAAAGAGTCACTCGAGCCTTGGAAGGTGGGATGGAGGAAAGTGGGGAATGCTCCTAGGTTTCTCTTGCTCACCTGAACATGGAAAAGCAGCTTAGCTGAGCCCAGGAAGAACCAAGAGCTAAATTCACCCTCTTTTCACAGCTATTGCTGTGAATTTTCAACAGCTAACAGGCGTGGCCTTGCATGCTGCTGTTATCTGTTGAACATTCCCAGCAACAGCTGTGAAAAATAGGCTTCAGACCAGCGGAGTGTTTCAACTCCATTGGGTTCTGAGAGGCTTTTTATTTTATTTTAATTAGGACATTCTACCCTAATGGGGCAGAATATTCTAATAGCCAGCCATTAAAGGGCTGCTCCCTTGTTAAAGGCCCTTGCCTTCAACTCCAGCCTTTAACACTGTATCCTTTGGCATCCTTTCTCATGGGGAGCACCCAGAAAGTCCGCCTCCTCCCCTTCACTTTGCAAGCCAAGCACACCATCCGCAGCATCCCCCAAGGCTCATCCCTCTGTCCATCCCTCTTTAATGTCTACATGACACCACTCGCAGACATTGTCAGATCAAACAACATCAACATCATCTCCTATGCTGAAGACATGCAGCTCGTCCTCTCCCCCTCAGCAGACCCCACCTTGGCGAAGACCAACTTCCACAACTGTATGAAGAACAAGTGCATGAAGTTCAACATGGACAAGACTGAAGTTCTAATCTTCGGCAGACACATGGCCCTCTGAAATGACTCCTGGTGGCCGTCGGAACTCGGACTCACCCCCACGCTGAAAGATCATGCCCGCAGCCATCATTCTCAACAGCGAACTCTCCATGAAACGTCAGGTCAACGCCATCTCCTCAGCCTTTTTCTACATGCTCCACAAAGTTTTCAAATGGCTTTCCATCTGCACAAGGAAGGCAATGACACAGGGCCTCATTACCAGCCAACTGGACTAGGGCAACACACTCTATGCAGGCACAACCACCGAACTCAGGCAAAGACTCCAGACGATCCAGAACATAGCCATCAGATTGATCCTCAATCTGCCACAAGAGAACACACTTCACCGAGCACCTGAAGGATCTCACTGGCTCCTGATCCAGAAGAGATGTCACTTTAAATTCCTGACCCGTGCCTACAAGGCCCTCCATGACCAAGAACCTGCCTACTTGAACCGCGGCCTGCACTTCCACTGACCTCCCAGGAACCTCCATGCTGCACACCACGCCCTCGCACAGATACCTCGCATACACCTCTGCCACTCTGGAGGACGCTCATTCTCCCTCAACACCATCAAAGCCTAGAATGCCAGTCCCCCCACCCACCTTCTCACCGTACCCTCTCTGACCCACTTCAGGAAAGAGCTCGAGCTTGGACGGATACCTGCAACAAGTGACTGGGTACCCTCTCGGGTGACAAATTGTCCTTTGCAAATAAGACCTGATTCATTAAAAGCCAGTATAGACTGCTATGGTGGGCTATAAGACTATAATAAGTATAAAAACAAACAAAATCTCAGTCTTAAAATGTGGTCTGCTGTGCAATTTAAAGAGAGCCTGAAAACTCTAGTTTGTTGTTGCGGAGGGCCTTCAGTGGCTATTCCCAAAAGAAGCCTGGTGCAATTTTATTGTGCTACTGTATGGTATCTCAAAAGGTGAGCCTATGCCTCCTTTGGCTTGGCAACCTACACAAACCATAAATCATGTCTCAATTAATGGTGGGTGTGGTCAGACTGATTATCAACAGGAAATCATATGCCGGGGGTCTCTAATAATTTGCTTAAATCATCTATGTTTGAGGACTACATTGCTTATCCCCTTTTTCTATTTATTTCCCTTTCTCAGTGTTGAAAAGTTGTTCAACTGGTATCTATTTTTGGGAGTTGCTCCCCATATACCTTTGAACTTTCAAATTGCACCTACATGCTGGGCATATAGTTTTTCCTTAAAACAAACAACTTTCATTTTCACCTCCCAAGCCTCATAAGATGGTGGCAGAGGCGATTTCCAAGCTTGCAAAATTGGTTATTTGAAAATCAGTGAGGCTATACATAAAATCTGCTTTGCCCGAATTGTTAGCTCAGGGTGGCGGGAGGTGCCAAACAATGCTCCCACAGAGTCTGGGATGAGTACAACCCAAACTTCCAAACTAATCCACTGGAATATTCTATCCCAATAGCCTGCAAGCTTGGGACAAGTAAAGCATATATGGATCCAGTCCCCTTGAAAATTGGTACATCGCGGACAAAGGCCTGAAGTGGCCAGAAATGCTTTCTTAATTCACACAGGGGTGTTGTAGGAAGTTGGATCTGTATATACTATCTCAAAGTGAGAGATAGTGTGCACAAAGTCCAAGGGTTGCCCTTAGAGGTTGATAGTAGCACAATTAAATAATACTAATGCTCTATTTTGTGGTAATGTGGTCGAGCAGTAGGCTTATCAAAGGGTAGTGTTAAACATTTGTTGTAAACACACAGGCAATAAATGAGGAACACACACTCAAAGACTTAACTCCAGGCCAATAGTTTTTATATAGGAAAATATATTTTCTTAATTTTAGAACCACAAGATTCAAAATTTGAGGTAAGTTCATAAAATGCAAGGTACTTCACACAATTAAGTATAGAACTTTGATTACAATCAGTAGTAGGTTAAAATGGCAATAAGCTATTTTAAAAGTGGACACTGCAAAAATCAACAGTTCCTGGGGGAGGTAAGTTTGGTTAAGTTTCTCAGGTGAGTAAAGTACTTACACAGTCAGTCTCCTGGGCATAGGCAGCCCACCGTTGGGGGTCCAAGGCAACCCTAAAGCCACCCCACCAGCAACACAGGGCCCATCAGGTGCAGAGGTCAAAGGAGGGCCCAAAACACATAGGCCCCTATGAAGAACAGGGGTGCTCTGGTTCCAGCCAGCTAGCAGGTGAGTACCTGCGTCCTCGGGGAGCAGACCAGAGGAGTTTTGTAGAGCACTGGGGGGGGAACACACACAAGCCCACAAAACACGCCCTCAGTGGCACAGGGGCGGCCGGGTTCAGTAGGCAAAGTAGGTGTCAGGTTTGCTATAGAAAGCAATGGAGGGACCCATGGGTCACTTAGGCGATGCAGGCAGGGCACAGGGAGGGCTTCTTGCGCCAGCCACCAACTGGGCTAGGAAGAGGGCCGACTGCTGGTCACTCCTGCACTGGAAGGTGGTTCCTCTCGGTCCTGGGGGCTGCAGGTGCAGTGCTTTGTCCGGGCGTTGGGTTCCTTGTTACCAGGCAGTCGCGGTAAGGGGGAGTCTCTGGATCCTCTCTGCAGGCGTCCCTGTGGGGCTGCAGGGGGTCGACTCAGGGTGCCCACATCGTCGTAGTCGCCTGGGAGTCCTCTCTGCGGTGTTGGTTCTCTTGAACTCGAGCTGGGGGCGTCGGGTGCAGAGTGTGAAGTCTCACTCTTCCGGCAGGAAGAGAGAGTTCTTTGAAAGTTGCTTTAAAGTTGCAAAATTGTTGCAGTTTTTGAACAGTGCCACTGTTCTCAGGCGTTTCCTGGTCCTTCGGGCTCAGGGCAGTTCTCTGAGTCCTCAGAGGTCACTGGTCCCTGTTGGATGCGTCGGTGTGCAGTTTCTTTGACTCTGGAGACAGGCCGGTGGGCCTGGGGCCAAGTCAGTTGTTGTCTCCGTCATCTCTGCGATGCTTTCAGGTCAGCAGTCCTTCTTGTTGTATGTTATAGGAATCTGATTTCCTGGGTTCAGGGTCGCCCCTAAATACTAAATTTAGGTGTGTGTGTAGGTCTGGGGCAGTAGACAATGGCTACTGTCCTGAAGGGTAGCTACACCCTCTTTGTGCCTCCTCCATGAGGGGTGGGGGGCACATCCCTATTCCTATTGGGGGAATCCACCGAAGCCAAGATGGAGGATTTCTAAAGGCAGGGGTCACCTCAGCTCAGGGCACCTTAGGGGCTGTCCTGACTGGTAGGTGACTCCCCCTTGTTTTTCTCATTATTTCCTCCAGCCTTGCCGCCAAAAGTGGGGGCAGTGGCCAGAGGGGTGGGCATCTCCACTAGCTAGGATGCCCTGGGTTGCTGTAACAAAAGGCATTAGATTTTGAGGCTCACCGCCAGGTGTTACAGTTCCTGCAGAGTGAGGTGAGAAGCACCTCCACCCGGTACAGGCTTTGTTCCTGGCCACAGAGTGACAAAGGCACTCACCCCATGTGGCCAGAAACTCATCTGGTTGTGGCAGGCTTTCAGAAACTGGTCAGCCTAGCACTAGGAGTCGGACTGGTAGTCAGGGAGCATCTCTTAGATGCCCTCAGGGTGTATTTTACAATAAATCCCACACTGGCATCAGTGTGCATTTATTGTGCTGAGATGTTTGATACCAGACTTCCCAGATTTCGGTGTAGCCATTATGGAACTGTGGAGTTCATAATTGACAGACTCCCAGACCATATACTCTTTATGGCTACCCTGCACTTACAATGTCTAAGGGTTTGCTTAGACACTGTAGGGGCATAGTGCTCATGCAACTATGCCCTCACCTGTTGTATAGTGCACCCTGCCTTAGGGCTGTAAGGCCTGCTAGAGGGGTGACTTACCTATGCCACAGGCAGTGGGGTATGGGCATGGCACCCTGAGGGGAGTGCCATGTCGACTTAGTCATTTTCTCCCTACCAGCACACACAAGCTGTGAGGCAGTGTGCATGTGCTGAGTGAGGGGTCCCCAGGGTGGCATAATAGATGCGGCAGCCCTTAGAGACCTTCCCTGGCCACAGGGCCCTTGGTACCAGGGGTACCATTTACAAGGGACTTATCTGTGTGCCAGGACTGTGCCAATTGTGGGAACAAAGGTACAGTTTAGGGAAAGAACACTGGTGCTGGGGCCTGGTTAGCAGGGTTCCAGCACACTTTCAATCAGAACTGGCATCAGCAAAAGGCAAAAAGTCAGGGGATAACCATGCCAAGGAAGGCATTTCATTACAGGTGTAATAGAGCATCCATTTTGAATAAAGTGCCATTCTCTTGAGATTAGCCCCCTTTATTTCCTTGTGTGATATACTGTTATAATTCCTCCCCTCCACAATTGTGGGTCTATCTTGCAACCGGTGGTGTTTTCGATATTTGTAAAAAAATGAGGGACTAATCAAGATGCTGCCAGCAATCCAATCCAATCCAATACCAATTGCCTATTCCCTTCTGGTTTCCATAAAAAGCCTGAGAGATTAAGGGAGAAGATGGGTCATCAGTTGATATGACTGGGTGCAGAAAATGCAAGATCTCCGTTCCCATGACATTGTGCCCAGGTCTTGATTTGATTGCCTACAATAAAATCAGAGAACCTATTAAAAAACAGCCTTTCCCATTGACTAATGTGAGATGGAGTCAGCTCTAGACCCATCATCCCTGAGTCCAAAAGCAAAACTGCTGAGTTAAAAGGCAGGGACTTGGAATTTATCTTAAAATTGTGAGATCCTAGCCCAGATTATTGTGGGAACTTTGTATCTAGTGAGTTTGGGCTACTGAGCAAACTTAAGAAACGGTGCAAGCTGCAAATTGTAGTCTGCTAACATATGCCTTCATTACAACCCTGGTGGTAAATGCCGCTTACCGCCGTGCAGAAGACCGTCAACATACAGCTTCGCCAGCGGAATTCCGCCACAGCAATTACGACCCACAGCTCTGAATCCGCCATAATACAGACCCCCACACAAGTCCGCCACACCAAAGGTCAGTGATAAACTGGTGATAACAAAACCGACACCGTCACGCCAACAGAATTACGCCCACACTATCACGACCCACGAATCCACGCGGCAGTCTTTCAACCGCGGTATTCCATTGGCGGTACACACCGCCGCGCTCAAAATACACACACATTTACAAAACACAACCACATTGGACAATTCAAAATACACACACCTGATACACATACGCACTCCACACCCACACACCCAATCCAATATAAAACACACACCCACATCATCCACAAACCCTCACTACCAGAATTATGATACCACGCCCGAGAGAGACACCACCATCAACAACACCAGCATCCACAGACACACAACACCATCACTTACACAACATCCACGCACCTCAAACAACACACAACAACACATCCCCTCAATCATCACAACGCACACCACCTCACACATCACCAACACCATATCATGGCACCTCAACGACACCCCAGGTTCTCTGAGGAGGAGCTCAGGGTCATGGTGGAAGAAATCGTCCGGGTAGAGCCAAAGCTATTCGGATCACAGGTGCAGCACACCTCCATTGCAAGGAAGATGGAGCTATGGAGCAGAATCGTCGACAGGGTCAACGCAGTGGGACAGCATCCAAGAACTAGGGATGACATCAGGAAGAGGTGGAACGACCTAAGGGGGAAGGTACGTTCCGCGGTCTCCAGACACCAGATTGCTGTACAGAGGACTGGCGGTGGACCTCCACCTCCTCCCTCACAACTAACAACATGGGAGGAGCAGGTCTTGGCAATACCGCATCCTGTTGGCCTTGCAGGAGTAGCAGGAGGACTCAACTCTGGTAAGTCAAAGCTTCACTATCATATCCCCCACCCTACCTCCATGCCACCACATACTCCCTTCCTCACCCTCATCCCTATCACTCCAACACCTCACATATGCCCCACTATCACAACCCACCCATCCCAACACCAAGCCCTGCATGCAACACCAAAGAATGGACACCCATCACCAAAGCATGTCCACTACAGATACCCACACAGACCCCAACCCAAATATCACACAAGGACCAAGACAAGAATGCAAGCACTGGAGTACACGGTCACTCACCAATTGCACACAATGACAAACACAGACGCAATAATCATACCTTTACACCCCTGCAGGACCCCAACCCAACGTCACCAGACAGGAGTTACCAGACATGTCCAGTCCCCCCACAGAAGAGACCCACAGTGATGACAGCAGCTCTGCACAACTGGATCAAGATGACCAGCCCGGCCCATCAGTGACCTCGGGACAGTTGGTTCCCCTGGCACTGGCACAAGCCACCACAGAGCCTCCCCCCTCAGGAAACACCAGCACAGCACCCACCCAGCGGGCCCATCCCTCTATCCCCAGGACACATCAATCAGCAGTGTGTCCACCACTACATGGAACCCAGGCAAACCCACTAACCCAAGACAATCAGGGACCTGGGGGCAGTGGCAGTGGGCACACGGTTCAGGGGACAGAGGCTCAGGAAAACAGGGAAGCTGGGAGGACTGCTGTGCGACAGGGGGAGGACAGGCCCAGAGAACCCACTCTCCACGAGGCCCTCTCCAACATCATGGGAGCTTACCATCATTCCCAGAAGACGATGGCAACGGTACTGGCCAAGTTTCAGGAGACCCAGTGGCTGCAGGAGGAACCCTACCTTGGGATCAGGGAGGACCTGAAGTCAATTAACAACACCCTGGGCACCATTGTAGGGGTGCTGCAATACCTTGTCAACACCTGGAGGGACACTGTGGCACAACAAGGGGCCCCTGACACTAGCCTGGATGATGAACAGCCCTCCACCTCCGCCGGCGCTAGTGGACAGGAGGCCCCGCCACAGGAACACAACACCAACACCCCACCCCCTGCAGATGGAGAACCACCCCGCAAACGGTCCCCGAGATCCAGGAACAAGACAGAGAACATTGCCAAGACCCCTGCCAGGAAATAAGACCCCCCTGAATGTCACCCTTCTGTCCCACTTTGTCACCCTGTCCTTCCTTCAACTGCCATTGCTCCACTTCCTATGCCCCTTTGGACAATGTACCTGTGAAACAAATAGACTGGACTCTGCCATGGACATTCTTCCACCATCCCCCCTGCCCATTTTACAACCCCCTCCACTTATTTGCACAGAAATAAACACACTTCAATCACAAAACAATCTGGAGTCAGTCTGTGCTTTCACAAATGTGCAATTGCAATAACCATGGAATATAGCAATTTCAATTTAATTGTTCACATACCGATGTAACACAGCAGTAGGGCTGGAGGAAATATAGCAGAGGGCACAAAAAGGGACCACATCTGTGAAATGGAAAGCCAAAGTGACAAGTCCGGGTCCATACACTGAGTGAAAATGACAGACTTATGCTAGCTCCAACAATAGTATGAGATGTGGGAGGCAGTGACATTCTTACCTGTGACTCACTGGAAGTATTGCATGATTATGTTGTTTCTGTTGTCGATATCCTCTTCTTCTGCCTCCTCTTTTTCTCTGTCCACAGGCTCCACAGCTGCCACAAGACCACCAGCTGGACCATCCTCCTGCAGAAAAGGCACCTGCCGTCGCAAAGCCAGGCTGTGCAGCATACATCAGGCCACAATGATCTGGCACACCTTCTTTGGTGAGTAGTAGAGAGAACCACCTGTCATATGGAGGCACCGGAACCTGGCCTTCAGGACGCCGAAGGTGCGTTCAATCACTCTCCTAGTTCACCCATGTGCCTCATTGTAGCATTCCTCTGCCCTTGTCCTGGGATTTCTCACTGAGGTCAGTAGCCATGACAGGTTGGGGTAACCAGAGTCACCTACAAATATCGAGGGACAACTGTTAGACACACACTAACTCGTAGGGACAACCCCAGACCCAGAAAACAATTCACACTGTATTGGGTCCTTGTCCTCACCTATTAGCCACACACGGTGCCTCTGGAGTTGCCCCATCATATAAGGGATGCTACTATTCCTCAGAATGTAAGCGTCATGCACTGAGCGAGGAAATTTGGCATTCACATGGGAGACGTACTGGTCGGCCAAACACACCATCATCGAATGGTAGCTCTTCCGGTTTCTGTACACCTGTTCATTCCTGTGTGGGGGGGCACCAAGGCCACATGTGTCCCATCAATGGCACCTATGATGTTGGGGATATGTCACAGGGCATAGAAGTCACCTTTCACTGTGGGCAAATCCTTCACCTGAGGGAACACGATGTAGCTGCACATGTGTTTCAGCAGGGCACACAACACTCTGGACAACACGTTAGAGAACATTGACTGGGACATCCCTGATGCAATGGCCACTGTAGTTTGAAAGGAACCACTTGCCAGGAAATGGAGTACTGACAGGACCTGCACTAGAGGAGGGATTCCTGTGGGATGGCAGATAGCTGACATCAGGTCTGGCTCCAACTGGGCACACAGTTCATGGATTGTTGCACAATCAAGTCTGTAGGTGACTATTACGTGTCTCTCTTCCATTGTAGACAGGTCCACCAGCGGTCTGTAGAGTGGTGTGGATGGAAGATAAATGGGGGGGGACTGAGGCCTGCATGTTCGGATGGTGAGTGTATGTGCGTCAGGGCAAGGGTGCGAACCTGGGCCAAGGAGTATGACAGTCCGGACGGGTAAAGATTTTCCTTTTCCCCTGTACTATTCTTCTAGGTCAGCACCCACCAGAAAAAGGCTATTTGACGTGTCATCGCCAGGGACGACCTGTCATGGTTTCGGGCGGGTCTGATCAGGACTCTGGTTGGGACACCCCTTGAGGTCACCGAATATCCTAAAGAGGTAGTATACTGGGGAAGAAGAGCAGCTAAAGGCATACACGGAAAGGACAGCTATGAACAGGCACAGGAAAGTAAAAGCAGAGCAACCCTTGTGTGAACAAACAGGAAACAGATTACTAATGGACAAACACGCTGGGGTTGTATACAGAGTAAAGCACAGAACCTCCCACAGTGACAGGGAATGTCAATGCCTCTGTGCAGTTTGCTCTTACAGATAGTCACCCTGCCAGCCCCATAGAAAGGAGACAGCAGAAGTGATTCTGACTCTGGACCCTAGAGCACAGACAAGGAAAGTACTTACATGCACAAGACATGCTCTTGTGGGTCCAGCTGGAAACACAGTGGCGATTTCTGAGGAAATAGCAATAGCACACTGTCACTGTTAGGCATGAAAGACAACGTATAACACTGGACAAGGATGGGGGCTGGAATTGCCTCCTGGAAACCAGGAGCCAACCCCAGAGCAAAGGAGGACACTTATACACTGGTGAAGACTGATAGAACACTTACCAGACACAAATAACCAAGAAGAAACAGAAACAGAAGGGAACAAACTAAGAGGCAGAGGTTAGACCTATTCTCCTTAGGGTATTAGGGCTTATTCCATCTTATACATATACATATATTTCTTTCATATATTGCACAATGGTGGGGGTCTTTATAACAATGACTCTCTTCTTCACAATACTGTTGCTTGGTATATTCATTATCCTAATCATTGCAGTTCATGCAACTTACCACAAATTACAGTTATGTTTAATAAAAACTATTATAACTTCAATGCATCTGTGTTATTGCCTTTGTTTGTATGAGACATAATAAATCTGTGAGAAAAGGGTAATTTCCGTTTAACCACGACAACCCTGAGAGATCTTACTTTGAGTCCATGCGTAAGCGACTGCTACAAATCACCTTTTACTATTGTGTTTCTGGTGAGGTACTGCTAGTAAGCCGGTAAGGTTTGAACAACAGTTACAACTAGCGGTAGGAAGAGATCGCCCGCCGGCCCACCGGGAAAGCCCCTGCAAAGAGGAAGCCGGCTCCAAATGGAGCCGGCGGATTTGCAGGGGTGCGACGGGTGCAGTGGCACCCGTCGCGATTTTCAGTGTCTGCAAAGCAGACACTGAAAATCTTTGTGGGGCCCTGTTAGGGGGCCCCACGACACCCGTTCCCGGATGGCGGGAAGGGGGTCGGAATCCCCATGGCGGCGCTGCAAGCAGCGCCGCCATGGAGGATTCCCTGGGCCAGGGGTAAACCGGCGGGAAACCGGCGGGAAACCGGCGGGAAACCGGCGGGAAACCGGCGGGAAACCGCCGGTTCCCCTTTTCTGACCGCAGCTTTACCGCCGCGGTCAGAATGGCCCAGGAAGCACCGCCAGCCTGTTGGCGGTGCTTCCACGGTCGTTGGCCCTGGCGGTCGGTCACCGCCAGGGTCAGAATGACCCCCTTAGTCACCTACAAACGAAAGTACTGTCATCCTGAGACCAGCAGTCTTGCTCAGAGCAAGAATCCAAACAACGATGGTGTTTAGGCACTAATTTACGGATACCCTGACTATCACTGTCTCACAGACGAAAGGTACCCTAAGTACCATTATACGGAGACGTCCGTGGTCTTTGGGAGAATCCTCCTCAGCTGAACAGGTAACACCTAATTAGGCTGTAGGTTGTTCGAGCTCGAACTCACAAAAGGAAAAAACTTCCCCTATTTTAGTGTTCCGTTTCTCTAAACAACTATGGCTAATACCATAGACATTCCTGCAAATGCTAGACATGCACTTACACAACATTTATTAGCGCATGGCCTTACAGAAGAGGGCGGGGATGTTACTCTGATTATAGAAGCGACTGAAGCCTACCAAACAGAAACGTTTTATTGTTGGGTTACCTTTCCTGAGGCTGACCAACGAACGCACACATTTCACACTTATGACATTGCGAACGTACCCGTAAGATACAAAGCATACCAGTATCATGAAATATCGCTCACATATCAAGAGCATCAGAACTGGTTTGAAGGCGCCCTACCGCATGTACTACGACAGGTGAGGCTAGGTCCTTTAAGTAATGAAGGGCCTACATGGCCCATGTTTGCCACATATACACCTCACCCAGGCATACAGACTATGCCGATCGCAGATTTACGAATATTATATAATGAATTAGTGGCATTATATAGACGATTGGTTCAGTTCGTAATGCGAACATTGAACACTACACCAGCGCGTCCAGCACCACCAGTAGCTGGTGGATATCAATTGGCTACTGGGATTAATCCACAAACAGTGCATACTATTATGGGTAAAGTGCCCACGGAACGGGAAAAAATACCGTTCTGGATTGCTCGGAAAACAAATCAGCTGGAAGCTGGGTTCCTCCATACGGGGCCACACGAGAAACATAGATTGCTCACTATGTGCTTGCCGTTTGGGATGGTTCCCTCGGTGGATGAATGTGCCACTTGGGGTACAGTCTTCGCTGCCGTTTATACTACCACACATGGTACCCCTATACTTGCCAATTTACCGGAAGTGTTAAAACAAATACAAAATGAGCATGGGGCTGACCGGCCCTGGATCTGGGGATGAAATTGATGGTTAACTTTGACGCCGTCTCCTCGATAATACTAAGTAATATTAAAGGGGAAGCGGTGGCACTGGCAATACGCCAGCGTCTCCGGGAAACTCCAAATATGGAACAAGAGAGACAGCTACCGAAAATAATCTCCGATACCTATACTAGTATAGGACGGGATGGTTTGGGAGCCAAACCTAAAAAATTGGACATACCGAGTACCGCCCATAAGGAAGGTACAAAGCAAGCACAAGAGGGCTCTAAAAAGCGCTGGGATAAACAAAAAGATTTCAAAGACAGGAGAAATAAAAGAGCTGATTCTCCACATCCGGAGTACTCCGAAAGGAGGTATAATCTCAGGAATAGGGATAACATTAGAACTCCAGACAGATATACTGATTCACGTCCTTCTCGTTCCTTTCAGGACGCACCGGATAAACGTAGCGAGAGAGGGGGCCGTCAAGATCGACGTCCGGAATACGTGAAAGAAAAGAAAGACTCGCCACAGTCTACCATTAAAAAAGAAGAAAAGACTCCTCAGCAAAAGCCACAATTTAAAAAGAAGAAAGTGGCAGCACTGACCGTTAAAAATGCCAGTAGTATTGAGAACATTGTTGAGGAACAAGAGGTGGGCAGTGACTCTGTTGGACAGCGCCAGAGTCTGAAAGATCATCTGGATGCGACAGCAACTAGCGATTACATTGCGGTTGAGACGGCGGATGGCCGCGTACTCTCACCCGATCGGGTTTATGATTTAACAATTCAGATAGAGGGAGACGTGGAACGCATTATTAGTGTAATATTTTGGGATGAACTTACTAGTGATATCCTGTTGGCCGAGAGAGACTGGCCACCTGAACATGTCCGCAAGCTCCCACATGGGGAAGATGTCATTTTGCCTTCTTTCTCCGATCTTGTTCCGGAGGCAGACAAAAAAGCCTATGCTGCTGAATGGGCTTTAGCGCAGGCACCTGCATTATACCGTAATCATGTAGGGCGGGACAAAGACTCTCCTTGTCATGTTATTCCCGTTAGGTCTACACCGCACCCGCAGCCACAATACCCCGTTAAACATGAAGCGAAAGCTCCAGTGACAGGGATACTGTCACAACTTGAATACCAGGGAGTAATTGAACCCTGTACATCGGCAATGAATAATCCGGTATTTCCCACTGCAAAACCTGATCATTCATATAGAATAGTAGTTGATTATAGACACTTAAATAGTCATACACGCACATATGCTATACAAAATTCACACAGCACAACGCTGATCAACAATATAGTGCGTAAAAAATATAAAACTACATTGGATATATCTAATGGGTTTTTCTGCCAGAATTTAGCACATGAAAGTAGGGACCTAAGTGCATTTTCCTTTGGCTCTCAGAAACGCTTTTGTCGTTTACCCCAAGGCTATAAAAACAGCCCAGGACTGTTTTCGGCCCGTTTAACATGGATCTTGCACGAGCTTGATTCCGATGCATTATCCTATGTGGATGATATCTATCTCACTGACGACACTCTCGACATTCATCTTGCAAGGGTCGATCGGATAATTTTGGGATTTGCAGCCTTCGGTTATAAATTTAATTTTAAGAAAAGCAAGATAGCCTTTCTTAGTGTATTGTTCCTAGGATATGAGCTATCAAATGAGGGGAAGAGCCTGGCCCCGCACTTCCTAGAAAAGTGTGCTCAACTACTGCCTCCGAACACGCTTAAGAAATTACAGTCATTACTGGGTTTCTTTAATTTTGGCAGAACATACATTCCAGATTATGCTGAACGCATCAAGCCTCTTTATGACTTAATTCAACCCAACTTTTCTAGCAGGCGATGGACGATTGAACACACACACATCCTTAGGGACATACAACGGGTCATGCTGGAAGCTAGACACTTATACACACGTGACAATAAAACAAATTTGGTCATCAGAATAATAGCTGGTGCCCTTGGATTTACCTATGTCACCTTTACTGAGGGTGACACGGTGCCGATAGCATACAAATCACATTTGTACTCCAATGCTGAGAAACGTTTTGCTCCTACTGAAAAAAGTCTGACAGCAGTTCAGATGGCCGTCATAAAGGAGAGGCCACTTGCCCAGGGGAGACGCATTATTGTTGTCTCCCCAGTGCCGGCCTTAGAGGCTGTCACTAAAGCGAGCGTTCCAAACGCTAAGGCATTACATCCACGTTGGATTCAATGGGCAACATCTCTGACCGCCACTGATGTTGATTATGTGTTTGACCCAAGACTTCAGACACAAGAATTTCTCCAGTATGAACAGGAGTACCCCGCTCCTCTACATATTTTGCCAATAGACAGTTATGATACCATCATTTATACTGACTGATCGGCACAACCGGCTGTGGGTACTAAACATCAATACTCGGCAGCTTGCGCAGCCGTGTGCGGGGTAATGGAAAACGGAGTTTTCCATCCTCACAATACCTACACCCAGACCTTAGGGGACTGTACAGCTCAGTTGGCCGATCTTAAGGCTCTTCTTCTAGTGCTCGAACATTCTGAGCCAGGAACACAGAGTTTGATAATCTGTGATTCAGATTACTGCGTCCAGTCATACAATGAATATCTCAATCATTGGAAACTGAACGGGTTTAGAGATTCTAAAGGGAACACCATTAAACACAAAATGTTGTGGGGAAGAGTGGCTGATCTTAAAGATAAGCTTCCATGTGTCCATGTAGTTCATACATTAGGGCACAAACGTATAGGAATACACGTTGCTGGCAATACATTGGCTGATGAAGCAGCCAAAGCATCAGTAGCTACGGCTTCTGTGGCTGCAGTGACTCGTTCTCGGATGAGGTTGGATTGCCGTTAAAGCTTCGGCTGCAGGCAAGACCCTTCCAAAAGGATACCCTACGAACTATACTTATCATATCAGTGCACAGAATGTTGCTTTTGCAACGATTCCTGAGGTAGGTGATTGAGTGATCCCCAATGAAGACCAAAGATTAGAGCTGATTACAGCTGCAGATGAGGGTATCGCTTCTGCACATGCTGGTATACAGGCCACTATAACAATTCTACAACAACGATACTGGTGGCCTGGTCTATGCAGACGGACTAAACAGTATGTCCTCTGCTGTGACATTTGTCAGCAGATTAAGGGCTCAAATATCAAATGCCCTCCGCAGACATCTCTCTTAGTGTCAGACAAGCCACTCCATTGTGTGTACCTGGACCATTGTGGTCCCTTACAGCCTGATGGTGCATATAAATACATTTTAGTGGCTGTAGATTCCTGTTCTAGATTCCTGTGGGTATGGCCACAGCGGTCGGCTGAAGCCCGGACTGTTATAAAAGATTTGCTGATCTTTATCGGTACATATGCGGTTGCAGCATTCCATTCGGACCAGGGCCTTGCATTTGCCTCTAAGGCTTTCAGGGACACCATGAGAACGATGGGTGTTGAACTCCATTACTCCTCACCATACCATCCCGAGGGAAATTCGGTCGTGGAGAGGCGGAATCGTGATCTAAAGCAGTCCTTCCTTAACAGCTTGAGTATTAGGTTCAGGCCACAGTTGGTTACATCACCTATATGGGGTCCAGAGAGCACTGAATAATCTGCCAAGACGGTCCTTGGGGGGAAAGTCTCCATATGAGGTTCTCTTTGGGACACCTATGTATGTCCCCGATCTTGATGCCCCTGGTATGGTGGCAGCAGAAACACCATTTGACATAAAAGAACGTCTCGCTGTTTTACAGGAGCTTCAACAATTCTGTGATGATAAATCATCTGCAAGTGCTGCCACCTTGGGAATAAGGGAATTGGCGAAAACTTCGACTGGCTGGATTCCTAATGTTGGGGATCTGGTTCGTGAGAAGATCGCTGTGAAAAAAGAGTTTGGTCCATCATACAGAGCACCTGTACCGGTCTTGGGGATAAAAGGCACCAGGACTGTCATCCTTCCACCATTGTCTGGTTCCAAATCAAACAGATTCATCTCCATTGATGACATCAAATTACACCATGTGGCCGATTCTTCACATTAGACCAGGAGGTCCCTTGGGTAGTTCCCGATCCCCTCTCTCTACCCAACAGGACATCCATCTACATAGTAGGATGAATATCACTACTACTGACTATGCAACTATGTCAACTGCTGTTCCCGACACTTCCTCGACCATGGAGAGGGCGGAAAATGAACTTTTGTTGGTTCCAGTAACAACTTCAGAGACCACCCCGCTTCAGGATTTGGCTGTATTTTACACGAACACTTCCACGGCTAATAACGTTGTCTATCAAGAACTTCCACGAGCAGTGGATGAGAATTCGACAGGTCCTGTGTTTGCAGAGACTTCCTCTGGCTATTTTGTAGACATTGATGATTTTTCTTCGGATTCATCCTCAACTGAGACTGACAAACTTTCGAGAAGTAGCAAATTCTATTGATGGCTTAAGAAGAACTATTTGATATATCCATGGAACTATCTCTGGTTCTGTTTGACATTCATTGCATTATTTTTATGGATTGTTTTTTGGACTGTTTTCTTTTTACTAATTAATGGTCACTATATCGCTGATCGCTCCTCTGTGGAGCCTGTTGATGAAATTTTAACACCACATCATTCATCACATAAGATCCGACGTGATTTGTCCCCTGTCAATATTACAGCTATTCCGATTCCTGATGGGATTGTATGGGACAAAGTTCAGTTCGATATATACGGGCCTAAAGAGATAATTCAAATACCATACGTGTTCAAAATTTCAGTGTCTGATGTTATTACACCTAATGTTGTCTCTGATGATTGGGATGTCCAAACAGTTGATTCACTGCTAACTGAAATGAAGGACTACTCCGCTTTTGGAAGTGATGATGTATATGATTATACAATGAATTATGGGGAAATGTTCTGCTATAACAATTGGGGACATCACTACCTGCACCGTGCAACTAGATATAGGCCTCTCTTTAACTACACACAATGGGAACACTGTTCAACACCACAAGTGGGGAGTCCAAAGTATTACAGTGACAAATTCACATACTTTTCTGGGCATGATAAAAAGAAGGCTGAATCATATTATTTTAAATTACCTACAGCGCAATTTAGAAAACTTTTGCTAACAGATACAAAACTGATTTATTCAGATCGCTTTGTTTCCCGGCTCTCGATTGAGGGTTACGAATATTGGAAAAACACTATCGATTTGAAGAGTGTATGGGGAACACAAGATTGGCAAATACAGAGTAGGGAGGCTTTGTTTCGAGCTTGCTTGATTCCTGTGCAAATGATTTTTTTAAATGACACTGTTGAGCAGACATCATGTCTGGGGTTAGCAAAAATTAAAGATCTGAATACGCCCAGTATCCCTACTCCGACAAAATGTAGAGATTGGCAACACTTTCTTAATGTTTCAGAGGACAGGCTAGATGCAATGGTTAAGACTGGTGCTTATAATTCTTCACTTTCCCGTCCCGGCGGATGGTTGGTATGGCCCACCGACACTGATGAGTGTCAAAGGCGTTTTTTGAACTCTTCAGGGGGTTTTACCATTCATAGGCCAGACCCTCGCTTTCTATCAGGTCAGCATACTGGTATAATTACAACATACAGTGTGGGTAAGCTGTGCCAGCAATGTGTGCAGACAAACACTTTAACAGCGGTTAAACAACACCTGAACACTCTTTCTGACAGTATAGACTTACAGGATTTCCTATTAGGTCCTAGGAAACAACGCTCTAAACGGTTTTTATATTCTATGTATAATGAAATTTGGAAACTTTCTCAAATTGAGGCTGCTGCACGTTTAAGGCAAGTTGATAAGGAGAATTTGGAAAAAACATTGGCTGTTGTCGACAATGGCATGAACACACTGTCCAACAGGATTTATTCACTGTCAAACATAGTGTCATCTGCTATTGATATCACTCAGACTGATTTGTCCCGGTTATATCATGGGCAAACACAGCTACGTTCCATCATGCAGCTGGGTTGGGAATTGCAGACACTGAGAAGTGGCCACATTCCATGGAAATACATTAATGGGAGTGAACTATTCGCTGCTTTTAATTTTTCCAGGGAACAAGAGACAATCGCTAAAAGGGAGGCTCGTTTCACTTTGCTTCAAGTAGAGAAGTTAGATAAGTTGCCCTTCACTGTAGCAGAGAGTCCTTCAACTATCTGGCTCTTACACAGCATTATTAATTTACCGTTTTCGACCTTTCGTTTCTCGAGCTGCCTGAAACATCTTGCAGTGGGACGATATGAACGGCTAGGAGATAGCTTGATTAAGGAAGAGTGGGAGTTGCCCTTTGAGTATCGATGTTTGAACGGTGAACAGGAGGTCTTTCTTAGAGGAAGTGACTGTGAGACTGCTGTTCGTCATTCCATGATATGCAAACAGGTGTCTCTTCACGGTCTTTGCAATGCGGGGGTCGCAAATTTGGCCTGTTTTCTGAAGGGTACTCTCGTCCCCTTGATTCGTTCAGTGTTTCATGTACTTTCTAATGGGAGTTCTGTTCTACTGAGCGATGACAGCTGTTGCGGCTTGCGACCTGGAATTGCCTACGCAATCTCAGTCACGAAGGTCGTTACGTGTTGTGGCCATGTTTTGTTTCCCCCCACACAAGAGATACAAGTATCTGAAATGTGGCCCCACATTGATACTATTAATGTGAACTATGACAAGTTGAGTAGACTGAAGGCGCTATTGTTTCAGAAACAGGTCGCCTTGACATCCGCAAAAGAGACGTATGCTCTCCAGATTGCGAGATCATCAGCCGAGATACAATCCCTTTTAAATACCGATTTCCCCAAACACTTTGGAGAGTTGGTATCCAGAATATTCAAGCACAACTGGGATTGTTCATTTCTTTAAGGCTGTCGGGTCTGGTTTCGTGTCCATCTTCCAGACTGTCTTCAGAGTCATCCCATCAGCCATCCATTCTCTCTTTTACAGTGTGTTTGGTGGCTTTCCAATTATTTTGGTTTTAATTGGCGGACTGCTACTGCTATTTTTTCTGATTCGCTGTAGTTGTTTTTTTCCAGCGACACAGAGCAATGGAGCCGCTCCCGTCAACCCCGCTGTGTCGTGAACGCATGGTTCGGATCTTCGGTACACCTTTGCTGGTGGAACTGCAGTTTGACTGGTCATTGTCATTCCGGCCTCTACTCTGGTGTGTACAACCGGTGTTCCGCTGCATATGGTGTCTCTTTGAACATCTGCCTATGGTCTGTCTTGCTGTTGCACCAACATCTCCTGTGGACCACGAACTGCTGATGTCCCCGATGAGGGTTCATACACGGTCATGCCCCTTGAGACTAAGGTTGCTGCGCGAGGCCACCGATGAGCCTTCTGTTATAGGATCTAACAGGGATGAGGACGCTGCAGCGAGTGTCGATACACCAATGAATGTGGCTCACTTCTGCTCTGTGGATCCGTTTGTCCGTCCAGCTCTCGATTTCACTTCAGATGATGTTGACTCGTTTTTAAGATCCTTGAATGGTGACTTCGATGACATTCTTCAAGATCCTGCATATAACACATGATTTGATGAATTTGCTTACCAGTTCCCGATTCTAAAATAAGCGATTATACTAAAAGTTTGCTATACTTGTCATGGTTGATATTAACATCTCTGTATGTTTTTTTAACAAATTTTAACACACAGCAATTATTTTGTCATTAAGTACATTTTTTAGCTTGAGTTTTCGTTTTTGTTTTTTGGCTTTTAGTTCAGTAGCAGCTTTTTTAGCGTTTGGGTTGCTTTACCTTCATCATACCTGTTACGGCAATGGGGAGGGTGTAGTGAATCCTAGTTTGTTTTTACGGGATAACAGGAGTTAGCTTAGCCGTAGGCTTGTAAACTCGTGCCCCCGTCACCCAGTGACTTTTAACCTACTTAGCTTGCTCTGTCTTAGTCCATTTAATTATTTATTTCCTTTAAGATGGCGGCCTTGTTTATAGTTAGGCCACTTGTTATGGGTTCTATTATCAGTGTCACTGCGCCAAGGCGTCAAGATCAAGCACGAAAGACAAACATACAGTAGGTATTCACACTTAGGGATGTTCCCTCTCTATAGTTTCAAGGGATTGTTGATATTAATTGCCGTCCCAAGCATGCCTGTTATCTATTGTTATGAATAACACTTATGTCGGGGGACCTTGTAGATCTGTATAAATACAACACACTTTAGACAGATAATCAGAGGGATTCCGACCAGAGGGCATCGCCACCATCGCTGATACCGATGCTGCAGTCATCTTGACGCTGACCCAGTCTTTGTGTCCCTGCGGAGTCTGAGATAGAGACCTCATTCCAAGGTAACGAGGGTTGAGGGCTCCTCTCATGGACACGGCTTTGGCAGATTAGGTTTAACGAACCCAGCTCTCCTTTTAGGTAGGAGGTTAGACCTATTCTCCTTAGGGTATTAGGGCTTATACCATCTTATACATATACATATATTTCTTTCATATATTGCACAATGGTGGGGGTCTTTATAACAATGACTCTCTACTTCACAATACTGTTGCTTGGTATATTCATTATCCTAATCATTGCAGTTCATGCAACTTATCACAAATTACAGTTATGTTGAATAAAAATTATTATAACTTCACTGCATCTGTGTTATTGCCTTTGTTTGTATGAGACATAATAAATCTGTGAGAAAAGGGTAATTTCCGTTTAACCACGACAACCCTGAGAGATCTTACTTTGAGTCCATGCGTAAGCGACTGCTACAAATCACCTTTTACTATTGTGTTTCTGGTGAGGTACTGCTAGTAAGCCGGTAAGGTTTGGACAACAGTTACAACTAGTTGTAAGAAGAGACTTAGGGGGTCATTACAACATTGGCGGTAAAAGGCGCTTACCGCCGTGCCGAAGACCGCCAATACACTGCCGCCGCCGCGGGAGACCGCCACAGCTATTATGACACACATCACGGAATCCGCTGAAATTCAGACACCCACACAAGTCCGCCACACCAAAGGTCAGCGATAAATATGCGGAAACAAATCCTCCACCTCCACGCCAACAGAAACACGCCCATGCTATTACGACCCACGAATCCACGCGGCGGACTTTCAACCGCGGTATTCCATTTGCGGTACACACCGCCGCGCTCAAAATACACACACCTCTCCAAAACACCGCCACATAGGACAATTCAAAATACACACACCTGATACACATACAAACACCACTCCCACACATCCAATACAATATAAAACACACACTCACATCACCCACAAACCCCTACGACCACAAATTAGAGACGAAGGCCAGAGAGAGACAGCACAGAATAGATAACACCATCACACAGAGGCACACTACACCATCACCCACACAACATCCACGCACAAAACACCACATACCACTACACCCACCACACTCATCAACACATACACCACCCCACACATCACACACACCACCCCATGTCACGCCAAAGACACCCCCGCTTCTCCGAGGAGGAGCTCAGGGTCATGGTGGAGGAAATCATCAGGGTAGAGCCACAGCTATTTGGCGCACAGGTACAGTACACATCCATAGCCAGGAAGATGGAGCTATGGCAAAGAATAGTCGACAGGGTCAACGCTGTAGGACAGCACCCAAGAAATAGGGAGGACATCAGGAAGAGGTGGAACGACCTATGGGGGAAGGTGCGTTCAACGGTATCCAGGCACCACATCGCGGTACAGCGGACTGGCGGCGGACCCCCACCTCCTCCCCCACAACTAACAACATGAGAGGAGCAAGTCTTGTCCATCTTGCATCCTGAGGGCCTCGGAGGAGTCGTCGGAGGAACGGACACTGGTAAGTCTAATCTTCACTATCATATCCCCCACCCTACCTGCATGCTATGACACACCCCAACCCTCACACCCTCCCCTATCACCCTAACTCCTCACTAATCTACCCATAACACCAACTACCCATCCCAACCCCAAGACCTTCATGACACAACTAAGCATGGACACCCATCACTAAAGCATGCCCACTGCACAGACCCACAACACCCCCCAACCATCACCACACAAGCCCCCACACAGGAATGCCTGCACTGGGGTTCACGCACACCCATCCATAGCACACCATGAAACACACACATGCAATAATCATGTTCTCATACCCCTGCAGGAACCCGAAGGACCGTCACCACACCAGAGGGTCCAGACAACACCACTCCACCCCCAGAAGAGGCCCACAGTGACGACAGCAGCTCTGCCCTACTGGATCTTGATGACCAGCCCGGACCATCGTGGGCCTCAGGACAGTCGGTTCCCCTTGCCCAGCCACAGCCCAACACCGAACTGCCACCCTCTGGGAACACCAGCACAGCACCCACCCAGCGGACCCATACCTCCCTACCCAGGACAGGTCAATCAGCAGTGTGTCCACCACTACAGGGCACCCAGGCTAACCCACCACCCCAACAACAACAGGGACCTGGGGGCAGTGGTAGTGGGCACACGGTCCAGGGGACGGAGGCACAGGAACACAGGGGAACTGGGAGGGCTGATGTGCGACAGAGGGAGAACAGGCCAAGGGAACCCACTCTCCACGAGGCCCTATCCTCCATCATGGGAGCATACCACCACTCCCAGGAGACGATGGCAACGGTCCTGGACAAGTTGCAGGAGACCCTGCGCCTGCAGGAGGAGCAGTATTTGGGGTTCAGGGAGGAGCTCAGGACCATCGGATCCGCCCTGGGCACCATCGTAGGGGTGCTGACGGACATTCAAAAGACTTTGAGGGACACCGTGGCACTCCAAGGGGCCCCTGACACTAGCCAGGACAACGAACTGCCCACCAGCTCCGCCGGCGCTAGTGGACAGGAGGCCCGGCCACAGGACCACCACACCAGCACCCCACCCCCTGCAGACGGACAACCACCACTCAAGCGGGCCCTGAGATCCAGGAACAGGACACAGCAAGATGGCAAGACCCCCGCCAGGAAATAAGACTACCTTGATTGTCCCCCCACTGTCCCACTTTGTTACCCTGTCCAGATTGGACCTGCCCCAGCTCCACTTCCAATGGCCAGATGTGCAATGTACCTGTGAGACTAATAGACTGGACTCTGCTATGGACATTATTCCACCATGACCTCTCCCCATTTCACAACCCCCCTACATTTTTATGCACTTCAATAAACACCCTTGAAACCTCAATAATATTGGAGTCAGTCAATGATTGTGAACTTTGTATTGTCAATTACAGTGTTAAAAAAGGTTAGCCATTGGAAGGTCAACATACCTATGTCACACATCACAAGCCTTTCAAGGGTGCAATCTGTTGACACGTTGGTCAACACATTAGTGAAACTGAAATGGAAGGGGACAACTCAGTTAACAAATAGGGAGTGAAATGTAGGTACAGGATAGAGGTAGACGTGTGAGATGTAATATAATGTGAAACATGAAATTGTACTCACCTGTGTCTCATTGAAAATATTGCTGTATGACTGACTCCCTGTTGTCGTTTTCATCTTCATCAGCTTCATCCTCATCACTGTCCACAGGCTCCCCAGGCTCCCCCGCTGCAACAACACGGTCATCTGGATCATCCTCCTGCAGAAAAGGCACCTGGCGTCGCAATGCCAAGTTATGGAGCATGGAGCAGGCGATGATGATGTCGCACACCTTCTTCGGTGAGTAGAATAGGGACCCACCTGTCATATGGAGGCACCTGAACCTGGCCTTCAGGAGGCCGAAGGTCCGCTCGATTACCCTCCTAGTCCGCCCATGGGCCTCATTGTAGCGTTCCTCTGCCCTGGTCCTGGGATTCCTCACTGGGGTCAGTAGCCAGGACAGGTTGGGGTAACCAGAGTCCCCCAATAGCCATACACGGTGCCTCTGGAGTTCACCCATCATATCAGGGATGCTGCTATTGCGCAGGATGTAGGCGTCATGCACTGAGCCAGGGAACATTGCATTTACCTGCGAGATGTACTGGTCTGCCAAACAGACCATCTGGACATTCATCGAATGATAACTCTTCCGGTTTCTGTACACCTGTTCATTCCTGCGGGGGGGAACCAGAGCTACATGAGTCCCATCAATGGCACCTATGACGTTGGGGATATTTCCAAGGGCATAGAAGTCACCTTTCACTGTAGGCAAATCCGCCACCTCAGGGAAAATTATGTATCTCCTTACGTGTTTCAGCAGGGCAGCCAACACTCTGGACAAGATGTTGGTAAACATAGGCTGGGACATCCCTGATGCCATGGCCACTGTTGTCTGAAAAGACTCACTTGCTAAGAAATGGAGCACTGACAGCACCTGCACGTCAGGGGGTATTCCAGTCGGATGGCGGATTGGTGACATCAGGTCAGACTCCAACTGGGTACATAGTTCCCGGATTGTGGCACGGTCAAACCGGTAGGTCACGATGACATGTCGCTCTTCTATTGACAACAGGTCCACCAGCGGTCGGTACACCAGCGGATTCCGCCATCTTCCAATATGTCCCAACTGACGGTGCCTGAGAAGGACAACAGCGAAAAAACTGTCAGCATTCCTCCAGGTATGTACCCACAGTCATACACAAGACTACACCAGACAATTAACCCATCCGGGAAAGGTTTTAAGTGTAGGCCTCGGTATGTGTGACGCAGTAGTAAATTAAGCCATGTGGGACCCTGAAATGGCGGCTGCCTGACCTCTAAAATGGGACAATGGAATTGTGGGGTAACTGCGCTGGCGTTGCACACCGTCGCGGTAGGCGGTCATAGAGCGCGGCGCAATGCTGCATTGGTTAACATTGGACCCTATGGGTCCCTGGAGCCAATGAACAGGTGCGCTGGCGGTGATGATGCGCACCGCCGCGGACGTCACCCCGCGGACGTCACCACCATTTTCTATCTGTTCAATCACTAGATACCTGACCTTCGACAGGAGAGGACATACACTGCTAGTGCTGCTGTGACCTCGGTCTGGAAGCGACAATGGCTGCTGCGTCTGGGGAAAGGGCCCCTGCCTTCACTGCACAGGAGTTGGAGAAACTTGTGGATGGGGTCCTCCCCCAGTACACGCTACTCTACGGTCCTCCAGACCAACAGGTTAGTACACAGGGAGCACGTTGTATGGGCTAGGCCTGGGTGGAGAGGGCTGGGTGGATGAGGGAAGGGGGCAGAGTACATAGAAAAGTCATGCATGGGGATGAATGGGCCACAGGGATAGAGTTGGGAGGGTGCATCAATTACAACAACGGTGCAGTAGGTAATGACTGTTCCTCTTTCCTTGTGCATGTCATGTAGGTCAGTGCCCACCAGAAGAGGGACATTTGGCATGCCATCGCCAAGGAGGTCCGGACCCTGGGGGCCCACCAGAGACGGGGCACCCACTGCCGTAAGAGATGGGAGGACATTCGCCGCTGCAGCAAGAAGACGGCGGAGGCTCAGCTGGGGATGGCCTCCCAACATGGGAGGGGTGCCCGTCACACCATGACCCCCCTGATGTTCCGGATCCTGGCGGTGGCCTACCCGGAGTTGGATGGGCGCTTAAGAACATCACAGCAGACACAAGGGGGTGAGTTCAACCTCATGCAATGGACTTTGCGTGCTGTGGAGCTGTCTGGTTGGGGGTGGTGGGCTGTGGGTGTCCCTAGGCCAGGGCGAGTTAGGTAGACAAGGCCCCTCCGTTATGTAGGCCATGTGGCACTCTACCCCAGCACCAAAAAAAGGCAAATTGATGTATAGTTGGCCCTTTGCCATCCATGTGGGCAGATGTCTACCATTGCCATGTAGGCCATTTCCCAGGAATTGCATGTGCAGAGGGCAGGAGCACGGCGTAATGCAGGGGGCTGCTGCGTTTGTCTTGTCCGCCAACGGTAGCGGTATGCCATGCACTAAAACTCTCTTTCTTCTGTCTCCACCCTTTTTCTGCTCTCCCTGTCCTTCTGTACATCAGCATCATCAGGCGGAGGTACAGTGGCACCGGAGCACGAGGGAGCTGCATCCCACATGGCCATGGATTGCCACACCACAGACTCTGATTTCACCAGTGGGACGGAGGGCGAGGGGAGCTTCACGTCGGCCACAGGATCACCAAACAGCAATACGGACTTGTCCCCCGATGGGAGCACCCCTGTGGTGGCGGCACCATCTGTGCGCCCCACTTCTACAGGTACAGCCGCCACCTCCCCTACCAGCACCGCCCTCCCAGCAGCCCCTCAGCGTTCGCCCCGTGCCCGCTCACCCAGGAGGGTGGGCATCACCTTCGCCCCAGGCACCTCAGGCCCTGCCCCTGTCACCCCTGCTGCCCTCAGTGAGGAGGCCATTGACCTCCTCAGGTCACTCACTGTTGGGCAGTCTACCATTGTGAATGCCATCCAGGGTGTAGAACGAGAGTTGAAACACGGTAATGCATTCCTGGAAGGCATTCATTCTGGTCAGGCTGTTCTTCAGCGAACCCTGCAATCTCTGGCCTCAGCACTTATGGCAGCCATTGTCCCTGTGTCCAGCCTCCCCCCTCCAACTTCCTCCACCCAGACCCAATCCCCTGTACCCCAGTCCATCCCAAGCACACCTACAGACCAGCATGCACACAAGTCAACACCCAAAAGTAGCTCAAGCAAACATAGGCACCACACTCACCACAAGCACTCACACAAGCATCAGACCCATACAGACACAGCAACATCCACTATCTCCACTGTGTCCCCCTCCTCCTCTTCTCCCTCCTCCCTCCCAGTCTCGTCTACACACACACCTGCATGCACCACATCTACAGGCACTAGGACTCGCACCAGGACACCCAGCACCACAAGCCGCTCACCTGCAGTCACCACCTCCACTGCCATATACACGTCCCCTGTGTCTTCTCCCAGTGTGTCTGTGACGCCCCCTCCCAAAGTACACAAACGCCGGCAATCACTCACCCAACATCCATCCACCTCACGACAGCCTCCAGTACCTGCACCCAAAACACCTAAAGTGACACCTCCTACAACCACCTCCTCTTCCTCCACTCCCAGAGCCCCTCCAACTACCCATCCCAGTGTACGTCAGAAACTGACCCTATGTCAAATTGACCTTTTTGCCCCCACCCCCCCCTCCAATTCATCAGTCCCGTCGTAGCGCCTCAGCCAAAATGCCTCCAGTACCAGTGGTGCGTGTTCCAGGTTTTTGGAGTGCCCCGTCCACCAGGGCAGGCAATAGGACCCGGAGCCAAGGCACTGTCAGCCCACCCCCTGTGAAGGCTCCGAAATTGGAGATTGGACGACGGGACCGTGTCAAGACTCCTGGTGGTACAAACAGTGCAATGGGATCCAAGGCGATTGGTGAGTCATCTGTAACTCAAAAGAAGGTGGGGAAGGTCCCGAGGAAGTCTCCCCAACCTGTTGTGAGTGTCACGGCGGAGAAGTACGCCATCATTTCCGGCGGTCCAGACACAACCGCCAGCACCCTCGTTACTGGTCAGGAGACCACCGCCAGAGTCAGAGCCCAGGAGGGCTCAAGTATCGTTACTGGTCAGGAGACCACCGCCAGAGTCACAGCCCAGGAGGGCTCAAGTATCGTTACTGGTCAGGAGACCACCGCAACCACCGGAGTCACAGCCCAGGAGGGTCCAGAATCTCACAGCCCCGCTGGGCAATGATGGAACGTCATGCCACACACCAATGTCAGTATCTGAACCGCCATCTTAGGCTACCGCTGAACAGTCCATAGGCAGCCATGGCAAAGCACCGCTGAACAAGGCCAAGACCGCCATGGTGAAGACCGCTGAACAGGGCAAAGACCGCCATGGCAAAGCACCGCTGAACAGTCCATAGGCAGCCATGGCAAAGCACCGCTGAACAAGGCCAAGACCGCCAGGGTGAAGACCGCTGAACAGGGCAAAGACCGCCATGGCAAGGCACCGCTGAACAGTCCATAGGCAGTCATGGCAAAGCACCGCTGAACAAGGCCAAGACCGCCATGGTGAAGACCGCTGAACAGGGCAAAGACCGCCATGGCAAAGCACCGCTGAACAGTCCATAGGCAGCCATGGCAAAGCTCCGCTGAACAGTCCATAGGCAGCCATGGCAAAGCACCGCTGAACAAGGCCAAGACCGCCATGGTGAAGACCGCTGAACAGGGCAAAGACCGTGTGGGTATGAATAGTCCG
The DNA here is from genome assembly GCF_031143425.1 of Pleurodeles waltl. Lineage (NCBI taxonomy): Eukaryota > Metazoa > Chordata > Amphibia > Caudata > Salamandridae > Pleurodeles > Pleurodeles waltl. The sequence continues at coordinate 861,437,307 of NC_090443.1, forward strand.
GCACATCAGGCATCGTTCTCCCATGTGCAGCTGGGACAGTGACAGGACAGGTACTTTCACGGGGAGACTCATCCAGTCTGGGCACCAGTCCCCCTCCAGAACCAGTGGAGACCTGCATCTACCTGAGAGACTGTGGCTTTGCACTCCCCAGGATATGGCAGTGGGCAATCCACCCACTGTAGAGACTTGAGAGACTGTGGCTTTGCACTCCCCAGGATGGCACAGTGGGCAACCCACCCACTGTAGACACTTGAGAGACTGTGGCTTTGCACTCCCCAGGATGGCACAGTGGGCAAACCACCCACTGTAGACACTTGAGAGACTGTGGCTTTGCACTCCCCAGGATGGCACAGTGGGCAAACCACCCACTGTAGTGACTTGAGAGACTGTGGCTTTGCACTCGCCAGGATGGCACAGTGGGCAACCCACCCACTGTAGAGACTTGAGAGACTGTGGCTTTGCACTCCCCAGGATACATCAATGGGCATGGAGCCCGGTCGTGGATCTGGCTTCGCATTCATGTGGCTGAGGTGCCCCCCCTTCCCTTCCCCCTGAGGTGCCTGTAGTGTTTCTATCTGATGCCCCGGCAGTGTTCTCTCGGATTTTGGTCAGGTATCTATTGTGGGCGTCGCCCATGCATTTTTGGACTGTTGGTGCATGGACATTGTTGTGTACATATCTGCACTGCTTCTTGTTTTGTATATTTATTTTTGACAGATTTTGTGATATATATCCTTATATTTTTTAATGAGTTGTATATTGGCTAAATACAAAGTTTGGGCGCTATTCGCTTTGTCATTGCATTCTTCCGGGGGGGTTGTGGGTTGTTACTGTGATTTTTGTGACTGCATTGGTGTGTATGTTGTAATATGCGAGGGTGGGGGTGTTTGGTGGGTGTCCCCGTAACTTTTGCCTCCCCCCTCCCCCGTGTCATAGGTGCAGTACTCACCGGTATGTTCTGCGCCTACGTCGCTGTTGGTCGTAGATGAGCAGGAATGCAAGGGCAGGTAAGATTTGTAGTTCCGGGTCCATGGAGTCCTCGTTCCTCGTGGGATGTGTTGAGGTGAGCGTTTTCCCATTGCAAAAGCTGTTTCCGCCGTGTTTTTATCCACGGTGAATCCGCCCCGGAAAAGGTGGCGGATTGGTGTGTTGTGATAGTGTGGGTGGTACATTGTCTTCCGCCTGTCTGTTGGTGGTGACCGCCGCACTGTTTGTCTGTACCGCCCTGGCGGGCGATGTGTTAAAGTGGCTGTCTTTGTTGGCGGTTTCCGCCAGGGTCGTAATTCCCTTTTTTTGTCCGCCGGCCTGTTTGCGGTATTACTGCAACTTTAACACCGTCCGCCAGGGTTGTAATGACCACCTTAGTCACCTACAAACGAAAGAACTGTCATCCTGAGACCAGCAGTCTTGCTCAGGGCAAGAGTCCAAACTACGACAGAGGCAAGAACTAGGAACAGGCTCAGGCTGAAGCAAAGGCGGGACTAGGACTTGAAAACAGGGAGCAAACTTCTGGCTGGGACAAACAGAGACAGGACTGGGAAACTGAGAGCAGGCTCTGGCTGGAACAGGCAAGGACAGGGCTGGAATACAGGGAGTAGGAAATGAGCAGTAAACAGGACTGGGAAACAGAGAGAAGGTTCAGGCTGAAACAAGGCAGGAGCAGGGCAGAGAAACATGGAGCAGGCTCTGGAAGAAACAAACAGGTACAAGGCTAAGAGATAGGGAGCAGACTCTGGCTGGAACAATCAGGAGCAGGGCAGAGAAACAGGAAACAGGATCAAGCTGGATCAGAACAGGAACAAAACCGGAACACCATCCGACAAAGGGTCTGTAACACCAAGGAATCGAACTCCAATGCACGACGGGGATCTTGAGGAAATGGCTGCTTATAAACAGTTCCAAGCTGGGCTGCACAGGAGAGGTCTCAGGTGTGTGTAGTTTCAGACACTTGCAAGTCCTGGAGGAGAGGATCCAGTGAAAAGGAGCAACTGGACTTCTCCCATAGAAAACAATGTGAAACAGAATCCAGGCTTTCCTGACTACCAGGCTGTGCATTATGGGATTTGCAGTCCCAGGAAGCAAATGTAGTACTACACAAGTGTACCATGGAGAAAAGAGAAACAAACAGGAGTCAGCAAGGGACTCTAGATAAGTGTTTAAGGTGATTCCCAGGCTTCCGACAGTCCCCTTACAGCGCCCCCTAGAAATGGGACGACAGAGTCGTAACACGACCGGACCCTGGGGGTCCACCACAGACAGAGCACCCACTGCCGGAAAAGATGGGAGGACCTTCGCCGCTGGAGCAAGAAGACGGCAGAGGCCCAGTTGGGGATGGCCTCCCAACGTAGGAGGGGTGCCCGACGCACCATGACCCCCCTGATATTCCAGATCCTGGTGGTGGCGTATCCGGAGTTGGATGGGCGCTTGAGGGCATCACAGCAGCCACAAGGGGGTGAGTACACTCTAATTCAGCTGACTCTGCACGCATTACGAGGTGTCTGGGTGGGGAAGGTGGGCAGTGGGTTCCCTTAGGCCAGGGCGAGCTTGGTAGGCAAGGTCCCTTGTGAGGCAGGCTCAGTGGCACCCCAACCCCACTAGTGGTTAGTGCCTTCTACACCTAGTCAGGCTCCTGTGACTTCAAGGTGTGCAGCAATCGGGTTTAGGCCTTGTACCCCAAGGGCATTTGATTATTCTAGGAACTATAAGTGCATGGCATAGTGCAGAGGGCTGCTGTGACTGTAGTGTCCGCAAACGATAGTGGTGTTGCACGCACTGAACATGTCTTTCTTCTGTCTTTCCCCTCCCTTTTTGTGGTCTCCCTGTTCTTGTGTGCAATAGCATCATCAGGCGGAGGAGCATTGGCACCGGAGCAGGAGGGAGCAGCATCCCACTTGGCCCTGGAGGGCGAAACAACAGAGTCTGAAGCCACCAGTGGGATGGAGGGCGAGGGGAGCCCCATGGCGGGGATAGGAGCAGACAGCAGTGACAGCGACTCCTCCTCTGATGGGAGCTCCTTTGTGGTGGCGGGCCCCTCTGTGCCCCCGCATCAACAGGTACTGCCGCACCCCCCCCTACCAGCACCGCCCTCCCAGCAGCCCCTCAGCGTGTGTCCCGTGCCCGCTCACCCAGGAGGGTGGGCATCTCCATCGCCCCAGGCACCTCAGGCCCTGCCCCAGTCAGCCCTGCTGCCTTCAGTGAGGAGGCTATTGACCTCTTGAGATCCCTCACTGTTGGGCAGTCTACCATTCTGAATGCCATCCAGGGTGTTGAGAGGCATTTGCAACAAACAAATGCATACCTGGAGGGCATTCATTCTGGCCAGGCAGCCCAACAGAGAGCATTTCAGTCTCTGGCCTCAGCACTGATGGCAGCCATTGTCCCTGTGTCCAGTCTCCCCCCTCCAACTTCCTCCACCCAGACCCAATCCCCTGTACCCCAGCCTATCCCAAGCACACCATCAGACCAGCATGGACACACCTCAACACACAAGGGTGGCTCAGGTGAACATATGCACCACACATCCCACAGGCACTCACACAAGCATCATACCCATGCACACATACCAACATCCACTGCCTCCACTGTGTCCCCCTCTTCCACGTCTCCCTCATCCCTCCCTGTCTCATCTCCACTCACACCTGCATGCACTACATCCTCAGCCACTACCTCCATCACCAGCATGCCCATCACCACACACCGCTCACGTGCACTCACCACCCCCACTACCATTCACACATCCCCAGTGTCCTCTCCCAGTGTGTCTGTGAGCCCTCCTCCCAAAGTACACAAACGCAGGCACACACCCACCCAACAGCCATCCACCTCACAACAGCCTCCAGCCCATGCACCTTCACCCAAATTCAGCAGACGTACACCTCCTACAACCACTACCTCTACCTCCACTCCCAAACCCCCTCCATCTACCCGTCCCAGTGTGTCTAAAAAACTTTTCCTGGCTAATATTGACCTCTTCCCTGCACCTCCCCCCCGTCCTTCCCCTAGGGCCAGGCTTTCCAGGTCCCAGCCCAGCACCTCAGCCACCACATCCCCAGGCACAGTGGTGCCAGCAACTGCAGGGTCATGGAGTGCGCCAACCATCAGTGCTGTCAGTGTGCCACGGAGCGAGGGCAAGGACATTCCGCCACCAGCCAAGGTAAAAAAGGTGCCCACATCCCGGAGGGAAAAGCCGAAAACACCTGCCACCAAGGGGTCAGGGAAAACGAAAGGGGATAGTGGCAAGACAGCTGCGCCACCATCAAAGGTGGGGAAGGGCCAAAAACTGAAGGGCAGGTCAGGAGAGGGCATGGTGGCACCGACTGAAGGACCAGTGTCACACATTCTGTCCACGTCGACGCCAACCTGTACGGCGGAGAACACCGCCACCTGCACCGCCACAGAGCCCACAGCCAGCACCGCCACCACAGAGCCAGCAGCCAGCACCGCCACCACAGAGCCCGCAGCCAGCACCGCCGCCACAGAGCCCGCAGCCTGCACCGTCGCCACAGAGCCCGCAGCCAGCACCGCGACACAGAGCCTGCAGCCAGCACCGCCGCGAATGCCACCGCCGCAAGCACCGCCACGACTGCCACCGCCGCAAGCACCGCCAGCGGCCCAGCGACATCATCAGTCAGTGGCACCACCGCAGACATGGCTACCATCCCCAGTGGTCAGTCGTCCGAGGCTGGTGGTGAGTTCCAGGACCCTGGGCAGCTTCCATGAAGCATCACTCTCATCACAGTTGTCACCTGCATATGGAGTGCGAAGCCACAGCAGTGTGGGGTATGTCACTGCCTCCATGGCGTATCATGCTTCCCGTACCTCAGCAATCTTGTGGCACACACACCCAGGTGAGGCAATTGTACCAGCCACACTGCACGTGGAGCACTCTGGGCACCAGGCCCCCTCCAGAACTAGTGGAGAAAGGCATCCACTACCTCAGTCCTTGGCAGGATGAAGCACTCTGGGCACAAATCCCCCTCCAGAACCAGTGGAGAAAGGCATCCACTACCTCAGTCCTTGGCAGGATGAAGCACTCTGGGCACCAAGCCCCCTCTAGAACGAGTGGAGACTGTTATCCACTTTAGAGACTGTGGCTTTGCACTCCCCAGGATAAAGCAGTGGGCAAACCACCCACTGAAAAGACTTGAGAGACTGTGGCTTTGCACTCCCCAGGATAAAGCAGTGGGCAAACCACCCACTGAAAAGACTTGAGAGACTGTGACTTTGCACTCCCCAGGATAAAGCAGTGGGCAAACCACCCACTGAAAAGACTTGAGCGAGTGTGGCATTGCATTCCCCAGGATAAACCAAAGGGCATGGAGCCCCCTTGTGGAGCAGTGGCATTGTGCGTTCATCAGGCTGAGGTGCCCCCTCCCCATTCCCCTGAGGTGCCTGAGTATTTTCTATGTGTTGCCCCTCCAGTGTTCTCTCCGTTTGGAGTCAGGTATCATGTGTGGGCTTTGCCCATGCATTTTGGGCCCAGTGGTCCACGGACAATGATTGGTGCACTATCCGGACTTGTGTAGTTGGTGTACATATTTTTATATAATGGATTTTTACTTTTGACTAATGGATTTTTATTGATTACACTTGTTACAATCATTTTCTTTTGTCCTTGCATTCTTCCAGGGGAGGTGGGGGGTGTATATGTAATGCTGCAGCATCTATTTGTGTGTGTGGTGTTGTGGGTGGGGGTGTTGCGTGTGTGTGTCACTCTCTTTTCCCTCCCCCCTCCCCTGTGTTGTAGGTGCAGTACTCAACGTGGTCGTCACCGCCATCGTTGGAGCTCCTGATAGAGGAGCAGGAAGACCATCTCCGGCAGGATCTGCAATTCGGGCTCCATGGCGTCCTGGTTCCTCGTGCGGTGTGGAGAGGTGAGTGTTTTCCCTTCTGCGTACTGTTTCCGCCGTGTTTTTATTCGCGTTGGTTCCGCCCCGGAAAAGGTGGCGGATAGCCGTGTTGTGATAGGCTGGGTGGTACATTGTCTCCCGCCTGTCTGTTGGCGGTGTCCGCCGCGACGTTTGTTTGTACCGCCGTGGCGGTCGGAGTTTTAAAGTGGCTCTCTATGTTGGCGGTTTCCTCCATGGTCGTAATCCCATTTTTTTTCTGCCGGCCTGTTGACGATATTACCGCCGCTTTAACACAGACCGCCAGGTTTGTAATGAGGGCCACAGTCTTGAGATAAAAGTTGAGGTTGGGAGATAATGCTGCTCTGGTACCCCAATCCATAAGAGCAGCCTTATAGTACTTCCCAAAATGAGGTAGAGCTAACCCTTCTTCCTTGACCAATAAAGACAGAATTTCAAGCTGAGCCCGAGGTTTTCTATTGGCCCATATGAACTCAAAAAAAGGGGAAGAATCATCATTTTGACCAATGCCACACATCCTATAATTGACAAATAAGAAGCTTGCCATTTCTGTAGCAGTGTTTGTGCTTTCTTAAAGGTAGATAGATAATTTTAAAAAAAAAACTAGAAGTTATTTGATACATATATACCTAAATACCTAATGGCGCGAGAAAGTTGGAACTGGGCCCGCATATCAAGAGGAAGAACATTATCAGTGGCATTAAATAATTAAATAGCAAAGCTTCCAACTTAGAGTGGTTAATCCTAATCCCCCTAAATCTAAAAAAACTTTTATTTTCGCGAAGGCCCTATCAATATTTGAGGGCTCCGCTGAAAGATAGAGAATCATATCGTCAGCAAACAGTTTCAATTTGGGCGTGTGCTTCTCTTTGTTACCTGCTCTTTTACCCCCACCCCAGTGAAAGAATCCCCCTACCAGAAGGAGGATAGCTCACCCCCACCAAGAGGGCCCAACCCATCATGGCCCCACCACCCTGTGATCCCCTCCCCTATGTTCCTCCCCACAAACCCAAAATTAGAGTGCACTGACATGACACTCCAGGAGCCTAGAGTCCAGGAAAGCAGCAATGCAGAAAAAAAAAAAAAAAAAACACAGTGCCAGCTAATTCACCCCTTCCCTTATAGCACAATTTCCTGCCACCATATTGGTACCTATTTTAGCAATTCTAAGAACTTCTTTGCTTCCTGCACGCTCTGAAAGACATACGCCTGCACTTTACGAAACAACTTAAGCTTGGCTAATTGCACCATGCCAGCTGGGGCTCAAAGTTTCCTAAAATCATCAATGAGTCCTACGAATTCTCTGTGCCGTCGTGAGGCAGCAATAGACATGTCAGAAAAAACACAAAATTATCACCAGAGTTAAAATTTCTCCTTCTTATAGCTTAAGAAAGAATTTGTTCCTTGATCCTATAGTCCCCAAAGTTTACCAATATGGTACGTGGATACTTTGAATTTGCGGCATGCATTGGAAGGACTCTATGTGCCCACATAATGGAGGGATCATCCTCAGCCACAGCTTTATCTAGAAGAATACATTTATAAATGAGATCCGAGATCACTTTAGTCACTGACGATGATGCTTCCATCTCTTGAGGAACTCCTATAAACCTCAAATTCAAACATTGAGATCTGTTTTCCAACTCATTAAGTTTAAACTGTTGCTCCTCAAGTTCTGACTGGATCTGTGATGTTGCTGACTTCTGTTGCTTTTTGGCGTCCTCCAAATCTGAAATCCTCTGCTCTGCTTGAGAGACCTGTGTAGAAAGATGGATTAGATTGGCATTTAGCTGATTGAAGTGTTTATTAGTTTCCTTACATGCCTCCACCTGAGATACTTTTATAGCCCGTAGCTCCTCCAAGATCTGACTGAGCATGCCCTCCATTGACGAGACAACAGTTACGTCCCCAAGGTTTTTGCCGGATCAAGGATGGGTGGAGGGGGAGGTAGAGCCTGGATAAGAATAGTTTGGCCAATAGAAATCGAGTCGGGCAGAGCACGGCACAAGCCTTCTGACATTGAATCTCGTACTGTGGTGGAAGGTAGTTGACTGTAATATGAGATCTCCTTAGCCATTATAATCGCTCACTCCTTCTCTTTCACTTTTTCTTTCACTGCCCCCTTAACCGTTCCGCTACTTGCAGAGAACAGAGGAAAGGAGGGCTTGTCTATGTGCTGCTCCAGAATGGAAGGTAGGGCAAGAAGTGAAGTACTGACCACATTTACACTAGAGAGCCTTGCCTGTGTTTTACTGGTCGAGTTACCCAATGCGGAGATGGAAGGAAGAGACTAAGGCTTGGCGATATGGAATGGCTGTGATATCGCTAATTCTTGGCCATTTGTTGGGCTAGACCCGGGAAGAGCTGCAGGGGTAGTTAGAAGATCCTGTAGTTCCTCAGAGTCTCATGAGGACCGATCTAGGTCTTGCTTGTTGGAACCATGCCTTTGTCTTCTCATGGCCAGAGTTAGAGTTTTGGATTTGGACGTTTTTGGGGTTTACTGACTGTACGTGACTTGGACCCTACATCACGTATCATGCGCTTCATTGTGGGGTCGAGGAAAATTCATAGATGGTACAAATGTCAAGGGAGACACCAAAAGGGAGCTGGGGAATAGCAAGTTGCATCTGCACTACCACAGACCGCTTCCACCACACCCAAGCTCCTCGTTCAACCCTGCAGAGCAGCCTAGTGCTACTGCAACAGGTTACTCACCCTCCAATAGCCCTCTCAGGAAATGATTCAAAAGTTTATATCCTTTTTTCACCTCACGCTAGCTCATAAATGATTACAGTTTGTAAATCTATATACGATCCCATAGTCCATAGTCACAGTGCCTTTTTACTTATCTTGTGCTTCCATGAGTGGTTATGCGGGTGTAGCGGACTGAGAGATTCCTGTTGGGAGCGTGATCAGGATGAAATGCAGGAGAAAGCAGTAGCTGAAAGCTTGCATCGTTCTGCCCTGGCTGGGTGAGTCATGCTGCTCACTCGGCCAAATGACACAGTACCACCCCACGGGCCCCGAGGCCCAAAATCTGTAAGAGCCTTGATTCTCCTAACATTCCGGGAAAATTTGGGCCGGATCAAACACCAAAGCGGCTCTGGAAATCAGGACATCCTCGAACGTGCACAGTCCTGCCATCTTGCTGCCTCCCAGAAGGCTCAGCCATGCAGCATGACGGGAGCTCCACATGACCAGTGCATTGAACACTGATCCTTTCTTCACCACATTTCCTTTTAACTGGCAGACCTCCCTCCTTAATGTAAGCATTTCTAGTTTTCTACTTTTGTTTTTAAAAGAAGACTCCTGACATCAGGGTCAGACGCAGAAGTCAAATAATCACTAATAACAAGCAACCTGTGTATTAATTTCCCTCAACATAAACAAGGTTTACAAACAATGTCAGGCAACATACTGAACTGCCACACAAACACAACATCCAGTGTATTACAGTCAACAACAAAAAAACACAAAAGCAATCATGATGTCAAAATATGAAATCTATGTTGTGAAATGAGTGAATTAATCACATAATGCCAATACAGAAGTCATGAACGGCTATTTGATGGTAGAGGTGATGGAGGGATACGAAAATGTACTCAGACATGTCAGGGTGCTTAAAAATGGAACAGTGTCCTTCATGTCGTGTGGTCCTGTTCCGTAATGGAGAACTACTGGGATGACATACCAGCGACAATGACGCAGGTTCTGGGGAAGCCAGTAGAACTCACCCTGAGGGTAGCTGTGTTAGGGATTTTAGAAGACCTGGGCCTCTCCTGGTATGAACGGATTCTTGTAGGTATTGACACACACTCCTGTCCAAAAGGAACATAACTCTCTTCTGGACCACTCGTGCAGCCTCTCGTATTGTGAAATGGATTTCTGCATTGGACTGGTGTGATAGGCTTGAAGAACACATATGTAGAGGATACCCGAAGAAACTCAAGATTTGGGGGAGATGGTGGCACTACTGTGGTAGAACAAACAATCATTGACTGGCTCATTATGAAGATGTGACATCATGGTATATTTCTAAAAAAAAATAAAATATAGCAAGCCTGTAGTACTCTACAATTTCAGAACCAAAGTCTCTAGCACATAAATGTGTATTTTAAAGTGCTGATACAGCCAAAAGGTCTCTGCCGTGAAACCTATTGGCTTTGACAATGCTTTTTATTCAGTAGTAGACTGTGTGAATGTAATATGCGCAAACGTCCGTGATGTCCTTCTTTGAATGGGATTTTCAGAAATACAAAAAAATGCATAAAAAGATGGCGTGCATCAATAAGGGTCATCTTTGTAAATACATTTTATTTCTAGAAAGTCAGTTCAAACATGGCAGTCTTGAAGGCGCTTGTGTACACTGTGGGATTCTTTGAAATGGATTGTACAATTAGACAATAAAATGAAAGACGCATGCAGCCGTTGCGCACAAGTGGACGACCATCTTGAAAGAGTAATGAAAACAGTTTTAAGGTGGCAGTTGGTTGAGGGGTGAACAAAATTAGTGAAGGGGCTCAATGCAAGAGAACTAATGGCATCTGGCAACAGCATGCAGGGTGGAAATGGGAAAGTGAGGAGGTCAATAAGGTAGGTCGAAGTGGTAACAGCAAGAGAGTACTAGCAAAAAAAATAAAAAAATCGGATGGTGTCAGCAAATGTGTTATATCCGGGGCGTGGCTTTGGGCGTCAAGATGGAGGTCGCACTCTAAGAGTGCTCCGGACCCCTCCGTCATCCGCCCGCCGAAGCCTTTACCATCCTACCTGTATAATTAACCCCGGCGGTCTTTATGAGATCCGTTGACCACCCGTGAACCAGGCGAGCCTGCTGAATGCGCTGCTGACGGGCCCACGCGCGCGAGGGCAACTCAGACTGAGTGGAGGCCGAAACATGGTGGCCGGGAGCTGCAGCCGGCCGTGGGGCCGGTGACCTGCGGGGCGCTGCCGCCCAGGCTACCTGCGTCAACTGAAGGTGGAGAGTGAGTGATCCGGAGGGGGCCGACGAGCAGACCCGGTGAGCGGCGGCCCGGGCGATCCCCGGGCGATCCCCGGGCGGTCTGCTGCGGTGGGCCCTGTGCGGGAGCGAGATCAGAGGGCGCGGGCCGGGCCCTCGGGCTCTGGGGCTGAGGCGCGCTCAAGTGGACTTGCGGGCGGTGCGGACGGCCTCCTTGGGTGTGGGGGCCGGCCCGTGCCGCGAGTCGCCCCCCTCTTTTTTCTATTGTGAAGGATCCGCGACGAGTGGCCTGGCCCGGCGGATCGCGCCGTGGTGAATCCCTGCGGTCGGCCCTGGTCGTGGGCGCCGCTGCGAGCCCGAGGAGAAGAGGTGACTAAACCAGCCGGCCGGGACGCTTGAAAGTGTGGTCCTCAGCGGCGGTAGGAACCAGCTGCAGCGTGGAGAGCCCTGGTCTCCCGATCCTACCAAGTGGACCAGCGGCCGCCTCGGCTGACGGGAGGTGAGCGAGGTGAGATGCCTGGACCCCCTGGGGGCCCCCCTTGGACTCTGGGCAGCTTTGGGCCCCCAGAGACATTGCTAAATCACTCAGGGAGCAGAGGCTGTGAGAGATACATAAGGCATCAGACATTACGGCCCAACATCTGGCCCTTGGACCGGGGGGGGGGCAGTGTGTGCCTTAACCACCCCTCCCGGAACCCCACCACCCTTGGGTCACTAAATAAAACAGCCTCAGAGATCCCCTGAACAGGAAGCCCCTGACCGGACCGGCCGACTGAGGGTGACGCTGCGTGGAGTGGGGCTGGTCCGGCGGCCCCCCTGGCCGCGTGGGACCGCTGAGGGGTGCGCCTTTCCCGCTCTCCGCTTGGAAATACCACCCCAGAGTCCCCTTACGTGCGGGGCCCTGTCACGGGTTCCTAGGACCATGAGGTGCTGGTCGGTGTCCCTCCAAATGAACGGGAGGCCCCCCCAAGAAGACCTATCGGCTGAGAAGTAGTGAACACCAAGGAACCGTTGGGACACCAGAGCCCAAGGAAAGTCTGTTTGCAACGCTGGGGGCCTCGGCCTGAACCTTAGTGGCGCCATGGGCAAGGACAGAACCACCAGGCAACCCCTGGCGTCTCAGCAGAGGATTGATCAGTTCATCGCACCAACGACCCCCTGGAGCAATGGAGACTTGGCAACAGGGGGTCCTTCACCAGATGGGGTACATGCAATTCTTCAAGCTATCCAATCCTCGCAGTTGGCCGTAGAAACAAGGATCGGAGAGGTGCGCGAAAACATGGGACTTATAAGGCAAGACCTCAGAAACGCAGTGGGTAGAATTACGGAGGTTGAGAGCCGTGTCTCCCAAACGGAAGATGACCTAGCAGATCTCAGGTCCAAGGTGGCCCAACTACAGACTTGAACGGGCGAACTACACCGTCGTGCCGAAGACGCCGAAAACTGCTCCAGGCGCAACAACCTGCGCTTCATAGGATTTCCGGAGGGAGCAGAGGAAAACAAAGCCCTTGACTTCCTTGAGCTCTGGATCAAATCCTGGATCCCGGACCAGGCTCTCTCGCCCTGGTTTGCAATCGAAAGAGCACATAGATCTCTGACACCACAGCCCCCACCGGGTGGTCCCAAACGGCCGATGATAGCATGCTTCTTGAACTTTAAAGACCGTGACAACATCCTCAAGGAAGCCAGAAGATGTGTTGATCTTCAATAGAACAACCATAAAATGTTGACATTCCCAGACTACACCTGTGAAGTCCAAACACGACGCCGGTCGTAAGAGCATTTCAAACAAAAACTTAGAGCCATGCAACTCTCCTACATGCTCCTCTTCCCCGCGCGCCTGAAGGTCCTTTGGAGTGGGAAGGCCTACTTCTTCGAGTCCCCAGAGGAGGCATGGGACTGGTTGACGGAGGAGGGTGTCGGGGCTCGAGGAGGTCCTCCCGACCCAGCGGGGGGCATCCAGGGTCTCTGCCCTGCACTTCGGCCGGACACAAGAAGAGGTCGAAGGCGCACCAGGTCTCGACGTGGGAGACGAGGAGGTCGTGAAAGCCTTCAAGACAAGGACAAAACAATAGAACACGGCCTTCGGGCTGATGGGACCCCCGTAGACATCTCGAAAACCCAAGATCTGGACGGCGCAATGGAGGGAGAGCGCTTGAGCCAGACCCCTACACTTGGCTGACGGCGGGGACACGGCTCCCTACGGGGCGCCTCAGAGACGACCGACATGATGCGGCGCAGATGTACGCTGCCCCGGACGGGGCCTCCCCCGACCCCAGGGCTTTCAAGCCAGTGTTCGCCTCCTGCGGACCCATTCCGGCACCTATCTAAGGATTGCAGAAGATCCGTCTAAATGGAGGGGTCCACCACTCTACTCCAACAGCAGTCAACCTGGCTGTGTTGTTTAGTTTAGGTTATAGGGCGACAGATCCTTCCAGGGTAGAAGTATGGTGTGGGGGGCAGTTGGGGGTTAAGAAATTTATTAAGGGGTTACGTTATAAGGGTTCAATAAGGTTTTTTCAGGGTTCCTTCACCCCTCTTCTTGTTCGAGACGGTTGACCCTAGACCCACAGGCGGGCCTTCAACACTTTAGCACACCTTGGCACTCCACGCTTACCCCTCACAGACACAAGTCCTTTCGTGGAATGTGAACGGACTTCTTGACAAGTGTAAGAGAACCGCAGTCTTTAGCACACTCCGCAGATATGCCCCCTCAGTGGTATTACTACAAGAGACCCACTTACTGGGCAACAAATGCCCCATGCTGGCACGTGGGGGTACGACAGAGTCTACCACTCGGGATTCTCGAGGGGCTTCAGGGGAACGGCCATCCTACTCCATCGCTCACTACCCATTGGTGGTTACTGCCACCCATACTGATCCCCAAGGGCGACTGATCGCTGTGACCGACTCACTCTACGGAAGGTCAATTAACTTAGTGAGCGCCTACGCCCCCCCAGCAGCCTTTGACAACTTTCTACTTTCACTACGTGGGATATTGTCGGGACTCCCCCAGGGGACAACCCTAATCGGTGGAGACTTCAATTCTGTTCTAGATCCCAGACTAGACGTATCCGGCGCCATATCTGCTATCCGTTCATCTCAGGCAGCAAGCCTGAATAACTGGGCTGAGAGCCTTGGCCTGTGTGAGGTATGGCGGGTCTGGCACCCCAGGACTCGACAATACACGCATACCTCAGCAGCCTAGCAAACACACGCTAGAATCAACTTGGTGTTCATGCTGGCATTAGATATGGCTGGGGTCATTGGGGCTGAAATATTACCGCAGGGGGTCTCTGACCACGCTCCAATACAAATTTGTCTGGGAGGTGCAGATCCCACACAGCGCCCGATCTGGCGCTTGAACGCATGGCACTTACAAGATGGTGAATATACCCTGGCGATCCGGGACCATTTTAACCAATACTTTGAGCAAAACATGGGGTCGGTGCGATCACCGGGCACGGTCTGGGCTGCGTGCAAAGCTACCTTACGGGGATACGCCAAACATCACCTCTGTGTGCGGGAACGTGCTCGCAATGCACAGGTGTCGGAGCTCGAGGCCAGGGAGCTGCGACTTGAGCGCCAACAGGCGGTCTCCGTCTCAGATCCTATTCTGAGGCAACTCACTGTGGTCAGGGACGAGATTAAACACTTATTGCTGGCAACTGCGAAGCATCTCTGGCAGGCATCAGCGGTCCTAATATATGGTGGGGGGACAAAAACAGGAAACTCCTACACTGGCTAGCCGCTCGACCACTAGCAAACAGAGTTATCCCTGAAGTGGCCGACGAGTCAGGAACTTTGTCCAAGAAACCAAGTGACATTTCACAGTGTTTTGCCTCCTACTATACTCGACTCTATGCAGAGCGCCCCCCGGCCTGAGGCTGAGAGAGAATCCCCCCTCTTGAACGAAATCACCCTCCCAAAGATTTTGCAAACGACCAGGGAAAACCTTGATGAGGCCTTAAGCCTCAAAGAGATTAATAAGGCGATAGCTGCGTTGGCACCGGGTAGGACGCCTGGCCCCGATGGGTTCCCGGCGGAACTGTATGGTAGATGCGGAGACATTCTGGGCCCTCATCTGCTAAACATGTACGAAGCAGAGGAGAAAACTGTCTGCTTCCCATCGGGAATTGACAAGAGAACAATTGTGGTGATCCCAAAGACCCAAACACCATCGCAGCACTGCTCAGCATACCGTCCCATCTCTCTTTTAAACATCAAGATTAAAATATTGTCCACAATCCTGGCCGTCAGACTGAAGGAAGTGCTCCCTTTACTGGTGCACCCTGACCAGTGAGGGTTTATGCCCACGCATAGCACAAGACACTGCATTAGGCGCCTGCAGGTGGCCCTGGCCCACCGGGAAAGTCTCACCCAGTCACCCCTAGCTCTCCTTTTGCTAGATTTCGAGAAGGCCTTCGATACCGTGGACTGGTCCTACCTGGAACACGTCCTGCTGAACAATGGTTTCGGGCCCAGGTTTCGCGGCCTGGTGAAGCTCCTTTCCACTAACCCGACGTTGGGGTACCCGGCAGGGATGCCCACTGTCCCCATTGCTCTTCGCGCTTGCGATAGAGCCCCTGGTGAAACTGCTGAGGGAGGACCCCTTGGTTGAGGGCTGGTCATGGCCTGCTGGACCTGAGGATCGCGCAGCACTATATGCCGACGATGTGCTCATATATCTTTCCAACCCCGTCAAAAGCGGTCCCCGAGTTCTGCAGCTCTTGGGTCTCTTCTTCGAGGCATCGGGCCTGGCACTTAACCCCGGCAAGTCCCTGTTGGTCCCCCTGCATCCCTCTAGAGAATGCATCGACTGGCAGCAAAACATCCCGATCAGGTGCAATTGTTTTAAATACCTAGGAGTACAGGTGTCTTTACTGCCGGAACTGGCGTGGGTGCTAAACGTCACCCCACTTACCCGGCGCATTAAAGACGATCTCCACTGTTGGGTGTACTCTGCCCCTCAACCTGCTCGGAAGAACAGCACTCTATAAAATTATGATCCTCCCCAGGCTCCTCTACCTATTACAGAACTTCCCACATTCAATTCCCCGGAGATGGTCCAAAGATATAGACACGTGGGCGCGTCACTTCTTATGGGGTGACTCCCGTCCCAAACTGTCCCTAGCTGCCTGTCAAAGAGACGTCTTTGATGGAGGCCTGGGTATGTCCAAAGTTTACTATTACCACCTTGCAATGCACTTACTCGTGATAAACGACTGGTGGGGGGGGGTTGGTCGGACCCAGCATATCGACTGGAACTTCAAACACTGGGCTATCCTGCGATCCTCAACGCTTTATACGGCCACCCAATCCCCCGATCATTGCCCGAGGTGACCAGAGTGGTCTTCCTGGGCTGGCGTGAGGCCCAGAAGGTCTCGGGTTGGTGGGGCCGCCTCACCCAGCAGACCCCATTGTGGAACGTGAGATGGTTGGCGGAATCCTCAGCGCTGGAGGGATTCCGGAATTGGGATAACATAGGAATTTCCACACTGGGAGATGTTTGGGGCGGGTCACATCTACGATCCTTTGAGGACCTCCAGCAACTCTTCTCCCTGAATAAAACCCAATTCCATAGATACCTACAACTCCGTCATGCACGACTGACACACGTCCAAGTAGGAGAATCCATACCTGAATACAGCCCAATGGAGGCAAAGGTGCTGATGGGGAGCCTGGGTAGGGGAGGGATTTCGCAGATATACTGCTCCCTGATAGCTAACACAACCCGCCCACTTGATGGGCCTCGCCGGAAGTGGGAAGACTGGTTGGGCCCCATAGAAGTGGAAGACTGGAGAGAAGCATTAATGGCCCCTTGCACCCTGACTATTGCCACCCTTTTCCGATTAATACAATCCCAATATCTCCACATAGCATACCTCACGCCCGTTAGACTGTATAGGGCTGGCCTCTGGACCTGGGCTGATTGCCCTCGATGCTCGGGCCCGAACGCCGACTTTTATCACATGGTGTGGTCTTGTCCCTCCATAGCGGCCTACTGGAGGGCGGTCCTTGGGGAGATTTTTGGAGTCCTGAGCTATGAACTGGAAATGGCACTGTAGGAATTTGGCTCTGTATGTACTATTTCAAAGTAAGAAATAGAATGCACAGAGTCCAAGGGTTCCCCTTAGAGGTAAGATAGTGGCAAAAAGAGATAATTCTAATGCTCTATTTTGTGGTAGTGTGGTCGAGCAGTAGGCTTATCAGAGGGTAAAGCATTTGTTGTACACACACAGGCAATAAATGAGGAACACACACTCAAAGACAATTCCAGGCCAATAGGTTTTTGTATAGAAAAATATATTTTCTTAGTTTATTTTAAGAACCACAGATTCAAGATTTACAAGTAATACTTCAAATGAAAGGTATTTCCCTTAGGTAACTTAGGAACTTTGAATCAGCAAAATAGCATGTACAGTTTTCACAAAAATGGCAATAAGCTATTTTAAAACTAGACACCGTGCAATTTTCAACAGTTCCTGGGGGAGGTAAGTGTTAGTTAGTTTTGCAGGTAAGTAAACCACCTACAGGGTTCAAAGTTGGGTCCAAGGTAGCCCACCGTTGGGGGTTCAGGGCAACCCCAAAGTTACCACACCAGCAGCTCAGGGCCGGTCAGGTGCATAGGGTTCAATGGAGAAGGGGGTGCCCCGGTTCCAGTCTGCCAGCAGGTAGGTACCCGCGTCTTCGGAGGGCAGACCATGGGGGATTTGTAGGGCACCGGGGGGGACACAAGTCAGCACAAAAAGTACACCGTCAGCGACACGGGGGCGGCCGGGTGCAGAGTGCAAACAGGCGTCGGGTTTGCAATTGGTTTCAATGGGAGACCCAGGGGTCTCTTCAGCGAAGCAGGCAGGCAAGGGGGGGGGGGCTCTTCGGGGTAACCACCACCTGGGCAAGGGAGAGGGCCACATGGGAGTCACTTCTGCACTGGAGGTCAGATCCTTCAGGTCCTGGGGGCTGCGGGTGCAGTGTCTTTACCAGGCGTCGGGTTCTTTGAAGCAGGCAGTCGTGGTCAGGGGGAGCCTCTGGATTCCCTCTGCAGGCGTCGCTGGGGGGAGGCCTCCCTGTAGTGTTGTTTCTCCGCAGGTCGAGCCGGGGCGTTGGGTGCAGAGTGGAAAGTCTCACGCTTCCGGCGGGAAACGTGGAGTCCTTTAAAAGTTGTTTCTTTGTTGCAAGTCTTGGTTTCTTTGGAACAGGGCCGCTGTCCCCGGAGTTCTTGGTCCTTTTAGATGCAGGGTAGTCCTCTGAGGCTTCAGAGGTCGCTGGACCCTGGGGAGCGCGTCGCTGTTGCAGTTTTTCTCGAAGTGGGAAGACAGGCCGGTAGGGCTGGGGCCAAAGCAGTTGGTGTCTCCGTCTTCTCTGCAGGGCTTCAGGTCAGCAGTCCTTCTTCATCTTAGGTTGCAGGAATCTATCTTGCTAGGTTCTGGGAGTCCCTAAATACTCAATTTAGGGGTGTGTTTAGGTCTGGGGGGTTAGTAGCCAATGGCTACTAGCCCTGAGGGTGGCTACACCCTCTTTGTCCCTCTTCCCTGAGGGGAGGGGGGCACATCCCTAATCCTATTGGGGGAATCCTCCATCTGCAAGATGGAGGATTTCTAAAAGTCAGAGTCACCTCAGCTCAGGACACCTTAGGGGTTATCCTGACTGGCCAGTGACTCCTCCTTGTTTTTCTCATTATCTCCTCCGGCCTTGCTGCCAAAAGTGGGGCCGTGGCCGGAGGGTGCGGGCATCTCCACTAGCTGGAGTGCCCTGGGGCGC
The DNA here is from genome assembly GCF_031143425.1 of Pleurodeles waltl. NCBI lineage: Eukaryota > Metazoa > Chordata > Amphibia > Caudata > Salamandridae > Pleurodeles > Pleurodeles waltl. The sequence continues at coordinate 861,455,895 of NC_090443.1, forward strand.
TGTAACAAAGGGGGTGAGCCTTTGAGGCTCCACGCCAGGTGTTACAGTTCCTGCAGGGGGAGGTGAGAAGCACCTCCACCCAGTACAGGCTTTGTTACTAGCCACAGAGTAACAAAGGCACTCTCCCCATGTGGCCAGCAACATGTCTGGTGTGTGGCAGGCTGGCAAAACTAGTCAGCCCACACTGGAAGTCGGGTATGTTTTCAGGGGGCATCTCTAAGATGCCCTCTTGGGTGTATTTCACAATAAAATGTACACTGGCATCAGTGTTCATTTATTGTGCTGAGAAGTTTGATACCAAACTTCCCAGTTTTCAGTGTAGCCATTACGGTGCTGTGGAGTTTGTGTATGACAGACTCCCAGACCATATACTCTTATGGCTACTCTGCACTTACAATGTCTAAGGTTTTGCTTAGACAGTGTAGGGGCATAGTGCTCATGCACCTATGCCCTCACCTATGGTATAGTGCACTCTGTCTTAGGGCTGTAAGGCCTGCTAGAGGGGTGACTTATCTATGCCATAGGCAGTGTGAGGTTGGCATGGCACCCTGAGGGGAGTGCCATGTCGACTTAGTCATTTTCTCCCCACCAGCACACACAAGCTGGCAAGCAGTGTGTCTGTGCTGAGTGAGGGGTCCCCAGGGTGGCATAAGACATGCTGCAGCCCTTAGAGACCTTCCCTGGCATCAGGGCCCTTGGTACCAGGGGTACCAGTTACAAGGGACTTACCTGGATGCCAGGGTAAGCCAATTGTGGAAACAAAGGTACAGGTTAGGGAAAGAACACAGGTGCTGGGGCCTGGTTAGCAGGCCTCAGCACACTTTCAAATCATAACTTGGCATCAGCAAAGGCAAAAAGTTAGGGGGTAACCATGCCAAGGAGGCATTTCCTTACAGGCATCAAGGGCGTTTTTGTTGGGAGTAATGCTAGAGTTGCGCCGGTCTTGACCAAGTGGAGGCAAGGCATGGACTGGTGTGCCCAACGTGAAAAATTGGTGTATGAAGCCAGGGGCTGCCCAAATAAGTATTATAAGGTGTGGGGGGTGGGAGGTTATGGTGTGCACTTAAGTTGACTACGATCTCCAGGTACTATATGGGGAGCCTTCCACCAATATTGGAATCGGGGGGGGGGGGCTCGCTCCTCCAGCTCACCCATTGAATGGTCTTATCAAGTTTCTCCCGGGATATACACTGCCTGTTAAAATTGTTTACGAGGACTTGTCTTGGGGTTGGGGTAGTAACCGTCTCTAAGCACCGATTGGTGCCACACATTAACCCTTTTATGTTTGTTTTATTCTATTCTTCTGTTTCTGAAAAACCAATAAAGTTCTTTATAAAAAATAAAAAATAAAGTGTTATATCCAGTGCTGATGAAGAAGTTCACATGCCCAGAGACTTGGTGCCTGACTTGAAGGAGGGGGTTAACACACACCAGGAGGTTCCAGGAGTATGAAGTGGCTCCAGTAATGTGCAGGGTCCCTGAGGTGGATTGGGGAACTGGCATAGGGAGTCCTATTCCTAGTGGTGGGAGGGATACTCTACGGGCTCTAGGTGAGAGTGATAGGAAGGGGTTCCCCCCAGGTAGAGGTCCTGGTTGTGGAATGCAGAGACATCCCAGAAGAGTGTGGGTTGAGTGTCAGGGACAATCAGGTGCTGTCTCAGCAGTCTCAGGAGGGTGATGTGTGGTACTTTTTCAAGGCTGAGTCACTGGATGGTTGGGTGAAGGATGGTTTGGGTAATTCATGTGAGAGGCTGTGTGATATAATTGCTGGAGAGCATATGTCCAGTCCTTGTTTTCCAGAGCTATACCAACATCCGGTGGAGTGTGAGTTCTCTGACCCCAGGGAACACTTACACTGGAGGCAGACCTTTGGGTGAGTACCAGAGAGTCTGAAGAGGCATTTGGGGGTGCTCCTGAGGGGAGTGGTCTAGGTGTTTCCCAACAAGGTGAGGTGGGGAAGGATAGCAGTGTCCCAGGTAGGTCCCAGTGTAGTGGGATGGGTGAGGGAACCCATGTCCAGTCTCAGAGGAGAGGGAATGGGGTGGGCTGAGGCCTAGGGTACCCGAGATCCAGTCCCAGGTCCTGGAGGGTTCTATGAGGGAACACCAGGAGGGGAGCCTAACCTGTACCGTAGGGCCATCTGCAGAGGGAGACCCCATAGTGTCAGGAGAACTTGGGAGAGCGGCTGTAGCCAGTGTCCTGCCAGTTCTAGTGTCTGGCAGTACTACTCCTAGTGAGGGGGTGCAGAAGTCCAGACAGAGGATTGAGTGGGGGTTGCAGGCCCCAGTGCAGAACCAGAAGGGTCAGGGGTTAGCTCTGAGGTCAGAGCCCCCCCAGGAATTACTTTGGTAATACCACTTCTGGGCTGGGGGGGAACCAGCCTCTGCCAGATGGGCAGGGGTCAGGGAACCAGCACCAGCCAGGCTCTCATGTGGCCCTTAGGGAAGGTATTTCCCTTCTGGGGGATAGGTGTGCTCTCCAGGAAGTCCTGGCTTGCCAGGCAGTGGTCCAGCCTGAGGGTGGTGACTCTGGGTTTGATGGTCAGGTTCAGGGGTAAGCCCTGACCTGGGGGGTAGGTGTGCTCCCCAGGAAGTCCTGGCTCGCCAGGCAATAGTCCAGTCTGAAGGTACAGACCCTAGACAGGAGGATCCGGTGCAAAGGGTAAACTCTGACCTGACGGGGGCAGTTGGACCAATCACCTCCCCTGTGTGACTTCTAGGGGTACCCTTCAGGGTGGGGGGGTGCAGGGCCCGGGTAGTAGGGGCAGGGGAGGGAGAGACTCACCCCTGACCCCAGTTCAATCTAAGGGTACAGACCCTGGATTTAAGGGCCAGGTTCAGGGTGTCCCCCTGACCTGGAGGGAGGAGCTTTTCGTAACAGTGCCCCTACCATGTTTGATTCTGGGGGAGGCACTCTTAGTGGGGGGGTGTGGGATCCCAGAAGGAAGGGCAGGGGGAGGGAAGCCTAGCCCCTGGAACTAGTCCAACTTGAAGATACAGACCCCAGGTTGGAAGACCAGTTGCAGGTTAACACCCCTGCCCTGGTAGGAGAATTGTGCAGGGCTGCTTCCTTAAACACCCTAAAAATCCCATATTTTGGGGGGGTTCACTCTTAGTGGGGGGGGGGTGCAGGGAGAGGGAAGCCTCGTCCTTGGCTGTGGCCCAACCTGAATGTACAAACCCAGGTTGGAAGACCAGTTGCAGGTTAATATCCCTGCACTGGTGGGAGGACTGTGCAGGACTGCTTCCACAAGCAGCCTGACAATTCTAGACTCTCGGGTGCCACTACTAGAGAGACGGTACAGAGCTCCAGAGGGGAGAACCAGTGTCAGACTGTCATCCCTGAACTGCAAGAAGGGAGAGATTGGTCAAAGGGTGCTAGACATTGGGACTACTGCCCCTCACTCTCCACAGTTACAGTGGTTGGAGAGCCTTGAAAGGCCTGGGGCCTGACTCTCATCCCTGACAGCTGTCAGTGGCCACTGTGGCTTGCTGTCCTAGTGGACAGCTTTGCCCCTGGGGGGGACAGGAGTCACAACCCAGGGGTAGAGTTGCCCACACCACTGTTTTGGCCATGGTGGTACTGTCTACCCCCTGGGATACATCTGTGAGCAAAGTAAGGTTAAGTGCTGCACAGATGGTATCTGCAGGAGAGGAGAAGGGTTCCCCATGGGTTAGCTAAGTGGGCCCTGAGAGTATAGACAGAGGGATCCAACTGGAGTCAGGAAGGCTTAGAACTGGAACATGCCCCTGCTGTTGGGGCCAGGGTCCCTGTTCTATCGCCCAAATCAGGGAAGTCCATCAAGGTATTGATTGGTCCCCCCTGGCTTTAGGCTGGTGGGGGGTTGTGTTGCACCTGGTCCTTTTTGCAGGGTCATCCCCAATCTTTTTGCCTACTTTCTTCTACTTTTTCTGAACAGTTTTTGTTGGCTTTAGGGCTCTGGCCATTTTACCACAGCTAACCAGTACATATGCTCTCTGTGTAAAGTATATTGGTGATTGGCTTTTCCATGATTGTCATATTTGATTTACTAGTAAGTCCCTAGTAAAGTGCACTAGAGGTGCCCAGGGCCTGTAAATCAAATGCTACTAGTGGGCTTACAGCGCTGGTTGTGCCACCCACATTAGTGGCCCTTTAATCATGGCTCAGACCTGCCACTGCAGTGTCTGTGTGTGCAGTTTTAAACTTCCAATTCGACTTGGCATGTGTAGCCACTTGCCAGGCCTAAACCTTTCCTTTTACTACATGTAAGGTACCCCTAAGGTAGGCCCTAGGTAGGAGTGTAGGTGAGGGATGTGATGTCACCAGGAGCGTAGACGCCATTGGAGAGGAAAAACGACCACAAACATTCTTAACTGACATTAAGAAACAGTTTTGGAGATTAATGTTAAAAATCTTTGAACCAATAGGTGCTACCGGCATAGAGAATCTTACAGTCCTGATGATGCCCTGTTATTGATTTATGTCTTTATATAGGGTTGAAACGTCGACAAAATTTGATATAGATTGATGTAAAAATATAAGGTGACTTCAAGACACCTGGGATTAAGGAGCTTTGTTGAAGATCACTGGTTCCTTTTTAATTACATTTTGTATATATTGTATATAACACTTTGGCACATTATGTATCACAGTATTCACTTTCACTGCACCGTCACTATAGGAGCACCTAGAATTTAAAAATTATACGTTCTTCTAATAGATTATTTTGTTCTGAATGGGAAAAAGATGAAATTGTTTCAAAAAAATAAAAAATACGAACTAATTTAAGGATACCATATTGAGACAAAAGGGTTCTTTTTTCTATAGTCTAGATTTGTTGTGGAAATCAAGGCATACACTTCCCACCTTGTGGCCAAGTTTGTGACTGCTATTTATTTACCCAGGTCGAAGGGTTATTGGGTTTTGCCTCATTTTGTTAAACAACTTTTAGAAAGTAGGCATTTTCAGGGGTTAAACAATTCTGTGACTCTGCCTGTTTCTGGATTGTCTGTCTGGGTCAGTTTGACAGTTGGGCTGTTTTGCACCTCTCTCTAGACAGTGACACAAAGGGGGCGGGGTGTAGTCTGCATATCCTGATGAGCCATCTAAGCTAGAGAGGAGGGAAGAGTGGTCGTTCACATCTGAAAGGACCGTGCCTGCCCTCACACAATGCACTCTAATTTCCTCACCTTTAATGCCCCTCTAACGTTAGACAAACTTTGGCCCAAACCTTAAGATTTGACCTTCACCCCTCCATCAATGTGACGATCCCTTAGCATCTTACTTCTCCGACCATCATCGATTACATGGTTTAAGGCCTTCTAACCAAGAAGGGACTCATTTTGTTCCAGGGAACCTACATCTCATCAATTCAAATGGTGGGGTTCACAGTGGTGTTGTGAGTACACAACATATTTTTCACTGGTCCCTGTCTATTCTATTTTGACCACACTGTCAACTTCATGGTCCCCTTCACCAACCCATTTATCCTCTCAAACTGACCATATCCTTGAGGGTAACATAGTGGGGTACACATACATTTAACATCTATTCCCTGCAGGAAGTCACACATTTCCTTAAACGTCAGTTGTGTACCACTGTCTACCACCACAACAGAGGGAACGGCTGTGTAGAAAGCCTTTCCCAGTAGAGCAATGGTGGATCGAGTTGAAATGTTACACATGAATACCACTTCCACATATCTAGACATGCCATAAACAAGAAATGCACCGTATCTCTCTTGTTCTGGTAAAGTTGTTAGCGCGTCAGAGCCTTGATAAGTAAACTTACAAGGAGACACGCCTAGGTCGATGAACCTTTGGACCACGTTCGGGGACTTCCCAGTATGAGATGTCTTTTGGTATCACAAATCAATGGATCAATAATCCAATCAATATTCACATTAACTAATCAACAAGTCAATCAATAACATTTAATAGGAATCAATGAGTTAAACACATCATGACCTTTCAGTCATGAATAACCACAACAAACTAGTTAAGTGTTAGGATATTTATTTTCCTATTGGTTACAATCTAATATCATCTCGATTAATCTCATTAGCAATAAACCTCATTAGAACTCTTCTAATTAGCAATTTAGAACACAATTAATCAAGGCATAGAGAGTAGTCATTCAGTATTTAGACATGTCATTAATATGAAGCAACTTAGCAAAGTCTCAGTAATACATGATTCAACAATGCACAAACTCAGTCATTTGTCTATTTGCATCAGATAATTGTAAACACCTTAACTAACCTCAAGCATCTAAACTATGGCCTCTATCAAAAGAGCAGTTGGTACCTAGAAAGAAAAGGCAAACAGACAATTACAATTTTGCATCAGATAGTTACCAATCCAACAGATCAGCAAACAGCTTCAGTCTTCGTCCTCAGGACATAAGTCGATTTGCCATCAGCAGAGATAGGACGGGGCAAAGTCTCGATATAGCATAACTAAGGAATAGGACTCTTCCCTCATATAGAGGAGAAGTAAGTATAAGATAAAAATGGATAGAGGATGGTTTAAAGTATCAGGACAAAGCAAAGGGAAACAATCAAGTCTCTGTCTCTCTGCGTCTCTGCCCTCTTCCCTTGGGTCACTCCTGTTAAATCAAAACTACCTAATTTGACCATAATTCCTTATTGGATAATAATTGGTGCATCATTATCTCTGTCCAATAATCTTTCATGCATTTTGCCAGAAATTTCCACAAACCACAGTTCTCATGTCGCTGATTGGCCCATGTTATTGACGTCTTCATTGGTTGGAATGTCAGGTAAGAAAAGTTACACTTTACGCTCCAGTCAGTGGCTCTATTGCTTTCTCCTACTCCAGGCAGCCTTGCACCTGTTACGAATTACACTGTTGCTTTCAGCAAGAATGTCTCCTTGAGCAAGTCGGGTCTCATGAGAAAGAATTTACTACGGCTGCACACATGACTTCTGGAAAAATACAGTTTCCTGTCCTTCAGAAAAACAGCACATTGCACGTTAGAAAAATACAATTTAATATGTGACCAGGCAGCTAGGCCAAGACCCTCGCTAAGCTAGGGACTAATGATTTATGAGCAAACTCCTAATACATGACTATAATTATGATATGTTAATACAAATTCAAAACATTAGTACATAATTAATTCAGCATTAATAACTTTCATTAGTCTTCGTATACAATGGTAGCCACTCCTTGTGGGCACATTTCAAACACGTACATTAATTTCTGTTAACACATTTTCTACGCAGCTTCATTACACAATATATTGCAAGCTTTTCATGTTAATATTAGTTTTAAAAGACACACTCCAACAATCCCTCCTCTGATGACTCTTGTCATCACACAAACCTTCCCCCAGAAATTTTACATCCTAAAATTCTCTCAACTCAATTTCTTTGCTTATTGGCTTTCCCTTTGATTTTGCTCTGAATACTTTTCCCTTTGTTTTTCTTCCCTCCTCTTATTATTTTTCGCCATCTTCATTTTTATTCTTTTACTAATTTTACATGCCACCCACAATCCAAATAAACAAGCTATGACAAACAATATCCCTTGTATTATTTTAGACAATATCCCATGCCAAATGTTACTAAGCCAATTTCCCACTGAAGCAAATCCTTTCCCAACCTTTTCCCAAACACCTGGTTCTTTCAGTTCCTTCAAGTCTGTACTATCCCTAGTCAAGTTAGTAAGCATACTTCTAATCTCATTACTATTATCTGGTATATATGCACAACAATGACGCTCATTGAGCATCTTACAAACTCTGCCATTTTTCGGTAAAAGAATGTCTAAAGCAAGCCTGTTTTGAAGAGTCATAGCCCTCTCCGCAGCAAGTTCAGTATCCATCAGGAGTATAGCCCCAGAAACATTTGTCAACATGTTATCCACAATAGTAGACAACTTTCGAATTCTTATAGAATTTAAGATAACTCCCACTGAAGGAATTATCGCCCCAAATATGTCTCCTACCACACCAGCCGCAGTTTCTCTCTTCTGTCTAGTACGATGTAATTCAGACAATTTCAGAAACCTTTTCAAATCGTCAAGTTGATATATCTTTGGGAAAAGTATCCCCAAGTAACATGTCCCATATCATCCCTTTGGAAGATGGTAATAAGCATTTAGTCCACATATGTAATAGATCCCTGGGATCGCACGATCCTGTCCACTTTACATGAACGTCCATTTGCTCTTAGACAAAAACACATGCTTACATTCACTCATTCCCACAAACACATTGTCATAATATGACTTCAGCCTAGATATGCAAAGCTTCTCTACATGTAGTGCATCTAAAGCTAGCTTCCCTTGTTCTCTAATCGCACCATAACCTTCACTATTAGCAAAAGCTTGCTGCTGCAATCCTTTCTCTAATTTACCCTTTAATGCCCTTCTTCTATCTTCCGTGTGATCTAGAAAGCTTTTCTCTACAGGTGTAAGAAAACATGTCAAATTATTGAGGTGTGCATAAGTTGTACTAATCGTTAATGTTGCCTCAAAGAATCCTTTAACTAGCTTTATACTATAGTACCTAGCAACCCCACTCAAATCCTCTATTATAGGCACATAGGAAAACACAAGGTCATAGTTCGAGTAAAAGTATTGAATCTCTTCCTGATTATAAAATCTTGTTAGTAACAGACTACAACTTATCCCATATGTTAGTGGCAGACTATGATAGGTAACCCCCTCTTGTACTGAAACAGGAATCTGCGTACACACAAAGCAATCCTTCGCATCCATTGTGTCAACATACTCACTCAGCAAGCGATAGAAATCGTTAGTGGAGAGTTCCTGTTTTGCGTTAGTTCCCTTATGCAAATATCTTGTATCCAGCTCAAACCTCTTCCAAGCTGTTAGTGTAGTAGTAGTCTCAGGAATTGTGGCATTGTTAGTCCCACTCTTATCCATTAGTGTCATACCCACAACCACAACCATAATGAATATCACACACACCGCACCTAAACCAGCACCCAAATATTTACGCCTACTCCCTCTATTATCCTCTCTAATGTTAGCCATGATCTATAAAGATTCAGAAAGTGAAGGATGGTTAATTCAAACAACAACAAAGAATGGTCAGAAAATGTTCTCGCAGCAAAGTCAAAACAAGCGAACGTCTTTTTCAGCAATTATTTACAGCTTTCAGTTTCACTCCTAGGATCCTTGTCAATTCAGGTTAGCAGCTTGTCAAAATCAAGTTCAAAGTCAATTCAGGTTATCAAAGTCTCATCCTGTAAATTCTCAGTCCTTTTCTCAAATTTTTCTCTTTATTTTATTTCGATCTTTACAACAATTCAGGCGGTCATTCTGACCGCGGCGGACGGCGGTCGCCGCCCGCCAAGCGGTTCCCGCCGAAAGACCGCACCGCGGTCATAAGACTGCGGCGGCCATTCCGGCTTTCCCGCTGGGCCGGCGGGCTACCGCCAGGAGACCGCCGGCCGGCCCCGCGGGACAGCCCCTTCAACAATGAAGCCGGCTCGGAATGGAGCCGGCGGAGTTGAAGGGGTGCGACGGGTGCAGTGGCACCCGTCGCGATTTTCACTGTCTTCTAAACAGACAGTGAAAATCTTTGTGGGGCCCTGTTAGGGGGCCCCTGCACTGCCCATGCCAATGGCATGGGCAGTGCAGGGGCCCCCAGGGGCCCCACGGCACCCGTTCCCGCCATCCTGGTTCTGGCTGTGGACACCGCCAGAAACAGGCTGGCGGGAAGGCGGTCGGAATCCCCATGGCGGTGCTGCTTGCAGCGCCGCCATGGCGGGTTCCCTGGGCCAGCGGGAAACTGCCGGCTCCCCTTTTCCGACTGCGGCTTTACCGCCGCGGTCAGAATCGCCCAGGAAGCACCGCCAGCCTGTTGGTGGTGCTTCCGCCGCACTCCGCCATGGCGGTCATGGACCGCCAAGGTCAGAATGACCCCCTCAGTCTCTTCAGCCAGATTCAGGTGCCAAAGTACTGACCTGGAATCTCTGGATCAAAGCAAAAAAACGAGAACTCTTGTTGCCATTCAGCTGTTGTTGCATACGCCCATTCAGGAGCCGCGTACCTTCTGTTTGCTACTCTCTTTCTCTTCAACTTGCAATCACCTTGCAACTCTCCTTCACTTAGCTCTTCTCACGTTGTTGTATCAACTTCTTCTTCTATTGCATCTTCGACAACCACCTCTCCCTTTTTCACTTGCAATTCTGGCCACCTGTCTCCTTTCAGTATCTCTCAGGTCTTTGATCTTTCCTGTGGCAACCCTTCGCCCTCCTCTGGCTTTATGGTGTTTTCTCTTGATGGACCTGCAATTTGCTCAGGAGGAGTTTGGACACTCTGACTCTCTTCCACCTCACCTCCTTCGCCTTCTGGGTCTGTCAAATGCTCTAGCTAATTTCCGTAATCATCTGCTTCTGGGAGAACCTCCCTCTGATTAGGCTTTCCTGCTGCCTCAGTTGAGATAGGCTCACCGTCCCCCTCTGGACCTCTTCTCCTTCGTCTCTTACTGGAGTGACCAAGCCGTCATCAATGGGCTCTCCTTCTGTCTCAGTTCCCCTTCGATCACTCTCTGGCCCGGAGACTTCCTTTTCTGTTGTTGGTACTTTCAACAACTCAACTTCCTCATCAGTTGGACACGTCACCTTTTTCGTGTGACTGGCATTGATCCAGTTCGGAATTCCTGCACACTTCACAGCAGTAGTAGTCGTTAGTATCACTTGGTATGGCCTCTTCCAATGTGGCTCCAAACACATCTTCCGTATGTGTTTCTTGATGGCAACCCAGTCACCAGCTTTCAGGTTGTGTCCTGGATCATTTATCGGTGGCAGGGTGGTAGCTTCCACCTGGTGAGAAAAAGAGCGGACCACATCAGCCAGACCCTTGCAGTAGTCCAACACCATATCATCCGTGATATTCAGAAGAGCATTCGCAGGCACTGCGGGCAGTCTCATAGCTCGGCCCATGAGAATCTCATGAGGGGACAGTCCTGTTTTCTTGTTAGATGTATTTCTTATTGACATTAACACCAAAGGTAATGCATCGGGCCATTTCAAATTCGAGGCTGCACACATTTATGCCATTCTCGACTTCTAGGAACCATTCATCTGTTCCACTAGTCCTGATGCTTCAGGGCGGTAACTACGATGCAACTTCTACTCAATGTTCAATGCTGCACACAATAGCTTAACCACCTCGTTGTTGAAGTGACTTCCCCTATCTAATTCTAAAGAGATCGGAAGCCCGAATCGTGGTATCAACTCCTGTAAGGCTGTCATTCCTGCATGTAGGGTGCGCTTCAATCCAATGACTAAAGATACACACAATCACCACATATCTCAAACCTCCACACATGGGCATCTCAATAAAATCCAATTGCATTATGCTAAATGGACCTCCAGCTCTCCCAATGTGGCTCAAATTCACCACTGTCCCTTTCCCCGCATTCATCTGTTGACAGATGATACATCTATGGCAAATCACTTCTGCAGCTTGTCTGAACCTCGGCTTAAACCAATCTATCTTGAACAACCTAATCATGGCATCTCTCCCAATATGTGCTTGACCATGGTAAAACCTTGCAAATTGTGACAAAAGACTGTTCGGCAAGACCATCTTCCCTTCATCTGAGACCCACAAATCATCTGGCCTTTGTACGCATTGCATCCTAACCCAAGAATGCTTCTCATCTTTGCTGGCACGACCCTGCAACAATCTCAACTCTTCTAACGTGTCAGTCACCGATAAGGCGTAACCTGTGCATGTCTCATATTTATGTTTCAGGTAACAATTACCACTGGTCCTTAAATGATATACAGTTCAATGCGCAAAACCTTGCGACCTGATCCGCATATTAATTTTCCATTGAAACAAAGGGGGTCATTACAACATTGGCGGTAAAAGCCGCTTACTGCCATGCAGAAGACCGCCAACACACCGCCGCGGCTGCGGAAATCCGCCACAGGTATTACGACCCACATCTCGAAATCCGACAAAATCCAGACACCCACACAAGTCCGCCACACCAAAGGTCAGTGATAAACTGGCGAAAACAAAACCTCCACCGTCACGCCAACAGAAATACGCCCATGCTATCACGACCCATGAATCCACGCTGCGGTCTTTCAACCGCGGTATTCCATTGGCGGTACACACCGCTGCGCTCAAAATACACACACATCTCCAAAACACCACCACATTGGACAATTTGAAATACACACACCTGATACACATGCACACACCACTCCCACACACCCAATACAATATAAAACACACACCCACATCACCCACAAACCCCTACGACCAATATTACAGAGAGAAGGCCAGAGAGAGACACCACCATCCACAAACTAGCATCACAGGCACACAACACCATCACCCACATAACATCCACGCACCTCACACAACACACCACTAAATATCACCCCACACAGCACAACACACACCAACCCACACATCACCCACACCACCCCATGGCACGGCAAAGACACCCCAGGTTCTCGGAGGAGGAGCTCAGGGTCATGGTGGAGGAAATCGTACGGGTAGAGCCACAGCTACTTGGAGCACAGGTGCAACACACCTCCATAGCTAGGAAGATGGAGCTATGGCGAAGAATAGTCGACAGGGTCAACGCAGTGGGACAGCACCCAAGAAATCGGGACGACATCAGGAAGAGGTGGAACGACCTACGGGGGAAGGTACGTTCCGTAGTCTCCAGACACCACCTGGCAGTACAGCGGACTGGCGGCGGAGCCGCACCTCCTCCCCCACAACTAACAACATGGGAGGAGCAGGTCTTGGCGATTCTGCATCCTGAGGGCCTCGCAGGAGTCGGTGGAGGAATGGACTCTGGTAAGTCAAATCTTAACTATCATATCCCCCACCCTACCTGCATGCTATCACATACCCCCACCCTCACCCCCAGCACCCCAACTCCTCACAAATGTCCCAACACCACAAACCACACATTCCAACACCAAGCCCTGCATGACACAACAAAGCATGGACACCCATCACTAAAGCATGCCCACTGCACATACCCATAACACCCCCTCAACCATCATCACACAAGCCCCCACACAGGAATGCTAGCACAGGGGTACACGGTCACCCACCCATTGCACACCATGACACACACAGATGCAATAATCATGTTTTTACACCCCTGCAGGACCACTACCCAACGTCACCAGACAGGAGGGTCCAGACATCTCCACCCCACCCACACAAGAGGCCCACAGTGATGACAGCAGCTCTGCCCAACTGGATCCAGATGACCAGCCCGGACCATCGCGGGCCTCGGGACAGTCGGTTCCCCTCACACAGGCACAGCCCACCACAGACCTTCCACCCTCTGGTAACACCAGCACAGCACCCACCCAGCGGGCCCATACCTCCGTCCCCAGGACACGTCAATCAGCTGTGTGTCCACCACTACAGGGAACCCAGGATAACCCACCACCCCAACAACAACAGGGACCTGGGGGCAGTGGCAGTGGGCACACAGTCCAGGGGACGGAGGCACTGGAACACAGGGGAACTGGGAGGGCTGCCTTGCGACAGGGGGCTGACAGGCCAAGGGAACCCACTCTCCACGAGGCCCTCTCCTCCATCATGGGAGCATACCACCACTCTCAGGAGACGATGGCAACAGTCCTGGCCAAGTTTCAGGAGACAAGATAGAGGTAGAAGTGTTACAGTACTTGTAGTAGGCAGGAATGTATTCTCACCTGTGTGTCACTGGAAATATTGCTGGATAACTGAGTTCCTGTTGTCAATGTCTTCTTCCTCTGCTTCCTCCTTATCACTGTCCACAGGCTCCACAGCTGCCACAACACTGTCATCTGGACCATCCTCCTGCAGAAAAGGCACCTGTCGTCGCAAAGCCAAGTTGTGAAGCATACAGCAGGCCACGATGATCTGGCACACCTTCTTTGGTGAATAGAATAGGGATCCACCTGTCATATGGAGGCACCTGAACCTGGCCTTCAGGAGGCCGAAGGTGCGTTCGACCACCCTCCTAGTCCGCCCATGGGCCTCATTGTAGCGTTCCTCTGCCCTGGTCCTGGGATTCCTCACTGGGGTCAGTAGCCATGACAGGTTGGGGTAACCAGAGTCTCCTAATAGCCACACCCGGTGCCTATGGAGTTGACCCATCACATAAGGGATGCTGCTATTCCGCAGGATGTAGGCATCATGCACAGAGCCAGGGAACATAGCATTTACCTGGGAGATGTACTGGTCTGCCAAACATACCATCTGTACATTCATCGAATGATAACTCTTCCGGTTCCTGTACACCTGTTCACTCCTGTGGGGGTGGGACCAGAGCTACATGGGTCCCATCAATGGCACCTATGATGTTGGGGATATGTCCAAGGGCATAGAAGTCACCTTTCACTGTATGCAAATCCTCCACCTGAGGGAAAACGATGTAGCTCCGCATGTGTTTCAGCAGGGCAGACAACACTCTGGACAACACGTTAGAAAACATAGGCTGGGACATCCCTGATGCCATGGCCACTGTTGTTTGAAATGACCCACTTGCCAGGAAATGGAGCACTGATAGCACCTGCACTTGAGGGGGGATTCCTGTGGGATGGCGGATTGCTGACATCAGGTCTGGCTCCAACTGGGCACACAGTTCCTGGATTGTGGCACGGTCAAACCTGTAGGTGATGATCAAACTTCTTTCCTCCATTGTCGACAGGTCCACCAGCGGTCAGTACACCAGAGGATTCCGCCATCTCCTCACATGTCCCAGGGGACGGTGCCTAGAAAGGACAACAGCAACCACAGAATGAAACAACTCAGAGGTATGTACCCACAGTCTACACAGAACACCATTCATACACAAAATGTGGCCTGTATTTGTGTTGTGAGACAAGGCCTAGGTATGTGTGATGCAGTTGGTAATTAGGCCATGTGGGCCCCTGAAATAGCGGCTGCCTGACCTCTAAACTGGGACAATGGGATGTGAGGTAACTGCGCTTGCGTTGTACACTGTCGCGGTAGGAGGTCGAAGACTGCGGCGCAATGCTGCATTGGTTAACATTGGACCCTATGGGTCACAGGAGCCAATGACGATGTACGCCGGCGGTGATGGTATGCACCGCCGCGGACGTGACCGCCATTTTCTATCTGTTGAATCACTCGATACCTGATCTTCGACAGGAGAGGACCTACACTGCAAGTGCTGCTGTGACCTCGGTCTGGAAGAGACAATGGCTCGTGCGTCTGGGGAAAGGGCCCCTGCCTTCACTGCAGAGGAGTTGGAGAAGCTCGTCGACGGGGTCCTTCCCCAGTACACGCTACTCTACGGTCCTCCAGACCAACAGGTAAGTACACAGGGAGCACGTTGTATGGGCTATGCCTGTGTGGAGAGGGCTGGTTGTAAGAATGAAGGGGGCACAGTTCTGTGTGCATGAAGGACTGTGAATGCATGTGCCACATGGCAAGGGTAGGGATGTGGGCCACTCACTTAGACGGTGCAGTTGGTAATGACTTCTCTTCTTCCCCTGTACATGTCATGTAGGTCAGCGCCCACCAGAAGAAGGATATTTGGCGTGCCATCGCCAAGGACGTCCGGACCCTGGGGGTCCACCACAGACGGAGCACCCACTGCCAGAAAAGATGGGAGGACATTCGCCGCTGGAGCAAGAAGACGGCGGAGGCTCAGCTGGGGATGGCCTCCCAACGTGGGAGGGGTGCCCGTCGAACCAAGACCCCCCTGATGTTCCGGATCCTGGTGGTGGCCTACCCTGAGTTGGATGGGCGCTTGAGGGCATCACAGCAGACACAAGGGGGTGAGTACAACATCATTCAGCGGACTTTGCGCGCAGTGAAGGTGTCTGGGTGGGGGAGGAGGGCTGTGGGTTGCCCTAGGCCAGGGCGAGTTCCGTAGGCTAGGCCCCTCCATAATGCAGGCCATATGGCACCCCACCCCAACTCTGTAGAGTGCCAAGTACAGGTATTCATGCCCCTGTGCCATCTATGTATGCAGATGTCGTCCATAGCCATGTAGGCCATATCCCAGGAATTGCATCTGTAGAGCCCAACAGCACGACGTAGTGCAGGGGTCTGCTGTGTCTGTATTGTCCGCCAACGGTAGCGGTAAGCCATGCACTCAACCTGTCTTTCTTCTGTCGCCCCCCCCCCTTTTTGTGTTCTCCTTGTTCTTGTGTGCATCAGCATCATCAGGCGGAGGTACAGTGGCAGCAGAGCACGAGGGAGCTGCATCCCACATGGCCATGGAGGGCCACACCACGGACTCAGAATACACCAGTGGGACGGAGGGCGAGGGGAGCACCACGGCGGTCACAGGATCTGCAACCAGCGACACAGACTCGTACTCCGATGGGAGCTCCCTTGTGGTGGTGGCAAAATCTGTGCCCCCCCCACTTCTACAGGTACAGCCGCCACCCCCCCTACCAGCACCGCCCTCCCAGCAGCCCCTCAGCCTTCGCCCCGTGCCCGCTCACCCAGGAGGGTGGGCATCACCTTCGCCCCGGCACCTCAGCCCCTGCCCCTGTCACCTCTGCTGCCCTCAGTGAGGAGGCCATTGACCTCCTCAGGTCCCTCACTGTTTGGCAGTCTACCATTTGTAATGCCATATAGGGTGTAGAAAGGGAATTGCAACACACAAATGCATTCCTGGAGGGCATTCATTCTGGTCAGGCTGCCCTTCATCGAACCCTGCAAACTCTGGCTTCAGCGCTGATGGCAGCCATTGTCCCTGTATCTAGCCTCCCCCTTCCAACTTCCTCCACCCAGACCCAATCCCCTGTACCCCAGCCTATCCCAAGCACACCATCAGACCAGCCTGCACACACCTCACCACACAAGGGAAGCTCAGGCAAACATAAGCACCACACATCCCACAGGCACTCACGCAAGCATCACACACATACAGACACACCAACATCCACTGCCTCCACTGTGTCCCCCTCCTCCTCGTCTCCCTCCTCCCTCCCAGTCTCGTCTACACTCACAACTGCATGCACTACCACTACAGCCACTACGTCCCGCACCAGCACACCCACCACCACACCCCGCTCACGTGCAGTCACCACCCCCACTACCATTTCCACGCCCCCTGTGTCCTCTCCCAGCGTGTCTGTGACGCCCCCTCCCAAGATACACAAACGCAGGCACACACCCACCCAACAGCCATCCACCTCATGACAGCCTCCAGCCCCTGCACCCAAATCCACAAAAGTTACACCTCCTACAACCACCACCTCTTCCTCCACTCCCAAACCCCCTCCAGCTACCCGCCCCAGTGTCTCCCAAAAACTTTTCCAGTCCCCCCTTAACCTATTTCCCACTACCCCCCCTCCAACTCATAGGTCCCGTACTAGCACCTCAGCCAAAAAATCTCCGGGACCAGTGGTGCCTGTTGTTACAGGTATGTGGAGTGCACTGGCCACCAGGACAGCCAGTGTGACACGGAGCCACAGCACAGCCAGTTCCCCCCTCTGTGAAGCACCAGAAATTGGACAGTGCCCGGCGGGAGAGGAGGAAGTCTCCAGCCAGCAAAGCCGCTCACAAGGGTCCCGGGGGGAAGGTCGACTCAGCTGTGACTCCTCCCAAGGTGGGGAAGGGGCAGAAGAAATCTCCAAAGTCTGGGAGGAGCAGCACGGCGGAGAAGACCGCCATCATCCCCGCTGCCCAGGAGGCCACCGCCAGCCCCATCGTCACTGGCCAGGAGGCCACCGCCAGAGTCATTGTCCAGGAGGCCAGCCCCATTGTCACTGGCCAGGAGGCCACCGCCAGAGTCACTGCCCAGGAGGCCAGCCCCATTGTCACTGGCCAGGAGGCCACCGCCAGAGTCACTGCCCAGGAGGCCAGCCCCATCGTCACTGGCCAGGAGGCCACCGCCAGCCACAGCCCAGCTGGCCAGGAGGGTCCCGCAAGCCACAGCCCAGCTGATCCATGAAGGACCACCAGCCACAGCCCTGCTGGGCAATGAAGGACTGCCTTGGCAAGGACCGCTGAACAGGCCAGGGACCGCTGAACAGGGCAAAGACCGCCATGGAATGCACTGCTAGCCCATTTGCGGCAGGGGCAGTGACGCTACTGGGAACGTCACGGGGTGTGTGCTCCACTCTGGGCACCAGTCCCCCTCCAGAACCAGTGGAGAAAGGCATCCACTACCTCAGTCCTTGGCAGGATGAAGCACTCTGGGCACCAGTCCCCCTCCAGAACCAGTGGAGACTGTTATCCACTTGAGAGACTGTGGCTTTGCACTCCCCAGGATGGTACAGTGGGCAAACCACCCACTGCAGAGACTTGAGACTGTGGCTATGCACTCACAAGGATGGTACAGTGGGCAAACCACCCACTGCAGAGACTTGAGAGACTGTGGCTTTGCACTCCCCAGGATGGTACAGTGGGCAAACCACCCACTGCAGAGACTTGAGAGGCTGTGGCTTTGCACTCCCCAGGATGGTACAGTGGGAAAACCACCCACTGCAGAGACTTGAGAGACTGTGGCTCTGCACTCCCCAGGATACATCAATGGGCATGGAGCCCCCTCGTGGATCTGGCGTGG
Source organism: Pleurodeles waltl (assembly GCF_031143425.1). Taxonomy (NCBI): domain Eukaryota; kingdom Metazoa; phylum Chordata; class Amphibia; order Caudata; family Salamandridae; genus Pleurodeles; species Pleurodeles waltl. Next base: position 861,474,402 of record NC_090443.1, read on the forward strand.
TGCACTCATCCGGCTGAGGTGCCCCCCCTTCCCTTTTCCCTGAGGTGCCTGTTGTATTACTATCTGATGCCCCTGCAGTGTTCTCTCCGTTTTGATCGGGTATCTTGTGTGGGCCTCGTCCATGCATTTTGGGCCCAGTGGTCCACGGACTATGAATGGTGCAATACCTGCACTACTAATCGTGGTGTATATTTTGTTTATGGTGTATATATATATTTTTGCCTACTTGATTTTAATATATTACAATGGTTCCACTAATTTATTTTTGTCTTTGCATTCTTCCGGGGGGGCTGAGGAGGGTGTTACTGTAATGTATAGATATGCATTGGTGTGTGTGTTGTTGTGGGTGAGGGTCGGGGTGGGGGTTGGGATGTTGGTGTTTTTTTGCCTCCCCCTCCCCTATGTCGTAGGTGCAGTACTCACCGTGGTCTTCGCTACCGGCGTTGATGATCCTCGTATAGGAGCAGGAAGACTATTGCAGGGAGAATATGGAGTTCCGGCTCCATGGTGCCCTCCTTCCTCGTGGATTGTGTAGAGGTGAGCGTTTTCTCTTCGAAATTCCTGTTTCCGGCGTGTTTTTATCCGCAGTGAATCCGCCTCGGAAAAGGTGGCGGATTGGTAGGTTGTGATACTGTGGGCGGTACATTGTCCTCCGCCTGTCTGTTGGCGGTGACCGCCGCACTGTTTGTCTGTACCGCCGTGGCGGTCTGAGTGTTAAAGTGGCTGTCTTTGTTGGCGGTTTCCGCCACGGTCATAATTCCAGATTTTTTACCACCGGCCTGTTGGCGGTCTTACCGCCGCTTTAACACCATCCGCCAGGGTTGTAATGATCACCAAAGTCTTGCGATCTTCAGGTGAGCACTACATTTCACCACTGCAATTTCATGAGGTAACTGAATCGCATGCAACAACTCCTTAATTCTTTCACCATTTTTCACTGCCAAACCAGAAGAGGTCAAATAACCCCTCTGTGACCACAGTTGGCCAAAATCATGGACAATTCCAAATCCATACCAGCTATCAATATAGATAGTCACTCACAACTGGGTAGAAGCATGGCAAGCTCTAGTAAGAGCAACCAACTCAGTCACTTGAGCAGAGTATACTCCTTGAAGACACGATGCTTCCAGGATACCAAAAATTGTACATACAGCATATCCGGCTCTTAACACTCCTACTGAGTTTCTCAAACAGGAGCCATAAACAAAGATAATTTGGTCATTTTCTTCCAATTGGGTATCCAGCCTCGGTTTGGTGCACATTTCTGTTACCTCAAGACAATCATGTTTTACATCTTCCACATTTTCAACCTCTATGTTTTCACTTGGAAGCAAAGTTGCTGGGTTCAACACTGTGCATCTTTTCAACATTACATTTGGTGACCCCAATATAATCGTTTCATATCTTGTCACACTTGCATTTGTCATGTGCTGTGTTTTAGTATGGGTCAACAGGATTTCAACTGAGTGAGGGACCATGATTGTTATAGGATGTCCGATCACTATACCTTCACACTGTGTGAGGCTTTGTCCAACTGCTGCTACTGCACGCAGACAACCCAGTAAGGCTGCTGCAACTGGGTCCAAAGTAGCTGAAAAATATGCTACTGGTCGGTTTACACCTCCATGGACCTGTGTCAGGACAGACAAAGAACATGCATCACGTTCATGACAAAACAGAACAAAAGGCTTCGTGTAGTCCGGCATACCTAAAGCTGGAGCCCTGCACATGCTCTCTCTTAACTCAGTAAACGCTTTCATTTCCTTCTCTTTCAACACTATGACATCTGGCCCTTCTTTGACCATCAGTCTCACCAATGGCTTGGAGATGACTGAAAAATTCGGGATCCACTGACAACAGTAACCCACCATTCCTAGGAACATCCTAACATCTCTTCATGTAGTTGGGGGATTCATCTGTAAAAGTGCAGTTACTCTTTCCCTGGATAACTTCCTCGACCCTTTCTCAATTTGATGACCCAAGTACTTCACTTCTTTCTGGCAATATTGCAACTTCTTTGGGGACACCTTGTGTCCATTCTTTCCCAGGTGATTCATTAAGGCAATCGAATCATACTTGCACTCGTCCCTTGTCTTGGATGCGATCAACAAATCATCAATGTACTGCACTAGAGTCGATTGAAAAGGCAACTCCAATGACTCCAAATCCTTCTTCAATATCTGATTGAATATGGAATGTGATTCTGAAAACCCTTGAGGAATTCAACACCAACTGTAAACCTTGTCCAGGAATTTAAAACTGAAGAGAAATTGGCTGTCTTCATGAAGAGGCACAGAAAAGAACGCTTGGGACAAATCAATGACTGTGAACATTCTGTATCACATAATCACAGCTGGATTTGGCACCACTGGGCAGCATTTCACCACTATGGGGGTCATTCCGACCCGCCGGGGACCACGGAAGCACCGCCAACAGGCTGGCGGTGCTTCCAGGGCCATTCTGACTCGGCGGTAAAGCAGCGGTCAAAAAAGGGGAACCGGCGGTTTCCCGCCGGTTTTCCCCTGGTCCAGGGAATCCTCCATGGCGGCGCTGCTTGCAGCGCCGCCATGGGGATTCCGACCCCCTTCCCGCCAGCCTGTTTCTGGCGGTTTACACCGCCAGAACCAGGATGGCGGGAACGGGTGTGGTGGGGGCCCCTGGGGGCCCCTGCACTGCCCATGCCACTGGCATGGGCAGTGCAGGGGCCCCCTAACAGGGCCCCATGAAGATTTATAGCGACGGGTGCTATGTTGCAGGGGCTTTCCCGCTGGGCCGGCAGGCGTCCTATTGGCGGTCGCCCGCCGGCCCAGCGGGAAAGCCAGAATGGCATCCGCGGTCTCCTGACCGCGGAGCGGAGCGGCCATTTGGCGGTGACCGTATGGCGGGCGGCGACCGCCGCCCGCCGCGGTCAGAATGACCGCCTATGTCATTAATCTTTCTCAAATCTTGGACATCCGAACTTTCCCACAGGCTTTCTCAGTCCCATTATTGGCGAATTACGTGGACTGCTCATCATTTCTTTCAAGACTCCCTGTTTCACAAAGTCTGCAATTAATTGCGCAACCTTTATAAGGACATCTTGCACAATATGATACTGCGGTGTCTGGGGGAACACAGCATGTGGCTTTACACTGACTTTAACTGGTTCTACTCCTTTTATCAGTCCTACTTCTTTCCCTGTCAAGTCCCACACTTTCTCTTGGACTGTTCCCTGCAAGTCTGCCGGGAGATCAGCCACTGTGAACATCGGGAAGAAGTTAATCAGGGGGTATTCCTCGTCTGTAGTCTCAGTTTCAGGCTCTGAAACCTGCTCCTCTTTTTCATCATCACTGTTTGTCTGGGCCTCAATCCACTCATTGGAACAGGTGATTGAACACCTTGTTTTGCACAGTAAGGCCCTCATTCTGACTTTGGCGGGCGGCGGAGGCCGCCCGCCAAAGTCCCGCCGGCAGAATACCGCTGCGTGGTCAAAAGACTGCCGCGGTTATTCTGAGTTTCCCGCTGGGCTGGCGGGCGACCGCCAGTAGGCCGCCCACCAGCCCAGCGGGAAACACCCTTCCATGAGGATGCCGGCTCCGAATGGAGCCGGCGGAGTGGAAGGGGTGCGACGGGTGCAGTTGCACCCGTCACGATTTTCAGTGTCTGCATGGCAGACACTGAAAATCTTTGTGGGGCCCTGTTATGGGGGCCCCTGCAGTGCCCATGCCATTGGCATGGGCACTGCAGGGGCCCCCAGGGGCCCCACGACACCCCATACTGCCATACTCTTCCTGGCGGCCAAAACCGCCAGGAACAGGATGGCGGTATGGGGCTCGGAATCCCCATGGCGGCGCAGCAAGCTGCGCCGCCATGGAGGATTCCCCAGGGCAGCGGGAAACCAGCGGTACACCGCCGGTTTTCCGTTTCTGACCGCGGCTGTACCGCCACGGTCAGAATGCCCATGGGAGCACCGCCAGCCTGTTGGCGGTGCTCCCGCGGTCGTTGGCCCTGGCGGTTTTTACCGCCAGGGTCAGAATGACCCCCTAAGTCTCTTCCCAGTAAGGGCACGGGACTTGAATCGCAAACCACAAATCTGTGCAATCCCTGAAAAGTGCCAAGCTCAACCTGAACCGGATCTTTGATCGGGTTAGTCAGGAGTTGGTTTCCTACTCCCACTACCTTAACTGGGGCAGTTTCGGAAACTCTGCACTTCTGACTTTAGAGTGTGTAGCTCCTGTGTCAAACAAGAATGAAACCTTGTGACCCATTACCTTCCCCTGAACACAGGGCCTTTTCTGATCTACCTCTAAGGATGCTGCAAACCCACACTCCTCACTATCTGAACTCTCATCCGACCATTCATCGTTTATTCCATTCTCACCACGCAATGGGAACTATTGCACTGTGTTATTTTTACTCATTCTTTGACCTGTGACCTGTTGAGGAAGCATCACCTGTTGCTGTTCCATTGGCGCTAAAGGCACTTGCATTTGCTGTCTAGGTACCATAGGAACCTTGTAGGAAGTTGGCTCTGTATGTACAATTTCAAAGTAAGAAATAGCATGCACAGAGTCCAAGGGTTCCCCTTAGAGGTAAGATAGTGGCAAAAAGAGATAATTCTAATGCTCTATTTTGTGGTAGTGTGGTCGAGCAGTAGGCTTATCAGAGGGTAGTGTTAAGCATTTGTTGTACACACACAGGCAATAAATGAGGAACACACACTCAAAGACAATTCCAGGCCAATAGGTTATTATATAAAAAAGTGTATTTTCTTAGTTTATTTTAAGAACCACAGGTTCAAGATTTACAATCAATACTTCAAATGAAAGGTACTTCACTTGGGTATAGTTGGACCTGGCTTTTTGACAGGGTCATCCCCAAAGCTTTTGCCTCCTTCCTCCTATTTTTTCTGACCTGTTGTTGGCTTTTGACCTCTGGGCACTTTACCACTGCTAGCCAGTGCTAAAGTGCATATGCTCTCTGTGTAAATTGTACTGTTGATTGGTTTATCCATGATTGGCTATTTAATTTACTTATAAGTCCCTAGTAGAGTGCACTATATGTGCCTAGGGCCTGTAGATTAAATGCTAATAGTGGGCCTGCAGCACTGGTTGTGCCACCCACTTCAGTAGCACCTTAACCTTGTCTCAGGCATGCCATTGCAAGGCCTGTGTGTGCAGTTTCACTGCCACTTCGACTTGGCATTAAAAGTACTTGCCAAGCCTAGAACTCGCCTTTTTCTACATATAAGTCACCCCTAATGTGTGCCCTAGGTAACCCCTAGAGCAGGGTGCTGTGTGGGTAAAAGGCAGGACATGTACCTGTGTAGTTATATGTCCTGGTAGTGTAAAACTTCTAAATTCGTTTTTTTACTACTGTGAGGCCTGCTCCCTTCATAGGCTAACATTGGGGCTGCCCTCATACATTGTTGAAGTGGCAGCTGCTGATCTGAAAGGAGCAGGAAGGTCATATTTAGCAGAATGGTAATACAAAACCCTGCTGACTGGTGAAGTCGGATTTATTATTACTATTCTAGAAGAACGAGTTACTTACCTTCGGTAACAACTTTTCTGGTGGATACATTAGCTACCTGTGGATTCCTCACCTAATGAATACCCCCATTGCGCCAGCATTCGACGGAAATCTTCTTCCTAGCTTCTGCACGTCGACGAGGACGTCACATTCGCCCACGCGATGCCGTCTGACGTCATACAGGCAATAAGAAGTCCTCGCCGACGTGCCGACGTCAGTACCAACATTTTTTACGTGCCTGAGAACAATAATCCAATGAGATGAAAGACAAAAGCAATATTTCATGACATTGTAAACAACACATCATTGCGAGAAGATGGACTACTAATTTAATATATATATATATATTTTTTTTTTTAAATAACTAAATATATACACTAAACATAAATATATATATATATATATATATATATAAATATATACACATGCACATCTATACATAATCTATACCAGTCCTCAAAACTAAGAGGAGCACACTCAAGAGTTACTTGGTGAGACCAAACAGGCAACGGGGAGGCGGTGGGAGGAATCCACAGGTAGCTAATGTATCCACCAGAAAAGTTGTTACCGAAGGTAAGTAACTCGTTCTTCTGATGGATACAACTACCTGTGGATTCCTCACCTAATGAATAGAGTCCCAAAGCAGTACCGCACCCGGTGGTGGGTGCCTGAATGGTCAAACCAAGAAATCGTGCAGCACTGACCGTGCAAAATGGCCGTCCCTTCTGACCTCAGAGTCCAAGCAGTAATGTTTCGCAAAAGTGTGAAGGGACGACCAAGTTGCGGCCTTGCAGATGTCGACCACAGGAACACCTCTGGCCAAGGCCAAAGTGGCCGACTTAGCTCTGGTGGAATGAGCTCTAATACCATCAGGAGGATCCTTCTTTGCTAAAGAGTAACACATTCTAATGCAAAGAACAACCCACCTGGAGAGTGTTCTCTTGTGGACTGCCTTTCCTCTCCTCTTGCCCACGTATCCGATGAAAAGCTGATCCTCCAGCCTGAAATCCTTTGTCCTGTCTATGTAAAAGCTTAACGCCCTTTTTGGGTCCAAGCGGTGTAGTCTCTCTTCTTCCTTTGAAGGATGAGGTGGAGGATAGAACGTGGACAGAGTAATTGTCTGGGCCAAATGAAAGGGTGAAACAACCTTCGGAAGGAAAGCAGCCTTGGTCCTCAACACCACCTTATCCCCATAAAAAGTTGTATAAGGGGGTTTTACCGATAAAGAATGCAACTCACTCACTCTCCTTGCGGATGTTATAGCCACTAGGAAGACTGTTTTAAGAACTAACAACCTTAAGGGGCAAGAATGCATAGGTTCAAAAGGGGACCCCAGAAGGAAAGTTAGGACCAAGGACAAATCCCATTGAGGCATAACGAAAGGATTTGGAGGAAATGTATTCATAAGGCCTTTTAAGAATCTAAGTACTATAGGAGATTTACATAACGAAGGCTGGTCTGGAAGACAAATGAAGGCTGACAAAGCAGACAAGTAACCTTTAACAGTAGCAACTGCACAACCCCTCTGTGCTAAAGACAAAGCAAAAGATGAAACATCTGACAAATGACCACGTAAGGGATCAATCTGCCTCTCTCCACACCATACCACAAACTTAGACCACCTATTAGCGTAGATAGATTTAGTGGAGTGTCGCCTGCCCGCTAAGATAACATCCACTACATCAGGCGGGAGAGAGAAAGAACTCAGGTTGCCCCGTTCAATCTCCAGGCATGAAGGTGCAGGCTCTGGAGGTGGGGGTGTAAAACCTGCCCCTGCGACTGCGAGAGGAGGTCTTCCCTGAGAGGGAGACGGAGCGGAGGGCACAGTGAGAGTTGGAGAAGATCCGTGTACCATACCCTCCTTGGCCAATCCGGAGCTATTAAGATGACTTGGGCCCGGTCTTGGCGAATTTTCCTCAACACTCGAGGAATCAAGGGTATGGGGGGAAACGCGTAAAGCAACTGGTCGCACCAGGTTCTCTGAAACGCGTCCCCCAACACTCCTTGCACCGGATACTGGAGGCTGCAGAATAACTGGCAGTGCGAGTTCTCCCGGGTGGCAAACAGATCTATCCGAGGAAACCCCCACATCTGGAAGATTAAACGGACCTGATCTGGATGGAGACGCCACTCGTGATCGGTCGAGAAACGACACGTACATTCACGACTCCGGCCAGATGATTTGCTACCCAGCAAATCTGATGATCCTTTGCCCAGGACCATAGCTGAAGAGCTTCTCTGCAGAGAAGGTACGACCCCAATCCTCCCAGTTTGTTTATATACCACATCGCGGTAGTATTGTCCGTCAGGACCTGAATCGACTGACCGCGAAGGGATGGGAGGAAGGCCCTGAGAGCCAGACGTACAGCCCGTAACTCCAACAGATTTATATGAAACATCTGTTCTACTGGAGACCAAAGACCTTTGATCTCCAGGTCCCCCATATGAGCTCCCCACCCTAGAGTGGAAGCATCCGTTATTACTGTGGCCACAGGTGGAGCTTGCGAGAACGGCCTTCCCCGGGAAAGATTGTCGCCCGCAATCCACCACTTCAAATCCGAGGCAGCATCTCTGGAGATCTTGACAGAACCTTCGAGATCTCCTTTGTGTTGAGACCACTGCCTTCGGAGGCACCACTGAAGAGCCCTCATGTGCCAGCGAGCATGCGTGACCAACAGTATGCAGGAGGCAAACATACCGAGCAGACGAAGGACCTTGAGGACTGGAATGACCGCTCCACCTTGAAACATTGGAACCAAAGCCTGAATGTCGTGAATCCGCTGAGGCGGAGGAAAGGCTCGATCCAATGTTGTATCCAGTACTGCCCCTATGAACAGGAGGCGTTGAGAGGGCTCTAGGTGAGATTTGGGCACGTTCACCGAAAAACCCAGGTCGAACAACAACTGAGTTGTCGACTGCAGATGATGCAGCACAAGCTCCGGGGACTTGGCTTTGATCAACCAGTCGTCCAAGTAAGGGAATACTGCTATCCCCTTCCTTCTGAGCTCTGCCGCAACCACCGACATCACCTTCGTGAAGACTCGAGGTGCTGAAGTAAGACCAAACGGGAGGACCGCAAACTGATAGTGCTGCGACCCTACCACAAACCGGAGATACTTCCTGTGCGACTTGAGTATCGGGATATGAAAATAAGCATTCTGCAAGTCGACAGACACCATCCAATCTCCCTTGTTCAACGCCAAAAGCACCTGAGCTAGGGTCAGCATCTTGAACTTTTCCTGTTTGAGGAACCAATTCAAAATCCTCAGGTCCAGGATTGGTCTCAACCGACCATCCTTTTTGGGAATCAGGAAGTACCTGGAATAACAACCTTGACCCTTTTCCTGCTCTGGAACCAACTCCACCGCGCCCTTTAAAAGGAGGACTTGAACCTCCTGTTCTAACAACCGGAGGTGATCTGCTGAACAATAAGATGGGCGGGGCGGGATGGGGGGCGGAAAGTCCCGAAAGGGGAGGGTGTAGCCTTTTCCCACAATGCTGGTAACCCAGGCGTCTGATGTGATGACCTCCCATTTGTGAAGAAAATACAGTAACCTTCCCCCTACAGGAGAGGAGTGAGTGGGAATTGGTGGAAGCCTAAGGCTACTTCCCCTGCTGCACCCCTCCAGAAGACGAGAAAGAGGCAGAATGCTGCTGAGAGGCTCCCCTGGTACGGACCCTACCCCTCCCTCTAAATGATCTATAGGTGAGAGAGGAGGTAGGCTGTTGGAATTTCCCCCGAAAGGAAGAGGAGGATGAGCCACGACCAAATCCGCAAAACCTCCTAAAAAATCTGGAGGAGGCAGAAGAAGTGGCTTGCAGTCCTAACGACTTGGCCGTGGCCCTGCTCTCCTTAAACCTCTCCAAAGCCGAATCCGCCCTGGCACCAAAGAGCTTGTCCCCATCAAAAGGGAGGTCCAACAGGGTCGACTGCACATGCGAAGAGAACCCTGAGTTGCGAAGCCAAGCCTGTTTTCTCGCAACCACAGCCGTGCCCATCGCTCTGGCCACCGAGTCAGTTGTATCCAACCCAGATTGGATAACCTGGGTTGCAGCAGCTTGAGCTTCTGACACGAGATTCAAGAGTCCTTGAGGAACCTCTGTATGCGAAGATGTTATCTCGTCCATCAGAGCATAAATGTACCTCCCCAAAATACACGTAGCGTTGGTGGACTTTAACGCCATGCTACATGACGAGAACACTTTCTTTGACTGCATATCCATCTTTTTGGAGTCCCTGTCCGCCGGCACTGATGGAAAAGATCCAGGCGCAGATCTTGTAGAACAGGAAGCCTGGACCACCAAGCTTTCAGGCGTAGGGTGTCTGGAAAGAAAGCCAGGGTCAGTTGGTGCAGCCCGATACCTCCTGGCCACAGACATAGTGACAGCTGAGGAAGATACCGGCTTCTTCCAGACCTCCAATACAGGTTCTAGCAGCGCCTCGTTAAATGGCAAAAGAGGTTCTGCTGATGTAGAAGCCGGATGTAAAACCTCAGTCAACAGATTTTGTTTCGCCTCAGCTACCGGCAAAGGCAGTTCCAGGAAGTTAGCTGCCTTCCTTATCACAGCATGAAAAGTGGCCGCCTCCTCAGTATACTCCCCTGGAGATGACAAGTCCCACTCAGGGGAAGTATCAAGGCCACTAGCTGTGTCCAGTCTATGAAGACCCTCGCCAGAGTCCTCAATTTCTCCTTCCTCCAGGACCCTCTGATACTCTTGTTCCTCCAAGAGACGGAGAGCACGTCTCCTCGAATGTAGCCTCTCCTCAATTCTCGGCGTCGACATGGCGTATGCAGATGTCGAGGAATGACGCCGATCACCGGATCCGTCCGACGCCGGGTCAGGCGCCACAGGTAGCTTCGACGCCGAGCCAGGAGTCGGATGAATAGAAGTCTGCCTCGGAGTTGCAGAAGGCCCTGCCGGTGTCACTGGCCGAAACGCCAAAGCCGATGAAGCTGAAACCTCCGGAGCCGAAACCTCTGGAGCCACGGAAGCCGACACCGGCGCCGAGCCCACGTTCCCCAAGGGGAGAAAGGGCATGAAGGGTGCTGGTCGCAGCGGCGCCGGAGCACCCAAACTGAAAGCCAACGGACCCGAAGGCCCAGTCGGAGCACCACCTGGAGCCATCTGCTGGAAGATGGAAAACATCGCATTTAAAAATGTGTTATTATCGGCTCCAGGAGCCGGGAAAGCCAGATACTGGGGTGCCTGGATTGAAGGCGACTCCGACGCCGGCCTCGACGTCCGCGACGTCGGTGAGAACACTTGAGGCTATGGCACCTCAAATACTGAAGGTGGCTGCCAAGGCGAAGTCGGAGAAGCTGGAGAAGGCAACGGCGTCGAAGGATGACGAGTGACTGTGGGACTGACCTCCCAAGTCTTGCGACGTCGAGTCGATGGCGACCTCGACCGGGACCTCTCCTTACTCGACCGGCGCCGTGATTCCCGACGGCGCCGGGAGTCTCAATGACGTCGATGAGACTTCGGCGAGGAGGATTTTCTATGGTGCCTCTTCTCCTTTCTCTTCGACTTCGCCATAAAAAGTTTGGCCTCTCGCTTCTTCAGGGCTTTCGGATTCATGTGTTGACATGAATCACACCTGGCCACATCATGGTCGGAACTCAAACACCACAAACAGTCCGAATGTGGGTCAGTAACCGACATTTTGCCCCCACATTCTCGACAGGGCTTAAAACCAGACTTCCTCTGAGACATAGTAACCCCAGAGAAAAAACACTCAGCAAAAAAACACACTGTAACTGTCGAACAGCAACAGTAGCTCCCTCGAAGATAACCGTTTCGAATGGCACGGAAAAAAGGGAACTGACGTCGGCACGTCGGCGAGGACTTCTTATTGCCTGTATGACGTCAGATGGCGTCGCGTGGGCGAATGTGACGTCCTCGTCGACGTGCAGAAGCTAGGAAGAAGATTTCCGTCGAATGCTGGCGCAATGGGGGTATTCATTAGGTGAGGAATCCACAGGTAGTTGTATCCATCAGAAATGCCACTTTCAGAAAGTGAACATTTCTTTTCACTTAAATCTTTCTGTGCCTTTCAATCCACGTCTAGCTAGGTTTAGTTGACAGCTCCTTGTGCATTCACTCAGACACACCCCAAACACAGGGTACTCAGCCTCACTTGCATACATCTGCATTTTGAATGGGTCTTCCTGGGCTGGGAGGGTGGAGGGCCTGCCCTCACACAAAAGACTGCCACACCCCCTACTGGGACCCTGGCAGACAGGATTGAACTGAAAGGGGACCTGGTGCATTTCTTAGCCCCTCTTTGAAGTCACCCCCACTTCAAATGCACCATTTAGTTTAAAACAGGGCCTCTGCCCTACCTCAAGAGACACTTGCTGGAGAAGAAACCTGAACCAGAACCTGCAACCTTCCAAGAAGAACTGCCTGGCTGCCCAAAGGACTCACCTGACTGCTTTCTACAAAGGACTTCTGCCTTGCTGTTGCCCTGCTGAACTCTTGTCTGGCTGTAAAAGTGCTCTCCAAGGGCTTGGATAGAGCTTGCCTCCTGTTCCCTGAAGTCTCAGGACCAAAAAGACTTCTCTTTTTCATTTGGACTCTCCGTGCGCCAAACATTTCGACGCACAGCTTGCTCCGCAGCGATAAAATCGCCGCACACCGACGCTGATCGACGCAACGCCTTCGGGGCGACCGGAACTTCGGCGCACGGCCTGGCAAGGACAACGCCGCCCGACTTCCAGAGGGGAAATCGACGCAACGCCTGCCGTGAGAGCGAAACTTCAACGCACAGCCCCGCGGAACGACGCGCAGCCGGAAAACAAGCAGGAGAATCCACGCACAGACCCCGGGAGATCTGGTAATCCCGCGACCCACAGAAAGAGACTGTCCGCGCGCCGGAAAACGACGCACGACTTCCCCGCATGAAAAATAACGACGCAAGTCCGTGTGTGCTGGGGAGAAATCGACGCACACATCATTTGTCCACGTATCTCTTCTTCTGCGGCCCTTTGCGGAGATTTTCCACTCCAAACCAGGTACTTTGTGCTTGAAAGAGACTTTGTTTGCTTTTTAAAGACTTAAGACACTTTATTTCACTTTTCAGTGATATCTCTACAATTTCACATTGCATATTTATTCGTTTTGACCTGCAATTATCCAGATAAATATTATATATTTTTCTAAACACTGTGTGGTGTATTTTTGTGGTGTTATATGGTGTTATTGTATGATTTATTGCACAAATACTTTACACATTGCCTTCTAAGTTAAGCCTGACTGCTCGTGCCAAGCTACCAGAGGGTGGGCACAGGATAATTTTGGATTGTGTGTGACTTACCCTAACTAGAGTGAGGGTTCTTGCTTGGGCAGAGGGTAACCTGACTGCCAACCAAAAACCCAATTTCTAACATTGGTGATCAGCGGTGAGGATAGGACTTGTGTTTGTGCAGTGACATACAGTAGCTAAGTATTTCACTACCTACCCACAGTTGAAGGTCAACTTGATTTTTCATCTTTTTGCTTTTGGTTCTCTGATGTCCTCCTGGATATATTATTGATATTTTGGACTTTGGATTTTGGTTTTTGCCTGTGATACCTTATCAGATTGAGAATGGGTATTTCCTTGTGTCATTCTTTGTGCCTACTGAATCCCTCACTAAGGCTGACCTAAGGAGGCTTTGCAGAAAATGGGGCCTTCCTATATCAAGGAGATCTACTAAGATGGAACTGCTAGATACCTACATAACCTGGGGGAAGAAAGATGGGCAGAGGAAGAAGCAGCAAAAATTCAAATTACTAAGTACTCCTCAGATGAGGAGGAGGACTGCTCAGATGAGGAGGAAGACTACTCAGATGAGGAAAGAGAACCAGTGAAAGATGAATATCTCCTAGCTCGAGAGCGGGATCTGGAGGAGCTAGATGACTTTATTGAAAGGGCTGAGGCAGCAAGAGCCTTAGCCCTGGAAGAAGAAAGGATTGCAGCTCAAGAGCTGAGCTGTGAAGAGCTGAAACTGGAAGCCGGAAGGGCTGAGTCCAGTTCAGATGGTGGCAGCAAAAATCTTGCATCCAGTACTGCTGAAGAAGGGCACAAGCCCAGAGATGTGGTGCCCAACTTGAAGAAGGGAGTTGACACACCCCAGGCGGTTCAAGAGTATGAGGTAGTTCCCATTCTGCACAGGGTCCCTGAGAAGGATTGGGGAACTGGCACAGGGAGTCATATTCCTGCTGGGGGAGGGACACTTTACTGGCTCTAGCAGAGAGTTACAGAGAAAAGGGTTCCCCCCTGGTGGACGTCCTGGATATAGAGTGTGGAGACATCCCAGAAGAGTATGGGTTGAGTGTCAGGGACAGTCAGATACTGTCTCACCAGTCTTAGGAGGGTGATGTAGAGTGCTTTTTCAAGGCTGAGTCACTGGATGGTTGGGTGAAGGGTACTGTGGTAAAACATGTGAAGGGCAGAGTGATGTAATTGCTGGAGAGCATATGTCTGGTCCTTATTTTCCAGAGCTACGCCAACACCAGGTGGAGTGTGAGTTCTCTGACCCCAGGGAGCTTACAATGGAGGCAGACTTCTGGGTGAATACCAGAGAGTCTGAAGAGGCATTTGGGGGTGCTCCTGAAGGGAGTGGTCTAGGTGTTTCCCAACCAAGTGAGGTGGGAGAGGATTGTAGTGTCCCAGGTAGGTCCCAGGTCCTATAGGGTTCCATAAGGGAACGCCAGAAGGGAAGCCTAGCCTGTACTGTAGGGCCACCTGTTGAGGGCGGCCCCACAGTGTCAGAAGAACTTGGGGGGGTGACTGTAGCCAGCATCCCACCAGTTCTGGTGTCTGGTAGTACCACTCCTAGTGAGGGGGTGCAGAAGTCCAGACAGAGGGTTGAGAGGGGGTTGCGTACCCCAGTGGAGGTCCTGGAGAGTCAGGGGTCAGCTCTGAAAGCAGAACCCCCCAGGAATGACCCAGGTGAAACCGTTTCTGGTTTGGGGGAGATCCAGACCCTGCCGGATGGGCAGAGGTCGGGAGACCTACACCAACCAGACTCTTGTGTGGCCCTTGGGGACGGTGTGTCCCTTGTGGGTGGTGAGTGTGCCCCCCAGGAAGTCCTCGCATGCCAGGCAATGGTTCAACCTCAGGGTGGTGACTCTGGGTTGGATGACCAGGTTCAGGGGTTAAACTCTGACCTGGCGGGGGGTAGGTATGCCCCCCCAGAAAGTCCTGGTGTGCCAGGCAATTGTCCAACCTCAGGGTGGTGACTCTGGGTTGGATAACCAGGTTCAGAGGTTAAACTCTGACCTGGCGGGGGTAGGTGTGCCTCCCAGAAAGTCCTGGTGTGCCAGGCAATTGTCCAACCTCAGGGTGGTGACTCTGGGTTGGATAGCCAGGTTCAGAGGTTAAACTCTGACCTGGTGGGAGGTAGGTGTGCCTCCCAGGAAGTCCTGGTGTGCCAGGCAACTGTCCAACCTCAGGGTGTTGACTCTGGGTTGGATGGCCAGGTTCAGAGGTTAAACTCTGACCTGGTGGGGGGTAGGTGTGCCCCCCCGAAAGTCCTGGGATGCCAGGCAATTGTTCAACCTCAGGGTGGTGACTCTGGGTTGGATGGTCAGGTGCAGAGGTTAAACTCTGACCTGGTAGGGGGTAGGCGTGCCCCCCTGAAAGTCCTGGTTTGCCAGGCATTGATCCAGTCTGAGGGTACAGACCCGGGGCTGGGAGTCCAGGGTGTCACCCCGGACCTGGAGGGAGGGGCTACTGATAACAGTGCCCCTACCATGTTGTCTTCTGAGGAGGCCACTCCTAGTTAGAGGGTGCTGGACCCCAGAAGGGAGGGCAGGGGGAGGGAAGCCTCACCCCAGGCCCTAGTCCAACCTGAAGGTACAGACCCCAGGTTGGAGGGCCAGTTGCAGGTTAACAGCCCTGCACTGGTGGAGGAATGGTGCAGGGCTGCTTCTATAAGCACCCTGACCATCTCGGACTCTGGGGGTACTGCTCCAGGAGGGAGGTTAGGGAGCCCCAGAGGGGAGGACCAGGTTCAGGCTGTCATCCCTGACCTGGTGGAAGGGAGAGTGGTTAAAGGGTGCCCAGCACCTGGGGCTACCGCCCCCCTCACTCTCCACAGCCACAGTAGTGGGAGAGCTTTGAGAGGCCTGGGGCCTGGCTCTCATCCCTGACAGCTGTCAGTAACCACTGTCGCTTGCTGTCCAGGTGGACAGAGTTATCCCTGGGGAGGGGACAAGAGTCACACCCGGGGGTAGAGTGGGCAACACCACTGTGTTGGTCCTGGTGGTACTATCCTGCTCCTCGGATATATCTGTGGGCAACATAAGGTTAGGTGCTGCACAGATGGTATCCGCAGGTAAGGAGAAAGGTTCCCCATGGGTTGGCTTAGTGGGCCCTGAGAGTGTGGACAGAGGGACCCAATCGGAGTCAGGAAGGCGAACAACTGGAGCATGCCCCTGCTGTTGTGGGCCTGGGTCCTTGTTCTGTCGCCTCAAACAGGGAAGTACATCAGGATAGTGATTGTTTTCCCCTGGCTTTAGGCTGGTAGGGGGTCATGTTGGACCTGGCTTTTTGACAGGGTCATCCCCAAACTTTTTGCCTCCTTCCTCCTATTTTTTCTCACCTGTTGTTGTTGGCTTTTGACCTCTGGGCACTTTACCACTGTTAACCAGTGCTAAAGTGCATATGGTCTCTGTGTAAATTGTAATATTGATTGGTTTATCCATGATTGGCTATTTAATTTACTTATAAGTCCCTAGAAGAGTGCACTATATGTGCCTAGGGCCTGTAGATTAAATGCTACTAGTGGGCCTGCAGCACTGGTTGTGCCACCCACTTCAGTAGCCCCTTAACCTTGTCTCAGGCCTGCCATTGCAAGGCCTGTGTGTGCAGTTTCACTACCACTTCGACTAGGCATTTAAAAGTACTTGCCAAGCCTAGAATTCGCCTTTTTCTACATATAAGTCACCCCTAATGTGTGCCCTAAGTAACCCCTAGAGCAGGGTGCTGTGTGGGTAAAAGGCAGGACATGTACCTGTGTAGTTATATGTCCTGGTAGTGTAAAACTTCTAAATTTGTTTTTACACTACTGTGAGGCCTGCTCCCTTCATAGGCTAACATTGGGGCTGCCCTCATACATTGTTGAAGTGGTAGCTGCTGATCTGAAAGGAATAGAAAGGTCATATTTAGTATGGCCAGAATGGTAATACAAAATCCTGCTGACTGGTGAAGTTGGATTTAATATTACTATTTTAGAAATGCCACTTTTAGAAAGTGAGCATTTCTCTGCACTTAAATCTTTCTGTGCCTTACAATCCACGTCTGGCTGGGTTTAGTTGACAGCTCCTTGTGCATTCACTCAGACACACCCCAAACACAGGGTACTCAGCCTCACTTGCATACATCTGCATTTTGAATGGGTCTTCCTGGGCTGGGAGGGTGGATGGCCTGCTCTCACACAAAGGATTTCCACACCCCCTACTGGGACCCTGGCAGACAGGATTGAACTGAATGGGGACCTGGTGCACTTCTAAGCCACTCTTTGAAGTCACCCCCACTTCAAAGGCACAATTTAGTATAAAACAGGGCCTCTGCCCTACCTCATGAGACACTTGCTGGAGAAGAAACCTGAACCAGAACCTGCAACCTGCCAAGAAGAACTGCCTGGCTGCCCAAAGGACTCACCTGACTGCTTTCTACAAAGGACTGCTGCCTTGCTGTTGCCCTGCTGCCCTGCTGATCTCTTGTCTGGCTGTATAAGTGCTCTCCAAGGGCTTGGATAGAGCTTCCCTCCTGTTCCCTGAAGTCTCAGGACCAAAAAGACTTCTCTTTTTCATTTGGACTCTCCGTGCGCCGAAAATGTTGACGCACAGCTTGCTCCGCTGCGAGAAACTCGCCACACACCGACGCTGATCGTCACGTCGCTGTGACAGGGTCAGCCCGATCGTAAGCGAGGCACCAGCAGGACAAGAGTTGTTTTCGCGTTCCCATGTTGCCATAGGAACGCTTTCACGGCGAGGCCGGCATTTCGAGGTTGCCTCGACAACCTCCGATGAAGAGGGCACAGCGGATTGGCCAGCGGGAGGCCAAAGGCCAGGGATTGCCCAGAAGGCGGGGAGAGCGGCGAGCGAGGACGAGAGAGCGGCGAGCGAGGACGGAGGAGCGACGAGCAAGGACGCAGGAACGGCGAGTGAGGAGAAGGGCGGCGGCGGCGGCGGTCGGAGAGGACAGCCACACAATCCGGAAGGCAACCCCGAGGACGGAGGGCAGTCCCACTGGCCGGGAACTTGTGGAGACGACGCCAGAGTGGTGCCGGAGCCCACGGGGACCAGACCAGACGACAGCGGGACCGGAGACCAACGAGAGGACCTCCACAGAGCCAGCCACGGCCCCGGAGGGTCGTGGCTCTGGAAGGTACGGTCCTTGTGGACAACCAGAGGGGCACCTTAAAGAGAGACAAGCTGGGGAAGGGAGGGAGACGGGGTGAGGGGAGGACAGGGAGGGAGTCAGAGGGCACCAAGAAAAGGGGGGGGGCACATAACGAGCACCAAAAATAAGTACGGTTAGGAGATAAGGCAATAGAGTCACAGCCCACAGTCCTCACTGGCACTCCCCTTCCTGAACCCATTCCCCAGTATTGCAGCTAAGTAAAAGGACGTATGTAACGGCCTTCATTCCACTCACCATCGGTATTTATCCTTTTTTTCCCCTATATGCTACCCGGGATCATGAGGAAGATCCAAATCGCCACCTAAAAGGAAAAGAGGAAGAGAAGCACGCTAGGAAGACGAAGCTCACCACCCAAAGAAGCAATAGTCTCTAAACCACATTACCTAATCCTATACATCCTTTATTGGAAATAACAAATAAATACTTACCTTAATAACCCAAGCTGCCTCTACTGAGTGTCTGTACTGTTGGGACTACTACAGTCGCCTTCGGGGCGACTGGAACTTCGACGCACGGCCTCGCAAGGACAACGCCGCCCGACTTCCAGAGGGGAAATCAACACGACGCCTGCAGTGAGAGCGAAACTTCGACGCACAGCCCCGCGGAACGACGGGCAGCCGGAAAACAAGCAGGAGAATCCACGCACAGACCACGGGACATCTGGTAATCCCGCGACCCACGGAAAGAGACTGTCCGCGCGCCGGAAAACGACGCACGACTTCCCCGCGTGAAAAATAACGACGCAAGTCCGTGTGTGCTGGGGAGAAATCGACGCACACACCATTTGTCCACGTATCTCTTCTTCTGCGGCCCTTTGCAGAGATTTTCCACTCCAAACCAGGTACTTTGTGCTTGAAAGAGACTTTGGGCCTGATTACAACTTTGGAGGAGGTGTTAATCCGTCCCAAATGTGACGGATATACCACCAGCCGTATTACGAGTTCCATAGGATATAATGGACTCGTAATATGGCTGGTGGTATATCCGTCACTTTACCGTCACTTTTGGGACGGATTAACACCTCCCTCAAAGTTGTAATCAGGCCCTTTGTTTGCTTTTTAAAGAGTTAAGACACTTTATATCACTTTTCAGTGATATCTCTACAATTTCACATTGCACCTTTATTCGTTTTGACCTGCAATTATCCAGATAAATATTATATATTTTTCTAAACACTGTGTGGTGTATTTTTGTGGTGTTATATGGTGTTATTGTATGATTTATTGCACAAATACTTTACACATTGCCTTCTAAGTTAAGCCTGACTGCTCGTGCCAAGCTACCAGAGGGTGGGCACATGATAATTTTGGATTGTGTGTGACTTACCCTTACTAGAGTGAGGGTTCTTGCTTGGACAGAGGGTAACCTGACTGCCAACCAAAAATCCAATTTCTAACATGTATCATATGAACTTTGAATCAGCAAAATAGCATGTACAGTTTTGGCAAAAATGGCAATAAACTATTTTAAAACTAGACACACTCCAAATTTCAACAGTTCCTGGGGGAGGTAAGTACTTGTTAGTTTTGCACGGTAAGTAAACCACCTACAGGGTTCAAAGTTGGGTCCAATGTGGCCCACCGTTGGGGGTTCAGGGCAAGCCCAAAGTTACCACACCAGCAGCTCAGGGACAGTCAGGCGCAGAGGTCAAATTGGTGCCCAAAATGCATAGACTTCAATGGAGAAGGGGGTGCCACGGTTCCAGTCTGCCAGCAAGTAAGTACCCGCGACTTCAGAGGGCAGACCTGGGGGGTTTTGTAGGGCACCAGGGGGACACAGGTCAGCACAGAAAGTACACCCTCAGCGGCACAGGGGCGGCCGGGTGCAGAGTGCAAACAGGCGTCGGGTTTATAATAGATTTCAATGGGAGACCCAGGGGTCTCTTCAGCGAAGCAGGCAGGCAGGTAGCCACCACCTGTGCAAGGGAGAGGGCACCTGGGGGTCGCTTCTGCACTGGAGGTCGGATCCTTCAGGTCCTTGGGGCTGCGGGTGCAGTGTCTTTGCCTGCTTCAAAGAACCCGACGCCTAGTAGTCGCGGTCAGGGGGAGCCTCTGGATTCCCTCTGCAGGCGTCGCTGTGGGAGCTCAGGGGGGTCAACTATGGCTACTCACAGGCTCGCAGTCGCCAGGGAGTCCTCCCTGTAGTGTTGTTTCTCCGCAGGTCGAGCTGGGGGCGTCGGGTGCAGAGTGGAAAGTCTCACGCTTCCAGCGGGAATCGTGGAGTCCATTTAAAGCTGTTTCTTTGTTACAAATTTTGGATTCTTTGGAATAGGGCCGCTGTCCTCGGGAGTTCTTGGTCCTTTTATATGCAGGGTAGTCCTCTGAGGCTTCAGAGGTCGCTGGACCCTGGGGAGGGCGTCGCTGTTGCAGTTTCTCTTGAAGTGGGGAGACAGGCCGGTAGGGCTGGGGCCAAAGCAGTTGGTGTCTCCGTCTTCTCTGCAGGGCTTCAGGTCAGCAGTCCTTCTTCGTCTTCAGGTTGCAGGAATCTGTTTTCCTAGGTTCTGGGGGCCCCTAAATACTCTATTTAGGGGGGTGTTTAGGTCTGGGGGGTTAGTAGCCAATGGCTACTAGCCCTGAGGGTGGCTACACCCTCTTTGTGTCTCCTCCCTGAGGGGAGGGGGGCACATCCCTAATCCTATTGGGGGAATCCTCCATCTGCAAGATGGACGATTTCTAAAAGTCAGAGTCACCTCAGCTCAGGACACCTTAGGGGTTGTCCTGACTGGCCAGTGACACCTTCTTGTTTTTCTCATTATCTCCTCCGACCTTGCCGCCAAAAGTGGGGCCGTGACCGGAGAGGGCGGGCATCTCCACTAGCTGGAATGCCCTGTGGCGCTGTAACAAAGGGGGTGACCCTTTGAGGCTCACCGCCAGGTGTTACAGTTCCTGCAGAGTGAGGTGAGAAGCACCTCCATCCAGTACAGGCTTTGTTACTAGCCACAGAGTGACAAAGGCACTCTCCCCATGTGGCTAGCAACATGTCTGGTTTGTGGCAGGCTGGCAAAACTAGTCAGCCCACACTGGAAGTCGGGTATGTTTTCAGGGGGCATCTCTAAGATCCTTCTTCATCTTAGGTTGCAGGAATCTATCTTGCTAGGTTCTGGGAGCCCCTAAATACTCAATTTAGGGGTGTGTTTAGGTCTGGGGGGTTAGTAGCCAATGGCTACTAGCCCTGAGGGTGGCTACACCCTCTTTGTGCCTCTTCCCTGAGGGGAGGGGGGCACATCCATAATCCTATTGGGGGAGGTGAGAAGCACCTCCACCCAGTACAGGCTTTGTTACTAGCCACAGAGTAACAAAGGCACTCTCCCCATGTGGCCAGCAACATGTCTGGTGTGTGGCAGGCTGGCAAAACTAGTCAGCCCACACTGGAAGTCGGGTATGTTTTCAGGGGGCATCTCTAAGATGCCCTCTTGGGTGTATTTCACAATAAAATGTACACTGGCATCAGTGTGCATTTATTGTGCTGAGAAGTTTGATACCAAACTTCCCAGTTTTCAGTGTAGCCATTATGGTGCTGTGGAGTTCGTGTATGACAGACTCCCAGACCATATACTCTTATGGCTACTCTGCACTTTCAATGTCTAAGGTTTTGCTTAGACAATGTAGGGGCATAGTGCTCATGCACCTATGCCCTCACCTATGGTATAGTGCACCCTGCCTTAGGGCTGTAAGGCCTGCTAGAGGGGTGACTTATCTATGCCATAGGCAGTGTGAGGTTGGCATGGCACCCTGAGGGGAGTGCCCTGTTGACTTAGTCATTTTCTCCCCACCAGCACACACAAGCTGGCAAGCAGTGTGTCTGTGCTGAGTGAGGGGTCCCCAGGGTGGCATAAGACATGCTGCAGCCCTTAGAGACCTTCCCTGGCATCAGGGCCCTTGGTACCAGGGGTACCAGGGGTACCAGTTTACAAGGGACTTACCTGGATGCCAGGGTGTGCCAATGGTGAAAACAAAGGTACAGTTTTAGGGAAAGAACACTGGTGCTGGGGCCTGGTTAGCAGGCCTCAGCACACTTTCAAATCATAACTTGGCATCAGCAATAGGCAAAAAGTCAGGGGGTAACCATGCCAAGGAGGCATTTCCTTACAAACCTGCTGTTGCATTTGTTGTAACTGCATCGGCTGTATATGTGGCATCTGCACCTGCTGCATGGGTTGAAAACCCTTCATTTGATTCATATTATTCAGAAAATTTGGATTTGGACCTCTCAGCCTTGGTCCTTTCACATTTTGGAATGAACTGACATCATTGCTTTGTTGAACAACACCCTCCTGCACCATCATTGGGCACTCCCGCTTCCAATGTCCAATGACCCCGCAAGCATGACAAGGTAACATCTTCTTCATTCCCTGTACATCGTTTTGAACTACTACAGTGTTCAAATCTGGACTCCGGTTTGCAAAACCACCTCGACCTCTACCTCTCACTTGCGCCTGAAACATCCAGTTTCCTGTGGGTGATGCACCATCTGCTGTAGACAACCTCCCTGCATCCCTGACTGTGCTGCCTTTATTTGCATCACCATCGCTTTCTCCTTCAACTTCCTCTGCTTTAACTCAGTCTCGTCACTACAGTACTTCGCATACTGCAACACCTCATCAATCGGCTTTGCTTGCCAGCAAATCAAGTGACTCTTAATCATCTGGCTAATCTCAGATCTCAACCCTTCAACAAATCTAAACACAAGGTGATTCATGCCCTTCGCCTCAACAAGCTCTGTACCACTGTAGTGCTTGAACGCCTTCAACAACCTCTCATAGTAGGCATGTATCGACTTCTTGGCTTCCTGAGCGCTTCGATCAATCTTTTGCCAATCAATATTCTTTGGCGAAATCCTCGATTTCAGAAACTCAATCACTTTATAGTAATACTTCACTTCAGGAGACGGTGTGATTCTGTCTCTTGCCGGTTCCTCGGTCGGCCAATCCACGCTCCTGTTGCATTCAAGCCACAAATCAGCTGGGACTATGATCTCAGAGGGAGTATTCAGGTCTTCCCAAAGACATTTTGCAAGCTTCATAAATCTGTCTGTCTGCTGATACCACTCTATTGGCTTTTCCCTCAGCCTGGGAAAGTCATTTGTAAATGACAGAATATCACTTCTAGTCCACGGCACATGGACAAGAACCCCTCCAGCCATCTCTCATTGGTAACATCTTTACCGTGCCGGTATCCAGTAAAGCTTTTGCTGGCTGCCCTATGTAGTCACTTTTCTTCTTATCTCTTTTCTTCGCCCATCTGCCTTCCCACTTTTCTAAGGCTCCCCAAACTTGTGCACTCTGCAGTATTTCCTTGAGGTGTGCCTTCACCCAGTAGACCTCATGTGTTCAAAATCCTTAGGCTCAAAGTCTAACCTGTAACTCCTCTTCAGATGTTTGGTATTTTCTAAATCTATGCATATTTATCTGCCAAATTTGCCAACCTCTGGTGCACCCTGCTCACTTCTCTGGTTATCTTTGGACACAAGTATCTCAATTCTGCTTCAGTGTATGACTCTAACCTGTTCACTCCCATGCTCCCTTCAACATGTTCATTTGCTTCCATGCCCAACCTCACGAAATTTAGGTACTATTCTCCTTCCGTTCTCCCTACCGCTGCAGGAGTAGTCTGTGGAGTATTAAGCTTGTCTAACCAGTTGTTCAGCTGTTGTGTTTTTAAACCTTGTAATGCGATATTCCCAGCCTGTGCTAAAGGTGTCTACAGCATATTCACATTCGAGATCTGCGGAGTTAACAGTCTCAAACCTGTCTGTCTCGTGGCCTCTGGAGGAGCTCCAATCGGGCTGAAGTTTAACAGGGACCTAGATCCTTCAAATGTCGGTTCCACTGGAGGCATTCCTTGGGAGCTTCCTACAAACCCTCCTCTTATCATCTCGTGAGTCATTACCCCTTGATTGCATACACTAGGCTTCGCCTGCGCATACAATGTATTAGACCTGACAGCCTTAGGGTGATCACCCCTAACTTTTTGCCTGCCTCCCTCCACTTTCTAGACACTATTTTTGCTGGCTTTTAGACTCTGCGCACTTTACCACTGCTAACCAGTGCTAAAGTGCATATGCTCTCTCCCTTTAAACATGGTAACATTGGATCACACCCAATTGGATTTTACCTATAAGTCCCTAGTAGAGTGCACTATGTGTGCCCAGGGCCTGTAAATTGAATGCTACTAGTGGGCCTGCACCACTGGTTGTGCCAGCCACTTTAGTCGCCCCTTTACCTTGCCCCAGGTCTGCCATTGCAAGGCCTGTGTGTGCAGTTTCACTGTCACTTCGACTTGGCATTTAAAAGTACTTGCCAAGCCTAAAACTCCCCTTTTTCTACATATATGTCACCCCTAATGTGTGCCCTAGATAACCCCTAGAGCAGGACATGTACCTGTGTAGTTTACAAGTCCTGGTAGTGTAAAACTCCTAAATTCGTTTTTACACTACTGTGAGGCCTGCTCCCTTCATAGGCTAACATTGGGGCTGCCCTCATACATTGTTGAAGTGGTAGCTGCTGATCTGAAAGGAGTAGAAAGGTCATATTTAGTATGGCCAGAATGGTAATACAAAATCCTGCTGACTGGTGAAGTTGGATTTAATAGTACTATTTTAGAAATGCCACTTTTAGAAAGTGAGCATTTCTCTGCACTTAAATCTTTCTGTGCCTTACAATCCACGTCTGGCTGGGTTTAGTTGACAGCTCCTTGTGCATTCACAGGGGACCTGGTGCACTTCTAAGCCACTCTTTGAAGTCTCCCCCACTTCAAAGGCACATTTGTGTATAAAACAGTGCCTCTGCCCTACCACCTCAGACACTTGCTGGAGAAGAAACCTGAACCAGAACCTGCATCCTGCCAAGAAGAACTGCCTGGCTGCCCAAAGGACTCACCTGACTGCTTTCTACAGAGGACTGCAGCCTTGCTGTTGCCCTACTGCCTTGCTGAACTCTTGCCTTGCTGCAGAAGTGCTCTCCAAGGGCTTGGATAGAGCTTGCCTCCTGTTCCCTGAAGTCTCAGAACCAAAAAGACTTCTTTCTTTCAAATGGACTCCTTGTGCGGCGAAAAATTCACCGCACGCCGACCCGGGACGCCGCCGCTCGACTTCGCAAGCAAAAGACCGACGCGGCGCCTGCGTGCAACCGGAACTTCGACGCACGGCCCGCCTGGACAACACCGCCCGACTTCCAGAGAGGAAATCGACGCGGCGCCTGCCGTGAGGGAGAAAATTCCACGCACAGGTCACCGGAACAACGTGCAGCCGGACATGCCCAGGATTCCACGCACAGGCCCCGGGGCGTCTGAAAACCCCACGACCCAAAGAGGAGATTGTCCGCGTGCCGGAAATCGACGCAACGTCTTCCCCGTGTGAAAAATAACGACGCAAGTCTGTGTGTGAAGGGGCGAAACCGACGCACACACCATTTTCCACGCATCTCCTCCTCTGCGGCCCTCTGCAGAGATTTTTCACTCCAAACCAGATACTTTGTGCTTGAAAGAGACTTTGTTTGCTTTTTAAAGACTTAAGACACTTCATATCACTTTTCAGTGATATCTCTACAATTTCTTATTGCACCTTTTATCGTTTTGACCTGCAAATATCCAGATAAATATTATATATTTTTCTAAACACTGTGTGGTGTATTTTTGTGGTGCTATATAGTGTTATTGTATGATTTATTGCACAAATACTTTACACATTGCCTTCTAAGTTAAGCCTGACTGCTCAGTGCCAAGCTACCAGAGGGTGGGCACAGGATAATTTGGATTTTGCGTGATTAGGGTGAGGGTCCATGCTTGGACAGGGGGTTACCTGACTGCCAACCAAAGACCCCATTTCTAACACAATGGTACTGGAAAACACCAAACACCCTTCTTTCTCTGTCGCTTTGCACCATTGCTTTAGCCAAAGACATGACACAACACCCCTTTCCTCCATAACAGCATAAGCCAGTGTATCCTCCGGCAGTGTAACTTCCCCTACTCTCGCAGTAGTATATACGTCTCCCCTCAAAGTGCTCTTTAAAGCCTTGAAAGATTTCATTTTTGCGTCTTTTATTTTTGTTCACAATCAAATCAGGAAGTGACTTAAATTCCCAGAACTCTCTTTAGCCTACCTTCTCAACCAACTGCCTCTTGCGGACGGCTGCCAATTCGTGCGCGACCTTTCTCACTAACCGACCTATCCCAGCGCGGCTTCAATGACGTCACCCTCGCACACACTGTGGCTGACAAAGGCTTGTGGTTTGTCTTCCCACTCTCAATTCACACAAAACGAATGCAATATATTGCGAACACCAACAAGAACAAACTCAAATTGCCGGTTTACTACAGGAAGGGGTAACACAATTGCTTCAAAACTTTACAGAGATTTTGCTTAGCCTCGGCCGCTACTCTCTCCTTCTCAGATCCTGCACTTGCAAGCAAAATTTGACCCGCAAATTTTACTCTCGACTTGTCAATGGATTATTATTCTAGTGCACTTTAGAACTCACCAAATCTCCATCGAAGTTTTCATTCACTAACTTTGACTCAAACTCGACTCGTCTATTCCACCATCGACCTATTAAACGGCGCAACTTTCAACATAAACTAAGTGTCTCATACACTTATCAATATACTACTGAGTCTTAGACCACGCAGGGTTCGTACATCATCAACAACCACGTGTACAATTTTTTTATCACAAAGCGCCACACTCACATGAAGTTCGCCGACTTCCCTACTCTCATACTCCTACTAATAAAACATCATCATCTGGCCTAAAATCCTCACAGACTTCACAATTCACCTGCGGTATACATAACCTGTGCAAGCGCAAAACATACTTCATTCACACTATCACTAGAACGCCGAGAGCATACTCAAACTCCCTTCAGCAAGCTCCGAGATTCCGGGAAAGTCATTTGGGACTTTGCATCACTGAAAAAGAATAATTTTTTCAATACCCGATTTTTCCGATACACCTTGCTTAATTCCAAACTACGCTCATCAATTCATCAATTCCTACCAGACCTTTTGAACCGTCAACTCTATCAAACCGTAGTCCCTTGCACTGGGGCCCCAAAGGGCCAAACCATCCGCACTACTACTAAAACTGTTATCAAACTGTGATCTTTCGTACTGGGGCCCCAAAGGGCCTAACCATTACCTCTGCTACCAAAAACTGTTAGCGCGTCAGAGCCTTGATAAGTAAAGTTACAAGGAGACACCCATAGGTCGACGAACCTTTGGACCACGTTCGGGGATTTCCCAGTACAAGATGTCTTTTGGCATCACAAATCAATAGATCAATAATTCAATCAATATTCCCATTAACTAATCAACAAGTCAATCAATAACATTTAATAGGAATCAAAGAGTTAAACACATCATGACCTTTCAGTCACGAATAACCACAACAAACTAGTTAAGTGTTAGGATATTTATTTCCCTATTGGTTACAATCTAATACCATCTCGATTAATCTCATTAGCAATAAACTTCATTAGGACTCTTCTAATTAGCAATTTAGAACACAATTAATCAAGGCATAGAGAGTAGTCATTCAGTATTTAGACACATCATTAATATGAAGCAACTTAGCAAAGTCTTAGAAATACATGATTCAACAAAGCACAAACTCAGTCATTTGTCTATTTGCATCGGATAATTGTGAACACCTTAACTAACCTCAAATTAGCATTGGCATGTTGAGCTTCATGCAAAACAATTTAGTGAACACAAATTTGGAAAGCTTCTAAACTGTGGCCTCTATCAAAAGAGCAGTTGGTACCTAGAAAGAAAAGGCAAACAGACAATTACAATTTTGCATCAGATAGTTACCAATCCAACAGATGAGCAAACAGCTTCAGTCTTCGTCCTCAGAACATCAGTCGATTCGCCATCAGCAGAGATAGGACGGGGCAAAGTCTCAATATAGCATAACTAAGGAATAGGACTCTTCCCTCATATGGAGGAGAAGCAAGTATCAGATAAGAATGGATAGAGGATGGTTTAAAGTATCAGGACAAAGCAAAAGGAAACAACCAAATCTCTGTCTCTCTGCATCTCTGCCCTCTTCCCTTGGGTCACTCCGTTAAATCAAAACTACCTAATTTGCCCATAATTCCTTATTGGATAATAATTGGTGCATCATTATCTCTGCCCAATGATCCTTCATGCATTTCGCCAGAAATTTCCACAAACCACAGTTCTCATGACGCTGATTGGCCCATGTTATTGACGTCTTCATCGGTTGGAATGTCAGGTAAGAAAAGTTACACTTTACGCTCCAGTCTCCTTGAGCAAGTTGGGTCTCATAGGAAAGAATTTACTATGGCTACACCCATAACTTCTGGTAAAAAACAGTTCTGTGTCCTTCAGGAAAACAGCACATTCCACGTTAGAAAAATACAGTTTAATATGTGACCAGGTAGCTAGGCCCAGACCCTCGCTAAGCTAAGGCCTAATGATTTATGAGCAAACTCCTAATACATGACTATAATGATGATATGCTAATACAAATTCAAAACATTAGTACATAATTAATTCAGCATTAATAACTTTCATTATTCTTAGTATTCATTGGTAGCCACTCCTCGTGGGCACATTTCAAACGCGTACATTAATTTCTATGTTAATACATGCCTATCTTCAGGCCTTTCTCTGATTTCTGACATGCATCACATTCCAAACCCCAAATGTTCATTTGATTATCTATTCCTAGCCACCAAAATCTTTCTTTTAACCTCTTATTTGTTGTCTGCCCCATATGCCCTTAATGGGCTATGTCAATTCGTTTTTGTCTTACATCAAACAGGGGTACAAATTTGCCACCCCTAATTATAACATGCTTGCCACACAGAGTTAATTAATCTATTATCTTCACATAAGGGCGCACTCCTGGCTGAACAACACTTTTTCTCTGTAGCCCACTCTTGAACACTTCAACAACTGTCATCAACATGTTGGTGGTCATTATGACATTAGCGGTGATTGTTAAAGTGGTGGCAATACCGCCAACAGGCTGGCGGTAATTACTGCCAAATTAGGACCATGGTGGTGAAAACTCCCATAGACAGCCAATGTACCACACCATCTGCCAGGGCGATTACACCATGCACCACGGCGGTAGCCATCAACAGCCAGGCGGAAGACAAGGTACCGCCCACCATATCATGACACCGCAATCCACCATGATTTCCAGGGCGGTACCAACGACATCAAAAGCCTGGCGGAAACACATCACAGAAGACCAAAGACTCACCAACAGAGACACAGAGAAGATCAACGCTGCCACGGTACCAGAACTTCAAGTCTTCCTGATGCTCTTCTACGCCATGCTCTACCTGGAACACTAACGCTGACGACGACAGTGAGTACAGCCGCCTAGCACACAAGGTAGGGAGGATGTAAAAGGACAGTGACACACACACCATTCACACACACACACACACCATACACACAACCAGTTGCAGATGTAAATCAATGGCACAGGACAGACAGCATAATAATACAAGGACTATAGGTCAACAGTACCGAAATTGTAATTGCAAGGCAAAAGCCCCCATATGAACCAATTTTAGAACAGAGATACATACACAATTGTCCAGAAAGGGCCAATGCCCAGCCCAAAGTCCATAAGGCCCACATGGCCACAGGGCACAGTCCAAGCCCAAACTTGATCCTGACTAACTACGCACAAAACTGTGCAGGGGCAACATCACGGAAGTGGACAGACTCTTCACGGGGAAGGTGGGGAAGGAGGAAAAGGGGGAAGGGGGGTGAGCTGAAGCCGGGGACTTGCCCACTGGTTCTGGAGGGAGCTCCATGCCCAATTCCCAATGCTGGGGAGTGCAAGGTCACAGTCTCTGAGGTGGGGAACTTGCCCACTGATCCTGGAGGGGGCCCCATGCTCATTTCCCAATGCTGTAGAGTGTAAGGTCACAGTCTCTAAGGTGGGGAACTTGCCCACTGGTCCTGGAGGGGGCTCCATGCCCATTTTCCAATGCTGGGGATTGCAAGGTCACAGTCTCTAAGGTGGGGAACTTGCCCACTCATCCTGGAGGGGGCTCCTTGTACAACAGTCTCTGGAGGGTGGCCTACATGCGCTCTGCTGGAGGTGAGGGCTGCATTGTTTCAGCTGGAGGTGAGGGCTCCGTGAGCACTTGTGGTGGTGGTGGTGGTGGTACCCTGCCAGCCTCTGCTGGAGGTGAGGGATGATATGTCTCAGCTGGGGAAGGTGCCTCCTGGGCAGCCTCTAGTGGAGGTGAGGGCTGCATTGTCTCTACTGGGGGAGGTGTCTCCTGGGCAGCCTCTGCTGGAGGTGAGGCCTGCACTGTCTCTGCTAGGGGAGGTGTCTCCTGGGCACCCTCTGCTGGAGGTGAGGGCTGCTGTGTCTCAGCTGAACGTGAGGGCTCCGTGACCACTGGTGGTGGTACCCTGCCAGCCTCTGCTGGAGGTGAGGGCTGCTCTGTCTCCGCTGGGGAGGGTGCCTCCTGGGCAGCCTCTGCTGGAGGTGAGGGCTGCATTGTCTCTGCTGGGGGAGGTGTCTCCTGAGCAGCCTCTGCTGGAGGTGAGGGCTGCTGTGTCATAGCTGGAGGTGAGGGCTTCTTGCCTGCCATTGGTGGTTGAGTGGGAACCTTTTCTTGCATTGGTGGTTGAGTGGGAACCTTTTCTTGCATTGGTGGTTAAGTGGGAACATTTCCTGTCATTGGTGGTTGAGTGGGAACCTTACCCTTTCTGGCTAGTGGAGTGGGATCCTTCCCTTTCCTGGCTGGTGGAATGGGATCCTTCCCTTTCCTGGCTGGTGGAGTGGGATCCTTCCCTTTCCTTGCTGGTGGAGTGGAATCCTTCACTGTCTTTCCTCCACCACTAGGAGGTACCTCCACTGTCCCCGTGGACTGTTTGGCTGAGGTTCTGGGCTGGGGTGTTGGGACCCTGCTTTTATGGGCAGGACGGGGGGAGGGGGAGGAAAGAGTTAAAGTTGGGCAAGGAAAAGCTTCTTAGGGACAGTGGGGCAGGATGAGGAAGGAGGGATGGGAGTGGTTGTTGGAGGAGTACGTCTGCTGGACTTGGGTGCAGGTGCATGAGCAGTGTGCTGATGTGAGTTGGATGGCTGTTGGGTGTCTGAGTGCCTGCGTTTGTGTCCTTTAGGAGGGAGGGACAGACAGGGTGGGAAAGGACACAGGGAATGCATGAATGTATGTTGTGGAGGTGTCTGCTAGTGAGGTGTGTGCTGCTTAGTGTGGTGATGCTGGTGGTGGCTGTTGAAGCAGTGCATGCAGGTATGAGTGTGGACATGACTGTGAGGGAGATGGAGGAGGAGGGGGAGACAGTGGAGGCAGTGGATGTGGATGTGTGTGCAACTGTCTGGTGTTTGTGTGAGTGCTTGTGGACTGAAGTGTGGTGCCTGTGTTTGACTGTGCCACTCTTGTGTGATGTCTTATGTGCATGCTCGTCTGTATGTGTGCATTGGATGGGTTGGGGTTGAGGAGACTGGGACTCGGAAGTGGTAGTTGGAGGGGGGACGGTAGAAACAGGGACAATGGCTGCCATCAGAGAGGAGGCCAGAGCCTGAATCGATCTCTGTTGGGCCGCCAATCCACTGTGCATGCCCTCCAGGAATGCATTATATTGCTGCATCTGGGATGCCAGCCCCTGGGTGGAATTCACAATGGTTGACTGCCCTACAGAGATGGATCTCAGGAGGTCAATAGCTTCCTCACTCAGGGCAGCAGGGCTCACTGGGGCAGGGCCTGAGGTGCCTGGGGCGAAGGTGATGCCCACCCTCCTGGGTGAGTGGGCATTGGCAACTCACTGAGGTGCTACTGTCGCCGGTGGCCCTGCTCCTCTGCCAGATGATGGTAATGCACACCTGAACAGGATGACAGAAGGAGAAAGGGGTGGGTGGAGAGAAAGGGAGCACTGGGTCATTTACAGCACCAACACCACAGTTGGCATACACAGTACCATCACACCCCTCCTGGGACCCACAAAGCCATGACTGACATGGAATTCAACTGAGCTAGGTTACCTGAATTTGCTAGACACCCATTACCCTTGAGCTGGATCAGGCTACAAACTCTGACCTAGCATTAAGGGGAACCCACTAACTCAAACACCCACCACCCGGATTCCATGCCCCTTCCCAATGATTGTAGTAACGCCCACTTTACTCACCCCCTTGTTGCTGCTGTACTGCCCTCAGGCGCCCATCCACTTCTCGGTTGGCCACCGCCAGTATGCGGGCCATAGGGGGGGAGGGGGGGGTGTCATGTTCCAACGGGCACCCCTTCCTCGTTGGGAGACCATCCCCAGCTGGGCCTCCGGGGTCTTCCGTGTTCAGCGTCTCAGGTCCTCCTAATGTTTCCAGCAGTGGGTGCTCCGCCTGCTGTAGACCCCCAGGGCCCGCACGTCCTTGGCGATTGCATGCCACAATCCCTTCTTTTGATGGGCGCTGACCTGCAGAGGTAATACAGTCAGGAGGATATCATTACACATACAATCCAAATCCCGTTTCCAACTCCATTCGCACACACATCGCCCGCCACCCACCATGTACAATACCAACAGACATACCACCCCCCAAATGACATGATGCCTGCACACACATCTCCATGCAACCTTCCCACATGCATCGTGCCCAAGGTGTACTCACCTGTTGGTCTGGAGACCCATACAGCTGTCCATACTGGGGTAGGGCTCCATCCGCCAAGTGCTTCAACTCCTCCGAAGTGAAGGCAGGGGCCCTTTCCCTGGTCACACAGGCCATGTTAGGTTCCAGACACAGGTCACAGCAGCACGCAGTATAGATGTTCCTTTGTGGAAAGTCAGGAATCAAGTGAGGTTATAGACAGAAAATGGTGGTCACGTCCGCGGCGGTGTACACCATCACCCTCGTCTTAAACTCGACGCCCTCTTAAAAGAACCTCCCTTACTCTGCCACTAGCTGCCCAATGGCAAGCTATAACATATGGGGCCTGGGACACTAGTCCCTAGACATGATGTGTGGGGTCCCTAAACAAAAATGACTCACATTCGACAGACATAAACAATCAGACGCCACGAAGCCTGTACCTATAGTGGAGGGGGGTGCCAGTGGGGGCCCAACACCAGGCCAGACTGGATGCTGCAGAACAGCAGGTCTTGACTCTCGAATATGGAACAACACAAACCACAAAGCACCTAGAAAGGTTAGAAAAACTACTGAAAGCTGTGGCCATCAAGAACAAAGACCTAGAGGCGAGAGGGAGACACAATAACCTAGGCATCCTGGGGGGTGCAGAATCCACCAATATGGGGTGATTGGACCTGCTTATCAAACAGTTGCTATCTGAGCTACTTGACAGTCAAAACTTTACATCCACATTTGCGTTAGAGCGTGCCCATGGATCACTAGGCCTGTGACATACCCCAGGCTGTCCCCCACAGCCAATAATTGCCCGACTACTCAACTTTCTGGACCGCTATACAGCATTGCGGTTGGCCAGGGAACCAGGGCTACTGAAGTGCCAGGGCTCCCTCTTCCTGGACTTCACAATGGCTGTACAGGATGCCAGACAAATATTCACAGATATTAACTCCTCACTGCATTAAATGGGCCTCCACCTGTGGCATAACAAAGGCCCCAGCATGCCCCCGCGGTGCGTATGGCCCCTTCAGCATACCAACTGGCCGGGGGGAGTCTAGAGGTGGGCATGATGTACCCTGCCTGCCTTAGAGTGGACACCGACAACAGAATTCACTACTTCAATACCCCGGTGGTGGCACAAACCTTTTGAAAGCAATACCTAAAAGACATCTCACTCTCACAGCGCTCCACTCTGGATAGGTCCCTGCCGGAAGTCCACTCGGGTGATAGTGGAGTACTGCCCTGCACGGGAATCAGGAGTCAAGTGTCAAGGGTCTGACTACATGGCGTACGTTCCGCGGCAGTGTGTGTCCCTTCCTCCCCCATAGGTACAGACCCATAAGGCGAGGGAGGGCCCCATCTGTGTACAGACCTCTGGTTGATTTGGAAACTATGGAGGAATGTCACATCATTGTCACCTACAGACTCAATCGTACTACAATCCATGACCTCTGTGCTTTACTGGATCCTGTACTGAAACCAGCTAATCGGAATCAGCATGCCATCCCTACTGAAGTGCAAGTGATCTCTGTACTCCATTTTTTGGCTATGGGCTAATTTCAGGTGACAGTGGGCATGGGTGCAGGGATCTCACAGCCAATGTTTAGCCTCATCCTGTCAAAATTCCTGGATGAATTTGTACAACACCTGCAGACATATGTCCAGTTCCCCACAAGGGCTGAACTTCCTGCCATCAAATCTGGATTTTATGCTTTTGCCAACATCCCCCATGTGATAGGTGCCATTGATGGAACCCACATAGCTCTCATACCCCCAAGAGTTAATGAACAGGTGTACAGGAATTGGAAGAACGTCCTCTCCATAAATATATAAATGGTGTGTACTGCTGACCAGTACTTATCACATTTAAATGCCAGGTTCCCAGGCTCAGTCTATGATTCCTTTGTCCTGAGAAACAGCAGTGTACCACACTTGATAGGGCAAGGGGATAAAGGATGGCTCATAGGTGAGTGTGTATGACAATGGTTCTGTACATAGGTGACAGGCAGCCAATATGCATGTGAAGTCAGTTTCTTAAGGTCCTGTTTCACCCACTTTTGCAGGTGATTCTGGCTATCCCAACTTGCAATGGCTCCTGCCACTAGTGAGGAATCCCAGGACAGATGCAGAGAGGAATTATAATGAGGCCCATGGACGTACTAGGAGGGGGATTGAGTGCACTATGGGGGGTCATTCTGACCCCGGCGGGCGGCGGGAACCGCCATTTGGCCGCACCCCGGTCAAAAGACCGCTGGTGCCATTCAGACCTTCCCGCTGGGCCGGCGGGCGCTACCCAAGGTAGCGCCCGCCGGCCCAGCTGGAAGGAGCCCTGCAACACAGAAGCCGGCTCCGAATGGAGCTGGCGGTGTTGCGGGGGTGCGACGGGTGCAGTTGCACCCGTCGCGCTTTTCACTGTCTACTAAGCAGACAGTGAAAAGCTTAATGGGGCCCTGTTAGGGGGCCCCTGCACTGCTCATGCCAGTGGCATGGGCAGTGCAGGGGCCCCCAGGGGCCCCAGGACACCCGTTCCCACCAGCCTCTTCCTGGCGGTGTAAACCGCCAGAAACAGGCTTGCGGGAAGGGGGTCAGAATCCCTAGGGCAGCGCTGCTTGCGCTGCCCTGGCGGATTTGCCCAGCCGGGGGAAATCCGGCGGGAAACTGCCGGACCCGGTTTTCTGACCGCAGCTTTACCGCCGCGGTCAGAATGGGCAGGGAAGCACCGCCAGCCTGTTGGCGGTGCTTCCTCCATTCACGGCCCTGGCGGTCTTTGACCGCCAGGGTCGGAATGACCCCCTATATGTCTCCAGAAGACTAGATCTCGTTGCCTTCATCTCTCTGGGGGATCCCTGTGCTATGTCCCTGACAAGGGGTGTAAGATAATAGTGGCCTGCTACATGCTGCACAACTTGGCTGAGAGGAGAGGTATCCCCCTTCTAGAAGAGGAGGGTGCTGTCCAACCAGGCCAGCAACGTCAGAGAAGGGATGAGAGTGATGGTGAGGAAGAAGACGGGAAAGCTCTTCACTCCAGGACCCAGCTGATCTGCCCATACTTCCAGTGACCCTAAGGTACTTTTCAATGATGATGTTGTCTTCACTGCATAGTTTCAGTCTGACTCATGTAATTGGTAATGTGGTGTCTCTAATCAGTGACACTGTTAACTGGAGACTGAAGTGGCATGTGCCAGGGAACCCAATATTGTGTACAGTGTGACTTACTTCAGACAGTACAGTGCGTGGGATCCCCTCCTTCAATAAAGGTATGAATATGAAATTGACTGCCTAATGCATACACACTCACAATTGGTATCTCATTATGACAAGGGACATATGATTTGAGTGCATAGGTTTTCTTAGTAAGTGACACAAATTACGTATTTCGTTGGACAGTGATAGGGAGTGGGTTCATGGTGCATATCCATACTCAGGTGCATATGCTCAGCTGTTGGTGGCACTGGGTTTTGTTCCATGTGTCCATTGGTAGATGGAGTGTTGGTAGTGGCAAGTCAACAAGGGTGCACAGTGGCACACAAGAGAGACAGTTTGGGGCAGAGTCACTTCTTGGCAGTGGCCTTGGTCTTGGCTGGTGTTCCAGTGGTATGTCTGGGTCTGAGGTCACATTTGCGTGACTGGAGCCGGGCTGCAGGGGTAGGGGAGCTGGTTTCCTGTGTGTCCTCTGGTAGTGCCAGCAGTCCAGTAGCTGCTGCAGATGTAGATGGCAGGGCAGTGTTCTGGCTAGTTGTAGGGCATTGCAGGTGGATGGAGGTCTCAGGCGGGTGGCTAGGGAAGTGGTGCTGCAGCACCCCTGCAATGGTTACCATGGTGGCATTGAGCTGTTTCCATTGCACCATGGCCTCTTGGTGGTGTGCTACCTGCAGCCTCTGATTGTGCTCCAAGGTGGCCAGGATCTGGCCCATCCTGTCCTGGGTATGGTGGTATGCTCCCAGGACCTCAGAATTCCCCTTCTGGGCTGCAGCATCCATCTTTTGGCTTCCCCCTGGGCCACTGATGCCCTCCCACTGGTCCTTGCCCCCTGTGCCTGTGTCCCCTGCACAGGTCTGGCACTCCCACTTTCACTGGGCCCTTCATCATGGTGCCTGTTGGTGGGTGGAGACTCTGGCCTCTGTACATGTGGTCCACCAGTCTGTGACCGGATGACACTGGTGTGGGATCGTTTGGCCAGAGCTGATGTTGGCGGATGGGTGGTAGGGCTGTAAGTGGTATCCTGGGTGTAGCTGCTGGAGGGTGACAGTCTAGGACTGTGTGACGGGCCAGGGTATACTTCACTTTCCATGCATCCCTCTCCAGTCTCCTGAGTGGGGCCTCTGTCTCTGTGTGCGGCGCTGGCACTCCTTGGCCTGTCGGTCCGGGTGGCATGGATGGTTTTGCCTGTGGGGGGAATGGAAATGTATGTGTCATGTACTATTTCGCAAATTGATGCACAGCTCTGCCCTATTTTGTGCTTTTATTCCCCTCTCGTAGCATGCAGGGTCCTTTTGTGTACTTATCTTTGCATTTTCTGTGGGGGTGGAGGTGCACTGTGGGTGTTGTAGTGCCACTGGGAATCCATGCAGGGGTGGGTGAATGTGCACAGGGGGCAGGATGGAGATCTGTTTGTGGGATTGTGGGCATGCAGGGTAATTGTATGTGGGTGTTGTGGTCTGGGTGGGGATGGGGTCCTGGTGGTAGTGAGGAGATGGGGTGGCACATGCATTACAGTTGTGGTGGATATGAAGAAATTGTAGTTGACTTACCCGAGTCCAGTCCTCCAGTGAGTCCAGTGAGGCCCTCCAGGTGCATGGTAGCCAGTACCTTTTCCTCCCAGTCGGTGTAGTCGGGGGTGTAGGTGGGGGTCCTCCACCAGTCTTTTGTACGGCAATGTTGTGCCTGGATGACATTGACCTCACCTTCCTGTGCAGGTCATTCCATCTCTTCCGGATGTCCTTCCTTGTGCGTGGATGGTTTCCCTCTGCATTGAACTTATTGACAATTGTCTGCCATAGCTCCATCTTCCTGACGACAGGTGTCTGCTACACCTGTGCCCTGAATAGTTGTGGCTCGACCCTGAATGTTTCATCCATCATGGACCTTAGCTCCTTATCTGTGAAGAGGGGGTGCTTAGTGGGTGCCATGGTGTGTGTTGTGGGTGTATTGGTGAGGGTGCTGTTGTGTGGTTATGTGTGTGGCTTATGAGGATGTTTGGGGTTTTTGTGTGTTTTGGTGGTATATTTGTACATGTGACCTTTGTTATGTTGTGTTCTATGTATGCGTGTTGTTTTGTCAATATCTGTTGAGCTATTGGCGATGCAAAGGATTGCAGGGTGTGTATGTTTGTCAGGTGTGTGGGTTTCAAAGTTGCCAATGTGTGCATTTGTTGGGTCCCACTGCTGGCCATGGCGGTCCGTACCGCCAATGGTCGTTCGGCATCCACTATCCGCCACGCTAATTTGTTCATCATTATTTGGTGGGCAGAGGATATGTCTGCATGACTGTGGCGGGGTGGGGTGTACTGCTTTTCCACTGTCGTATGCCCTGGCTGTGGGTGGAGGTTGCAGGAATTTTGAAGGTTTGACTTTTAGGCATCATAATTCAGCGGGGTACAGTCTTCCGCCAATAGCGGTCTTCTGTTCTACATTGCCATGGCGGTTGGCGGCGATTGCCGCCATGTCCATAATGAGGGCCTAAGTCTTTTTAGAAGGCAGGCAAGCTTCCTGGGTTTCATGAAGCTGCAGCTGCCTGACATGTCTTTTTGTGCAGAGTCCAGTGAGGTTAGGAGGCAGGCCAGAAGGGGTGGTATGGGGTCAGCTGCTTCTTCTTCCCCTTCTTCTACGGTGTCGACTCTTCTTTGTCCCTCTTCTTTGTGGATAGTTAGGATCTGAGTTCTAGGGTTCAGGGGTGCCACCTAGTACTAAATTTAAGGGCGTTATAGGAAGTGCCAGGTGGTAGCCAATGGGCTGACCACCTTTAGGGTGACTACAACCTTCTTAAGACCACTTCTGCTGGGAAGTGGTCATAACCCTAACTCTAGTGACCTAATTCCTTCCAAACAAGATGGAAGAATTTGAAAAGTAGTGTCCACTTCAGCTTGTCCACCTTAGGGGTGAGACTGGCACGAAGTGAGCACTTAATTTAACTAATTTTCCCGCCTGTGCTGCCACCAAAAGTGGGGTCAGGACAAGGGGGTAGGTCATCTCCGCCATCTGGAGAGACCTGTGTTGCATTTCAAGGGCGACAAGGCTTCTGAAGCTCCCCGTCCTGGAATGTCCATCCTGCTCTTGATGGGGTGTTATCAGCTCTGCCCAGAGCAGGCCTTTGTTCTGGGCCTCCCAGAGCGTTGGTCCTCACCTCAGGGGGCCAGAACTCAGTCTAGGTTGGCTGCACTGGTTGGGACCAACCAGTGAACACACCAGTAGCTGGTAGGTTTTCAGGGGGCACCTCTGAGGTGCTTTTTGTGTGCCTTTATTAATGAATCCATTACTTGGGTCAGTAAGGCTTTTTTATTCTGAGATGTTTGATATCAAATACCCAAGAATTCAGAGAAGCCATCATGTAGCTGTGGAACCTCTAATGACCAGTATCCAGCACATGCATGAAAATGGCTTCCCTGTGCACCTACTATGTCTCAGAATCGACAGAGACACAGCATGGGCATATCTGCTCATGCATATATGCACTCAATGTGCCTGGATGCACCCAGCTTTAGGGATGATTTACACCTGGCACATGCAGTGATAGGGGACCTGGCACACAGGGATGTGTGACAGGTTGCGTTTTCAATTTAGGCTGCACCAACGCACTCAGTCTGCAATCGCAACACTGTGTGGGTTAGCTGAGGGCGTCCCTGAAGGTGGCACAATTGGTGCTGCAGCCCTCAGAGACCTTCCTTAGTACCCCAGGCCCTAAGTAACATGCGTACCATTTTCTAGGGACTAACAGTGGTAGCTAAAGAGTTTGCCAATTGTGCAAAACAACTGTGCAGTTTTGGGAAAGAGATATGGCACTGGGGACCTGTTTAGCAGGGGCCCAGTGCACTAACAGTCAAAGCCACATCAGAAACCAGGCTAAAAAAACAGGCAAAAAGTGGATGCTAACCATATCAAAAAGGGTGCTTTCCTACACTTTCTGGGCTCTGTTGTCTCCCACCTTTGGGATATCCACCAATTTGACATGCACACCCCATCACAGCAGCTCTGATCCTATTCATTGACAAGCATGCCATATGCACAGATGTTTATTAATGATGCCTGCACTGTGTGCACTGTTTGCATGCTGTGACTTCCTAGGTATATGTTTGTCTAAAAACCTCAATAAATATATTTTTTTTAAACTTTATTTTGATTATGACCCTTTCTCTTATGTTATAACCTCGCACAATTGGCTTTGTTTTAATGCATAATTGATGCTAATTTGAATCGGACTAATTATCTTTTGCCTACAGTAATGATCCTTCAATTTTTAATAAACCTTTGGGCCTTTTGACTTTGAATATTGTCCTGCAAAAGTTTTCTTTATGGCACTAGGGCACTCATCAATTGGATCCCACAAGGCCCTGCTCCTGTGTATCAGCCCTTTGAATTGATTGGTGCAAATTGCCAATAACATACTAAACATTCCACGTTAAAAACATTCAAACAGAGTGCTTGTTGATTGGAGATTTTAGAAACGTTTAATATCATTTAGCAATGAAAATGAAGGAAGAAAGGTGGCCTCAGGGCGGAAGCTACTTACTTTGGAACTGAGAAACCAGGTTCTAGTTAAGGTGATAATTTGTCCGTGATGTTTTTGGATTTGTTTCTAAATCGTAATACATAATGCACGGGAAATTGAGTTTTCACTAACTTAGGACAACTTTGTTTTGTTCTTAGTGCATGAGAAGTGAGTGCACCAATTACAGCAAGCTCACGCAGGTTGAGAGTCTGCTGATGTGTAAAAGTTGAAAGTATTCTTTGTACTGTCAAACGTTTCTGTTTAGAAGAAACAGGTAATGTTGAAAAAGTGGAAAGAGTTCAGAGCAGACTGACAATACACGTCTTGCTTACATCATAGGGTGCCATGAAGGGATTGTCTGGTGTTGCGAGCAACTCATCTGAACTCCAGGTAGTTCACAAGGGACAGCGATAATCCCCGAATCCCAATGAGAACTGACAGAAAGAAGGTCATACTGCAACCCTAGGAGTTTCCAAGGGGAAGTGGGTTGGGATGATAGAGAAAGAGAGAAATACCAGGACTTCTGCATATTCGGATTCCTCTACTCCGGGCACTGCTGGGCTCAAGGATATCTGGATTCTGGTTCTGGATTCAGGATACTGGCAATAAGGATTATTCAGATACAAGGGTCTGGACTTGGATTTTCCTGTAATGAAACCACACTTTCAAACAGGAAAAACT
Source organism: Pleurodeles waltl (assembly GCF_031143425.1). Classification (NCBI taxonomy): domain Eukaryota; kingdom Metazoa; phylum Chordata; class Amphibia; order Caudata; family Salamandridae; genus Pleurodeles; species Pleurodeles waltl. The sequence continues at coordinate 861,515,314 of NC_090443.1, forward strand.
AAACAGATCTTTGTCATTAACTAATGTCAAATCAACATACCAATAATTCACACTAGAAACACTCCCCAGTGTGATTCAAGAATTATCCAGGAATTATCATGAACAGGAATTATCATGTACAATTATTTCACTGAGAGAAAATAACTGGGTTAATCACAACAAAACTACTTCATATTCTCCAATAGTTCAAGAGTCTCAAGAGTTCAAAGTTCATGTGCAAATATGGAATGGCAGTCAAGTTATGGTTCTCAATTGTCCCAAAAGTCTTAATAACACCAAATTCAGATTATTATCAACACAGATTGAAAACCAACTATGAACACAATGTCTTTTCAGTCACAAGATTTATCCAAATATTATTGCTGGTTTTAGATGAGCTAGATTAATCAGCGCTGATCAAGAATCCAAATGAAACAGAAAAAGCTGTGTTATCTTATTTGGGATGAGTCATGTCTTTTTGCCAACACAAGAAAGTGTAATGCAAGAGATGAGTTGAAAGATGCCCGCCTTTTACAGGTACTGTGGTAAATGCAGAGAAGATTGGAAATACTTGGTCGGAACTCAGGAAGCGAGATGAAGCCTGTCGCTGTGAAGCTATGGATGCTGCTGCGAAGAGATGGCTGCCGCTGCGAAGGGTAGGCTGCCGAGGACTGGAGAAAGGTAAGCATTGCTTCCAAATTAAACAAGCCTAAGCAGGGTTTAGTCTGAAACAATGACTTTTATAGCTGGCCCAAACCAGGTGCAAGGTAACACATGGGGCAAACAGAGGAACTTGTTAGTCATTATTGTAACTGCACACTCGTCCATTCAAATTGACAGCGTAAGCCACTGCAGGAATAACACCATTCATTGAAAACATGGTAGAACAGGGCATGTTGAAGGAGGTTATTGGGAGTCCATGTAATTCTCAAATTATGGCCATGCAAAACGTAAATTAAAAGTGATTGATAGTGCAGTTTCTCAAAAAATATCAATCAAATAGTCATTCCATGCTATCCTGTGATGCCAAACCCTGTTGTAATCCTATACCAAATTTCCCCATAAGCGGAGTTTTTCACGGTCATTGATTTAACTCAGGCATTCTTTTCCACATCCCTTCAAGAAGAGAGCCAGTATCTGTTCGCATTCTGATTCACACAAAAAAAATATTGTGAGGTGTTACGCTTCTCAGAAGTATACAGAATGCCCCTAATACTTCCATCAGATACAAAAGAAGAATTTAGAGACCCTGCAGCTACCAAGTGGTTCTATCCTAGTGCAACACATCAATGACTTGCTTGTGGTATCAGGGACAAAAGAAGCTTGTAGGAAATACACCATCTCCCTGCACAACCATCTTGCTGAGAACGGGCACAAGGTTTCTCTGAAAAATGTACAGTACTGTCAAAAAGTTATGTGCCTGGGACATCAAATCAAGAAGGGAACCAGAAGAGTGTCCCATCAGTGCATTGAGACTGTTCTCAAAATGAAATTTCCAACCACACAGAAAGAAGTGTGTGTGTTCTTGGGCATGGTTGGCTACTGCCAACAATTAATCCCAATTTATTCCCTTGTGGTGAAGCATTTAGTGCGGCTGATGCATACAGATGTCAGTGAGCCAGTACCAATGCTTGACAAGAGCGTTCAAGCCTTCCAGGAGCTCAAAAATGTACTCTACAGAGCACTTGCTCTTGGAACACCAGACTACTCCAAATAGTTCATTCTCTTCTGCCATGAGCATGCTGGGTGTACTTTATTTGTGTTAACGCAGACCTATGGACAGACAAAACACCCAGTTGCATATTTTTCTGCAAGTCTTAATCCTATAGTCACAGCATATCCTGGTTGCCCCAAAGCAGTTGCAGCAGTTAGTCTCAGCATACAGCAGACCAAGGTAATTGTGATGGATCACCCCCTCATTGGCATGGTGCCCCATTCAACTGAAATTCTCATGACCTGCACACAGCATATGACCAATAGCCACCTTACCTGCTATGAGAGAACTATTCTTGGTGCACACAATATCTCATTGATGTAGTGTAATGACTCATACCCTGACTCTCTATTGCCTACCCCTGACGAAGGTGAGGAAAGTGAATTTGACCATAACTGTATTGCCTTTACTGAGTTGTGCACAAAACCAAGACCAGATATATTGGGTGTACAACTTCTTGAATCTGGCAGTACCATGTTTGTTGATGACTCTTGCCTAAGAAACAGACATGTCATTTTAAGAGCTGCCTATCTTGTTTACATGTCTGTAACCTGAATGGAGTTGTAGAAGCATCCTACCCGTAACATGTGACTTCTGCACAAGTAGCCAAACTGATTGCCCCTACTAGAGCCTGTTGTACCTTTGAGGGCTCTTGAGCCACCATTTTATACTGGCAGTTAGTATGGCTTTGGTGTTGTGCATGGCTTTGGCCAAATGTGGTTGCAAAGAGGATTCTTATCTTCAGCTGGCTCACCCATCAAGAATAGTCTGTATGTCCTAAACCTGCTGAATGCTCTTCAACTGCACAAAGAAAAAAGCAGTGGTTAGGTGTGCTGCATACAAGAGTGATGACGACTTTGTTTCAAGAGGCAACCGGAATACGGATGAGATTGCTCACTACTGCGCTCTTGAATCCAGCACGTTCAATCTGAATGAGCTATGCAAGACTAGGGACAAAACAGTTTCAAACATGCTCATGAACAAATGCAAATATTTAATGAGTTGAAGGAACTGCAAAATGAAGCCCCGGAGATTGAAAAAGCAAGGTTTGAAGGGAAAAGATGTATAAAGGATGCTAATGACATCTGGGTACCTCATGATGGGAAACCTGTTTTGCCTGACTCTCTTTTATATGGTAAGACACATGCATGGCCCAACACATGTGGGACGAGATAGAAAGGTGAGGACTTTAGGCAGTATTGGTATAATCCTCACTTTTGTGCAGTGGCTGAAAATCAGTGCCAGAGAGGTATGACATGTCAGAAAGAGAATGTGTGCAAGAAGGTTGTGGTGATCATGAGTCACATAGGGAAGTCAGGTGGCCTCTTTAACATTCATCAGATTGAGTTCTTGGAAATGCCCCAATGTAATCAATTGAGATACATATTAGTCCTCGTATGCTTGTTCTCCCGTTGGGTTGAGGCATATCCTACCAGGTGATGTGACAGTCTCACGGTTGCCAAACTACTACTGCAGGAATTGATTCTGCGATTAAGAATGCCATTTCACCTTGGATCAGATCAAGGGAGCCACTTCAAAATGAAGTAATAGAGTTGTTTTGCATGACACTAGGGATTGACCAGAGATTTCCCTGAATTTACAGACCAGAAGCAATGGGTGGGGTAGAGAGGGTAAGTAGAACGATCAAAGCAAAATTGGCCAAAGCCTGTGCCTCATCATCCCACAAATGGTCCAATGCACTTTCCTTGGTACTGATGAGCATTTGAAGCAATCTGTGTAAGAGGACTGGACTATCCCCATACATGATGCTGTTGGAGAGAGCCATGAGAATCCCTTCTGTCCCATCTGCTGCTCTTGTGAATATCACAGAAGAACTGGTTATTGAATACTGCAAGAGACTGGTTGATGTGGTGATGTCTGGTCAGATGGAAACTGCAATTCCATCTGTGTGAGGAACATTATGCCACGGCTTGAGTCCTGGAGACTGGGTTCATGTGAAGAAACAAGTCTGCAAGTTGTGTCTGGAAGAACGTTGAGGAGGCCCATATCAAAATATCCTGACAACCAACACTGCTGTAAAGTGTGCCGGATCGCTAAACTGGATACATGCCTCCCTTACCAACAGGGTGAGATGAGCAGAGGAAGAATCAGTGCCAAAATTCACTAACTCCTTGAGTTCACCCAGGCTTGAAGTTCCGGATGCATCTGAAAAGGAAGAGGAGGTACAGTCCGAGATTTACCATGCCCCGATAGCAGAAAATCAACAACGGCAAAGGTCAGAATGTCAATACTGCTTCCTCAGTTATAACTGACATGCGAGGCTCCAGATTGAGGAATCACATCCGCAGAGAAAGAAAGAACTCATGGAATGCAAACTGATCTGCCCAGAACTAATACCTCGGGAACAGGTAGTCAGAGAGCATTCTGAATCTGACAATGAAATTCCACTGAGTCGGACATCACATGTACCTTGAGGGGAAAAGTGCCACTGGAAGAAGAATGGCCAAACACTGGGCTATGTAGGCAAGAGACTGTTGACAAGAGTTAAGTGATCAGAGACAATTAAGGAAGGAAGTGAGTTAGAGGAACAAGAACACCTTGAACTGTATGACACCAGTTATGAGGACTTAGACTCAATTATTTCTTAAAAATCCACAAGTGAGAGAAAGGACAGTCTCAAACATTCGGGTTCCAACTAGACATACTTGGCAAAGATTGACATTGAATCTGATGATTAAATGACAGACGCTGACAAACCTCCATGAGTTAAAACAGCAGATGAAAGAGTTCAACTCACGCAGAGGCTGTTGAAAAAAGTTGAACAGACAGAAATTTATTTTGGGCAAAAGTCAGAGGATTCTGGGGCCCTTAGACATCTAGCTGATGTACAGTAAAAATCTCTATAGATTCCGAGATAGAGTAGATTTAGAGGGGCTAATTTCCTTACCCAAAAATATAGTTTCTTCACTTGATCTGGTGCAAGCTAACATGGCCCAGCAATGTTGCAAAATTGTCTTTGTAAAATTGGTAATTGCCATTGGTGTTTCTGTAGTTCGGTGAATGTTAGACATCTGCTGCAGGGAAATACTTCACCCTTGCAAAATAATCCACCCAAGAAAATAACTAATAAAGAAATGCATGTGGGTAGACTTTCACATATCTCTCATACTGAGTGTTTACAGTTGTAATGTATAATATTGCATGCTTGACAAATATGTTAAAATAATGCTGGTTGAAAATTGCTTTGTCTGTTCCTATCTTCCAGCATTCGCAGCAGTATAAGTCCACACATCTTCATTTGCCACTATCCTATACGTTCTCGTAGAGTTTGTCTCAATCTGTTTTACCAGCAGCACTTGATTAAACAGTTTTATACAAATTATGAATGCCTGTTAGAACATGCATCTTTTGTGAAAGAATCAAGCATGTATCTGTGGGCAAATAAGCATGCATACCATTCTTCTAAAGCTTTCAAGCAAATGGATCAGGGTGAGTACAAGAGGAAATTCTTTGTCCCCATAACTAATGTGAATTTCACTACCTCTGCTGCGCATGATTTAACCTGCAAGATTAGCAAAGATGATGGGGTTGTAGACAAATTACATGAAAGAATAAACCAAGAAGGAGAGAAGGGAAGTGAACGGATGAAGCAGAAGAAAACAAGAGGATGGACAATGGGAATATGGAAGATTCACCCCCAAGATTGAGTGTTGGCATTGCAAAGAAGGGAAACTTATGAATGGTACACAGAAAGAAGGTAATGAAACTGTGGAAGACATGGGATGCAGTGAATGTGAGCATAGTTATTTAGCTATTTGCTGAACTTGAAGTAAGCATTATAGGCATCTACTATGTGTGTGGTAAGTCAGCTTACTTTCAGCTGCTGCACATTTGGGTAGGTAGCTGCTATGCAGCTTCAGTTCTTCCAAAATGTATCACTCTAGTGACATAGACCCTAAACTCAACAGCTACATAAGACGGAGTAGACACAATTTCAAGCAAATAATAAGCAATATCTTCGCAATATTAACATGCTCAATAGATGTAGCTTTGAATTATCTAAAGATTAGCAAACTGTTAACTGTAGTAGTCTTGCCACTGGTTGGACCATTATTAACAAAGAACTGCTTGCGGTGAGACCCATGATAATACCAATTCACCTCACTATAGTCATGTTTCTGTCAAAGGAAGGAGGAGTTTGCAAAGTAATTAACACAAGGGAATGTTGTGCATGCATTCCAAAAATAAATAACCAGCTTAACAGATTTGTTGATAATATCACTAATATAGCCTGGGAAGGAACAGATTCTGTACTTTTACTGGTCAGGGATTTGTAAAAATGAGAAAATGGCTAGGAGGCGTAGGCGGTGGAAAACTAAAATTGCTTTTGACCCTTCTCATGGTCATACTTATTGTCTCTACATGTTTGCTTTTCTTTTTAAAACTTTGTAAAGGAATTTCATCAAATGGTGGGTGAAACTGTGGGGGAAAAGAAGCTGCCAACAATGGGCGCAAGAAAAAGAGCAGATGTTAAAATTGAGAGGATGCTAAATAAACTTTTATGACAAGGTAAAAGAACAGGAATAATCCTAGCAAAATAATCCCTGACTCATGATGACTGCCCTGTAATAAATATCTCAATGAATGTGATGATTTAAATACAATCATAGGTGGGTCTGTGGGTTCTGTTTCTAAATCGTACTACGTAATGCACAGGAAATCAACTTTTCACTAACTTAGAACAACTTTGTTCTGTTGTCCATCTTGTATGCAACACCATAATAATACCACATGACCACTGCTGCTATAATTTTGCTGTAATAAAGGATTTTAGGCTTTGCTATGAAGGACTGAGACTTTCTCATCTGTGATGAACAAAATGTCCTTTTCCCAGGAAAACTTGACTGTCTCATATAGGGCAATATATTATGTAACAAATCATGTTGCATATGCAGACTCTGGGAACACCTGAATTCAATGTAGTCAAATGGTGAAAGAATTCCTGAATGTATTCTGTAGTAAATGTTTCTGTTTGCTTGACTTTGATTGGTGAAAGCCCTGTGAACCCTGTACTTATGCTGCAAATGTATGAAATCCTTTGTTTAAAGTCCTATAAAAGGATGTGATTTCCCTTATGTGAAGTAGAGACTCTTTCTCCACTCTTGAAAGCAAATCTGTGCTTGAATGCTTACTCAAGAACTCTTAGAATACTTGGGCTTATAGTTCCTATTGTTTTGTTTGCTTGTGGAACTACCGATTGATGGCCCAGCCTATACATTTAAATATAACTGATATGCTTTAAGTAAATCTTTAAAGTTTAGACTTTTGTCTGTCAATCTTAAGCAGAATTGTTTATAGTGTGAGACCCATGATGATTTAAATAATAGCGGGGGCATGGCTAGCTGTTCATGGAGCCGGACTTGAGCTCTTGCAGCTCTGCGTCGACGGCCCTCTGGACATTCCTTATCCTGACGTCCGAGCCTTACCTCGTACATTGCCATGCCGTCAAGCGGCACTCCTCCGTTTATGGGCCCGGTGATGGGTTCGCAAGGATACATGGCGTATGTTATTTCCCATTGACAAACTCTACTCCTTCCACTCCGCACCACATCAGCTGTATGTCCAGCTAGATCGTTTTTAGGCACTAGCACCTTGCTTCCCCTAGTAAAGCACTCCGCTTATTTGGGCAGAGTCGTAGACCTGAATTGCCTACCTCCATGGCCTCCTGTCCCACTCTGGTGCCTCCAACTCAATATGCTGGAGAATCCCGCATTGCAAAACACATTAGACACCCACACGCAGCCCTATTTCACAGATAATTGTAACACAGCTGGGAGTCACGCCATAGAATGGAACTCTTTCAAAGTTGTTATGCGTAGTGTATGCATTAAAGAGATCACTGATGTTTGCAGTAGGCTGGAATGTGAGATGGGTAAGGCTGAAACACGGCTGCCGACACTTCAGACACCCCACCCCTCAGACGGACACTGCCAAGCAACACATTCAGGCTCAAGAGGTCCTCACAAACCAAAAGAAATGCCTTCGGAATTTCAATTTTACAGCTCATGCAGCTGGAACACACCAGGAGGGGGACAAAGCTGGTCGCTTATTGTCCTGTTAATACGACAGGACTCAACCACCCCCCAAATCACAGAGATTTGTTCCCAATCCGGAGAGATCATTTGTGACCAGGAACTGATACTCTAAGAGTTCATGCAATAGTATGCATGGATATATAAGGCCCTGACCACAACCCTAGTACAAACCCCTGACATTTTTCTGACTCAGATTGACATCCCATGGATCCGCACCACCATTAGTAAAGATCTCAACACTCCAATTACGGCCCAAGAGATCCATCAGGGCATCAAAGAACTGGCCCATAATAAATCCACTGGCTTAGATGGCCTGCCTCTACAGTGCTACTCCACGTTCGCATCCAAATTGGCCCCTTTCCTGACAGTTGTTTTCGAGGAAGCATTGCAGCTGGGCACCCTCCCGGGATCCCTTTGAGAATTGCTACTAATCTTAATCCTTAAACCTGGCAGGGACCCAACCCTCCTAGGTTCTTATCGGCTAAAAGCTATTCTAGGAGCGGACTATAAGATACTAGGGAAGATACTGGCTAGTCGCTTTTCCTGAATAGTTCCCACACTAGTGCATGAAGAACAGAATGGCTTTGAGCCGGGGCGGAACACCTCACAAAACCTTCGTCATTTCTTCCACATTCAAGATGAGGTTTGTGGCTCCTCCCCCATGCTGTGGCCTTTAGTCTAGATGTGGAGAAAGCATTCAACATGCAATCATGGGATTATCTATTTCAGGTGTTGACTCACATGGGCGTTAGAAGGTGCCTCATGGCCTATACCAGCCTTCTCTATTGGAACCCCTATTCCCGAGTGCGATTAGGCCCCCTGATCTCTGACTCATTCCCAGTTCAGTGAGGTATGCGCCAGGGCAGCCCACTATCCCCACTCTTATTTGCTCTGGTAATGGAGCCAGTGGCATTCGTCTGAGAAAGGAGGGTAGAAACTGGGGAATCCCATTAGCAGACCGAGTGCACGTAACCTCGCTATATACTGATGATGTGTTAGTGTGCCATCAAGACATAAGTATGCCCCTTGCCCCGCTATACCACGTTAGAGGAATTTGCAGCTGTCTCAGGTCTCCAAATTAACTGGGACAAATCTGAGGTCTACCCTCTGCACCCAAATTCCGTCCCACCCAAGTAGTTAAAATGGGCCCCACACCACTCCAATGGAGCTCGAAAGCAGCCCAATACCTCGGAGTTCGCCTCTATCACACACCAACAGACCTCAATGAGGGCAACCTAATATCAGAGCGCAGATGACATTCTGGCAGTCACTCCCCCTTGCTCCCATAGGCAAGATAGCACTCATTAAGATGCTTATCCTTCCCTGGTTACTATATTTTTTTGTGAATCTTCCTATTATCCCCCCTCGTTTCTTATTCAGGGTAAAGGATGCCCTGAGGGGAACACTGATCTGGGGCAAGTAACGCCACAGAGTGGCACTTTTGAAATTGCAACTACCGTAAGATTGGGGTGGCTTGGGTGCCCCGCCTTTGAGGCCTATTTCCTTGCAGCATAGCTGCAGTGGCTGTCATGCAGGACAGCCAGCCGCTACGTGGGCGAGGCCACTGGCCCTCATTGCCCCTTGCCCAGTGGTCACAACATGAGACCTCCTGTTTCCGCGGCTCACACCTGCGTCCCCTGACCCCTCCAGTTGGCGATAGCCCATGCCTGTATGCTACGAATCCACCGACTCTCTCAAGACAGACTGTGTTATGCATCTAATTTCCCACTAGTGGGGCTTCCCTGCCCACCAGGTCGCTACACAGCGCGCCAACTAGTGAGGTGGACGGCAAATGACATCAACACAACAGCAGACCTATATTTAGATGGCCAACCTCATACATTTGACCAACTCATTGCAAATGATAATGTATTACCAGGGCAGTTCCTCACTCACCAACAGCTACTCCATTCTATGCAGACACTGAGCTGCCACCGCATCCCGTCATATAGACGATATATACCATGGGCCCTGGTCTACATCTTATCACTTGGTTGTACAGAGCCATATTTGCTATCCTGGGTACCACTTTAACCCTACTGAGACACCGGTGGGAGGCGGACATCGGCAGGGAGCTGAGTGATATAGATAGCGTTATCCTCCCCCAAAAGAGTCTCGCGTAATTCCTGCTTTAAGAATATCCAGTTTCACCTATTGCACAGGGTGTACTTAACACCAGCCCAATTGAATAAATGCTATCCTACAGCACAAATCATATGCCCACGATGCCCCCAACAGGAGGCGGACCTCCGGCATATGTTATAGTCCTGCCCAACACTGCACCATTGTTGGTCGGCAATCCATGACACCCTTAGAGACATATTGGAACTCCCTGACCTCTACACTTGGAAAGCTTGTGCTCTAGGCATTTGTAAATGTAAGAAGACACACAAAGCGTAAGCCCGCTTCGTGATGCTAGCACTCCTGTTGGCAGTCCGAGCGATTATTCTGCACTGGCGATCTCCTGCCCCTCTACCAGTAGAGGCCTGGAGGGAAGCCAGCATCCCATCTCCACTCATTGGGGGATGATTCTCGCTCACTTTCAACAATGCCCCTGAGACGGTACCATGCCACCCTGAGATTTAATAATAACCACCATTTTTTAGCTGTCCTCTCCAGTACCTCTGTCCCCTTAAATTCAACACCCGCATCGCAAAGCAATGGAGTGGTCCCTGGACTACCACAGGAGACTCCCCCTATCCTAGTCTGCAACCAGTATTCTGGAAGTCCCTGGCCTGCATGCCCCTTTTTCTTCGATCTCTGTACTACACTTATCGGAGCCACCCAATATCCACTGTGAAAAGTAACCGCAGTACCTTTCTTCCCCCAGTTTCACACGGTTAAAATCCAAAATGGCATATGACTCCCCACTTCCCAGACATTGCAAGTACTCCTCTATTTTGCAAGTACTTCTCTACTACAAAGACACGCACTGTCAAACGTCGCAGTGTTACATACCGAAATTGCTTAAATGTTGCCAATGTCGACAGATTGACATTTGTACTTTGATGCTGCATGTTGATAGCCATGATTCTTCTATCTCTATCATATGCTGCACACCATGCTCTCTTGTGTACATTAAACAAAAATATTTTTAAAAAACAATTCTGACACCCGAGGTGTGTCAAGTGAATCCCCCAGAAGCCGCAGACCCCTAAGTGGGACTTGCCACCTGGAGGGGAAGTGACGGACGGTGAGAAGAGCACTGGCTGTGCCACGCTTGGATCCGTCTCAGCCTTGTGGCACTGGCAAGATGGAGATGGCCCGTAACAGATTGTGCACCCAACAATTGAGCCCCCTCGCCCAAAACAGACCAGCATGTAAATGTAGATGAGGTGGGACTGGAGGGCCAGTGAGACACAAACCGGGACCCTGTCTGGCCCTCAGTGGAACTCACAGAGCGGGAAGAATTGATGCAAGCGGCGCACTGGCCAGAAAGCTAGCCTCCTGGTGGACTATTGAACGAGGAGCATCCCCACCTGACAAGGGACTGTTGGTGAGGAGGCGGGGGCCAACGCAAGAGTGCGGTCAGCTGCAAGTGTGCCTGTGTACCCAGGAGGGCATGCTGGAAACAGATGGGCCCCCTGGCATCAGACCTACGGGGAAGTGGGGGGAACTGAATACCGCCTCAGCCTTGCCATTGGGAATAGGGCACGATAGAGGGCAGCTGAGCTGTGGATGGAATCAGGGGTACCTGTAGACACAGAGGTGGCCTCCTGCTGACATTGTACTCTTCACTGGGGCTGAGAGGGGGCCCAGTACAGTGAAGATTCCACAGTGGATGCTCAAAAGACCACAATGGAGAGGCGGAGAAGCTGACCCCTCGATAGCAGAAGACTGCGGTGTGACGCAGGCGGCAGGGAGCCCCAGTGGGGTGGTAGCAATGATCTGCAGGCACCACATACAATTGAGGTGGGGTGGGGGTGCTCAGCTGGCTGGGGGGTAACTCTCCTGTGGAACCCGGTTGATGTTGCTGCCTTGGCTCTCCGCTGTGGGGACTGAGGAGTCAGCTCCTTGGGGGAGCAGGGCCTGGGTGGCGAATGGCAGGGCTGCAGCAGCTAACCTAACTGAAGGGCCGCCCCTGGGGTCTGGGCTTGGACATCAGTGGTTTGGAGGCACTGACCCCAGCAACACCAGATGCCGTGGTATGCACTAAAGCGGCGCAACAGGGCTCCCCAACAGGGACGGGACAGGACCAGGTGGCCCCCGCTTTATTGACCAGTGCCTGTCGGCCTCTGGCCTGGAGGCTCACAATGCGGCAATACTGGCGGCTACTGGAGACACAAAAGCCGCCTGGGAATAAAAAATAGACTTGGTTGCTCTGAACCTGGGGCTTCTTCAAGCGGACTACAAAATGTTGGCTGACAGGGTGGGCATGACAGAATCCGTTGTGGCACAACTACAGTCCACTGCCAGGGACCATGAGAAACAGATACAATCCCTGCAGCAATCAGTGGTGCGCCTACAGGAGACAGTGGATGATGCGATGGGATGTTCCCGACACAACAACATGTGATTAGTGGGCCTACCAGCATAGACTGAAGGCCCCAGTGCAGAACTGTACATGGAGGACTGGTTACTGAAGATAGTCATGGAAAGGATAGCCTCCAGGCTATTCATGGTGGAAAGAGCCAAAAAGGTGTCAGGTGGTCTGCTGCGACTGGACTCCCCCCCCCCAAGGGCAGCAGACAAAATGAAAGATCAGGCGGAGTTTGAGAGGGTGAGAGTGGTGGTGGCGGTGCTTCAGGGTTGCCCCCTCTCCACAAACAATAGATGGGCGGAACTGGCACAGTCTGCTGAAGGATCAGGAGCCAGCTCTTCAGAAGCCAGCTCTGGAGGCTCCCAATGTAGTGGAGACATTGAGGACTTGCCCGAAGTGATTCCCATGGCGGCAGACTTATTGATATGAAGGCGGTGATCCCAGTTTGACAGTGGGGTCTGGCAAGACAGTTGTCACACCTTGTTAGACATGCACCTGGGGAGCACCTGATGGGGGTCAGTTGATGGTCCAGAGAGCCACTCTCCCTCCCCATCACCCAACTCTATGGCACTTTGCATTGAATATCTTATTTACAAATAAACACCCTTGAACACATCTTGAGTAATAGTGCTTTATCAGAAAGAAATGTACAATGTACTGAACTGTATTGAACTGCATGATCCTGTGCAAATGTCCTGTAATGGGTGAATCCATCCAAAAAATGTGTATCAGAAGTCTGTAGTCATCACATCAGTACACTGTTGTAACCACACCAACATCTGCAATAAGGGAATGCATAGGTGACAGTCAATTGGGATGCAAAGTTAGTGACTGGCATAATACTACAGCCACACAGCACATTACTTAAATGGAGACATTTATAGATCAATAGACTTACCTGAGTGTCATTAGGATTACTGCTGAATGATATGTGTCCTGTTGTCCACATCCTCCTCCTTTTCCTCCTCCTCACTGTCCCCGGTGTCCACTGCTACCACAGGTGCATTGTCACCCCCTCCTCCTGCAGATAGGGCACATGACATCTGAGGGCCAAAATGTACAGCAATGTGGCAGACCTTCTCAGGGAAGTAGCATAGGGATCCACCTGTCAAATGGAGGCACCTGAACCTGGCTTTCAGGAGTCCGAAGGTGCGTTTCGCAATCCTCCTGGTACGCCCATGAGCATCATTGTACCGATTTTCATCCCTTGATCTCGGATTCCTGACAGGAGTCAACAACCAGGGACAGGTTTGGGTAGCCGGAGTCATCTGGAAGAAGTGACGGACACACATTAGCCATGCACAATAGCATGGGGTATGACTCCAGTAGGCATACACTGACATCTATTGGGTGGGGTCTCAAGCTCACCTATGAGCCTCTGTAGTTGTGCCATCACCAGTGGGACTCTGCTATTCCTCAAGACAAAGGCATCATGCAGAGATCCAGGATCCTTGGCAGTGACGCTGGAGATGTACTGGTCAGCAATGCACACCGTCTGGACATTGAAAGAGTGGAAACTCTTCCTATTCCTGTACACCTGTTCATTGCCCTGGAAGGAACTAAAGCAATATGGGTCCCCGATCACGTGGTATGCATCCCACTGGGTAGAATCCAGTCTTCACAGTGGACAAATCATCAACCTGGAGGAATGAGATGTAGCTGCACATGTGTTTGAGCACTGCAGCCAAAACCCTTCCAAACGCAATCGAGAACATTGGCTGTGACATTGCTGCAGCCAAGCCCCCAGTCACCTGGAAAGAACCAGTTGCCAGGAAATGGAGCACTGACAATACTTGACAATAGGGGGGATTACTGTGGTGCAACGGATAGCATGTAGCAGATCAGGTTCCAATTGTGCACAGAACTCTGTGATTGTGGCCCTGTCCAGACAATAGGTTAGTATGAGGTGCCTGTCCTCCAGTGTAGCCAAGTCCACAAGGGGTGTGTACACGGGTGCTTGCTTCCTCTTCCTATTCCTCCACAGTGGTTGGTACCTAAGTGAGCCAAAAGTAAAATGGGTGTGACAACAGGACCTATGGACACACATCTGAGAACAGAGAGCATGTATGTATGTAGGAAACTAGCATTGTCTAGGTGTGTACAGTCGACACACATATTAATTAATTAAATACATGAGTACTAACAGTAAGAAATGGCAACTGCCTGTCCTGTATGCAGGGACAGGTGGAAGTGACCTCACTACGCCGGCGTTAGGCGTCATGGCAGAAGGCGGTCTTCACCGCCGTTCAATTCCTAATTGGCTAACATGGGGCTCTATTGAGTATGGGAGCCAATGATGATCAACGCCGGTGGTGACAATGTTCTCCGCCATGGCCGGGACCACCATTTTCTTTCTACCACTTCACTTGATTCCTGACTTTCCACTCAACAACATCTCCACTGCGGGTGCTGCTGTGACCTGTGTCTGGAACCTGCCATGGCCCGTGCAACAGGGGGAAGGGCCCGAGCCTTCCCGTCGGAGGAGTTGGAGAGGATCGTGGATACGGGTCCTACCCCTGTATGGGCAATTGTTTGGCCCTCCAGACCAACAGGTGAGTACTTCATGGGTACCTTGCATGCGACATGGCTGCATGGAGATGTATGAGTGTGCTAGCAGTATGGCATTTGGAGGTTATGGCTGAAGGCAATGTGAATGCAGAGGTACGGTCATGTGTGTGCTTGATGAAGGGCAAATGCAGTATGTAGGCCATTTGTGTGACATGCTGGATTGTAAGGTTCATGGTGTCCTTCTGTTTGTGTTTCCTCTGCAGGTCAGCGCCCATCAGAAGAAGATGTTGTGGAGTGCCATCGCTAAAGATGTGGGGACACTGGGGGTCCAGAGCTGGCGGAGCACCCACTGCAGGAAACGGTGGGAGGGCCTGAGACACTGGGCCCTGAAGACCACAGAGGCACAGCTGGGGATGGCCTCCACATGAGGGAGGGGTGCCCATCGGAGCCTGACCCCCCAAATGGCCCACATACTGGCGGTGGCCAATCCTGAGTTTGATAGGTGCTTGAGGGCAGCACAGCAGCCACAAGGATGTGAGTACAGTGTGTGTGGTATTCATTATTTGTTGCTGCCATGGGGTTTGGGTGCACGGTTCTAGTCAGTGGATGTCCCAAAATGCCGGTTTAGACATTCCTGCGTGGTCCTGCTTAGCTATGTAGGGTGGTATACATTTTTGGTATTGCCAGGTAGCTAGCTTGCCATGGCTGACAGGGTTTAGTTGGTCCCAGTAGGTTTGCAGATGGTAGTGTTTGGGTTCCTACCTGCGGTAGTACCTATGCAATGGTTTGTCACTGTGGTCCATACTGCCCAATCTTAGTCCCAGTGAGTGAATAAATTGTGTATGCAATCTGTGCTGTTATGCTGTGATAGACCCTGTGCTCCCATTCTTTCTCCCACCGCTCTCCTTTTGTCATCCTGTCCATGTGTGCATTAGCATCATCTGGCGAAGGAGCAGGGGCTTTGGTGAGTGAGGGAGCTGCAGCCCACGAGACCCAGGAGGCAGAGTCCACCAATGCCGAGGGGACCAGTGGGTTGGAGGGCGAGGGGAGGACCTTGGGGGAGACTGGAGCTGATACAAATGACTCTGATTCCTCCTACGATGGTGGTGGCGGACCCCTCTGGGACCACCCCAGCTACTTCATCTTCTGCCACCCCCTGTACCAGCACTGCCCTCCCAGTAGCCCCCCACCCAATTGCCCGTGCCTGCTCACCCGGTAGGGTGGGCGTCTCCTTCGCCCCAGGCACCTCAGGCCCTGCCCCAGTCAGCCCTGCTGCCCTCAGTGAGGAGGCTATAGACCTCCTGAGATCCATCTCTGTAGGGCACTCAACCACAGTGAATGCCATCCAGGGGATGGCAACCAAGATGAAGCAATGCAATGCCTTCCTGGAGGGCATTCACGGTGGCTTGGCGGCCCTACAGAGATCGTTTCAGGCTCTGGCCTCCTCTCTGATGGCAGCCAGTGTCCCTGTTTCTTCCGTCCCCCC
This sequence comes from Pleurodeles waltl, assembly GCF_031143425.1. Lineage (NCBI taxonomy): Eukaryota > Metazoa > Chordata > Amphibia > Caudata > Salamandridae > Pleurodeles > Pleurodeles waltl. Next base: position 861,531,537 of record NC_090443.1, read on the forward strand.
TCCAACTAACTGTCCCCAGTCCCTGTCTCCTCTCCCTCAAACCATCCCACGCACACATTCATGCACCCAAAACAACAAACAGGACTCAAACAGACAAACACAGGCACCACACTTCAGTCCAGAAGCACACACACAGCCAACACACAGATGCACACACAACAGCAACTACCTCCACTGTATCTGCCTCCTCCTCCTCCTTCACAGTCACATCAGCACCCACACCTGCATGCACTGCATCAATAGTCCCAGATCCTGCTACTTGTACAGCCTTGCCCACAATCACCATAACAGCAGACCTGCATACATGTACCCCACACACCACATGTGCAGTCACCTCCACCACCATCACCGCCTCATGCAGCACACCCACCTCACTTGCAGACACCACCACAACATCCATCCACACATCCTGTTTGTCCTCTCCCACCCTGTCTGCCACCCTTCCAAAGAAACACAAACGCCCCCACTCAGACCCCCAACAGCCATCCACCTCACTCATGCACACTGCCCATGCACTTGCACCCAAGCGCAGCACACCTCCTCCTCTAACAACCACTCCCTCTACCTCTACTCCCATACCTCCTCCCACAACCCACCCCATTGGTCCTAAGAAGCTTTTCCTTTCCTGCATTGACCTCTTCCCTCCCCTTCTCCCCCGTCCTGCCAGTAAGAATAAGGTCCCACCCCCCCCAGCCCAGTACCTTCAGCCCCAAATCGAGTCCTGTTCTCCCCCCTAAGAATTCACCTGCCACTCAGAGGCACAAGAGTGACACTCTGGTCCCCCGCCCCAAAACCCACTCCTCTGCCCCCTAAACAGAAGGGTAAAGACCTGCCCCCTCCCAAACCCAAGCCCAAGGACCCCCCCAAAAGAAACGCCCCCACCCCCTGAGGTGCCTACCTATTTACAACATGATGCCCCTGCCCAATGGAGTGACTGGGCCGTCAGGAGTCAAGTTGGGCCTTGGACGTTACCCTGTGGCTAATGGCTGACATTGGACTGGCCAATGGACCTTTGTATATAGTTGCCTCAATTGTTGTGGGCGCAGGTCCAGCGAAATACAGAGTTTGGACCTAAGGTATGTGTCCTGACTTTCTTTACTTCTGGCTAATGTTGCTGTTGTTAACAGATTGTTCTGGGTGTGTGGTGTGTGATGTGCGTGTGTGTGTCACTTTCCCCTCCCTCCCTTCCTTGTGTGCTAGGTGGCTGTACTCACCGCCGTCGGCGGCGTTGGTGCTCCTGGATCCATCGCGTGGTACAGCATCGAGAAGACTTCCAGTTCTAGTTCCACAGCTGCCACGGACACCTATGTGTCCCTGGAGGTGACTGTCTCCTTTTATATGATGTGTTTCCGCCAGGCTTTTGGTGGTGTTGCTAACGTCCCCGCAAATCCTGGCAGTCTGCTACGTCATTATATGGTGGGCAAATCCTTGGCTTCTGCCTGCCTGCAGAGGGCTACCGCCGTGTTCAGTGTTTGTACCGCACTGGCAGTTGGGGTGGTACATTGGCTGTCTATGGGAGGGATCACCGCCATGGTCATTATTTGGTGGTCATTACCGCCAGCCTGGTGACCGCCCCAGTCATAATGACCACCAATATTTCTATGCAGTCAACTCTAGGGGAACCCTGTCAAGGTTAGTCTACCTCCTGGTTCCTAAGCACCAGACGGGCAGTTTCACTCACATTATCTTTCTCCCGCGAGGGATCTCTGATCACTTGCCCTTGACCACAGTAGTTCAAATGGGCCTCCCAGAGTTGCGGGGGCATGGCGGTTGGACCCCTGGGAGCTCATGGAGGACAACAATAGGCGATTGCTGGTCCCAGCCACGTAACTGTACTTTACGGTAAACTCAGGCTCTGTAAAATCTGAGGTGGACTTGTGGGAGGCTTATAAAACCGTACTGAGGGGACAAATAATAGCACACACAGTGGACAAGAGGCATAAGAGGGAGGAAGAGTGTAAATTGCTTGAGGAAACATTAGTACAACTGGAACACGACTCATTACGCCATCAAGAATATTGGCGCATAGAATATAGAAAATTGAGGCACGAATACGTGCATCTGGTTCACTGTTAAGCAAAGGCCTAGTTTCGTGCTATGCAGGGAAGACTGTCTGAGGTAGGCAACAAAGCAGGGAAACTCCAGACATCCTTTTATGTCTGGTAGACCCACCACACTCTGTGCCAAGAATCCAAAATATCCTAGAATTTTTTTGTGCAAACTCAGGACTTTGAATTAATTGGGACAAATCTGTAGGGTTTCCCAAAGGAAGGGTGGGACTGGATTATACACAGGGCTGCCTGCCTCTGTGGGTGACTGGAGGGTACAGATACTTGGGCATTTTCGTGCTCTGGATTGCACTTCCTTAATGGAAAAAAATCAGATGAGTATCCTCAAGGCTTACTGCCGCAATGTAGAGAGGTGACAAAAGCTCCCCGTGTCCCTGCTGGGCCAGACGGCCCTTTACAAAATGATTTGTTTGCTGAAAAAATGTGTATGTGCTGCAGAACATCCCCTTCCTGCTCTCAGACAAATTATTCCATACGGTTGATGCCATCACAATAGGGTTACTGTGGGATAGCAGGATCCCGTGCATTGTATTGTAATAGCTAGATAGACGTCAGGAGGACAGAGGTATTGCTCTACTGAACCTCAGATTCTATTACTGGGCCACCCACCTATTGGCAATAAATGTCTGGGCCTTCTGGTCCCAGCAGGAGCCCTCTTTGCAGGCGGCTAGGGTGGTAATGGCCCCGTAGCATTATCTGTGGAGACTATATGAAGGAGGAGGGTTGCCTTGCCCTAAGAGGGTGGTGGTGACCGTGTAGAAGTGGGCTACACAGGGTCTCAGTTGGTGGGCAAGACTGATGTGGAAGACCCCCCTGTGAGACTCGGACCTCTAGGGCTGGCTGCGTATGGTGGAAGGGAAGTGGGATCTCCTTGGCATCTCCAAGTTGCTTGATGTTTGGAAAGACGGGGCACTAATTTTGTTTGTTTACCTGCAGCGATAATATGAGCTCACAGGGAGTCAGGTACTACATTATCATCAAATGAAACACATCCTGGAGAAGGGTGGGGTCCCACAAGGCAGGAGGAATCCCCACAGGAATACAGAATGCTCAGGGCTCCCTTGCTAGAGCTTGCTAGAGCATTTATTCCCCCTATTCAACAACAGTCTTGCGCCATTAGATTCACTCTGTGAGAAATGGGAGAGGGACTTGGGCAGACTTGAGGATGACGACTTGATCCAAGCATGTAGGTACTCGAGCGAAGTAGCAAATCGGGGCAGGATTCCAACTTATTCAGTTTAAAATAATCCACAGGGCATACTAAATGCAGACCTGCCTGTTTTGGATGCGTAGATCGACTGATGACCTCTGCCTATGCTGCTTTCAGAGGAGGAGCACCCTGATTCACACACTGTGGGAATGCCTGGGGATCCAGGAGTCTTGGAAGCGGATTGGCACACACAGACAAGCAACACTGGGCCATGAGATACAGTTCATGTCAAACTGATCACCCTGGGTATCTGGAGGGAGCAATCCTTAGCTAGATACACACAGCTCTTCAGTAACTTGGCTTTCATAGTGGCCTGTCATGACCTTCTCAAATATTGGAGAGTGAAGATGTTGCAGACTCAGCGGGAGTGGGTGGAAGGTATGGACTGCTGCATGGGAGTATGCACTGCATATGTATTAAGAAATTGTCAACAGTATTGGATTTACCAAGTAGTTATTCTATGTAAAATACATATTTATGTAGCTTGCATGCTAGCTTGGTTATACAGAGGGACAACTTATCTATACTGCACTTACTCAATCTACTCAACAAGGGTTTGTGGTCTGTACGAATGAGGTAATGTTTAATTCAAAGGAAACTCAAACTTTGCAACAGCCCACACACAAGCTAAAAGTTCTCTTTCAATTATTGAATTACTTTAGTTTGGGTTCTTTTCATTTACGTGTAGCAACAGGAATACGTTGATTTTTCTGTTGTTTGTCTTGACTCAACACTGCTCCGAGGCAAACTAGAATTGCGTCTACAGTTATAATAGACGGAAGTGAGTTGCCAAACAATTTAAATGACGGGGCATCTTGTATGTCCTTTTTTAGCTGACACTTTTTTCACAAGTATCTATCCACACAAAGGCCCTCATTACGACCCTGGCGGGCGGGGGAGAAGTGGCAGTAATACCGCCAACAGGCTGGCGGAATAAAAAATGGAATTATGACCATGGTGGTTACCGCCATGGTCATCCGCCACTTCTCCACTCCAAATGCCAGGGCAGTGACGACCGCCGGGCTGGAGACTTCGGTCTCCAGCCCGGCAGCCGTCACCAGACCGCCGGCGGTATCAGGACCCTGCATACCGCCATGGATTTCGTGTGGTTTGGAACCGCCACAAAACCGATGGCGGTAGGCACTATCAGTGTCCCTGGCACTGATAGGAGTCTCCCCTCCCCCCTCCTCCACCCGAGTCCTCCCCCCACACCATCGACCCCCTCCCCACCCCCACCCCCAACATTAACACACATTACCCCCTCCCCACGCCCACCCCCAACATTAACACACAAACCCTCCCAACATTAACACACACACCCCCTACATGCACACATACACTACAATACATACCGCACACATACAAAGACATGCAAACAGACCGACCTGCACACATTTTCCAGACACACAACACACACCCCGCATGCATACACGCACTCACCCCCCCCCTCTACATACTCACACGCACACCCCCATGCACGCACACAACACCTCCCCACCCCCCTCCCCTAACGGACGATCACCTTACCTTGTACGGTGATCCTCCGGGAGGGAACGGGATCCATGGGGGCTGCTCCGCCGCCAGCTCCCCATCACCAGAACACCGCCACACCGAATCCTGGGTTGGGATTCTGTGGGCGGTGTTCTGATGACGGGCGGTGGAGGTGGAGCAGTCTCCACTTCCCCGCTGCTCGGCCAGTATGGCTGCTGGCGGCTCTCCGTCCGAAAAAGGACAGAGGGCTGCCAGCAGTCATGATGCGCTACGCGGAAACCCGCCTGCACTGGTGGTCTTCAGCACAGCGGTACCTCGGCGGTCTTGAAAAAAGACCGCCGAGATTGAAATGAGGCCCAAAGTCTGTTTCTTTTCTAATTAATCTTTGCATGGGGTAAATTCTGTCTGAGTAATTCCTTATGAACTTTGAATAGAATTCACATACTCCTAAGAATGATCTTAGATCATCTTGTTAGTTGGCTTAGGTGAATTGACAATGGATGAAACAAGACTAGGTTTAGGTTTCACTTTTTCAGAGATGATCACATGGCCTAAATATGTAACTTCTTTTTTGAAGAATTCACATTTGTCCCTTCAGAGAGTTAATCCACTGGTTGTAATGTGAGTGAGCAGTTCTCTCAAGATTTGCAGGTGACTCTCATTGCCTTTAGTGAAAATTAAAACTTCATTCTCGAAGGCTCTCACACCATGCATTCCATTGAATATTCTGTTCATATTTTATTGAGAAAACAGCTGAACTCAAACTGAATGGCATATAGCAAAATCTGAATGATCCCACAAGTGTATGACGTGAAATCCCCGGGGCCCTTATGCTATAACACCTACTGATATGCCATAGTGAAATCTAGTGTATAGAACACTGTTGCATCACCAAGTGTTGCCATCAATTTGTGTATGCTGGGCAAAGTTTGTGTTTCAACAATTATTTGTTGATTTAGTTGCCTCAAGTCTATGCAAAGTCTGATCCCTTCTGATTTCTTCTTTGCAATGACAACTGCAATACCTCAACTGGTTTGATTAGTCCTTCCTCCAATCATTAATCCATAATCTTCTCTTATAGATAGAGTGATTGTTCGTACTTTCTGCTTCATGGGAACTGCATTTTCTTTTAATTTAATCATGTGTTAAAATACTTTCATTTGCCCTAATTTATTCGTGAATACTGGATCAAATTCTTGTGGAACTTCGCCAAACTGTCTGTCTATTACAGCAAATATGAATGGAGCTATGCAAGGATTAATCATCATGCATTACCCTCTATGCTCTGACCATCTCAAACTGCTCACCCCAGAGTTGACCACATACATCCTCGCTTTTATCAATCTTTCTTTGAATTTGATATTACCTTCAAATACTCCTTCTAGATGAATATTGTGCCCACAATAAGCACCTTGGTTGCAGTGTTTGTTTGGGATTCGAGACCCTGTGTCAACTACAATTTCCATTGGTAGTTCATTTATTAGTACAGTACATCTTGGTTGATCATGATTATCTAATGCATTGAGAAGATTTACCATTAAAATCAAATCCTCAAAGTGTCCTTACAGATTGCTGCATAAGTTGTCATCTTCTTGTATATTTAAATGACATACCTTGGCAAAGTGATCTTTTCTGCCACATTTTAGGCACTCCTTACCTAACGCAGGACAGTTTTTGTATGATGCAACATGACTGTTATATCCACAATGGTAACATTCAGACCTTGTATGTTCATTTTGTTTATGTATAGGTGACACTGTTTTGTTTGTTGGGTGTAGAATCTCTCCTTTGTTGTTTTTCTGTATATAAATTGAATTATCTTCATTACTCATTGCTTCAGGCCTCTTTAACATTTTTATACCTTTTTCTGAACGTTTGGAACTTTTAAAAGTACTTATGACTTTATCTAATGAAAGATGTTCATGACATAACAAGTACTCCTGCGCCTTTGGGCAAGTAGTACACATTAATAATTGATCCCGTACCATTTAATCATGATTTTGGAAGGCACAGGTTGAAGCAAGCATCCGTAAAGCAGCAGAATAAACCTCCACTGATTCATCATGGACTTGAAACCTGTGAAAGAAATGATGGCCCTCATTATGACATTGGCGGTAAGTACCGCTTACCGCCATGCTGACTGCCGCCAACATACCGCGACTGCGGTGGTATACCACTACGCGTATTATGACCCACAACTAGAAATCCCCATTATACAGACACACACAAGTCCGCCAGCCCAAAGGTCAGTGATAAAATGGCGGTACCAAAACCCACACAGTTACGCCAACAGAAATATGCCCACAGCATTATGACCCACGAAACACACACATATAAAACAACACCACATTGGACAATTCAAACTACACACACCTGACACACATATACACACACACCCACACCACTATAAAACACACACACACACTAGCCACAACCCTTTACAAAAAAAAAAATTGACAACTGAGAGAGAGACACGCCAGGAGCACCCACTGAATCAGAGCCACAGAATACCATCACCCATACACCATCCACGCACCTCACAGCACACACTCCAACACATCACCCCACACACCCTTACACAAACTACACCCATGGCACCACAAAGACACCCCAGGTTCTCAGAGGAGGAGCTAAGGGTCATGGTGGAGGAAATCATCAGGGTAGAGCCACAGCTATTCGGATGACAAGTGCAGCAGACATCCATTGCCAGGAAGATGGAGCTATGGCAGAGAGTCGTGAACAGGGTCAACGCTGTGGGACAGCACCCCAGAAAAAGGGATGACATCAGGAAGAGATGGAACGACCTACGGGGGAAGGTGCATTCCGTGGTAGCAAGACACCAGATAGCTGTACAGAGGACTGGCAGTGGACCCCCACCTCCTCCCCCACAACTAACAACATGGGAGGAGCAAGTCTTGGCAATCATGCATCCTGATGGCCTGGCAGGAGTAACAGGAGGACTGGACTCTGGTAAGTCAAATCTTTACTACTTTCACCACCCCCCTACCTGCATGCCATCACAAACTCCTACCCTCACCCCCATCACCTCACATATACCCCACCATCACAACCCACCCATCCCAATCCCTGCATGCAACACCAATACATGGACCCCCATCACCAAAGCATGCACACTAGTGACAATAACTTAGCCAACCAATTCACAACTCACACAAGCCAAAGCTGCCTTGGTAATAACAACCATAAAGGGGAACATACCCATGCACAAGATGTCACACGCAGTAACAATAACACTGCATTTACATCCCTCAGAGTCCCCACACAACGTCACTGGAGAGGAGATGCCAGCAACATCCAGTCCCCCCCCCCCGAGGCCCACAGTGATGACAGCAGCTCTGCACACCTGGATCAGGATGACCAACCTGGCCCATCAGGGACCTCTGGACAGTTGGTGACCCAGCCACAGTCCCAAACCACCAGAGAGCCTCCCCCCTCAGGAAACACCACCACAGCACCCACCCAGCCGGCCCATCCCTCTGTCCCCAGGACACGTCAATCAGCAGTGTGTCCACCGCTACAGGGACCCCAGGGCACACCTCATACCCAAGACAATCAGGGACCTGGGGTCAGTGGCAGTGGGCATACGGTTCAGGGGACAGAGGCACAGGACAACAGGGAAGCTGGGAGGGCTGCTGTGCGACAGGGGGAGGACAGGCCAAGGGAACAGACTCTCCACAAGGCACTCACCAACATCCTGGGAGCATACCACCATTCCCAGGAGACCATGGGCCAGATATTGGCCAAGCTGCAGGAGACCCAGCGGCTGCAGGAGGGACAGTACCTGGGGATCAGGGAGGACCTGAGAGACATCACACCACCCTGGTCACCATTGCAGGGGCGCTGGCAGACATGGCCAACACCATGAGGGAGGCAGTGGCACACCAACGGGCCCCTGAAACTAGCCACACCGATGAACAGCCCTCCACCTCCGCTGACGCTAGTGGACAGGAGGCCCCGCCACTGGAACAACAGGCCAGCAGCACCCCTCCCCCTGCAGAAGGAGAACCACCACGCAAAAGGTCCCTGCGATCCAGGCAGAAGCCAGAGAACATTGTCTCCCCCTGCAGGAGAACCTCCACTCAAAAGGTCCCTGCGATCCAGGCAGAAGCCACAGAACATTGCCAAGACCCCTACCAGGTAATAAGACTCCCCTGAATGTCACCCTTGTGTCCCAGTCTGTCACCCTGTCCACCTTGAACTGCCATTGCCCCACTCCCTATGCCCCCTTGGACAATGCATCTGTGATACCAATAGACTGGACTCTATCCTGGACATTCCTCCACCATCAACCCAGCCCATTGCAATACCCCCTACACTTATTATCACAGAAATGAACACCCTTGGAACAAATACAAGTATGGAGTCTGTCAAATGATTGAAATATGTATTAGTTTAACAAGCTGTAAACATTGCAATTTAAATGCACAGTTATATGTACATAGGTATGACCTGTAGTGGGCAGCAGTAAACACACCAGAGTGGGGCACAGATATCTGAAAATAGAGATGCCAAAGGGTACAGTAAGTGGCCATAGAAATAGGAAAATCAGGCTGCCATGTACAATGTCCAACACAAAACTGCAAAGGAAGGTGAAGTTACATTGTCTTACCTGTGTGTCACTGGAAGTACTGTTGAATTATAGTTGTTCTGTTGTCCACATCCTCTTCCTCTGCCTCCTCTTCATCACTGTCCACAGGCTCCACCACTGCCATACGACCAGCTCCAGCCTCATCCTCCTGTAGAAAAGGCACCTGGCATCTCAAGGCCAGGTTGTGCAACATGCAACATGCAACGATGATCTGGCACACCTTTTTGGGTGAGTAGTACAGGGATCCACCTGTCAGATGGAGGCACCGGAATCTGGCTATCAAGAGGCCAAAGGTGCGCTCAATGATCCTCCTTGTACGCCCATGTGCCTCATTGTAATGTTCCTTTGCCCTTGTCCTGGGATTCCTCACTGGGGTCAGTAGCCATGAGAGGTTAGAGTAACCAGAGTCACCTGAAAATATCGAGGGATACCTGTTAGCCAGACACTCACCCTTAGGGATAACCCCACACCCATATACCTACATCAACTGGGTTGGGACCATGGGCTCACCTATTAGCCACACCCTGTGCCTCTGGAGTTGAGACATCACATATGGGATGCTGTTATTCCCCAAGATAAAGGCATCATGCACACTGCCAGGATACTTTGCATTGACATGGGGGATGTATGGTTCGCCAAACACACCATCTGCACATTCAGAGAGTGAAAGCTCTTATGATTTCTGAACACCTGTTCATTTCTCTGGGGTGGGGCAAAGGCAATATGTGTACCATCAATAGCACCAATGATGTTGGGCATATATCCCATTGCATAGACGTCAGCCTTCACTCTGGCCAAATCCTCCATCTGGGGTAATACGATGTAGCTGCGCATGTGTTTCATCAGGGCAAACAACACTCTGGTCAGCACGTTTGAGAACATAGGCTGTGACATCCCTGATGCCGTGGCCACTGACGCTTGGAAGGAACCACTTGCCAAGAAATGGAGCACTGACAGGACCTGCTGTAGAGGGGGGGATACCTGTGAGGTGGCGGATAGCTGAAATCAGGTCTGGCTCCAATTGGGCACACAGCTCTTGGATTGTGGCCCTAACAAGTCTGTAGATTAGGATAATGTGCCTGTCCTCCATTGTCGCCAGGTCCACACAGGGGTATGTCTCCATCTCCTATTCATCCTCAGCGGTTGAACTCTAGGGTGAAAAACGGTGAGCAGATGGTCATATATTCAAACATATACTCAGATTAATATACCTCGCTTTTTTTACAGAAACAGTATGTGTACATCCGTTGATGTGCCTATGTCTGCTGTGACGCAGTTAGGTTCCATGGCCTGTGTCCCCCTGAAATGACGGCCGCCTGACCTGTGAGGAGGGACAAGTGGAAATGAGGTAATTCTGCTGGCGTTGTTCGCCGTTGCAGGAGATGGTCGACAACCGCCGTGCAACACATCAATGGTGATGTACGCCGGCGGTGACGGTATGCACGGCTGTGGACGTGACCGCCATTTTCTATCTGTTTACTCACTTGCTACCTGACCTTCAACAGGAGAGGACCTACACTGCAAGTGATGCTGTGACCTGTGTCTGGAAGCGACCATGGCTCGAGTGTCTGGGGAAAGGGCCCCTGCCTTCACTTTCAAGGAGTTGGATGGGAATGGGGTCCTACCCCAGTACCCATTACTTTATGGTCCTCCAGACAAACAGGTGAGTACACTGTGAGCACGATGCGTGGGGCATGAATGTATGGAGTGCTGTGTGTGTAAGCTTCGTGTGGGGGGGGCTGAGGGGTCCTAGGCAGAGTGCTGCATGTTCGGTGGGCAATGTCTCTGCGTACGTGGATGTGAGGGATATGGTGGGCCATGAGTATAACAGTATGGACAGTATGAATAATACCTTTTCTGCTGTTTCTTTTTCTGCAGGTCAAGAAAAAGGGTATGTGGCGTGCCATCGCCAAGGAGGTGCTGACCCGGGGGGTCTTTGACAGGCGGAGCACCCACTGTTGAAAATGGTAGGAGGACCTGAGCCGCTGGGCAAGGAAGACGGCGAAGGCCCAGCTGGGGATGGCCTCCCAACGAGGAAGGGGTGCCCGTCGTACCCTTACCCCCCTCATGTTCCGCACCCTGGCAGTGGCCTATCCGGAGTTGGATGGGTGCTTGAAGGCATCCACAAGGGTGTGAGTACAGATTCAGAATCATGACTTTGTGTGCATTAAGGTGTTACCTGGGTGGGGGATGTGGGTGCCCCTAGTCCAGGGCGAACATGGCAGGGTAAGTTCCATGATGGGCAAGCTCAGATGCACTCCAATGCCAATAATGCTAGTTGGCATCTACTACTGGGCAGGGTCCTGTGGTTTCCAGGTGTGCAGTTAATGGTGGTGGGCATTTTACCCTATGGCCTGGTGACTAGCATTGTAACTGGTAGTGCATGGCCTAGTACATAGGGCTGTTCCCTGTGAGTTGTGTACGACAATAATAGTGTTGTTGCTGGCACTGACCAAACGTATCCTCTGTCTCTTCCCCCCTTTTTGTTTTGTCACTCTGTCCTTGTGTGCATTAGCATCATCTGGCGGAGGAGCAGATGCACCGGCGACGGAGGGAGCTGCATCCCACATGGGCCTGGAGGCCGAATCCACCGATGGTGAGGGCACCAGTGGGATGGAGGGTGGGGGGAGCACCACAATGGCGAAAGGAGGGGACAGTTTGGACAGCGACACCTCCTCAGATGGAAGCTCCCTGGCGGTGGCGGACACCTCTGTGCCCACCCCAACTACAGGTACAGCCACCACCCCCCGTACCAGCACTGCCATCCCAGCAGCCCCTCAGCGAGTTTCCCGTGCCTGCTCACCCAGGAGGGTGGGCATCTCCTTTGCCCTAGGCACCTCAGGCCCTGCCCCAGTCAGCCCTGCTGTCCTCAGTGAGGAGGCTATTGACCTCCTGAGATCCCTCTCTGTTGGGCAGTCAACCATACTGAATGACATCCAGGGTCTAGCAGGGAATTTGCAACAAACAAAAGCATACCTGGAGGGCATTCACTCTGGTGTGGCGGCCCAATAGAGAGCATTCGAGGCTCTGGCCTCCTCCCTGATGGCAGCCATTGTCCCTGTCTCTAGCCTCCCCCCTCCAACTTCCCTTACCCAGTCACATTCCCCTCAACCCCAGCCTATCCCAAGCACACCTTCAGACCTGCATGCACCAAAATCAACACACAGAAGTGGCTCAGGAAAACACAAGCACCACACTTCATCCCACAGGCACTCACACAAGCACCACCCAGATGCAGACACACCAAAATCCACTGCCTCCACTGTGTCCCCCTCCTCCTCCTCGTCCACCTCCCTCCCAGTTGCGTCTCCATTCACTCCTGCATGCACTACATGCTCATCCACTACCTCCATCACCAGCACACCTATCACAACACGCCCCTCACTGGCAGTCACTACCCCCACATCCATGCACAATCAATCAATCGATCAATCATAAAATTTATAAAGCGCGCTATGTACCCGTTAGGGTTTCGAGGCGCTGAGGGGGGGGGGGGGGGGTTGGGAACTGCTATCGGTCGAAGAGCCATGTCTTGAGGAGTCTCCTGAAAGTGAGGAGGTCCTGGGTCTGGCGTAGGGAGGTCGGGAGTGAGTTCCAGGTCTTGGCGGCGAGGTAAGAGAAGGATCTGCCGCCGGTGGTCTTGCGTTGAATTCGGGGAACGATGGCGAGGGAGAGGTTGGCAGAGCGGAGTTGGCGGGAGGGGGCGTAGAAGTTGAGTCTGTTGTTCAGGTAGGCGGGTCCGGCGTTGTGTAGTGCTTTGTGCGCATGGGTGAGAAGTTTAAAGGTGATCCTCTTGTCCACGGGGAGCCAGTTGAGGTCCTTCAGGTGGTGGGAGATGTGGCATCGGCGGGGTATGTCGAGGATCAGACGGGCGGATGCGTTCTGGATGCGTTGGAGTTGTTGGATGTCTTTTGCTGGGATGCCTGTGTAGAGTGCGTTGCCGTAGTCTAGTCTGCTACTGACGAGGGCCTGGGTCACCGTTTTTCTGGTTTCCGTCGGGATCCACTTGTAGATTCTAGAGCATGCGGAGGGTGTTGAAGCAGGAGGAGGTGACTGCGTTGATCTGTTTGGACATGGTGAGAGCGGAGTCGAGGATGAAGCCGAGGTTGCGTGCGTGGTTGGCTGGAGTAGGTGGGGGACCCAGCGCGGTGGGCCACCAGGAGTCGTCCCAGGCCGAGGGGGAGCGTCCGAGGATGAGGACTTCCCTCTTATCGGAGTTTAATTTCAGGCGGCTGTTTCTCATCCATTCGGCGACTGATTGCAGTCCCTCGTGGAGGTTGGCTTTGGCAGTGTGTGGATCTTTAGTAAGGGAGAGGATGAGCTGGGTTTCGTCAGCGTAGGAGAGGATGCTGAGGTTGTGCTGACGGGCCAGTTGTGCGAGGGGTGCCAAGTAGACGTTGAACAGCGTTGGGCTTAGCGAGGAGCCTTGGGGGACGCCGCAGATGAGGTTGGTGGCTTCGGAGCGGAAGGGTGAGAGACGGACTCTCTGGGTTCTGCCGGAGAGAAAAGAGGAGATCCAGTTGAGGGCTTTTTTCTTGTATTCCGGCTTCGTGGAGACGAGTTAGTAGGGTGCGGTGGCAGACCGTATCGAAGGTCATCGATGCACACGTCCCCTGTGTCCTCTCCCACTGTGTCTGTGCCCCCTCCTCCCAAAGCACACAAACGCAAGCACTCAGACACCCAACACCCATCCACCTCACAACAGCATCCAGCCCATCCACCTGCACCCAAACACACCAGACTGACACCTCCTACCACCACTCCCTCTTCCTCCACTCCCAAACCTTCACCCTCTTCCAGCCCCAGTGTCTGTAAAAGGCTTGTCCTCTACTCCCTTGACCTCTTCCCTGCTCCTCCCCCCGTCCTTCACTTCGGGCCACGGTGGGCAGAACCCAGGCCAGCACCTCAGCCACCCAGTCCACGGCCACTGTAGTTTCTGCAGCTACTGCATGTGTGAAAGGCTCCAAGGAGGCACCCGTCACCAAAGCCAGTCTGCCTACACCACCTGCCAAGGGCAAGAAGGGGACACCAGCCAGCAAGACGAAGGAGGCACCACCAGCCAGCAAGGGGAAGGAGGCACCACCAGCCATCAAGGGGAAGGAGGGAACACCAGCCATCAAGGGCAGGAAGGGAACACCAGCTAGCAGAAGCAAGGAGGCACCACCATCTGCCAAGGGCAGGAAGGGGACAACAGCTGCCATGGCCAATGTAAAGGGAACTGACGCCACAAGCAGGATGGATCTGGTGCCTGGGGCTGGAGCAGCATCTGTGCAAACAACACCAGCCATAGCACTTCAGCCGTCCGAGGCTGCAGGGGAAGGGCTGGAGCCTCCCCCCACCGCCGGCAGAAGCGCCACCTGCACCGCCAGCAGCACCGCCACCTGCACTGCCAGCAGCACCGCCACCTGCACCGTCACCTGCACCGCCAGCAGCACCACTTCCAGCAGCAGCAGCCCCAGTGGGCAGCTGTCCGAGGCTGCAGGTGAAGAGCCGGAGCTTCCCCCCACCGCCGGCAGCACCGCCACCTGCACCACCACCTGCACTGCCGGCAGCACCGCCAGCAGCACCACTGCCAGCAGCAGCAGCCCCAGTGGGCAGCCGTCCGAGGCTGCAGGTGAAGGGCTGGAGCCTCCCCCCACCACCGGCAGCACCGCCACCTGCAGCACAACTGCCATCCACTGAGCAGCTGTCACCGCTGGCGAGCAGTGTGTAATCGTGCCTACATGGGCTGTAGTGCGTCCAGGCCCTTGCAACACCTGTAGGTGTGACACCCAGGTGAGAGACTGTGACCTTGCACTATCCAGGATCAGCATCACAAGGCACAAAGCCCTCTCCCAAACCAGTGGAAGAAGGCATCCACTCACCCTCTCCTTGGCAGGATGGTGCACACTGGGCACAAAGCCCCCTCCACAACAAGTGGAAGTAGGCATCCACTCACCCCCTCCTTGGCAGGATGAAGCACACTGGGCACAAAGCCCCCTCCACAACCAGTGGAAGAAGGCATCCACTCACCCTCTCCTTGGCAGGATGAAGCACACAGGGCACAAAGCCCCTCCAGAACCAGTGGGCAAACCACCCACTTGAGAGACTGTGGCTTTGCACTCCCCAGGACAAAGCAGTGGGAAAACCACCCACTAGAGAGACTGTGGCTTTGCACTCCCCAGGACCAAGCAGTGGGCAAACGACCCACTTGAGAGTCTGTGGCTTTGCACTCCCCAGGACCAAGCAGTGGGCAAACCACCCAATTGAGAGACTGTGACTTTGCACTCCCAAGGACATTGCAGAGGGCATGTAGCCCCCTCCAGGAGCAGTGGCGTTGTACCATCTTCCGGCTGAGGTGCACCCCCATTCCCCATCCCTCTGAGGTGCCTGTGTGTTTTCGATCTGATGCCCCAGCAGTGTTCTCTATGTATTGAGGCAGGAGTCAAGTGTGGCCTTGGCCTATGTGTTATGGCCCTGTGGGCCACGGACATTTTGGAATGGGCTTATCCCTCTATCTGTATATACTGTACATACTGTTTATTGCTTTAAGGATGTATATGTCTAAATTTGAAATATTGCACTCACTTTAATCAATTCCTTTTGTCCTTGCGTCATTCCTGAGGGTTATGGGGTGTATATGTGATGTTGTTGCATCTGTTTGTGTGTATGGTGGTGGGGGTCGGTGGGGGTGTTGTGTATGTGTGCCACTCTCTTTTTCCTCTCCCCCTCCCTTGTGTGCTAGGTGCGGTAGTCACCGTAGTCGTCTTCGCCGCTGTTCGTGTTCCTGGTGTAGGAGGAGGTAGACCAACATTGGAAGTATTTGCAGTTCAGGCTCCATGGCGTCGTGGTTTTTCCTTGGGTGTCGAGAGGTGAGTAATTTCCCTTCTGTGTACTGTTTCCGCCGTGCTTTTGATAGCGTTGGTACCGCCCCGGAAAAAGTGGCGGACTGGTGTGTCATGATAGTGTGGGTGGTACATTGTCTTCCGCCTGGCTGTTGGTGGTTACCGCTGCGGTGTTTGTTGCTACCGTCGTGGGGGTCGGAGTGTTAAAGTCGCTCTATGTGTTGGCGGTTTCCGCAGTGGTCATAATTCCATTTTTCTTACTGCTGGCCTGTTGGTGGTATTACAGCCCCTTTATCACGGACTGCCAGGGTTGTAATGAGGGCCTAAGAGTTGTATCAAGGTAATCTTCCATTCGTTTTTTGCCTCTGAGTATAAGTTCCAGACTTCTTCTCCTTCAGGTTTTTCAGCAGGACTCACATTATCAAATAAACACCTACCTTCAGTGCGCACACTATTGTACAATAGAGCTGTTTTTTGTTCAGTGCTGTATTTTAATCCATCAATTGCCACAACATTCACTTCAAAATTTGTAATTCATTGGCTCTATCTCTCCCTAAGAGTACCTGATACATCCAAGAAATGTGCTGGTGTGGAAACAGCAGTCATCACTCCAGCCATTATAATGATCAGGAAAAGATGTGCGGCATTATGCTGTAGTGCTGTCTCTGTAGATTAATCAGATAACATGAGCTCAAAATTTAAAATTATTAAATGCTTCTCCTTTTACCTTAAGTAAAACTGGATGGTTGGAAAAAAACAAAAAAATAAACAATAATATCCAACGTACAAGGCTAAACTGAGCAGTCAACTTAATGTTGACAACACAATTTTATGTGAATTCCTTTTATTGAAAGAAATGTGGAAATTTCAGGCAAATTTGGTAATATTCTACCATTGGCCAGGAGGTGGACTGTGATTTCACTTCCTGTAATGCCATGTGCAATGTCACCCGCTGCGATGTCTTTTGCATACTGTCTAGCTTGGTGGGCCCCCCCCCCATCTTTTTTTTTAGGACTTGTACCCTGAATAACAGTGAAAATATACAACAATAAGGAACGAGCTATCTTACAATATGCATCAATTAAATATTTAAACAGACATCAGACAGTACACCAGGGCACTATAAGATGTGTGACTAATGCATTTTAGTGCAGTAATATGGCCACCAGCGCTAAACTGTGTTAGACTAACCCCTGATGCGTGGTACTTGGCAGGACTGCACTCCCTCTCACAAGGTTCAAAATAATGACATGTAAGCAGTTCAGCAAACACAAATGATGGACAGAATGCGAACCAATCAAACATTCACCTCCAGTCACAGATTTGGGTTTAATCCATCAATTTTTTTGCTCACCACACCACCTCAGTTTGGACCCAGCCATATACGAATCAGTCTTGACCCTGTTTCTCATGGGAACAGTCCAGCCCAAAATGTCAGGCCAGGTCCTCCCTAGACTGGAAACAAGCATCCTGGGACTAGTTTCAGGGTATCACCTTTAATCAGCCAGGCTATCTTGAATCCAGTGGCATAGTCTGGGCATAACCTGCGCACTTGAATGCAGAACCAATCAAACATTCACCCCAAGTCACAGATCTGGGTTTAATCCATCAATTCTTTTGCTCACCGCGCCACCCCAGTTTGGATCCAGTCATATGCAAATCATTCTTGACCCTGTTCCCAATGGGAACAGTCCAGCCAAAACTGCAGGGCCAGGTCCTCCCTGGACCAGAAACAAGCATCCTGGGACTGGTTTCAGGTTGTCACCCTTAATCAGCCAGGCTAGCTTGAATCCAGTGGCATAGTGAGCACAGGACCCACATCTTGACATACCCGGCACACTTAGGTCGTGGTGAGCAAAATAATTGATGGATTAAACTCAGATCTGTGACTGGGCAGTAATGTTTGATTGGTTCCGCATTACGTCCATCATTTTGGTTCATTTGTGTTTGTATGCAGTTCAGGCAGAACTTAAACGTTTGCTCAGACCAGATGATGAATACATCGAAAAATCATACACCTAGTTCAGATTCAGTGTTTTGAGTACCAGTACTTTGAATTTAGATTTCCAAAGTTACCCTGATTCTATCTTCTACGAAAAGATACACAGCTAGTTAAAATATCTTAATGTTTGTGCATCCAAATGTAAGGCCCATGCGCATTACCAGGTCTTTAAAACATTTAGAAAAGTGTTTCAACTCATAAAAATATCAACCCTCCTTAGTTTATCAATGAGAGATACACACCAGAAAAGAACGTTAGACCCCTCCATCGTGATTCGCCGTCTGCTCGGCTGCTTGGGTGACGCGCATACTTTGTCCTACTTCTATGTCTCTCATCAGGATGTTGCACCATCAGTATTTGTCGGGTCACGTGACATGAGATTGGCGGCTCCGGAGTGGCTTCGATCTGCTCACCCAAAGGGAGGTGGTTGGAGGAAGTGGGAGGGCCGGGAAGATGGCGGCGCGCAGGAGCGTAAGTGTCAGGTGCGGAGCTCAGTGAGTGTTCAGGACATTGTGCGCAAGGGTGACATGGAGAGCGAGGAAGAGCAGCACACCACGACCCTGCTCTGCATGGGATTCGCCGACCCTGGTGCCATCCGGAAAGCCCTGCGTTTGGCAAAAAACGATATCAATGAGGCCGTAGCGCTGCTCACCAACGAGCGGCCGGGCTTGGACTACGGCGGGTATGAGCCCATGGATAGCGGCGGTCCCCGCGGGGACAGTGGAGAAGGCGGCCGAGGCGGGCGGGGAGGCTTTGACCCTCCACCAGCCTATCATGAAGTAGTGGACAGTGAGGTAAGGAGAAGCAGCTGCGGATTTTGCAGCGAAATCAGGAAGAAAAGCAGCTGACAGCAGAAACAGAGAGACCGCACCCCACGAGGGTGAGGGTATACCATCTGAGCATCATGGCATGTGCATTCACACCCAGTAAGAGGACGCAGTGGATTCATATTCAACGAGAAACAGGGTTTCCCATCCCAAGAATGAACAGTATGGCAGGAACGACCATACTAAATGCTACGATCAATCAGTGTGTAGTAGCATATAGGTTGCTCCTCATTAGTATCGTGGGAGGTTCACTGAAGTGAGAGAGAGAGGTTGGAGTATTTGGAGAGAAGCGAGAGAGCTTGGAGTATTTTGATTCCATTTGGGGGGCGATCATTGACAGTGGAGAAGTAGGATCTCTATTAGAAACTACCTACAGTGACACGTAATAAGGGACAGGCAATTTGAACAAGAGTATCCTGAGGGGGCGTCAAATGAGAGATGTGCCGGTTGCATATACCTTCAGGTTGGCGCGCTCGCAAGTAGTAGGAGTATTGCCAGGTACCCGCGTAGCAGCACATGCAACAGGAACATCCTAATGTTCTCAATATGTGGACTAGGCTGGAAACATACTCTATGTAATGAGTTGCAGTATGAAGAGCACATCCAATGAGCACTACACTAGTAGCTCACAATCTGGGGCGGAGAGTATTATTCTGGGTATTCAACTTCTAGTCCACTAACTGGGAATATGTTTGCGGTGCTTACTATTATAATAGTTGCCAGGGCAAAGAGAATATGCAAGAATTCTGGGCGTGGGGGATCATAAGCTATGTTCTTGCTAAGTATTTGTATGGGTCACGTTCTGCTTTAGCTGCTTGTCATTGTGCAAAAGATCATCAAATATGAGATGTTGGGGGAGGTACGAGGAACGCATAAATCAAAACATGAGTTTGGCTCGCACTCACTTTTAGTGCATATCTTAGATTTTATGCAAGGAGTTAAATACGTTTTGCCTGTTACAGAGTATGAAGAGCTGAACACCCACCAACCCTTCAGTAGCTCAGTAAACCTTATTACTGATCACTCCTCATTACTTACAATGCGAAACACATGGTTTTATTATCGTTGTGACACACTACAGTGTGTTTTAAAGCCGTTTGATTTATGTTTATAAGCAATAAAAATGCAGTTAAGTGTTCGTATTTTATTATGAGTAGCTATCTGGCAAGCAGTGTCCAACAGAGGTGGAGTCGGCCTGTGTTTCAGTTATAAGCCGGGATCTTGAGGACTATTATAGACTTACTTAAAATATACATTATTAAACACTACACTTTTGTCCAGATGCATTTACAATACCGACGTGTAAAGATGTATTTGTCTGTAAATATTTTTCAAATAATGCTTTACTCTTTGTCTTGCCCAGGTTGAGTCTCCGTTAGACTCTTCAGACTTCATATAACATTACAAATTCTGTATGTTAACACCAATCTGCAGAAGGGATCTTGGGTGCTATATGGTTGTTATGTGCAGGATTTCTTGATCAATAAACGCACATATTAGTGCAGTGCACTGGCAAGGTTGCCTTTTCAGGCTTGGAATGCCTCGTTGCTCAGCAGTTACACAGAATAAATGTTGAGCCAGATTTATAAAAATCATGCATTACAAAACGTATACTGACAGTGCCAGCCTCGTGCCTATGTGGAGAAGGATTTTTATGTCAGCGACAATCAGAAACGGAGCAGTTCTTTGAGAGTAAAATGTCTTTTTACTTAGATTTAGTAATACCCAGTTTCCATATAGCTCACCCTGGTCAGCGATACATAGCTGCTCTTTTTTTGCAATTTGAATTTTTTCCACTCCAACTTGCCACTTTGCGTAGGTGAGCTTGACTTGGTTAGTTACTACTGGAAGTTTTTGATTTGCTGGCAGCTCTTCGAGTGACTTGTCACTCTTGTTTCATAATGCCCTATTTCAGTTTATATTCTTATCCAGTTATCGGTTTTTCTGGTGCTGTCTCTGCTTAATGTGCCCTTTTAAATGCTTAGCAGTTTGTCTGTGACTCCCGTACTGAGTCTCAGGCAAAACAATTTTAGGAATTCTGTTCATTGGTTCAGTTTCAAAAACGTTGAGATTAAATTGTTTATAGCAGACTGTAGTTTAGATGACCTTTTCAAGGCTACTTCGACGCGACGCTCAACAATAATCATGTGCCACTTTGTGTGGAAAAATGTAGGGTACAGAAATGAAGAACTGCGTGAGTTCATAAAAAGCCTGGACATTGGAAAAAAAAAAAACGTGGGAGTGAGGGTGAATAATAGTTGGATTCAAAGGCAATACATATCTTATTCCAACAACTTGTTTGTGGCAGTGTTTTTGTATTAATTAGAAATAGTGTTTATCTGTCTTTAGTTTAGCATAACTGGCCTTAATCTACTTGCACTGAGATCCAGTTTAAAGCTGTTAAAGTGTTGCTTTTGTTTTCCATGGATGAGCTTTCAAACGTTTGTTTGAAGCTGCTGTATATCTTCTTCAGAAAATAGATAATAAAGATTTAATTTTCATACTGCTGTAGAAGTAGCAAATGAAATGCATTAATTTGTTCATAGAGAAGGAATATGTGTGCAGGAGATGTCCTCTGAGAGTAACATTTTCAGGGCTTTCTGCTGCCCAGGTTACAGCTGTACTTTGCTCATATCTAATAGCTTATTGTGTTTTGTTAGCTTCAGCAGTGCATTTTAATTTCCCTTGTTTGTAGGGTGTAAAGGGTGTTCAATAATTCTTCATAATGTAGGTTTTTTCTTAAAGTATTTTATGCAGCACTATTTCTCCAATGTGGATTGGTTCATGTCCTATCTCACCATGTCAACAGTTTTTTCTTCACTGTCTGAATCCTATAAAATGTGCCCTTACTGGGATGTGTGTCGGACTTTTCATTGCCTTTTAACTGAGCAGCCTCTATGCTAGACTGTTATCTGACTTTATGCTCGAGAATGTCTTGCTTTTCGATCTGAACAGTCTCCAGGTTAGAGTGTCTGTTTATGAATACTTAGATCTTATGTCTATTCAGAGGCAGATGTCATGTTGGTCCACTTACTCATTTATGTTTAAACTCTCCTGTGACTTATGAACTGAGTAGATTTATGCTGCATTATTGATGCCGGTTTGAATCTGATTTCATAACTATTTTTTGCTTCTGTAGTGATTACATTTTATTTAACTGTCCTAGTTTGTTAGAAATTGGATTTCTCTTTGGCAGAGGTATGCATTCTGTCCAGACAGGGACCACAATCCTATTCAAAGTAAGTCACAAACAAACCCTAGGTTAACCTGTGCTCACCCTCTGGTAGCTTGGCACAGAGCAGTCAGGCTTAACTTAAGATGAAATGTGTTAAGTATTTGTGCAACACTTCAAATAGTAAAACAGTGAAAACACCACACAAAAAGATACCTCACCTGGTAAGAAAAATGGAGGTTAATTTAATAAACAAAACATGACCTAAAGAACAAAAATCCAATAGGTAGAACTTGACATATGGATTTTTGAAAAATAAACTGAATTGTAGTGCTTAAAAAGACAAAGCTCCAATCGGGGCTATGTGGTCATGTTGGACAGGGTCACATCTGACAAGTAGTGGGGTGGATGCACAGACCAACCTTGGCCCAGTGAAAAGTAGCTTGGTTGCATCAATGTCAGATGATGTGAGGAGCAGAGGAATCAATCCTTTGGATGTAGGTGATGCATTGGTTCTGAGCCATGCAAAGTCAGAGATGTGCCAGGAACAGTAGCAGTGCTCCACACCATCACCAATGCAATATCCTTGCAGCAGTGTTGATGCGTTAATGGAGGTGCTCTGGCTCCAAGCAGTGCGGCTGCGTTGATGCATTAATTCTGGACTGGAGCAGCAATTTATATCCACTTCTAAGGACCCAGGCTAGCAATACTTGGCAGGGAAAGACTCACAGATGGCAGAGTCCAGGTGCTGTAGGTGATGAGGCAGAAATATTTTGTGTCACTTAGACTTCAGAAGAACAGGAGGAAAGCCAGCAAGCCCTTGGAGTCACAGTGGTACAGGTGGGAACAGGACACACCCTATTCAGGTGTAAGTGATGCAATGCTCAGCTCAGTGCCCCCCCCCCCCATTAAACCTGTTAATGGCCTTTTTAGGCCCATCAGGTCACACGTAAGCTCCCATTTTGTGTCGCTGTCTAGAGGGAATACACAAAGCCCATCAGTCAACCGCGGACGTGCTGCTCGTCAGACTGGCGCTGCAATGTCTGACGGGCACCCCCCGTAGGGGGGCTCTTTGCCAGAGATCTTTTCTCGATGATGCCAAAAACCCCAAGAGTGAGTAAGGAGAAAAACAGGAGAGATGAATAGAAAAACTAAAATGGGCTCAAGTCCCTAACTGAGTACTAAGTTTATTTGTCTGTGTTGGGTGATGGCCAAGATTACAAATGTAACAGGAGAGTGAAATAGAGATAATGCTCAACCACTCTTTACCAACTTTTTGAGGAAGAGAGGAGGCCAGGAACTACCAGATCTACCTCAATTGAGGACAGTTTTCTTTATTTGTTGACTTCGCACTCTGTTGAAAAAAGTTTGAAGATTAATTTTAAGAGGCTCAGCTCTTATTGTGTTTGTTGCATTTGTCAACATTGCTTTTTGTTACTTCCGAAGCAAGGGCTGTTGCTGGCTGTTTAAATACAAACATCGTATTGAAAATAAGTGGAAAATGCTATTTTTGTATCTGGTTTACCGGATCTTTGAAGCACAAATTTTGCCAATTGTATACAAAACCTAATAAGTTTTTGGTAAGGTGAATTTATTCCAGTTAAGTGTTTGTTTAGAGTTTTATCCATACCATTCTGTTGTACAGATTAGTTAACCCTTTAGCTGCTGGGCCCGTCTTCCTAGCTTTCAGGAACAGGCAGACTTGAATCAGAAAACCAATTTTTTCAACAGTTTTGGCAATTTACTGGGACATACCCCATTTTTACTAATTATTTTGTGCTTTCAGCATTCTTCCAGTTAGTGACAGAAATGGGTGTGAAACTGAAAAGAAGACAAAAATCTGAATTCAGCAAGGAGTCATTTGTGTAGATTCTTCAAGGTTTTTCTACAGAAAGTAGCAGTTGAAATACATAAATATTGATATTGAGTTGTTAAAAACAGCCATTTCAATCTACGTTTTATTCTGTAACTTTTTCCAACTATGGCAGATTTTTGAAAGCAATATACTGTTACATCTGCTGGACCCTTCTGGTTGCGGGGTTATATAGGGCTTGTAGGTTTATCAACAACCCAAGTGACCCAGAGCCAATAAATTACCTGCACCTTGCAGTGGGTTTTCATGGTATACCAGGTATATAGCAGTTCATTTTGCAAAATCTAAAGAGTGAAAAATGGGTATCAAGGAAACCTATGTATTTCCAAAACGGGCACAAGATATGGAGTTTAGAAGCAGTGGTTTTTTGCACATTTCTGAATTTGGGGGTACCCATACTAGCATGCAAATCAGAGCATTTTTCAAAATGACTTTATTCTTACACATTGTCTTGTACATGGAAGGCACAAATGTAGAGAAAGCCAATTTTCAATAGCATTTGTTCATCTAGTCTGTGTCCCCCCCCCACCCCTAAGTCTCCAGATAAAAATTATAATTTACTTGTATGGTTGGCCTAGTCCCCAGGTCAGGAAACGCCCCAAAGCACAACGTGGACACATCACATTTTTCCAATAAAAACTAATGGATTTTAGGCTGTAGCTCAGCCTCCACCTAGAGAAACCTACTAAGCCCATATATTTTTGAAAACTAGACACCTAGGGATATCCAGGATGGAGTGACTTGTGGGGCTCTCATTAGATTCTGTCACCCAGAATCCTTTGCAAAAAACACATTTTCCTCAAAGTTCAGTAATGAAAATTTCTGTAATCTGAGGAGAGCCACAAACATGGGTCTACCCAACACTCCCCCCAAATCTCCCAATAAAAATGGTTAGGCCTAGTGCCTACAACAGGAAACACCCAAAAACATAACGTGGACTCATCACATTTTTCCACCACTCACATTGGTTGGTTTTAGCACCTCCAGAAATTATAGTTTCAAATCATGAATACTTATCAAACTATCTGAATACTGAAACCAAGCCTTCTGAAGGTGAACCATAAAGCCGCTTCACGACACCACCCTCTTTATTGGTTCATTGACATGCCATTCTCGGACCACACACAACACTTTAATACCGCCGGTCACAGGCCCAATTTAACCAGTCACTGCACTCACATCAATTTACAACCTGCAGACAAGGGGCCATCATCACATTCATACGCCACAGGACGGAAAAAGTTTGACTACATTTTACCACCTGTCAAGTAACTGCCTCCTTCTTCCTGAACATTACCAAAGGCACATGTAAGGAACCTTAACTAATGGCTCCCATGACAGCCACGAGGCCCAGGAAGACATGTTTTTCATGTGCCTTTAGCCACTGTGCTAAATCCATCTCCTTCCAGTTTGTGGATGGAAGTTGGGGAGTTTCTGAGTATTCCTTGCGAGGCCTATGCCTTGAACTGAGCAAGCTTATCTACCTTTGAAACTAACGCAGACAAGCAAAGTTCTTTAAAGGGAACATCATAAACTATGAAAAAGGGTAGTATTTGGCACAAAGGGTAGTCCGTGAGAACTTAGCATATGTCCCAGCCACTGTTACGCGCAGTACTGTGACTATAATGTACTTATACAGCAAATTGAACCACTTCTAAGTTCTGACGGAAGATGAACATGGCAAGCAGGTCAAACACTGACCCCTATGTGTCATTGTCCTTCAGTGCCAGCGTCACACCAGTGGGTGTGAATCCATAAGTGTAGATGTGCATCTGTACTACCTTTACTGTCTGCCCTCTAACTGTACAATATCCCTGGGAAAGCACACCTACCATAAGCCGTTGGCAATCATGGTGGCCCTTGTGTCGCATATATGAGTTCCCTAACAAGCGCTTCAAAATTCGGACACGCCTTTATCATTTTGCCACACTGGGTACTCCGGGACAATGTGGCATATATTTTGTCCGTTAGTATGTGCAGTGTGGGAACTATAATGCACGTTAATCGAACAGAACACCTACCATGTTCTGACGGCAGATAAAGGTGTTGAGCAGGCCATAAGGAAGTCGATGAACAAAAATCCTGTGGGTACTTGCCTAACGAAGCAGTGTCCCATGGACGTTCGGTATCCATGCACAGCCACTGAAAAGTTTACCCAACGGCAGCTCCACCTCATTCGATTTCCCAGAAATTTGCTTTAGGATGATACAACATAAAGCAAGTAGGGAAACGGAGGCCTGGCTGAAATGGGCACTGGGGACAGTAATAACAGCTCTCCTGCTGCTTTCCATGCTTCTAGCACACTTTACAGCGACAGCATGGGCGATTCTTTTTAGGTATTTTAGGAATGCAATCAGCAAAGTGTCACTCCTGCAGCCTTGCCACATGCATCAGGACATATGGAGGCTGCTGTTTCTGTAGCAGCAGTGAGGCTTTCAATTACAGACACCTGGATGGCAAGGAAAGACCGGAGTCTTCCTATGGTTATCTGACAATAAATAACATACGCATTGTATGTTGCCATCTGGATCAGGTGGGTAAACAGTTTCTTGTACCAAGTGTTTTACGACACGCATTGTATGGTTGAAGAACCTGGTCGTTCTTGTCCACTCCGCCTATGTACTTTTTGCAATCAAGTATACTAGCGGTCTTGTAGACTTTGGCCATCTGACCCCATACCGGCATGGGGCAAGTGCTCTCATCATGAATTGTTGTGAGCATGTATA
Organism: Pleurodeles waltl; assembly: GCF_031143425.1. Classification (NCBI taxonomy): domain Eukaryota; kingdom Metazoa; phylum Chordata; class Amphibia; order Caudata; family Salamandridae; genus Pleurodeles; species Pleurodeles waltl. Next base: position 861,558,340 of record NC_090443.1, read on the forward strand.
CATTACGAATATCTGAGAACTCTCTTGGCAGAAAGTTGGCCGTATCGACTGTGCATCCAGCGTCACCAGTAAAAGGTGGAATTTGGGGCTGAACTAATTTGGGGGGCTGCCAAGAGAGCACTGTCTGTGCTTACCTCTGCACTCACCGGCTCTCTGGGTTGGGCTAACCCGCTGTTGTCCCGCTGCACAGACTGTGCTTGCGAAGGGACATTATGACTAGCCTCATCGTCTCCGTAAGAATCACTTGTAGAGGTGTCGTCGGAAGGGATTCCGCCAACTGAAAAATCATACTCCAGATTCTGCTCCAATGTCCTCTCCCTCACTTGCCGTCTCGGTATCTGCTATATCAGTTGCTGATCTGAGTTATGGCTTCAGCAGCAGTCCTACAACAAGACGCCATCTCTGCTACTGGCTAAACATGTCCCTCTAAAACAGTAGCCTACGTAGAAGGCAGAAATTGTGTTAGCAAAATTGTGTGTGTGTGAGAAAACAAAAGTCAATCACCTTACCTTCGCTTCTTCCTTCAATCAGCAGGTTCTCTAAAGACACTAACCCCCCCCCTACCCCCCCCCCAAAAAAAAAAAACACACTATTACTTTACCCTGCCACATACCCATCATCACAGTCTTTAGTGCTAGTGGCGCCCAGTGCGACAATCATTTTTGTCGCTATTGTCCCTTGGCCTCCTCCTTGTATTCCCTCACTACCAACCGGCAAAAGTGCCCTTCATCTCTTCATAGCCCCCCTTGCATTTAATTTGTTTTAAAGCATGGGTAACGGCTGGCTTTACTAATCCACTCAGCTGTTCACATAAAATACAGGTCTGTTCTTTGCAGCAGGCTACTTTATGGTGTCAAAACTTCACCTAGGCAAAAGTTTGATCTCTTTCTCTTGAAGGAACATAATCATGAAAGTTATTGTGGCATTTTTATTGCTGCCTGACAGTTGTCTATGCCTGAAAGATATCTATCTATCTTATAAAAATGTACCTCTCTCTCTCTGTGTGTGTGTGTGTGTACTCTCTGTGTGTGTGTGTGTACTCTCTGTGTGTGTGTGTGTGTACTCTATGTGTGTGTGTGTGTGTGTGTGTGTGTGTGTGTGTGTGCGTGCATATAGCTCTTCTGCGTTTTATGAGGGTATTAAAATAAAAAAAAATCCTCTTGAAAAAGGCACCAGAGGATTTTTTAAAGCCCTCCTTGGTGTTGCCCAGTGGTCGTGGCCTGCAACCAGGAGGGTGGCTTGGGTTGGCCACTGGCCGACACACCCAGTAATGGGGTTAATATGTTGTGAATCTACTTTACAAAGGGGCAGTGGTCTCTACATTCATCGGGTATATGGTTGTTGCTCATACACATTCCACGGCTTTTATTTATGTGATTCATTATCAGTGTGACGTTTTGCATCTAAGTGGGGGTAGTGTATGGGCTTTCAGATTTCTTTACTTTACAGGTTTCTTTTTATCTAAAAGTACTAACTATGTGACACATTTGCATCCAGGATGTCATCCAAAATTTATTTTTTGTCTGTTATATGTGAAGTTTGTGTAAAAGTGTCAATAAAACTGCTAAAATGCACCTGATGGTTTTAGGAAGTATGATCACAATCTGAAGTGATGCTTCATGTGTGCTGTACACTGGTACGTGGAGTGGCAGCATAGGAAAAAACAGACTTGGCAAGCCAAGTAGGCAGAACCTTTCGCTCAAAAACCCTCAGCTTCATAATAGTCTGCACGCCTTATAGTGCAGAGCATTTATAGTGTGCCCGTTTTGTGAATGGTTAGTAGAGAAAGTAGGACCAGAAAGCTTTTCATGTCACACCCTTGTGTGTTGGCTTTCGGTATCCACTATGGCTTAAGAACGCAAGAGCAATACATTCTGCATTTGTGATGAAAACATTGTGGCAGTTCCTTCCGATGAACATGTTTTGAAAAGTGTGTGCATCTGCGCAAATGATGCTACATGCTTTAGCTTTGTATGTCAAATTAGTGCTGACTGCAATTCTTTCAGGGATGCAAGGAGAACATCTTAGTTAATGACAAACAGCACGCCATGAGTAACCTGTTTTATGTCTTTGTAACCTGTTTTATGTCTTTGTTCAGTGATGCACTGTCCCAGAATATTTAAATATGCCATTTTATTCTCTTTCTTATTGGAAAGCTTTGAAGTCATGTTTTGCTGGGGTGCGTTTGTGAATTTTCACGCAGTAGGTTCTATGGCATAAATTTAACTTGTTATAGTTTCTATATTTTTGGTCTGTCTTCTGCTTGGAAAAACTTGTGTGTGAAGTTTTAAATGCATGGGTGTTGAAAGGAGGATTTCATAGTTGCGTTGAAGTTAGGGAAATAATCATACAGCTGCTTAAATTGAAGAATATTTCCTTCTTTACAGATTATAAATGCCATCTGTGTAATGAGAATGTGATGTTTCTTAGAGTTAAAGTCTGGCAGAAACACAGTATGTATATTGTAGTGTTCACAGTCCCTGTTGTGGAAATGTGATTAAAATTATGTGTTGGAATCCATACTCTCTGATAGCAAAGCGTTGAACAATCTGGTGTTCTCTCTCTGTGGGCTTTTAACCACGCCCATGTCGGTCCCATCAGTTTGGTTGGTTCGTGGACTTCCCTTTTAAAATTCGCTTGATTTCACTAGTGAAAGGCATGCATAGGTCATGTCTTTTCCAGTGTTTAGCCCACCTCGAGCACACTGGCCAAGTACTGAAAACATACGAGGCTCCATGTTTTCGGTATGGCTTCTGGACTACTTTTTCTCTTTATTTCGTAGGCAGCGTGATCTCTCTGGGCAGTAGTTGAGGGCTTTGCATGATATCAACCCTGTTGCATGGCTAATTGCACTTTTGCCTATACTTTTCACTGTAAGGGAACTTCTTTTTCCCTTTGTGTGTCTATTTTGCTGTCAGGGCAGCCATCGGCTCACTTATTTGAAACTGTTTTACTTTTCATTTTCCATTTATGTGGCAAGAAAAGTCTGGTTAGGAGTTTACAACGCTAATAGCTTTAACTCAAGCAAATGTGAGACCCATTGCATTGCAAATGCTTGTTTTGTAGGGAATTAATCTACAGTGCAGTAACATCCCGATTGTGAAATTCAGTGGGTTTACCATGGAAACCTAAATTAAACTAAATATTGTTTGCTCATGAGGTCCTCATGGGCACACCTTCCTAAAAAAGTTTAAATCCGATCTCACAACTCAGGTTTTGGGTATTACTTTTATCTGTGCCAATCTTTGCAGAAGAAAAAGCATTTTTCTCAAAGGCCTTTAACGTCTTAATCAATTCTCCAGACTCCTGTAGACCAATGTCAATGCTTCTACCAGTCTGTGTTTGAGAGCTGTTCATCTCATCTTCCACCTGCATGTCCCGGTTTTACAAATGAACTGCCAATATGAACTCAGTAGTTCAAACTGCATTGAGAGTACAGGAGAGCCCCGTTTGACCTCAGATGAAGATACAGCTAATTTCAGAAAATTTTATTTCCTACGCCCTTTGAACGTACACAAGACTCACTGTGCATAGTCATTTTTGGAAGAAGTTTGATATCTGTTGTGTAGGATTGGCTGAAAAACTTTGAATAATAACAGACTTCTTTTTATCTAAAGCTACATGTCACAAATTTGTGATTACCCAACACTGGAAATAATATCTTCCTGTTACCCAATTAAGTGACATACATTTATGACTCCTAGAAGGACAATTGGCTTTGCCCTGCTAGGATGTGAAGCCTTTGACATGCAGGTTGCTCAGGGATTTGGACAGCGGGTGTTTTAAACCAGAGACACAACATATTTGTACTTTGTGTGTGCATGACAAAAACTGGGTGTAAATGTGATCCACGTAATGCTGCTTCTAGTACTTCTGCAGCAACAGCAAGATGATGGATGGAATGCTCGAATTAATCCCTGCCACTGTAATTGCTTCGGGCCATATTCCAGTTCACCGTTTTTTACCCACGGTGCCACTAGTCAAAGGCCTGCTTTTGCAAATAAGTACAAATCCTGCTTCTCATGGGAACGGTCCACTCCGAACTGACTGGCAAGGCTCCTTTCACAGTGGACTACAAGCAACCCTAGACCACTGGAACCAAACTGCATCTGATTCAAGAGCCCCACCCGGGATGAAAGTCTTATTGGGTTGCTAATATTGTGGTTTTTAGAGCACCTGGCTTGATAGTTCAGGCTGGACTGTTTCTTTTGGAGCAGGATTAAGGCTGATTTACATATGGCTGGGTCTAATCTGCACTGGAACGGTAGACAAGAAAACAGTGTACTGAGACGCAGCCCTGAGTAATTACCAGTGGCTAAGATTAATTCAAGCATCACACCAATCACTTTTTTGTTTACTTCAGCGCAACACCCTTGCCCAGACATTGGTCCCATGCTCACTGTGCCACTGGAACCAAGCTGCATCTGACTGAAGAGCCCCAACTAGGGAGAAATTAGTCTTTGGTTGCTTTTGTTTCGGTTTAAAGAGGACCTAGCTTGACATTTGGGGCTGGACTGTTACTGTTGAAGCACGATCAATTGCTAATTTGCAAATGGCTGGGTAGATTCAGGGATGACATGGTGGGCAAAATAATGATGAACTAGGATGTAGGCTAGTGTAATTACCAGTGCAGGGATGTGGAATTCCTATCGCCCGACGCCCGGGACATCTTGTTTGGGGTCAAGGGCAACAAGATTTTATGTTTACTTTGTCCTTGGGACAAGTAGGCCCAACCCCCTGCAGCACAAACCCTTTGGCTGCCTGTTTACAGAGAGTGGAATTCTCTGCAGTTGAGGTAATGTGTTTCCAAAAGATGATAATGCTGTTCGAACTTGTATTTATGGTTCATTATTTGAAAGCCTCCATTATTAGGGTGAGTGCTGTAAATAAATGTTTTAAGGTCACACTTCACTACTGACGTTGGTTCCAGTACAAAAAAAAAAAAACGTGTACACACATGTTTGAAAAGTTTAGGCTAAGAGGCTAAGTATAATGCTCCCAGAATGCTCTCTGATTATATGCAAATGAAGTGTCATTTAGTAAAATGTGTTGATGCATGCTAGTATTTCCCAAAAATATTTTTCTAATGGAAAATCAGTGTAACCATTTTCAACACGATTATGGGAAGCATGAAAATAAACATACACTGACAAAGCCAACTGATCTGACATATTTTTATAAGTCTTTTAGTTTCATCAATGCGTGTCTTGTTTTGACATGGCTTTTGTAACACTTTATTGTTGTGGGAGCTACCAGGCCCTCAACATTGTAACAAACATTGGCAAAACCCCCCCAAAAAGATTTTGAACTCTTAAAGCACACGTTGCCACCAGCGGCATAACAAAGGCCCTGCAGCTGCCCTCCAGGGGGCCCCTCCAGCACAGCACCTGCCCTGAGTGAGTCTGGAGAGGGGACTCCTCCATGTTCTTTGCAAAGGGGCACCCTCCAGTTTCGTTACGTCACTGATTGCCACTGTAGTTCCTGACACTGAACAAAACTACTTTGTGTGGCAATATGCTCCTTGTGGAAGAGCAGAATGCGATCACTCACAGTAAAGCCAGCCGAAAGAGAGAGAAATAGAAGTTTAATAAAAACAAAATGTCTTTGTTAACACCAGACCTAATTAGGGACCAAGACCCACATGTAGGTAGCTTTTTGCATGTCGCAAACAGCGACTTTCGCTGTTTGCGACATGCAAAAAGCACATTGCGATGCACAAACCCAGTTTTGCGATTCAGTAACCTGGTTACCGAATCACAAAACGGGTTTGCGACTCGCAATTAGTAAGGGGTGTTCCCTTCCTTAGTGCAACTCGCAGTGCAAAGTAGGATTGTTTTGTGACCGTGAACGCGGGCGCAAACCAATCGCAGTTTGCACCCATTTCAAATGGGTGCTAACACTTTCGCAAAAGGGAAGGAATCCCCATGGGACCCCTTCCCCATTGTGAATGTCACTGTAAACATTTTTTTCAGAGCAGGCTGGACCACTGCTTACTCTGAAAAAATGAAACGAAAAGTTTCATTTTTCGTTTTTGTTATGCATCTCGTTTTCCTTTAAGGAAAACGGGCTGCATTACAAAAACAAACCAAAAAAACTGCTTTATTGAAAAGCAGTCACAGACATGGTGGTCTGCTGTCTCCAGCAGGCCACCATTCGCGAGGGGGTCGCAAATTGCAACCCACCTCATGATTATTCATGAGGTGGGCATTTGCGAAGCCCTTGCGAATCACAGATAGTGTCAAGGACACCATCCTACATTTGGATTTGCGACTCGCAATTTGCAGGTCACAAATCTGAACCTACCTAAATGTGGCCCCAAATTCTTAAAGAAAGTCACAAAAGTGCACCCATGGTATATGTCGTACCCCTATAAAATATTTGTGAACTGTATTTTAGCATGGGTAAATACGATGTGTAGATTTGCTCATGTGAAAATCTATTGAGCATTTGCAAGTTCATTTTCCCTCCAGCCACTTTCTTCCCAACCCTGGAAGAAGTTCTAATTCTGCCATTGTCAGGAGTAAATGTCCAACCTTTCTTATTATGGGAAAATATTAGAGAGAAGCTGGTAAAAATCTTTAAAACATGCAGGTTAGTAGGTTTGCAGACTCAAAGGCATTCCAGCCCTGAAACTATTGCTTACTGCTTCCTCCAGCCCCAGTATGCAGATCTGCAGAAAAGTGGCAAAATAAGGAAATTGCTACAGTAGGGATTGAAATTCCAAGTATTCAAGCCCTACTATGGTAGTAGCCCTGGCATAATCAGAGAGGCTATTAATTGCTGCCATAATTTGTCTCCACACTTCATGGCACCAAAGGGACAAGTAGATCTTTTTACAGGACAAGTAGATTTGAGAAGCAACCTGTCCCCTGGACAAGTAGATATTTTAATAAATTCCACACCCCTGCCAGTGGCTGCAGTTAATTCAAGTATCCCGGCAATCACTTTTTTTATTTTTATTTTTTTAACTTCAGCTTCTAGTACCTCTGCATTTTTTTTAAATGTCCATATAGAATGGTGTATTTCTCTAAGCTCCGAGACCAAAAATGTACAGCTTCACTCTAAGATTGAACAGATTTGCTTTCCCAAGAATATCTGAGAATGGAATTCAGTGATTGAAATGTAATTTACAGACTGAAATATTCTCCAACACGGTTCACATGGCACAGTATGATAAACTATATTTGGGGGATAAGTGTAGTGCCATAATTTGATGCAGTTCTTCATTTTTGAGCTATCCTGCATGTACGGATGGAAATTGATGTTCGTTGAAGCATACTTTATGCAATTATCAATTAAAAATGGGACTGTAAATTTAGTGCATTTACAAACTTTTGGTGTTAGTTTATACCCAGCATTGCTAGTGCCTATATATATATATATATATATATATATATATATATATATATATGTGTGTTTTTATAGTTTGTATGTCACTGGAATTGCATGGCCTAATATGTTCCAGAAAGAGAAACGTAGAGGCTCTCATAAAAGGTCTCACAATTCGCAGAGAATACTTGCTTTCTAGTGCCAGATGATGAATGCCAGAATTCCAGGAGTTTTGGTTCTTCTGCACCTCTCAGCAGCATTTGAGACTGTAAACCATGTGATCCTCACCACAAGGTTAATATAGAGCAGAGTTTGATGATCTGGCCGAACTTGGATTAAAATCCTTCTCCATCCCTCCCTACTACTCTCAACCAAAAAAAATGTTTGTTGTGTTCCCCAAGGATCTGTTTTTCCCCCTGTTATTCTTTAATATTTCCATGCTTTAGTTGACACACACATTGTTTCAAAAGAACACATATATTTTATCTACACTGATGACACTCTGGTAACTTTTTGATTATCCCTCAACTGCTGCTACAACTACAACAGCTCCATGGTAGAATCTGTAGCAAGGTGGTAGGCGACAATGTATCATATAGAACTAAACCACAGCAAAACTGAATTTATTTGTTTGCCCAGTCCCAGAATAGCCATTCTTAAATGGCTGCTTGTGATGGGCCCGACTCATTCTTCCTTCTTAAGTGTTCTACATTTCAAAATTGTTGATTTCCATTTGGGACTTGTATCCCATGAAACTAATGTCTCCAGATGATTTTGTTTTCTAATTGAAAGTTTTTGGTGCCATTTTCCCTGACATTGCAATGGTTTAAAAAATCTGGTTGTTCCTGCTATAATACTGTCCAGAATTGATAATGGAAATTCTGTTTTTCTTGCAGCCCCCAAATGTCTAATATCTCACCTCAAATTAATCCAAAACTCAGTACCCATATGCTTTGCAGTTTAAAGAAATGTGAATCTATTTTACCTACTCTGACATCTGCATTGATTACCGGTCCACAGAAGAATTGCCTTTAATGCACTAGATGTAGTTCATAAGGCAATTTTTGCCAGTGAGCCTGATTTTTTTTTTTTTTTTTTTACCACCAAAAACTGTCCAGTACAAATTACCTAGGACTCTGAGCAGTAATGCTTTCTGCTCATTCCAAAAAGCTTGTTCATCACCATTTGTAGCTTGTACCTTCTCCAGAGCCGCAGCTAAACCGTAGAACACTGTTCATTTTTCTCTTCTTAATCAACTCTCCTTCATTTGAGAAAAGTTTAAAAAAAATAATAATAATAATAATCCTATTTAACAATTTTTATTTTTATTTTTCCCTCCCGCTCTTCCACATTTGTCAGGATAGTGCCAAGAACCTCTAGGTGAATGGCACGCTTTCTAAATATCCTAATCTTCTATGTACTCACAAAGAGGATTTCTGTTGTATTGAATATAGAGCCACTGCTGGCTTTCTGGAAGATACTGGTTTATTGTGTTTTGAAGTATGTGAGGACTAGAAGAATATTGAGGGGAAGGCGTGTGACCCTTTATTTGGTGAAGAGCCTTTAAGATCCTGGGTGAAATTGCTTATGATGATAATAATAGATTACTGCAGTGATTCTTAACCTTTTGATTTCGTTGGACCCCCACTTAATCATTAATGGACCCAACACTGAATTATTATTGGCATCCGGGGACCTCCACTGAATTATTACTGAATGCTGGGGATCCAGGCTTAATCAACTGATGATTTAAAAATCTAAATAATCCACCAAAATAAGCATTCAACAAACAAATATATAAATGTTGAAATATTTATTTCATTCGCAAACAAATATAAAAAAGTAGACATTTTAATTGGAAGGTTGGAGCTTTTCTAAATTCAACTGAGGCCATCCATATTATATTCTGTTTGCTACATTTGCACTAAGCTCACAAATCAATCTGAGGAAATCAACTTAGTTTTTAACCTCCAATTTCAGATTCCTCCACATTTAGAAAATGTTTAAAAAATGTTCAATCTTAAATTTTGCTTCTTTTTATATAAGCATTTTATTAATCAGTTAATATTATTTAATTTTCTAAGCACTCGCGGACACCCTGACCAAGTGTCGCAGATCCCCAGGGGTCCCCGGGCCACAGGTTAAGAACCCTGGGATTGCTGTATTAAATTCCCAGGTCTCCAGTAGTATTGGTTTTAAAATTATAGCCTGTTAGTGTTTCTTGGAGGAAATATGAGATGAACAGTATTGGGTCTTTAAGTATTTGGGTGTTGCTGTCTAGCGGTTTAGCAGATTGTGAGCTATTTTTTTCATGATTTAACAGATACCTTGCTAATGGAGGTGTTCTTTAGTAAATGTCTGTGGGATATCCTGTGACTTTGTTGTTGCCTAGGCAAGAGTCTGATTTATTGATTGCAACACATTTTATTTTTGTTTAGCTCTCTTTTTTTATGAATCAATTCTGTTTATTAAAGCCCTCGGAGAAATTGCTAAGACACAGCTGTTGGCCTACAATCCAACAGGGCTGGCAGTGTCCGAGATCCAACTATTTGAGCGTACACAGTTTCGTGCCTACAACCTTGATGCCGGCAGCGTAATTGAGGTAGTATAGAAAAATAAGATACACGAGACCCAAATAATCCCCCCCCAAATCCTTCATATTGCGGAGGTTAGCTGTCGTAGATGCGACACCATGATATCATCAGAGAAAAGTGGAACCTGTGGGTCAGTCTCCTTAGAGGAAGTGGTGGGGCAGGTGGGCTCAGAGGGAAGCAGCAGCCGTAGTAGCTTTAAGTAAGCCGAACATGTCATTTAGTTCTATTTTTAAAACTTTTGCAATCATTCTAAAATGTTTTCGCATGTGTTTTGTAAACCCTTAATGATGTGGGAACAAACAAACATTGGGAAAAGGCAAAAATATTTTTGGGGCTCAAAAACTTCACATTGCCATATTAATTCCCTGCCACTGAACAAAACTACTTTGTGTGCCTATACGCTCCTTGTGAAAGCAGAATGCCATCACTCATAGTGAAGCCAGCCAATAGATGTATAGAGAGAGAGATAAAAATTTAATGAAAACAAAAGGGTCCAGCCAGTCGTGATTAGGGACACAACTCTTCAAGAAAGTCACAAAAGTGCACTCATGGTATATATCCTTGCATCAGTGCAGATTTACGTCTTTCATGAATTAACAGGAATTTACAGAAGTATGCCAGGTAATTGTACTCCTAGAATATACTCGTGGACTGAATTTTAGCACAAGCAAAATATGTATGTGTAGACTTGCTCATGTGAATATCTGGTGTGCTTTTACATGTTCACTTTCCCTCCAAACACTTTTTCCCTTTATTCACAGCACAAATAGGTATTGTTAAAAACAAAAAAAAGGGAAACTAGGTATTTTATAGTCCTATTACCCTATTCTAAATGTGTCTATTCATGTGTTGACATGTTTCAGCCTCTGCGATACAATGAATTAAACAAGAAAAATATTTTTGTGGTGAAGAGATAAAAATGGTTCATTCTGAATAGTGGTCAATACTTTGACCAGCTGGCAGGTGTAGGGATACATTTTTGTGCTCCTCTTATCAAGTTGTACAGCAGCTCCCAGTGCTGTCCTAACTTCACCATGGTGTGGACTGCACAGTCTTTAAATTCTGCCATCTCCTGAACGGCTGCTTTTGTGGTTTACTCCTGAATTTTCAGCCTTGTGATTTACACTGATGACTCTGTTGATACCTCCTATACCTGCACCAGATGCCTTGATAAACCCTGAATTTTCACTTGCACATCTTCTATGGTAGTGGTTGCCAACCTGTGGTCTGGGGACTCCAATAATGAGTCAGGGATCATAAAGTGGGGGGTCTACAGAAGTGAAAAGTTTGGGAACCACTGTTCTGTGGCATTATGAATTGTGGCCGAGGGGGTTCTAAGATAGCGTGCAGGGCATTGACCTGATTGAGGGTACATCGAGTTTTCCAATTGTTATTGACTCAATTATCTGATGCTCCTGTGCTTTTCATATGCTACACAGGCCCTGGTCTATGTTCAGCTAGCACTAAGGCAAGTGAGGAAATGGAGCCTCTGCAGGAACCTCAGCACGGTGCAGCCTTTTTGGATCCTAACTGGAGTGAAACTATATTTAGAAACATATTTGAATAGTTTTAAAGTTCTTTTTGACTATTTTACATTGCTGTATGCATTTGGAGCATAAGTGACTTTGCAGGTTCTTTGCTCCTAGCAGTTATCTTGGTTGTTATTATGAAATAGTGACAGTTGTGCAAAACAATTTCAAAACTTAAACCTGAATCTACTGCTGCTCAATGAAAGTTGTTTCATCAACGGCCTCACTGCTGTTGAGCTTTTCACATTAATTACCTGAATACAAATAGGTCCAGCAATAACATATTTATGTGATTTAAACTTTTACCATCTTGCTTATTTATCTTTGGAATGGAACACGCCAGAAGCTTTGTGACTAATTCTAGGATTAGATTTTGGCTCCTAATAGTCGCAGTTCTTTATATTGCTTTCCTTTTGATTCTCTCTCCTGTATGGGGTGGATTCTTTGCTCTAGAACCAGCATGGGATATAAGCAAACCATTGACAGCAGAAAAAAATATTTGTAAATCAGTACAAAGAGCTATATAGTTAGTTATCTGTCAAAGAGATGGCTTGTGGGCATTCTATTGGCCCCGGGTCAAGACAAAAAATGCTCTACTCTTGCAAACAGAACATCTACATGGTGGTAGCAGAAGAAGCAGACAAAAAGGTTTCAGTGAATGGTAAAGTCACAAAGCGTTGTAGATGAACTTGAGGTTAGATCAATAAAAAGATTAATAGTCTATAGAAAGTGTTTTGAGTAAAATACTCTTGAGAGACAGTGAGGCAATGTAGACCTCGAAGTGCCTGCTATACGACCACAGTGGAATTGAATTAGAGGATGTGTTTTGCTGACGTTGAGTGGAGCCTGCTGAGGTACCATAATACCAGAATCCGGCCTTGACCATAAATAAGCTCCTTGTACAATGTAATGGGGTTAAATAGAATAATTTGACAGAGCAGCAGTAGTTTTCAAAGCAGGCAAATGAAAGCTGTACCAAAAGGTAACAGTCATTAACCACAGTAAACAAAGGTTTTTAATTTTAGCAGCAGCCAAGGAGATTACATGCATCTCACCCTACTGTAATTGTAGTTCCGCAATTTCTGAGCAATTACCAGAACTCAAATCTTATGAAAATGATGCATGAGAAGATGGTGCTCATCCTTTGTTGGATGGTTGATGTGGGAGTGGGGTGGTGTCAGGGCAAAGGATCAGTTGTGTACCATCTGCATACAGCAACACAAAGAAGCTAAAAGATCTAAGTTTTGCAAATGGCTATACATAAAACTTAAATACAATGAGCTAAAATGTGGAGCTCTGCATAGAATCCACGCACCACGGAATAACCTTTAGGGTGAAATGAATATGAAATTAATGATTTGTGGTGATGGGGCTTTAAAGGGGGAAAACAACTTGTGGCTCTTCGTGACACAACAGTCATGGCAGAACGGTATGTCTGGATTCTATGTTACACAGTATCAAACACATCCAATAAGTCCCATGTCTTGACTCCTCCTTAGTTTGCCCAGTTTGTACAGTGCAGCTCTCGTGCATCCAATGAAATCAAGATGTTCAGAAGTTTCCACATATTCTTAAAGTCAGGGAGCTAGAAAATATTCACGTTCTTTCATTTATTTTCAGCAGCTTATGTAATTAGTGTCAACCCCACTTTCTAGGTGTGGGTGAGTAATTTACCCTCTTAGAAGATGTCAAAATGTTGGTGATGTGATCTACTGCAGGCGCCATCAGTATTAGAACTGACATGGTTGTTGGGGGAACCCAATGTGTATGCTACTAATTTGTCATTTCTGGGCATGGACGACAATTACATTAGAGGAGGGAGCATAATGAATGCCTGAAGCAACTCAAAAGACTTTTTTATTCTGTCAAAATAAGTCTCCTTTTGTCCATATATCTCTGAGGTGCCGTTAAGTACAGATTTAGAACTATCCATATGAAATGGACATACATAGCTGTGTGAATGTGCACTGGCTGTAGTTACGTTTGCAGACAACTTCACTCCACCATTTGAACATTGTATCAATGGTTGTCTGTCTTGGCTATTTGTTGCGCTATGTTATTATTATTATTTTTTTAAATAATGCTCTCAGTGCCATGATCATGTACGAGTCTTTCTATCTACCGATGGAAAAATAGCCAACAACGAATAATTGCAACAACAAAAAAAACACAAGACATCTTTTGTTGGAGCGGACACTAGCCAGCTTGTCCCAAAAGGACTGCAGAGATACCAAAGCTAAACAGAGATTAGAGAAGACACAAAAACCCTCACCGCAGAGCATAATTTCTGAGCCGATTATTGATTTCATTTTCCTCCCCCCAACTATTCTTCTCTTGATATCCTTCTCTTCAGCTCCCCTTTTGTGCCCCTGATATTTCTCTGGATCCTTTGCTTTCCTTTTTGTTTTTTCTTCTTCTTTAAGAACTCTATTTCCTCTCTAACAAACTTTCTGTATTTTTTATTTTTTTATCCTTCCAAACCTTATTCCCATAGCCATTCTAACCCATTAAATCATGCATTTCTAACTTGACTCAATTCAGGATCCCAATTTCATGCCCAGTTTTTTTTTTCATGCTGCACTCAAACACAAGCAACTGTTGCTTCACATTTTACAAAATCTTCATCTCTCGTTATACTGTTGCGGTTCGTATCTTCTGCGTATGGAAACTTGGACTTTCTGTGGTAAGACGCAACTTCCCGTTGTCTGACTCTGTTGTATATAAGTAGCTGCATTATACAGTTCTCAGCTCTTTGGGGATTGTACTGCAAATTAAAACAGGCTGTCATTCTCATGGAGTTTCCTGTGCATTATGTAACATGTAAACATGTTAGACTAGCAAAAGAATAGACACACGAGCACAATTTACTCACTCAAGTTTAATTTTCACAAACTAAAAGATATTTAAAAACCAATCATTCTACCACGTTAATGCACATGCATGTTAACAATTGAAGCACAAGCTGTGACTGTTTGAGAAGCAGGTCATCCCTTCAGTCGTCTGACAGATGTACTGATCACCTGGGAAGTAGTAAAGTATTGTTGTGCCACATTTAAATACATTCTGATGATTTGATATTCTCTCTTGTGAGGGTGAGACTTCCCATGATCTTCACAATTGCACTGTTTAGATGCTTGAAAATGTGTGAACAAGATTTGCATTATAGGAAGGTTTTTGCCATCTTCAATCAACCTTGAGCTACATTCGCAAATATAACTTGTTTTTTACACGTTTTATTTGTTTACATTTTTAAGGGGGTATTTACATTGCTACATGTGGTTATGTGGTGGGCTCATCTGTTAAATTTGACAGTATCTCCAAACTTGGGTTGGCCCTTGCTTTCCATAAGGAGTGGGGAGGGAAGGAGTTCTGGTCACGTAAACCTGTAACATTTTGACTTCAGTTTCCAAGAGGGCCAAGTTCTCTCCACTATCTTGCACAGTGAGCTTTGTGCCGGGGCACCTCTAAATTAGTTTGTCTACTTAAGAGGTAGTGCAATTTTAGCAGCAGGCAGTACTTTATTGGAGAGAACCACACATGGGACTACAAGAACTTCAGATATTAAAAAAACAGGATCATAGTTCATCCCATACCAGGCTCAGGCCCTTTTCATACTTCTGGAGGGGGGGGGGGGGAGGGGGAGTGGGAGGGTGTGTGTGTGTGTGTGTGTGTGTGTGTGCGTATATATAATATTCAATGAAAAAACAAAGGTTAAAGCTGATTTATAGTGAGGAAAGCTTATTTTCCCTATGCAAACCAAGTTTAAGCTACACACACTTTAAAAATAGTAAGGTTATGGTTATAGCAATTTGAAGATGGTTGACATATTGTAAATGAAAGTTTTATAAGTAACATACCTTGTTACACTCTTTTGAGTTCGCTAACCAGACAACCCTAACTATATCTCACCGCTCTACCATGCACTGTTTTGCAACAAATAATATAATTAGATTAGTTATGTGCCTGTATGAATGTTATGATTTCACATACTGTAAGTGATGTAATATGCAAGGGTATAAACAGTGCATGGAAAATGCCTGAGTTATAGTTAATGTGTGGTGAGTGAGGTGACAATACTCTGTTCATAGGTGCGTGATTTTATAGCAGGCGGCTCGGGTGCAAAGTGGTTCGGGTTGCTGGACTGGTATGCAAAGATGCTCCTTGGGTTAGGGGCCAACTGCTGGCAGGGGCAAAATCAAGACTGCAGGCCACTCATGAAGTGGGTCTCAGTGGTTCTGGTGTGCTTCGGCAGCTGCTTGCTCCTGGTGCAATGGGAATCTGGAATGGACTCTTACTGTTGGTGTTTGGTGCAGGGCTTCCAGTACCTCTGGGGTTGTGCTGCATGGCTCCAGTTGGTTCTTATGTCTTCACACTTGGTTGGGGGACAGATCTGGTCCTCCAGAACATGAGCACTTTCCCCTGTTTGTCAGCGGGGTCGGTCGGGCCGGGGAGCTTCAAGGTGGTGTACCGGACTCTGCTTTTTGGTGACTGCGGATACATGGAAGTAGCTCCTCTAGTCCAAAGTACACTGTGATGATTATTGAGATGCTGGCAAACTACTCAAGGCTTTGGTAGTTCTCCAGCTTTGCAGGACAAGTCACTCTGTTGCGATTGTCAAAAGATTTGCGGGCCAACAGGTTCTGGGCCAAAAAGTCTACAACTCTTCTGCTGTTCTAACCAGGCAGTGACTCTTTGTTGTCCTTCTTCTCTTGATCTGTTGAATCTGAGTTCTTGGGTTAGGATGCCACCTAAATACTCAATTTAGGGGCGTTACAGGGAGTGCCAGGTAGCAGCCAAAGGGTTTTCTACTGTTAGGGTGACTACACCCTCTATGTGACCACTTCCACTTGAAAGTGGACATAAACCTGTCCCTAGAATAATAATTCCATCCCAAACAAGATGGAGGAACTTGAAAAGTGATGTGCACATCAGTTCCTGCTCTCCAAGAGGTTCCCTGTGCGTCTCCCACGCTTGGCTATATCGGCGGGATACTGTTTAAACTGAATTTTAATGTCAATGTGATTTGTGAAACTTTGAATCTGATGAACTGAAACTGAATTGAAATTGCACTTTGCACTTTGCTCCTGAAGGAGCTAGACGCTCGTTTTAATATATAGAAAACTCGTTTTTACCGCCATTTTGGGGGTTAGCACTCTAGCTTCTATTGCTAGAGAGCTATTTAGTCACACTATGATCGCGGCGGGATACTGTTTAAACTGAATTTTAATGTCAATGTGATTTGTGAAACTTTGAATCTGATGAACTGAAACTGAATTGAAATTGCACTTTGCACTTTGCTCCTGAAGGAGCTAGACACTCGTTTTAATATATAGAAAACTCGTTTTTACCGCCGCCATTTTGGGGGTTAGCACTCTAGCTTCTATTGCTAGAGACCTATTTAGTCACACTATGATCGCGGCGTGCAGCGGAAGGTAGGCAGAGGTTCCCTGTGCCTCTCCCACGCTTGGCTATATCGGCGGGATACTGTTTAAACTGAATTTTAATGTCAATGTGATTTGTGAAACTTTGAATCTGATGAACTGAAACTGAATTGAAATTGCACTTTGCACTTTGCTCCTGAATGAGCTAGACGCTCGTTTTAATATATAGAAAACTCGTTTTTACCGCCGCCATTTTGGGGGTTAGCACTCTAGCTTCTATTGCTAGAGAGCTATTTAGTCACACTATGATCGCGGCGCGCCAAAGGCAAGCCCGTCTGCGCCCGTCCGCGCCAGAACAAGCCAAGAGCCAAGAAATTATGCTCGAGTCCTAACTGAAAAGGTAGTTATCACTTACTCTAAAGATGAATTACTTCTCCTTAACAATAAATCTCATGCCCTGTGTAGTAAAAGCCTAGACCCACATAAGGTCAAATTTAGATGCTCTAGGTGTGCATGGTCACTCAATAGGCACACAGGCCATCGACAAGCAGAGAATTCCGATAAATCATCCATTTTCCTAGTTAATTGTCGCTCATTAGGAGCTCATATAATGGATATTCATCTTTTAATTGAACAAATTAAACCCCTGGCCTTGTTTCTAACAGAAACCTGGCTGGATGAAAGCTCTGCTCCAGATGTCGTTATGGCCCTTCCCACAGGTTATAAGATCAGCAGAGTGGACAGACCTAGTAGAGGGGGAGGCATTGCAGTCATTTTCAGAGACACGTGTAAGATCAGTACCGCTCCCACCCTAATCAAAGACTGCGAGAGCATGTCGTTCGCCATTAATGTGAACCCTCATTACACCCTTTCGGGTGTTCTGATTTACCGTCCTCCTGGTCCCATGGGAGATTTCATAATGTCACTAGCAGAAAACATTTCACAACTAATATACACTAAACTAAACTTCTTAGTGCTGGGTGACTTTAATCTACATGCTGAGAACACAGATAATGCGTCCACTAAGATGCTGATAGCAGACATGAATGCATGTGACTTAATACAACTTATTCAAGGCCCTACTCATGTTAAGGGTCATACACTTGATCTGGTATTCTCTAATGACCCAAGTATAAGATTTCTATCATCTTGCCCGCTAGCATGGTCGGATCACTTCCTTCTAGAAATGGAAGTACATTCCACTCGCTACAGGATGACCCACATGGGGGCCCCCCCCGCAGAAGGAAATGGCACAGATTAAAATCCACAGATTTCATCTCCGCTTTGGAGAAAAATAGACCAGGAAGTAAAAATATAAATAACATAACAGATTTCTCGCACTCTGTTAATAAATGGATAGAGGACAGCCTAGAGGAGATTATACCTCTCTCCTTGTCCAAAAGCACCTGTCGAAAGAAGTCGGCTCCATGGTACAATGCATGCCTATTAGAGAAGAAAAGAGAGTGTAGGAAGCAAGAGAGGAGATGGAGATGCACCCAAGATGAATCCATGAAAAGGGAATATAAAAATCTGATTCGAGAATATCATTTGGAAATTAAAAAAACTCAGGCGACCTATTACTCAGGAAAAATCGAAGCAGCAGCTAATTCACCCAAGGAGATCTTTAATGCCCTAAAAGATCTTATTTATCCAAGGGAGGAAGCAGAAATTAGGGACTCCCCTCAACAACATGTAGATGATCTGGCTAGTTTTTTTCTAAATAAAATTCAGAATATTTATCTAGCCTTCCCCAATTCCCCTAGTAAAGATCAGAAGAGGATGAGCCAAGAGGTCGGGGAGGTAACTCTTCTCACAAACTTTACACCTATTAGTTTGGATAGAGTTATTAACTTACTGAGCTCAACGAAATCGGGCTCCCCACTAGATCCTGCCCCCCCCCTAGCCCCCCCCCGGATCTTATCCTTGGGAATATCAGCATTAGGGCCGATAATAACGAAACTCATTAACACCTCACTGAGTGACGGCATTGTACCTGACCACTGGAAACAAGCCATTGTCAAGCCACTCTTGAAGAAAACTAATCTAGATCCTAAGATTTTGAGCAACTATAGACCAATCTCATTACTGCCTCTAATTGCCAAACTTGCGGAGAAACACTTACACTCCCAGTTATCCACGCTCCTGGAAGAAAATAAACTTATACACCCGACCCAGATGGGTTTTAGACCTAAACATGGCACAGAAACCGCACTGATTGCCATTACAGAAGAAGCAAGGAAAAGGATGGACAAAGGTATGGAAACCGCGATTATCCTCCTTGACCTAAGTGCGGCCTTCGATACAGTTGATCTAAAAATCCTCATAGACAGATTGCGAGGATGTGGAATTGCTGGAACCGCGTTAGACTGGATTTGCTCTTTTTTATATGGGAGGTCATTTCAGGTACTCGATAGAGAGTATATTTCTAGGAGCACCTTCAGTAGCTGTGGGGTTCCGCAGGGCTCGGCCTTAAGTCCATTACTTTTCAACATCTATATGCGGCCACTAGCAGGTATAGTTGAGTCTTTCGGACTGAATCTAGCATCATATGCAGATGATACGCAACTGATAGTCTCTTTTTCCAAGGCCTGCCCAGATATGGGCTCAGCACTAGGTCCTTGTATGAAAGCAGTTGCAACATGGATGTCTGAAAGTAAATTAAAGCTCAACGATGACAAAACTGAGGTTATGTTTTTTGGAAACAAAATTCCCCCCTCCAATCTCAGCCTTCTGAGAGGGGTGCCTACCCTTCCACCCCCTAAATGTCTCATTAAAAGCTTAGGGGTTTGGCTGGATCCTCTCCTCTCAATGGCCCAACATGCGAATAGAATAGCAGGAACTGCTTTTGCTCTGCTAAGGACCCTGAGGAAGGTTTTAACTATTTTACCATTCCCAGCCAGAAGAATGGTTGTCCAGGCACTGATAGGCGCTCGGATTGACTATGGCAATGCTTTGTTTATAGGCTCCCCGAAATATGTAATTCATAGATTACAAAGGGTACAAAATGCTGCAGCTCGTCTGCTACTAAACATTCCTAAACAACATTCGATACGGCCAAGAATTGCCTCCCGGTAGCTGAAAGGATCCAGTTTAAGACCCTGTGCCACTTTCATAGATCCATATTTGATAAGGGACCTGAAATGTTGAAAACACTGGCACAGGTTTACATTCCAGCCAGGCTACTTAGATCCTCCTCAGCTAATCTGGGCATAATTCCAACAACGAGGAAAGCCAGATGGGGAGGAAGATCGTTAGCATACCAAGGCGCTTTGCTTTGGAATAATCTCCCTCTCAAGATGAGAGTAAACCCTCAAGAGATGTCGTTTAGGAAGGAATTGAAGACTTGGCTATTTAAAATTTAAATCCCTCGTATAAACATAAACAGTATGTCACCGCTATGGCAGTATAAGCGCTACGAGGCCGTTGGCAGTTAGGCGCTATATAAACCATTATAACATAACATAACAAGAGCGCTGGCTGTCACCTCAGGAGGTCAGAAATCTGTCTAGGTTGGCTGTGCTGGTTCAGACCAGTCAGTCAACACACTAGCATTTGGTTAGGTTTTCAGGGGGTACCTCTAAGGTAAAAACAACAAGTGATGGACGGAATGCTGAACATTGTCAAACATTCACCCCCAGTCACAGATCTGGGTTTAATCCATTGTTTTTTTGCTGCCCATGCCATTCCAGTTTGGACCCAGCCATATGCAAATCAGTCTTGACCCTGTTCCCCATGGGAACAGTCCAGCCCGAACTGCTAGGCCAGGTCTTCCCTGGACTGGAAACAAGCACCCTGGGACCGGTTTCGGGGTTTCACCCCTCATCAGCCAGGCTAGCTTGAATCCAGTGGCATGGGAAGCACGGGACCCACGTCTGGGCATACCCTTCCCACTTAGGGCGACAAATGCAAAAACAACAAGTGATGGACGGAATGCTGAACATTGTCAAACATTCATTGCGGTACCTCTAAGGTGCCATCTGTTTGCATGTGTTAATAAATCCCCTCACTGGAACCAGTGAGGGGGTTTATTAATACAAGATGTTTCATACCAAACATCCCCAGTTGAACCCCCAACATCCCATTGAAGCCTTCATGTAGCTGGGAAACTCGTATTGACCAGTATCCAGCCCATGTATCCGAAATGGTGTTCCTGTTCACTTACTATGTCTAAAAATCAACAGACATAGCAGGGGCATATCTTTTCTTCCAGATATGCCCTCATGTGATGTAATGCACCCTACCTTGGGGCTGGAAGGCCTTCTGTTGGGGTGACTTACAAATATGATATGCAGTGGTAGGGGAACTGGCACACGGGGATGTGTGGCAGGTCTTATTTTCTCTTTTGTCCGCACTAAGACATGCAGTCTGCAATGGCAACACTGTGAGCATTTGGTGAGGGGTCCCTGAGGATGGCAGAGTTCGTGCTGCAGCCCTTAGGGACCTTCTTTAGTACCTCAGGCCCTAGGTAGCAGGGGTACCATTTACTAGGGACTTATGTTACCTTTATTATTAGGGTAAATGTAAGCTGAACTGCACTATTTACAGTGGTTCCAGTAAAAACTTGTACACACGTTTGAAAAGTTCATCAATATGAGGCTATGTATAATGCTTCCCGAATGCTCTCTGATTATATGCACATATTTGCAGAAGCTATAGCTCAAATCGAAGATTCTTTGCTTTCAAAATAAAATATTCATAAAAAATGCAACTAGGAAAAAATGTTTTGCTAAATTACTGTGAAAGTTTAGGTACCATTTCCTTGAAGGATCATTTGGTAAAAAGTGTTGATGCATGCAAGCATCCCAAAAAATAATCATAGCAGAAAATCAGTGTAACCACGTAACAAGATTATGTGGGAAATAAACAGGCATTCGCAAAGCCAATAGGTCCGACATTGGTGGTCAGTCTTCTGGTTTTGTCAGTGAGTGTCTTGTTTTGACATGGCTTTTGTAAACTTTATTCTTGTGAGAGCTTATGGGCCCTCACCATTGTAAATAAAACATTGGCAAAAACCAAAATATTTTTTGGTCTCAAAAAGCACACTTTGCCACAGTAGCTCCTGGCACTGAATAAAACTACTTTCTGTACCGATATGCTCCTTGTGAAAGAGCAGATTGTTGTCTCACAGTAATGCCAGGCGACAGATGTATTGAGAGAGAGAATTTTCAATACAAACAAAAGGTTTTGGTTAACGCTAGCCCTAATTAGGGGCCCAATTCTTAAAGAAAGTCATAAAAGTGCACCTATGGTATAATCAGTGATTCCCAACCATTTGACTTCTGTGGGCCCCCACTTTATCATTACTGGAACCCCCACTGAATCATTATTGGAATCAGGGGACCTCCCACTGAGTCATTACTGGAACACTGGTACTCCCACTAAGCCAAAACATTGTTTATGATTTGAAACACAAAGAATTACACAAAAAATACAGAAACAAGCATTTGTCAATCACATACACAATTGATAACACATTTTATGTAATTTGCAAGAGAAATATAAATAAATAATTTTAAGAGGAAGGTTAGAGCTTTTCTAAATTCATTTGAAACACACCGTCCGCACTATACTCTGTTTGATGCACCTGCACTCCTCCCAGTCAATCTGAGGATACTATTTTAATTTTTAGCTTTCAAATTCCTTGACCTTTACAGTAAGTTTTAAAATTTTCAGCTGTACATTTAGCCGCTTTATTTATCTACATATTAATCTGTTAATAATATTTAATTTTCTTAGCAGTCACAGGCATCTCGAGAAGGCAGGTTTATGTATTTCTTGAATTCCCAGAAATGTACGGAAGTAGACCAGGAAATTGTACTCCTAGAAAATATTTGTGAACTATAGTTTAGCAGATGCAAATGTGCATGTGTAGATTTGCTCATGCGAAAATCTGTTGAGCATTTACAACTTCACTTTCTCTCCAACCACTTTTTTTCCCCAACTCTGGGGAAAAAAAGGTTTATTTCTGACCTTGTCCGGAGTACATTTACAACAGTATTCTTGGAAAAGATTAGAGAAGAGCTGGCGAAGACCCTTAAAACATGTAAGTTACTAGGGTTTACACAGACTCGGGAGGGCCTTCCAACCCTACAACTATTGATTACCGCTACCTCCAGCCCCAGTATGTAGATCTGTGAAAAGTGGCAAAATAAGGAAATTGCTAGTATTCAAGCCCTACTATAGTATTAGCCCTGTCATAATCAGAGAGGCTATTATCCGATCTCTTATATAATTAGATTGCTGCCATAATTTGTCCCGCACTACATGGCACCAAAGGGACAAGTAGATTTTTTTTCAGTAGATTTATGAAGCAACCTATCTCATGGGCAAGTAGATATTTTATTGAATTCTACACCCCTGAAACTGTTATAAATTGAAGTGGTTTCTTGTACAGTAAAGTGGAGGGCTGTCGTACAGTGTTGGAAACTGTTGTCAAGTAGAGCGTTGTACAATAGAGTGTACAGGCGTAGAGTGCAAATTTGGACAGTGAAGTGTACGGGGATAAAGTGAAGTAGAGTCTAATAAAATGGCACAGAGTGCAGTAGAGTTTTGTAAAGTAGAGGTGAGTACACTGGACTGGCGTAGAGTTGAGTAGTGTACAGTGGTGACATAAAGTGGAACTGTGTAGTGGAGTAGCGTACAGTGGAGTGGCATAGTTTAATAGCGTAGACGTGTATTGTGATGTGGTTTAGATTGGAGTAGTGTCTTGGGTACAGTATAATATATAGCAGAGTGTGGTACAGTGGAGTGAGGTAGAGTAAGAATACCATAGTAGAGGTGCAAAGATTGAAGTTGCGTACAGTGGGGTGGTGTGAAGTAGTGTCCAATGTACTAGTGTAGAGTAGAGTGGTATACACTGGAGTGGCGTAGAGTAGCTTATAGTGGAATAACATACAGTGGAATAGAGTAGAGTGGTGTACAGTAGAGTGGCGTAGACTGGAATAGCGTATAGTGGAGTCTGTATACAGTGGGGTGGTGCAGACTGAAGCGGCGTACACTAGAATGGGGTAAAGTGTAAGCGTACAGTGGGGTAGGGTGGAGTAGAATGTATTGGAGTAGCATATAGTGGAGTGGCATTCAGTAGATAAGTATACACGGCAGAGTCATGGAGTGGCATTCAGCGGAGTGGCGTACACGGAAGAGGCATGGAGTGGCATTCAGCAAAGTGGCATGCACTGAAAAGGTGTAGAGTGGAGTTGCATACAATGGAATAGTGTAGAGTGGAGTTGCGTACCGTGTAATAGCATAGACTGGAGTGGCGTAGAGCAGAGTCTTGTACAGTGTAATAGTGTAGAGTGGATTAGTGTACAGTGGAGTGGTGTAGACTTGAGTGGCATACAGTGGTGGGGAGGAGTGTAATAGGATACAGTGAAGTGGTGTACATTGGAGTGGGATCCAATCGAATAGCGTTGAAAGTGTCTTAGACCGAATTGCCTACACTGGAGTAGCTTAGAGTCGAAGAGCGTACAGTGAAATAAGGTAGAGTAGCATTTACTGGAGTATAATATAGTGGAGTGGAGCAGGGGGCAGAGTGAAGCTGCATACAGTGTAATAGCGTAGAGTGGAGTGGAGTGGCGTGAAGTGTTGTACAGAGGATTGGCATAGAGTGTAATAGTGTATAGTTTAGTAGTGTACAGTAGAGTGGCGTATAATGGAGTGGTGAAGACTGAAGTGGCATACTGTGGCGTGGGACAGAGTGTAATAGCATTCAGTGTAATGACATAGATTGGAGTGAGGTCCAACCAAATAGCGTAGAATTAAGTGGTGTAGAGTGGAGTGCCATACACTGAAATTGCGTAGAGTAGACTACTGTACAGTAGAGAGACGTGGAGTGACTACAGTGGCTTGGAATATGGATGTATACATAATTGTGCACCAGTGTAGATTACGGTGTGGAGAGATGCAAAACAGCAAATTGTGCTGCCTTGCTTTTCTCCAGATTTACCAGTCAATTCGGGACCACACACAGTAGCCTTGCGTTACTATGTAAATCTGACTTAAGTATTGCATTGCCAATGCAATACTGTGAGTGATGCAAGGGTACTGCAATCCTGTAACACAGCTAGGCCTTAGTTATAGACCATGGTACACTGTGATAACTTTGCAGTATACTGTGGTACATGACGATGACAAGCAAGTGTATATTGGGTGTTTTTTTTTTTTTTTGAGAGAGAATCAAAAGGCAGCTATATTGTTTTTACTACACTTTGTGTTAGAACCTTAGATATAGGTAAGCAGGAGGTCCCTAACTATTACCACTGTATTTTAGTGGTGGTAAGTAGGGGAATGTTTTTTACATAGTTTTAAATTAGTTTACAGCCATGTACTGTGATAGTTTCACAAACCTTTGTGAAATTCTGTGAAAGTACCACAGTGACATATACCTCTAAGTTTAAATGTCTTATAACTTAAAAAATGATTACCCTACTTAACTGCTGTATCCAAAAAGCATCATCTCTGCACCTTAATATAGAATTACAATAGTCTATGGAAGATGCTTTGTTGGAAAAACGCACCTTGGGACCCCCCCTTATCTTTGTACTCCCTTAACTATTCAACACAAAATTGTATTTCATCTCAAAATGTAGAAAATGGTATAGGCCTGGAAAGGTTTGTGGGGATTCATCAAATGGGTGGAAAGTTATTTAGTGGATAATATCTGAGGAATTCCTATCTTTGGGAATACTAACTATAACTATAGAGTGGCAATCAAGATTTATTATGATTTCTTTCTTTTTTATCTATTGTATTTGTTTGTTAATAGATCTCCATTAGCATGTGATCATAAATGGGTCTTTCAGTTCATATAGTAAATCTGAAACTTTACATATGAAGTCTAGTTTATTCTTTGGCCTTCCTTGCTACTTTTAGTAGGATTTTGGTACATATGAAGATCGAAGGGAATGAAAAGCAATCATTGTTATAAAAACTGAGATTTTTTTTTTTCCTAGTGGCCAATTATCATGTTCTTAAAATAGTAATCTGTGTGGTTCGCTGCTACAGCAATTTTTCATTTTGGGGCACACTGGTGCAGAAGAAAAGCATTTTTTGTTCGGCTTGTTGGGACACCTTTATTTTGTGAGCCAGAGAACGTGCACAGAAAACTCATGTAGTTTAAGATATATTCCATTTGTAACATATTTGTTTATAAGCTCCCATTAGGATGTGACCATAAATGGGTCTTTCAGTTGTCCATGTAGTTAATCTGACCTTTTACATATGCAGCCTACTTTATTTTTCGGGCTTCCTTGCTACTTGTAGTAATGTTATTTTACAAGAAATCACTAAGTTGAAAAACATTATAACTTAAGAAATAGGTACTCTGCTGAGCTGCAGTACCTAAAAGAATCATCTGCGCACCCTTATATCACCAAATTTCAGCAAATTCAAATTGGCCATTTTCACTCTACACGAAATACAAAAGTTTGTGTAAAATACTTTGGATTTCAAGCCCACTTTGTGCCCCCTTGACCAAATGCCTCAACTTTCAGTA
The DNA here is from genome assembly GCF_031143425.1 of Pleurodeles waltl. NCBI lineage: Eukaryota > Metazoa > Chordata > Amphibia > Caudata > Salamandridae > Pleurodeles > Pleurodeles waltl. Next base: position 861,584,666 of record NC_090443.1, read on the forward strand.
CTCTTGACTATGAAACTTGGAAAGCCGGTCTGCAGAGTTTCACAGACATTCCTCAAACGGATGGAAAGTTACTAAGGAACATCTATGGCTTTGTACCTCAGTACTCATGAGTGAGAGACAAGAAGATATTGAATACTAATCTTCCATCGAAGTCTAATTGCTGACATTATACTGGAATAGGAGTATAATGTCCTCATTCTTCAACTTTGTGTATGATATTCGGGATAAAACAAGACTGTAGTGATAATGAAGGAAAACCTTTGAAGATCTGTTAGCAGCACAATGTGGCATCTGTCCTTGACAGCATAAGAACCTGTCTGAATGAATTATTTATTCTGGTACAGGGTATAACAAGGTGAATGTTTAATGGGTTTATGACTTGCTTTGTGGGAGAATTCATTCTCTCTCTCTCTCTCTCTCTCTCCCTCTCTCCCTCTTGTCCAAGTAATTTTACTTACCTGCAGTACCTAAACAATCATCTGGCAGTGTCTGGTCATTCAGATTGTTTGCCTACTCTTTGACTCCAGGAGTTCTCAGATCTTCTATCTCTTTGGACTCCCTCTGAAACTGCTACCAGTTAGTAGGAGGCTGGCTAAAAGTGCTTCGTGATACATTCAGCTGAGGAACTATACACGTGTTCTCTTGTGACAGAAGATAAATGCGTCCTGAGAGGCTTGTTTTGCTAAGGGGAAGCAGACCTTACTGTAGAATAAACTCAACAGGTGCCGGGGTCCTTTCTGTGTCAGGGTTTATCTGAAGCATATTCATGTAAAACATATTGTTTTTTCACATTTCTATCCAGAGACAGTGCTAACCGAACAGGTTTCAGTGCAATTCTTATAACCAAGTTGTTGTGTTTGTAGATCAGTGCTATTTGAACTAAAGGTAACATTTTATATGTTCAAATATTGAATAATGCAAAAGTTTTTGTGAAAACGCAAGCTTTGTCAGTAAGGTAGATTTTTTGTAATTACAGAATACAGATTTGCAGCAAGCACTCACTAGGTGATTGTTATAAACCCTTGCGTTGCTGGCATGCTATTAGATTTTCAAAGAAAGATTAGCACACTGTTGAATAGTTTTAATCTTTGAAAGGAAGAAACATTTGAATTCAACATTGTTATTATCTTCTCTTGTGTGTCTGAGATTAAATGGCTATTTTAAACACATACAAATATCGGGTTGGAGTGAATGACTGACTGTGTATTTCTAATTGCGTGTACTGTTCACATCTGATATTGAGCCTCACTTCACACCAGCTTGTCATACTGTGATTTCAGTTAAATCCACCCTTTGACTGCAGTTTTGAGGTGAATCACTAGATCCTGTAAGTGTTCCATAATTAGTCTGTTCAGCACAGTAGTAGATAACAAGATTTCTGCTGTGACAGTAGTTATCTAAGTTTCATCTTTTAGTAAGGTGAATGAACGCAGATTATTCCTGCATTTAATTTTGGGTACATTAAGCTTCCAGAATTAATAATGGCAATTAACTCACCTGGCTCATTCTCTGTTTTTGCAGCAGCTTGCTTTTGAAATATTTGGGCAATATTTGTACAAGTTAACAGTCACAGATTAGGTTTCTGTTTCAAGGAATTGGGCAATTAGTTTTTGATTAGAGTTGGGTGTTGGTTTTGCAGACAGGGAGTTTATTACCCTAAAAGTAGTGGTGTTACCTGTGAACGACATTTTCATCCTTCACAGGAATCAAATGCACAACTAGGTCGATGGACCATTGACCCAGAGAGATGTGTGGTGGACCATCAACATACTACTTCAATGCCACCCCAATAATTTAGACACCATGGCCGATGTGGCCATGGAAGGAAAACTCCAGTTGGGAATATAGTTCAAAGCTTTCTTACAAACACAAGGTCAAAGTCATGTAGACTATGCGCAAAACCCAAATATAGAGATATATAGTAACCAAGGGTAGGCCAAGATGACGAAATAAGTTTGGGGCCACTAGCATCAATAAAACTAAACATTCTAGAAGAATGATGCAGAAAGTTAATAGAAATATCTGAGACATTAAAATCATGTGATTTCAGTCCATATTCCTGCATTATATCAGTTTTAAGAGCAAATGTGTACTGCTCTTCTGCAGTTAAACAATAGACTTTTTACAGATGGGACTTTGCTTCTCATGGGAAAGAAATCTGAAAACAGGCTTCAGGTTATAAAAAAACAATTCAGCACATTTACATGACTGGAGATTGCAAGCTCTTGTAGGCCTCAGTTATGCTAACAGAAGAAAAATATAAAATGCGATTGAATAATGATTGGTAATAAAACACATGTAACTTAAAAATTCAGCAATTAATATTTCATCAATATAAGTGAAACATTTCATTTAAAATTGTAAAAGCTTTGTTACTGCATTACATTAGACATAACAGAAAAGTGAATGTTTCTCATTTACACACATTTTCAAAGTCATTAATCTTTCATAAAACACAAATTTAAATTTGTTTCAATATTGGCTATTAGTCTAGAGTCTAACATTTTAAAATCAACTTTAACATTCTAGAATGTGATTTAATCAAAAAGGCACCTCGAACTATGCACACAGAGAAACATTCATATGCTGCAAACTAACTATAGTATTGGACAACCACTGACCAGCCACACCTGCCACTATTATAACACTAGTTGAATGCCTTTATACTAAACCAACACTAAGACGAGGGGCATCCCTTCTCACTGGCTGCCTTTAGAACAATTCTTTGCCTAGATCATGGGCGAGCCTGAATTCCTCAAGAAGCTGAAGACCTGACGTTTCTATTAGCCAATTTACTATAAGGTATGGTTAGGCACACACACACACCTGCTCAGTGCCAGGATACCCTTGTGGGTGATGGTGTGCTTTACAGATACACTAGCATGTTTGTAACATTTTAAATGAGAGGCTGATCCATGACATAAAAGGTAATTAATATTCAGAGCAAATCCACATGTTTTTGGAAGCTTCTGCATGTGTGCACCTAAATGATTACATATCTTTTCAACAGATTTGCTGCAGTACTGAAGTACTTTTAGCATCAGTTCATTAACTGGAATTTTATACATAAGCACACATTTCGGCAAGCAAGTATGCTACTTATCAGAGCTTTATGCTTGTAATTCATAATCAACATGGCACAATGGTGGGATTTGGGAGGTGTGACATATCCAAAATATAGTTAGATTGTTGTGCATATATCAGGAAATTGACCCAGGAAGAGGACACCTTCTCCAATACCACGATTAGGAAATCCAATTGACAGACCGAAGGTGAACAGTATTCATATAAACTATTACGTTCTAGTACCATGATCATATGTAACTTTGTTAGGGGTGGTTGAGAAGAGACCCGCAAAGGCAAGTAGAAATATCTTCAAATGGTATCTTCGGACTTACTTCTCTCGGTATAGCACAGACTCAGTCTTAGTGAAAATCTTTGCCTTTATATTCCGGGACACTGGATTGTACAAAAACTAATGGATGGAATGCTTGAATTAATCTCAGCCACTGGTAATCACTCCGGCCACATCCCAGCTCATTGTTATTTTGCACAAATGCACCTACGTTTTGACCCAGGCGTTTGCAAACCAGTCTTGACCCTGCTCCTATGATGGCAGTCCAGCCCGAACTGCCGGACCAAGTCCAATCTGAATGGAACGCAAGAAAAGCAGCAAAGGTTTTTGACCTCGTTAGGGCTCGCCAGCCAGGCATAGCTAGGTTTATCATATGAGAAGCATCACTGGTAGCTGAAAAATGTGCTAATCCCCAGTTTTGCCTGTGGGCAGTTTCTCCTCACACGACCCATGCCATATACTAAGATGAGGCCAATTCAGGCTTTAGGAAATAATTTCTCTGTTGTCTCTCTGAGTGGTTCTTGAGTGAATAGCTGTTTCACGTGCTTCCTTGTGGCCAAACATTCTGTGATGGAACTTGAGAAAGCAGGGATGAGATGATGCAGAGCTTAAGGGTTTGTCCAGTCCATGGAGGAGTACCTCATCATGCCTTTGCTTTGATTTCTGGGAATTGTAGTCCTGTCAGATGCATATCTTATTACAATTTTATTACAGAGCAGTTCTGTCAGCACTGCTGAATGCAATGCAGTGTCCTCAGGTTTTTATGCCATTTTCCACTTGAGTTCGGTACCAGATTTCAAGAGAGGATGTGGCCTCTGAGCCTCAGCTAGCCTGAGTACTTGTTATAGCAGCAGTCTAAGTGGTAATTAGGGTTGTAGGAGGCAAGCCCATGCTGCTTGGTGACCATAGAATTCAGAGAGAACTGGCATGACAAAAGAGCTTAAATGTGCCAACCGATTTAGAGGAAAGGAACAGTTGTCTTAACCTAGTTCTGGATCACTAACAAACACCAATAGCATGCATTCTTTGCCTTATTTGATGATGTCTTCTTCGGTTTTGAGATGTATTTTGATGTCATTTGCTGGATTGCCCTTTTTAATTCTTACCGATAGGGAAGCCACCCCGTGAGTCTTATTTTCATCCAGGGTTTGACCAGAGATAATCAATATCCCACCGCCTGTAATATGTTTTCAAGTATTTAATTAACTGTGGTCAATTAAGTACATGGTGTGAAATTTGATAGAATTGGCGTATATGTGTCTGCTTTTAGTGAGATGAGCACAGCACCCGCTTATAGTGCAGATTGGTATTATAAAGGGTGGCAGGGGATATTTTTTTGAATTTGTACTAATATCTGTTTCTGTAGACCCCCCCCCCCCCCCAAAAAAAAAAAAACCTACTACTCTTTGTGGTCATACGCTGTTCACCACTGTACTATATATATTGCTTTGACATTCACATCTACATCTGGGAGCCACTGACTCCGACAAATGGTATATAAAGCTATAGATTCTTACTGCAGTGATTGAGCAGATGAGTTGCTCCTGTTTAACAGAAAAATGCGATAAAACTAAGGTGACTTTTTCTGTTTGGTAAAAAAGTTATTCCGATTGTCCTAATACACATACTACTATAAACATAGTAGTCATTTGGCTGTGCTATATCACAGCATTGTGTAGCTGCAGTGACTAATCACCACACGCCTGGAAGTAGAAATTTAAAACCTCCCTACCTCCCTGTGGTCTTGCATCATTGTTGTTTTTTTGTATTTATATACGGACTGATGTGCAACGTGCAGCATCACTGATAGTTTTTCATTCATGCAATATCACCTCATAGTTTTCAAAAAAGCAGCTGAAGGGCTAGCAATAGAAGGAAAAAGCTTTATTAACATATTGCTTTGCCGTATAGTCCGTACAGTGTGTGATCCACAGTAAATCAGGTTTATTTCATGCGCATTGATCTTCTAATTAGCACAGAGTTTTCTTTAGAGCAGCTGGGACTGTTGTGCTCCAAGAAAGGAAGCCATAGTATGCCAGCAACCGCTTGCTGCGAGTGCCACGTAACTAAATATCACCTACAGGTAGCAGGCTTTCATAATGGAGGTGTGAACACATTGAAATATATAAATAGACAGCAAAAAGCAGTACAACTCGCTTCCTATCCTCGTGGTTGAAATTTTGAAAATTATGTAGAGTCTATGGCTTTCCCTCTTTAACCCCACAAAAAGTAACCCTATTGCCTGCTACTGGCCAGCACATCCATGAACTCTGGTAGCTTTTTAGATTTCGCCTAAGACAGCTGTCCGCAAAATATTTTGTTAGCAAAAAAAAAAAAAAAGCTCATAATGTGTTTAGAGACCACCCATAACGTACCATTGGTTGGCTTGGATGTCACTCTCTTTCATTGCTTATCGGTCACCATCTTCTGCCCGCCTTCTGCTTCCGCCTGGGTCTTCAGTGTGGGACCCTGTCATGAATCATGGACCTAGTGCAACTTCCAGTCTGCTCATGCTGATGTGCAAAATGTCTGGAAAAAAAACCTTGACAAAACCCCCAACTGGTCCTAGGATGCTTGTTTCCGGTCCAGGGCAGACCTGGTCTGGCAGTTCAGACTGGACTGTTCCATGGGGTACAGGATCAAGATTGATTTGCATATGGCTGAGTCCAAAGGTGTGTGGCATAGTGAGCAAAAGAACAATGGATCTCACCCAGATCTGTGACTAGGGGTGAGTGTTTGAAAAGTTTCAGCACTCTATCCATTATCTTGTTGTTTTGCTAAAAACCTTGACAAAGCCAGTTGATCTCACACCTTTCTGGCTTCTAGAGATGAGAGTAGAATTTGTTCAGAGACTCTGCATGATAATTTTAGACAACTATGGAGACATCCGTGGTTTTACAAAGAGAGGACCCCTGCATGAATACAAGGAGAAGCAACCAGGATAATACCACACATAAAAACTAAAGCAACTGCTACTCTTGTGTGTTTTGTAAATATGGGTATAACGCCTTTGAATTACAATATATGTATGAGACTTGGCAACATTATATATTAGTGTTGTTCAATATTAACAACATTTGTTTATTAAATAACAACATCGAGTTGATCATTTGCTCCAATCCTATTTGTTTTTGATGTAAAGAGGAGGTATACCCATATTTACAAATCACAATGGAGTAGCAGGTGTTTTTTTGTTATTACGTGTGGCATGTGAGGTTTTGCCAGGTTGGCCTGTTCGGCATGTAAATCTAGATTGCTATGGATGTACGAGTCCAGTTATATAACCTTATGAAAGCAATTGACAAGAATCACCTAGGCTTTAATATTAATCAATATGTGATGGAAGGTGCCTCAGCTATTCTTTGGTTTGTGTAAAGATAGCAGCATAGCTGTTAGGTCAGTGCATAGATTCCTCTCATTCATTGTTGCCTCAACCATTGCTAACTAGCACATGGCCAGCTGTACTGTCTTTTAAGTAGTCTGGCAGGCGGGTGGTTTGATCTTGGTGCCATCCTTGGCTGAAGCTGTACTATGGCTGCATTTACTTGTGCTCCAGGTAACTCCACTTCTAGTATCTCTTTTTCCAAAACTTAGACACTAGGGAGTGAGATCTCCTTTATTAAGTGTTATATCTCCCTTTCATCCCCTTCATAGAAGTCTTGGTAGTAATTCCTGCACAGTCGTTATCTGCATCTTTTCTCCTTAGCCAAGTAGGTAGCCTGCCAGCTAATACACCTGCCTCTTGAAATCTCCTTTGCAAGATAAAAAATTGACGCTTAGCATTATTATTTACTATATGCTCTTATATTCTTCTCTGTATGTTTTCGGTAGTGGCGTGGAAGCACCACTAAATGAAAGCCTTGGTGTTGAGAGAGAGAGATGCCGTCTCCAGAAGGAAGCAGCTTGAGGCAACACATCTGGTTGCTTCCACCAAAATGTTTTATGGAAATTGATGTTCTGTATACTCTTGCACACACAACAATGAATTACAGATATCTGTCTGTGACACACAGGGAACACGCGTCAACAGGTGGCAGTAGCAACAAGGAACTTAGCACCTGCAAAAGCTTAGAGTGGAACAATAGCCACCTAATGTTTCATGGTGCAAACTTTCTGAAACGGTGGCTCTTCACACACATTGAATGTACGCTAGGCTTACTTCCATGGTATGCAGGTTTATGATGTAGTAAAGGTTGTGGGAATTGTTGTGCAATTGATCTCTATGTAGCACATGCTTCAAGAGGTTTGGTTCACATAGTGTCTTAAGCGGCAGTGCTCTTGAAATCACTTTATGGACCTCCGAAACATGAAAGGCAGAATTCATCATTTAATCTGCGGCCTCCTGGACGCACATGTAGTACTGCAGCAGTTCCTCAAGGCGTGTCATTATTGTCAGGAAGAGATAAACCTGTTTTTTCCTTCCCTTCTGAATGCAAGCAGCATTGACTCCCTGTGAATATGTGACAATCTTGTGATTTATTATTATCTGGAATTTTTATTCAGCGTTCTGTTGTAATATGAACTCCAGAAAAGAAGAGCGTTATTGTAGGATTTAGTGAGTTAGCCTTGCCAAAGGGCACAAAGAAGCTGTTGCCGTGACACTACTCACCGTAATATGTTTTCGACCAACGTCATGTTTGTCCATGATGGTTGTGCTAGCATGAAGAGAGGCAGTACTTCTTTGTGGTGCTGATGGTCACGTTATGTGTTTTATTTTGTATATTACTTTTGATTATTAGGGTTAACGCTCTAAGGAAATATTTATTGTAAGCTCGCACTGCAATGCTAACAGTTGTCCCAGTTTAAAAATGTGTACATAGGTTTGCAAAGTTAAACAATATGAGGCTACATATAATGCTCCCAGAAATATCTACATTAGCTTAAAGCAAGATTGACTAGTCTTTGCTTTCAAATTAAATGTTCACAAAAAATGCAGGAAAAATATTTTGCTGAACTACTGTAAAAATTCAGACACCATGACACCATTTCTGTGAAGCATCATCTACTAAAATGTGTTAATGCATACTAGTATTTCCAAAATATATTCATAATGGAAAATTAGGACAACCAGTTTCAACAAGATTATGGGAAACATGAAAATAAACAACGCCAATAGGTCTGACTATGGTGGTCAGTCTTTTTGTTTTGTAAATGCGTCTCTTGTTTTGACATGCTTTTTGTAAAACTTTGTTGTGGGAGATGTCAGGCCCTCACCATTATAACAACCATTGGAAAAAAGCAATAACATTTTTTTGGTCACAAAAAGCACACATTACCTCACTACTTTGTGCACCAATATGCTCCATGTGAAAGAGCAGAATACTGTCGCTCAGAGTGTGTACAAGCTCACTTATCCTCCAACTAGTTTTTCCCCATCCATGGAAGAAGTTTTATTTCTCCCATTGTCAGCATTAAATTTCCAATCTTTGGAATGTCCAGCCTTTCTCAGTACGGAAAAGATTAGGGAAGAGCTAGTGAAAACTCCCCAAACATGAAAGTTATTAGGTTTGCACAGACGGTAAAGCGCATTTCAACCCTGTAACTATTGCTTAATGTTACATCCAGCCCCAGTATGTACATCTGTGGAAAGGTGGCACAATGCAGGAACTACTAGAACTCAAACCCTACTATAGTATGAGCCCTGGGATAATCAGAGAGGCTAACATCATAGCTCCTATATAATGAGGTTGCTGCCATAATTTATCATGGCACCAAAGGAACAAACATTTTTTTTTTTTTTTTTTTTTTTTTTTTTACAGAACGGGTGGATTTATGAAGAAACCTGTCCCATGGACAAGTAGATATTTGATTAAATTCCATACCCTGCCTTATTGTTACCACGAATGACATACTCTTGACTCTGGGCAGAGGAAACACAGCATCCTTCATCCTCCTGGACCTATCTTCAGCATTTGACACTGTCTCCCACCCCATCCTCATCCATTGCTTACAGGACATCGAAATCCAAGGACACTCAGTGCGATGGATCTACTCCTTCCTGACTAGAAGGACCCAGTGACTCAACCTTGCACCAAACACCTCAGGTTATTGTGACCTCATCTGTGGAGTTCTGCAAGGATCCTCCCTGAACCCAACCCTCTTCAGTGCATACATGATCCCTCTAATCAGCGTTATCGGCTCTCACGACATCAATGTCCTCTCTTCACAGATGGCATGCAACTCATTCTCTCCCTTATGGACGACACACTCGGTACCCCATTCAAGTTCAATGACTGTATGACTAAACTCCTATAAGCTCTGATTAAATTCACTGCACTTCTTTTAAACTAGAACTCTTGGCCTGATGTAAACATGTAGATTTAGCAGCCAGCTCACATAAAACAAGGGGAGAGGTACACCACCGCACACCCTCACTATAATCAAGGTAACCACAGCAAAGTGCGATGGCTAACAATATGACAATTTGGGCCTCTACCAAGTCAATTATTTTTGGGGGAAAAAAAAAGCCCTGAATGAACCGACCACTTGGTATCACGAGGGGAAAATATCTTGATCCTAGAGTTCCAATTTGATTGGATGAGAAGACCTCAGCTACTAGTTGTGGCATGAATTAACATCTGTGACCTCATCCCATCCTGGTAAGATGGTTCTAGCAGGGCAGACTCAACCTCATTTAGAGGGAGTTCTTGATAAAAGCTAACTGGACAAGACTGGATCCAGACAAACTAAAAATACCATTGAGTAAAATCAGAGTAAAACCTTTAATAGAGGGTACCTTAGGTACAGCTAAAATCAATAAGGGGAATGGTAAGTAGGTACAATGATCCTTCCCCCCTCTTCCCTCCCACCCAAATTGGTGTTGTGCCAACGATCTCCTGCACACATACATGCTGGTAGTAGTCAGGAGCATTTTTCAGGGCCAAGGGGGACACCTAACTTTGTTCCTTACACTAAGTAAATGTGAAGTGCGGAGTTGCCAGAATCTGAATCCTACCTGGTCAACCCAGGTAATCATGGTTCCTAAAATAGGAATATTATGCAAAAGCAACTTTCCATTAGAATTCATGAGGCAGTACATGTATGGCGCTAAAGTGATAGTTTGCATACAAGGCGATATTGTACTTTTAACATGTGTAGTATACTTCTGTGGCACTGCAAACAAGAAAGCATTTGTGTAGATTGAACATATGCTTGAGCCGGATTGTTAGGCTGCTTACACCAACTCTAGGGAACCAGAGCTTCACAGTCTGGATTGAGGTGGTGGTATCCTCTGTAGTCACACACTGGAATTAAGTTTTAAAAAAATTGAGAAACTACTAATAAGATTCTCATTCCTTTACAGACAATACACATGGATATTTTATTTATATATATTTTTTTACTATTCTGACCTTCGTGGTTGAGAATCTTGTAACTCATGGGATGCTGTTTAATGACTAAGTTCTCAACATTCCCATTAGCCCTCATTATAATCGAAGCAGGACATATGGATCCAGCATTATAAAATATAAGTCTGAAATAGTAAGCTTATCAGGAGGTGAGCGACATCTATTCCAGTAGAGACATGACATATCCGTGAAACCTAAATTTTATTACAAGACAGGAGGCTCATATTATGCTTTTCTTTTCATGCTTTATTTCAACAGCAGCCAAGAACTACAAATCCCAGAATCCCTGGGAAAAAAACTACTAAACTGCATCACAATGGGGTCCTCCAATCACACGAGGAGCCCTATAATAACTATCTTGACTGAGAGCAACAAGCCCTCTTTTCTTGCTGCTCGCAGTCAAGATAAGTACACTGCTCGCCTTTTTTATGTATTCTGTATATGGTTTCATAGTGTATTTGGTGTATTTATCTATATATTATCCTTATTGGTTATCCGTTCCTGTTGGCATTTGTTTTGTATTGTTTTCCTTTGTGGTTTAACTTTAACGCGCTCGCGTGCTCCTGTGCGCATTTCCGCGCTGACAGGCCGTCTGTCAGAACGTTCGGTAAACGTTCTGACAGCCGCGCCTGAAAGAACGGCATTCTCGTCATTCCTGCCTCGCCGCAACTGAAACTTGAAGAGAGCTTCCTTCACGCTCGGTTGAGTTTTACGAGCGTTTCATTTAATTCCTTTCACCTCACGGAGCGGCTACAGTGTGTTTAGTTTCAACACGCTTGACTGCCTGCTCATTATTGATTTTTCGTTCGGCCCTCACACGCTGTTGCTATTTTAAAACACGTTTTTTTCTCTGAGGTTAGTGATACATTTCCTCATATTCCCGGTCAATCCCCTTTGTCCAGTTAACCCTTCCCAGGTATTTCTTTAGTTTTAACACGATTTTTCCCCCCTTTTTTTCCCCATTTTATTAAATTTAAATTCTTTTTCTTCCCAACATGTCAGAGGAGGATCAAACCCAGTCCATTAAGGACAATTTAAAATCCTTTATTAAGGATTCAGTCCAACACGCTGTCTCGGTGTCTATGTTGGACGTTTCCAAAAACTTAGAGGCCTCTATTTCAAAAATGCTTCACGCACCCAGAGGAAATCCTCTTTTGAGAGGAAAGAAACGTGTGTCCTATTCTCAGGACAGTTCTAAAGGCGTTTCTCAAAAATTTGGGCCTCCAACCCGAGAGGCGAAATCTTCGGGTCTCCCCTCTTCCCCACTTAATATCCTTCATTTACGGGACACGGACAGTGATGGGGATGATGATGTCTTACAAGACAATATAGATGACGATTATTTTGATGGGCCTCCGGAGAAAAGGCGAAAAATTTCTCCTCATGAGTACTCCCCTCACTTTGGGCCCGAGGACCTGGTGGACCCGGTTGGCGAACCTCTGTTCGACCCTAATACCATCCATCATCCCAACTCCTCTGAACGGTTCCCTTCTGATCACGTTTCCGATTACGTCTCCTTTTATCTCCGACACCCCCTGGATAAATCATCCAGAAATAAATTAAAGTCCGAATGTCCCAGACCTTCCCTTCCCTGTAAAGTCACTGACACCCCTGCCATTGATCCCAATATGCTCCTTTTTTTCACGAAATTTGGCAAGGACCCCAAAAAGGGAGTTTGACCGTGCCTGGTCAAATTGCCAGGATAGGCTCCTAGATTTGGTGGGTCCCCTCACCAGAATATTTGACCTTGCCGAGGACGCCAAGTTGGAGGGCTCTCATGTGGATCCTGATACCTTCTCCAATTGGGCTCAACGGGCAATTTGTATGTTGGGCAATGCCAACTCCTACATTTCCCAGGAACGTCGGAAAAGCCTCCTCCTCAGGATTGATCCAAAACTCAGCACTCTTGCTTCTAAGGAGGAAGGCCTCAATGCTGATGGTCTTCTCTTTGGAGACCCTTTCATTAAGGAATTGGGCAAGTACGTTGCTACTTTTAATTCTCTGGACAAAGCACATTATTCTATGAAGATAATTTTTTCCAATCTGGTTTTTGGAAGGGCCGGCAAAGGAAGGAGCCGTTTTGCCGGCCGCTTCTCTGCAAGAGGTCAATCCCTCAACAGAGGCTCCTACACCCAGTCTAACCAGCTTGAAGTGTATCAAGGATACAAACCCCAATTCTACCCCCGCAGATTCCGCGGTGGCCGCAACAGGGGTTATAGAGACAAAGGAGAACAACTTGCAGGTAAGAACTTTCAGTTCTGGCCTTCCTCCAGTAGGAGGCAGACTAGCTTTGTGTTTAAACGCTTGGTTGTCAATAACTTCAGATTCTTGGGTAATCCAAGCCGTCCAAGGCTATTGCATAGAACTTTACCACACTCCCTCTCAAACCTGCCTTCCTCATCCTCTTCGTTTTTCTCAAGATCAATCTCGCCTTATTCAAGTAGAGATACAGGAATTACTATCAAAGCAAGCGATCGAAGAAGTGCCCTTCGACGCTTCGGGGTTTCTCAGCAATATCTTTTTAGTTCAAAAGAAAAACAAAAAACACCGCCCGGTCATAAATTTGAAAGAATTCAACAACTTTGTGGTGTATCATCACTTCAAGATGGAAACTATTCTCCATCTAAGAGATATTCTTCTTCACAACGACTGGCTAGTTCACATAGATCTCCAGGACGCCTACCTCTCGGTACCGGTGCATCCTTCATTCAGGAAATTTCTCCAATTCCGGTGGGAGCATTCTTTCTTCCGTTTCAAAACTCTTCCTTTCGGTCTGTCTTCTGCCCCTTGGTGCTTCACCAAGATACTCAAACCTGTGTTAGCCTCTCTCAGGGCTCAAGGGATACGCCTTATTGTCTACCTCGACAATTTCCTATTGATGGCCCAAGACCAGTCTTCCCTAACATCCCATCTAAAAATTTGTCTGGATCTCCTCTCGCAATTGGGATTCCTTATAAACTTCCAAAAGTCATCCCTTGTTCCTTCTCAAACTCTCGAGTTCTTGGGATTCCTCGTCAACACCGTCGAGTCAATTCTCCAACTTCCCCAGGACAAGGTTTCTTTGATAAAGAAAGAAATTCGTCATGCTCTGTCGCTACCTTGTACTTCCCTAAGGGCTCTGGCTCGTCTTGTAGGCCTCCTTCCCTCTTCCATCCAGGCCATATTTCCAGGCCCTCTTCATTACAGAGCTCTTCAAAGGCTAAAAATTCGACACCTTCAACAGGGTCTGTCATATTCGGATCAGGTGGTTCTCGATGCGGACTCCAGGGAAGAACTCACATGGTGGATGAGTCATTTAGACGCCTGGAACGGGAGAACGATTTTCTCTGCCGCCCCAGATCTTGTCTTAGAGTCAGATGCAAGTCTGACAGGATGGGGCGCTAGATGTGGTCCACGCTCGACTGGCGGACCATGGTCTCTTCAGGAGTCGTCAATGCACATAAACTGTTTAGAGATGCTTGCAGGTTCCTTTGCCATCCAATCCTTTACCAAAGACAAAGTAAAATGTTCCATTCTTCTCAGAATGGACAATCTATCGGCAGTAACTTACATAAACCGTCTGGGCGGGACTCGCTCCAAACCGTTAGCTCTCTTGGCCAAGAGTCTGTGGGAGTTTTGTCTACACAAAAATATTTCAGTAAGGGCAGAATATCTCCCAGGCAACCTCTATGTGGTGGCCGATTGGTTCTCAAGGCATTCCCACGATTCAAGCGATTGGCGACTTCACCCTTCTATATTCAAGCGTCTTTCTTCTATATTCGGCACCATGTTCATAGACCTCTTTGCCTCAAGACTCAACTCCCAGCTTCCCAAATTCTTCAGTTGGAGACCAGATCCCTTAGCATTAGCTACCGATGCTTTTCTCCAACCGTGGCCTCCTTCTCTCCTGTACGCCTTTCCACCCTTCCTTTTAATTGCTCGGTTCCTAGCACGTGTCCGCCGTCAGGGTTCCTCCCTAGTATTAATTACCCCATTTTGGCAATCCCAACCATGGTTTCCGACCCTTTTGGAACTCTCGTCAGATCTTCCAGTTCTCATCCTCCCTTTCCCAGACCTTCTCCTGGATCCCCAGGGACATCCTCACAACCTCATAATACAGGGTTCCCTATCCCTCATAGCTTGGAGAGTTTCGGGGCTTCCTGGAGAACCCCAGGAATTTCGCAACAGGCTGTCCAATTCATTCAACAATCCTGGGCTCCGGGCACCTCGAAGGTTTATCGAGCAGCCTGGGCAGTATGGTGCAGCTGGTGTGTGGACAGGGATTCCAATCCCGTTTCAGCTGACGTTACCTTAATTGTACATTTCCTAGCTTCCTTAGCCTCTCAGGGCAAGGCGTATCGTACCATCAATACATATAGGTCAGCAATTTCTTCAGAACACGTCAGAGTGGACGGTAGACCGGTGGGAGAGCATCCCTTAGTTTGCCGCCTATTAAAAGGAATACGTTTTTCCAAACCTCCAAACCCCAAATATAACTCTATGTGGGATGTAAATTCCGTCCTTCATCTTCTTCTTTCTTGGCCCGATAATTCAGAACTTTCGTTAAAATACTTATCTGCAAAAATTACTATGCTCCTCTGTTTGGTCTCTATCAAACGAGTTTCGGATGTTAAAGCTTTGGATGTTTCCTCCTTTCATTTTTCTGCCTTCGGTGTGTGTTTCAATGTGGCTAGACGTACCAAGACTAATTTATCTTCTGTCCTTTATCCCTTTTTTCCCTCCCAACCTAAGTTGTGTGTGGCTAATTGCTTAAAAACGTACGTCACGAACTGCAGATCTCAGGACATCCTCTTCTTCTCAACTACTGATTTCTTATCAAAAACCCCATAAACCTGTCTCTTCTCCCACTTTAGCCCGCTGGCTCAGGTGGCTGATGAATTTGGCTGGCGTCCCTATTGACATTTATGGTGCCCATTCTGTTAGAGGAGCTACGGCTTCTAAGGCCTTTTTTGCCGGGCCAGTTTACAGGATATCCTTAGATCTGCAGACTGGTCTAACGTCAATACATTTAGAACGTTCTATTGTAAACCAGTTGATCATCCTATGCAAAATGTTGTTTCATTGCTTTGAACAAGCATAATATGAGCCTCCTGTCTTGTAATAAAATTGAGATTTTCCTAGCCTTGGTGTCAGAAAGGCTAGATTTTATTAAAGACAAGGAGGCGAGTATTATCCCGCCTCTTCTAACCCTCCCTGTTCTTTTATTCTAGTTGCCTCAACCGCAACCAACAGCAACGCTACTGTCTGACCAGCTTTCTCCAGCTGGCCCTTCTGGATTTCCTCTTCAACCACCAGGATCTACACAAGGTCATCCTTCCCTCAGGACTTTCGCTTTGGACATACTTTCCGCATTTTTGACTCTATGGTCTACTGTTCTTATTTTCGCATCGTTATATTGACTGACTTTCGCAAGAAAAGAGGGCTTGTTGCTCTCAGTCAAGATAGTTATTATAGGGCTCCTCATGTGATTGGAGGACCCCATTGTGATGCAGTTTAGTAGTTTTTTTCCCAGGGATTCTGGGATTTGTAGTTCTTGGCTGCTGTTGAAATAAAGCATGAAAAGAAAAGCATAATACTCGCCTCCTTGTCTTTAATAAAATCTAGCCTTTCTGACACCAAGGCTAGGAAAATCTCAATTAAGGTATGAAAATATGCATTCATCTGAAAAGCTGCCCAAAATAATGTGTGGCAGCACAAGCAAAATCCAAGTCTCACACCATCAAACATTTTTTATAGCAGCGTTCCAGTGTCATTGATGGCAGTGAGGGGACTCTCTATCATATGCTTGCAGAACCCCCACACATTGGTGGCAGTGGAGGGAGCCTCCATTCACATATGCTTGCATCCATCAATGTAGGGTGACATGCCCCAAGCATGAAACAAGCATTTGCAGTGCAATCAGTTTTGCATTTGCTCCAGTTAGTTGTTTGCGTTGTAAATTCCTAACTGGACTTTTCTTGCCATAAATTGAAAATAAAAAGTAAAACAGTTGACAAAAGCGAGCCGATTCAAAGCGCCATGAGCATAAGCACGAAGGAGAGAGACAAAAAAAAAAGTTTGCACACAGTCAAACTTTTTGGGAATCGTGCAATTATCCATGTAATGGGGGCAGTCTGCAAGGCGGTAACAAAACCGCCCCAAGGAGGGACAAACGTAAACCATTTACCAATGATAACTGATTTTTGAAAGGCAAGTCCACAAATGAGTGAGAGTGATGGGCGTGCGGTGGGTGTTTTTTTTTTTAAAAGCCCACAATTTTTACAACAGGTCAAAGCGCTTGTGCACTTGACCTAAAAATTATGAATAATTTACTTTGTCAAGAGGTATGTTAGCGAAAAAGCTAATTTGCCTAAGTTACCCAGCCACCGATTGCCAACATTGAGAGCGTTCTTCATGTGAAAAAAAAAAATGGTGTCTGATATTATTGCTGCCACGTGTGCCAACGGGGCTGATGGAAAATGTAGTTTCCTTGGTGGCCGATCCACATCACAGACCGAGACAAACAGCCCCATGTTGTCCAGGGTCTGGCAACTGCCATAAATAATGTAGCCCCTTGAAAAAAGAGAGAAACTGAGTAAAAAAGAATCTACTCCCACAGTTGAGTCATTGCAACACAGACCTGTTCACAGTATCAAGGGAGACGAGCTACAACAAGGTCCCTTGAAGTCTTTACCTCCCAAACTTCTAGATTGGATTCCGTGTTGGCCATGGCTTTGTAGGCAGCAAGATATTGTTCATTGTTTGACTTTTACTTGCGTATTCTATATACATATTTTATATAGTGCTTAAAAAGCCTATGTGGTCTGTTGACCATAGCATTTAAAGCAGATGCAGGTTTGAGCTGCTTTGTTATCGAGGCACAGTGATAGTGCCCAAAGCGGGCAGTAGAGCTTTGCTTCAGCGAGGGTCCTTGTTATATTGTGCGAGAGAGGAAGCTTTGTTCATGGTATCAGATGCAAGTGACGGTGTCATGTGGAGATACCATTAATGTTTAAGTGTAAGTTAATAACAGTAGTAATGCATTATAGAGACTAAGTAGAGCCCACATTTGCCCTATTCCACCTCACCATGTAGTGTGTACAACATATTTTTATGCTCTATTTTTATTCATATTGCTTCCATATCGCAAACTTGCACACAGCCACTTCCTGGGTATGCAACTTGTTTGTTTCAGGAAATTCTGTAAATAAATCTATTTGTAGTATATGTCACAGGCCAGACCAATGCATCAAGTTTGAGAAAAAGGGAACCTAACACATTTTTCAGCTTCAATCTTTTACCCTTTTGTAGTGGGTCTGAAGGACGTCCATAGGAATGCCATTACTTCTACCGTTTCTATTTGTTTACTGAAACAAAACCATCCGGCTCCGTTATTTAATGAATACTGTACACACTGCTGAATGTTTTATTCAGCTTTTTAACTTGTATCGATGGTTGCTTTAAGGTGACTTATATTGTTGTTTCCGCCGCTTACGGCCGCAGCTGTGGTTTCGACCTGCAGAAGGGAAAGAGCAGTGCCGCTTTCACAAGGGTTGCTCCCCCTTCTATCCTTCCTCTCACAACGCTGTTCTTTCCCTTCAGATAATGGGCTCCTCCACGGCCCTCCTGCACTTTCCTGCGCCTATGTCTCACTGATCACTGAGCCCACTCTCCATATCCGCAGTCGCCCCGGAATCAACTTTCGAGATGAGGGTGGAATGCTTTGATGCTTACAGAGAGTGAGTCTGTATAGAATTCTTCCCTCTCCCAGCTCGTGGAGTTCTGAGGGAGTGTGGTGGGTTTAGTGGATGTGTGATACCATGCAGGCTTTAGTAGTGGAAAAGAATGCCATGGGTAAGAAAGTGAGTGCTAGATGATAAACTGATGCTGACGACATAATTAAAGCGGCCCATAAAAATAAGCTAATTCCAAAACTTTTTAACTATTACATTTACAAACTCAAGGTCATCACGTCTTAAATGTAAACACCTAAATATAATGTAATACAGTTGCTGTCCTCCTTACTGGGTGGTCTTAGCAGTATATTGTGCTATCAAGCGTGGTCTTTTTTTGGTTAAAAAAAAAAAAAAGAAACTCACATATTTTGTTTATTTTACAACAGTTTGTACTATCCTAAACACTGAATCACCACGCACCTATAGTATACATTTTCTCTTTCTAAGTAAATGGTCGCGTGAAGTGATGCACTACTTGACTAATCTTGGGCATAGGATTTCGCTCACCTAAGACAATATAAAATTTGGAGCACAACTATGCATAAAATAGCTCTTCCGCCCAATCCCACAAATGCAATTTTTCACCAGTAGGCGTTATTTAGATCTCACATACTATAGATGGCACATGCTCTAGCTCTTGCTAGACATATTGTTAGCTTATAGTGAGCTTACAGCCCTCCCACTGCTTACGATTTAGTTGGCTTTATTTTCACTTGTATTTGCTTGTTGCTTATTCATCGGCTTCTCTGATTTCCTCCTTCTTCTTGTGTTTGTCTGTCCCCTGGAGCATAGATGTATTACTTGTGTCCTTCCACTGCTCACTTTATAAGCACTACCTTTTTGTTCTTTCTGTTAAAGCCCTCCATAACAGTGCGTGTGTTTTCCATCTGTCTCCCACAGGTACTGCTCTTCGCATCCACGTTCAGTGTTCCCCTCTCATACTTGTGCTTCTCCCTGCCAGCTCCAAATTGCCCTCTCTCTTATGTTTGCTTCCACCCCTCACCCATGTCCTCCATGTTGTTTCCACTTTCACCTATGCTCCCTGTGCTGCTTCCACCCCAACATGCGCCCTCCTTGTTAGGTTGCCTTCCCTCCATTTTCCCATTGCTCCATGTTGCTATCCCCATCCACTTTCTGTACATTACTTCCCTCCACTTGCTAAAAAAGAGGTTGGTATTTTTGTTGTTGTTACCAATCCAACTCTAATTGGTAACTAAAAAGAAAAAGAAGCAACTATATGAAAGGTTTTTCTTCTTAATTTTAACCTGTCTGCTGCATCTCGGGGATTCTGTACAGCCTGGCTCAAAAGAATTGGCAAAAGTCAAAAGGGCTCAAAGACTAATACTATTGGCTTTTCCAGTGCTTGTTTATTAAATGCTGGGAAGACTGGTAAGTCCTGAGTGCTAACATTTCGTCATGATCATCCTTCTCTTGCCACAGATGGAAGGTACACAAGTTGTGTCTGGATGAGCGTGTTTATCGTTTCGAACTGAACTATGATCTGTTTAACATTTGACTTTTAAACGATGTCCAAATTATGGGCACCTATATATTGTATTGTAGCATTTCCCTATCATTTACTCTCTCTTTGTGGGGTGCTGAAGAACTTACCCTTAGGGATAGCCAGCTATACCATGTAGGATGGGTGGCTGGGAAGGTAATACATTTGTTTTGAGCCTGTAGGAAGTGTCTTCATGTCATGCGTGATGACCACTCAGGTCCAGTTATCTTATTATGGGATAGCGATTAGCAGTGATGGGTGAGCGTTTGTGACATACTTGCAAATCAGACTTATAATAAGGACTAACTAGCTTACCCACAGGGGCATTATGATGCCGAGTTAAAGGGGTTAATCAGAGAAGGCCTAGTAATGCATAGAGTGAAAGTGAAATTCGCTTGGCACAGATGCTGTTGGGTGAGTAAAAAGATACCAAAAGGGCATTGGTGACACAAGAAGCACCCATGTACCATTTTTATTTTACATATTTATTTTTGGAAGGCAGGGACACTGCCTACTGCTGAACAAACAGACTCCACAAAGGAGAAAGGATGTGAAAGAGCTATCAAGACTGGTAACCTGGACAGTAGCTACACAAACTTTAAAAGGCCAAGATTCTATTTTCTCCTGCTAGGCCAAAGGAAGCCAACATTTTAAGAAGGACTTTATACCTCAACCCTGTTCAGACTCTCAAAGGCGAACAAGCACCAGCGTGGACAGTTTAGACCTTAGCTAAAGGGGCACCCTGCACATGGGAGGGTGAGAGACAAAGCGCTTGGCAGGTTGCTGCCCAGACAGTGCAAGAGTCAATCTGCTTGCCTTGTGTTATCCTGCTGTCCTCACTCCTTGCCAAATACTTTTGTGGATTCCAGAGACCCTTGTTATTACTAGTTTACATAACAAGGCATCCTCCTGTATTTTTAGAATTATTTTTTCGAATCAATTTTTACAAACACCTGCACTTTGTTTCAGGGCCGGACTGGCCATAGCGGGCATCTGCAATTTTCCCGGGAGGCTGGAAGGATGGGGGCCGGTTTTTCAGTGGTGGGAGCTGGTTTTGTTACCGGTGGAGGGTTTGGCAGCAGTGCTGCAATATCGGGCCACAGTAACAAAAGCAGCAAATCTTCATCCTCTAACCCCTCCACCCTTTCCGGACAAGAGCCTTTGCCTTCTTTGTCCATTTAAGAAAGTTCGATGTTGGGCCATACATGTACTCTGCAGGAACAAAATGCCCCTTACTACTTTAAGGCTGGTCCCTGTGTCACGGGCAAACCTCACTGGTTCCTGGGCATTTGACAACATCCTGCTGATTCCTGGCATTGTGTAGATATGACTCTCAATCGGCCGTTAGCATTAGAAGATACCAATATGTGCTTGTGCCTGTTGATTCTCATTATTATGAGTGTCATTCATTTTTTGCTTGCTGTACCACTTAAATCCCTGAAGTATTATGTAAAAAAACATTGTTACTCTCAGTAGCAGTGCCACTGTTTATTAATCTGTTCAGATGGATCACCCAAAAGTTAACACTAGTTCAGTGGAGCCATTCTTCAATATTGAAGCTATTTTCACATTCAGAAATCTGAGCTGTTCCTTCTACCCAGCTCAACCCAGACATTCCTTAAGTGACTGTCATGGTGACTCAAGTGTTCAATGGTAACACAGCCTCCTACAGAACACATTAGTTAGAACTCTGCACATGTGGACGGTAGAGCACAGACAAGCCTTGCAGGTGGGTGTTAAATTATATAAGCAATGTGGTACAATCCCAGGTCTCATCCAACCAAATAAACCACATGACTGAATGAAACTGACATGCTGAGCCAGCTGACTACACTCCACCCAAAACTGAATCAGACTCTGCTCCACTATGAAAAGGTTTGAAAATTCATACCCTAGACTAATGAAAGGCACTGCAATACCATATCTGATCCTACATAGGTGCGAGTGAACAATAAGGGAGATTGCCCATTTTTTAGTACCTGTTTCTTGGTTTGTAGGGTGAATGTTCTACTAAAGTGTTGTGGGCGTTGTTGAATGGTAGTCCATAGGACAGTTATGAGATCATGAGCTGGTGTGTTGGAGATCATCTAATAAGAAATAGCCCTAGCTTAAAGATGTCTTGCAGGAGAAAACAATATCAAATGGCATAATTAAAATGCAGTTCTAATGTATGGGGAGGTGGCAATTGCAACAGACCTTGCTGCTGTTATGCTCAATCATTTGTCACTGAGGCTGGCATGAACCTAAGTGGTGCAAATTCCTCCAGGATGTAAATGGGTTGCCATCATCTGGAGATTTCAAGTCCCACAATCCAATGTGGCAGTCCTCGACAAGAGATTACTGTGAAGCAGTGGTAGGAAAAAGTGTAGTTCTGCAAACCCGATTGAAGGCCAGTGTTGAAACTCTTCCTACCAGTTGTGAGTCCCAAAATGGTAATGGTACACAGAGATCCCATAATGGCAGTCTTGCATGACAAAACAGTAAGGCACTGTTATTAAATCCATCTCTGTTGGGTAACAGGAGAGCTGTGAAAACACACACTCTGACGGGGGCTGAGGGCTGGAAACTACCTCTCCCAGTGTCCTTTGCGGCAGGAAGCCACCCCTGCTGTTTTCTTCGTGCCCGGAGATGCATAAAGCAGGATTTTGGGGCCCGCAACGCAGGACACATTCTGACAGGGGCTGGAAACCACCTCTCCCAGTGACCTATGCGGCAGGAAGATGCCCCTGCTGTTTTCTTCGTGACCAGAAGCGCATAAAGACTGATTTGTGGCCCGCCACGCGGAACACACTCTGACTGGGCCGGGGGCTGGGAACTACCGCTCCCAGTGTCCTTTGCGGCAGGAAGCCACCCCTGCTGTTTTCTTTACGCCCGGAAGCACATAAAGTCAGATTTGGGGCCACCACATGAGATGCGCGCGGGCGTGCCTTGGTGAAGAGCGGGCCCGTTTGCAGCTGGACAAGGCGGGCTGGGCCCAATTTCTTACCTTCCTCTTCTGGATATATGGTAGGGTACATGCTGACATTGCTCAGAACATAGATAACCTACACTAGCTCTTACTTCCCTACTGGTAGGCCTGATGGGGAAGCACAAAGGAGCCCATGGGATGGTGGGTGCATGATTAGGGGATCCTGGGCCTAAATTTATAACTTACCTCTGTGATGTGCGCAATTGAATCGGAGATAGGGAGGGTAGAAGCTAGTCTGGGAACAACTTTAGAGAAATTGGGAAAAAGTGAGGCAGAAGAAATAGCTCCCTCTGTAAAATCCCCTGTGACTAAACTGAGGAACCCATCTGTCCTATTGGACCAGGACCTCTTAATTGAGCCAACTTCCCAGTTTCTGAGAGTCCCCCTTTAGAAGGAGCAGACAGTTGGCCCCCTCTTATGTTATAAGCCTTCCCCCAGATCCAGCCTCGCCTTGTGTAAAGTCTACTTTACCTGGGAAGGACCTAATAGGAACAGAGAGCGGAAAGGTAAGGCCACAATTAAAGTTATATAAGAAGGCCACCGGAAGGCATGCTGCTAATAAGAAGCCTTCTATTATCTCTAATGACCATCTTAGCCAGTTTGACTATTATTTTAATGATATAAGGCAACTATGCTCCTTGGTTTTAAATAAAGTGGAATCTTTAGAAGGGAAAGTTAATGCCCTATTAGTGGCAAGGAAAATGCCAGGCAACCCACCACTACTGAGAGTTAAATGCCAGTCCGACTTGGTCAAGTCTGTACACCTACCAGACCCAGTTCTTTTCTTAGATCAAAGAGGAAGAATAAATCATGTGCAGAACCCCATCTCAAGGACTCTGAGTCCTGCAATAATAGGACATTCCATAAATCAACCACATCAGCAGAGGGTAGATAAGCATGTGGTTTTAAGGGTCTGGCACAGGCTTTCCCCATTGCGTCTTTAAGAACCCAGTCATCTTACCCGATGATTCCTTTGGCATGTGCCCCATACATTTTAATTTTGGAGAATGCTCCTATATTAGGCATGTCACATTCCGAGTCCCACACTTCACTGCTAAATAAAGTTATAACCCAGTATAAAAAGCATTCGGGTGGAGGACAGATCTCTCTAGGGAAATTTTTACTGTAAGGAGGGTTCCATGGATTGGTACATCAACTATGACCTCAGAAGAGGATTGCATAGTCATAAACTTTAGGAATCCACAGTTGGCTAATACTCTGTATCATTATCTTTTAACCCCAACCATAGCTCTAGGATCCATTGGAGTACGACGACTAACAGATGTATTAGCACTCCTTTGCAGGCCCAGCCACCCTGTCTTATTGACTCAGATAAACAGAAACTTTGCTACCCTTGCATGTCTAAGTCTCCTGACACCCTTTTCCCGTTATTCAATAGTTTTGAGCCTCTGAATCCTCTGGAGCAATTGGACTGACCATTAGTAACTGGAAGCCCCTTAGGAGGAAATCCGAAGACAGACATACCACACTTGACCAACTTGCAGTCTGTCGGACCATTTAATACATTTGATGTGGCAGCTCCAGGGATTATCTCTTGGAACGTGGCAGGACTAAAGTCCAAACTGGATAATTCAGACTAGTTAAAAATAGTGACTCAAAAGTTTATCTGCTTTCAAGAAACAAGGCTCATAGACCCCTCTCCTCCCACATATTAATGGTTACACCACTTATTGCATTCCTGCAATTAAGTCTCCCTTGGGAAGGGTTAAGGGAGGCTTGGTCACATTTGTATTGGTAAAGGGGGTAGATGTGCGCATCATGGATGTAACCTCTCACTATTTGTTTTTTTTCTCAAACTAACTGAGCTGTATGACGTGTTGCTGATCAACTATTAAAATAATGTTTTCTGTCAGATACTAGTGTGATTTTCAATCTTGAGGCTATGGTACACAAGACATTGAATGGGAGTAAGAAGGATCTTAGAATAATCTGGATTGGTGATTTTAACGCACATTTGTGTGAACCAGAGCTTCTAGATTGCTGTGGGCTCCTTGATGAATATGATCATCCAATGCCGCATTTTTCGAATGATGGCTGCTAATTCTTTGCTCTTCCCAACACTTGAGGTTGAGGGGGTTCCCACGTTTATGAGGGGAAGTGCCCATATCACAATTGATTATATTGTTTATTCTAGAGAACTTATCCCCTTTGTTAGAAAGTTTAAGGTGATGTTATCTTGTATGAGCGAACATAACCCCTTAATTTTAGAAACAAGTCTGGGTCTGGATAAGGACTCTAGGGCAGTGGAACGACAGCCAGCTCTGAAGCTCTCTTCGCAGAAAGGTCTGATGATCAGGTGGGAAAAAAATGATGAGCATAGTGTTTTTTAGAGATTTAATGCTGAAAAAGAGAGAAGAGGTTATGACAATATTGGGGGTAAGATATGCCTCCACATAAATTTGTCGAGGCATGTTCTGCCTTGACAAGGTATATGACTGACAAATTGCAAAGTACTAGCAAGGTTAGAGGACCCCGTTGGTTCAATCATGCATGTACCTCCTCCCTTAAAGATTTAAAGAAGATAACCAATTTTCTCAGTCGAAATCGATATGCCTTTAAAGTTGCAAGAAGGACATATAAGGCTGCTCTTGCTGCTAGGAAGAATGAACTGAGGGAGATTGCCTGGTATGAGCTTATTGAAGCAAGCAATAAAAAAAAAGATACAAAGGCTTTCTGGCAAGTGGTCAGCTCTGGCCCATTGAATGCTAAGGATAAAACTATAATGGACATTGTTAGTCCAGCCCAAGCTTGGGTGAACCATTTTTCTAAAATATTTATAACAGCGAATAATGTCTCCCAAGATGAAATGAATTGTTCTATGGCAATGAGAAACGCTTCAGTAGGTGCAGCCTTTTGTAACACAGTAGAAGTAGCCGATATAATACAGGCTATTCAAGACTGCCCCTCTGACAAAGCTCCTGGTCCGGACAGAATCCCAGCTGACTTATATAAAACACTACCAGAATTTTGGGGGCCACTGCTTACTAATGTTTTGAAATTTGCTATGATAGGCCCCTTAGAAGACACCTGGAGAGAAGTGATTATTGTGCCTATTTTCAAGAAGGGGGGATAGGGCTGATCCACAATGCTACCACCCAATTTCCCTCATTCGTAGTTGAGTCAATATATTAGGCCCAGTGATTTTAAATGAACTGGAAAAATGGGCAATGGAGACTAATTGTCTGTCAAAGGTACAGCATGGGTTCTGCCCAGGGGTGGGCACAGTTGAACAAACTCTTAATTTGACCTTGATAATAAAAAATACAACGAAGACAAAAAAGGCAATGTACATTTAGCCTTCATGGATCTGCCCTGTGCATTTGACACAGTTGAAAGATTGAAATTGTGGACTGTTATGTCAAACATGGGAGTGGATAACGATATAATTGTCTTACTTAGTAGGCTCCATGCCTGTACCTCTGCACAAGTTCGTTTTACTTAGGAGGGTGATTTAACGGAAAGATTTGCTTCTTTAAAAAGGGTAAGACAGGGATCTGATTTGGCCCCCTTTCTCTTCCTTCTCTGTATAAATGGGTTGGAAAACGTTTTATGTGCTATGGGGAAGGACTTGCCACTTATTAATACCTACCCAATTGCAGTTCTCCTTTATGCGGACGATGCTGTACTCCTCTCAAGGACAGCAAATGGTCCCCAAATTTTATTAAATGCTTTTAACCCGTTTATGGGAAACCTTGGTCTTAAAATTAACAAAACAAAGTCATTTGTAATGAAGAGTGCCCCAAAATTAGCAAATAGTAAAAACAATTGCCCTGGATGGAACAGAAATACTAAAGGTTCCCAATTTTACTTATTTGGTGGTTCCCATTGATGGGATTTTAATTGGAAATTCTTAGTAAGTGTTCGTGTAATGCAATTTTCAAAGAGCCATCAATGCTTTTTTTAGATTTTCTAAAGAGATGTTGACTGTTTTAAAAGCAAATGCTCTTCTATTGCAACATTTGGAGTTTGGGTTCACACTGATTGTTCAAGTCTCCAGGTAGTTGAAAATAGGTTTTTAAGAAGGTTATTAGCAGTTCCACAATCCACCCCGGCAATGTTTTGTCATGAAGAAGTAGGCTTGAGGGGCATATCTGATTATATAAAACTCCAAACTGTATTGCTATGGCAAAAAAGTTGGTCAAATCCTGATGCCCACCTGTGTAGAATAGTGATCAAGGATTGTCATCTAGTAGCATTTCGTACCCGAGGCACCTGGTTTAAGAAACTTCCGCCATGCTGTTGTGATGGTAAATCAGTTCAAAACACTTTGACTTTGTCCTCTTTTGTACTTTCTATATTGCACCTAAAAGAAGGTTTTTACATCCAATATTTTTGTCCAAGGGCATTAGGTCTAGTTACCTTGCTTTCTTTTATTTATACAATCTGGGAAATGAAGAGATAATACAGGCTGTGTTAAATTTTATATATGCTGCGTTTGGTATCAGAAACTCTTATTAACTTTGCCATATATTGTATGTATGAGAATTACGTATGTATATATTTGATGTCTTTTATGGTTTTTATCTGAACCGAATAAAGTATTTGATGATGATGATGAAGTGCTCAAAGCACAACATGTTTTGCTGATTTCCTAGGTTGTGTTGTGCTACCTTACTGGAGCAGGTTGGCCTGTGTACGACTCCCCGTCTTCTCTAGGAGGAAGTCAGGAAGGTCCGTCATTCCATCCTGAAGGCTATGGATTTCTTTGTCACCTACTGATAGGCTGACAGCCTGGTTCCCTAGGAAATGATATGTATTGAATTTTATGGGAGTATAGATTTTCTCCTGCACCTCTGGTTCAGAGAGCTCTGCTAAAGATCATGGAGAGTCCAAATGCTCTGTCATCCTAGGCCTTTACAAGTTTCATTTTGGACCTGCTTCATCTACTTCAGTTTACTTCATAGAGCCCACTTTCACCGTGTTCCAAGAATAGACTTTTTGTCACCTGCGGGGGCCTTCTTACCATTGCTTAACTTAAGCACAAAGTTTCTGAGAAGATAGCATTTATTCCGCTTGGCTTCTCAACAAACAATATGGAAACCCTAGTGGTTGTGTCTAAAGAAATAAAACTACTTGTGTGGTGGATGGTGGTATGTCTTAATAATAATTTGTTTCTTTCTGTATGCTGGCTAACAATTGCAAGACTTATTTAGCTACCATGGGGGCCTACCTTAACAAATCAGAGAAGCCTTTTTATAACCAGTGATGTCAAAAGCCTCGTGGGGCCCTCTAAATATTTCTGAACATACTAGTGTCAACCTATTAACCCATATTGGTACGCCTAGCAGAGTAATGAACTCCAAGCTTTGCGTGTCAGAACCCTTCACTCTGTATAGCTGGACAAGTTGGTTTTGAGTACTCAACCCACCTTTGTGCCAGAGGGTCTGTCTGGCTTCCTTTTGAATTAAGTGATAGCTCTGTTTTCTATATGCCTCTTCTGCTTAGTAGACCCTGCACTTATTTCACATTAGGCAAACTGTGAGCTGCTCTATCAAAATAACTAGGGACTCGCTTTCATCTGACAAGCGGTTTATGACTTTTCAATGTAATGATGCTGGCTTGACCAACTGCTTAAGGTCACCATTGCTAGATAGATAGATTATGTCCTTTATCTCCCATTTTTAGGTCGAGCGCACAAGCGCTATGGCTTGACCAACTGCTTAAGGTCACCATTGGCAGATAAATTATGTCCTTTATCTCCCATTTTTAGGTCGAGCGCACAAGCGCTATGGCTTGTTGTAAGTATTGTGGGCTTTTAACTATGCCCACCACATGCCCATCACTTTCACACGTTCGTGGGCTTGCCTTTCAAAAATCCTTTGTCATCAATAGTAAATGCTTTACGTTTGTCCCTCCTTGGGGCGGTTTTGTTACTGCCTTGCAGACTGCCCCGTTACATGGATAATTGCTTTACTGCTGATAAATTTGACTGCGAGTGAACTTATTTTTCCTTTCGTGTCTCTCCTTTGCACTCATGCTCATGGCGACTGTGGCGGTTTGAATCATCTCCCTTATGTCAACTGTTTTACTTTTCATTTTCAGTTTATGTGGCAAAAAAAAAGTCCAGTTAGGAATTTACAGCGCTAATAGCTCTAACTGGAGCAAATGCAAGACCCAATGAATTGCAAATGCTTGTTATTATGTATGTTTGCTCCCAGTTTTACAGTGTGTGGGGCTAAACCTCATTTAGTACCCCAAGCAAAGTGCATCGGGCCAGGGCAGCTTGTGGTCATTGTGACACGATACCCCCAGATGGCTGTTAAAGAGCCAGTGGACTAAGAGCAAAGCAGCTCCCCGCATCGCTTAATCTTATTCAGTCCCCACCATCATCCAACTTGCCTTCAGTGGCCAAAGCTTTTCTACCCACCCCAACTCTTATTTACAGTATACCGTTTACTCCATATCTTCCATCTTGGTGTATCTTTTACTGTCAGCAAAGTTTTTCAAGGGCTGGCCCTGTGAAATCAAGAAAAGTTGAGTAGTAGTGCATGTCCTCTTTGTAAATAATTGCTGATGGACATCCCCCTTTAGAAAGCAAGCACAGGATTTGAGGAGTCTGACCTAAGCTTTCTTGCTTCTTACGAATTACGAATACGATTTTGATTTTCCCCTTTAAACAGACAGTCGTTTGGTGGCAGAGTTCAGGTGTAGCTCCAGACGTGTCTGATTTGGTGGGGTCATAGACCCAGTTTATATACCTAAAAATGCATTTGAAGTGGGGGAAACTTCAAAGAGTGGTTTTGAAGTGTACAAATTTCCCTATCAGCCCAGTCCTGTCTGCCAGGATCCAAGTGGGGTGTTATCAGTCCTTAGTGTGAGGGCAGGGCACTGGCCTTTGAAGTGTAAGAGAGAACCCCTCCACCATTCCCCTCCATTCAGTATGCAGATGAATGCAGACATGAGTGTCCTGTGTTTTTGGCTGTCTGGGTGGAATGCACAAGGATAGCTGTCAACTAGCACAGACCAGACATGGATTGGAGACAGTCTGTATGACACAGATGGCAGTAAGTGCAGAAAAATGCCCACTTTTTTTAAATCCAACTTCACCAGTAAGAAGGATTTTCTATTACCATTCTAGCCATACTAAACACAACAGGGCTACTCCTCCCAGATCAGAATCTGCCACTTAAAAGTATGTGACGGCAGCCTATGAGTGGAGCAGGCCTCATAGTAGTGGAAAACACATTTGTGAGTTTTTCAATACCAGGACATGTAAAACACATACGTCCATGTCCTGCTTTTTACCTACATAGCACACTGCCCTATGGGTTACCTAGGGCCTACCTTAGGGAGGGGTGACATATGTAGAAAATGGGGGAGTTTAAGGCTTGGCAAGAAAGTGCACACACAGACCTTGCAATGGCAGGCCTGACGCATGGTTAAGGGGCTGCTTATGTGGGTTGCACAATCAGTGCTGTAGGGTCACTAGTAGCATTTAATTTACAGGCCCTGGGCCTGTAGTGCACTTTACTAGGGACCTACAGGTAAATTATATACGCCAACTGGGTAGGAACCAATGCTAACATATTTAGGGTAGAAAGCATATGCCCTTTAGCACTGGTCAGCAGTGGGAAAGTGCGCATAGTCCTAAGACCAGAAAAAACAGGGTTAGAAAAATGGAGGGAGGCAGGCAAAACGTTGGGGAATGACCACTCAAAGGCTGTCAGGTTGAACAGTGTTACTTCATTTATCTATTCACACATAACCAGTTTTTAGATAAGGTTTTTTTAATGCGTTTATTAAGGAAGTCTGAAGGTCGTGTTGTAGTCATTTGCTTTTGAAAGCTTGAATAGAAATGGACTGTTTTTCGTTAGTTTGTTTGCAGTTTTGTTGAAAAACTGTTGCCAGTAGAGCCTAATGACCAGTTCCATTAAGTCCAGGGTAATTAGCATTGTTTTGGGCACATTTAAGTCGATGGTGAACTTTTATAAGCTCTGTGTTGCGATATATTGCGCATTCCTAGCTATACTTAAATTCCATGCCAAATAGGACTTATATATATATATATATATATATATATATATATATATATATATATAAATAAATAAATATCTGTCTAGTGATGAAAACTATTCTTGTTTTGACCGGTGATGTATTTTTTTTTTGTTTTGTCCTGATCTTAATTTACTGAAGCTGTACTGCCATAGTTGGCTGTTAAAAGCCCATACTAGGGCTGCTTACATGATTTAATAGATGAGCTTTTAAAATAGCTCGAGGGAACCAACGTTTTCTCATTAAGGATTAACCAGCGTGATAGTTGAAGGCATTTTTTTGTTCATGTTAGAGGCACACTAGAAGGAAAGCTGTGAGGTTTCATGAAGGTGGTCTCTATAGACTTTAAAAGCCATTGTGGATTGCCATCAACTGTAATTTTACTGCACCCAATCCCTTCTTCCGTTACTCCATCGGAAACGTATTGTTCTACCAAAAATCTGGTGAGTTAGGAAAATGCAGCTTCTCTCTAGTTTCACTTAACTGCTAGAATCTGTGGGCTTGATGACATTGACGGGATAAATGCTTACCTGTGTGCTGGTAGTGAGCCCACTCCCCAGTCGCACTTTAGTGTGACCCGAAGGTTCTGACAGTTACTAAACAAATCTTAAAACAATAATCCTCACGCGAAAGTGTCAAATATAGCTCCGTTTATTGAATGATAATTTAGTTGTTATTTTTATGAATTCGCTTCATTCATAACATTCACCCTTCATAATGGCCACCATGTTCCTGATGTGACATAAAGACCACATTAATGAATACATCATGTGGTAACTTCTGATACTCAGTTCATTTCGGGTTGTGCAATCCTTCGTCAGGGTCTCTAAAACAAAAGTGTTTGTAACTGTATTTGTGCCCGATAGAAAACAACATTAATGAAAGCTGTCCATATGTTTGTGACTGCCTCTAAAACCAAGTGCTTCAATGATTATACAGTGTGTCATGCGGGAAATACAGTGTGCATCATCAGAAAATACCATGACAGATGTGCTCAGCATGCAAAGTAGTAGATACCGCCGCCATCTTATAATCATTGCCTACACCAAGATCCCAGTGAAGAAACCGAGGAGTGACAGTGCCCGAATCCACAAGCCCAATCGATGCACTACTATGAAAATAACGTTGCTCCTTTTGATAAGCATTTCGCTTCATGCACGAATATGGCAGTGTGCACTTTACTTTCACCAATCACCATTCCTAGTTGAGCTACAAGGAGTGCCCGCATGGTACATTGTTTGTAGTTACAGGATAGAGGCAAGGCACCAGTGCAGTTTGTACTTAGTTGTGTTGTTTTGGCTTGTGGCATATGTTTTATGGGAAAACGTAATTTTCTATTGTAAAATTTAGTGATTACCTGCAATCCGTCTATATTTTTCATCTCGAACATGTCTGTCTGGAAAGCTCTAACTAAATATTCAGAAACTTTGAACATGGAACAATAAAAAGCCATTGCTCATAATGTACTTGGCATGGCACTCTCAATGTACTCTATCTCACTTTTATAAAAGAAATGCATTTTTTGTTTGTTCCTCTAGCGATAAAACTTCTACAGAACGACGGCTTGTCTCCCGCCATGCACTGCTCATTACCTACACTTGACATCGCCAATGATGTCTCAAAAAACGTGTATAGCCTTCACTGTGATTTGTTGTTGAAGGTGTAAATACTCCCCTTGTTCATTTTAAACATTTCTGAAACAGCCAATAGCACTCTCAAAGCACTGAGCTTTTGATCCTTGTGATTAGGTTTCTGATATATACTTCTAATTACAGATTCCTCACCTTGTAAATCTCCCCAGGTTATAGATTGGATCGTGAAACTCTTCCAGTAGCTCCTGCATGCTGCTACTTGGTGCCATTGACCTCCTTTACAAGAATGTCTTGTCTTTGGACATGACTGCATAGAGCTGACTTCAGTTCCTCTTTTTCCAGGTCCTTTGCCGTGAACCCTGAGTGCCACTTCCTTTCAGTTTCTTTTTTAGGTCAAAATGTACAGCATGGCTGTCTGCTTGCAGAAGGACTTAATGGGGACATTCTGAAAGGTTCAGTGGAAATGCACTGTGCCTGTTGCTTACCATTTGCTTTGTGGTTTGTAACTCGCAGTTACTTGCTTTCTATTTTCTGGCGTTGTTTGTTTTAGACGGTCTACCACGTCTTTGTCCCTTCTGTGGAGCATATCCTTTTTACCACCTCTCCTAGTATCTTTCAACGAATGGTCGCTTTCTGTAAAAAGGTCTTTAAGTATTGTTCTTACCTTGTCAAATTTACTGTACATTCAAACACAGGGGTCAAATGTCAGGTTTTGTCTTCTGAGGGAGCTTAGTGTTTACTTTTCTTTCACTGACTTCAAAGTGTGTGGGTTTATGAGACAATCTTGCTTGATACTGGTGTGGGAAAGGAATAGGTTTTTTTTTGTGCACAATAATATCTAAGTGAACTGTGCAAATATTTCAGAATATATCAGAATTAGGAAAGAACAATTGGAGCAAATTGTTTTTGTAATCCTGTAGTGTGGTGGAAACAAATATTGTAAATACGATAAAAAAAAAATCAATACACTGTGATGCCGTTTTCACACATTATCACTTGTGCGCTGTATAGTCAAATCAGTAAAAGTGTATGTGCAAATGTAATGGTCTTTCCAATTGATTATGTATTTTTTGTAACAGCAGTGCGCTACCACACCATGCATACTGAACTCTATGCCACTTGACTGTAAGCCACTCATCTCTACTCCCCCTTACTCTCCCTTCTATCACTCAACTCCAATACCACTCCGCTGTATAGCAATACCTTTTAGAAATGTTGAATAGCAGCCTTGCTGGTGAGCAACTTAGTGTAGTTCATCTATAGGTGAGACCAATTGGCTTTACCAATGCTTGCTTGTTTTTTTCCTTCTAAAACTAAGGGTGGGTGAAAAATTCCACTCCACCGGCGGAGTACTGAGTTTTGCCCACTCCATGTTCCACTTGGATTACGGAGTTCTGGCAAAACTCCACCAACCGCTGCATGGCAGAGTTTTTTTCTCATGCTCGGCTCGCCAGCTTTAAGTTGAGGAAGGTGCGCACCCTAGTGTGATTTTCGGGTAGTAGAACACCTCTGCGAGATTTCTCAAAACGGGTGTTTGCGGGAGGTCATGTCCGTTCACATTGAGAAAGCTGCCACTTGAGTAGAGAATCTACCCAAGTGGCAGAAAAGAAGCAGCACCCTTGGTGTAGTTCGTGCTGATTTTACGTGCAGAACAAGCTCCCGGCGCTAAGAATCAGTGCGATGTACCCAAATTACACCCGCTCATGGAACTCTGCAGAATCTGGTGAGTTCCGCCAAGGCCTAACTAAAACCTTTAGTGACTGTGGTCAAAGAGGTCTCCTGACAAAGAAGACCTGGTTTAAACCATGCCCACCCCCTTACCTCAAACAGATGTCATTCACAGACTGCATGACATCTGTCTTTGAAGCCTTCGCAACAAGCACAATCCAGTGCTACAACAAATTTTCCATGAAACATCTAATGAACATCAGGTAAAGAGATGCTAAACTTTATTCTACGGAGCACAAGAAATAGGGTTGATTATGCTCCAAGTCAAAGGAGTGCACCTCGTTTCCTTTTCTCTCTTCATGCAAGTCCAGAACTCAGAGAATACAGGTCAAAGAGAAAAGACACACGAAGCCCAAATGATACTCTTCCTCCTGTCCATGCTCATGCTGTAGGCAGAGTTAATAAAAGCCTGATTTGGACTTCCTTCCTTTCTGAATGCTCCCTCACATTCCTCAAGCTTCTGTCCAGAAATCAGCAAATCATGGAGCTATTTTTTTTTCCTCCAAGAAGTGATGTTACTCATGAAGCAGGTGGTCGAGCTCATACCTAAGGTGCAGAGGGATGTTGGTTGCTACTACGGGTACTTTCTGAGATCCTGAAAGGATGGGGGCATTGGATGGATTTTTTTACCCCATGGTATTGAGAAGAAGTTAAAAATTATGATACTTGCCTTTATTCTGCTGATAGTGAACCCTGAGGACTGGATTTTGTCACTGGAAATGTAAGATTCCTACTTTCATGTCGTTTTTTTGTAGTAAGATTGCACCACTTCCAATTTGCTATCCTTCCGTTAGCCAATCCACTATAGTTTGTGGCAGTTTCTCATTGTCACATGCTCACTGTGTTAGTTAGCTACACCCTATGCTGATGTAGCTTTCTGAAAGTAGTGTCACCTGCTCACATGGGACAGTCTATTATGCTTACTGTGTTCTTCTGTTCGCCACATTTTCAGGAGGCGATAAGACTGCACTGGCTGGATCATACACAGGCCCTACATGGGTAGGACTACGGCATATCAGGTGGAGGATGGACTGATACTAAAAAGGAATGGCAGTCGAGAATATTAACCTAATTTCAATAGGTTGTCTTTTCCATCAAGTCATGTTCTGCATTGGCCAAAAAAAAGGACACTTCTGATTGCCTTAGTTCTTATTCCCCCAGGCCAGAAGCCTCAACTACAGCCTCTGTCTCTATTTTGTACATCTGCTAGGCAACCTTGTGAGCATTCATCCATTCGGCAACCAGTGTCTATTCTCAGATCTGCAGGTCCTGTCATTTTGAAAGCTCAGTCCTGCAGGACTGCCCGGTGTAAAGACCACTCCTCAGATCCATGTCCTTGTAAGGGGCATTGCTCTTTGTATTAAGTCCCAAGGTGAGGATTCTGTGGATAGAAGTATTCATCAGAAGAATAAGTTAGGCTGTTTCTGATGGATGAACTAACTGCAGATTTGTCATCACCCTCGCTCCTCCTCATCCTATGCAGTAGACTTTCTGGTGTTAATAGGGTTCTAACTTAGATTTGCACACTGTCAGTGTTCCTCACTCTGTTGTACTCACTTCACATTTTAGGGCAGTTCTTCCAGCAATCCACAACTTACTCACCCAACCAACACCCGGTTTCCAAGCGAAGGGCTCCCTAGAACAATTCCTCAATCAACTCCATAATGACATCTCTCCTCTTCGACAAATCAATAGACATTTTCAAAAATACTGTTGGTCATGCCTTTAACACATATCATCCAATAAGCACTCTGATCTCACTGCCATAACTTTTGATGCCACCTAGCATTTGGAATTGTAGACATAACTGGAGAGCACTTCTATTCAAATGGTGCAGGAACTAGTCCACTACACATATTGAAAAATCTGAACTGCCCTTCAATCCACTATGCTACACCCTTGATAAAGCTAAATCTTTGTATTTCAAGCCCTTATCAGTTCATTCCAGCCTTACGCTTGCCAATTTGCAGGCACCGCCAAAACCCTTCTTTAATCTTCTTGCGCACCTATCAATGACCAGTCATTATCAGCCTATTATTCTTCCTCATGCTATGTATTCTGGGCACCCTGACTGCACTTTGATTCAGAAGTGGCACAAGGTCTCTTCTGTAAATGGGGAGAACCTTGACTCAGTCTCTTTACCTCAAATGAGAACGCCCAATATCGTCACTTGTGCATGTTGGAGTGTTTAAGGGGTCTCTCTGAGACTCGTTCTGTATTGAGTGAAACTTTAAACTTCTGTAAGCCTTCCCCCAATACCTCTCCTGCCATAAGTTCTTAAGAAGATCAGGACCCATTAGGCTCAAGTCATCCTAGTGGCTCCAGGCACCTTTCAGCTCTTACTTCTTTTCTGCAGATGCCGAATCAGCTTTTGCTGTCTGAGGCTCCAGTTGTGATGCATTTCTTAAGTTATAATAATAATTTCCTCTTGCTCCCTTTGTCATACTGCAGTGGGATCGTAACTTAGTCCTTACAGTCCTGATGTGTACTCCCTTCAAGCCGCTTTACAGAGGCCCCAAGGGGCTTCTAACCCCTAAGACCATGTTCCTCATCGCCATTACATTGGCATGGTGGATGAGTGCGCTTCAAGCCCTGTGTCAACCCGCTGTACACCATCTTTTTCCCCATATAAATTGATTATGCGGACACAAGCATCCTTCTTACCAAAAGTTGTGATGCTGTTCCACATCAGTCAAACCATCACTATGCTGGCATTCCATACCCCTCCTGACTCCTTTTAGTACGAGGAGAAATTCCATTGCTTGAACCCCAAGAGAGTGCTGAGATTTTACGTAGATTGTACCAAAGAACACATAGTGTACAATCAGCTCTTTGTGGGGTTCTTGGGAGCTAAAAAAAAGGCAAAGCAGTGCATAAGAGAACCATCTCACAGGGATTGTGCTCTGCAATAAGATCTGCTAATCACTGGCTAAAACGCAGCCTCTGGAAGGACTGCATGCTCATTCAACCAGGGTCGAAGCTCCTACCACTGCATTACCACGCGGAGTTCCTGTCCTAGACATTTGCCAGGCAGCTACGTGGGCATTCCCCCATACTCTCCAGATGCACTTTTTGTTCAGTCAGGTCCACTGAGAAGGTATTATATTATGCCTGCTCAGTTCTGCACAAACCCATCTCCAAACAGGTATTGCTTTGGTATCTATTTAAAATGTGAAGAATCTACAGCTAGAAGCTAGAAGAACAAGTTACTTATCTTTGGTAATGTTCTTTCTTGTAGAGACTCTATCTAGCCACAGCTTACTCAACACCCTTCCCATCCTCCCAGTTCTGTGGCTGGACTAGGAATTTGCCAAAAGGTCACACAGCATTTAGGCCTCTGCACCTGGGGGCCCGAACATTCTTGAAAGCAACTGATGTCAGCATGTGGGAGTGGCATCTATATAGGCTCCACATATAATTTCCGGAACAGAATGGCATCAGTGAGGATCTGGACGGCACCTCCTAGTGGCCTCTGGTGGTACTGCTGAAATCTTTCCAGATCCAGTCTAACGCCTGAGAAGTATTGAAAAGACAATTTACAGCTAAATATAGTTGCTACCCGAAGGAGTGTTACCAAAGATAAGTAACTTGTTGTTCTAATATACCGTAAAAGTGTGTGGACAGTTGCAGTAACAATGTTTTATATAGTGACTTTTTTTTTTAATTGTTTCATATAATTTTTTGCCACTAAAAACTTGAACTCACACAAATGGCCACCAGCCTGTTTGTTTTATAGGAGATGGCACACATAACAAAAGTAAAAGCAGTGTCTGTCTGAGGAAAAATGTATTATCTTTGGGGGTGATTTGTTTTCAGAATTGACTTAAATTTTTAATTAATGCAGTTTGTTACTTAAGTAATCAACACACGTTTTGTGTGCCCTATAGTCTCAAAAGAATGACGAAAATGGAAACTGTTCGGGGGAAAATATGGAATTTCCCACAACAAATTTGTACGAACTGGAGAGTCGTGTGTTAACTGATCACTGGTCAATACCATACAAGCGAGAAGAGTCGTTGGGGAAGTGCCTGATTGCATCTGCCTACTTAGCAAAACTAGGTAAGATGTTCATAACAAAAAAGTACCTAGTTGACAGTTTACACAGTTCCATCACACATTTCTTTGACAGAATCTTACATGTTATAAGCTTTTTGTCAAGCCGGATATGTTTATACATCTGATCCAATCACATCCTTGTTTTTCTTATCTGTGCTGTTCTTGTTAAAAGTTTATTCTGAATCCACTGCTTTGAATGCCGAAAAACACTTACATGTCTGTTTATTTCTCTACCGAATTTTGCTCTTTTTGCTCTTATTTATTTGGTTGTGAAATCATGAAAAGCCTTGATGCTGTCATGCAAAGCTATTTTGCATTCTTAACTAGCCTTGTTGTGCCAATAGGTATTCGTATATGAATTAAAGTGCATTTTGTCATTGATGGTTTAGACACTCACTAAGTAATAAAACGTACTTGGTCACTCATGTTTGCACTCATACATCCATCCATCCATCCATTTAATCTTTCTTGCTTTTACCTATTGACACTACTACAATAAAACACAGTCTGTATCATGTATGCAAGACAAATTGAAAGAATTTAAGTGAAAATATGAAACATACTGCCATCTAAACGTGGCGGGCATGTACTTACAATAAGAAAACTAACTATAGCATCTGATGTCCGTATTGCAATGGTATTGTGCATAGTCTATTGTTGTTTTAAAGTTGCAGCATGACTGCCACTTTTGCAACCAATGTGTTGGCCATCTTGGGAACTAAAACAGTTACATTTTATGGACAACAGAATTCCATAATGGTTGCCTGTTTCAGAGGAAGGGGTACCGCAGGATGCATCGCACTGCAGATGAAATAAGCAGCAAGCAAACAGACGGCTAGCATTGCCAATGAAGCTGTAATATCCGCTTAAGAAAAATTAAAATAAAAAGAGAAGCAGAGAATTGGAGGATAAATTACACAAGGCGAAAGTTGAAATCTAAACCAGTAGCCAACCAGCCCTCACACTGAAGTGCACTCTTTCAGGTGGATCTGCACTTCTGATCAGAAATTTTTTGTATCACAAAACCATAAAAATTCACCTGTTATAGATAGTTATCTCAAGTAACCATAACTTGTGCCCTAAGGTAACTATAATTTGCTCCCCTGCTATAACTTCGTTTTCTTAAGTGAATTACTATATTTTTTTCATTCTATTACTATGTTTTTTTCATTCTATTCTATTTTTCATACTATGTTTTTTACATTCTATTCTATATTTCCTAACTGTAACGTCCCTGTAGCCTTTGGTTTTTTTCAGTGTATTTCTATGTTTTTTTTTTTTTTTAACATAAAGTAATTTTCATTATTATAATTTAATCCAACCACCACGCACTTCCCTGGCAGATCTAGGCACCGGAGACCGGCCATGTACCCTGGGTGCCCACCAGGACATTCTCCCACATTCTCTTTCAATAAAGCCCTGAGGAGGTGCCGTAACCGTAGGCTGCCCCGCCCCCTCCCCACCTTTAGTTTTCATTAAAGCCCCATCCCTCATCTCCCACCTCCCCCCAGCATATTAGAAATAAGCCCCAGGGAGTTGGCCATCCCTAGGGCAATAAGAAGTCCAGGAGGGGGGCCCTGTGCGCCTCCTCCTTTTAAGTTTTTTTTTCTTTTTTTCTTTTTTTAATATGACCTCAGGACCTGGCTCACCTGGGGGATTTTAAAAAACAAGCACAGTAGACGTGCTTGTTTTATTAATATAATTTTCTGGGGTTAACAGCAAATTTGTGGTGACGCCGCAAGTTCACAGCAAAAACTTTAAAAATAAAAAGTGCTTTTTTTTGTCCTGGTGGAGTCCCTCTGGGTCCCTAGCACCAGAGCTTAAGAAATCATGGTATCCTTACCCTGGCCCCTTTTCCTTTATTTGTAGGACTCAGTTAAAGCCAAGTCCCAAGATGGCAGCCAAAACTTCCTGGTTGAAGTGTTGGCAGCCAATCAGAGCTGTGTGTTTCCATGCACAAGCTCCTCATTTTTTTCCACAAAGTCGTCTGGGAGGATCTACGGCCCTAATTATACAAATGTATTTTCCCTTTAATATCTCCAAAAGTACTGGACTGATGTACACCAAATAAGTGAAAGCCTAATCTGTGTACCGAAAGCTGACTTTCTGCCAAATTTGGTGTAATTCCCTCCAGCGGTTTGGGCTGTAGCCGTGTTCAAAGGTCTATGGGAATTAACATGGGAAACCCACATTTTTATGCCGCCCCATACTTTTTCTCCATCCCTGCTTGACCGATCACCCCGAAACCACCTGTGCGCAACAAGAATCACTGGGGCACCTTTTTAAAAAAAAAGTTTTGTGAAGATTCGTCAAGCAGTGCCAAAGGTATAGGCAAGTCAAAAAATGCTTTATCTATGAAAATATGTGGCGACCGCTGAAAAAAACAAAAGTTAAAGTAAAAATAGTTAGGTGAATGTCAGTGACAAAATTAATGTTTTGGGTTTAAACTTAAAAAACAAAAAAAAAACAAAAAAAAAAAAACGAAATTTCCCATATAAAGTTAGCAGAGCCAACAGTAACTTGTGCCCCACCATGCAATGTTTATTGGCTCACATATTACATCACTGAAGACATGTTCTATAATATTTATAACATCACTAATGATGTCACGAATTACATCACTGATGACATCACAGGGTCACAGAGGCTCCATTTGTAAAAGGTTAGAGGCGCTGGGGTCCCTCACTGAATACATCCCTGGGTATGGGCTTCCCAAAGCCTATAATGGTTCAGAGGATTGGGCTGCACACCTCTATCTCCTTAATGAAAGAAAGTGGCCCCTGATGCTTTTTTTTTTTTCTCTCTTTCCCCTGGGTACCACGGGAGCCCCTTGGGTCTGCCTCACACTCACTCACTCAGACACTCACTCACTCAGACACTCACTCACTCAGACACTCACTCACTCAGACACTCACTCACTCAGACACACACACACACACACACACACACTCACACACTCACACACTCACACACTCTCTCCAGGACAGGGGACCGAGTCAGGTAATGGTTGCCAGCAAAATGTTTTTTGATGTTGCTGCAGCCACTCCAGCAGGAAAACGGCTCCACAGGCCAATCAGAAAGCTCCATTTTTAAATTTCCCCTCCCACAAGAGTCTCTTGCGCCTCTCGTAGACCCAACAGTCCATATGTATAAATATTGTTGACCCCGTTTTGGGAATTCCCCCCCCCCCCTTTTTAAATTTTTATTTTTAACCCCTGTTTGAGAGATCACCCTGAAATATTCCATCTAAGAACTAGTCAAAAAGTACCACCTATTTTAAACGTTTGTGGAGTCAAACAAGGACAAAGTTATTAGAAGTGCAAAAAAAGGTTTTTCCTATGGAACAGCTGACCTAACTATAACTGCCACTAGACAGTCATTTTATGATTTTTTTCTTTCTTTCTTTCTTTCTTTCTTTCTTTCTTTCTTTCTTTCTTTCTTTCTTTCTTTCTTTCTTTCTTTCTTTCTTTCTTTCTTTTCTAAGCTTGTCAAGCCTAGTGGAGTGTAAATCTTCTACCTGTAAGGTTTTTCAAATTAGGGAACC
Organism: Pleurodeles waltl; assembly: GCF_031143425.1. NCBI lineage: Eukaryota > Metazoa > Chordata > Amphibia > Caudata > Salamandridae > Pleurodeles > Pleurodeles waltl. Next base: position 861,626,487 of record NC_090443.1, read on the forward strand.
AGTGCGAAAATTCTTCTGTACGGAGGTCAACTGTGCTATTTTATGTAACAAAATATTTATCTGAAGGCTTTAACATGGTGCAAAAAGAACCAACATTTAAAGGACTCTCTGCTTTTACACGTGTTAGTAATTATTTCAAGCCTGTTACCTTTTTTATAACCTTTTATAACAAGCGGATCTGACCTTTGACATCTGAACTACCTTTTCCTAGTGTACTAATCAGGCCTATAGCTTTTATTATTGGCTGGTGCCCAAAACAAACTCGGGCCTTCTGTACTGAATTTCACGCTTTCCCACAAGCCTCCTATCCGCCATACAATGATTAAAAATACTTAAGTATATTAAGCAAAGCAAGATACCCTCGCTCCTAAGAGGGTATAACAAGGAGTTCAGCTCAAGGAGTATAGCTCTTCTATAGCCACAGTTTTTCAGAAGGGGGTAACAAACACCCTTACCTGCTATTGTAATGTGTTAAATTTATTTAACTTAGCAACTGTCTGTAGGCTGCATTACACAGTAAGAACAATCCACTTTTAAATGCCTAGTGCCCTTAACATGATTTTCACAAGTAGTGTGTCAGCTGTACTTGCTTTGTCATAACTTTTTATTATAATGAAATCACACGTAAGGAATTGGACCTAACTTTTACCAGTGAACCAATAAAGCCTTCAGCATTTATCATTTGCTATAACACAAGCGTACTGGAGTGTGTTAAGCGGGCAATCATCATGCAAATAGTTATAAAATTACACATATGTAAATAATCACTGTTGGCAATATAAAACTCCTCTTTTCATAATGGACAGATCAGGCTTATGGTATCTTTATTACCTTTTCCTAGTGAACCAGTCAGGCCTATAACGTTTGTTGAGGGCTTGTCACTGTGACCAACTCAGGCCCACTGTATTGAGCATAATCTTCTCTGAAGGCAACCTTCTGATGGATACAACTACCTGTGGATTCCTCACCTTACGAATTCTCCCAATGCGCCAGCATTCAATGGAATTTTTTCTTCCCAGCTCTCCACGTCGACGAGGACGTCACAATTGCCCGACTCCCACGGTCCTCGCTGGCGTGCTGACGTCAGTTCCCTTTTTTCCATGCATTCGAAGCATAACGTTTTTTTCCTAGCTCTTGGGAGTTACTGTTACCGAAGGTGTTTGATTGTAGGTTACAATCATTGGAAGAATACATAAGGTGAGAAATCCACAGGTAGCTAGTGTATCCACCAGAAAAAGTGTTACCGAAGGTAAGTAACTTGTTCATCAGGCACACTGTCATCTAATTACATCAGGCACACTGTCATCTAATTACAAATTATAAGAGGGCTTAACTAGGATTCTCACAGTGCAAATGTTCTTGAGCCACTGTCCGGCAGATGTAGCCAATACAAACCCTTGCCTACCACATTAATCTGTGATATTCAGTGCAACAAAATACCTAACTGTAGACTTTAATAAACTAATATTAAATCCCCTTAAATTCCTGTGTAGTTTTCACAATAAATATCAAGCCTTCTGCCTTTATCGTAACTTTTCATGAGTCAGTCTTGTAATCTTCATAACTGGTGTGTCACCCTATCCAAATCAGACCTATTGGGTATAAGGTTTCCCATAATCAAATTAACTATATGTATAAACTTATTGCTATCAAAAAATGTAAATCCATCATAATAAAGCCAAATAAGGATTACCATAGTGTGACTAGTCTATTCCCATAGTTTGTTCGGATGGTTCACAGACCTCTTTGCCACAAGTCAAAAAGTGCAGTACAAGCAATCTTTTCAGTAGAACCACACAACTTGGGCCCAATCAGATGCTGTGCTCCGGACAACCAACATGCGGGTGAGCCTAAGCCCTTCTCTTGGTAGCACTCTAAAACCAATTTTTGTTGCTCACATAAGGTCAGCCCAATCCTAATCAGGCGTGCTGGTTTTGCACTCGATGTGGTGACAGTTTGATAATGCTGTACTTACTTGTTATCTCCGTATAATAATAATACAAATTTACACTAATTCCTTGTTGACACTGTTTTTCATTGTGCACCAGAAATCCCCAATTGTTTTTTTCTTCAAGACATTACTTTCAACCCGTCTTTAAGCTCTCAAGGCTGCAACCGACCTCACAGTCCCTTGTTTATGCTGCTTAATGTTTGTGACATCCCTCCAAGGCGGTGAAAGGCCTGGGAGAGTGTTGCCACTGTGCTGGTTCCAGTGACGTAAGCAACACTCGGCTCTGCCTCTCGTGCACCCGTTATTTATAGCTCATGAAATAACTTGAGGTTGTGAAAGTGAGTCTGCATTTAAAAACTTAACAAGCTGCTAATTGGTGCGAGTAGTGACCTCAAACACAAGGTGACAGTCGCTTGTTTAAACAGTGTAGCAGAGCGCACTATGAAACATTTAAACACTTGTTGTGTTGAGAATTCGGTTGCCTGCAGTGCTGTGAGTCCAAAGAGGCTCCTTCCCTTGGAGTGACAATGATGTTCCTAGCAGCTTGTTACTTGACGAGCTGTGAGTGACCTTTGCTGCTGAAGTTGTTGGAGCCACATGCCTCCCGCGGTTCCCGAGTAATAAAAAAGCTAATGTCATGGGCGGCTTAACCCTCTCCTCTTCTATTCTTTGCAGGTCTTTCGGATTCTGATGAGAATTGCAAGAGGTTTATGGACCGGTGTATGCCTGAGGCGTTTAAAAAGGTGAGGCGCCGGAACCCACGCTTAAATGATCTGCATAAGCATTAACATGTTGTATACACAAACACACTTCTGAACTTAGTTTCCGTTTAAGTTACATACCGCCAAAACAAAGAACGGAAAATAGCCTTGTAGGATTAGCCAGTGGGATGACATTTAAGTTTGGGACATATGGCCTATACAAATACAATGAAAGTATATTCAGAGCTCCAGAACGAGTAAAATGACCGTCAGTGGGACAGTTTTTGCAACCTGCCTATTCTGCAGTCAAATGCAAAAACAGATGATGGACGGAATGCGGAACAAATCAAATATCACCCCAGTCACAGATGTGGGTTTAAACCATCAGTTTTTATGCGTGCCCTACCATTCCAGTTTGGACCCAGCCATATGCAAATCAGTCTTGACCCTGTTCCTCATGGGAACAGTCCAACCCGAACTGGATCTAGAAACAAGCAACCTGGGACTGGTTTCAGGGTATCACCCCATATCAGCCAGGCTTGCTTGAATCTGGTGGGATAGCAAGCACGGGACCCACGTCCAGGCATACCCTTCCCACTTAGGGGTGACAAATGCAAAAACATCAGAAAATGGACAGGATGCAGGACAAATCAAACATTCACTCCAGTCACAGATCTGGGTTTACCCATCAGTCATTGCTTTTTGAAAGCTCAGATACAGATATAAAATACTTGCATTGGTGCCTTTTGCAGAACAACATTTCAGCGTCTATTGTATAACATTGTTTATACATATGGGAACTATAAATCTGCTATGGCAAAGAAAAAACAAAACCTGCTATTCCTAAGCACGTGTGGGATATTTGAACAAACCTGAACTGATGTGATTATTTTTTTGGCTGATGTAAGGAGCGACAGTGACTCTTTTTTTTTAATGACAATTGGAAAAATATATAATGCCTTCCACACAAGGTAGGCAGTTTTTTGTGCATAGAAAAGAGTGAAGAAGACCGGGTGTTCCACACGTGCTTTACGATGAATAAACTGGATGAGTTTATTGTCAGGTGACCTTTATGTTTCAAGTATTAAAACAAAGTCATTAGATAAAAGAAAAATAATTCTGTTATTTATTTTGTATTGCAGCTGTTGACATCAAGTGCCGTTCATAAGTGGGGAACAGAAATCCATGAGGGAATTTACAACATGCTCATGCTACTAATAGACGTGGTTGCAGAAAGAGTGAAGCAAGATCCGATTCCAGTTGGCCTTCTTGGTGTGCTTACAATGGTACTCGGGTTTTGTACACTGTTTTGAAATCTAATATGATTGAAAGATAACTTCTTTTTGACACTGAAAATGAAGGAGCACGTTTTACATCTTCAGTCTGTATGTACTTAATTGTGGGAAGCCTCTACGATGCAAATATGGTAAATACAAGAAATGCAGAGATGACTGTATCGGAGGATAAGTTAGAGGTTCTGTTGTTAAATGGAAGTTGCCGGAATGCTGAATTATTTATAAAAATACTTAATCAGGTTATTTCCGATAAATAATCATCCATAAAAACATTTGAACAAACAAAAGCAAAAACGCCCTAAAACAAAGTACAATACATAGGTTAAAGAGGAAAAAAAATCAGACTTTTTTTATTTAAAAATATGAAGTATTCCTACATCATACAACAGCTGACGGAAATCGACTCTTAGAATAACATACAGGGGGAGTTCAGTGTTTGCAAGTTTAGTCTTGTGGTCACAGGTGGTTTTGTGGTTCATCTTCGCACAACAAGAACTTCACTTCATGTCATAACATGGAAGTTCATGGTGCTACTATATGGTCGATTATAAGCTTGGTGCAAACATTGCAAGTCAAATATGTGAACATAATATCTGCATCTGGTCATTACCTTTCAGTACCACTTCAGTCAGCGTCATTTATGTCCCCTTGGGAGTCTATTAATTTCCCTTTATTTATGTTATTTTTCATCCAACGTGGGCTCAATCTGAATAGCCAAATGCCTCACATTAATAAGCATCCATTCAGCCTTTCTGCTACAAGTTATGCACAGATCCTCAGTCCTGAATCTAACGAATTGCAAAGAATCTGTTCGCCATCATCAGATCTAATGATGCAGTAGACCATTCACTTCCCCTTGGGTCACAGCTGCAAACTGAACACATTGCATGGGGTCTGAGCCATTCCTGAGCCCAATTGCTCTCTGTATTTGTGTCCAAAACACTTCCGCTTTACATATCCTAATTGTGTGCATTGGGCATCATTCACTTCACATATCAGCATTTTCCTTGGTGTAAGGTGTATATCTAATGGAGAGCTGCAAGCATGAGGTAATCTCTGTGTAATTATTGCTTGTTGCCTTCTTGGTATAAGCCAGCACTGTAGTCCAGCCATCTGAAACTTCGCACTCCCTCTCCGAAGACATGGATTTTGCTCTCATAACACCATATAGATCAAAAGCATTTGGAAACCACATTGAGTGAGCAACATAATTTCCATGAGTACTTCAGATTCTGATGATCGTCCAGGGAATCATTCCCTTCACCCACACTCCAGTCTGTGGTCTGGCTTCATCAAACTTGTGTAGTGTCATCACTGTAGATATTTCCTATTGGCTTACATCTCATATCTACCCAATCCATTACCCTAGCATCAAATGAAGTGTACAGAATTCCTCTGTTCCTCAAACGTTGTGCCCGTTAAGCTAATGGTGCTTTCTGCACTGTCAGTTTGGAGATCCCCTCCCAAGAGACATCAGGGAAACCAAGTGAGAGATCTCCAAGATCGCATTTCCAATGGCAAGGAATGGATAGTTGAGCACCATTATTACATTGACGTTGAGTCAAAAACATATGTTCTCTATCAGGAGTCTCCATAAGCCATTGAGAAAGATTTTGGGAGCGTATGTAGTAGCATTCTGTGTCTAATACACCCATTCCATCCATCTCATAATACAGTTTGAGTGGATAGTTTAGTGACTTTTTAATTTAATGACGTTTTAATTTAACGGAGATGATGTTAGACTATCTAATTTTGAGCTATACACCTGGGAAGTAGACCACGTATTCCTAAAAAAGACACCTATTGAGCACTTCAATTTTTACCAAAGTGGTCCTGCTTATTAAAGATCAAGATAGCTTCATCCAAAAATCCACTGGACATAAGAACATGTCCCATGTTGACTTTTATTTGCTAATCTCGACTGTGCTCCTGTCTGATTCACAGGTTTTTCAAAATCATAGTTTACCATTGTAAATAAGCCTGTGACAGCTTTTTGGCCACCCCACACCCTAGCCTCTGGAGAAATAACTGTGATTTAGACCAATTTGTACTGTTTCCTGAAACATCTCTGAATATACTCAGTACATCTAAGTGGTGTGACATAGAGATAGCAAGAATCTGTAAGTATATTAAAGTATCATCATCGTCTATAGACCACAATTGTTACAGGGACAGGGTACCTACATTAATTCTCCATTCTTTTGTGTGGTGTCTGAATGTATTGGCCACGAGCTTCCTTGCCAGAGCAAATAAGTGGCTTCAGGTAGTTCTGGTGAAATGCCCTGCTTCAGAGTACACCTCATCCAGATTTTTTGCACAGCTCTAACTTCTAGGCCTCTTGTGTGGAAAAGATTGAACCATGCCAAGATGTAAGGGCAAAAAGTAAACCTTTCATTCACCTGACTCCTGAAACCTCTGCCCTTAATATCAAAGGCCTTCGAAGTAACTAGAAATGCCACTGCTTAATCCCCATCAACCATATGAAGAAAATGCTTTGTGATAGCCACCCGGATCCATGTTGTATGGTGTTGCAGTGAAGAATAAAGCCAGATTGGTCGGGATGTATGAGGTCAGAAATTAACATCACTGATATTCTTGCTGTTGTTTTGCTAAGGATTTCTGCATCTGCTTTCACCATTACCTTTGGACCATAAGGTCTTTCCTTAGATTTTGGACCATAATAATAACTGCTTCTTTTATTGACTGGGTGAGCCATTCACATTTGAGAACTCCATAGAAACCTCTATGGATTTCTGTAGTACAAATCCCAGGAATTTATGATAAAACTCAGCTAGGAGGCTATGTATACTGGGAGTCTTCCCTTTTTTTTTTAATGTGGTTCAGGGAAGCCAGTTCTCTGCAATCATGATTATTTAGTACTACTATTTTTCCCGGTGTTACCCATGAGAACTTTGTCTTTTCTAAATAATTACGGATTTCATCTGGCTTAGTGACATGAAGTTGTGTGTGTAAGGTTTTGAGAACATGTTTAAAAACCTTGTTACTGACCCCTTGTATAGATTGTATATTGCATTGTAGTTTTCCTTCCTAGTCACAGTTTGGAGAATGGGCTGTGTGCTCTCCAACAACCAGGCTGACATTATCTTGGACTACTCCCCATAGAGGCAAACCTCTACCAAAAGGATGTGTCTCAGAATCTGTTAAGAGATGCAGCTCACCAAACGTGTTTCCATTCAACCAACTCCACTATTAGTTCAGTTTGTGCATGTGCTTACTCTCCAAAGCAGTAATTTTCTTCTTTTTGAGATATCCTCCTTCAGCTGTTGACATACCTCTTATACTCTAAGACTTCACAAAATTTATAGGATTATAGTATTGCCTGTATGGCTTTAGGAAGAGCTGTAGCACAGAATTGTCTCTTGAGGTGGTCTCGTCGGAGATCATATCCATTATGAACAAAGGAGGGAAGGCTGCGCTTATCCTTATGGACCTTCCATAGCTGTTGATATGGTGAGTCAATCTATCCTTTTAGATCGTTTAGAGGATATAGGGATCTGTGAAACAGCGTTGGGTCTCTTCTGATGTTTTTTTTGTCTAATAGAGAGCTGACCGTTGCCATGGGAGTGTTCACGTCCAAACCATTATCACTGCCCTGTAGGGTCCCTCTGTGGTCGTCACTGGCCCACATTATTTAATGTGTGTATGGTGCCCTTAACAAGGCTGATCCGCCATTTTCGTTTTTTGACTACCTCCTATGCTAACGACACCCAAATTGTGGAGTTGATTTTTAGCAAGTTGAGGATGTCTTGAAAGGGTTCAACAGTTGTATGAGGAAAATTGTCTGTTGGATGAGACTTAACTCCCTCAAATTAAACTCCGATAAAACCAAGGTCCTTCTCTATGGTAAGGACGTTTCATTTTGGGATTCTTCATGGTGGCCAAAACACTTGGGTCCCCTTCCTCCTCCTGTCTCGAAAGTTATAAATTTGGGGGTAATCTTTGCCTCTAAACTTACTTTTCTCTGATCCGATAAACATGCAGTCTTTAGAATAAATTGCCCTTTCAGTTAAAAAAAAAAATATAAGTCTATTCTGACATGTTTCAGAAAACAACTGACATCTTGGCTCTTTGTACTATAGTATTAGCTCTAGGTTGTCCTGAAAATGCTGGTTCCTTGTTAACTATATTCTTTAAATTGTTGCCTGCTTTACATTGGTTAGTGCCAAGATGCCTTTGGAGATTTGTTGAGCTTTATATAAAATCATCAATATTAATTCCATACTGATGCATGCAACCCTGTCATCCACTTCTGTTTCTCATTCGACAGCCTGATAGGATGCCGTCCCCCAGGGATAACAGACCTTTAAAAAATGTCAGTCTGAAAACCTTGTAATCGCTCCATCCTGAGCCTCCATGTTGGGATTCTAGGCCTATAACTAAGCTTCGTATAGAAAAAACAGTTCAGTTGTGATAATTCTTTCCAGAAACAGTGGGTCTGAGGACCTTTCATTAATGGCTTGTGTAGGAAAGTGCCACTGTTGGCATAGTTACCTCCCCCCACACACTTTTTGCCTAGTGTTGATGCCAGCTTTGATTGACAGGGTGCTGGGATCCTGCTAACCAGGCCCCAGCACCAGTGTTCTGTCCTTAAAAATGTACCATTGTTTCCATAATTGGCACACCTCTGGCACACAGATAAGTCCCTTGGAAAAGGTACCACTGTTACCAAGGGCCCTGCGGTCAGGGAGGGTCCCTAAGGGATGCAGCATGTGTTGTGCCACCCTAAAGGACTCCTCACCTAACACATGCACACTGCTATTGCAGATTGTGTGTGTTGGTGGGGAGAAAAAGGCAAAGTCGACATGGCATCCCCCTCAGGGTGCCATGCTCACAAAACACTGCCTGAGGCATAGGTAAGTTAACCGTGTAGCAGGCCTTACAGCACTAAGGCAGGGTGCACTATACCACAGGTGAGGGCATAGCTGCTTGAGCAATATGCCCCTACAGTGTCTAAGTCCATTCTTGTGTGTGGCCATATTAAGTATATAGTCTGGGAGTTTGTCATTACGAACTTCACAGTTCCATAATGGCTTCACTGAATACTGGGCAGTCTGGTATCAAACTTCTCAGCACAATAAACCGACACTGATGCCAGTGTGGGATTTATTCTATAAAAAAACACACAGAGGGCATCTTAGAGATATACCCCCTGTATTTTACCCAATCCTCTAGTGTAGGACTGACTGGTCTGTGCCAGCCAGCCACTAGCAGACAAGTTTCTGACCCCATGGGGTGAGGGCCTTTGTGCACTCTGAGGCCAGAAACAAAGCCTGCTCTGGGTGGAGGTGCTTCACACCTCCCCCTGCAGGAACTGTAACACCTGGCGGTGAGTCTCAAAGGCTCAGGCCTAGTGTTACAGTGCCCCAGGGCACTCCAGCTAGTGGAGATGCCCACCCCCACACAAAGCCCCACTTTTGGCGGCAAGTTCGCCAGGAAACTTAGGAAAAAAAGGATGAGTGACCACTTCAACTAGGATCCCCCCTAAGGTATCCAGAGCTGAAGTGACCCCCCTCCCTGCAGAGTCCTCCATCTTGGTTCGGAGGACAGGGACCAATAGGGTTAGGAATGTGCCCCTCTCCCCAAAGGGAGTGGACACAAGAAGGGTGTAGCCACCCTCAGGGACAGTAGCTGTTGGCTACAGCCCTCTGACCCCTGTAACACCCCTAAACCTTGTATTTCAGCGCTTCGCTGAGCCCAGCTCACCAGATTCTGGTGATGTGCAAGAAAAAGAATGACTTGCTTAGCTGAAACCACAAGAAGAAGGAAGACGACAACTGCTTTGACCCCAGCCCTACCTGCCTGTCTCCTGCTTCAAAGAACTTGCAAAAGAACAGCGACACATCCAGCAGGATCAGAGACCTCTGCCAAGCTCCCGAGGACTGTCCTGCACCCAAAAAAGACCTAGAACTCCAGAGGACAGCGGCCCGGTCTAAGAAAAACCAACAATAAAGGACTCCCACCTCACTCTGGATTTCGTGAGTCCTGACCACTCTGCACCCGATGTCAGTGTCCAGGTAATCCACCCAGCTAGAGAAGGTCCCCAGGCAATTGTGAGCAAGTGCCCACCCTGGGTTGACCTCTCTGCCCCTCCACGACGAAGCCTGCAGAGGGAATCCCGAGGACCCCCCTGACCGCGAAGCTCTTGATGAAGATATCTGATGCCTAAAGACACACTGCACCCGCAGCCCCCAGGCCTTGGAGAAACCAACACCTGGTGCAGCCACGTTCAGCAGACGTCCCTCTTCCCTGTCCAACCAGTGGTGCACCTGAGACACCCCCCTTGACCTCGTCTGTAGCCTCTGAGTGACCCCCAGGGTTCCCTCATAGACCAGCATTGGAAGCCCAACGTCCTTTTTACGGCCCGCACTCACCACCCCTGTGCCGCTGAGGGTGTGTGTTTAATGCCTACTTGTGGCCCCTCCAGTGCTCCTTCAATCCCCCCTGGTCTGACCACAGAGCCGTGGGTACTTACCTGCAGGCAGACCTGATTCTGAATACCCCCTGTCTCCATAGGAGCCCACGTTAAATTTGCTTATCTTTGACCTCTGCACCCTGCCAGCCCTGTGTTGCTGGTGGTAGGTGTTTGGGGTTAACTTGAACCCCAACCAGTGGACTTCCTAAAACCTGGAAACTGAAAGTGTATGTGTTGTACTTACCTGCAAATCGAACTAACATTTCTTACCCCCGGGAACTGTTTCTGAAAATTGCACTGTCCATTTTTAAAACCGAATATTACCAATATTTCAAGAACTGTATAACTTATCGATTTCAAACAAAGTACTGTTAATACATGTGTGAAATATGAAGCTATTGAAGTACTTAACTGCAACTTGAATCTTGTGGTTCTAAAAATAAAGAAAAGCTTGTTGTTATATAACAACCATTGGTCTGGAGTTCAGTAATTGAGTGTGATCTTCTTCTATTTCCTGTGTGTGTACAACAAATGCTGTGCACTACCCTCTGATAAGCCTAACTGCTCAACTACAGTACCACAAAAGAGAGAATTAGTATTATCTATTATTGCCTCGGTCAAGCCTCTGGGGAACCTCTGGACTTTGTGCACACTATATCTAATTTTGATGTACTATATACAGAGCCAGCTTCCTACAGTGGTGGATCAGCGGTGGGGTCTGCGACTTTGCATTTGCTGGACTACACAGCCAGTATCTGATCACACAACTAAATTTTAAAATTGCATTTAGAAAACAGATTTTTTAAATTTGGCATATTTTTGTGAATTTTTAAACGTCCTGGTAGGGCCTTGGTTAAGTCCCCTTAGCATCTCTCTTTTTTTTTTTTTTTTTTTAGATTATTGTAAGTGAGTATTTAGATACTAGAAATAGTTTTTAGTTTCTATAAAGTATTCCCATCCTTTAGTAAACATAATGAGCAGCTCAGAGGAAATAGTGGTGGAACTCAAACTTTCACCCCTTACCTCCATCTAGGGATGGCAGAGTTAAGGTCGCTCTGTAAGCTGAAGAAGATTAAAACAGGTTCCAACCCTACCAAAGTCATGCTCCAGGAGCTCTGGTTAGAGTACACCAGGGACTACCCTGCTGAGGAGGAATAACTCCACTCAGACAGGGAAGATGTTAGAGATGAGGAGGACAACCTTCCCCCTCCTCGCCTAAATAGGGAGACAAGGATCCCACAATCCCTGTTTTCAAGGATAGACCTCACTGTATCTGGATCTTCCACAGGGGAGTCCAGCTCCTCTGGGATCATTGCCTCAATGAAAAGGACGCCCTCTTAGCAAGGATTTTTAGCGAAGGTTAGCCTTGGAGCAGCAACTCCTGGCTATAGAAAGAGAGAGAACAGAAATGGGCTCAGCACCCATTAATGGTGGCAGCAATATAAATAGGGTCAGGGAGAATGACATCCTAAAAATCCCCAAACGGATTGTCTAAAGAAATGAAGAGGGTGATGACATCACTAAGTGGTTCACAGCTTTTGAGAGGGCTTGTGGAACGAGAAAGTTAAAACAGATGTCACTGGGGAGCTCTCCTTTGGGAACTGTCCACTGGTAAGGTAGGGATAGACCCCTCGCAATCTTTGGTAAAGATGCAGAATCCTATGACCTCATGAAGGCTACCCTAACTGAGGGCTTTGGATTCACCACAGAGGAGTACAGAATTAGGTTCAGGGGGCTCAAAAAACCTCGAGCCAGACCTGGGTTGATTTTGTTGACTAGTCAGTGAAAACACTAGATGGTTGGATAACTGGCAGTGTAGTGCATAACTATGATGGGCTTTATAATTTGTTTATGAAGGAACACCTGTTAAGTAACTGCTGCAATGATAAGTTGCATCAACATCTGGTAGACCTAGGTCCAATTTGTCCCCAAGAATTGTGAAAGAAGGCTAGGGTGACCAAGACTTCCACAGGGGGGTCACAAAGCCTCTTTAGGGGAAGGGTGGTGAGACACCTAAGGACAAAAATTAAGAGTCTTCTCAAGGGCCCCAAAACCTGCTCAGGAGGGTGGGCCCGAGCCTCTTCACAGTCCTCAAATGGGTACAAAGGTAAAAACGTTGATCCCAAGAAGGCCTCGTATCACAACTGTAAGCAGCATGTACACCAAACTGTAGACATGGCCTGCCCCAAGAAAAATCCCACTATCACTGCTCCAGTTAGTACTGGAATAGCCAGCCTCCAGGTGGGATCAACACTGAGCCCAGAGCAAATCAGGCTTCACACTGAAGCTACTCTAGTCTCTGAGGGCGGGGGTGACTGTAGCGACATTAGCTACCTGGCCGCCTAAGATGCAAAAATACAGCCAGAAGCTCTTAATCAGGGGGACAAAAGTAGAAGCCCTGAGGGATACAGGTGCCAGTGTCTCCATGGTGACAGAGAAACTGGTTTCCCCTGGACAGTATTTGGATGGACAAACATATGCAACAAGATGCATTTACCACAGTGCCTTTACAAAGCATATGCGTTTACCACGCATGGCTTTACTATGCACGCCTTTACCATGAATATACCATTACCATGCATGCCTTTACAACAAATTTTGCTGTAAAGGCATGAATGGTAAAGGTGTGTGCGTGGTAAAGGTTTTAAAGGTAAGTACAGGTAAGTATTAAGTGGGTTGAGCGATATATATGTTTAGTGTGGTTAACGGTTAATGGTGGTAAATGCATTTTAAAGTTTTGGAGTATGGGATTTGTGGTGGTGAGGGCATTTTTAGGTTTTAGGTTGGGTATGGCTTTTTGAGTCGTAATGGCATTTTTGGGATTTAGGGTGGGTATGGGATGGTAAGGACATTTTTAGGTTTTAGAGATTTGGAGTGGTAAGGGTATTTTTAGGTTTTAGAGTGGGTATGGGTTTTGGGTGGTAAGACCATTTTTAGGTTTTAGGGTGGGTATGGGTTTTGGGTGGTAAGGCCATTTTTAGGTTTTAGGGTGGGTATGGGTTTTGGGATGGTAAGAGCATTTGTAGGTTTTAGGATGGGTATGGGTTTTGGGGTAGTTACGTAATTTTTAAGGGTAGGTAGGGTTTTTGGGTGGAAGGGTGTGTGTGTGTGTGTATATATGTGTATATATGTGTATATGTATGTGTATATATATATATATATTTATATATATATATATATATATATATTTATATATATATATTATGTTATACTTACCTCTACTTTTTACCATGCATATGCCTTTACCAACTACGCCTTTACTACAAAAGTTGTGTGCTAAAAACATTTTGTGCTAAATGCATGCGTGGTAATGAACATGCATTGTACCTACTGCATTGTAAAGACATGCATTTTAAGTGCATGTGTTGTTCCATCACACATCCACATATCCAGTTACCAATGCTGACTATGAGACTAAAGTCCATCCCATGGCTATGGTGACTTTAGAATGGGGAGGGGTTACTGGCCTGAAACAGGTAGTGGCCTCTTCTGCAATTCCAGTAGAATGCTTGCTAGGGAATGATCTGGAGTCCTCAGCTTGGGCTGAGGTAGAGCTCAAAACCCATGCAGCCATGCTGGGAATCCCTGAACTGGTGTGTGTGAAAACCAGAGCACAGAGCAGAGCACATGGTAAAAGACGTGTTGGTGCATCTAATAATGGCTCTACCTTCCAAGAGAAAAAGTGAGAGGACTTGGGGACCAGCCTCTGAACAGCAAAAGATGTCTTATCTCCTGAGGGAACTGAATCCATGGAGCTAGATCCTTATCAGGTAGAGCTCTTGGGCCCAGGGGAACAGCTGTGCCAGGTACAAAAGACTTGTCCCACCCTTGAAGGCCTGAGGCAGCAAGCTGCTGTGCAGGAGAAGGGAGATGTCTGTGGCTCCCATAGGGTCTATTGGGAGGATGGACTCCTTTACACTGAGGCTAGATATCCCAAGCCTGGTGCCAATAGGAGAGTGGTAGTGCCTCAGGAGTTTAGAGAGTTTATCCTCACTTTGGCCCATGACATCTCCTTAGCTGGGCATTTGGGACAGACCAAAACGTGGAACAGACTTGTCAAAAACATGTATTGGCCCAATATGTCCCAGAAAGTGAAGGAGTTCTGCAGCTCATGTTTCACCTGTCAAGCCAGTGGCAAGACAGGTGGCCATCCAAAGGCCCCCCCTCATTCCACTTTCTGTGGTGGGTGTTCCCGATTGGTGTCGACATTGTGGGTCCACTTGAACCACCCACAGCCTCAGGGAACCAGTACATACTGGTAGTAGTGGATCATGCTACCAAATACCCTGAAGCAATCCCCCTTAGGTCAACTAATGCCCTTCAGTAGCCAATGCCTTGATTGGTATTGTTACCAGTGTTGGTTTCCCTAAGGAGGTGGTTTCTGACAGAGGTACCAACTTCATGTCAGCTTACCTGAAACACATGTGGAATGAGTGTGGGGTGACTTATAAATTCACCACACCACACAATACCATCCACAAACCAGTGGATGTGTTGATAGATTCAACAAGACATTGAAGGGCATGATCATGGTGCTCCCTGAAAAACTCAAAAGGAAATGGGATGTCGTCCTGCCATGCCTGATTTTTACCTACAGAGAGGTGCCACAGAAGGGAGTAGAGCTTTCCCCCTTTGAGCTTCCGTTTGGCCATCCTGTAAGGGGACCACTGGCACTTGATAAAGAAAGCTGGGAGAGACCTCTCCATTAGCCTGCACAAGGTGTGGTGGACTATGTGCTTGGCCTCTGCTCCAGGATGGCTGAATACGTGGAAAAGGCATTCAAAAACCTTGAGACCAGCCAAAACCTCTAGAAGTTGTGGTATGACCAAAAGGCTGCAATGGTTGAATTCCAGCCAGGGCAGAAAGTCTGGGTTTTGGAGCCGGTGGCTCCCAGCGCACTTAAGGATAGATGGAATGGCTTACCCAATCCTAGAATAGAAGAGTCAGGTCACTTACTTAGTGGACCTGGGCACTAGCAGGACACCTAAGAGGGTGATCCATGTTAACCGCCTGAAACTCTATAATGACAGGGCAGACATACCCATGCTGATGACTACTGATGAGGATCAAGAAGCAGAGAGTGAACCTCTCCCTGACCTCCTCTCAACTGACCCTTAGGATAGGTTAGTAGATGGAGTGGTCTATTCAGACGCCCTCTTTACCCAACAGCAAGCTGACTGCAAGCAAGTCCTACAGCAGTATGCAGTGGAGACAGTGCCTTATTTTCTGGATAAGCCTGGAGAGGGAGAAGTTTAGGAAGGGTCTGTGGACCCTTAATTGGAAGACCCAGTTCGAAAGGACATCTGGTATGAAGAACTGAGTGAGACCAGTGGTTTATATACCTTACCCGACACTTTCCTGGTTTCCACTCCTACTGTGACTACGGGGGAATGAGCCTCCTTTTTTATGCTGGTGCTCAGGGCGGCTGTGGTCCTCGACCTTCAGTTGCACTCAGTGGCAGTCAAGATTAATGTCTTGACAGGGGTGCTTCAACCAGGAGTCACACCCTCAGAACCTTAATCCTCTTTAGTGAAGCCCTTACGAATGTCCTACGTGGGGCCTAGTCGAAGCTCTGCTTAGGGGCTCCTGTGAATAAGATGATTGCCTGCCATCACCCCTCTCCTGGGGATCCCAATCTCCTTGGCCAGCACCCCACATCAGAGAGCTTGGTGGTCCAAGCCTTCTCCTCCTGCATTCACTCTGGCACATTCCCTACCACTCCAGTTAATAGTGAATCCAAAAAAATGGTAACCTTTGGTGAAAGAATGCTCCCTTCCACCAGCCTGGTACTGTGGTCTCTGAACACTGCATGTCTGTTGGTCCGTTATTCCCATACACTGTGGAATTTGGTGTACAAGTGCGACATATGGTCCCGGAGGAGGCCCGGACCATACTCTGTCAGGTAGTTGCTGATGGAACCAAAGTTCTCCATCAGATGTGGAATCAACATGACTGACTCCTTAGGTAGATTGATTCCTTTGTCTGTGGGCCTGCGACACTGCTCCTGAGTGAGAACATCAGGCTTTTCAGGAGTTATCCAGCCTTCCCTCATGGACATGCCCTTTGATGGCTTTCGCATATTTGGAGACAAAGCAGCTTCTGTGCAGGAGTGCTTCAAAGACCTCAGAGCTACCGTCTGGTCCTTGGGACTTGTCTATGGCTCATCGTTAACCCCACTCCACCTCTCACTCCTTTCATGGCAAAGGAAGGGTTCTGTAGCCTCACTCGGACCCTTGTAGCCACCACAGCCAAGCAAGCTTCCCAGCCTTTTTGTGTCAGAGGGTGTGGGTCACACAGACCATGTGGGACAAGCGGCTAGTGGTCTGGTCAGTTAAAACACCTCCCGCCGGAAGCTGCTGCCTGCAAGCCTCTTTATTCCACCTTCAGATCATCATGGGCACCCAGTGGGAAGCAGGATTTCCCATCACCTCTCCACCTAAAGTCAGTAACAGTACACTGATGGGTACTAAAGGTAGTCCAAAGGGCCTCCTCCCTCCCATTTGTGACACCCCCTCCACCCATCCCATTCACTTACAATTGGCTGACTGATGATCATCTTTCTAACTCTGTCGAAGTGCAGGCTGTCAGCCGACATCGGGAGGAATTGTGTCTAGGATCTGACAGCTTCCTTCAGCAGGGAGGGCTCCCCCTCCAGGCTAACCACCTGCTGCATGAAGCGTATAGAAGTTACCAGAAGAGCCTGTGCCACATGATGAACATACGCCCATATGCACCTGAATACGCTCCCCTTATGCCAGTTTCACAATAAAAAATGATCCCTAGTGTCTAGTGGGCATTTCAGCAGCCAGATCACTTCACAATGCTCTGAGAGACATCAAAGGAAGGAAATTCCTTCCCTTTGAAGCCTCTCAGGCCCCCATCATATGATCGGAAGAGAAATGCTTTGACATTTCTCTTCCGAGGGTGTCGGGGGTGGGGGGTGCGGTGGGGGTGGAAGTGATTTCCCCCTCCAGCCCTGCCATGGTGGGGGGGGAGGGGGTGCACGGCCCTCATGAGGAGCACTAGTGCTTCCCCTGACGGCCAGTACTAAAACGTAATGGTTACGTCCGTGGCGCCTGAGCGCCTGCAGCCATGGACGTAACCATTACGTCCATGGCACCCAAGGGGTTAAGGACCGAGCACCGTGCCTTGCCTGACCCTAATATGGCACTGGCTTGTCCTGCAAAGGGACACACTGAGGAGCAGGTCTTGTGCTGCCCACATCAGTGGCGTCTGCCTACTTTTTTATTCGCCACATAAAGACATGGGCTCTGCTGTGCAATTGATCAACCCCTATGCCACCTAAAAAGATACAGCATAACCAGGTGTCCATTTACCTTACTCTGCTAATGAGGCAGTTGATCTCTACTGACATGATCTAAGGCGATACTATGACCCTTACAAAAGAAGACCTATTAACCTCCCTTTGTGAATTTAAGATGGAGCTGTGGTAAGAACTCCGGGCAGATATAGCTGCGTCCTTTGACTCTTTTAAAAAAGAAGTTAACACCCAGCTGACGGCAATCCAGGCAGATGTGGACTCAGTGGGGGGTGCGCTCTTTTGGAGTGGGGTGGTTCTGGGGGTATGATGACGGGTATTTCGGAGGGGGAGACGGGAGGATTGCTAAGGAGTATTCTTCGACGGTCCATGATCATTAGATACTTTTCCTATAGTTATTTTGATTGTGTGAAACACTTTGACATGGAATGTTAAGGGGCCTAATTCCCCCCCAATAAGCGCCCACAAGTATGGGAATATTTGCTAGATAGGCAGTTCAATGTCTTGGCACTTCAGGAAACCCACCTCAAACAGGCAGAAGTGCATAGATTGCACCATAGAGCATGTTCCTGTATCTGTACCTCCTTAGCTACTACAAAACATAATGAGGTTGAAATCCTTATCCACTCCAGGGTCAATTTAAAATTTCTGGGTAGCAAATCCAATAAAGGTGCGAGATTTATGATGGTTGAGGGCAGCGGCAATGGTCGCTTATGTACCTTTGCCACAGTTTATGCAGACCAAGCGGGTTGTTTCTGCTCCTTTTTCTCTATGGTGGGTGGATTTGCTGAGGGAGACATTATCTTGATGGGGGATTGTAATTTAACTTAATATGGGACTCTAACTTGGACACCACACATCCACACAAGACTCTTCCCCAAAACTACTAAAGCGGCAATACGCCAGTTGGGCTTGATAGATGCATGGAAATTATTGAACCCCACTATGCGCGACTAAACTTCTCTCACTCACTTAAAACCTATTACAAGATTGACTGTACATTTGTGAGCCAACACTCCATTTTAACTTCTACTATCCACTCCATAATTATTTTGGATCATGCACCCCTGGAAACCGTTCTCGACTGGCATCTACAGAACCCCTCCTTTCAGAAATTGTACTTTGCTGACGTTCTATTAAGGGATCCTACATTTCGCATGAACTCAGGAAATCGATCAGGGAATATTTTTAGCTTAACAAAACTGGATAGGTAGACTCCTCTAAGTTATGGGATGCCTTTAAGGCTGTCATTTGGGGGAAATGCTTATCCCTGATAACAACAGTAACTCAACAGGAGAGGGAATTGCTTGAGGCAGAGTTGACCAAAGTCGCAAAAGCTAATTTGGTAGCCCCTACATTTAGTCTTCAAAGGAAGATCACAGCCCTTCGAGGGAAATTCAAAGCCATGTACGCTAATAGGGCAGAGCTTTCCCTCTTACGGCTTGAACATAATGCAGATGAGGAAGGTAATAAGATAGGCTCCCACTTTGCAAAGAAACTACGAGCCAAACGGGAGTTGACCTATATCAAGAAACTTCAAGACGAAGCAGGACAGCTCCAACACATGGAACGGGGGCAGGCACGGACGCTTCAAGATTTTTATGACCATCTCAGTACCGCAGATCAAATGAATGATGTGGAGCAACTAGCTTATTTTGCAGGTGTTACCCTGCCTCCGGTCTCCCCGACCCATAATGAAGCCTTGAGTGCCGCCATTGCACCAGAGCAAGTACAATTTGCCATTGATTCTCTTAAACCCCAAAAAGCTCCTGGCCCAGATGGCTTTAATGCATCCTTTTATAGAACCTTCAGTTCCGAGTTAATTCCACACCAGACAGAACTCTTTAACCATATAGCTGATACCATGCAGTCACCCCTCTCTATGGGAAAAGCCTTGATTTTGACTATCCCAAAGCTAGGGAAATTCTTAGACTTATGTGCGCTATATTGCCTGATAGCTCTCCTTAACTTAGATGCTAAATTGTATACTAAGATTTTGGCTCCTAGACTAGAGCAGGTGAAGTTGGCATTGATCCATCCGGATCAATTAGGCCTTAACGCATGGCTCTAAACTCAAGATAATTTATGGTGAGTTCTGCATTTAATTGAAAGGGCTACAAAGAAATCTCTTCCAGTGATTCTGCTAATGCTGGATGCTGGGAAGGGCTTTGATAGGGTAGACTGGGCTTTCTTATCCCACACACTGTCGTGGTTTGGGTTTCATGAGCACTTCATAGCCATGATACTGGCTAATTATAGCCACCCTTGATCTAGAGTATTAATGAATGGCGCAGCCTCTGATTCTTTAATCCCCCCCCCGCTGCCTTACCCCTGCACACCACACCACACACTCTTCCTCTTCCTCTCCTGGAGTCTCCTCTCCTCTCCTGGTGTCTCCTCTCCTGGTGTCTCCTTTCCTCTCCTGAGGTTTCCTTTCCTCTCCTGGTGTCCCCTTCTCCTCTCCACTCCTGGTGTCCCCTTCTCCTCTCCTCTCCTGGTGTCCCCTTCTCCTCTCCTCTCCTGGTGTCCCCTTCTCCTCTCCTGGTGTCCCCTTCTCCTCTCCTCTCCTGGTGTCCCCTTCTCCTCTCCTCTCCTGGTGTCCCCTCTCCTCTCCTGGCGTCTCCTTTCCTCGCCTCTCCTGTCCTCTCCTGGTGTCCCTTCTCCTCTCCTGGTGTCCCTTCTCCTCTCCTGGTGTCCCCTCTCCTCTCCTGGTGTCCCCTCTCCTCTCCTCTCCTCTCCAGGTGTCTTCTCTCCTGGTGTGGTGTCCCCTCTCCTCTCCGGGTGTCTCCTCTCCCCTTTACTTTTTGCTCTTAGCATTGAACCCCTGGCAGCAAGGATAAAGGCTACCCCTTCGTTCCAAGGGATCCCTTCTTTTGGCTCAGAGGAACATAAATTGTCCTTATGTGCAGATGACATCCTGCTTTTCCTCACTTGCCGTTGATTTCCCTCCCAGCCCTCCAAATTGAACTTGGCCATTATGAAGCAGTGTCAGGTTTCCGAGTCAATCTCAATACATCACCCTTGCTTAGTCTTACAACGCCCCCAGCCCAAATTATGAAATTTAGTTCAATCTCCCCCTTCCAAATGGCAAGGAAGGAAATCGCACATCCAGAGATAAAACTGACCCTTGCAGTTTCTGATCTTTATAATGCAATCTTCCCTCCTTTACTGCAGCAACTCAAGCTTGAGGTGAAGCAGTGGGGCCCGTTATACTTAACCTGGTTAGACCAGATACATGCTATTAAAATGATAGTGCTCCCCTGGTATTGTATTTGTTTCAGGGTCTTCCAATTGCTGTTGACCAGGAATGGTTTACTAGCATTTGCTCACTCACTACAAAATGTATATGGCAAACCCGCTGAGCGCGCCTGGCTTACCGCATACTTACGCTTCCCAGAGAGAGGAGAGGTTTGTGACTCCCTGACATCTTGACTATTATAGAGCTGCTCAGCTCAGAGATATCCAAGTGGTTCTTGAATGAGTCTGATAAACTCTGGCTGCAAATGGATCAAGTGATAGTGGGTTTCCTTTGGAAACAAACCTAAAGCAAACAGACCGCGCAAAGCTTATTTAAGCACCCCAACAATACCTACTTTGAAAACATGGAACACTGTCACCAAGACCCAGACGCTAGCATCCTTCCCCTCACCCTATATACCAGTACACTTCAACCTGGCTTTCCCCCCTGCTCTGACACCTGGCCCCTTTGATAGATGGCGGGATGGGGGCTGTCTCACTATAGCAATCTATTTCATAATCTGAACATACTAACATTATATAATTGCTGCAGAGATTTTAACCTTCCTAGATCTGAGGCGTAGCATTATGCCCAATTGAAACACTGGGTCGTTACGATAGAGGTGCGACAGGCTGCCACTACGGATCTCCTGCCCATTGAGTAATATTTGCAGAAGGCTGGATCCTCCAAAAGGGTGCATCTCCTTTTTATATGCTCTCTTGAGATCTGCCACATTTACCCCCTCTCTACGCCATGTGACATTTTGGAAACAAATAGTGGGAACACAGAAGACCGACCATGGCACAGACTATGATGTGATATTTCTAGATTTAACCACTTCCTAGGCCTATGCAAAGGCCATTATCTATAACTGGTACCTATACTCTGCAGAATTGTGGAAAATTATTCCCAATACCGCAGACAGATGCTGGAGGGGATGTGGCCTACTGGGGAACTTTTACCATATCTGGTGGGACTGCCCAACCATACGCCCCTTTTGGGAGGAAAGGTTGACTCAAATTAAAGAGATACTAGGCTAACCTAAACATTTGACATCAGTAAATGTATTACTGGGCCTTAAAGATCCATCCCTTCAACATCAGATGTACGGCGACCGGTCTATTCTTTGGATATGCCTAGGTGTGCCAAAATGACTTTGGTATCTTACTGGAAGAAACCTGAAGCCCCTTCATTGTCACAATGGCATGCGCGCATTTGGCACGCTCTTACAATGGAACAGCTAACTGATATTATGACAGACTCCAGATTTTTTTTTTGTATATATGGGGCCACTGGTGCAATACCTCTTGTGGGGCCTTCCTCTGTTTTCATGCCCCCACCCACATGAGGACCCATCACCTTTTTCAGATCTGATCCCCCTCTATGGATCCCCCTGGGCGACGCGTCCTGTGCCCCCCAGCTACACCCATAGCTTCAACATTTTTGAACCGCAGCACACTTTTTACAGTGACAAACGTTCGAGAACCGTCTAGCTTTAATGGACATGAGGCAGGGGAGAATTGTTTAATGTAATAACAGCTATGGTTTGTAAATCACGCAACCTTAGCACACCCTCTGATATTGAACAATGGCCAAGGTATTGCTCTGCCCATAAAAGTGAAAGATGGCTAACTGCACTGGAGCTGACCTTTTCAGTGTGTGGTGCTGGCATGTGCCATTGATTCCCTAAAATCACAAAGCTTGTGAAAAATCTTGATGTTTAAACTAGTGATTTTTAGCAAACTTGAGAAGACCCTTTTGCTATTGTGATGTTCGGATTGGCTTGGTTCATAGCTGCTATAGAGTGGCAGTGCCGTTTTTACTTTAGCTTTATGTGAGATGGTATTTCTTCATTTCTTTTTTGTTTATGTGAATTGTTGGAAGTTTATTAGTGCTTTGATATAGTAATTTCTCGTCAAATGTATATGTAGTTCTGAGTGGAATTAATCGGTTCAGTGCTTTATAATTTTTAATTGGTTGTTGCCTGAGTACAGTAATGCTTATCCTTTTGTACAGTAACTATGGGGGTCCCTCAAAGTGCAAAAAAAGGTTTAACATTTTTGCATTGAAACCTGCTTAGATGAAGTACTTGTGGCACCAAGGCGCACATCAATTATGGATGTTTTTACATACTACAGGCGTTTAACCCTGACAACGAATACCATTTCAAGAATCGGATGAAAGCATGTCAGAGAAGCTGGACTGATGTTTTTGGAGAAGGAAATATGTATGCGGTTTCACCAACATCTAATTTGCAAAAGGTAGGTCTAAATCTGTTTTCTCGCTAATGTGTGAAGAGTATACTATCATCGAAGAGATGGTTCCTACTATAATGCTGGTTTTCATGGGTCCCCAAATTCCACTTGCAGCCTGCTGTGCATCCACCTTGCTTGGCTAGTCCCATGACTGATAGCATGACATAAGTGTGCGGAGAGCAAGTGATTGAGGTGTTCTTCCCTATCTCACATACGCTTGAGGTGGAAGTTGAAAGAGAAGACATGGAAGTAATTATCTGACACTCTCAAAGTGAGTTGAAACTCTACCTCTGTTTTCCCTTGAGCACCGCAGAGGGTTCTTAAGTTGTAGAGGGATTGTGCCTCATCTACCATTGTGAGGTCTCACGGCAGAGACCTGTGAAGATGTTGACCTTAAAAACTGGTGGGGAGAAGGTTTGCATGTGACAATTTCTCCGATGGGAGTCGCCGTCTTTTAGATTTCTGCTCCTGAGCTAGTGCTTGTTATCACCTTGTGCCCTTAAATTCACTATTGAGTTTAACCATATCTGCAGCCACCTTCTTACCTGAGCTGGAGTTTACAATCATTCCACTCACTCAGACTTGCATGAAGCTCCATGATGAAAAGGAATTGGCAAAAGATTGTAATGGATGCACACACCAGAATACTGGTCCTTACCTGACTAACGTATAATAAGGTGATCCTGCAGTAATATAACTATTGTAATCACTGGCCCATTCTCCTGATTTTGGTTTAGTCTGGTCTGATGTTCTCTAATGAAGCCTGACATCAGTGCCTCAGACTTCCTTTACCATCATCTTGGTAGTTTCTCTGATGAGAATGGCAGAAGTGGTGCAAATGGTAGAAACAAAGGATATTAAACTCCTGCATTTGTCAGCATTCAAATGGCTGTTGCCATAGTTTTGATAATCTGGCAGTATCAATATCCAGGAATACTGCATCAATTAATCAAGTTTAGTGCCAAGATCTTTAGAAGGCCTCCAAGCTGCAGTGCCAGCAGTCTTGAGCCACCAGAGCAGCACTGCAAGCAGCACCCTGGGGATTACGAGTCCCCTCTCCGCCAGCTTTTGCATGGTGGTTGCACAAAGGAAGCACTTTGCTCAAGTTTTGCCTACGTCTGTGGACATGCTTCTAGAGATTCCATACCATATTGAAATCTGCTCTGCTTTGCTCTGTGCGTGGAGATCAGTAACCCCTGACACAAAGACCTCAGTGTTTTGATATTCCTCTCCATTTTTGTGCTTTTCCTTTACAGACTCCCAGTGGTTTGGGTGCTGTACAAATCATATTCACGAAGGAAACAGTTAAAATTAAATAAATTAGAAATTGAACTTTAGAAGTTAACCAGTATGGTTTCTTACCATTTTTCCTATAACACTGACCCTACCCATACAGACTACTCCATTTTCACCTTCAGGGTTTATTTCACCCCATAGATTGGCACACTTATCTGGACCATGTGTGACAGCCGCGTATCTAGCGCACATCCTAGTTGCTGGCCTTGCATTTGTCCCACTTGCCTCTTAGTACTCTTGTGTTGGAAGTCTTTTATTCTACGCTGAGTTACACTTTATGGGGTTATATTTCCTTCCTTAAGGACAGAGGTTAAGGATGACCTAAGGAATGGGATAAATGGAGATGCTGCTTAGGCATCTGAACTAGCACACCATCAATGAATGACTTGCATTTTTCATGTCCATTTGTAGAAAGAATGGCACAACAGTTGTAGGTTTGTCTTAACAGTAATTTTTCTCCATAGATTCAGCATACTGATGGGCCAGCGTGTCACAATTCATTGTTTCTGCCAGATCCTGTACTATGCGCTGTCATTAAACAGTAGCCTGGAATGGAGATTTATGATGATTCTACTTTTGTGGAGGAGGAATTAGCCCATCCAGATATATTGTAACATTTTGCCAGTGCACTATTGCTGTAGACCACGATAAACCGCAGGCTTGGGGGAAATCATAACCTATTTATGGACCTCTTTGCAAGTAATACAACAAAACACTTCAGGGTGAAACAAAGCATAGCCAAACTTGGGCTTTGAAAAGTAAATAAATCTGTTTTCACTCTCATACCAACCACACCACTGTCTCATTTATTGGTACATTGATTGCCTTGCCAGGAGATAAAAACAAATAGCAATTGAATGTCAAGTTACATATCTGATTATTATAGCAGGAACCAGCTGCTCAAAATGTGTACGTTCTTTACATGGTAGTATTTTGCCACCAACAGCATTACAGTAGCAGGAACTCAGTAGCCTCTTTATGGCTGTCTCTGAGGATTCGTGTGAGTTTTTATTTAATATAAGGTGCTTAGATTTTTATGATTCCATCAAAAGATTCAGTTTGATAATCTTCTTTTCAATACAGTGATAAATCAATCTACCTACCCGGGAGCCAGAGGTATCACAGCTCCTCTCAACTTGGACCATATAGGACTTGACCTACAATTGCTTTTGTTTCTTCTCAAGTCAATCAGTTCACCAGAATCCATGCCACTCAATTTTTAAAGCATTTATCACAAAACGTTCTTGGGTTTGATAGATGCTTTGGTAAGTTGTAAAAGCAAATTGTGACTTGAAAGACAGAAAAGAATAGTCAGATAACAAATACCTTAGCTCAGAGTGCAAGGGGCTAATAATTTTAAAGCACTGTAATTCCAAATCGTAATCAAGCAGGCAAACACTGTGAGAGCTGAACTGACATTCGAAACAAAACTTGTATATGAAACAGGATGTTATAAAAAAAAAAATATATATATATATATATATATATATATATACGTGTATAGTTTATAATTGCATTTATTCAATAAGTATGTTTTTCAGTAACTTATTACAATTCTTGTTGTGTTGCATCCCTTTAGAAATATTTGATATGGAAGTTTGGTTCTGTGCCTTAAAATTGATTTTTAACATGACCCCTTAAAGTGCAAATCAGGTGGCAAGTTCTTGTAATATAAAAAAACACACAATAGCAGCAATTTTCAACAATTTTTGTCATTATTGTCAACTGGGTATTGCTGCCTTTTAGTATAACTTGTGTTTATAACCTTTTATCAGAGTGCACCTACCATTGACTATAGCAGGAATCTCCAACCATTCCTACAATGAGCACTACTTCGGATTATTGAAAATCAGTGTAACCTACTGATGAATATGGGGATTTGGTAAATGTATAAAGAGGCTACAGATCATTTAACATTGACCCTAGTCTACCCTGTCCCCCTTCAGGAAGCATACGGCATTAATGGCACAGGAGCCGTATTGCAAAAAGATTTACAGTTGGGGGACTTCATGGACCAGTTCGGTGAAAGAGATAAAGAGATGAAGAACGTGAGAGAAAAAAGAGGGAAAGAGGAGACAGAGAAGGAAAGCATGACCGATTGAGAGACAAAATAGAAAAGGAAGGAAGGGAGAAGCAGAGCTAGATAGGGAAAGAAAAGAATGAATGAGGAAAACAAAAGATAAACAGTGAAAGGAGCAAAAGAAAGGGGAAATGGCAAAAGAAAGAGAATGAAGAAAATGACAAAACAGTGAAAGGAATAAAGGAAACAATGAAAGCATGACAAGTGAAGTAGAAAATAAAAGAAGGAAGAGCATGCCAAAGAAGAGAAAGAATGAGAAAAGGAGGGGAAAAGAAGAGGGGCAAAAAGAAATTGGGAAAGGATTAAATATATAACGCAAGGAAAAAAAGAACCAAGGAGAGGCAAGAAAGAAAGTTCTGTTATTTAGATTTGTAGAGTGCACTAATTACCAGTGAGGGAACCAACGCACTTGAGCAGTGAGTGGGTGTTATTTGAAGAGCAGGTCTTCAGCTTCTTGTGGAATTCTAGAAGTGCGGAGGGGGCTTAGATATGCTAAGTTAGGTCATTTCATGATTTGGGTGTGATGTGGGAGAATAAGCGACCATGTGCTCTGTTTTTGTGAATACGATGGATGTGCGAGTGTGAGCTAGAGCGTAGGTGTCTGGTCGGCTGGTGGAAGTAGGTGAGGTTGTTAAAGTATGCTGGTCCAGTGTTGTGTAGTGCTTTGTATGTGTGACTGAGGAGTTTGAATTAGCTGCGTTTGTGATTGGGGAGCCAGTGGAGCTCCTAGAGGTGCTTTGCAATGCGAGTGTGCTGTGGGGGGGTCCAGTATGACTCTTGCAGTGGCATTCTGGATGGTCTGGAGCCTTTTTAGAAGTTGCTGGGACACATTGGCTTAGAGAGTTGTGTTGATGCACTGATGCATTCAGTAATGGTGATAGAATGAGGTAAATAATTAATTTTTCAGTAGAGGGTTCACTGCATCATCATTCACTGTCAGCTTTTGAGCCCTCACAGAATTGGGACAGTGTTTTGAATAACTGCCTTATCAGGTAGGCAGCTGTATATTCTCTAGCCTGATGGAGGCAGTTATGTGAGAGCTACTCAGCTGTTGTCTGCAAACTACTGGTAGCTTGCAATCGACCTGTTGGAGACCCTTGCTCTGTAGATTCACTTCACAAATACTAGACGAGCGTTAAGTAAAATGTGGAATAGATTGGCAGGTGTAACTCTGTCAGGGATTCTTATATCCTGTTTCTCTTTCACAGGCTTTCCATAGACCCTAGCAACCCACCATGAGGATAGTTTTATACTGAACACACCCATCCTCTCTTTTGTTTATTGTGGCTTCCCTTCCATTTTTAAGGGCTCAGTACAGTAGTCATTTTGACCAGTGTCCCAAGGCTGATAGGTTAGAGTAGTTCATTGAACACAATCTTCCGGAGGCATGACGCACTCATCCACCTCAACCTCTCAGCCACACTTGACACTGTCTCCCACTCCACCCTCTGTGACAGACTACACGACGCCGGCATCCGAGACAAAGCCCTGAACTGGATCAGTTCCTTCCATACAGGAGAAACACAGCGGGTCAGACTACCACCATTCACATCAGGACCTACAGACACTTGGTGTAGGGTGCCCCAAGGATCCTCACTCACCCCAATGTTTTTCAACGTTTACATGGCCCCGCTCACCAAGATCACCAACGAATACGAGCTAAACATAGTCTCCTACGCTGACCACACCCAACTGATCCTCTCCCTGTCCGAGGACTCTGCGCAAGCCAAGAGGAATTTTGACAATGGGGTGCAAGCAGTCGCCACCTGGATGGATGCCAGCTGCCTCAAGCTTAACTTGGACAAAACAGAGATCCTCATGATCGCCCCAACTCCTTCTGCCTGGAATGACTCCTGGTGGCCCACCGCTCTGGGTAACGCCCCACCCCTGGCGATCATGCACGCACCCTGGGCATCGTCCTGGACTCCTCTTTATCAAAGACCCGCCAAGTTAACACCATCACATCATCTAGCTTCCACACCCTCCGTCTCCTGTGAAAGATTTTCAAATGGATTTCCCCAGACACGAGGAAGACTGTTACCCATACACTCATCACCAGCAATCTGGACTATGGCCACATACTCTATGCCAGCATTACCAAGAAACTTCAATCAAGGCTACAAAGAGTCCAGAATGCAGCAGCCCAACTCATCCTGGACATCCCCGGTCACAGCCGAATCTCCTCCCACCTCAGAGACATCCACTGGCTCCCAGTCAAGAAGCACATCACATACAAATTCTTGATCCACACTGCTTAACATGGGACTGGTATACCTCAACCACTGCCTCACCTTCTACGTACCCAGCAGACATCTCCATTCCTCCCAGCTTGCCCTTGCGGATCCTTCTCCCACCTAGTAGCCCGGACGTGGAACACACTTCCCCTCAAGCTCAGGCAGACCACATCACTGAAGCAGTTCAGGAAGGACCTCAAGACCTGGCTCTTTGACTGAGCAGCACAAATGCATTCAGCACCTTGAGACCCTATGGGTGATTAGCCGCGATTTACAAATTCATGATTGATTTGATTGATTGACACACAAAAAGTATTGAATTCTTGGATCTGATTAGATTGTGATAATGTTTCGTGTTATAACTTTCACTGAAAATCCAGCTGTGAATAGAAAACAGCTGTAATCCTTGTTCTCCTCTATGATAATTTCCTTTTGAAGTTATAAACAACTTGAACTCCAGCCTGCTGCCTTTAGATATATAAATAACAGTTTCAGCATGGTGCACCTACTGTCCTTTTGAAATTAACAGAAATTTCAACTGCCAATGCTAAAAAGGTCTGATGGTAGAGTTCTTTGTTCCCTTAAAGGAGCAGTGATCCATTCCATCTTTTTTAAGCTGTTATGTGTATGGCTCCATTACCTTGTATTTATTCTTTGCCTTTCAAATAGATACTGTAAGTGGCTGAATTAAGCATAAGCGTTTCTCTCCAGATTGATTACAAAGTCTTACTGGCTTTGTAAAAAGTAAGTTTAGTTGGTGGGGGACTAGGTAAGCAATGTATAAAAGATTAATCTTTCTTAGTAAAAATACTCGGAGATCCTGTACATGATCTCAGATGGTCAACGTGTATGCCTTCAGTGAAGATCCTCATGAAGGAGAACAAGAATTTTAAGTAAGTACCATTTTCCTTTGTTCACATCTTTCTGTTACTTCTGTCATTCATCTAGCTCCGTGATAATATATTTTCACCTTCCAACACACACGTTTAAAACCTCTGTACCCGTGTTTTGTTTTTGGAAATATAGATCTCTCATTTCATATTGGTATTTCGTCCTGTTTAATTTCCATGCCTAAAGTTTTAAACAGCAGTGCATATCAATTGATATACCACCATTTATTTCCTTTAAACCATTTGTTTTTCCTTATTCCTTCTTGCTAAGTAATCTGTCTCATTTCTTATAATTACTCCGAACATTATTAAGTTCACCTGGTCTATGTGGGCAGACCTATATGTGCCTCTAAAGCTCTATCAACTGTCCTTTAACCCTTACCTGTAATTTTTAGCTGGTGTATCCTGTTGCAGCATTTATTCTTTATTGCTCTTAAAAAATGTTTAGTACAATTTTCTTTACCGCAGCTGAAGGACCGCATGCCATACGTACATATGTACATACCCTCCCCATTAGCGGTTTTCAGTATGCACCTCCACAAATGTTTTTAGGGAGACTGTTCATGCATTCATATTGATTTTCATAAATGAATATAATCTTACTAATATTCCACAGAAGATAAATTGAACATCTTATTTTTGACTGATATAGTATGAGCACACTAATCACTGATTTGTTAAAAATACTTATGTTTTTACAGGAACCTCATGGGTGGCTTGTGGATCTTGTGAACAGGGTAGGTAAACTAATAGATCAAAATATTGAGTGCTTAGTACAAGTGGCTTCTTAAGCTGTAGGTAGCATTTTGATGATTGAGGGCTAACTGTCCTTAGGGTTTGGGAGTCCACATCATCCTGAATTGTGAAAAAAGTGTATTTTGCCCTCTTCTAAGAGGCAAGACCCCACTATAAAACTACCTTTAATCACAATCAAAGCAATAGGTAGCACGGAAACTGTCAGATGTTTGTATATAATTAACCAACTTCCTATCTTTAGCCAGAATCTGAAAATTATTTTTGCAACATTAATGCACTAATACATGCAGTACTGGTGATAATAAAAATGTTTTGCTTTTTAGTTGAAAATGTATTTTTTGATTTACTGTGATCTTGTTGAAACCTTGCTGTAAGGGTTTTCATCATTTATGAAAGCAATGACCGCATGACTGAGAACAATCTTAAGAGTAGTAGTAGTTACATGTATGCATAGTTAGTAGGCCAAACTTCTTTAATTTTCTGTACAAAAATAAACTAGCCTATTGCCTGGCTCAGGCACTGGTCTGTACATTACAGTTGGAAATGGACACTGTTGTAAAACCACTTGAGAACACCTTCTGATACTACTTTCTTTAGGATGCAGATGGTTTACTCACCTCTGTCTCTAAGTTTCAACTTTACTAGCCTTAAATTAGGGAGGCCATTTGTTGCTAGGTTACATATGTGTACCCTTGGCATAAAGCAGGTACTTAGTGTTTCTTATTGACGCTATTGAAGAAAGCAAAATCCACTGATCTCTCCTGTGGCGCACCATATATTAAGGTAAAGGGGAAAAGACTGTGCTTCAAGCTGCACCTGTATCATACATGATGTGATACTTAATGAAAAACATTTTGGTGCAGTGAGCCTTGAACAGTATGCATAACCACAAAATTTGAATGTTTAATGCACACACCTCAGTGAACTGTGATCATGCTAGTGGAGGCTGGTGTTCTTTAAATGTTATAGATTCACTAAAATACATGCCATTTTGTTTAACTTATGGGTAAGCAAAATAAGGACCCAGCATACCAGCAGTCATGCACCCTCCCACTCTAGCACAAATCTGCCTGTAGTATCACTGATACTGAAAGGACCAATTGGTGCACAGCAGAGTTAACTTTTTATTTTTTATTTTTACTTATTTTTTACCCCTGAAGCCGTCTGTATATTTATCTTGTAAACCATGCAATACATTAGATTATGTAAGCAAACGTTGAAGCTTGTTTTCCATGCCTAAATATGTTTTGGTGACTTATGTACTAAAGTTAGTTCTTTACTTTTGAAATGGCACAATTGCTTTGTAAACATCTAGGAGTGTGCAGGTATAAAACATGCTTAATGGAGCTTTGCTCTTAACACCAGTTCACATGCCTTAGTTTACATCAGTGTATCGGTCTTTATTTAAAGTTACTTCATTTTTACCTATATATTCTCAAGACGTTTATTTACAGAAGTTGAGTAATGTACAAGGCATTCCACAAAACATGTGGAGCTATCAATAGAACATGACCGAATAAATGTTTCCACTTTTTATATTTTAGTTTGGAGAATTGGGAGGATTTGCAGCTGTTCAGTCTAAGCTGAATACAGAAGATCTCGAACTTGGGGTAAGTTTTTATTTATTTTTTTGTTATTTTGTTGTATAAATTTTTTTTTCCCCTCTTACCAGCTTTCCAAATTAGTGCTTGAAAATGGCACTTCATTTTCATTAGAGACAGGGATGACGATGGATTCTGGCCTGCTGGCACAGAGTGTAAGGGAAACTACTTAAGTCCACTGTGGTTCTAAGGAATGTCTGATCAGTCAAAATGGCTAGAGAAGTGCATCCGTTAACTGGGCATTGTTCATTATTTGACAGTTGAAACCAGTTTCTCTGGATAAGGGTGGTAGGTAGAATATTTTGTTATAGAAGATCGCTTTGCTTCTGCTCAGCTGGTTTACCATACCTGTGCATATTTCTCTCTCTTTGGTTTAAAGGCACAGCACTTTGAAGCTGCTGTGACTAAGTGTGTGCTATATAAATAGCCTTGATAAACCTTGGACAGATATCTGAAGCATCTTGTCCTTATAACTGCTTTTCCTGTATTGCATTTGCCATGAGAGTACATTAAAGGTTTCGTACTTCTTTTGCCATTTTCGCTGAAGACCGGTACAGAATAGAGCATTACTAAGTTTATTTCAGTGCCTCAAGCAGCTTCCTTCCCGAAGAATGCCATGGCAGGAGAGCTGCACCGATCTATTTACAAAATGCAGCACATATTGAATTTGTAGACAACTGATGCTCTTCTTTGGAGACTACTTCTAAGTCTGTTGGCAGCAGAGCATGGTACATACCCTCTTGCATCTACAAAAACATTCTAATGGCTCTGGCCACTGAGGCTCTGTGGCCACAAACCAAGCTAAAGACCAGTATCTGGCACCTTTGTTCCATGAGATGCTGTCTCCTTCTGAGACTATCTGAGGGTGGAAATAACTGTAGCCATCAGCTCCTACATGGAACTTGAATACTGTATTAACAAGACTAATGGGTCCTCCATTTGAACCCCTCCAGTTTCTACTCTGGAAGGTATAATTCCTAGTCACTATTACTTTACTCAGATGTGTCAGTGAGCTTCAGGCATTAACTTTAGAAGAACATTTCTTCCAATTGCATAGTGATAGTGTGGTACATAGTACCAATCATAAATTTCTTCCAAATATATATTTTTCAATTCCACCTTAAACTATTGAATTTACCCATCTTTTTTTCGCAACCTGACTCAGTTGTGGAAATGGCTGTACATACCTTAGATGTAAGAAGCTGTTATGTACCATATCAACAGAACTAAATAATTTAGCAAAACACAACAACTTTTTGTTGCTTTTTCAAAAGGAAGGGTCATCCCAAGTCGGGCATTGCATGTTGGATTGTTAAACGCATCCAAAGTGCTATCCTAAAGCTAAAATAAATTTTCCTGTCCCTGCTAGAGCTCACGCCACTGGTTGAAAAAAAATAAAAGGGAGCTTCTGTTGACTTCCTAAGAAATATACCTATAGCTTACATGTGAAACAGCTACATAGTGTATACTGCATACATTTACAAAACATTACTGTGTAGATGTGCTGGCCCATCACCAAGCCAATGTGAGCCAAGCATTTCTACGTACATAATTTTAAACATCTGAACCCCCACAGGTTAACCACTGCTTATGGAGGAGAACTACTTTATAGTATACGCTGAGCATACATGCCTTGAACGGAAATCGTTACGTACCTAGTAGGCATCTGTTTGTGACATGTAGTGCTGTAGATTTGCATGCACCCATTCTCCTCACCGGCAGTATGTAAGTTATTTTTATGGGTCATCACAAACTTCATCATGGACATCTCTTCATACTACAGTTTTCTTCGCATTCCTTTGTCACCCGCCTTGCTGGAAAAGAGTCTAACAATGGAGTTGATGACCATGCGCAGTACCAGCAAGAGGAGGAGGCACACTACCTCGTACTCACACACATCTGAGCCCAAACATGAGATGTCAGGATTATACTTAGCTTGTGAATCTACAGCACTACATGCCACGAACAAATGCTTACTGGGTTAGTAACATGTTCCTTGTCCCTAATCTCCACTAAAATCATAAGCAACCGTCTTTGATCCCCGTGTGCAAAAAACTGGAAATTTGATGGCTGCTGTAGAGTAACCTGTGTCTCTGCTACAAATAACTGTATCAACTGTCACTGATGGGCCTTAGTGGGATGGAATCCCATAAAAGTGTAATGTCAGTTTCTCCATCCATAGATTAAGCCTCCCTAGCCAAATTGCCCTGATTCTGTTAATTTATCTTTAAAATAAAGGCTTGTAAATTAGGTTTTTCTTATTAACTAGTTTCAGTGGTTGCTTTTTGAACTTTAAATTGTTGGGTTTTCTTTTAATTGAAAGTAAATTAACTTTGGCCAGTGAGCCTTCAAATAGGGTGTTAAAATGATTTATACGTTTAATCGGTAAGTTGGCTTTTCTTACAATAAGTGAAAAATATTAAGCTTATGATGAGTGCTCCAGAATCTTGCATGTGAGTGGGACTATCGTCTGCTAATGATTTGATAAGAGATACCCTTGAAGGAAGCCTAAGATCACAGGTAACAAACAATTCTTTGTTTTCCTTTCCCAGAGCCTGCAGGCAGCTGTGGTTCTCAAATTACATTGTGATTCAAGAACTTAGAAATTGCCATAAAATTGTGCCGTTTTTGAATCTTGGTGTACAAATATGTTTTTTGGCAGGGGGAGAATATGTGGAATTGGCAAGATCAAACAGTCTTTCAGGCCAAGGTTGCATTCAGTTGCCTAGGACCTCAGTCTCTTACATGTTAATTTTTGACTGGGTCACAATTGGGCATTCTTTAACCTGTAATGTTTCAGGTAGGAGCTCTGGAACCTCTTTCAAAGCAGTACTTTGTTCAGATGATGGTCACCTGCTTAACAATTGAATTATGGCTTTTAGGGGTGCAGATTAGTTTTTTTTTTTTTTAACTCAGGCATACTTGTTGGGGAATAGTAGAAAAGCAACAGCTTTTTTAGTGCTACCAATTATTTAATGCTATGCCAATCGCATGCAAATTATTAGTGCATATATTTTAAGGTATATCTCTGCCATAGTACTGATAACAATAGATCTGTATGTTTATTCCAGTTTTGGAAGTTTCAGAGATTCACATGCTTGAATCATTCATCGTCGTCGAGATGGGAGTCCCTGGTGCCTTAAAAATGTAATGATAAACATAGACCATAAAGGCCCTAGGCCAGTGGTTCCCAACCTTTTGACTTCTGTAGACCCCCGTTCTATCAATACTGGAACCTGGGGACCCCTAATTAATCACTTTTGGAATTTGGGGACACCCCGGAGCCCCCACTAAGTCATTACTGAAAACTGGGGCCTAATCTGTTAAAATTATTACATTTTCTAAGCAGTCGCAGACCTCCAGGGGTCCCCAGACCAAAGGTTGGGAACCAGCACCCTAGGCCTTTCAATTTAGTAACAAATAATTGTCGTCATTATCTAAAAAGGGCTAAACAAATCAGATTGCACCACCATGTATAACACTCCTGTGAGAAGCTCCAGTCCCTTAGATTTTCTACAGCTCGTCATGCCAGGGAGCCTCTGCTGAGCTCTGCACAGTTCTAACTGTTCAAGGCTGGTTTCGGAAGATTTTCACAGATGTTTCCCCTCAGGCATTTACAGATATAATTCAGACACACCAAAGAAGGGGCTTTTCAGGGTCTGTGGTACTTACCGAAAGAAGAGGTTTCACGCTGATGACCCTCATCAGGAATCTATATATTGCCCATATCCATCACATAAGACAAAGGACTGCAGGGTATGTCACACTTTCTCATCTAAAACATTTAAGGATCGTGAGGGGTGACTACTATTATGACAACAATACCTTAAGTCCAGAAGTAATCCTGTTTCTGATGATGACAGCGAGGATTCATCTTCATCACCTCAAAAAGCTCACTTAAGAGAGGTAGAGATGTTACTGGGTCTCATTCCCCTCCGGAACCATCAAGATGGCATAAAAAAGACCTCTTATGCCTCTCACAGACACCGCAGTCCATCAAAGTCACCACATAAGTGACCTTTGCCCATAGCAAAAGAGGACCATGGACTCAAGTTCCTCCTCAAAAAGACATTGAAAATCTCTCTGAGGTCTCAAAACCTCTGCTTTAGGTGAGAAACACTTTTAAAAACCTTCCTCTGCTCATCCGATGGATAGATTGTTGATGACCTCACCGTTGACCAACATTGTTGATGGCATCCACTACCATTGTTGTATCGACGGCGGCCTCTGCCTCATTGACGCCCTCATCGTCAACCAGCCACACTCCTGTACTGCTAATGTAACAAATTACAACATCGACGATGCTACCAGTTGACGACAATGGTTCTCCTGTGTACGACAAAGTCAAGATCATTGTTGTCACTCACAGCCAGGACACCGTTGTCAGCAATGATCTTGACGACTGCATCAAATACAAGGAACAAAACTATATTAAAAGGTAATAACTCTCACGCCTGCTCACACATCACCAAGTAAGGTATCTTTATTGCTACCCTCTCATCTTCTTGATGATGAAGACTCTGGGGACTCCGGTCCCTTAGGAGTGGCACACAGCCCTTCTGAACTCCACATTGATTGTCGGGAGGATGAAAATTATGAGCAATAATATTATGCACCCCAAGAACACTAACAACAAAAACGTCTGGAACAGATGGTGTCTTCCATCGTCGCCGGTTTCAAACCTGCAAATCATGTTATGGGACTACAGAAGACATTTTTCCTCCAACGTCACCTTCTGCCAGACATATATTAACACCGGCAACCTCAATTCCTTTACAGCCAGAAACTCCAGAAGCTCCGCAGCCATTTCTTTCTTATACATCAGCAGGTTGTACTCCACAGGTGGTTCAGCTACAAGATCTCACTTGATCTGAGGAGGAAAGGGAAGAAGGTGAACTTTACGAAACTCATGATGAATAGGATTATTATGTATTGCCAGCATCGTCATTATTCAACGCCACCCCCTTTGGATTCCCTTTCGGAGGACATAGGTGTTTTTCACAGCCTTCTAGAAAGAGCAGTGAGACGGTTCAAACTTTCTATGCCTACAAAGCAAGATGTCTGCTTCCTTTATGACTTAGGGTAGCTTTACGAAAAAGTGTTATGGCCATGCTCATTATTGATTACAGCTAGGAAGAGGGCTTAAAAGTTAGCAGAAATCCAGGTTCAGTTGCCGCAGTGTTAACACGTCTTGATAACAAAATTACATAGCCCCAGGGGATTCACAGCATGTTTCGCAGGACAACCTAAAACGGACTCTGTAGTTTCACAGGCGGCACAGCGCAGAACCAGAAATCCTTCCACAACACTGTCAGCACCTCCAAACAGAGTGGGTAAATGCTTCGATAATATTGGAAAGCTCTTTTCATCCATGTCAGCGCTCACAGTAAGAGCAGCAAATTCCCTGGCTGTACATGGACGATGCGAAGATATAAAGTGTGAAGCTAAAAACGTTTTGCATGAGTGCCCATCATCATTGTGTCATGGATATTGCTACCACTAGATTCAGACAGCCACCTGGGGCTGCAGTGTTAAAACTTTAGGGATGGATCTAAGCTACGTCCTTCAGGCCAGAGGTCCAGACCAAAATATTAGATTTGCCTTATGATGGTGAAGCCCTTTTTCAGAAAACACATCTATCACTGCCTTTCCCTTGGACTGGCCATTTTTTGATCAAGTTTGATATCCCCTACACAGAGATCATAGTTCCAAAGGCGGCTCCTTCCACCCTAATTAAACACTGGTCAAAACATGACCTTACAAGATGGATAGAAGGTCTTTGTGGGGCTGTTTGCAGCCAGCAGGGCGATGTCAATCTGGATTATAATGTGATGAGGAGTGGATTGTGACATCATTTGACATGGTGGTTCCCAGAAAAA
Source organism: Pleurodeles waltl (assembly GCF_031143425.1). Taxonomy (NCBI): domain Eukaryota; kingdom Metazoa; phylum Chordata; class Amphibia; order Caudata; family Salamandridae; genus Pleurodeles; species Pleurodeles waltl. The sequence goes on from NC_090443.1 coordinate 861,664,375, forward strand.
TGCAGAAACCATCCCGTAATAAAATTATGGGCACTTTGTTTACCCCTGAGATTAAGGAACTTAAAAAACAGCGTAAAAGGGAATAAAGGAGTTGGAGAGTGCAGTATAATGATGATAGAAACTATATTTATAAAAAGCTCTGAAAATGAATCAATACACAGTCAGTGAAGGAAAGGACTGAAGACTTTGCTAATGGGATTGGTCAGTACTCAAATGTTTCTAAGGAAACCCTTAAGATTATAAATTCCTTCTTAAAACCTAATGTGACAGGAACAGGCCCCCTCCCTCTAAGGAACGTTGTGAAGAATTTGCTAAGTTCTTCATCAGAAAGTCCAATCATATCTATGACTCCTCGAGAGGGGAACCCAGTTGCCTCTGATTTGGTAGCGGGTCCTCTGAAAAATCTCACTGCTCCGATTGCATCGGATTCCCCCCTGCCGCCCCCCCCCCCCCCCCCCCCCCCCCACATAATGGACTGCAATGCAGTTAGGGAACTAGCCATCACTATTAAATCAGGCTCGCCGGTGGCCCCAGCTCCTGTTGACATTTTGTTAATGGCTGGTGATATTTTGGTATCCACTAATAACACCGTATATAATCTGTCTCTTGAAAAGGGTCTAGTACCAGCCCTCTGGAAGCATGCAATTGAGAGTCCTTTGCTGAAAAAAAAACTCTCCTTAGACCCGGCTAAAGCTGAGAACTACAAACCTATCTCCCTGTTGTCTGGTATTAGTAAAATCATTGAGAAACAGGTCAATAAGTATTTGTCTGATTTTCTGAAAACCCATAATCTTCATCAAACGCAGACAAGTTTCTGTCCTGAATACTCTACGGAGACCGCTCTTTTACTGGCCACTGAAGAGATCAGGAAAACTGTAGATCTTGGTGGCTCGGCTGCACTAATACTTTTGGATTTAAGTAAGGCCTTTGATATGGTCTCTCAGGCCCTTAGGCACAGGCTGGAAGAGCTTGTATCAAAGGCAAAGCACTTAGCTGGTTATCTTCTTTTCTGGAGAAGATAAGTTTTCAGGTCAGAGAAGGTCACTTACTTTCAGTCATCAGTTCAATTGTGGTTTGCCTCAAGGTTCTTCCTGGAGTCCCACCCTCTTGAATGTTTATGTACTCCCATTAGCAGATATTTGTTCTGCCAGTTTTTCAATGTTGTCCTGTGCACACTACACTCACATTGTTGTCTCTTTGACCCCCAACTCTAGTGCCACTTCAGAGATTCTGTCAAAGTGTCTGGAGCAAGTACATAATTGGATGAGGAAGAGCTGTCTTAAATTGAATGGTGATAAAACCAAGGTTATGGTGAGTGGAAATAATCCCTCATTATGGGACCAACGTAACTGGCCCAGATGTCTGGGGTAACGTCCCATCCCGAAAGAGGAGGTAAAGAGCCTATGATTCTCCTAGATAAAGATCTTACAATAGCATTTCAGCCCAGGAAGGTCCTATTTTTCCTTGTTAACGACCCTTAGGAATACAATTAAGTGGCTCCCAGCTCAGACACTGAGAATAGTAATTCACGGTCCCATCCTGTCTTGGCTGGATTATGGAAACTCACTCTTCCTTGGCAGGCCAGAGTATGTCATCAGGAGGCAGCAGAATGTTCAGAATGCCACAGCTAAAGTACTGCTATGTATTCCTAGATCACAGTCCGTACAGTGGGCCTTAGCCAGCCTTTACTGGCTACCAGTAACAAAAAAGATCTACTTTTAAAACTTTATGTAATCTTCATAAAGTAAAATATGCTCAGAGACCATACATTCTCAGGAACCCAATCACTACTTATTGTACAACATGTGAATTAAGATCAAATACGCAGTCCCTTTTTGCCACCCCCTGGATCATCAAAACTAGGAGCTGAGGCAGATCTTTTGCTTCTTTGGCAACTAAGCTTTGAAATTCCATCCCTATTCAACTAAGAGCCGATCATAACTGTTTAGTTTCAGAAAAAATTAAAGACCTATCTCTTCACATAAACTGTTTGCCTATCTGTCAGTTTCCTGGCTTGTCCCGTTAGCGCTAGGAAACCCTTATGGGAGCTCAACACTGTACTTTCACAGTTAATGAGAGTCATTCAAGCCTATCCATAAGGTTGATATCAAATTTCTCTCTTAGAAGGTAGCTCTCCTCCTTGCTTTAACCTCAGTAAGAAGAGTCAGTAAAATTCAGGCTTTCACCATTCAGGATCCTTTCCTCCAGTTCAGTGACAATAGGTTTATTCTACGCACAACCCCTAAATTCATTCCTAAAGACCCATCACACTTTCATCTCAATGAACCTGTGGTTCTCAAGTCATTTTGTTTAATCCTCAAATGCCAGCAGATTAAGCATTACACTCTGAGGATAGCAAACAGTGCTTAAAGTTCTGTTTAAATAGTGCTAGGAGTTTTTTCAGATCCAGCCAACTTTTTGTGGCCTACAGCACGCCAAGAAAAGATTTTCCCCTACCGAAACATAGCATCTGTAGATGGATCTTCAGCACCATTTTGTACTGTTTCCAGAAGGCTGGCAGACCTTTAAGCACAAAAGCATGTGCTCACTCGACAAGAACTATGTCTACTTCCATGGCATTGTTTGCTGGGGTGTCACTACCAGATAACTGCAGAGCAGCAACCTGGAAAAATGTGCACACCTATATGCAACACTACGGCTTGGACTCTGCAGTTCTCAATAATGCGGCAGTAGGACAAGTGTTATTAAGGCATCGCTTTCAGTGAAGGTGAGCTGTCCCTTTATCCCTGCCATTCTCTTACTTGTTACTCAAATTTTACTTACATATACTGTGTATTCCTGTAGGGGGATTTTACATTTAAAGGAAAATTTGCTTGTTTTGCGGCTGTTTAGTCTGATTCAAATATGTCAATCTATGAAAGTTTTGATACTGGAGTAAGAAAATAAGTTACTTGTAACTGTAGTTCTCCAGTTGTGGAACCTTTCATGGATTCACCTGCAACCCACCCTCCTCCCCTGGGAAGCTCACCTTCAATCTCAGTACAGTTTCAAATATTTTTACTCGGACTGAAGAATCTGAGGGACTGGAACTTCTTACAGGAGTGCTACAACCTGATTTGGTTGAGACTTAACTTTAGTCCTTTTTTGGGGGCATGGCCAAGATGGCGGCTGAGTAAGAACAGCTCCGCCACAGGCGCGTGAAAAATCCTGCCAGACATTGCCCATCCGACAGCCATGAACATCCATACAGCAGCGGGAGCTGCACAGCAGTGGACCGGAGCCGCAGAACATCGGTTCCGACAATGGGGCTGCTGGAATTGACGGCGAGTTGCAGACTGCTCGGGCTCGTGGAGCGCGGTCTGGGCCTGGGCTGACGACGGGCACTGAATCGGGCCGGAGTAGGGCTGGTCTGGGCCCCATTCATGAGGCACTTCCACCTTCGGCAGGACTGGGTTGCAGTCCAGATCGGCGGCCTCATTTGATGCTTCCGTTGCTGCCCTGGTGTACCCTCTGGGTCCTCCGCTGGAGAGCTCCGTTGGCCATTACACGCTATGCATGCACATGGGAACCCGCTGCAAAAACCTGCGCTGGAGCAACAGAGGTGTGCAGTGAGCTTGGGAGGGCGCGGGAACAATAATAGCCCTCACTTTCGTTTAGGAGGGAGTTCAGACCAGACAAGAGGGAGCAACCCGATCCCGGCGCCATTCTCCCTGGCCGAGCTGTCGCCCTCCTCACCGCGTTGCCTTGGGACAGCATAGGACGCCCTTCCCTCACCTCTAAGAGGGGATTGCCAAGAGGGGCACTCGAGAAACATATTCACCGTAAGCGTAGTACCCCACATTGGTGGCCACACCTGAAGACGCTACTGACGGACGAGAACTTAACTGTAAAGGAGGATCAAAGAGATCATACAGTCTGATATGAACATATGAGTGGCGAAATGCACCATTCAGAGAACGCTCCTGTTGCAGTGTCTTGAGATTCAGACCCCTAGGAGAGGACTGCTGAACAAATACTGGGAGCAGTAACTGGTGGGAAGACATGATGGGGGAAGGCTAAAGCTGCCAGATCGTCATCGCTGTGTGATCAGGAGGACCCACCTGAGCTGTCATTGAGGACATTGGCCCCACTGACTCTACAGCACTTGGAGGCCACCTTATAATCGTACTCAGGACAATTCGAGAAAATACTGCAAGCCATCATGGACACCAAACTGTCCCTGGAGAATAGAATTGACTCTGTTTCCCAAGATGTTAATTTGCTAACAGCTGATCACTGTAAATTAACAGACGGTAACAGCAACGGAGTCAACCATACAATCCATAAATCCCACTGTTTTGGAACTGCAGGATTACGTGAAGTGGCCAGACTTGGAAGTGAAAACTCTACACCGAAGAGCAGAGGAGGCTGAAGGGAAATCTTGTTGTAATAATGTAAGATTCATGGGTTTCCCGGAGAAAGTGGAAGGTCAGAGCACAGAACTATTACTAGAACATTGACTCACGAACATGGTGCTGAAAGGGACAATACCAAAATCTTTCTCCATAGAACGGGCTCATAGGATTCCAGTAAGGCTGCCGCCCCAGGATCGCCTCCCCGTCCGCTTATAGCACGCTTTCCTAACTACAGAGATAGGGACATGATACTGCAATATTTCCGTAACAGTGGTACTGAGCGTTGCGAGGGGGCCTCCATCACAGCCTACCCAGACTTCATGGTGGAGGTGCAACACCAACGATACACCTATGTAAAAATCAAACATAATATTAAATACGCTCTCATGTTTCCTGCCAAACTGCAAGTGTCTATAGAAGATAGTATTCACATCCTCCCCACGCCAGCAGATGCCTAGACATGGATGCATGCTAAAGGCATTGCCCAATACCCATCAGAAAACGAGGAACAAGAAGACTGGCTAACACCAGCCACCTGTCGGCGGCCCCGGAAAAGATCTCAAGCCAAACCCACGAAAACGCAAGCAGCTGCAGAACGCATGAGGGCATTGCGTGACACGGCAATCCACACTGAAAACACTTTTGCGCCACTGCAAGATAGTCCACAGACCTATCCATATTCCGACACTGGAAGCTCTAGATCAACGCTCCTGGGTATGACTAAGGGCCTGGACATCACTCCCCAAATGACCGATGACCTCTAAGCATGGTGCATAAACTATCCAACCTGACACCCACATAGGAAGATGAATCCGCCGCCCGGGAAGGCACGTATTCAGGGCTTTACCTGAATGGATGAAGGATAATTGAGGTCTGCAAGGGACAACCGCGTTACCCCCTTTTTTGAACTGGTGGCGGGACAAAGTAATCAGGCTGGTAATGGAGAGTTAACCGCACTGGGACGGTGCATGTTCTGTAATGTGGAAGGAACTGTGGATGGCTCTTTCTTGGCTATCATTTATCCTCTTACAGGGCCAAGGCACAGACCCCCAATGGAAGCTGCCACGTCTCCCCAGATGGTTTCCACATGGACAGCCCTGGCCTGCAATTGCATGTTTTCTCTTTTGTCAGTATTGGGGGTAATTGGAGGTGTGCTTGTGTGCCACCAGTTTTGGGATTCAATGTTATTGTTGGGTGGGAGGGGGGGACACACAAAATAAATTTCAATGGGTTGCACTACAGTCAATTGCAATGATCATACATGCACATCACAAAAATATGCAGACACATACCCTTATCGGCGGGAACACACCAAGCCATGTACCGCCAAGAACCCTCTTAAATCATGGGTACCCACACTATACACAGAGCTATAATATCTTATCATGGAATGTGCGCAATATGGCCACACCAACCAAGAGACACTGAATTCATTCATTCCTCAAGCATCATAATACCCACTTTGCTATCTTACAGGAAACACATTTATTGGACAGTGAATTGCAGAAACTGAGGAAGCGCTGGAGAGGTCAGATGTATGGCACCTCTTCCTCCGCATATGCAAGGGGGTTATCATGGATAGCATTGGGGGTATCCTATGTTCAGCATGCCAAGAAGGTGGGGGCTATGTTTTATATTGGAAGGGCTGTTGGATGGAAGACCGAGGAGCCCCCCCCTTGCCTGCCTGCTTCGCTGAAGAGACCCCCGGGTCTCCCATTGAACTCCATTGCAAACCCGATGCTTGTTTGCACTCTGCACCCGGCCGCCCCCGTGCCGGGAATGGTGTACTTTTTGTGCTGACTTGTCACCCCCGGTGCCCTACAAAACCCCCCTGGTCTGCCCTCCGAAGACGCGGGTACTTACCTGCTGGCAGACTGGAACCGGGGCACCCCCTTCTCCATTGAAGCCTATGCGTTTTGGGCACCACTTTGACCTCTGCACCTGACCGGCCCTGAGCTGCTGGTGTGGTAACTTTGGGGTTGCTCTGAACCACCATCGGTGGGCTACCTTGGAGCCAACTGTGAACCCTGTAGGTGGTTTACTTACCTGCAAAGCTAACAAACACTTACCTCCCCCAGGAACTGTTGAAAATTGCACTGTCTAGTTTTAAAATAGCTTATTGCCATTTTTGTGAAAACTGTACATGCTATTTTGCTGATTCAAAGTTCCCAAAGTACCTAAGTGAAATACCTTTCATTTGAAGTATTACTTGTAAATCTTGAACCTGTGGTTCTTAAAATAAACTAAGAAAATATATTTTTCTATACAAAAACCTGTTGGCCTGGAATTGTCATTTAGTGTGTGTTCCTCATTTATTGCCTGTGTGTGTACAACAAATGCTTAACACTACCCTCTGATAAGCCTACTGCTCGACCACACTACCACAAAATAGAGCATTAGAATTATCTCTTTTTGCCACTGTCTTACCTCTAAGGGGAACCCTTGGACTCTGCATGCTATTTCTTACTTTGAAATAGTACATACAGAGCCAACTTCCTACAGGGCATTATCAGGAAATTAAGTCATGCAGCCAGAGGTGGTTCTTAATAGATGGAATGCAAACCTCCCACAGCCCCTGACACCCAAATTGTGCGTGGAAGCTCACCAAAATGTAAAGAGGGCATCCCGTAACCATAGAATTCGATACACACAGTTCAATTTTGTTCACCAGACTTATTCATCTGCATATTGTATCCAGTGCATGTACCCTGCCTCAAACACTGGCTGTCCTCGATGCGGGTTCCCTGTGGCTCGATTCTATCATATTGTATGGAAATGTGTCCCGTTACAGAAGGAATCACAGGTAATAGTAGCGTAGGAGCAATGCCACTGACCTGGTCAGTGAAGTGGACTGCTCTGCTTCCTGTAGCTCCACCTGCTAAGTAGAGCCCTCGTTCCTCGGTCCTCTGAACTCCTGACCCCTGTCAGGAGTTCGAGGCCCTCCTCCACCCGCAGGCTTCTGCCTGTGCCTCATCCCTGGTGTCTAGTGGGAGAGCTCTGCTTTCCTACTAGGCTGCCTCTCTCCTCCTTTTCTCTGCTTAGCTCTCTGTGTGCTCTCTTCAGTGTCTGCCCCCCTTTGCCCTTTTTTGCCATTCGCTCACCTCAGTGCTCTTTATGACTCTTGCTTTACTTCTGTGCTTTTCCCTCCACTCTCCCACGCTCTCCCCACCCCTCTCTTGATCTCCCCCGCCGCTGATGCACCTGCAGCCCACCCCCTCCTCTCTCTTGCGCTGCACTTCCGCCGCTTCTCCCCCAACCCCTTTTTTTGCGCCGTTTTTCGCTCCCGCCTCCCAGCTGTCCTCTCCTCCTCCCCTCCCTACTTAATGGTGTCTGCTGCGCAGTCACGCAGCAGGTGCGCCAAAGGCAAGCCTGTCTGTGTCTGTCTGCACACAGTGCTGGAACCCCTTGGTCTCGCCCTTCCACCGCTACTACACCCATCTTCGTTACAGCGCCACCGCCCTCCACGCCCTCATACACCAGTGGCTCACCTGCCTGCCATCAAGCCACCCTGCAGCTCACCCTTCTCCTGCCGGAACTGCACCTTCACCAGCTTCCACGCAAACGACCCACACTGCAAGGCAGGACACAACCATCTCAGAGGCATCCTACTCAACACCCGATCTGTCCACAAACGCGCTGTCAAACTTTGGAATCTACTTGACTCAGCTTCCCCAGACGTCGCCTTCCTGACCGAGACCTGGGCGAACCCCTCGCCAGTGCCAGACATCGCCATACCCATCCTGGACGGCTACAAGATCACCCACAGGGACCGCTCCAACACAAACCAGGAGGAGGCATCGCCATCGTACACAATAACACCCTGAAGATCACGACCAGCATCAAAGACACCCTCAGCACTGCCGAACACTTGCACTTCTAGATCCACACTGACCCAAACACCACCCTCCGAGGGACCTTCTTTTACAGACTCCTCAGCCCCAGACAGCAGTTTAGCGACTCCATCACAGACGTCATCAGCACACACGCTCTCGCATCCACAGAGTACATACTCCTTGGGGACTTGAACTGCCCCCTCGAGCACCAATGATAACAACTCTACCAACCTGCTCGACAACCTCTCCAACCTCGGCCTTAAACAGCTCGTCACAACACCCACCCCCTCCGCAGGACACACACTCGACCCCATTTTCTCTGCCAGCAAACATGTCTCCTTCAGCCATACCACTGAACTCCACTTGGCCGACCACCACTGCATCCACTTCTCCTTCAAGAAACCCACAACACACCATCACCCGCAACGCATTCCCCACTGCAGATGGAACAAGATCACGGAAGACCAACTGATCACTACCCTCTCCTGGAACCCACCTATCGACACTACCAACACTGACACAATAGCCCTCAACTTCAGGCAATGGATAGACTGTGCCAACACTCTCACCCTGATCAAAAATCCTTCCAACAGACGCACCAATAGAAAGGCCTTCTGATTCACCGCCGACCTCCAAGAATCTAAGCAAACATGCCGAAGACCCTAAAAGAAGGGGCGCCAAGATCAGACACTGGACAACTGCACAGCCTTCCAAAATGCAATCCGCAGACACCACTCATCCGAACCACCAAGAGCACTGCCTTCAAGGAACGCATCAACAACAGCGCACACATCTACAAGGAGCTCTTCAACATCGTGAAGGAGCTCGCCATCCCGGGCTCCAACGTCAACGACATCCCGCCATCACAAAACTTCTGCGACTCCCTAGCCACCTTCTTCCACCGCAAGATCGCAGACATCCATTACAGCTTCAGCACTCAGACGCCCCGTCAACCACGGACACTACAGACTCACCACCAGCCTCCTGCTCTCCTGGACCCACGTCAACGACAACAACACCATCGAAATCATGAACACCATCCACTCCGGCTCACCATCCGATCCCTGCCCTCACCACATCTTCAACAAAGCAGGCTCCGTCATCGCACCCCAACTCAGGAAGATCATCAACAGTTCCTTCAAGTCCACCACCTTCCCGGAGAGCTGGAAACACACAGAGATCAGCACCCTCCTCAAGAAACCTAAGGCAGACCCAAAGGACCTCAAGAACTTCGGGCCCATCTCCCTGCTCCCCTTCCCGGCAAAAGTCATAGAGGAAATTGTCAACAAACTACTGACCCGTTTCCCCGAGGAGAACAGCACTCTGGACCCATCCCAGTCTGGATTCCGCAACAACCACAGCACCGAAACTGCCCTCATCACCGCCACCGACTACATCGTAACCATACTGGATAACGGCAAAACCGCGGCCCTCATCCTTCAGGACCTCTCAGCCGCATTCGACACTGTCTGCTACCACACCCTGCACACACGCCTCAGCGATGCATGAATCCGCGACTGAGCCCTTGACTGAGCCCTTGACTGGATCACCTCCTTCCTCACCAGCAGAACTCAGAGATTCCGCCTCCCTTCATTCCACTCTTAAGCCACCAAAATCATCTGCAGCATATCCCAGGATTCATCCCGGAGCCCGACCCTCTTCAGTGTCTACCTGGCTCCGCTCACTAACATTGCCCGGTCTCACAACCTCAACATCATCTCATACGCCAATGACACCCAGCTTATCCTCTCCCTCACTAAGGACACCGCCAAGACCAACCTCCACGAAGGAATGAAGGCCATCGCCGAATGGCTGAAGAACAGCTGCCTGAAACTGAATTCGGACAATACTGAGGTCCTCATCTTCGGCTCCACCCCCTCCGCATGGGACGACTTCTGGTGGCCTGCCACACTGGGAACTGCACCGACACCCACCAACCACACACAACCTGGGATTTATCCTGGACTCTTTACTATCTATGACTCAGCAAGTCAACGCCATCTCCGCCTCCTGCTTCAAAACCCTCAGAATGCTTCGGGAGATCTACAAATGGATCCCCATTGAAACCAGAAGAACAGTCGCCCAAGCCCTCGTAAGCAGCAATCTGGACTACGGCAACGCCCTCTACGCAGGAACCACGGCCAAACTCGAGAAGAGACTGCAACGCATCCAGAAGTCCTCCACACGCCTCGTCCTGGACATCCACTGCCACATCCCAGCCCAACTGAGAGACCTGCATTGGCTCCCCGTCAACAAGAGAATCACCTTCAAACTCCTCACCCACGCTCACAAAGCACTGCACAACACCTGACCAGAATACCTCAACAGATGGCTCTCCTTCTACACCCCAACCTCACAGCTTTGCTCCGCTGACCTTGCCCTCGCCACCATCCCACGCATCCGCAGAACAACCACAGGTGGCAGATCATTCTCACACCTCACTGCCAAGACGTGGAACACTCTTCCCACCCACCTCTGTCAGACCAAGGACCGCCTTACCTTCAGGAGACATCTCAAGACTGTTCGAGCAGTAGCAGTCCCCCTCAACCCTCCCACTTCTCACCCCACCTCAGCGTCTTGAGACCCTCACGGGTGAGTAGTGCACTTTACAAATTCCCTGATTATTTGATTGACATCTCAGATATTACGGATTATACATTCGCCCCCATCCTAGAGTCCTGCCTTTTGGGACTTCGTCCTAGATCCAGAAAGCACACACATATCCACAGTTTTGCTGATCTGGTGTTCATCATGTACAAAAGATTAATTGCTATGAGATGGAAGGCACCTATGCCCCCAGGGGACTCCAGTTGGCACCACCTGACAATAAAATGGGCCCGTACAGAAATACACACACTACGCAATAGGAGCCAGCTAAGCACAGACTATGACACATGGGGAACACTAGGGCCAAAACTAGAGGCCAAAAATTACAACCGTGACAAACCCAATGGACAGCCGGACCATTGCACTATACATAGTCATCTCTTACTTATCCAGGATGGTCTAATTACAACCAGTCTATGTACAATTCCGCAATAGGATACAGTGAAACCTTACAGTGTCCTGTATTTGAAAGATTGCTTCATATTGATCTGAATCGCCCCAGAGGAATGGTAGGACTGGCTAACTAAAATTGACCCGGGAGGGAACATTGAAGGTGAGATGCTTAATCCGCCCGCTCGCGTGCTACATAGGTTTGTAATGATAAATGTTAATGCATATGCAAAAGTTACTTATGGAGGAGCTGCCCAGAAGATGAGTGGTGTCTTTGGTTTACAATACATTGGATGTTCCTAGGGTAATGTAATATATGGTAATACATGGTAACACTGTGCTACGTCCTGTATCAAGATCAATGGACAATGATATTTTACTGTAATGCACAGTAAACCCGTTTCTGTAGTTGCTGCAGTTAATATGTTTTGAAACTAATAAAACAGATTTATAAAAAAAACAAAAAAAACTTTAGCCCTTTTTTAGGTAATGACGATATGTTACTAAATTAAAAAGGCCTAGGGCACTTTTTGGTCTGTGTGTATCATAACATTGCTTTTTGGGGACTACAGTCTCTATGACGGGGAATGATTCAAGCATGTGAATCTATGAAAGGATCCCATCCCGGAGAACTACAGTCGTCGATAACTTATTTTCAACTAGTTTACTGTCTCAGCAATATAAATGAGTAAAGTTGTGTATTATTTGATTTTATTATTTTTCCCACTTTCCCCTTAATGTTTAAAATAGCATTTATGTTTAAAGTTAACAAATTATTGTTCAACACATGCTAGCACAGGACATTTGGGATATGTTTTCCACTGTAAGATTTAAGCTGCTATTTTTTTCTGTACCATTTATGAGATGCAAGAATAGAACTACACAATTTGTCCTTTATTTTACAGGCTGTGTCTGCCTTAGTTCAGCCTTTGGGAGTATGTGCTGAATATCTGAACTCTTCAACAGTACAGGTAATTATAAATTGGTTACAACTATGTTTTAAAGGATGCAATCGATTTGTTCTATGGAATGCTGTACCAGTTTATAAAAAACATTTTATATTTGTATGAGGGTTAAGAAAAAGTGTCAGTATATGCTGTGGATCTGTGCACTTCCTCCAACCATGTTTTGATAGTGTTTGTTGTCTTAATATTCCTTTGATGCAAGCTGTGTTTGTTTTATTAGCAATCTTCTTAGAATGAGTCTTAAAGACTTTATTATGTGTACAGTTATAGAGAACAACTTCTTTTTTTTTTTTTTTTCTTCTTCTTCTTTTTTTTAAATATTGTTATTGGGATTTGCTAGACCTGACACCCTTGGTGTGGTATTCTTTTTGCTTTCATTGCCCTATTTTTGCTGCACTTGTTTGTGTTAGCTTTAGACTCTGTGTGTTTTCCACCTGCTAACCAGTGGCAAAGTGCGTTTCTCTCACCCTTGTACATGATCAAATTGGTACACACCCAATTGGCACATTTAATTTACTTGTAAGTCTGTAGTACATGGTACTACAAGTACCCAGGGTCTGTAAATTAAATACTACAAGGGGGTGCAGCACACAATTTGGCACCCACTAATGTATCACTGTTAAATGTCTCAGGGCTGCCACTGGAGCCTCTAGTACAGTTTTAAACTGCCTTTTCAACCTGGCCAAACTAACTTTTTGCCAGGCCTAAACCTTCTTTTTTTTTTAATGCTCATTAGTCGCCCGTAAGGTAGGCCCTAAAGGTTCACAGGGCAAGGGTGCATTATATTTAAAAAGTCGGTCATGTTCGCTTAAGGTCCTGACACTGATAAAGTCCTAAAATTGTTTGTAGTAGTAATGGTTATTTCTAAAGTGGACTAACACTGGGTTGCCTTATTACCCTTAGTATGTGAGAATTTCAGTTTGGGAACAGATAGAAAATCTTTCTTCCGCTCGTTTGACTTGTGGTTTAAACTTCTCTTTAATGGGAAAGTTGGATTACTGTCTTAAAAATGTATTTTTTTAACAAGTTTGTGCTTTTCTGCCTAAACCAAATGTGCCTTTCTGCCAGTGTTCATGGTCACATGACTGTGAATGACTCTCCTGTGGTGGGTTGTGTATTCCTTTCAAACATGGGGACAGAAGGACCTTGGATGTGAGGCAGGGTGTTCCCCTGCTAAACAGAATGGGTGGAGTGTTGTACTCAGCTGTGCCCACCCCTGTTTTGACTTCTAAGGCTGCTGGCCTTGCCGCTGATGAATGCAGCTCACACCTCTGCCTGCCCTTTGTTACCATAGCCCTTTGAAGGAAAGGGGAAGATTAGGTAAAGGGGTCAGCCCGCACCCACATGCTGGCACTGGTTATGAAAATTGCACCCTCAGAACCTGCACCAGAACACGCCTGGACCTATAGAAGATTAAGAAGAAGGGAATCCCTGTGTTCTAAAGAAGGAAGACTGGGCCTGCTTGCCTTGAACCACACACAAGGGCATCAATGTAATTTTAGCACGTTGAGTAGCGTCTACTAAGAAAGCTTGATGACACATTTCTACATACCTATAGCCATTATATGACTTTTAAAATTAACTGTAACAGGAATTTCTTAAAGGTATAAAGAATGTTGTAATATTTTCTTCCTTTTGGAATTACCTTTTTTGAGACTTAAGTTCTGCTTTTGTTCTGGAAATATTAGAGCCAGGAATTTATTGACTTTTTTTGTACATGCATTCTCCATTTATCAGATTCAGAAAGTAGTTCTCTCTTTTACAGCCCATGCTGGATCCAGTCATTCATAAAATGATTAAATATGTGCAGAATGTTGAAGAGAAAGATCTCAAAGACAAGGTAATTTATTTTGCAGTGGCATTTAGAACTTTGTCATAAATCATGTTTTGCCTTATTAGGTCACACACTTCATGGATGGAAAGTTAATATACATAACATCTCTAATTGGCAGATCTTACTGGAGGAAATTCCCCACACAGATAGATAGCTATTTAAATGTGTAGGTCTTAATGCCAGTTGATTAAATCTCAGATTGGACCAAATTAATATGTAACTAAAACTGAACAGCAGCTCATTTGTGAGCTACTGTTACTTGGGTTTGCTGGTCTGTAGGATAGTACCTTAGTTTACTGAGACCCTTCCTCTGGTCTACAAAACACTAAGAGATTAACTTTGCCCAGACATGCACGAATGAAGGGAATACCCAGGACCTATGTGTGTGTAAGGAGCAGTATGCCCACAGACGGTGATTTTGGTGGCTAATGTAATGCCTAGAAGCACTAAAATGTTACCAGTAGTCTGGCATGGGGCAGACTTTTTTTGGGGAGGAGGAGGGGGGGGGGGAGGGAGGGGGTTGCCTTAGAATTCTGTGCAGTGCCAGAGGTGTTCATCACTAGATTGAATTGAAGAGGAGTTGAAGTATAGATGTGGCAGTTGGACTGGGCACCTACAGAACCCATTCAGGACAGTGAAAAACTGTAGTTATTCCAGAAATGGCTTTGCAGAAATCACTGAGCCAACAGTAGGTCAGTGAGAAAAACGGATCTTTCTTTGATGATTTCAGGAGCTGACTGTTCATTTGTAGGGACTCCCTCATCTGTGTGAGTACATATATTATCCAGCCTATTTTCCCAACCTGGCTAAAAAAAATGTTACTGGAACCAGAGTCATTTAACTGGGGACACTTGGTAGGCAGCAATAATGTGTATGGTCATTTAATACAGATAATTACAGAAACACAATGTGAGGCCATGAGGCATTATAACTTAAGTCATTTGTATTCCAAGAAATGCATCTAGACATCTAGCAGGGGATGGAAGGTCCTCTACAGAGCGCTCGTTTTCTGTGGTTCTTGCTTTACTAGGTGGTTTTAGAAAAATGTTGGAGTTATTTAAGTATATGTTTGAGACTAACAAGACTTCACACTTAATCATTCTGCTTTGATCTGAGTTGGAAATTATTTTTCTAGGTCATTTGGTCTGTTTTATTAGATTTACACTGTCGATCTGTACATTCAAATATTACACCTACAGTTACCCTGACTTGTGAATTGGGTTGTCATTTACAGTGAACTAGGACATTTTCACTGTTCTTTCACATGTTTATGCTCATCTGTGTGCAAGTCCAGTCCTGCAGCTGGTGTGGTGCAAAGCAGTACAAAATGATGTCTTCATGTGTTTTATGGTACCATGGGATTCCCTTAATATCAACAGATGAATATATTTGAGGCAGGTGCTACCTCTGATCTTTTCCCGATCTTCACAGAACTTTAGTTTTCAAATCAATACTGTATAAATATACTGGCACATACATACATACATGTATACTTGTGTAGCTAGTCCTACTTGGGAAAATACACAACAAACTGAAATCATTTGATACTTGGAGAATTTCACATTGGAGATTTAGGCTGAATATTTAACCAAGTTAACTATTACGTTTTGAGTGGTATAGTACTGTCATCTTGACCCTGACGAATATAAACAAACTAAAGATGTGTAACATGTACTGGTTTGAGATACTACTGCCACATTTTATTTACTGGTATGATTTCTTTCTGTGCAATTTATTTTTGAAAACCAAAACACATTAAGAAGCATCAGGAGGCAGCTACAAATGTTTATTGTATTTTTCATTATTTTAAATAGTATTACATTTGGAACTTCATACTTGCATTAACTTATGCCGGTGCCACATTCAATCTCATTGATGTGCTGGTGACTTCATAAATATGATAAACATATAGCTTGTTGGTACAATTACATTTGCAGTGTGGAATGAGCAGCAAGTGGTCTTTTGCAGTTTAAGATACTAGTAAGAGAGAATATCAAACAACAGTGTTGTGGAGCATTACAGAATCAAACATATACACAATACCAAGTATCAGGTCTCTAGGCAATATCAGATGTTAATACTAAAGCACATACAGAAGTACAGTTTGGGATCTATTTACATTCACAAACAGGTAGTATACCAGATATATTTTTTTATGTAGATGTGAATGTGCAGTACCAAGCCAGTCATTTCAGCATGACTAACACAAAATTGCTACTACTGGCAACACATTTTCTCTCAAAAAGTAAGTTCTAGACTAAACAATTAACATTTGCGTCTTATAATACCAAAGTACAGTCTGAGTGTATTGGAACATCAGGCTCACAAGGTCTGTGTCTCTCTAGTCCACATTCTAATAGGAAGGGAGCGTGGTCCAAAACAAAATCGTACCTGTTAACTCACCCTGTGGATGTTCAGCCCACTGTCCGCGGTCAAGAGAAAACTGTTCAGCCTACTGTGTGCATGGTGTGCGGGGAAATAGCAAGAAAATTCTGTACCTGTCAGCATGAGTTCTTGCAATATATCAACTCCCTGCAGTCTGTACATAGTTTCCCACAACTTGGAGGTCATGTTGGGTTTGGTTCCCAACTTGGGCTGGTGCCTAGCCACAACGCTATCGAGAACACAACTGAAATCCCTCACCCAAGCAATGGGCATGACCATGTATGGTAAATGTTCAGCCTCCAGGGTGCAAAAAACGCACCATTGTCAGTATTGGGAGCGTAGATGTTAAGGAGGCACATCTCCACACCACCTAACCAACCATGCAATAGGACATGTCATCCCTCTATGACAGCTGCTGTATGACTAAGCTGTTGAAACGGGAACCCTGGCGCCACCCAGATGGAGACCCCCTGATGTAGGAGGTCAAGTACAGCTGCTCCCTCCACTTCTTTTGCAATTTCTCAGCTTTCCAGTCTGCCATGTGTCTCCTGTAACATTGCAGTGGGTATCCCCATGTCTGAAGTAGGTGTCCTATAGCGTTTTACAAAGGAGCTTAGATCCTCTCACATTCCACATGAGAAAATTAGTGGCACTACCCATCAGCAGTTGTCCAGGAACATGAGCTCAGTGGCTTCCCACGTCCCCCTAGCCCCCTGAAGCAGAGAACACTGTATGCTGCAATAAATAACAGCTTACAGAACAAATACAACTTCCCTCTCCTCCCCGGGTAAACACACTTAAACAAAACATGTCATCCCATTTGTAATAAACCCCAACCACTTAATGTGAATCAACTAAAACTTGTGGCTCCGTCCCAGATCTACCACTCCCTATTCAACATGTAGTATATCCCGAGGGTGGGATGTGAGCTGGGGCCTCCAGATAGCGTCCCGGGCCGCAGTCAACCTCTGACGTCCCAGTAGCTCTTACTCATTACACTTCACCACAACTCGCAGGGAAAAGGGAAATAGCACTCATGCAGTGGGGGAGAGTCAGGTGGGAATGGGTTGGAGGAACAATCTGGGTCTAGGAAGAGTCCCGGCCTGCAAAGTAGTCCCACCCCAAGTGTCCGAGTCCCTTTCGAAACAAATAATGTCTCTGTGCTGAAGCTTCTCAAATCAGACGCAGATTACATTACATATACAATCAAATTTCTTCTAGGCATACATCACTGGAAGAGGACACTGCACCAACCATGTCTCTCAGGTGGGCCCCCAGGAGGCCCGGATTACCTGTTCAAGTGCAACATCAATTCAAAGTGGATTCAATGTCCGGAATCGGCTTCTCCTATGCCAAATTTGAACAGCTCTTAGAGTCAGCCAAAGTGCCCTTTGCCTGTTCCTGTTACTGACTTTGTTGGTAAAGTAGCATATACTGGAGGCACATCGCCCTATACTTCTGCTTGACCCCACTGAAACTTTTTTGTTGGACAGTTTGTGTGTAGTTGGTGTCAGTTTTCTCTTGGCCACAGACGGTGCGCTGAACATCCACAGGGTGAGTTTCTGGCTTCCCAAGGTGAGAGCCAGCACTCTTGAGGACCAGAGACAAAAGCCTGCACTGGGTGGGGGTGTTATCACCTCACCCAGACAGGATTGACATTCCAAGGTGGAAAGCTTCAAAGTCCTAGCTGCTTTTGTAATGTGACCCAGGTCTCTTCAGATGGTGGAGATGACCGACCCCCCTGTTCTAACCACAATTAGGCAGATTAGGAGGTGTGCTTACTTCATGCCAGTTTCACCCCTAAGGTGGACGAGCTGAAGTGGACACCTCCATCTTGTTTGCAAAGAATTAGGGCATTAGGGTTAGAGTTATGCCCACTTCCCAGCGGAAGGGGTCATAGAAATGGTGTAGTCACCCTAAAGGTGGGTAGGCCATTGGCTACTGCCTGTCAATCCCTGTAATGCCCCTAAATTGAGTATTTAGGTGGCACCCCTGAACCCTAGCACTTAGACCTTGACGACCAAAGAAGCAAAGGACAAATATTTGAGTTACACCTGCAGAGGAGGAAAAGAAGCAGCAGCTGACTTGGAACCAGCCCTGCTGACCTCAACAGACTTGTCCCAAAAATACGTATCGTCCTGCAGCTGAGCCTCCAAAAAACCCGGGAGGACTGCCTGCCTTCCATAAAGACTCAAGACTCCCATGAGCTGCGGCTCTGCTTTGCAACAAAGTCTCAAGAAAGGACTCTGCAACCTCCGGAAAAGCAAAGACCCGATGTCCACAACCTGAGGTAAAGCCAACCAACGGTGCCAGCAAGGTTCCCCAGCTATCCAGAGTCTGAGTCCAGAGTGGTATCGCCCATTCTGGACTCCCCACAAGTTGCTTGCAGGCCCCCTCTCCTGCTGCATTGTGGTGAGAGAAAACCTGACACCTCCAGCAACCATTACACCTGTCGCCCCGGGCCCAATCTGAGGTGAGTCACTGGTGCCAGTGACGTCCTCAATCTCCCTTGAGGTTGAGTCCACCCTGGCTTCCCCCTTGCTGGACTCCCCAACGATGCCTGCTGCCTCAACACGCAGGACTCCCTGACCACGAGTGATCCCGTACAAAGAAACCCAACACCTCTGCATCCATCGGCCCTGGAGGAAAGGACCAAAGGTACACCTATGTCCCTGAGCACCCCAAGTCTACAACCTACCTGTTTGTTGTCCCCCAACTAGCTTCCTAGCCAGCAGCCTGTCTTCACGAGAACCAGACTCCCATAGGAATCCATTAGGCACCAAATGTCTTACTGCATCCCCGGCACCCGGCTGCCCCAGTGCTGCCCAGAGTAACCTACTGGTGTGGTTCTGATAAGTGCCCAGTACTCGCCTAAACTCCCTAAAATTGGGCTCATAAGTCAATTAACCCTGTGTTTGCTGAGCCTTGTTTTCCACAAGAGGTTAACAGTGGAAAAACTCTGAGAATTTTCAGTGTTGATTATTTGAAACTGAAAAGTATTTATGCTTGAAAAAGTACTTACAAGATTATGAGGTTCTTGGGTTTGAAAGTTATAAAAAGAAGTTTTATTTTTCTTATTTGGTCTTGGATTTAGTCTTTGAGAGTGTGTCTCATTTATTGTCTCTGTTAGTACAACAGATCCTTAGTACTACCCTCTGATAAGCCTAACAACTCGTCCACACTACTTCAAAATAGAGCATTAGTCCTATCTGCTTTCACCCCTGCAAAACAATTGGGGAGCAACTTGACTCTCTGCATGGTGTACTTCTTCTTAGCACACCATGTAGAGAGCCAGTTTCTTGTAGTCTGGACTATCCGGATTACATGGTTATCCTAGTTAGGATCGCTCCTTCACTGCACTCGTTGCAGAATTGCGTCTCGGTCTCTGTAGTTAAGGAGCTTTGCTGTGATGGTCCTTGGGGCACCCCCAGGTGGTGTTGGTGCTTGTTGGGGGCCAGCGATCTGTGGGCCCGCTCCATAACAAAGAATTGTGATAAACCAATGTGCGGGAGTTGTGCCCCTATCCAGTCCTCCAGAAACAGTTCTGGGTTAGAGCCTTCAGCCTTTTCGGAAAATCCCACAAATCTCAGATCACACCTACGAGATCTTCCTTTCTCATCTTCTGTTCTCATTTTCGGTTTTCAGTTCTGAGCTTTTAGTGTTGCTACGGTGGCGGTTAGCAATTTAATTTCCGTCCACTGCTCACAAACCATCCCCTCCATGACAATAGTACGCTCCCTCTATGTACGAACATCAGAGCTTAGTAGATTTACATCCAGGGCAATGCCTTCAATTTTCGCTTGCACTTCGGTGCTTGAGGCCTCAATGGCTGCCAGAATCTATTCTCCAGTTGGGCCCTGTGACAGGGTCTAATTGACTGGCAACTAGTTCTCCGCTGCCAGGACGCACTGTCAGCCAGAGGCCAGCAGCAGAAGGCAGGTAATTAGTTCGGCAATATAGAATATAGAAGCACATTATCAACCTCCCTCCTGGCCGGCGCAGTTCATCTCTTGTGCCTAGGGTCCCCTGCAGGTACTCAGAGGGCCAGGCACCCCCACAGTGCAAGACAGCTCCATCTGAAAGGTGAGTTCACCATTTGTGCTAGTTCTGTAAGGAGGAGCAGTCCACAGTGCACTTATATCAGGGGGCTCAATTAGCGATATCAGGGGGTCCAAAAGGGGAGTAACATATTCCAGATCGCCTCTCCCCCAGGCTGTTGTTGGGGTCCGGCTGAGGCTGTGGGGAGGACCTCCCCAGCAAAGGTTAGCAGTCTCTGCAGCAGTTGGAGTTCACAGGGGTTGCTTTTCACTCCCAACAGCGCCCCTGGATATTCTTATTGTCTGTCTGCTTTCCTTTTTTATTTGTGTTGGCTGTTCTTGTGTCTGGGTGGAGGGGAGCCTCTGTCTTCTTGGCTCCCCAGGCCAGCGCAACACCACAAGGCCCCGGCAGGCCTAGCAAATGCTTCAACAACTGATGAGCAGGTGGGGGAGGTTGGTGGGTGGACTAGGTGCCTTTTTTATGCCAAAGAGTGCCTTCATTGCAGCGCAATATGTTGCAGTACACATGATACGCAAAACCCTGTGTTATCTAATTTCTAGTTTTTTTCATTATTGCAAAAAACCTATTCAAGGACTGATTTTAATGTAGGGACACTGATCTGTGATTCAGTGTATATGTATTAAGGCGTCAGTGGATTGGATTGCTTTGTACTTGTGCATTTCACCATTGAAAGTTGAAAGGTCACGATTTAAAAGAATGAGTTACAGAGCCCGTTATGTAATTGTTTAATAGTTGCTTTTGTTGCTCACTCTGGTGTGACAGTCATTCACAAATGCCTAGGGGAAGGGAATTAAGCAACATATAAATATGTAAATTATTCTCATCTTTTTAAAGGTAGATTTCTTTTAATCTAGTGGTTAATGCCTTTTCTCATCCTGTTTTCCGAGTACTCCTCAGTGTGACAGGCGAGATTGACTGGTAAGGAATTAATGGCCTGATTACTGAAACAATTGTGTAAATGGTATGTATACTTCGTGGTTCAGTTGCATACATTTGCCATTGTTACTATTGCCCAAAATCCAAAAGCAATTGACATCAAACTCTATACAAGGGAAATATTGCCCACCCTAACTGAATTGTTTGAGTTTGAGTTGAGACCCACCCCCGAGATGTGCCTGCTGGGTCTTAAACCAGCTGCACTCTGCGGAAAAGTGAAGGGGCGCTTCCTGGACCTCACTCTGGCCCTTTATAAGAGACTAATCTCGAGGGGCTGGAAAGCCGCAGATCGCCCTCTGCTGACCGACTGGAAAAATGATATATCAACATGGTCTAGAGCTGAACTACAGGTCCTAAAAGCAGAAGAAGCCAGGAATATCCGCCAGGTTCTTATAGCTCCGGGGTGGGAGAATTTAATGACGAGCTGGGAGAGTATAACTAAGAGACTAGCAAGCCCAGTAAGAGAAACCAGTGAATCCCAATCCACGCCGAGAATGGAACCAAGCGATAGAAGCGCATAGGCAGGCACCCAAAACAGACCCAGCCCACACATAGCTTTCATTGAGAGTAAAGGTTTGAAGACAGATGGACCTCAGACCCCCAACCCACCGACAGACATGGCAAGCAGTGTGAGCGACCCGCCATCCCCACGATGCGCCGGCGCGCCCTGGGCTGACATTTCCCCCCACTCAAAAATGGATATGTCATAGTACCCTCAAGTCAACAACTACAAAAGCCATTCGCACAAAGCCGTATAGTTGGCCTCCTGGGGTCTGTTCTTTCTTTTTTCACCCCTTCCTCCTTTTCCCTACCCCCAATTAGCTAGCACCTAACCCTTTACACCATCCTCCCAAGTTACAAGGAAGAAGGGGTTTAAGTTTGTTTTTCGATTGTTGATTATGCAGAATAGTGACATGAAGAAAGGAAATGCGCTTGAACAAGTAAAAGAACACAGTTTGTTGACTAAAAAAAAAAAAAACAAGACTAACGTTAATAAAAAGATTAAACGATAAACGAAAAGTACAACATAGAATCAGGAACAAAAATGCATGTGAAATGAACAAGTATGTAACTGTATAACAGCAAAATGTTAATAAAAATATATTTAAAAAAAATTAAACTCTATACATATCATAGATTTCCCAATGTACTGGACTTGTTAAATGTGCAAAGAATCAATCATGCCTTCAAATGCCGCATTTATAAAGCTGTTTCAAGAAGGCTGTGTAAAATGCTATATTTGTGCAGATGTATTATGGTAAGTTGAATATCTCTGAACATTTTCCATTTAAATTCAAGTTTATTGACATGCATTCTTGTAAAGGATAATTTTGTTAACTTTGTTAGAAAGTGCTACAGATATAGTTACAATTCTGCTCATGTGCTGCATGATACCTTTATGTAGATTTGTAATTTCGTTTTTTTAGAAATGTTGACCCAGCTATTTGCAATTTTTACAGATACAAATCTGGATGCATACACACACACACACACACACACACACACACACACTGTTTCAAACATCTGTAATATTTTTCTTTGGTTTGGGGAAATGATCTTTACTATTTTCACAGAGGCTCGTTAGTATCCCAGAACTTTTGTCTGCCATTAAATTGCTGTGCATGCGCTTCCAACCTGAATTGGTAAATGTGGTGGATGATCTCCGACTGGATATTCTTTTGCGCATGTTGAAATCTCCACACTTCAGTGCGAAAATGAACTCCCTTAAAGAAGTAAGTTTGCATTTGTTTTTCCCCACAATTTAGTTTTAGATTGCAGTCTTCTGAATTTTCTTTAGTGCAGTTGTTTTTCATTTATTCATGCTCAGAAAACATTTTTTAACATTACAATATGCAGTATCACTGAAGTGGAAACATCTTACTATCAACAATATTCTAATAGTCTATTGCACCAGTATTAACAGAACTGTAGTGACAAGCAACTTACATCATTAATTTTAATGTTGTAGGAAGATTTCCATGGGGTGGGTGGAGCCATGGTTAAATACACTTAATTTAAAGGTGAGCTGTCATGTAGGAAATCGAATTTGTATACATTCAATTGTATTCCCACTGCATAACCAGTCATTTCAATGAAACAAGCAAATGTTGCCTACCTTTTACCAGTTAGTAGGACTAGTGGTACATACAAATGCCTGCAGGATGTATGTTTCTCTTACCTACTTGCTGGCTGTTTCATTGCTGTGAATCTCTTAATCGTGAAAGCAGGGTCGGATGACTGAGAGAAATGGTCCTGCCACCATAATCAATATTTTCTGCTGACCTGTTCATCAGACTCTTGCAGCTTCAAATTGCAAGGGGTTGCCTAAGTTTAAGTACCCACACTTACCTAAATAGATCAATTGCAATCCATATTTCCTTCTCGTATTAAAATAACAGTAGTGAGGTGAGGACATTTGTTTTATTGTGCCGGATGATGTGTGTTTTTATTCAGGCTTGGGAATGGCAATAACGTGTGTAGAGTAGAGTATGACACACATACCTTACCTTGTTGTTCTTCATAAGTGCTCGCCTTAGGACTACTCTCTAAACTAGGTAGACATTGAAAGGAATCCTCAGAGCAGTTACATAGTGAATTTATAGCTAAGTAAGAAATGCATACACTTCTTTAAAAAAGGTTTTCTCAAGATGATCAAATGGGCAGTTCATGTCAATGGTGCAAATTGCCTCTCATCTCACCAGTAACTCTCTATAGTGTGAGTGTTGTTCATATAATCACACCTTTGCTGACAGGGTTCAGTAAATACTTTCCTGCACTATGTAACACTAAGGGTAATACTGCAGTTAGGAAGTATGTTAAAAATGATGTTCGGAAAGAGGTTATAAGATAATGTGTTAGTAGTCCGTTTGACCATAACTGATAAGACTGCTTTTGCGTTTAAATTAAAAGTTGTTCGTTTTACCTTTGATCATAATCATTGACAGTTTTGCTTGGTTTTTCTTTGTAGTATATGGATTTGCCCATTTGAACTCCGTTGCATGTAGTTTTGATGTCTTTTACATCATAAAATGTTTTAAACTTTTAATAAAAAGGCATATGCTTCACTGCATGTTAGCAATAGTAGAGGCATATTGTAGGGTAAAATGGATATGGCATATGGAACAACTTATCTGCTTTGATGTATTGAAGTTGATTATTGTAAAACATTGAAACAATGAAATGTATTTTTGTTAGGTTACTAAATTAATAGAAGACAGCACTTTATCGAAGTCTGTGAAGAATGCAATTGATACAGACCGGTTATTAGACTGGCTTGTCGAAAATTCTGTTCTGTCGATAGCTTTAGAAGGTGAGTCATTTACTTTACATTGGTATGCTACCATTTTGTTTGACTTCAGTGATTTCATACTTGTTTATTTCCACATATGTTCTTTGTTCTTACCCTTCTTTATTTCACCTGCATTGTTTTTCTTTGGTTTCTAATTGTGTGTTTCATCTGATGGCTAGTTCTCCCTGCAGATTCTTCACCTTTTGAATATTGCTAGGCACCAAATTTGATCCAGAAATTTTGCTTAGGATAGATATTTTTGCCTGCAGAATCCTCACCTCAGAAGATTCCCCAGGTGCTCAACTATATCCAGAGACTTTTCTTCAGCAGTGCTCCAAAGTACCTTTCGGTAGCACTGTGAAACTATAAGTTGTCTCTTTTTGCCCCAGGGCTGATGGAGCAGAGCCACATGTAAACATCACCCATGCATGCTGATGTCTATTTCTATTTTATCTCGCCCTCCAACATGGATTTGGAGCATCACTACCAATTTTGTTGGCCTTCCAGCAACTTCTAAAAGTGAATTTCAATGTTTTAGGGAACAGTGTCCCCACACGAACTACAGGTTTCAAACCATGCTGCAACCTCAGAAAACAGATGTCGGTCACAGATGAGCACAAGGTGTCTTTCCTGTATGGGCTCAAGCCACGACTCAGTCTTGTGGTAAATGTGCCCCCATGCACCCGAAGGTGAACCAGGACTGTGAAGCATAGCTGTATGCCATCTAACACAAGAAGTTGCAGAGTTCATCAAATCTTGCTAGAAGTTGTTGGTGTGGGTTCAGTTCTGCTCCCGAGGCCGTTCAGTCAGTCAGCTTTGCACTCCCAGTTCCTCTAATAAGTCTGAATTTAAGTCCAAATGTAAACATAAAAAAGTGGAAGATGACTCCACCCCATCTTACTACTGTGAACCTAAAGTGAAGGCACAAAATTGTCATGGTATGAGGTGTTCACTCTTGAGGTCTCCGATTACATAGCCGATTACTCAACTGATCAGTGCTCCAAGGGTTTTTTGGCCCGTCTGCACCACCGCAGCAGATTGAAGTCTTTAATTAGGCCATTCTGCATATGTTTGATGCACTTCCAGTTCCATTTGAAATGACTTTGGGCCAGTTGGGTTTCCCCTGGCAGATCTATCCTCTGTAGCGACTGACTGCTTAAAATCATACAGGTTTTAAGAAAATGCCAGCTGCACCACAAGAGGATCTGATCCTCATCCTAATGTAGGACAAATAACTGACTTTAGGCTCAATCTTGACTGATGTCTTGCTAAGATTATAAAAGTCCAACCAGTCGTCACACATCCTGAGTCTCAACTGGTGCTTCTAACAGAGTACACATGCTAGCATTATCTTTTTGGCTCCGATTCAAAAGAGTCATCCCAGTATTGTGGGGATGATGGTGATGGGGGATGGCGTTCTCCCACTTAACTACACAGATGATGATTTCTACATGGATTTGCAGTAGGCTTAACACCTCTTCTGCAGCACCCCTTCCAAGGCAGGGCTTGACTTGCCACTTGGGCCATTAAGAAAAAGAAAGTGCCGCCTTTGCTGT
Source organism: Pleurodeles waltl (assembly GCF_031143425.1). NCBI lineage: Eukaryota > Metazoa > Chordata > Amphibia > Caudata > Salamandridae > Pleurodeles > Pleurodeles waltl. Next base: position 861,690,584 of record NC_090443.1, read on the forward strand.
GGTGGTCTGAATGGCACCTGAGGTTCTGGATTTATAGCTCAATTTAGTCGACCAAAACTAACATTCTGACAGAAATATTACAACCTGCTCCAGATACTTCTAAACCCTTGCACCTTTTAACGAAGCCCTCAAAGATACCTTGATAGTCACTTGGTCAAAGTCCTGTCCCTGCCCACTGGTACATAGGTAGGTGGCCATGAGTCACAGACCGGGTCTTGGTGATCCACATTTTATTACCATGCATCATACACCAGAGAGCCTTTTGGTTCCGGCCTCTGTCAGTTAAGTGAACCCCAGTTCATTCCCCACAATTCCTCCTGATAGGGAGGCCAAGAGTATTGAGACTTTTGGCAAGTGTGTGTTTTTCTCTGCCAGCCTGGTATTGCAGTCGCTTACTAATGTCTGCTTTCTTGGTCACTATACACATGGCCATCTGCTTTGCATCAGGCAATTCATCATAGATAAGACACAGCCAAAAAAAGTGATCAACACTGACCTTGAAACTACTGATTGCCTGGTGAAGGGAGTTGGCACCAGAGTTTTACTTTGTCGATACACATGGGTGGGCTCCCCAGGGTTTTCTGGTGAAATACAGGCCTCCCTCATGGATATGTTCTTTAATAGGTCTGACCCTGTCAGGTGCAACAGCAACCAAAGTGCTTTAGTCCGCCCTTAGTTATGCATGTCTTTCAGGTGGGGGGGCAGGATCCATTACTTCCTCCCCCTGTGGTGATCCATTACATCAGACAGATGAGTCTTACAAATCCTTCAGTACGGCTGTGCCCTGCTTTTTCTTTTTACCCCACCGAATATTACCCCCACATCAGAGCCAATTGCAGAAGAGCACCTGTCCATTCTGCGGTGCCGCTCCTCATGGGGGCTATGGAGAAGATACTGTAATCAGAAAGAGGTGAGATTTGTTAGTCTCGCTATTTCCATATGCTGAGGAAGGAGGGGGATCAGGCTTATTTTGGCCAGTTGGCCTCAGAATGCCTACTTGCGGAAGAACAAATTCATATGCTAATGCTGACCCAGATCTTGCCTGCCCTGGACTGGGGCGGCGGGATGCTGTCCTTGGACATGCAGAACGCATAGTTTCATATATCCTTGAAGCAGTTCCTCAGACCTTAACTGCAGTTGAATTTTACACCAGGAGGGTTTTCCACTTGCTTTGCTCCCTTTTGCCTAATTAGTGCACCTCTGGTGTTTATGAAAGGGATAGCAGTGGTGGCTGCCCACCTACGAAGGTTAGGTTTACCAGTTTTCACCTTCAAAGACTGACTGTTGAAAACTGTCTCGGCTCAGTCAGTCGTAGACCAGCTCCAGACGATAGTGAACTGCCTGACATTATTGGGATTCTCTATCAGTGAGACAAAGTTGCAACTGACTCCTCTGCACAGGGTTCAATTAATTGGAGCTATCCAGGACACAGTGCAGTTCGGGGCCTTACTGGCATCTTGACGAGTCCAGGAGACTTTAGCTATGAAGCCGACGTTCAGCCTTGGTCCTGGTTCTTAGTGAGAGCAGTTCTGACGCATTTTGACCTTTTAACTTCCTGCATCTTCACTGTCAGGTGCACTAGGTGGCACATGCAGGCACTGCAATGGAATCTTTTGACACATGTTCTCTCCCAAACCATTATACCGACGTGCAACCTTAATTTGGTGTTGATGTTTCTCATGTGAACGCCCTTCAAGATGATGCATAGTTGTTTCCTGACTTTGAAGCCTATCTACCTCATTGTAGTTATGCCAGCACGTCTCATGAGTAAACTCCAGGTACTTTCAGTGCAAGTGCCTACACCACCTTTTCCTAGACAAGTTGGTGTTAAGGATTCGTGTGACATGTTTGCCCTAAGTCCAGATTCCCTTTCCCGTTGGGCAGTTCATCGCTTTATCAGCATTGGTTTCCTCTTTTTCACCCCTCAAAAGTGGAGAAGAAGCTCCATTGGCTAGATCCCAAAAGGGCATTAAACCTTTGTAGTGATTGTGCCAAGAAAAATTAGTGTGTGGATGATCACCCTTTTTCTCTGGGCCAAAGAAAGGGAAGGCTGTGCAGAAGAGAACTGTGTTGAGTTGCATAGACCAGTGCATCAAGATCTGCTGCACAGTACCCAAACATCAGCCCATGGAAGGTCTGAGAGTTCATCCTATCCGGGCTAAGGATGCAATGTCCACAATGGTTCATGGAGTCCCTGTCTTTGACATCTGCTTGGCTGTGACAGGGCATAATTGCATACTTTCACAAAACAGTACTCCCTTGATAGAAAGGTCAGTTGAGAAGGGCAACTTGTTTACTCGGTCCTACATGTCTCTTTTTGGTCTCTGTGAATTCCACATATCCTCCATGTAGGCAGGTAGTGGTTTTGTGTCTGTCTGAAGGTGAGAAATTATTCAGAACAGAACACCTTCAGTGACCCCCTTTCTGGTGGATAGTTCACCTGTAGATTTCTCATTGTCTTTGTGACTCCTGTTTTGTGGACAGGCCTCTTTTTAACATCTGAAAAGGTCCTATGTAAAGAGTCGGCACACTAGTACCAAGAATTGTTCATGATCTCCATCTGATGGCTTGGAAATGTTTAAAAAAAAAAGACAAAAAACTGACAGCACAAAGCAATGGTGCTAATATGCGGCTCCTCTTTGTCACTTTTAGTGTGGTTTAGAGCCAGTGGAGAGCCATGTGGCAGCACTAGCTGCACACAGGAGTTCTGCTGGAGAAATGTTTCTACTTTCATTCTGGTACCTAGAGCGTGTTTTAGGGTGACAAATGTGTGGTTAGATAGATTATCCACCAGAAAGAGCTGACCAAAAGTAAGCAGCTTGTTCAATAGCTCTCCTTTACTGGTAGGTGATACTGGTTCCATCTCAGTGCTAGTTGCATTATGGATATGACATCAGTGGAGCCATCTTGGTTCCCTGATGTCAGTTTCCTTTTTTCATTTTCTTCAATGTGAATCTGGAGCTGCTGTAAGTGATTCCCCCCCCCCCCACACACACACACACACACACAAAATGTGCTCTTACAGTGCTTAAAAATGGGCTTTAAGCCTTCTGCTCATGCCATGAACAAATTTCTATTCCAGACATCCACAGAACTCCAAGTGCGGCCTCATGAATACTAAGACAAATGAGATTTAGACAAAAAAATTATGGTACACATATGATGAGCGCTGGGCTCTTCTCCTTGCTCAAAATCTTTCAAATGGGGGTAAAAAAGGAAACACATGAAGAGACAAAATAACTACTCCTCTCCCAGATGTTGCTACATCCCTTGGATTGGTCCCCCTCAGTGTTTTCCACCTGCGGTTTAGCCAGCCTCTGGGCCAGAGCTGGTGGGTATCATTCTAGTGGAAGAGCCCTTGCTCAAGGTTCCTGCCTCAGTCCTTTTGATCTCTCCAGTACCTTTCCTGGCTCAGATGTCGGTGCCATTACTGACTTCCCTGGAACTTTTAGAGCACTTCCAGTATGCTACCAGTACATTGTTGGAAACATTGTGGTTCCCTGTGGTGTGTCTGTAGGCCTCATGGATACATTAGGGCCCCCAATTATGATACTTCAGGCAGAGTTCTCTGAGGCATCAGTCGCCCCAGTACCATGCTTGAAGATGCCTTCTTGGTGCTGCCTGCGTGCCTTCTACTCTGCTGTAATGTAATCTATATTATACATACTTTTTTTTTTTTTTTTGTCAGCCCGCTTCATCCATTCGTTTTTTCCACTGGTAATTCAGTTTTTGTTTCCACCCACCCCAGCCTACCGAAAGGGGCAATGGATCATTTGCACTTCAGCCATTGGCTCCCGTGACTATAAGCAATGATTCTGTTTGTGCACACTGTGTGATTTCTCTGTAAAAGAAGTCCCCTTCAATGTGAAGGCTACTGGACAAATGTGCCCTTAAAAATAATAAATAAATTAAAAAAAATACATACATATGTAGTTTTATTTATTACGGGCTTTGTTTTGCTAATAACTTTGGTGCTTTTCGATGAATCTTCACAAAATTTCCAAAACTAGTACACCGCTAACCTCAACTGCTGTCTTGAAATTTTCATGGTGGTTCATTAAGCGGGCCAAGAAAAAAGGGGAGTGGGGTCCACGGAGGTTCCAAAATGCGTTTTTCCACATATAATTTCCCACAGGGGTTTTAAACATGACTGCAGCCCAAACTGCTAGATGGAATCACACCACATTTGGCAGAAAGCTAGAAGTTGGTCCAGAAAGCGTGCTTTTCGTCATTTGGTGTAAATCTGTTTAGCAGTTTCAGAGATATTTAAAGTTTTTACAAAAGTATAGATAACTAGAGATGAGGATCAGACAGTCCCATGCTGATATCTGATTGGCTGCCAGCAGGTCAGTCAGGAAGTGTTGGCAGCCATTTTGGGACCCTGACTCAGCTGAATCCCCCCCCCCCCCAAAAAAGGTTACAAATAAAGAAAAAGAGGCAGGGTAGGAATTCTGTGACCCCCCCCCAAGCCTGCTGCTGGGGTCCCCAAGGATGCCACAAGCATTTTTTTAAGAATGTTTACTGCATAGTCGCAGCGGATCCCAGCAATTTGTTTTCTTTTATTTATTTAAAAAAGAGATGTCTCCTGTGCTTGTTTAAAGACCAGACCCTGTGGCCAACCGGTGCCATGCTTGATGAGGGTTGGATTAAAGTAAGTTAATTTAATATTACTTAAAGTTAAAAAAAAATAAAAAAAAGCTTAGAAATTCTGTTTAAAAAACCAACGCTTACAGGGATGTTATAGTTAGATTCAGATTTTACATGCACAAAACCATAGAAATTCAACAGTTATACTTATCTCAAGACACTGTAACTCAGGCTCTGAGTTAAGTACAACTCGTGACCTCACCGTGCATTTCAGTTTACCCACGTACTACATCAGTAATGACATCTTGTATGACATAATTTGGAATACAACTCTAACATTTGTAATAAAATTACTGATGAGAAAACTGTGGATGGCAGGGGTGCAGGTTATAGTTACCCTAGAGCATGAGTTAGTGTTTTGAGATGAGTTTAACTGTTGAATTTTTATGTTCTTGTGTGTGTAAAATCTGAACCTAACTATAACGTCCCTCTACAAGACCTAATTCATTTGTTTTTTGTTTTTGGAGGGGCTCGGCAGCTCCACACAAACCTCTTGCTACTGCTTGTTTGAGTCGTACATAGTCTTACATAGTAACAATCAAGATATTAAGAACGTATAACATCAGTGCTTTTCTGTTGTGATCGTAAAACCATGCCTACCATATGAAAAGGTGACAATAGGTTGTATTTTTTCCATGATTCTAATTTGCTATAATGGAAAGAAGAAATTGGTATTTTGACAACAAAACAGGCTGTAGTGCCAACTTTCTCTGTGTTATATATAGGCTGCTTCTGCAGGGCACCATTGAAGCTCTTTCTCATAATGCATGATCTGAGGGCCCACCATCTATCAAATCAAATCATTAATATTTATAAAGCGCGCTACTCACCCGTGTGGGTCTCAAGGCGCTAGGGGAAAAGGGGGGGGAGCTACTGCTGCTCGAAGAGCCAGGTTTTTAGGAGTCTCCGGAATGCGGAGTGGTCCTGGGTGGTCCTGAGGCTGGTGGGGAGGGAGTTCCAGGTCTTGGCTGCCAGGAAGGAGAAGGACCTCCCACCCGCCGTGGATGCGAGGGACGGCAGTGAGCGCGAGGCCCGAGGAACGGAGGAGACGGGTGGGGGTGTAGAAGCTGAGGCGACGGTTGAGGTAATCCGGTCCCTTGTTGTGGAGGGCTTTGTGTGCGTGGGTGAGAAGTCGGAAGGTGATCCTTTTGCTGACTGGGAGCCAATGCAGGTGTCTCAGATGTGCGGAGATGTGGCTGTTGCGGGGTACGTCGAGGATGAGGCGGGCCGAGGCGTTTTGAATACGTTGCAGGCGTTTTTAGAGCTTGGCGGTGGTCCCAGCATAGAAGGTGTTGCCGTAGTCCAGGCGGCTCGTGACGAGGGCGTGGGTCACGGTTTTTCTAGTGTCGGCGGGGATCCAGCGGAAGATCTTGCGGAGCATGCGGAGGGTGAGGAAGCAGGCGGAGGACACGGCGTTGACTTGCTTGGTCATGGTGAGAAGAGGGTCCAAGATGAAGCCGAGGTTGCGGGCGTGGTTTGCGGGGGTCGGTGCGGTGCCGAGGGCCGTGGGCCACCAGGAGTCGTCCCAAGCGGACGGGGTGTTGCCGAGGATGAGGACTTCCGTTTTGTCAGAGTTCAGCTTTAGGCGGCTGAGCCTCATCCAATCTGCGACGTCCTTCATGCCCTCTTGTAGGGCATGAAATGTATGCAGACGAGTGACACATACCGTTGGGCACTGTAGAAGTGACCTTCCCACCAAGAGCACTCGTGTGGGAGCTATTGATGGGGAGTTCATGTTGAGCCTGTTGTAGCAGGGAATCCCTTTGGTCCTGGAATCAAAGGGATAATTTTTTTTTTTTTCTCCCCTCCCTTTTCAGGCTGGACTACTGGGGCAGCGGGCCTACAGCAACACAGTTGCTGGAGGACCGTTTATTTTTTCTTCATAGTGACCAGTGCACATGGCATACTGACGTCATTCAATAGGAATTGAAACTGAAATGAGCCCTTCAGCTCATTTGACTTTCAAATGCATTATTGCTTTGAGGCGTATTTGAGCGCCACAACCACTCATTTTGATGGGGGAGGTATTATTGAAAAAGGGATAATCTCCTTTCCAAAGGTATCTCTCCCTAAGGGATCACTGACCATCGAAGGTTGATTCCAAAAGCAGAAATCCTCACCACTGACACCTGGGATTATTTATTTTTTGCCGAGGGGACTCCCTTGGGCCTTTACTCTCCCCTCACCCCCCCCCCCTCCATCCAATTCCATGGACAGACTAAATATTTGGAGAGGAGTGGATAGGGGAGTTTACCCCCAGTATGCCCCCATGGGGCCAAAAGCCCACAAGCCCCCAGGAAATTATAATTAAAACAATTAAGGCGGTGGTAATGGTCCACCCTGGCATAGGGTCATGCACCATTCCCAGAAGGGGGCAATAGTTTGTCTGCCCCCATGCACAATAGTCTTTCTGACCTGCTCCTCACCCCACCATCCCTGTTGCTGAAATCAAGTTGCAATAACTATTGCTTGCTATTCGTTCTTCTTTTCTTTTGTTACTGTGTGAAGCACCCCAGCATCATCCTGTCTTAGTTTGTCTTTAATTAAAATAGAAACCAATAGGACAGCCCTAAATATGCATAGAGTCTCAATTATCCTACTCCTGAGTAATGTATTCGACATGGCTTAGTTTTGCCTGCATTTTGTCGTCTAATTATTCCAGGTCCCTCTAGTAGTTCAGTTTTATTTGTCGTTCTTTTCAGCAGGATGCGAAGCTTGTGAATGATCTCACCATTCTGCCTCCTAGTCACGTTCTTTAACGTCTACACCTCTGTCTCCTCCCTGTTGCCCATTCTATCCAGTCTTCTTCCTCCCATTCTATGCTTTCCGTTGTGTTGTCTTTTTTCTTTTTTTACCCTGTATGCCCTTTCACCCCCAGTTGATTTACTCCCATTCATATTTTTGTCATCTTTTAGGTTTGAATGCTTGCCTTTTAAAATTCGCTTGATTTCATTAGTGAAAGGCATGCATATGTCATGCTTTTTCTGGTGTTTAGCCTTCCACAAGAGCACCGGCCAACTACTGAAAACATAAGAGTCTCCATGTTTTCCGTATGGTGTCTGGACTACTTTTTCTCTTTTTTTCATACGCAGCAGGATTTCGCTGGTCAGTAATTGAGCATTTTTCATGACTACCAGTTTAATAATATTGTTTATCCGAGCGCTCCTTCGCAAATTCAAGGTTTTACACAGCTCAATTGCGCTCATTTTTTTTTTTGTTACTAATCAAAGGCGAAGCCAGACCGATCTTTTTATTCTGATTAGTCACCTTCACGCTCATGACGTGGCACTGTAAATCGGCTCCCTTATGTGAAATTTGTATTACGTTTTATTTTCAGTTTGTGGCAAGAAAAGTCTGGTTAGGAGTTTACAACGCTAATATCTCTAAATCGAGCAAACGCAAGACCCATTGCATTGGAAATGCTTGTTTGATTTACATGACTTATTTTCTTAAACTAGGGTTTGCGAAACGTGTGTCCAACAAGCTCAGAGCTGCAGACAGTGGGACTTTACCATGCTGAACTGTTGTATAGCATTAAAAAAAAACAGCGAAAACAGCGATGGTATGTCACCTCACTAATTCTCCTTTAGTGAGTGGTGACATTTCAGAGATCGAGCTTGGTCATTGCTTCAAAGGGTACAAACAACATATACTCTATTTCTGGGGCAGGAACCCTCTCATTGCACACAATTGTTCACCACATAGGGCATCTTCCATTTTCACTATACTGTCATTCATTCACCCACATGACCACAGACATGCATACCAATATTTAGAGAAGTTAAAGTCACTCCTATTGACTTTTCTTGTGCTTGTTTTATTCTGTTCTTGTTTGTAATTCACTTGTCATGTTTTCTCTTACTCTTTTAATTCATATTCAGGTTCATTTACTAATTTAATGATTTGGTTCTGGTTTCTCTTTTCTGTTTTATTTACATTCTCCTCTTTCTATATTTCTTGAATGTCCTCTAGTTGAAGTTTAAAAAGGAAAATGTTTCTCCTCCTGACCTTCGTTTATGAAAGTACAATTAGATTACCTAAATGCCAGGTGCACAATGTTAAATGTGATAACATACAGTGTCCTTTGTTAAATGTTCCTGATCTGAGTTATGGTTCTTCATCTCCATTCCCCTGCCCTCGATTTCACCTTTAAGCACTGCATGATTGTATTTACTTTTTTAATAGTTCTTGCAAGGAAACTGACTCTCTACTTTGAATTTCTTTTTCTATAGGTAACATAGACCAAGCTCAGTACTGTGATCGGATAAAAGGAATTATTGAACTATTGGGCAGTAAATTATCTTTAGATGAGCTGTCTAAAATATGGAGAATACAAGTATGTTTTTGGATTTTAATTTAGCATGTTGATCATATTTAGAACATTGCGTAGTATGTATAATTGCATCTCACATGTACTGTACTCAAACTTCAGAGTAACCACTCATGCATGGATAAGGATAGCTTTTTCTACAGTGTATTACTTTTTGAGACACTATTCGGTATTTACACTTGAATCTTTAGTAGAGGCCTTAGCCACACTTCATTGGTGAAGTCTGTTGACAGTGTGTTTATTCCAGTTGTTGACAGTGAATCTGTTTCAGAAATAATTTGACTTCACAAGCATGTATTGTGTCCTTCTGAGCTTTCTTTGCCTCAGATTTTTGTATGCGTTTTCTTTCCAGTTTGATTTTCAGTGTAATGTATTGATTCTTATTTTCCTTGTTATCCTTGCATTTAAAGTTTACCACATTTCTTATCATTGTAAATTTAACTGATGTTTTTGTTTATAATTCATTCACCAATGTCAAGTAGAGGGGCCTCCTTTGCAATGGCGATGGAGCGTCCCCCGACTGGCTGATCGTTTTATTTGTCTGCTTCTGGCACAGCCAGCAAGGAGGGGCGGGCTGGGCCTGGGAGAGTGTATCTAAGTGCGCATGTGTGTTTGGCAGGACGTCTGAGTCCGGCTAAGTACACATGTGCACTTAGGTTTCTCCAGCCTGGCTGTGTATACAGCCAGGCTGGAGAAACTGCGCAGACCCCAGGGCTGTGTCTGAGCAGCAATCTCTGTCTCTCACACCAATCCTGGCGCTGCTTTCATGCAAGGGTTTGTATGAAAGCACCACCAGGATTTCTGGGGAGCCTGTGCTGGTGTCCAAGTAGTGAAGAGGAGCGCGAGGCGGCAGGGACAGAGGCAAGACAAGTTTTTTTTTTTTTTTTTTACATATATATTTACCTTGTCTCTGGCGACCCCCCCTAACCCCCCACCCCCCTCCTCAACCCACAACCTTTGAGTTACACAGCGGCCACCACTGTTCACAAACTAGATATTCAGTACAATAAAATGTAAATCACCAAGCCCTGTGTGTGTGTGTCACTGTGAACCCCAGAGCAATCCTGTTGTCATTACAGTTTAACCTATATACAGGGCTACTAGAGAATCTGATTGTCTGCATGTTTTTTTTTTTTCCCTGTGCATTAACGTATAGACAACAACCAGCTTTGCCTTGGGATTCCTGCTATCACAATATTTAAGATGCTGAGATAGGGACTTTATGGGTCTGAGTAGCATGACAATTGACAAATAATATTTTTAAACTTGTTACCCAGAAAACCAAATATTCAATGGCCAGTGTGGCTGTAGGTACACATGCTCTGCATACTCCTTCCATCTAATGTTGGATCCGGATTGGATAAAGTTGTTTTTCTTCGAAGAAGTGTTTAAAGTTACGAGATCGAGTAACTCCTCTCAGTGATACTGTGCATGGGCATCGACCCCTTTCTTAGATTGTTTTCTCTCCACCGTCGGGTTCGGACGTGTGTGCCTCCACATAAGTCTATCAGCTCTCTTCAGTTAGGCACGTTCAAACCTTTTCTTTCCTTTATCAACGGTCTGTGCTTCTTCCATATTAGCTCTCTCATTGTTCCATCGGTTCTGACACTGACGGACCGCCCTTTGCTACTCGGGCCTACCTTACACGTGGCTTTGGCACCTACGGGAATGATACCCTGATGGAAAGCCAAGTTCCCACACACTGACCAACACCTAGTGAGCAACCTCTGGCTTTCTCCTGACCATTACGAGGCCGACTGCAACGCTTGCAGGTCGTTCCTATCAAAAAGACGCTTTGGGCCCAACACACATGTAGGCTGGAAATGACCCAGAAAACGGCAGACAACACCCAGGCCATCCTTGGAGAGGGGCATGCTCAGGAGGAGGAAGCCCTTTCCATCCAGGACAACTTTGAATCGGACATCTAATTCAACATTGAAAGCCACGGGGTGACCTCTGCTCAGTATGTGAGTACTGTGGCCTCTGCTGTCCCACATACATCCTCCAAAAATACATTCCAGCCTGTCCTTGAGATCACTGGTCCGCCACTGCCATCCAGCCATGATTGACACTGTAAATCTACTTCAGCCTGCCCTGACTACTGGCTCGGCACCGAATGTGGCCCTAAAGGCCAAAGCTGCCTCGTTGGCGTCGACCTCTACAGCTTTGAATCAAGAGATTGTTTCAGTATCGATCTGGACCTCTGGACCGATCTGACAGCCACAAGCCTATGAAAGCCTCGGAGCTTAAACAGTCAGAAGCCAGTGGCTCGGACCAGTCTTCAATGAGCCGATCTCAAGTCGAGCCCATACTGGAGAAAACGGATGCTTGTCAGTGCAGGCTCCAGATACAGGAGGGCACAGGTGGTCTTTACATCAGTGCACAGGTACCACCAAATCCATTGTGTCAACAACAGTCCATAAACGGGCTAATAGTTGTGCCACTGGGGACTCTCCTCCCCCTGAGAAGGAGAGTAAATGCAGTAATGCCGCTGGGAAAAGGGTAGCGGCCCAGGCTGCAAAACATTGGCAGATAGCCAACTCCCAGGCCTTTTGGGCCTGGTATGACCTGACCTGACCAATTGGGATGAAATGGAAGCACCCTTGCGGTTTCTTCCAGAGGAGCATCGATAAAGGGGTCAACAGATTGTTTCAGAAGGTCAGACTATCTCGAACAACTATTAGGTGCACCCTTGACGCCGCAGCACACAGCATCAACACCAGTGTCCTTTTGAGGCGGCATGCTTGGCGGCTTTGTTGCAGTTTCAACCCTGAAGTCCAGAAGGCAGTGCCCAACATGCCCTTTAATAACTAGCATCTCTTTGGGCCACAGGTTGACACATTGGTCATGCTAAAAAAGGACATCGACCCATTGGTGCCCTTCAGACCACTTCACAAAGGGTTTCCTTTTGCCACCCTGGGTATAGCGGCTCATATAAGTTGTCCACCTCAGAGGCATCTACCTCACATCCGGAATAGCCTCAGTACACCTACACAAGAGGCTTCTCATAAATGGAGAGGGAAACAGCACCGCTCAACGTGGCTCCACCTCCACTTCCAAACAGTGACTACCTCCACCTTCCCCTGATCTTTTAACACCTGTCGGGCGAAGACTTCAGCAGTTTTGTTCCTTCTGGGACACCATTACCACAGACCAATGGTTTCTTGCCATTATCCAACATGGTTATTGTCTGGAACTCAACTCCGCTCAATATTCCTTCTCACACTCAGACTATCTAAGGAGTACTTAACACTTCTCAAACAAGAAGTTCAGGCCCTTCTTCTCAAAGCAGCAATGAGCCTGTTCCACCACCACATCAAGGTTCAGGGGTTTATCCCCTATATTTCCTGACTCCCAAAAAGGACGGTTCCCTCAGGCCCATTCTCGACCTCGGGCCTCTCAACAAATACATTCTTTCAGAACACTTCCACATGGTTACCCTTCAGGATGTCATCCCTCTTCTACAGCAAGGTGACTTTGACCGCTCTAGGTTTAAAGGGAGCCTGTTAGAAATTGAGTCTCTATTTGGCAGAGGTATGCACCCTGTCCAAGTAGGGACCACAGTCCTAGTCAGGGTAAGTCGCACACAAACTAAATTATCCTGTGTTCATCCTTTGGCAGCTCGGCACGGAGCAGGCAGGCTTAACTTAGAAGGCAATGTGTAAAGTATTTGTGCAATAATTCATACAGTCACAAAGCAGAAACACTACAAAAAGTACTCCACACCAGTGTAGAAAAATAGATAATATGTATCTGAATAAAAAAAGATCAAAACAAGTAGCAATATCCCTTTTTAAAGGTTTGAATGAGTCTCAATCATTAAAAATCAGTGGTTGTATCCTTGTAATACACAGTACCTGGGTTTGTTATTTGCTCCACTTCCAAAAAGAAAATCTAGCCTACACTTCCGTTCAACTACATTTTTCAGCTATAGCTGCATATCTACAGAGCAGACAGTATAATCCCCTTTTTCAGAATCCTACTCATTAAGTCTTTCATGGAAGGTCTTAAATGTGTAATTCCACTTAGAGTACCCCTGAACCATCGTGGAACCTTAACCAGACTCCTGTGTCTCCCTTTTGAACCTCTCCATTTATGTCAACTTCAATTCCTGTCCTGGAAAGTGGCTTTCTTAGTCGCCATCACTTCACTCAGGCATGTTAGCAAGCTCCAGGCACTAACCTTGGAAGAGCCTTTCTTCCAGATTCATAGGGATAAAGTAGTCCTTCGCACTAAACCTAAATTTCTACCCAAAGTGGTTTCTCAGTTTCACATAAACCAAGTTCATTGAACTACCTGTCTTCTTCCCGCAACCTTACAAATCTTTGTGGCTTTTTCTCCACCACCAAAGGCAACTCCATATCCAAATCAGGCATAGCCAGAAGGATAGTCAAGTGCATATAGAGTTGCTATGCTGAGGTCAGGAGACCTTTGCCCATTTCTCCCAGAGCTCACCCTACCAGAAAAAAGAGTGCTACTATGACTTTCCTTGGTAACATTCCCATAGCTGACATCTGCAAGGCAACTACTTGGTTTACACCAGACGCATTCACAAAACACTACTGTGTGGATGTCCTAGCACGTCAACAAGCTAACGTAGGTCAAGCAGTACACTTTTTGAGTCAACTGCAACTCCTACAGGCTACATGACTCAAAACCCTTCTTCTGAGAAAAACAACTTGCACCACTCCGCACCCAACATTAGATGGCAGATGTATGCAGGGCATGTGAATCTACAGCACTACAAGGCCCGAACAGATGCTTTCAGGGTAAGTAACATAATCCTTCTGTTGAATATGTTTTATTTAGTTGTAAGTGAAAGTGCTGGCACTGATGACTTTGGCCTACAATTTCCATGTTTGAAAAATCACGTTTTAGGTTTACTATCCAACTCATCCATTAAACATCTTGTTAAAAAAACTGACTAAACTTATCAGTTCTCATTTTCATACTTTAAAGGTAGCTAAGCTAATAACAGTTCCTTCTGATTTCCAACTCTTGGTGCCTTTTAATGACTAACAAATATATTTAGCTGGCCTCCAAAACCCCAGTCTTGAGGACTGTTCTCATGAAAAAGTTTGGCACTGGTTAAATGCACCCTGGCTTACTTCTGCAGTGGTCGTCCCCTGTTAGTGTTTTGTCCCTGACTCAGTTAATAGAACTCAGCAAAACACTTTATATCCCTTAGACTGTAAAACTTTGTGCTCAGTGTTTCAGTACCACTTCACTATCCTCTTCCCATCTTAGCATCTGGGGCCTCTGTTAAAGCTGAGTGTAACATGTCTGGCCTCTTGAGGACATAGGTGGTTGTGATGGATTCTCAAGTGTGCTGCTTCCTTTTCCTTTGTATGGTTTCCTGCTACACAGCTTGTGCCCTGTAGGCTGACAAACTTTAAAGTGCCAGATGTACTTTCCGTTTAAGTTATAGAATGTGCTAATTTGAATTTGTGCACTTTGTTCAGTTTCCTGATCTTAACTCTTAATCTTTGGGGTGCTTTTTCCCCTTGGAACCTTGTCTCTGCTCCTATGGAAGTTCTGGCATGAGTAGGTTGATATCCATGGCCAGACGAGGCAGTAATTTAATTAAGGTTACCATTCTTGTGTCTTAATATGGTAAAGCAGCTTTCCTAGAGATAGATACTTGATACACTATTGTGCCTTCAGATAATATGGGAGAAATCTACTATACAGTATGACTACTGCCATGAGTGCTGTGCCCTCATACTATTAAGCCATTGTGGCAGAGTTTTGTTTGCTGTTAGATAGAGCCTGAGTTGGTACAACATTATTATGGCCTTAGAAAATGTCATGGAACCCCCAAATATGACCTCCAGTTTTCTCTGCTTTTTAAAGCCTTTTGGCCTGGTGCTAGTTAGCACCTCATCTAGTCTGACATGCTTATACCAGGAGTACCACTGGGTTTTTTGCTACTTTTTGTTCCACCATTTCTTATTGAGAGCAAAATATGTGTGCTTCATTTGTGCCTTTGGGAATAAAGGAATGTCATTACACCATGAATGCTTTATTTAGTGCCTCCAGTAGATCGGTGAGAAAACTAACATGAATAGGCATACTGATCAATTTAGGGGCTGCATATCCCATTTAAAAGGTGCAATGACTAAGCCCAGTACTGGATACTGTTGTTCTTCTTTCTCTTTGTGTCAGCTTGAATTAAGTGTGGAACTAAAAACAACTCTGCCTTTACCATCCATGCGACCCCATTAGAAATCACAATAACCATGGAATTGATGGATGGCTCAACATTGCTATTGGGGCCTGAAACTCACAATAACTCACTTGAGTTATGGGTTGTTGGGGCCGTCATCAAGGTAGATGGATATTGCGTTTGCACACACACAGTCTGTAGTTTTAAGTCAAAGACTTCTGTCTCATTTTAAGTTTTCAAACAGAGTAGACATCATGAGTAGACAGATGTTTTGTCTAAACTGTATTAGTTATTCCATAGGCATAAAATAATTATGTTGTGGGGTGAAGCATGTCATCAGCTGAAAATAAAACAGTAACTCAACTGTTAATTATTGCAGAATGGACAGATATACCCACTTTAAGTTTCTTATTCTAGCAACTTTAACACCTGAAATGTCATGATTAGCTTGTGTGAGATTGCAAAATTACCTTAACGTATTGACTGTTCCTTAGTCGGAAACAGTAATAGAATTGATCTTGCCTCTGGTCAGATTACACTTTTTACTTTGTTGTGCTTACATGATATTGTAATGGCTTGAGTTTTTTTCTTAAGATAATTCAGAAGACTCACCCCTTCCCCTCCACTGGACAAACTCACTATCTGTGGTTGATAGGAGGTAACTCCTACCCCCTGAAGAATTAAATGATAGGTCTTAGTGGGTGTCTTATTAGTAACATGGTTACAGTTTTGTCCATGATTGTGTAAAATGATTTTTTTCATCAATATTTATACTTATTTTCTTCTCCCTATCACTCCCAAAAGCAAGGAAAATGTATTCTTTGCCACAATCCACTATTCTCTTCCATGCTAAGGAGGCAGATGAATTACTGCTCCACTGACCATATGATTATAGGAATAATTGTGTCCAATTCACGAATACCCTATAGAAAGACTGTAAGGATTTAAAGACAATAAACTATTCTTCATTTTTGCCAGCAGGGACACCATTCCCTTTAGGAATGCTATATTAAGACTGCTATTTTAAGACTTATTTTTAAAATCAGTTTTGTTAATTAATCAAATGTACTCTTTAATTAACTCCGTGTAATTTCTAGGTAAACTAATCATGGCCCCACTAGAGCCTCCAGTCTTAATGGGAATTAACCAGGGCCATTGGAATTATGCAGCGGGAGACTGACAAATTACGCGTCAGTGTTGACTAAATTATGCAGCAAGAAAAAGCTAATTATGCGTGCAATGCCGCAGATTTTCTGATAGTTTTACCTCATTATTTTATGAGTTTTGCACTTGCTAACACTGTCTGTGCGGCATAGGTAGCATCTCAATTTAACACCCCAACATATCAATAGGCAACAGAAAGGTGAGAAGTCAACCTTTGTGAAGGACTTTACACTGCATGCAAACACATGTTACTGCGATTTTACAAATTATTTACCATTTGAGCTAGAATTTTGTTTTCGTTATCAGCAGATTATGCATCAGATGATGGATTGCGTGGCATATGCAGCATATCCATAATTATGCAAAAACTGCTGTGGTCGCAGAGTCACATAATTCCGGTGACCCTGGATACAATCATGGAATAAAAGCAGGACAGTGTTATGTAGTGGTAGTAAATTTGTATATCTTCGTGAAACCTCCCTCACCCCATAAAACATACAAAACAAAAGCAGATGTGATTAGCAATGATGTATACATCATGTTCAAATATAAATCCAATCCCATTAAAATGAAAAAAAAATCAATATAGACAAATCATCTTAAATCAAGATTATCAAAAAATTGTCCACATCACTGTAATAATACACAGGTTAAATCAGTTCCATTAAAATCAAAGATCCTTTAGACGAATCAGTACACATCAGACTTTTCTTAAGGTTGCCCACATAGGCGATACCTTATTGGCAAACCAGAATATAAAAATTTCAGTAAAGCAAAAACAATAAATTACCAGTTTTCAAAATCCTGAGTGCAATAGTTTTATAACCAAATTAAGGCAGATTGGACGTATCCATTTCTCCTGATATGATGTTATGACATACCGAAGAAAAGCTATTGAGCATCTGTTTCAGTTTGAGTATTGCAGATAGGGCACATCTCCAGAGCCATAGGTGATATTCCCCATGTACTTTAGATACTATTTATTGGCTAGATCCCTGTTCTAAATTTTACATACAATGTTCTGGCTTTGGAAGGCTCAGTACTGTCTAGGAAGAGTTCAGTCTAGGAAGAGTTCAGACAACAATGTACCTTTGTTTGCAACAAATTTCCCCACCAGACTACCCTTTCGTGGCTCCACAATCCGCTTGTCATACTTATAAAGACCAATATCTTGATTTTACCAAAGATAATAAATTCTGGGGAGCTTCCTCAATTTCCTTCAGGATCAGTTGGTAAAATGAAGATTTTACATATCCAGACCAAGATAATTTACACTCTCAATGCAATGCTTTTAGTCCCATGAAAGTGTTCCTATAATGCTCAAGCTAGTTATTATACCATAATCTCACCCAATAAAATAAGGACGCAGAAAAGTGAAGTGCTGTGTTCCTCTGCCCTAGGTCTGGAAGTAGGGAAGTCAAAGGGCCGCTTTTTGGCATATTTAACATAGAACTTATAAACCTATTTTCTGTTTTAACTAAACTGGTTAAGGTTGTATTTATGCCACAGTTCTGCACAATACCAAGTAGCACCCAGACCTTTGGCTTGATATATGTCTGCTACTGGTTGATAGGATGAACACTTTAGTAATATTGTTATGGCAGAATCTCTGATGCAAGGTCATCCAGCTCCTTATAGTAATCTGCTGTGACCAAGATTGCTACCTGGCCAACCTGACCTCTAGATAATCAAAGTCCAGTATGAATTTCCCCCATCTCAGTTTTCCTCAGAATGTCCTATGTGGCTTGAATACCATAAATTTGGTCTTACGGGAAGTTGATTTCTCCAGTATTGGGGTATCTTTCACAGATTCACACGCTTGAATCATTCCCAGTCTTCGAAGTGGGAGTCCAACAGTACATAGAAAGCAAAAGATAAAATTTTAAACATTTTAATCAATGGAAAAATACATTCACTTTTACAGCTTATTAGTACTATTATAAAAGACCAAAAGTACAGCCAATCGGGCGAGAGCACCCTTTAGACCTCTCAGCACAGAGGCTCAGTCTCTCAGATTTTCTACCACATGTCATGTGTAAGGGAGTGTCCCTGAGCTCTGCTCAGGATCTTCCCTTTTGCCCTTAGGGAGTTTAGCAATACGATGTAAATCCACTCAACAAACATTACTACCTTCACATACCTCCCCTAGTAAAGTATCACCTGCACCTCCTAACATCTTTTTGATGAGGACGACTGAGAAAACTACTCAGATGATGGTCTGTTTCCAGTGGCGCGTAGTCCTTCAGACCTAAGAATAAAATGTCAAGAGGAAGAAGAGGAGAGCGAACAAGTATATGTGCGGCACTCATTTAGAGAACAGCAGCACTCAGACGCCCAAGAGCAGCAGCACGAGCCAACAGTCCAGATGCCAGTATCATTAATTTCAAATCTACAACATGCAATGCAAGATTATTATTCCAGATTCCCGCCAGCGGGATCAACCACTCATTTGCAGCATCCGCAAATGCCGTTGAGTCCTCCCAACCAACCCTCAGACTCTCAAATACCGATGTCAACTCCATTGTCACGTCATGGTAACGAATCCCCCCTCTTCGAAGATGAACAAGAAGAGGGCGAGATACAGGAAACTGAGTCACTCCTCAATGAATGGGATGATTACCAAACACAAACACAATTCCCCTCTATGCCACCACCGATAGATTCACCACAGGATATTGCCCACCTAAAAGAGCTCCTGGTACAAATTGCCAATATTATAAGGGAGCAATAGAGATCGTACCAAAGTCTCAGAGGGGAACCGGCTTCTACTCTCGCTCCTTCCTCATACGGAAAAAGACAGGAGACTGGCGACCTATCTTAGACCTTCTATGTTTGAACAAATCCCTGAAAAAACAGTCATTTCGGATTATCACTCTCCAGGTTGTAATATGATTATTCAACCAAGAAGATTTTATGACGGCCTTGGACCTCCAAGACGCATACTTCCACATCCCTATCCATCCCAGTTACAGGAAATTCTTACGCTTCAGGGTTGCAGGCACCCACTACCAGTTCAGAGTGTTACCATTCGGCCTCAGACCAGTTCCTCGAGTTTTTACCAAGGTCTTAGCTCCGCTGGCAGCCCACCTCAGGAAAATGGGAATCCAGGTGTTTCCATAATTGGATGATTGGCTAATAAAAGCACAAACAGCATCCAGGGCAGCCAGGGATACAGCAACGTGTCTGTCCCTCTTCCAAAGGTTGGGCCTATCAGTCAAATACCCAAAGTCTCACCTAATACAGTCAGACCACATCACCTTTCTGGGAGCCGTATTAGATACGGAGCGAGCAAAAGCTTTTGCCTCCCGGGACAGGCAGAAGAGAAATTGAAGTCAAGCGGTCCGCCTCAGCAAAAGAAAGTTGACTTCTGTCCGGACTTACAAATCTTTTCTGGGGATGCTCTCCTTGTGCATTCCGTTGATACCAAACCGCTGTCTTCACATGAGAACACTTCAGCAACAGCTAGACAGTCAGTGGAAGCAGATAAGCAAATCTTTCGACGATATTGTCCAAATAACCCCACCAACGAAACAAGCCATGGAATGGTGGAGGAAGACCCCTCACATCTCAGAGTCTCTCTTTTCTGAATCAGAAACCAGTACATGTTCTGACAACAGACTCGTCTCTGGAGGGTTGAGGCGAACACCTAACAGTGAGCGGGAGATGGAACATCCAGGAAGCAGTGCTACACATCAACATGTTGGAATTAAAAGCAGTGTTCCTGGTGGTGAAAGCATTCCTCACCAAGATCAGAGGCTCATCGGTTTTGATCCAAACCGACAACACCGCAGTTATGCGTTACCTCAACAAGCAGGGAGATACAAGATCACCAACACTGTCTCTCCAAGCACAGGAGCTGTGGTATTGGGCAATTCATCATCACACAACTCTCAGAGCAGAACACGTCCCAGGAATATCCAACACCTTGGCAGACTCATTAAGCAGAACATCAACGACCTGCCACGTGTGGGAGCTCAACCAGGCACCTCTCAGACGCCTCTTTCTTCGCTGGGGCAAGCCAAGTCTGGACCTATTTGCAACAAGAGAACAAAAAATATCAATACTTCGCAAGCTGGCAACCACAAAGAGGGTCAAAGGGGAATGCACTTTTGATCAAATGGTAAGGAATCTATGCCTGCGCTTTTCCCCCCGCTTCCGCTAATCCCGAGAATTCTTCAGAAGATGAAGAGGGAAACTTGCCGACTAATATTGATAGCTCCCAGATGGCCACGCCAGTTTAGGTTCATGGAGCTCCTGCTCCTCTCATTACCCAAGATGGCAAATTGGTTGAGAAGAGTTTGTAAGTCCATTGGTATCCGTGATAATAGGAGTGTCATCTGCACAAAAAAAAAAACAGTGCAAGAATTTTCTGATCAAACAGTTTTGGGAGTCTTACAAGGAATTAATCACCTTGTTAATACACAAGGTTGGGGCAAACAGCCAACCTTGATGGACCCCTCTCTTTGTCTCTATCTGGTGTGTCAACTCTCTCTTCCACCACTATCTGATTTTGACATAGTTGTCATTACAAAGGCAGGTTATCATCTTCAGTAGGTTAGTCAACATGTTCATACTACTCAAGACCTTCCACAAGATGGCTCATGGATCCAGATCAAAAGCTGCTGTTAGATCTATGAATGTCACCTATAGATGTTCTCTGTTCAGAACAGCAGCCTACCATAACAGTAATGCAGATTGGAAGACTTGGTCCATGGTACTTATCTTGTCCCTAAATCCAGCTGGGAGGTGGTATAAGATCTGAGATTCCTGCAACCAATCCTGAACTCTCTACAAGATTTGTCTGCTAAAAACCTTCTGTAAATTGTTAGTCAAGCTGATTGCCTTGCAGTTCCAGGGGTTATTCCTTTCCCCCTTTTTATATATTGGGGTAATTTCCACACCTTTTCTCGAATCGGGAACATTTGCACCAGCTGGAATGGCAGTAGACAATAAATTCACATAGGGACCCAAACCACAAGCTTGGATCAAAAACAGTGTTATGTATTTGAGAGGGCAACTATGAATATTGCCCGAGCCTCCTTCCAAAAGCAATTTCTACAATGTCCTGTATTGATTTGTATCAGTATTTGTGGATCACCAACTTATTTTTCATTAACCCTACTTTCTGATACCCTGCTTACTTACTCTTTTTGAGTATCTTTGATGGATTCTCGATACCTTTGCCACTGATTGGCAGTATTTTGCTGCTGCTATTTCTGATACGCAGTGTCTGTTCAGTCGCAACAAAGCGGAATAATTGAGATACCACGAGCCCAGCTGTGCCGTGAACACATGATACAGTTCTTCTGAGCTTCCTTGCTTGAGGAACAGGAGCTGAATTGGTCATTGTCATTCCAACCATTTCTAAAGTGCTTGCAACCGGTTTTCCATTGCATGTGGTGTGTCTTGCAGTGCAGACTGTACCTTCTTTGGAAAAGGATCTGTTGATGTTCTTGATGAGGGTTCATTCATGGACATGCCCATTGAGACTGAGGTTGATACGTGAGACATCTTATGAGTCGCCACTTGTGAATCTGCTGGCTCCAACAACATCTGGTGCAATGGAGAGTGCTGCCCTTGCAGTTTATTCTCTGACTGGGGTTTTTGCACATTTCTGCTCCATGGATCCTTCTGCTAACGTGTTGGTTGACAAAGTGGAGCCAGTTTTGTTCTTAGTCTCCATTGATGACATTGGAGATATTCTGGATATCATAATTACTGTTAGTAAATGACCATTGGCGTTTTTCAAATTCCAAAGTATGATATTGAATTGCCTTTTAATTTAGTCTGTTTATTGGCCTACTTTGCTTGTCGAGGTAGACATATTTTTTTCTCTTCTAGGTTTGATTTAGATATGTTTTAGTGTACAACGTTTTTAGACTTTAAGTTTGGACTTGGCACTCCTGTTTAGGCAATGGGGATGGTATTGTGAGTCCATTTTAGTCTTATTCTGGTGCATATGTTTTTGCTTAGCTGATGGCTGTGGCCTGTGCCCTTTTACCTAGATAACATGCTCTGTTTTCATGTATGCCTCTTAATTCATTTTAGAATAGCCTGCTTTCTGCTGTAGTGTTTTATTTTCCTAATTAGTTGTCATTCAGCTAACGCATTATCATTGTTAAGTATGACATTTGTTTCATCATGTTCCTTGCCCCAGGGTTGACCAGAACAGACACTTGTGCCAAAGTAATGGGGTAGGTACGTCCCTCATAGACTCAGAATGGACTGATTGGGCTAACATGACATGCTCTCACTATAGGGTAGAGATTAGATTAGGTAGGAATCATTTGTCTATGCTCATTGCGATATGATGGGGTTGTTTATATTTACATCACTGATTTTCACAATCCTAATTTTGCTGTGTCTCATTATCCTCCTTATTGTAGCTCATTCATTTTATCGTAGATTGCGGTCTTTTCAATAAATCTATGGACAACCATTTGGCATCTCCCTCTTTGCCTCTTTGTGTGTATGAAACTGTTTGCTGATGAGAGTAGAGAGTAGCTTGTTCACCACAACTCCCCTGAGAAATCACTAGAGTGTCATACGCTAGACTACCACAAATCATCTTCACCCTTTGTGTCTGGATGAGGTACTGCTAGCAAGCCGGTAGGGCTGGGAAGCTTATCTGGCAACTAGACAACTACATTATTCATCCAGCTTCTATCCCCAACCAGTGTCTACCAAGAAGTTACCAGTGGTGGAGAGTGGGTGATTATTTTTTCATTTGGAGAACTTATTAGCACCACAGCTTTTTTAACACCTCCCACAGTGATGAATGGATTAGATGATAAAAACTGCACATGTTGTGCTAGTCCTCACACTAAAGACGTTCCTGAGCCTATGAAACTTATAACTATCAACAGACTTCCCATCACAAAGTGGTTGACAATATATGGTTATTTATTGAGAAGCTTGGGTAAAGGGCATCTCTCAGAAATGCAAGCCAAACTATAAATGGTATTTTCCAATAGTCAAGATGATCTGTCCAATAACCACTATACTCCAATTTTAAGCTGTGCCTTGTTTAATGTCTCACATTTACAGCCCCCACAAATACCCCCTTGTTCTGGTGAGCAGCTTTATCTGCCCCCCACAATAAGAGTCCTCACACCTGGCGAGTATCCCTTCCCCCACCCCGCCCATAAGGTAAGTTGCATCAGTCACATAGCAACCCCTAAACGTTCATGCTAGTTAGTTCAGGACAGTGTCACATGCAAAGTTGGACCTCCCTCTGTCATGCCTTGTTATCCCCTCCTGAAATGGGAACTCATGATCTTTTTATGTTAAAAAGAGCTTCTAATTTGTCCCGCTTCTGTATCATGTATACTTCAAGAGGCTATTCCTCTTAAACCAGCATTGTAGTAACTACCAGTTTATATATTTTACTGGGGCAGCCCTTCTGAAGGGAAACTGGTGAGCCTGCAAAAAGCAGGTCAAATTGTGTGTATTACATCTTTCAAGCTGTTTTATGCTGTTAGTCTCCATTAGGAGATTCCACTTGTCTGCACCTGTTTGTGGTGAATTTGGCTTCTGCCATTTGTAAAGAGTTCTCTTTTTATTAGCCCCTGCACTTAACAAAACGTCTGAAATTGGCTCACCTTCTTAAAGAAACTGCTGGTTCTAAGAGATGCAAGCATAAATTCTGCAACAGCATTGTCTTGTTTTTAAGCATATATTTACTTGAAGATCGGAAATTGTACCCATGAGGCAATACTGTCAGTTACACGTTATCTTGCTGACCAGTAGAAAACCTCAGGTCATAGCAAAGATGGTGGCTGGGGGACAGTTGCACCATGAAGAACTTGAATATACAGCCCGAGTAAAGAGCTTAAGCCCATGTGGCCTGAACAAATGAATAACTTAACCTCTTCAATGCGGGTGTCGGCCACTGGCCGACGCCCGCACTACCTCCCTGGTGCGGGTCACGACCAGTGGCCGACACCAGGGAGGGGGTTAATAAATCCTCAGGTGCATCGCACCCGAGGATTTATTATATTTTCTTTTTGCTCCAGGGAGACACGGAAGCTCTTCCTAAAGACTGTGACGAATGGTATGTGACAAGGTGTTTTTTGAGTGTCTTCAAAGAACGTGCTGATTGAGGGAAGAAGCGCAGGTAAGGTGGCCTCTACTGTTGCACGTATCTCACACACAACATCGATTTTGTGACTGTCTACATAGGCTAGTGTTTTAGAGCAACAGTTTAGCCAATAGCAGAGATGGCATCTTGATGGATGACTGCTGCCGGCACTCTGGTTATAGAGGACAGCTCTGACATAGGATCAGAGACTGAGACATCAGATACTGAGACAGCATCTGAGGGATAGGACAATGGCGCAGACTCTGGGAGTGATTTTTCAGTCGGAGGAGTCCCATTCGATAACTCCTCTTCCAGCACATTATGAGGGAGGTGATGAGGCCAGTCCTGCTGTCCCTTCTCAAGCAGTCTGTGCAACTGGGTAATAGTGGGTTAGCCCAACCCAGAGAGCAGGTGAATGCGGCGGCAAGCAGAGAGAGAGAGAGAGAGTGCTCTCTTGGGAGCTCCCCAATTTAGTTCAGCCCCAAATTCCACCTCCCAAATCGTATTGTGGAGACATCAAAATTATCTATTGCAAAACAAACTGGTTTTGGTCCTGGGTTCGGCGGCCATATAGAGAAACACACTAAACCCAATCACTTCTGGAAACTAGACATTCGGGGGAGTCCACAGAGGTGTGACTTGTGTGGATTCCCCAAAGTTTTCTTACCCAGAATACCCTGCAAAGCTGAAATGTTGAATAAAAACTCTATTTTTCTCACATTTCTGTCACACAAACTACAGGAATATGCTGGGATCCACAAAATTCCTACCACCCAGTGATTCCTCACCTGTCCTGATAAAAACACTACCTCACTTGAGTGCCTACACCTAGTGCCTGCGTCAGGAATGGATCACCCCAGGGTCAACTGCTGCCTCATGTAAGGACCAATATTGACCGTTGTGTGATCTATTCCTGTCGCGGGCACCAGGCCTACCCACACAAGTGAGGTATCATTTTTATCGGGAGACTTGGGGGAACGCTGGGTGGAAGGAAATTTGTGGCTCCTCTCAGATTCCAGAACTTTCTGTCACCGAAATGTGAGGAAAACATGTTTTTTTTTAGCCACATTTTGAGGTTTGCAAAGGATTCTGGGTAACAGAACCTGGTCAGAGCCCCACAAGTCACTCCATCTTGGATTCCCCTAGGTCTCTAGTTTTAAAAAATGCACAGGTTTGGTAGGTTTCCCTAGGTGCCGGCTGAGCTAGAGGCCAAAATCTACAAGTAGGCACTTAGCAAAAAACAGCTCTGTTTTCTGTCAAAAAATGGGATGTGTCCACGTTGTGTTTTGGAGCATTTCCTGTTGCGGGCGCTAGGCCTACCCACACAAGTGAGGTATCATTTTTATCGGGAGACTTAGGGGAACATAGAATAGCAAAACAAGTGTTATTGCCCCTTATCTTTCTCTACATTTTTTCCTTCCAAATATAAGAGTGTGTGTAAAAAAGACGTCTATTTGAGAAATGCCCTGCAATTCACATGCTAGTATGGGCACCCCGGAATTCAGAGATGTGCAAATAACCACTGCTCCTCAAAAACTTATCTTGAGCCCATTTTGGAAATGCAAAGGTTTTCTTGATACCTATTTTTCACTCTTAATATTTCAGCAAATGAATTGCTGTATACCCAGTATAGAATGAAAACCAACTGCAGGGCGCAGCTCATTTATTGGCTCTGGGTGCCTAGGGTTCTTGATGAACCTACAAGCCCTTTATATCCCCGCAACCAGAAGACTCCAGCAGACATAACGGTATATTGCTTTAAAAAATCTAACATCGCAGGAAAAAGTTACAGAGTAAAACATAAAGAAAAATGGCTGTTGTTTTCAGCTCAATTTCAATATTTTTTTTATTTCAGCTGTTATTTTCTGTAGGAAAACCTTGTAGGATCTACACAAATGACCCCTTGCTGAATTCAGAATTTTGTCTAGTTTTCAGAAATGTTTAGCTGTCCGGGATCCAGCATTGGTTTCACACCCATTCCTGTCACTAACTGGAAGGAGGCTGAAAGCACCAAAAATAGTAAAAATGGGGTATGTCCCAGTAAAATGCCAAATTTGTGTTGAAAAAAGTGGTTTTCTTATTCAAGTCTGCCCGTTCCTGAAAGGTGGGAAGATGTTGATTTCAGCACCAGAAACCCTTTGTTGATGGCATTTTCAGGGAAAATACCACAAGCCTTCTTCGGAGCCCTTTTTCCATTTTTTTTGGAAAAAACGAAACTTTCACTGTATTTTGGCTAATTTCTTGGTCTCCTCCAGGGGAAACCACAAACTCTGGGTACCATTAGAATCCCTAGGATGTTGGAAAAAAAGGATGCAAATTTGGCGTGGATAGCTTATGGGGACAAAAAGTTATGAAGGCCTAAGCGCGAACCACCCCAAATAACCAAAAAAGGGCTCAGCACTGGGGGTGGGGGGAGGCCCAGCAGCTAAGAGGTTAAATACGCATTCCCAATGTCAATATTATGAAACTTGCCATGGATTTCAGAGGTAAAGCAGATACATCTTTGTGTAATAGGTGATGGATTGGAGACAGTGTTATCCTCAAAATCTGAGGCAATGTGTCCCTGGAGACCAGGTTCAAAACAGCATTTCAAAATAGAATCGATAAGACTGACTTAAAAAAGTTTGAGATCTGAAATTAGAAAACCATGACGTTTATTACTCAGTTTAAAGGTACTATACAGAAATAGCAAAATGCAGATGCAGCAGCAAACAAATTGCATTACAAAAGTAATTTGCCATGAAAGTTGCCATTGAATAATATAATAATGTCCAAACTCTGAGAAATATGAAGTCTCTAGTGTGCATCAAAATAATTAAGTAATCAGAATGCATCTCTAGACACACACACACACACACACACACACTCTCTCTCTCTCTCTCTCTCTCTCTCTCTCTCTCTCTCTCTCTCTCTCTCTCTCTCTCTCTCTCTCTCTCTCTCTCTCTCGCGCTCTCTCTCTCTCTCTCTCATGTATAGTTTTCTTGCATAGACAATTAAAGGAACTGCAAAGTCAGCATGGTATGATCATTGCTTCAACAAATCATACTTTAATTTTAAATGTCTCCTAACCCCACCATTCTAGCTCTGATCCACTACATGAATATTGGTGTACCCATTCTGACCTTAGAAGGGACAATATGTACTTAGGGTAACTTATGCTTCTTCTGTTTGAGGTACTCTGTGCATAGAACAGTACCTCAGGTGGCAACTAGCAACATGTGGAAAAAAGGTCTGGCAATTCTCTCATCTTTTAGCACATGTGAAATAACAGTGCAGGGTGCTGTGACAGGCAATGCAAAAGTTGTTTATAAACACAGCTGGTAAATCCTGCATGGAATTTGGTTATTCACAAATTAATGTGTTTAATTTATCCTGGTCAAAAATTGCCATAGGACTAACCTGCCATAAGGAACCCTTGAAATTACTTTTATTTTTTTAATTGCTCACACAGGAACACTTCTTCCTCAGTCGTCTTTTATTTTGTTTACGTGTAGGGTAAATTTAGTGGTTGGACAGTTGGACAAGTTTGGTTCTCAGGACTTCTGGCCACGGTACATAGGAAAATTATTATTTTTTGTGCGACTCAAAAAACCTTATATTTACAACATGAACATTTTACAACAAGTCTGTAAGTGCATTGAGCTAGAACCACTCCAGTACTAAAATAAAAATTTTTGTTAGCAACCATGACACAAACCATGTATCTTATATGTTCCAAAATAAATGATACTGCCACCTGTGTGTTTGGGAGTCGGTCAGTTGGGATTAAAAGTATTTAACAGGCTTCTAACTCATTTTTACATAGTATGGGCAGTCGTCCACAGTGATTGAAAACATTCATACAATTGTTGCTGCAGCTGCTGTGAAGTTTAACTCTGACCAACTTAATCATCTGTTTGTTCTTATTCAGAAGGTAAGTGCTCAAGAATAATTGTTTCCTGACAGTTGTGTTTTATGAATGTGATGAAAGGTTATTGAAAGATAAACCACTTGTATTCCCCCCCCTCGATGTTCCTGCTCATCTCGGTCTCCTTTGTGATTTCCTATTCCCAAAATGTCTTTAGTCCCCTGGAAGCTATCTCATTGGTGCTGCTTAAACATTTCAGTTGCATATTTCTGTAATCGCATTTGGTTATTAATCGGTATGAAAAACATCTGACTGCATTGTGGTGGAAAAGTATATTTGTACATTTTGTTAACCCATCCAGTGCTCTAGATTTGTTATATGAAATAATCCCATAATACATATGTCTTATATGTTGCTAATATGAGTTTGCAGCAAAACCCCTGTTGTAGATTTAAATGCAGTGCATTATTCTGTCACCTCTTATTTGGGCTCAGAATATCATCTTGTTCTTTTCAAAATTTGAAAAGGTGGTTCTCACACTATGAAGGGTAAAGCAACGGATTTTCACACTGTTTCCCTGTCTGCAATACTGCATGTGGGTTTATACCATTTAACTCTACCGAAAAGAAACAGCTACAGGAACCTTCTCCCTCTCCTGTGAAAATAAATGGCAATAGAGAACTACCAGGTCTTTAGTTTAATGTCCTGCATCTATCTTTGGCTATTCATTTCTAAATTGAAAGGTGGAAATAATTGGCTGGTCAACAGCTTGTTTCTTTCATACATGGTGTTGACAGCCTGGTTTACAATGTGATCTGGTATACTTGGTCTCACTGATAGTATTTTTGGTGACTAAAAAAGTGGAGGTACAGAATTGACCTGAATCCTCCTTTCTGATAGATACACCTACCTGTGGATTCCTCACCTAAAGAATTTTCCCCCATGCGCCAGCTTCGCTGGAAATTTTCTTCTAGCTCTGCACGTCGACGATGACATCACAATTGCCTGACTCCACGTGACGCCGTATGACGTCATCCAGGCAATAAGAAGCCCTCGTCGACGTGCAGACGTCAGTTCCCTTTTTTCCGTGCCTTCGAGTAACGGTTTTTCTTCGCGGCTAACAGGGAGCTACAGTTGCACTTTGGTGTTACTATGTCTCAGCCGAGAAAATCTGGCTTTAAACCTTGTAACCAGTGACCAGTGTGGGGGTCGGATGTCGGTCACGGACCCCCATGAAAATAGTTTATGGTGCCTTAGTTCCGACCATGAGGTTGAGTCATGCGGCTCGTGTCAACGCATGAATCCTAAGGCACTTAAGGAGAGAGAGGCGAAGTTATTCCTGGGCCGTTCCAAGAAAAGGAAGTAAAGGCGTCATTGCAGAGAGTCATCTTCGAAGACTCATCAACGCCACGGGGACTCTCAGCGTCGCCACAAGTCTCGGCGCCGATTGAGCAGGGGCCGATCCAGGTCCAGATCTCCTTCAGCTCGGCGCCGACCGACGTGGGAGATTAGCCCGACCGTCAAAACTCCGCCTCCAACGACTCCGGCTTCTCCGACTTCACCCTTGTCGTGTTTGAAGTTGAGCCTCATCAGGAGCCGGCGGCTTCTCCGGAGCAGGAGATGCCTGGTCCATCATCGGCCTCTATGCCAGCGCCGGTTCCACAGGCTTATCCGGCTTTCCAGGCGGCGGGTACGGATCCCGCTGCATTTTTAAATGCAATGTTTAACATCTTTTCCACCATGGCGCCTGGTGGAGGGCATGCAGGTCCGTCAGGTCCTTTGGCCTTTAACTTGGGTGCTCCGCCTCCTTACAAGCCGACACCCTTTATGCCCTTTCTTCCTTCAGGAACTGCTTCGGCACCGATGCCCTTGGCGTCACCTAGAAGGCCTGTGATGCCGGCGACATCTGCTGTCCCGGCGCCGGTGAATTCACCACGGATCCAGTCTACAGTGAAATTGCCTGTGGCGCCGGAGGGTCTGTCGTTGGATGGATCTGAAGAGCGGCGCCGGCGAAGATGTTCGGAGTCGGCCGACGCCGGGACTCGAATCCAGGCTCCGATCCAGGAGATTAGCTTTGCGGCTCCTGGAGGAAGAGGAATATAGCAGACAACATTTGGAGGAAGGCGAGATCTTGGAGCCGTTGGGTGATTTCCAAGGCTTGGACACAGCAAGTGGCATTGACACTTCCCCTGAATGGGATTTCGCTTCCCCAGGGGAGTGTACTGAGGAAGCTGCATCATTTCATGTGGTAGTAAGGAAGGCTGCATATTTTTTGGACTTTCCTCTTCCTGCTGCAGAGGTGAAAACAAACCTGCTGACTGAAGTGCTGCATCCGGCGTCGGCGGTGGCGGAGCCTCTCTTGTCCTTCAATGAGGCTCTTTTGGACCCCATTTAAGATATCTGGAAGAAGCCAGTGACTTCAGAAGCTGTCAACAAGGCGGCAGCGAGACGCTATCGTGCGGCTCCAGGTGACCCGGACTTTCTCTCCAAACATCCAACTCCGGAGAGTTTGGTTGTTCAGGCATCGTGCTCCTCTCTGTCCGCTCCTGGTTCATTGCCCCGGACCCCGCGGGCAGGGAGTCCAAGGAAATGGACCAGGCAGCAAAGAAGGCCTTTTCTTCGTGCAGCATGGCCTTGAAGTCGACCAATGCGACTTGCATTTTGGGGCGTTACATTCATGCCCTTATGGGGGAGGCTAAGGGTCATCCTGAATTGCCACAGGAGGTGTTGCATCTATTAACGGACACAGGCGGCGGCGACCCAGGTGATCAATCTGGGTTGGACACCTCGGACTCCGTGGCAAGAGCTATGGGTACATCCATAGTGACGAGGAGACGGGCTTGGCTGCGTTCATCAGGTTTCTCCCCGGATGTGCAGGCTACTCTCCTGGACCTGCCTTTTGACGGAGAAAAACTCTTTGGGACAAAAGCAGATTCTGCCCTTGAACGCTACAAAGAGAGCAGATCCACAGCGAGGTCGTTGGGACTTCAAGCAGCTACTTCCTCTACCTTTAGATCTTTTAGAAAATTTAGGGGTTTTGTCGTGGCACCTCCTTTCGTGGCAGGTTCCAGGCGGCACAGCAATCTGCAGGATCCCTGCCTTACAGATCCTTCAGAGGCAGGGGTAGAGTACGAACTAGAGGGGCCACCCAGCAGCACTCTGCCTCTTCCTCAGGAGGGGGTGCAGCAGGGAAAGCAGCCTTCGTCCTCCACCACTCCCTGCTCACGTGTCTCCGGTAGCGGGGAGACTTGCCCGATTTCTTCCCATGTGGGAGTTTATAACATCAGACTCCTGGGTCATCGACATTGTGAGGAAAGGGTATGCTCTTCCCTTTCGGGAATTCCCTCCTCCCTTCCCTCCCCGCCCATCCTGCTTTTCGGACGATCATCTTCTGTTACTACAACAGGAGGTGTTATACCTTTTGTCAAAGGGCGCAGTGGAGTTGGTCCTGGAGCTGGAGAGGGGTCAGGGCTGTTATTTAAGATACTTCCTGATCCCCAAAAAGGATGGTCGGTTGAGACCAATTCTGGACCTGAGGATTTTGAATTGGTTCCTCAAGCAGGAAAAGTTCAAGATGCTGACCCTATCACAGGTTCTTTTGGCGTTGAATGAAGGAGATTGGATGGTGTCTGTCGATTTGCAGGATGCATACTTCCATATTCCTATCCTCTAATCGCACAGGAAGTATCTCCGGTTTGTAGTGGGGTCGCAGCATTATCAGTTTGCGGTCCTCCCGTTTGGTCTTACTTCAGCACCTCAAGTCTTTACAAAGGTGATGGCGGTGGTTGCGGCAGAGCTCAGAAGAAGAGGGATAGCAGTATTTCCCTATCTGGACGATTGGTTGATCAAAGCCAAGTCTCCAGAGCTCGTGCGGCGTCATCTGCAGTCGACAACTCCGTTGTTGTTCGACCTGGGTTTTTCAATCAATGTGCCCAAATCTCACCTGGAGCCCTCTCAACGCCTCCTGTTCAGTACTCCAGGGCAGTACTGGACACAACATTGAATTCAGGACATTCAGGCGTTGATTCCAATGTTTCGAAATGGAGCAGTAGTTCCAGTCCTCAAGGTCCTTCGTCTGCTCGGTCTGTTTGCTTCTTGCATACTGCTGGTCACTCATGCACGCTGGCACATGAGGGCTCTTCAGTGGTGCGTCCGCATGCAGTGGTTTCAGCACAAAGGAGATCTCGGGGAATCGATCAGGATCTCCAGAGACACTGCTGTGGATCTTCAGTGGTGGGCTGCGGTCGGCAACCTGTCGCAAGGAAGGCCGTTCTCGCTGCCTCCGCCAGTGGCCACAGTTGTAACGGATGCTTCCACTCTAGGGTGGGGAGCTCATCTGGGGGACCTGGAGATCAAAGGCCTTTGGTCTCCAGTGGAACAGAAGTTTCACATCAATCTGTTGGAATTGCGGGCAGTACGTCTGGCTCTCAAGGCCTTTCTCCCTTCCCTTCGTGGTCAGTCAGTCCAGGTCCTGACCGACAACACTACCGCAATGTGGTATATAAACAAGCAGGGAGGAGTGGGGTCGTATCTTCTCTGCAGAGAAGCTCTTCAACTCTGGTCCTGGCTTCAGGACCACAAGATTTGTTTGGTGGCAAAATCATTTGGCCGGGGTTCTGAATGTACGTGCGGATGTTCTCAGCCAACGCATCTCTGTCGACCACGAGTGGCGTCTTCATCCGGATCTGGTTCTTTACATCTTCCAGATGTGGTGGTGTCCGCAGATAGATCGGTTTGCTACTCAGGAGAACGCGCAGTGCCCATTGTTTTGCAGCTTCCAGTATCCGGTGCAAGGAGCTTTGGGGGATGCGTTTCAGATGTCCTAGAAGGGTCAGTTGCTTTACGCGTTTCCCCCCCATACTCCTTATTCCTCGAGTTCTGAGGAAGATCCGCCAAGACTGGGCCCTGGTCATCTTGATAGGCCCGGATTGGCCGAGAAGGGTGTGGTATTCGGACCTTCTCCAACTCTCTCTGTGCCCTCCGCTCTGTCTCCCTTACAGGGTGGACCTCCTCTCGCAGTCGCAGGGGCAGATTCTACACCCCCACCTCCAGAGTCTGCACCTTCATGCCTGGAGATTGAACGGGGCAATCTGAGTGCTTTTTCTCTCCCGCCGGAAGTGGTGGATGTTATTTTATCGGCCAGGCGACACTCCACCAAATCGATTTATGCAAGCAGGTGGGCCAGATTTGTAGGATGGTGTGGAGAGAACCAAATTAATCCCTCAATGGCTCACTTGTCTGACATATTATTATTTGCTCTTTCCTTGGCACAGAAGGGTTGTGCAGTTGCCACAGTTAAAGGGCTATTTATCAGCGCTGTCGGCTTTTCTGTGCCTCCCAGTCCAACCCTCCTTGTTTAAATCACCACTTGTTTTGAGGTTCATTAAGGGTCTCACTAATAGGTTTCCACCCACTCCGTTTGTTATGCCACAGTGGGATCTTAATTTACTGTTGACATTTCTGATGGGATCTCTCAAACCGTAGCACTTCACGGTCTCAGAGATACCACCATTCAGTCCTATCGAAGGTTTTCTCAGCATCAAGTGAGAGAGCCATGGCCTCTTATCTAGAGTCTCTGGTGGTCCAGAGTGCGGGTGCTAGGGTATGAAGGTGGTTCCTAGAAGACTGCCCGGGTACAAATCTCACCTGGGTGTGGTGGATAAGGGATGGTATAACCTTTTTGAGGCGGCCGCCAAGAATCCAGCCAATATCTTGACATGCCCATTGAGGAGGGAAATGGGGTGATAGCTGCTGCACAATAACGTGTCCTTCCCCCGTTTTGGTAGACCCGTTTTGGACACCCTATTAGAAATAGGGTTCAGGGACCCTGTACTTTCCGCGCCCCGGAAGGCTTCATATAGAGAGTCCACCGTTTCCGCTCCCGTCCATTTATAATATTCCACTGGGAATCTTTCCTCCCCTGGGGCCTTATGGTAGGGTAAGTTGGATATGGCTTGTACTATCTCCTCTTTGCTGATGTATCCTCCCAGTAGGCCTCAACCCTGCGCACTGAGACTAGGTACACAGGCCTCCTCAAAAAACATAGCAAGTCTGTCGTTTTGGGAGTTTAAAGTGTCCGATAGAAGCGCCCAAATGCACAAGCTATGTTCTTTGGGTGTTTGAAGAGCTTACCTTCTGCATCTCGTATGACAGGAATGGCTAGCGCGGTTTCCTGCTAACGTAGTTGGGCTGCTAAGTCGGTCTGCCTTTTCTTCATGCTCGTAATGTCTACCCTTCATCCTTTGCCTGGGAGGTACATAGAGCATTAAGTTGAATTTTTGTCTTTTCGAGGTGACAGTGCATGGCTGGGGAGGGATACGCGGTGTAGTCGCGGGTGCAAGTTGCTATAATTCTCTCCAGCTTTTGTTGGCGGGAGTGTCTCTGGGTTTTAGCAAGGGCGGTGTCTCTCATAAGTTGTCCTCTTATTGTCGCCCTAGTCGCAGCCCATAAAACCTGTGGAGAAGAGACCAAGCCTTTATTGTCAGTCATTTAGGTAGAGACTTGGGCACGTAGTTGGTCCTTGCCCTGTGACGTGCAGTATTGTGATACATTCAGGCACCATGGCTTAAGTCCTGGAGAAGCAATGCCTAGGTCGAGCGCCAAGAAAACCGTGGCATGGTTGGATAGTGCTGCTTCCAGTATCTGAGATTCCCTGACCGTGGGAACCAATTTATGGGAAATAAGAAAGTAGTCCAACAAGAGTGTGTCAGACGGACTGGCGATATAAAGGTATTCTCCCGATCGGGTGTGAAAGGTGCCAGTGATCTATCAGCCCACGGTCCGACAGTACGTCCTCCCCAATGCTCTGTCCGCCTTATTGCCGATATCTGATCTACTTGTTCGGTCAAGAACCACGTCACAAGCCAGGTTCCAGTTTCCACCTAGGAGATCTGATCTCTGTCAGGAGACCGTTGAGATATAGAAAGAAGTTAGAATGCTTAGAATCCAGAGGGACGTACACGGACCCAACGCAGAATGCACGATCCCAGAGTTGGAGTCTGGTAAGAATGTATCAACCATCTCGGACCACGACTTGAGCACTTTAAATTGCAAGTTACAGCGAAGAAGAATCGCAACCCAGCACTTGTGCCCAGCCTGAACACCCCCCCCCCCCCCCCTACGTAGACGGTGGGCTACCACTATAGAGTATTTGACCCACCCAGTTGCGGCACAATTTTTCTGATTCTAAGGATGATAGTTGCGTTTCTTGCAAGAGGGCAGCATATGTATGTTTGCATTGCAACTAGGATAAGACCTTCCTTCTTTTAATATAGTGCGTGAGGCCATGAACATTCCTCAATACAGTCGTCAATGGGAGGGTCGTCCCCCTTCCCGGAGCAGTCATGTGGGTGATTCGGACTATCCAAGTAGGAGTAAAAGATAGTTTTGTCGATAAACATAAAGTCGAAGAGCCTGGTGGTTACAGGATTCCAAATTACGGTACAATCGTATTGGGGTATGTCCCTCAACAGGGCATCCCAGTGATATTGGGCGTCTCAGAGAGACAAGCGGGTGATGAGTTGGTCCCAGGTAAAGGATCGTCTGTCCTAAGAAAGGAGCGGAGGGAGGATGATTATAGGAAAATGCAGAGGAGCTGTGGCGGGTTGAAGGTGAGTGAAACTATTGGGGATGTGGAAGGGATCTAAGGGGAGAGAGTTGGGGGGTGAGGGGGTTGCTCAATTTGGTCATATGCGGGCCCTTAGGTCTTGGCGATAATTGGAGTTATGTCAGTCCAGGACTAGAGGGATGTGCCCCGAATGGTGCTCGCCAGACAGCAGAAATGCCCTTACAGAGTCATACTGATGGATAGGGGCATGTGGACGAAGAAGGAGAGATAAATTCTCTGGAATATAGGGGGGTGCCCAGTGGTCTCCAGCCACGCAGGACTAGGGGATAAGTAGCCCAGCAGGAGCAAACGGGCTGAAGAGCATCATTCCTTACATGAAGACAGAACCCTGACCATATAAGCAGATATTACTCATAGAAGAACAGTACAATAAACATTAGGCTTAAGTCAAACAGAATGATAGGTTCACTGTGACCGCTATGGGCTGATCCTAGGAATGCCCAGATAGAGAGCAGGGGGATTGATGCTGCAATAACAACAATAGCAACAACAGTAATAACATTGATAGCAATAATATGACAGTGAAAGTGTAAATGCATGGTACTTTGCGCTCAGCAGATGGTCATTCTAGTTGTCAGCAGGTGGTCCAGCGATTGCTCCCAGGAAACATGCTAATCAGTCAGTCAGCAGGGGGCGGGGGTTTCAAAGAGGACCCTTTTTTGTCTCTGTGCAATCCCTGAGTGATGTCTGCCACCGCCTGAAGGGCCATGTCCCTGCCATCTTGACATCTTTGGGCGGTCAAGAAACCTTCCTCTCTCTTCTCTGTGCTGCAGAGTAAGTGTGGAGGGCACCAGGATCGGTGTCCCTGTGGAGAGTAGAGTTATTTAGCATGAAGGGGCTTGATGTCAGGTCTGCGGATTTGTGGTCCATTGGTTGGGCAGAAAGGTCATCCAAGAAAGAGCACAGGTAGGCTCAAAAAAGTCCCTGGATTTACCATCCATCGTTATCCACGTTCAGGCGGGCTCGAAGAGCCCAAATTTAATGTTCAAATGTCTCAGTTGGGGCCTAAGTGCGAGAAAAGCTTTCCTTTTTTCATTTGCTTCACGGGAGAAGTCAGCAGCAATACGGATTTGATTACCTTCATGGTTGTATGGGCCATGGGCCCTCGTAGTCAGTAGAAGTTGGTGGACCTGTTCATGCCGTTGGAAGCACACTATGATGGAACTGGGCCTCCCAGCAGTGTTCTTGTGGAAGGGGCCAATCCTGTGGGCTCGCTGAAATTCCAGCATGGGAGAAAAAGTAAAACCTGTGAGAGTAGGGATGAAGTCTTTAAGGAAAGCCCTCAGATCTACGCTCTTCTTGTTTTCCGGTAGGCCAAAAAAACAGACATTGTCCCTCTGGCTCCCATCCTCTAGGTCCGTGAGTTTGTGACGGAGGAATTGTAGCTCTGGTTCATTATCCGGCAGGGCTGCTAACCTACCTTTGACGGCATTCGGGCGGTGGTCCAGATCTGTGACTTTATCCTGGAAACCAGCTATGTCCTAACGGATCTATTTGGAGTCTTTAGATAGGTCCGTGATCTTGGAGTCCATGGCTTTCAGGCGACAGCACACTGTGGTGATTTCCTGCAGAATACGCTCCATGGTAGTGTCTGAGCGGGCATCCACTGGTGCGTCCGTAGAGCTGGGGCCGGGAGTAACGACGGGTGAAGACAATGGCCGTGGTTGTGAGATAGCTTTCGACAAGAGCAGCTGTTGTGTAGATTTACCTGTCGTTTTGCCAGAAGGCATCTCCACGAAGAGGAGGACTAACTGTGCCAAGAGGTCCATCAGAGCCCAGAGCCAGAGGCCCAGTGTCAGATGGGCGGAAGCTTTTGTGGGAGCCTGGCTGCTGTCCGAGTACCCCAGCGCTATCAAGTCTGCAGGGTACAGTTGTGCCACCCAGCGGCGCTTGTCTTGCCTCAAAAAGGTTGGGTAGGGTGACTCACTAGTACTGAGGACCACACATTTGGCGAAGGCAACAGCAATAACGGACACGTATCCTGTATATGAGGGTTGTTGGTCTACATGCCGATGATGGGTAGGTTACTGGGCGGATGCATCTGCCTCTGGGTCCTTCGTCAGCCGTTAAGGGTCAGCGCCATCTTCTGAGGAGGGAGCAAGGTGCAGGAAAAAAACTACCCTTAAATGTAAGCAGATGTAGTTGACTTATCAATTACTCCCTCAGGACTTTCAGTGGTAAAACATATGTGTCCATTGTGCGGTGGGGAGGGGCAGATCCGGGCGAAGTGTGTTCCCAGTGACTGAGGACTATGAGGGGGGGAGGGGGGGCGGGTGGGCGGCTACGGACTCCATTGTTACTCTGTGGCAGCCACACGCAAGACCACTCTGTCAGGTCTCTACCAGTACGCGCAGCTGAGCTGCCGCCGATTCTGAAATCGGGGCTGTGGCTGCTTCCACTTTGCGGGCTGCTCAGTCACGCTGTGGGCCCACCGAAGGCCCCTGCACAGGTCCAGAGGTTGGCCCCTATGTTCCAGGTTGGGAGGGAGAAGGAATGAGGCTTCCCCAATGTCCCGTCAGCTCCACCGCCGCCCCCTAACACACACCGGGCCGCAGCCATTTTCTCTGTGGATCATGTCTTTTTTTAATTTTATTTTTTATGTAAAATAATAAGTCTTTTAATGACCTTCCTATGTAAGTGATTTATCACAGCCAGTGGAGTTACATAATGATTGAGTAGAAACTATAAAAAAAAAAAAAGAGATACTTTTGCTTGTATCTTGTATTGGGATACTGCAGTCATTCCAGTCTACTTTCTATTCATCCCTCAAGCCTGATTTAATTATGTAAATATTCAATAAATATTTGTGTGTTTAGTCTACAAATCTGTTGGATGAGCATTTTTTTTTTTTTTTTTACAGTAATGATTTTAAATGTACATTAATGTTATCTTAAAATTACACTTTTTACACATGGTATATTTTACTTTAAAACTACTCATCCCTTAACCATAAACTTCTTTTTAACCCAAGCACTCCCTATCACTGAACCATAAAAACCTCTTACTTCCCCTAAATACTACCCATCCTTAAACCCCAAAAACTACTTACTACTGCTAAACACTACCAATCCTTGAACCTTAAAAACTGCTTCACACTACCTTTCGATGAAACTTAA
The DNA here is from genome assembly GCF_031143425.1 of Pleurodeles waltl. Classification (NCBI taxonomy): domain Eukaryota; kingdom Metazoa; phylum Chordata; class Amphibia; order Caudata; family Salamandridae; genus Pleurodeles; species Pleurodeles waltl. Next base: position 861,729,561 of record NC_090443.1, read on the forward strand.
AAACCTTAATACTTTCCTGCTCTAAACCCTAAAAACTTCAAATCACCTCTAAATATCACCCATGCCTGAACTTACCCATTCCTGACCCCTAAAAAGCCATCACCACCTTTAAGCCTCAACCTTAAAATCTAAATATATATATTTTAAGTACTTCTGTGAACATATTAATTCATTTTTAATAGACATTTTTGCTTATTACTTTATGATTTATATACTAAAGAAACTTAAGCATATGTGTATTTATTAAAATGTATCACTGTATTAACTTTAATGTGCCCATAATTTAATTTAAACAAATACATTTTAAATAGTTTAAAGTTCCCTTATTTCAGCATGAAATGTGTACATGTTAACATATATACACACACACTTTTTTTTTACTGGCAGTTGCCAGTTTATAGTTAGTCTGAAAATTTTCAAATAATCATGAGTCTACAAAAAATATCAAACTGAAGCGTTACATTATTTTGTGTGTAATCATTCTAAAATTAAGGATTAGTAGATTAATGTTGGTGCATCTTTATTTTTATTTTGTTTTGCAGAGCTGGGAGACAGAGACAGATAGAGTGCGACAGAAATTGCTAAGTTTAATAGGACGCATTGGTCGTGAAGCACGGTTTGACACAACTACTGGAAAGGCAGGGAAAGATTCTTTTAATGTAACCAAAAAGGAATGTTTTCTATTTTCTTTTTCATTGGACTCTAATTGATCTTTGTTTCTTTCCAAATTAAAGGTCCTTGAGGTGCTGTGGGAGCTAGCCCATCTTCCAACTTTACCCTCCATTCTAATTCAGCAGGCTTTGGATGAACATCTTACAATCCTAAGTGATGCCTATGCAGTAAAAGAAGCAATCAAGAGAAGCTACATTATCAAATGCATAGAGGATATTAAAAAGGTTGGTGACGTGGGCTTCCTGGAATACTGGTTGTGTTCATAAGGTCCATTCCATTTATCTCCTAACTTGTTTTTATTACTCTGGGATTTGTATATCTCCACATGGTCACATGTTTTTTTTTTTTAAACTATTTTATGTTTTAATGTAGATTCATTTAACCAATTATCAGTGTTAATTTCTCAAAAAGTGTGCATTATACCACTGGCGTCATTCTTAATGTTTGCAGTGATGTGGGCACTGGGTGTGGCTTGTACATCACAACAGCCAGAATGCTTGGTTCTAGTTTAGCGCTAATATATTTAAACTTAATTACATTTGAAACTGAAAAGAGACTAAACTTGGCTACATGTTTAAAGTGGTGTGTAACCAAGCAGTCACTCATATGTCTGCTGTCCACTAACATATAGGCTAGCCTATTTCTTTGAAACATGTCTCCCAAACCGAGATCTGATTTTGCCTCTTTAGGGGCTATGCTAATGTGCGACTGACTGTCTTTTCGCCTTAGGAAGAGCTTTGAACCTATGCTGGAAATATCAGCATTCTGTTACTGTCATAACTGATATTCTTCTATAATGCCTCAGTTGTTAATGTTCTTTCAGGAGCAGTTGCAACCTTTTCGCTTTCATTATTGATATGTTTTCCTTTTTCACACAACCATGCCGAATATTTATAAAGGAGCAATAAACTACAACAATGAAAAAGAGTACCATTATTACCATTATCAAGTGAAGTGCATATTGATATGTTACATATTCCAGTAGAAATTGGTAAGTGTGATCACAGTTGCTACACCAATACACAGTGGGTTGCCTGTTACACTGCCCTCATGTTCTCACTCCTTTCTAGCTAGTTGACAATTGTCCACTGGTATGCAGGACCAAACTATGACTATAATAGGATGTTGACATCTTCCTCTCGGCCAGTGTCTCTCTCTGTGTGGGAGCTCCACCCTTTAACTTTGTCAACAACTGCCACAGTTCCTTTTTCAGCATTTCAAGGATATGGGGTCCTGTGCTATTCGAGGAACCACTCACACCTCATCCAGTCAGGAAGATACCATGAAGTGGAGCTCCCACCTCTCAAAACCACTTAAAGGAGTGTGTTTAAGTCAAATCGCTTCCAGGGAGGTAGGCCCTTGCTGAAATCCATAACTTTGGGGTTTTAGCTTGGCTTCCATTACCAATATATCTGTAACAATTGTAACTAGTAGTTGTGCACTGTGTTACAATAAGAAAGAACCTGCCTTGCCCTCAATTTGCTAAAACCTATTTCACCAGGGCAGGGAGTAAGACTTCTAAGATGGTGCAAGATCCTTGAAGTGACTTGACCATCTGTCAGCAAGCATCATGTAGAGAAGAGTCTAACATATAAAGTAGAACAGAGAAAAGGGTGAAAATTTGTACCAACCGCAATACTACTTTTTTAAACAGTTAAACAGTTAATATAGAATCTTTTGGCATAGTTTCAGTGGAGCTGACACAGGAGGTTCCCTCTCACATCCTATGCAATATATCACAGAGAAATTATAGGGTTTTGATGAGAAATTTACGATGGATACTTCTAAATGCAGATTCTTCACCTTAAGAATATTTCCCAGGCACCAGACTGAAACTGGAAGATTTCATAGCAGTGCTCTCACGCCCTACTAGGGGCCACCATGTTGGAGCTTTGGGCGATCAGACTAGCACTGAAAACATTTCTTCTCTCTTTCAAAGGGAAGGTTGTGCAGGTTTTCACGGACAACACCTCTACAGTGTGGTTCTATAACAAGCAGGGTGTTATGGGGTTGTGGACCCTTTGTCAAGAGTCTCTGCACCTCTGGACATCACTGGAACAACACAGCATTTCTCAGGTAGTTCAAAATCTGGGAAGCTCTCTGAACACCAGAGCGGATAAACTCCGCTGACAAAGCTTAGTCGATCGTGTATTTCATCACCATCCGGAGGTGGTGCACCGTCTCTTTCAGCAGTGGGGAGAGCCTTGTTTAGATCTGTTCGCCTCCACAGAGAACGCACAATGTCAGCAGTATTGCACATTGGAGTTTCCAAGGTGGCAATCGCTCTGAGAGACACTTCATCTTGTGTGGAACTCAGGTCTCCTGTATACGTCTCTGCCCATACCACTTCTGCCCAAAGTTCTCAAGAAGATCAAGAACGACCGGGCCTAAGTAATCCTTGTCACTCCAGACTGGGCACAGAGTCTGGTATCCCAAGCTACTGAGCATGGCCATTGATCCTCTGATGAGACTGCCCCTTCTGAAGGATCTTCTGTAGCAGCAGCAGGGGAGGGTTGTCCACCTGAACCTGGCCAGTCTCCGCCTACTTGCATGGAGATTGAGCTGCAGCATTTCACAGCTTTTCACCTTCAAGCCTGAAGTCTGTAAAGTAAATTTGGAAGCCAGACATCCCTCCACCAAAATCCTATACTCCTGATGTTGGAAGAAATTTGTGGCATTGTGCACAGACAAGTCTGTTGACCCTCTTTCTGACGCACTGCTATTTTCTTTTTCTCTGGCCCAGTAGGGCTTTGCTATAGGCACTCTCAAAGGTTGTCTGCCTGCCATTTCTGCTTTTTTTACGGTTACATCACAAAATAAAATGATGGACGGAGTGTTGAAACTTTTCATTCACTCACCCTTAGTCACAAGTATGGGTTTATTCCATTGTTATTTTGCTTGCCATGTCACCCCAGTTTGGACCCAGCCATAGGCAAAAATCAGTCTTGGCAGGTCCTCTCTGGACTGGAAACCAGCATCTTGGGACCTGTTTTGGGGTATCATCCCTCATCAGCCAGGCTACCTTGATTCCAGTGGTGCAGGGAGCAAGAGAACCACATGTGGGCATACCCTTGGCCACTTAAGGTGCACATTGCAACATCACAAAATAAAATGATGGACGGACACTCGCCCCCAGTCCCATGGGGAACAGGGTCAAGACTAATTTGCACATGGCTGGGTCAAAACTAGGATGTCATGGTGAGCAAAAGAACAATGGATTAAACCTAGATCTGTGACTGAGGGTGAGTGTTTGAAAAGTTTCAGCACTCCGTCCATCATCCTTTTGTGTTGCTAAAGTTGCCCTAAGTGGGAAGGGTATGCTGAGATGTGGATCTTGTGCTCACTGTGCCACCGGATTCAAGCTAGCCTGGCTCATGAAGGGTGATATGCTGAAACTTGTCTCAGGATGCTTGTTTACGGTCCAGTTTGGACCTGGCCTGCCGTTCGGGCTGGACTGTTCCCATGGAGAAACGGGAGTCAAGACTGATTAGCATATGTCTGTGTCCAAACTGAGGTGGCATGTGAGCAAAAGAATGATGGAATAAATCCAGATCTGTGACTGGGGTTGAGTGTTTGAAAAGTTTCAGCATTCTATCCATCATCCTTTTTTGTTGCTGCTTTTTTTTGGTTGCCTTATCAACCTTACTTGTTTAAAACTCACATTCTAAATAGGTTCCTTAATGGCCTTACTCATGTTTCCTCCTTCCCCCTTCATTATGCCTCAATAGGATTTTAATTTGGTTCTGACATTCGTGATGTGCGCTTCTTTCGAGCATTTCCACAATTGTCCTTCCAGGCTTCTTACTTTGAAAACAGCTTTCCTTGTGGCTGTTACATCTGCCTACAGGGTGAGTGAGCTGCAGGCATTGTCATCTAAACCACCCTACCTTTCCATCTATCCTGACAAAGTGGTGCTTCGCACAAGGGCCTCTGTTCTGCCGAAAGTGGTTACACCCTTCCATGGCGGTTAATCCATCACCTTGCCTACTTTTTACATCCCTCTTTGGGGCAGCTGTCATCAAATAGTGTATCTGTTCCATCCAATATGCACAAGTATAACTCCATACATATGCCTACAGATTGGATAATCAAAAAGAAAGGTCATAACTCGAAACTCAAAGTACCGATAAGCCACACTTACACTACAGTCCATACTAAAACAACACAGCAATACAGATGTAATCAAGGGGAGGCAATATCTCATCTGTGTGTGATAGCATCATAGCAGGATACTAGAAAGTCACACGTCTTAGCTAAAGGCTGTCCCAGTGTAGTACCTTCGACTACGTCCACCATAACAAGACAGGCGGATACTACCTCTATGGGCTAAATTCTAACCACATATAAAAACGTGTCAGATATAAAATGGAAAGGAAACTACAAGAGACTATCTCTCCCCCACCTTTCTGTAGCATACCCTAACACAGAGCCGTAGGGCTGCTGAATTGAGCACAAATACCAATACCAATACCACTCCTATATTCCCCTACTCGATAACAGGGAAAAAAATGAACAGATCGGCCCGGATCCAAGATTATCCCAAGGTGTGTTCTCCCCTTCCCGGGTAGGAACTACTGCAGCATACAGAAGGAACCACGTCATAGGACGTATATCGGCCAGAGGAGACTGGAATAAATGTGTCAATCAAATTCCTAGGAGGCACGCTTGAGAGGAGCCACAATGATGCACGCCATCTTGGAAGAGTCCTAGGTGTGTGCATAGACACCCATATAGTCGGAGGGTATATTAAAACAAGGATGGCCCAAACTAAAGATGCCCTTCCGGTGGGCCCTATAATACTCCAATCAGAACGTAATAAAAATTCTCGAGGGGCTCATCTTGGGGGTACTGTGGGAAACTGGCACCTTGTTGTACTACCTCCCCCCTCCCCACTAGGTTCCCAGTGCCAGTGTTCTTTCCCTAAAACATTGTGGAGGTAATTGGATACACCTTTAGCTACCACTATAAGTCCATAGTTAGTTACTTGGGTACCCAATGCATTGGGTACTATGGGTAGGCCCCTGAGGGCAGCACCCTCTAGAGCCATGCATCTAGATATAAATATAGATATACATATTAAGGTTAGAGGAACCACAATAAGCAAGTAATTTTCCTCTATTGCTGTAAATATGAATCTTTCAGGCCTGGTCAAGCTAAGAAAGACTAAATGCACTTTAATACAATTGCTCACCTTACAATTAAATCAAATATGTAAAGCAAATTACTTACTGCAAAGATTTACAACATATTAGAACACAATTTAAACGTGCCTTTATTTTTCTGCACACATGTGACTTGTGTTAATAAATTCCATTTATATCAATATAAGTATGTTAATTCATGATCATTTAATACCCATAATATGCTTCATTTCTACTGTTTCTTCTTAAAGATAATAATTTCAACGTTCATTCTGATTACTAGTTCACTCAAATAAAAATGCACAATATCTTTATGTTAAAACATGATGTTAAATAAGAATGGGGGCTACATTGTCCACCATAATTCAAATGTGTGCATTTTACATTTCCACTTTAATTTCTCTGTTAGGCCTTTAAATGAAGGTTTGTAGGTCAACAATATGCTAACTTCTATGTCACTAATGCATTAGTAATATTTGATCTCTGTCAACTGACTCCATGTCACAGCTAAAGGGCAATAAATGCTGAAGGAGCCTGCCTTAGCATATTAGTAGCCAAGAATACCTGACAGCCACTGACTGCCAAAGTGGAGTCTAGGAGTCCGAGTCCTGACCTTCAAAAGTGGCACCTGAGTCTGCTGGACCCGGGATAGTTGTCTGACTGTAGTTTGGTCTCTCAGCACAAACGTTACTACAAGTTGAAGGGAGCCATTTGGAGACCAGTAGACCAGTGGCAGCTTGTTTTGTGCTAGGCTGCAGCACGACTTTGGGAGACATCGACCTCTGAAGCTAAAATCACCCTACTGTGGTCCAGTAGGTGGTGACAGGAAGACCATCCCTCCCTTCCAGCACTGGCTCATCATCCTTGAGAATCTTCAATATCCTGTATCTCTTGCATCCGGACATTTCCGTTGATCCCTGTGGCAGTTTGCTTATAGAGCTTGGAATTGGACTGGAGACTGCTTTCCTTGCATGGTAACTGCTCTCTTGGACCTCATTGGTCCCTGTGATTGGCTCCCTGTCAGAGTTGATTGCAACAAGAGTACCCTTATAGTCCGTTTCAAGTTAAATGTTGCAGCTAACCCTAAACTGTGAGTTGATGTATATTACAATGTTTTATTGCACTAAGTGAAAAGCTGTGATTTACTGTTTGTTTAAAAATTCATATCTCTGGAGCCCTCTGGTAGATTTTTGTTGCTGAGGTGTCTATCTAAAGATAATACTACAACCTATTTTTATAAGTTGGTGACAGATTTTATTGTGTTGCGTTTTTTTCCTATTCAACTATTTGGTACTTCTACATACCTTACACCTGTTCCTTAGATAAAGCCTAACTTCTAAGCCTCACCTACCCAGGACGGAGCAACGATACGGAATTGTGACTTTTTTACACTGTGAGGCCACACAACCACACCATATAATAAAGCGCTTTCCTGCCAAAGTACATACAGAGGTCTTCAAACTGGGGGGCGGGCCCCCCTAGGGGGGCCTCAAGTGATCCCAAGGGGGGCGCCAGGCTCTGGCCAAAAGAAACATTTTACAGATAACAGGGCTTTGATTTAAGCAGAAGCATGTTATTGTATTGTTAAAAAGGTAACAGTAATTAACTGCAGTGTTTAAATAGGTCTAGACATATTTAAACATTGCAATCTTTATAAAATAATTGTGAAGAATTCTGAGGGGGGCCCAAGGATTTGTATTTATCAACTGGGGGGGCGCGTCATTAAAAAGTTTGGAGACCTCTGGATTCTAAGATGTGCAAGGATATGGGGTCGAACCATGATTCTGTGATCAAGTTTGTGATGCTTGATGAGGTCTGTGATGTCTGGTGTGTGGCGTGGCGTACAGTACAGCGAGTACTACTGGAGTGTGAGGGTGTGTGTAGTGGTTAGTGAGATGTGGATGAGGTTGGGTCTGTGTTGTTTGAAAGCTATATGAGTATCTGTGTCGTTTAAACCTGGGTAGGATTGTGGAGCTTGTTAGTATGGTGTACAGGGTCAGGCCCTTGAGAGCGAGAAAGAGAGCACTGGATTTTACTTGGTAAGTACCTTTTAATTTTAATTGCTTGATGGCTGTTTTAGCCCTTGACATGGACTGTACATTTGTTTGTTTCATTCACTAATTTGAATAGTGTTTAGTACTCCAGTCATTCTAACTGTCTCTAACAGTAACTGCTTTTTATTTGCCAACAGTCTTCTCAACATAGTAATCCCCAGGTTGTCTGGGTGGTACCTGCATTACGCCAGCTGCATGAAATCACACGCTCCTTTATCAAGCAAACCTATCAGAAGCAAGACAAGGTATGAAATCTCTCCTTGAACTTCTGTCATGTTAGCATTTTACATAAACTTTTTAACTTAATTGTTCCTGTTTTCTTTTCACCGTTTATGTTTAAATTTTCTCTCTTCTACTTATTGGTACATCAAGTTTCTCATTCAGTCACACTGATAAAATATGTAGAATCACAAGTAAAAGCACTGGAATATAGCTTGCACTGTAACACTTATTTTACTGTGCAAGGTGAATGCACAACATTGGCTATGTCCGCTTATCTGCATACTGGCTTCACAGTCCATAGTTCTCAGTTTAGGAATTTTTGCTCCTCCTTCTTTTTCTTGGATTCCCAATTACCAGTTTTGAACAAGGTGGGTTTTTTATGGCCCCTTCTCCTTAGTTGATGTCTATGCTTTGGGTTGGTAGAGTGCTGCCAATTTGTACTTTACAATACTTTCTCCTTTATTGTGAATGTCCTATCACTCTGTTTAGTATCCAAGAGTGTGAAGCAAAAAGGACATGGCATCCCAGAAGTCTCAGTGGAGAAGCTCTTTATTTTCACAACTTCCATTGAGTGTTCTACTTTTTTTTTCAGGCAACATTATATGAAATTCTGCTGTATCTTATACACGTAACAATGACGGATGCTTCAGATTGGCAATGTGGCCTGAAGTCTGTGACACTTAGGCGGCACTCTGGCTTCCCTCTATCTCATTCTACTGTTCCCTCATGACTGTTTCCCTCTGCAGAGCAATTTCCTGAGTTTTCACAGCTGCCTGATCACATCAACAGTGATGAAAGCTGATGCTACTGATGTCCTTTCTGTAATTATGCGTATGCTTTCCTTTTGTAGAAACTATCTTAAAACAGACATACACTCAAGTCAAAAGTGCCAGAACATACGCTGTGTGCATTTGCTACTGTTCCTCACATTGTTCAGCATTGGAACCCCATTCACTTAAGGTGAATAGGGTTCAAATGATTGAATCAATGTATGAGAAGACCTGTTGGCTCAAAAGAGAGATATAAGATGAGCACTTTCTCCGTTCTTGCCTCCTTTGCTAATGGCAGAAGAGAATATATTGTTCACTAAATACTGAGAGTCTGTTGAGTGCCCAACCAGTAAGAGATAAAAAATATTTTGTTTGTTCAAGCTGCTAACATTTTTTTTAAAACACATAAAATAAGAGGATTACTTGTGTCAATAGCTTGCATTCCTCAGTTAATTTCAAACACTTCGTAATTTTACAATTCATGTTTTGGCTTATTCAGTTAACTCAACCTGTCTCATACAATTAATTTGAAGCACAAAGTAATCTCGTGTTCTATACAATTTGTCATTGCGAAACTAACTAAAACTTGCGAGAGTTGCATGATATGTATGAACGCATGTAAAATAATAAAGTAGCATCTGTTTGTGCCTCAGATATATTCCTCCTCACTTTAACGAAAGAAAGGGACAAAATAAGTTCTCCTTAGCATTGAAAGCACTGTAGTACTTTATTTGAGCAGCATCTAACAAGTGCAGATTCCTTTGAGAGGTAATGAAGAGACTTTAACCCGTTGCAATTAAAATAATTTACATGGTGCTTTGAAATGCTACATAATTTCAATTTTTTTTTTTTAAGTCTAGATCAGCAGTTTTGTGTTGACAGTCACTGAGTTAAGGTAAAATCTCCACTGGAGAAATACAGAAGTTTGTGATTTTAACTGAAGGACCAGTATATTCATGTTTTTTTTAAACTTTCCGTTCTGGAAACTTCATATAAATTTAGTCATTGGAATCACTGCCGGTCTATCTATAGATAAACTTAATAGAAGCATATCATTCATACACACGACACAACCGCAAATATGTATTTTCATATATTTATATGGTGTTTTCCTCAAAGCTTATTGTCTACAGGTGCCACAGCAGTACTCGAATAAAATAGATTTGTAAAAACATATGAATAAAATTATCTACTAAACAAGATACCTGACCCCTGGAATGAAGTGCTAGTTAGTGAAGAGATGGGTTTAATTGATTTTCGGAAACTCAAAAATGTGGGTTTGCTTCTTAACTCCATTGGAATGACCTTCCACTTTCCCAAGCCTATCATTGAAAAGCTATACTCTCCTTTCCATTGTTTGGTTAGCCTAAGAACTTGTGCAGAACAGTATTTGTTAATTTTTACCTTAAGGTATTGTTTTGCGAACTTATCAAGACATTTGTAGGGCAAGCACAATAACTTTAAGGTGATCGTTTGTCAACTGTAACCAATGCATTGTCTTAAGTTTTTCTGAAATTCTCTCAGCTGTTTGAGATCAGGTAGAGCAGTGGTTCCCAACCTTTTGACTTCTGTGGATCCCCTCTTTATCGGTCCTAGAACCTGGGGACCCCCACTGAATCATTGTTGGAATCTGGGGAAACCCCCCCAATGAGACATCACTGAAATCTAGGGACCGAATCTGTTAATAATATTTAATTTTCTAAGCAGTCACTGACCCCATGAGGAGACTTCGCAGGGTGGGAACCTCTGAGGTAGAGTAATGATTTTGTGCTTGTTCTGTATTTAAGCGATTTGATATTATTCCAAACTTCTTAAGATTGACACGTTTTAGTGCGCTTCTTTCAGTATCTCTGATGGTTTGTTTGTGCTACGTAAGGCTGGAGAAACCTGATTTAACCTGTGAACTAATATATGTAATTAGGGTAATTTAGCATCCTAAATAAAATCATGATTCTTGCGTGGCAAAAGAGCAAGCAGCTCTGGTGTTTGGGAAAGCGTCATCAAGTCTGTTTTATAAATAGTCCCCTTACATAATACACCAGCATTTGATCTACTTATCTTTTGGGCACTATCACTTATCCAGGAGGGCTAATCAGCTAACCCTAGCCTCATGTCTAAATAATCATCAAAAGGGTCCATTTTGAAGTACATTTTGTTTGTCTTCGGATAGCAGTCATGTTGAGCATTATTTTGACCTGACGTTTCAGAAACATGTTTTTGTATAGATAATAAAAGTCTATCTTCACTTGTGTTGATTAAAATTTGTCCAGTGTGACGCTTTTATTCCCACCAGCCAGAAAGGATAGGACCCAATGTAAAATTGCTTTTAAAATAATGCCATCAATTTAGAAGTCTGCACGGAAGTAGTTCAGAGCTAACATTGTCTGATTTATGAAATACGTTTTGGCAGTTGCTTTTATCTTAAAGTTGAAGCTGTCTCAATAACATGTCAATATGGATTGTTCCATGCGTATGGTGATCACTATTGTCTTCAAAGGAACAGACCTTTGCACTAGCATCTAGTTCCACAGGAGAAAGGCTTGTGCTGGTAATCTGACTGAATATAAGGAATTTCACAAACCCTCACTGTTGGAACTTCAGGTCAGGTTGACCAGATTTTGAACATGCAATAGTGACTGTCCTGAAATATGTAAGTGACACATTTATGGACTTCCAACAGGATTTCAGGTCCAGAAATTGTGAAGTCACAAGTTAATAGATGTTTGCTGAATTAAGTCCAAGTCCACTGAAAAACAGCTTGCTTTCACATTATATGATCGTATGCCCTTTGACTGCTTTACTGTAAAATTGCTGCAATAAACCACTTGGAATAATATGTTCATTAGCTAGATAGTATGAGTACTGGAGGCACAGCAGCAAAGTAGTTTAGTGTCAGCCAGTCCTGCTGTTTGTAGATGCATCACTTTACATGCTTGAAAATAGAACTTTACCCATAATTATAAAACCTCATGGCAGCTAAGTGATACCCCGTAGGGCTTAAATGCAATTTTGATCTGGATTTAGGCTGGCAAACAGAGCCAGTGTAACCACAGTAGACTTGGTTTGGTCAAATGGCTGCTGAGTGAAGCTTTGCTTGTGAAGGGTGTTCGAGGCTGTTTGAGGATTATGTTAATGTGTGAAAACAATTATGCATGTAGCACAGAATGATAAATCCCTGCAATTCCTGCAGAATGACCATGCATATTGAGACCACCATGGCTAACTAGGAAGTGGTGCTAGAATATAGCTCAATTTTGCAAGAGTCGACCTTGAGGTAAAATGTCACGCAGTTCTCAATAAGGACAAGCAGTTCTACAGGTAATGGCAGGTATTGACCAATGATGGTATTATATTTAATTTTGTACCATCTGTGTTTTGATGATTGTCATACCCATGCTAGGCATAAGGTTGTCAAAAGCACCATTTAAGCATTGAATAACACGTAGTCCAAGAGAATTCTCATATGCACCAAGTAGCATTAAGAAAACAGTTGGGTGCGAAAAAATGTTTAACCCACCCAGCCTTTTGCTAAAGAGGGATTAAGAAAGATGAGCTTGATGTCAAATGATGGCTTGCCAAGGAAAATTGAAATGTTGCATAGTTACGAGAATTATGAGGTGCCATTAAATGTCACAAGTAGGATGACCAGTCATATACTTGCACAGGAATCACTGCTGCCACCCTTCTCCTCTACCTCTTCAAACCATGTGGTTCTGTAACTGTCAATGTGCAATCCCTGGGTTACATGTAAGTAAGAATTAGTCTGATTATCTATATTTCCATATGTCGTGTATCTGTGTTTTTACATTCAGGTTTGTAATTCTCAAGGGAATTTGGGTATTGATTTCCAGATAGATGTATATCATGATCTTCATTTCAGGGATATTCGAGGGAAATTGTCTATTAGAAGAACAAACATGGGAGAAATGTCTTGTTGTAAACATGGTACAGTGATTTGTAGTTCATAGTTGTCCAGAGGAGTGCTCTTCATTTAGCAGGTCATACTGGTTTATGTATATCAATTGCTGTATTTAGTTAATAGAGCTACAGCAAATTATTAAACATTTTATTTCTTATTTAGATGTTGGTGTACTATTTAAAACCAAAGCCATGGAAATATTTATGGTGTCTGTTAGTAATTTGGCTTAATAGATATTTGACAACTATCTGGTTCATTTGTTCTGATTTAAAGTTAATTGCCTGCAAAGAAAAGAGTATTTAGAGCTATTTATATACTATATACATATTGAGTGGAGGAAGGCTGCAAATTCAGATTTCTGTGCTTGCCCTATTGGAAACCCAGTTTAATTTTAAAATTTATCCCATGCCCAGTAAAAACTTCTTAGCTCCCAATTACGTTTACATTTCTTTACAAGTTTGCATTTATCTGAAAGCCACAAGATAGAAACAGTTATAATTGGAAAGAACCACCCCCTAAACAACATTCTTGTTGGTCTGTGCTTTGATCCATGGGCAGTGATTACAGCAGTTGCCTGACCTGTCTCCTAAGAAATGCTTAACAGAGAAACAATTTTGGTTAAAGTTTGAAATGTGCTTGAAATGTGTACATATTGCAAGAAGCAATGATGCATCTGATTCTTTGAATCGAGATGGTAGCAACACTACGTTAATGTTTCTCAGAACCTCTGAGGCCATTATATATTACTAATATTATTTATATTTATATGAACAGTTAAATGGGATGTGTGTGGACTTTATAACCTACATTTTGTTCCTTTTTCCAACAAGAGTATCATTCAAGACTTGAAGAAAAACTTTGAGATCGTGAAGTTAGTGACTGCAAGCCTGGTCTCTTGCCATCGACTTGCTGTTTCTGCCGCAGGCCCTGGAGGCTTGGTTGGTTCGACATTGGTGGATGGCAGATACACGTACCGGGAGGTATCTCGTTAATGATTTCATTCATTATATTTTTTTATTGGCTACACCTATGACTTTATATAATGCAATATCTAATGCACAATTATTTAAGAAAATATAGAAAATGTCTTACTTCATTTCCATGTATCGTTCAAAGTATCATTTATCTTTAAACCCTCCAGACTACCCTGTTTTGGTAGCCAATACTCCTTGAATTCTTAGTTTCTCAGCCAACAAGATCCTACTTCTCTTCTTGCTATCTTGCTTCTCAGCATATTTTACGTTTATTGGACTTGCTTGTAAACAAATGCCAGTAAACCTTAATTTGTGAGAATTTCTTTGAAAGTGGTACAATGTGATGGAGAACGTGACATGATATTTGCAAAAACCAACTCAAGTATTTTTTTATTTTTTTTATTTTTATAAAAAAGAATCTTCTAATGGGTGTTTCTTACTGTAGAATCTCCATCTTGGGAGTTACACCAGATGTCAGACTGGATCCGTAAAAATGTTTAACTGAATTACCGGGGCGTGATGATGCAGTAGCTGGTCCAGCCCAAGACTAGCTAGTGCACTTGTATTAAACTTGGGTCCTGGTGGGCTGTGCCATGCTAAATTTTCAGGATAACCACAACTGTTATTAACTTTCTTTTATCTTTTTTGTATGTAAATTTATCTTGGGGGGGAATATCCTAAAACACTGGCAGAAATGACACTTTTTCTTCGTGAGCCTATGTTTTCTACCCCCTGTGTATTGAGTGTTATCCAAAAACCTATGTTACAGGCCTACAGTTGAAAAACTTGCACCAGGGACATCCACTCCTTTCTACCAGACATAATATATGGCAAGACACTCTTCCAGCTGCTCTCTCTGGTTAATTTTTCTTTCACTCTCACTTTTTATCTAAAATATCATTTACTCGATCATTCATTAGTACCATGGCTTGTCTTTCGTTTGTCTTGTTTGAACCGTTCTTGAAATAAGACAAGTTTTAGTGCCCAACCCTTAATCAGCCTGCATGTGGTGCTGCGGGTTTGTAAAATGACTTACTCTTCGCATAAATGCTCTTTGATGCATACTAAAGCCATTAGAGTAAAAAGTGGGAATGAAGGGTTTTTGACGCTCACCATGTTCAGAGAATAATGCTAAGAATTATGTTTTACTTGAGAGGCTGTATGAAACGTCCCAAAAAAAAAAAAAATAAACCAAAGTTAGTTGACTAACTTGGTCTCCATCTCACTAAGCTAAATAGTGAAAGAACAAAATGCATAGTAATGACTGTTCGTCATTTCTTTCATGGAAAATTGGATTCTAATCTACATCACCTGTACCAATATCCATTTCAGTGAATGAGTTTGATTTATCCTCTTATAAGATCACTCTCTATAGAAGGTGTTGCTTGAGGAAAACTTTTCCTTTTTCAATACCCTGAACAGATTAAGGCTTTTCATAGTATCTTCTTTTAAGTCTTTTTATACATTGCTCAAAAGTAGAAACCTGTAAACTATGGTAGTGCTTTTGTCCTAGAGAAAATGCCCTTGATGTGTATGCAGGTAGGGCTCAATATAGTTATGTGGGGACTAGCATGATGCACAGTCTCAGCGTCATCTCAAGTCACTGCATCACAAGTTCTGGGTGTGGCACCACAGATGCATGCACTCTTCATCCCTTTAACATAAATGACAGAAAAGAGACTTCAAGGAAAAGTGTGACTAAGTGAAAGAGCCGTTAGTGTAGAAACTCCTTGTGGCAAGAGCTCTACTTAATTCCAGTATTAGAGGCATTGTTGTTTCTACAGCCTTACACTAGAATGATGACAAATGTAAAAACCATTAATCACGATGGTCATTTACAGGATATATTGCACAGAATGATGACAAATGTACATCCCATTAATCGTGATGGTTACTGAATATAGTACTGGATTTTCTGATTTCAGGTGGGTTGGGTACTTAACTAGAAGTGGATTTCTTTGTGCTGTTATTTCTATCATAAGAGGATTGTGTGCGCTTTTCAACTGTTAAACAGCTAAACTAGTATTTGAATGTCAATTGTTCACTATAAAAGTGATGTCTGTGGACAGAAATTCTGTAACTTGGAGAGCTGTTTGCTTCCAGCATCACCATAGCTTCTCTTTAATAGCTTCGTACGGGCAGCATATGAAGACCTACACCATACACTGGCAGTCCACAGACCACATGGCAAAGCAGAACAGTATACTCTGATTCTATCTTTCTGTCGACCTATGTTTTGCTTGTGGGAAGAGTAGTTTATGCATTATGTTCTAAAATAAAGCAATATGTCTCTCCTCAGTTCTCTTCAGGGCAGGGAGTCAGTGAAGTGTCCAAATAGAGGATGGCTTTTCCTCCAGGAACCTAACTCTTAAATCTGCAAATACCTCTTAACCACTAGCCAGATACTGATATGCCCTGTTAGGTGGGAGCTCTAGTTACAACAAGCTACATTAAATAAGGTTCCTGTTGTCACGGTTAATAAAGGATGATGTGATGCTTTGGATGACATTTTATGAACAGGACAGTAGTGAAGTGTATACACAAGTAGATAAATACTGAGTTTAACATTTACTGCTATTCATGGATACGGTCTACTGGACTTTCTGCGAGTGTGTGAAGAATCCCTGTAAATAATCCAATCAGTGTTTAATGTTTTTTGGGAAAAAATATTAAGAAATTAAAATAAGAGTAGCTGAACACAAGCTGAATTTAGAAGCAACTGTACAAAGATACTCAGGGTTGAGCGAATAACTTTAAACAACCTGAGCGCGTAAACTAGCTAAGAGAAAATAGGGTTTTCTCTACGAAAAGAACTTAACATAACGCCATTCTTCAGTGCCGAAACACATATTTGTCATATTTTCTATGTCATTGAATTTTTGGAACTCAGGTGCAAATGTACTGAAAATAGAGATCTGTGCCTTGAAACTGTTCAAAGCAGTTACACTCGGTATTTAATCTTAATTTAACCAATTCTAGGAAGACAAATCGAGGATGTTAGCAGTTTTGTTTATGTTGAGAACAGCATTTCTTTTTTTAGATCTGTTAGGTATGTGGAAAAAATTGTCTTTGAGTCTGTCACTTTGGGGTAGTTTTGAAGTGGGATATGGCCAGACCATTTTTTCGTTTTACTGCTTCCACATTCTCAAGTCTTTCCATTTCCATAGAGTTAGGTCTTTGCTAGATGGCCTGCTAGCTTCTTTCAGCTTAGATATAATGTTCTCTGACAGTGCACATGAAAAATGTATTGCAGAACGGAATTTAAAATTGGGAGGGAAGGGATTTTCTTCGCAGGTTTTAATCTTTCTGCCCCTTTCACACATTACTTCTAGATTTGTTTAGTGTGATGTCCCAGTGTTTGGTTTTATGAAATTATGGACACTGGTTATGTTTCTTTAAAGCTGTAATGCCCAATGGACAAGAGCATTAGCAGGTTTTTGAAGCGTTATCTGATAATGAACTGCTGGGTATTCACTTAAACAGCAACATCAAATAATTGTAAAGCATTATGTGTATTTAACAGTGTATCCATTAAAACCATCCAGCGACATATATGTTTAGTTGTTTGCCTACCATCTACCAAATAATTGCACGGGCCTTACATCAGCTACTAGAGTATATAACTTAAAACACTTTCCTCTCCTAAGGATATCCTATGAATATGTGAAGTATTAAGTACATGTTTTGTAGTCTTGTGATTTAGTATTTTTGCACTGTTTGTCTTATGTTAAATGTTGTTTAGCTTATTAATGTGCATCTATTTACAGTACCTGGAAGCACATTTAAAGTTTCTGGCATTTTTTCTGCAAGAAGCTACTTTATACTTGGGATGGAGTCGTGCCAAAGAAATTTGGGAGTGCCTTGTGACTGGAGTGGATGTCTGTGAATTAGACAGAGAGGTAAGAATTAATAAAATAATTCGGTTTTTGGGGCCCTCAACTGTTGTGACTGTCCTTTTTCAAAATTGTACATTACAACGCTGCATGTTTTAAGTGTAAGAATCTGGAATGCTGCAGTAGCACAGTTGTCTCAAACAATAGTATGTTTCGGGTATATAATCCAAATTGTAGCAGTATTAGAGCTTGAAAAGTGTTATAGCGAAAGCCTGATAGTGGGGGACTGCATTTCATAAACTCATTTAGTAATACAGAATTCAAGACTAGTTAAGGATCTTATAGTTTCTTAGAGTGCTTATGTCGTTATGGTGACCATGTTGAAATTGGATGACAGATTCTTATTTAGAATGCTGCCATTAATTTGATGGCAAAGACTATAACACTCGATGCTTATGGTACAACAGGAGGACTGTAAGTATCTACAGTTATTTGTTTATTAAGGTATTTTATGAACTAATACTTGTCACCTTTCGGTTACTTCAGAGTACACACTTTAATAAGGTGGAAGGTTAGATTAAAAAAAGGATAGTTGAATATCTATGATTAAAGTTATTTGATACCACATTCTCAACTGTGTTAGTTCATTTAAATGCAAGTCTAATTTGTTCAGTGTTCAAAAGTGTCCAGGCCCGGCTTGCACTGAGGGCTTATTATAGTCTACATCATTGAATTCCAAGTGATCTTCTTTGTTTCGTCTTCATGTAAGATCTTTGGTTCATCTGATAGGTAGGCACTAAGACAGAAGCTTTGATTGGATCCTTCAGAGGTTCCAGTAGTCCTGGTTACACAGGACTACTGTTCATTATGCTTTGAAAATAGTGCACAAAGTACTAGATTTGACACTGGTGATGACACACAAAGCCAGTAGTGTTATTTAAGGGGCGTTTGTTTATATAATTCAACCAATAAGTCTGGGTTTATGAACTGAAAACAATCTTCCTTCGTGATATAAAGGTTTGGTAGTCTCATCCTGTGTTTATTCTCAGTGTTCTAGAGGCTCTGCATTGCTTAGACAGTAACTGGTACACTGATCAGTTCGAAAATGTGCAATGCTACTCACATACCTCTGGCAAACAGCCTATTTGTACTGTCCCACCACAGAGGCCAGATACTTCACATAAAATGGCGTCCCTGCACTCGCAAAGTCCAGGAAAATGGATCTGGAGTTTGTGGGGGCACCTCTGCTAGTGCAGGATTGCCCTCACACATAGGTACCTGCACCCTGCCCTCTGGGCTGAGAAGGCCTACCATAGGAGTGACTTATAGTGACCTGGTTTAGTTACCCATAGTGAAAACGAGTGCATGCACACGTTTCATGCAGGCTGCAATGGCAGGCCTGCAGAACCCTTTGCATGGGCTCCCTATGGGTGGCAGAATAACTGCTACAGCCCATAGGGATCCCCTGGCAGCCCATTGCCCTGGGTACCATATACTAGGGGCTTACATTGGGCGGAACAGTATGCCAGTGGTGGGAAGAAAAAGGTACAATTTAGAGGGGAGAGCAAACTACTGAGGTCCTGGTTAGCAGGAACCCAGTAGACACAGTCAAACATACTGACAGCAGGACAGAAAATGGGGATAACCATGCCAGAAAGAGGGTACTTTCCTACACATGTTGTATTATATATATTGAAATGTGCCGTTCTCCCTTTCTTATGATATATCAGTACCCTATCCCACTCCTTATCAGGGAACTCCCTGCTCACGTCCTGCTCCCAGGTTCGACTAATCAGTTGCAAGGGATCCCGGGCCTTGTCTGTCAGCACCCTAATGAACCAGGTGATCACGCACCTACCACTGCCCATAATATGTAGAGTGTATACCAAAGGGTGGAGGTCTGTTCTGAATTCGTTATCTGCCAGAGATCGGCTAATATGGCACGAAATCTGGTGTTTTCTAAGAAATGACCTCCAGGTATGCCTCAGTGTGTAAGTGGTCAAAGGATTCTAGTACCTGATCTCAGAATAGAGCTCCCACTGTGCTGACTCCCGTGCCTTCCCAGCATTGCAGGCCCCTTTGGTCTAGCAACTCTCGGAGTGACAAAGGCAGACAGTCGAATATCCAGAGAGTATTGTGGGGGCATATTCTTGATGCCTTGCTTGTAGCTGGCATTGGCCAAGAGTGTACTACAACGTGGGAGTGGCACGGCGGAGGGTGAAAGGTTTCTTGGACCATACGCAGTGCGTCTCTAGTAGTACACTGCCCTAGCCCTTCCAGCAGTCTGACCCCAGCCATCGTGCAGGTCTTTGTAGCTATGCTGCCAAATAGCAATGCTCGGAATTAGGAGCTCTGAGCCCTCCTTTCGCTGTTGGGGTTGCAGTTTGCGCAATGCTACCCGACACCTACCCTTATTCCAAAGAAAGATGCAAGGTATGAAGCATACTCTCATAGGGACAAATAATAAGAGATTATGACAGTAGTACAAAAAGCGCAGGACTATAACTGTTTTGAACAGCACAATTCTACCCTGAACTGTAAGAGGGAGCGTGCACCAGAAAGCCATCATAAGATTGCCCTCCGGCAAGTCGTGGGTGGTAGGATAAATGTGTATGCCTAAAAGCAAAAGGAATTTGGCTCCCATCAAATTTCTCGTGAACCTGCGAGTAACAGCTGTGGAGAACATTGCGGGTGAAGGAGATAGACCTTATTTAGACCAGTTTACTCCCAGCCCTGACGCTGCTTTGAATTCGGGTAGGATCTCAGTTATAGCATTTGTGCCATTCCTGATAGTGCAAATGTAAGTCAGCACATTGTCCACATACAAGGAGGCAGCATGTTGAGTTCCTTCTTGGGGTATCCCCCACTCTCTATCCTGTTGCTGCAGTTTCTGAGAAAGTGGCTCCATGGCTAGGGCAAAAAGCAGCAGGATAGGGGACAATCCCGACGCATGCCCCGCTGCACTGGGAAAGAGAGACATGCACTGACCCACCCTCACTTGGGTGATGGGATCCGTATACAGAATGTGGATACGGCTATGCAAGTAGTCGGTGATGGCAAAGGCTGTGAGAGTTGAGAAAGCATATTCACAGCCCAGAATATCTAACGCTTTTTCAAGATCTATAGGCATGTAGCATAGGACCACTGGGCTAGTGCCCACTCCATGATTCTGTGCAGCCTAGGGATATTGAGCATCGTGAACCTGCCTGGAACAAAACCATTCTGCTCTGTATGTATCAGTTGGGGCAATTGGCCTGGCAACTTGGAGGCGATAATTTTACCTAGAATTTTATAATCAGATCCCACCATTGAGTGGGGCAATAGGAAGCCAGTTCCTGTGTGTCCCTGCCCGGTTTGGGGAGAGACACAAGTAAGGACTCCCTTACGGACGGGGGAAGTCTACCTTCCTGCAGCGCAGCATGGTAGACCTCTAGCAGTTTGGGGGCCAAGATCGGCAAATAGGTTTTGTAAAATTCAGTGGGGTACCCATCTAACCCTGGGTTCTTCACTGTTGCTAACTACTTTACAACCTTGCTTACATCAAGTGTTGTGAGGTGCGAGTTAATGTCCTCTACATTGAAAGGAGGTAGTGCGGCAGTCTGACTCCCTGAAGAGAGGCATTTATCGTCCAAGTTCTAATCAATGTTTGGGTGGCGCTGTACAAATCTCAGTAATAGGTAGTGAATGCTCCATGGATATCTACTTGGGTAGTTAGTAAACGTGTGGGGAACATCCTGATTTCCGTAATGAGTGACGGGGGCTGAGCTACACAACAACCACACCAGCAGATGGCCTGATTTGTTCTCCTCAGCATGCATCTGAGCCTGATATGCTTTAAAGTCTGGGCTGCAGAAGTGCTCCACTAGGCAGACATGCGTCTCAGTGACGGCAATGAAATGACAGTTCCCCTCAGGGTAGGTGTATGATCGGAGTTCCAGTTCCCAAAGCGTATTTTCTAACTGTGTTAGTTCCCTGTGTATTGTTGCCCGAACCCCCACCGTTATGCAGATGCAGTGTCCACTTATTACTACTTTCAGTGCCTGCCAGTCGACCAACTGAGTGGTTGATGTGCCCCAGTTATTGGTCAAATAGTGCTGCAAGATCTCCCGCTTGGTTTCCCTGAACACTTGGTCTTCCAGTGCCACAGGCTGCAACCTCCATGTGGGATCCAGCGGTCACAAGAGCCCTCAGCGGAATTGGACCAGTAGGGGATTGTGGTCAGAGAACCTTTTCCACAGGTATTCTGCAGTGGTGGCCAGTGACTGTAAAGGGGGCTGCCAAAGCATGTAGTCAATCAGACATGCAAGTGGTGTGGAATAATGAGAACTCTCTATCTGTGGGGTGCAGTGTACGCCAGAAATTGCGCAGCACCTACTGCCCCACCCACTGGGAGAAGTGTGCCGCCTCGGATAACACAGGTGAAGTGGCTAGTGGGGGGGGATATGAACACTCAGTCAACATTGAGCATGCTGTTGAAATCCCCCCACCCCTTTTATCCATGGAAGGTGTGCCCATCTTACCAAAACAGTGGATAATGGTGTGCAGAAAGCTGTTTGGGAGATGTTGGGGCCGTAGGCACTGCCCAGCAGCACTTGCCGACCATCCAATAATCCCTCCACAAAAACATAACTGCTGTTAGGATCTATATCTATGCTATTAGATTGGAATGGGACTCCTTCACGGATCCAAACCAAGGTTCTGCACCCAAACCCAGAGTATATGGTGCAGTAGCATTGTTCACACCATCTATGCTGCAGCCTGAGGTCCTCACTCCCAGTATTGTGTGTTTCTTGCAATAGCGTTATCTGCCCCCATTGGGGCCGGATGTACTATTGTATTGCGTCTCTTACGAGTCGTGCCCATACCGCGAACATTCCAAGTAACTACTTTGATATCTGCCATTTAATTGCAATAAGGTGAAAGAGTGCAAGACGTTTGTCTTTGTCCTGTTGCGGGCCCAAGCCTGGACCTGTGCTTGTGCATGCTATGTGGCTTCCATGAACTAGGTTATAACTGCAACTGTTACGTGCAACTCTCATCCCAGTGTGTCTCTGAACTTCAGAGTATACCCAAACCTTGAACATGAAATCCCAACCTATAGGGTCTCTGTTTAGCCCAATGGCAAAGGCCTTGCCTTGGGCACAATGGAGCAGGGTGTGGGTGTAAATGGCCTACGCATTACTTGGGTCAACTGAATCGGCTGAACAGGGGTGGCATTTGGTGCCAATGTCCCATCTCTCAATATACACTACAGTGGTCCAAATGGAAATTTTCTTTAGAAAGAAGATATTAGAGTATATACATTTATGTTCAATGGCATGTGTAGCGGCAGATACACATGCTGTGCATTATTCTGCCATGTAGTGTTGGGCTCGGAGTGTTGCAAGTTGTTTTTCTTCGCAGAAGTGTTTTCGAGTCATGAGATCGAGTGACGACTCCTCTTTGGTTCCTTTGCGCATGGGCATCGACTC
This sequence comes from Pleurodeles waltl, assembly GCF_031143425.1. NCBI lineage: Eukaryota > Metazoa > Chordata > Amphibia > Caudata > Salamandridae > Pleurodeles > Pleurodeles waltl. The sequence goes on from NC_090443.1 coordinate 861,752,617, forward strand.
CATTGTTAGATTGTTTTCTTTCCGCCGCAGGGTTCGGACGTATTTCCTCTCGCTCCGAGATTTCGATTCGGAAAACTTTGAAAAACTCTCTTTTCGTCGGTATTGTATCGATCAGGTTTATATCTTCCATCGACACAGCGGTACCGTCAGGGTAAACAACTTTGTTGGCCCTTCGGGGCACGCGCGCCCAACTCGGCCTATTATGGCCGACCGCGTGGACGCCTCATGGATCGGACTCCATTCCGGTTCTGTCCTCTGTGCCACGCCAAATATCCGTACACACACCAGCATCTGGTTTGCAATCTTTGCCTTTCCCCGGATCATCAGGAAGAAAATTGTGAGGCCTGTTGATCCTTCCGATCGAAAAAGACTCTTGGAGGCAGGAGGGCACGAAGACTCGAAATGGCATCGAGAAGCAGTGAACATCTCAACATGGAGAAGGAAGAACTGATACAAACCGCGGTGCCTGTTCGAGATTCCGAATACGATCCGAAATCAGAAGACAGACCGGTCACAGCTGGACAACATGTGAGTACGGCCTGCCCCCGTACCCTTGCAAAAGCAAAAATGTAAGGCCTTGGGTACGCCAAACCAGAAGGCCATGGCTCGACCCGAAAAAAGACTACCGGTGACCAACTTACCAGTTCGGCACCGAAAAGGCCACTCCTTCCAAAACATCGGAGGGAACAAAGAGCTCCGTGTCCGACTCCAGCAAACATCATTTTTCGGAGTCGAAAATTTGAAAATCACTTTCGGAGCCGAAAGCATCGACAGTATCATCTTTTTCGATCCCAAAAAAAGCCTGCTTCGGAGCCGAAAAGGCCAGCATACACAGAGGAACATGGACTTTGAAAAAGATTTAAAGAAAGCTACAAAACCTCTGAAGAGGAATATCAAGTACAACCAATACTTGAAGTTATGGATGAAAGGCAGTCCAGGATCTATATTCATAAGGAAACAAGCAGAATTCAGACAGCACCTCCTCTAAAAACAAAAAAGAAAGCTAGCCTTTCAGGAGGAATTGGACACTATGCAGCCTCCAGCAAAAGTGCCAAAGCAGAAGGAGAAACCACCACCTCCTCAGTCTTCTCCTCCTCACTCTCCACACCTCCCTACCTCTCCTGCTACTAGTCCTACACCAGTGCAGTCACTCACTCTTATGACTCAGAACAGGACAATTGGGATCCATGGGACATTTATGATCCAGATCCCATTCCTAGTAATGACCCAGACAGCTATCCCTCTAAACCTTCACCACCTGAGGATAGCACTGTCTACAATCAAGTTATAGCTAGGGCTGCAGCATACCATGGGGTCACCATGCATACAGAACCCCTAGAGGAGGATTTCTTGTTTAACACCCTATCCTCAACACACTCTATATAGCAATGCCTTCCCATGCTCCCAGGCATGTTAAAACATGCAGATCAGATATTTAGTGAACCTGTTAAGGCACGTATAATAACACCCAGGATAGAGAAAAAATATAAACCACCTTCTGATCCTGATTACATCACCCATCAGGTACCTCCAGATTCTGTGGTCGTTAGCGATGCCAGAAAAAGAGCAGCCAGTCAGTCATCAGGAGATGCGCCCCCACCTGATAAGGAGAGCAGGAAATTCGATGCTGCAGGGAAATGGGTTGCATCCCAGGCAGCAAATCAGTGGAGGATAGCCAACTCATAAGCACTGTAAGCTCGCTATGATAGAGCCCATTGGGACGAGATGCAAGACATAATCCAGCATCTCCCCAAAGAACACCGAAAAAGGGCACAACTATTAGTGGAAGAAGGGCAAGCCATTACTAACAATCAAATTTGATCTGCCCTAGATGCAGCAGACACTGCTGCTAGAAGTGTCAATACTGCAGTCACAATACGCAGATATGCATGGCTCAGATGTTCTGGATTTAAACCAGAAATACAGCAGGCTGTGTTAAATATGCCATTCGATAAAAAACATCTTTTTGGGCCAGAAGTTGACACAGCCACAGAAAAATTAAGAAAGGAATCATACACAGCAAAAGCAATGGGTGCACTATACTCGACACCATACAGGGAATCCTTTCGGAAACCTCAGTTTCGAGGTGGGTTCAGACAACAGAGACATCCACATCACAGGCAAACCCAACTTGCCAACCACAATACCAACAGGGTAGTTTTAGGGGCACATATAAAGGACAGTACCCCAGAAATAGAGGGAAATTTCAGACCTCTAAGCAACCTCCACAGCACCCTAAACAGTGACTTATTTCATTCCCTTCCACTCCACACCTCTCCTGTGGGGGGGAAGACTACAACAGTTCCACACAAAAACATTACCACCCACAATTGGGTACTATCAATTATCCGCAACGGCTATTGCCTAGAATTTATACACACTGCTCCAAATATCACCCAAACTATCCACAGAACACATCAGTCTGTTACAAGGAGAGGTCCAATCTCTGCTACTCAAACAAGCAATAGTACTGGTACCACAATCTCAAATAGGGACAGGAGTTGACTCACTATATTTTCTAATTCCCAAAATAGATGGCACCTTCAGGCCAATATTCGATCTCAGGAACCTCAATCTTTACATCCTGACCGAAACCTGGTGAAACGACTCCTCTGCGTCTGACATCGCCATAGCCATCTCAGACGGCTACAAGATCTCCTGCAGGGATCGCGTTAACGGAATCGGAGGAGGAATAGCCATCATCCACAAGGCCACCCTCGAAGTTCACACCCACTTGGACGACACCCTCAAGTCCGCCGAACACCTGCACTTCCGAATCCACACCGACCCCAACACCACCCTCAGAGGAACGCTCGCCTACAGACCCCCCAGACCCAGGGCACGTTGAGCAACGCCATCGCCGACCTCGCCAGCACCAACGCACTGCCCTCCACGGCTTACATCCTCCTCGGGGACCTAAACTTCCACCTTGAGAACAATAACGACGCCAACGTCACCACCCTGATCGTCAACCTCGGTCTCGTACAACTTGTCACCGCACCCACCCACGCCGCTGGCCACACACTAGACCCCATCTTCTCCACAAGCGACCACATCGCCTTCAACCACACCACGAACTCCACTGGGCCGACCACCACTGCATCCACTTCACCTTCAAGAAACAAACCAAACACCACCACACCGAGCGACCACCCTGTCGATGCTGGAGCAAAGTCACCGAAAATCAGCTGACCAACGCCCTAGCTGAGAGACCGCCTACCAACCCTGACAACGCAGCCCACAACCTCAGGCAATGGATCAGCGACTGCGCCAACCACCTCACACCACTCAAAAAGCCCTCCAACAACCAATCCAGCAAAAAAGCCACCTGGTTCACCAACGACCTCCAAGAGCAACTGCCGGAAACTCAAGAAGAAATGGCTCCACGAACGCACACCTGACAGCCACACAGCACTCAAGGACGCCACACACAGACATCACCAACTGCTCAGGCTGGCCGAGAGATCCTCCTTCAAAACCCGCCTGGAGAACAACGCACACGACAGCAAAGAGCTCTTCAACATCGTGAAGGAACTCTCCAACCCCAGCGCCATCGTCAACGACATCCCACCCTCCCAAGAACTGTGTGACGAACTGGCCACCGCTTTCCACCGGAAGATCACTGACATCCATGACCGCTTTAACACCCGACCACCCCAACCACGCCAATCTCCTCCTCCACGAACCCCACCCGTACCAACCGCCTGACCTCATGGACCATCGTCAACGACGAGGAGACACGCAAGACCATGAACTCCATCCACTCAGGATCACCATCAGACTCGTGCCCACACCACATATACAACAAAGCAGACACAACCATTGCACCCCAACTACGGAAGGTCATCAACATCTCCTGCGAAACAGCGAGATTCCCAGAAAGCTGGAAGCACACCGAAATCAATGCCCTTCTCAAAAAACCAAAGGCGGACCCCAAAGACCTCAAGAATTTCCGGCCCATCTCTCTGCTCCCATTCCCGGCGAAGGTCATCGAGAAAATCGTTCACACACAACTGACCCGCCACCTCGAAGACGACAACATCCTCGACCCCTCCCAGTCCGGACTCAGACGGAACCACAGCACCGAGACCGCCCTTCTCGCCACCACAGACGACATCAGAAGCCAGCTCGACAATGGCAAAACATCAGCCCTCATCCTCCTAGACCTGTCAGCCGCCTTCGACACGGTCTGCCACCACACTCTTAAAATCCGCCTCCACGAAGCTGGGATCCAAGGGAAAGCCCTCAACTGGACCACATCCTTCCTCTCCGGCAGAACCCAGAGAGTCCGCCTCCCTCCCTTCCAATCCGAAGCTACCAACATCATCTGCGGCGTACCCCAGAGTTCATCCCTCAGGCCGACGCTGTTCAATATTTACATGGCCCCCCTCGCTCAAGTGGCCCGCCAACACAACCTCAACATCATCTCCTACGCCGACGACACCCAACTCATCCTCTCCCTCACCAAGGACCCACACACTGCCAAAACCGACCTCCACGAGGGTATGAAGGCCATCGCCGATTGGATAAGAGGCAGCCGTCTGAAACTGAACTCTGATAAGACTGAGGTCCTCATCCTAGGGCCAACCTCGCTGTGCACCCCACCGACACCAACCGACCACGCACGCAACCTTGGTTTCATCCTCGACTCATCCCTTTCCATGTCAAAACAGGTCAACACCATCTCCTCCTCCTGCTACAACACCCTCCGCATGCTCCGCAGGATCTATAAGTGGATCCCAACCGAAACAAGAAAAACAGTGGCACAGGCCCTCGTCAGCAGCAGGCTTGACTACGGCAACGTACTCTACGCAGGTATCCCGTCCAAGGACCAGCAACGCCTCCAACGCACCCAAAACGCCTCCGCTTGACTAATCCTCAACGTACCCCGCCGCAACCACATCACCCCCCACCTGAGAAACCTTCACTGGCTCCTCGTCGACAAGAGGATCACCTTCAAACTCCTCACCCACGCACACAAAGCACTCCACAACACCGGGCCAGCCTACCTGAACAGCAGACTCAGCTTCTACACCCCCACCCGACAGTTCCGCTCCTCCAACCTCGCCCTCGCCGCCGGCCCCCGCATCCAACAAATATCCTCCGGCGGCAGATCCTTCTCCTACCTCGCCTCCAAGACCTGGAACACCCTCCCGACCAACCTAAGAAAGATCCAAGACCTGCTCACCTTCAGAAGACACCTCAAGACTTGGCTCTTCGAGCAGTAGCAGCACCCCCACCTCCCCCCCCCCCACAACCCCATCACCTTGAGACCCTCGCGGGTATGTAGTGCGTTCTACAAATATAATGATTGGTTGATTGATCCTGTCAGAACATTTTCAAATGGTAACTCTACAGGATGTCCTCCCACTACTACAAAAACACGATTGCATGACGGCATTAGACCTCAAAGATGCGTATTTTCTTTACCCATCCATCCTACACACAGAAAATATCTCAGGTTTGTCATTCAAGGAAAGCACTATCAGTTCAAAGTGTTGACCTTTGGAATTACAACAGCTCCAAGGGTATTCACAATTTGCCTAGCGGTAGTCGCAGCCTACCTAAGAAAACAACATATACATGTCTTTCCATATCTAGACGATTGGCTAATAAAATCAAACAGTCATTCGCAATGCCAAAATCATACGCATTATGTAATACAAACCTTGCACACACTAGGGTTCTCAATAAACTACCAAAAATCACATCTACAACCGGCACAAATACAACAGTATTTGGGTGCAATACTAAATACTCAGCAAGCGCTAGCATGTCCAAATACACAAAGGATACAAGCTTTCCAAAATGTAATCGCACAAATACGCACAAATCAACGATACACTGTCAGATTTGTCATGACAATTTTAGGGATGATAGCATCATGTATTGCAATTGTTCCACACGCAAGACTAAACATGCAGCCCTTACAACAGTGCCCTGCACAACAATGGTCACAGGCACATGGTCAACTTCAAAATCTAGTGTTGATAGACCGCCAAACAGGCATGTCCTTCAGTGGTGAAATTCCACAAATCTAAGCAAAGGGCGGCCATTTCAACACCCTGTGCCTCAGACCATAATTACAACAGATGCATCAATGATTGATTGGGGAGCTCACCTAAACAATCACAACATTCAAGGGCAGTGGGATGGCAAACACAAACAGCTACATATAAATCACTTGGAGTTGTTAGCAGTCTTCCTATCACTCAAAGCTTTTCAACCTCTTCTCACACAGAGGAATGTTCTTATCAAAACAGACAACATGACAACCATGTATTACCTAAACAAACAGGGAGGGACACATTCATCCCAACTCCCTTCTAGCCTAGAAAACTTGGAAATGGACAATCCACAACCAAATTCACCTGTTAGCACAATACATTCCAGGGATAGTCAATCTATTAGCGGATATCCTCAGCAGAAATCACCAACAAACACACAAATGGGAGATTCGTCCTCGAGTACTTCAAAAATACTTTCAAGAATGGGGAACACCAAACATAGATCTGTTTGCCACAAGCGAAAACACAAAATGCCAAAACTTCGCATCCAGACACCCACATCCCCTATCCAAGGGCAATGCTCTATGGATCAATTGGTCAGGGATATTTGCTTACGCTTTTCCCCCCTCTCATTCCATTTCTAGTTAACATGTTGCGTCAAAATTCACTCAACATAATACTCATAGCACCAACATGGGCACGTCAACCATTGTACACAACATTATTAGACCTGTCAGTAGTACCACACTCAAAACTCACAGACAGACCAGATCTGTTGACACAAAACAAAGGCCAAATCAGGCACTCAAATCCCAAGACACTCAATCTAGCAATTTGGCTCTTGAGGTCATAGTTTGGATAGTTACAACTCCCATCAGAATCTATGGAAGTTATTAAACAAGCAAGAAAACCCAGTGCTAGACAGTGCTATGCCAACAAATAGAAAAGATTTGTATATTACTGTCAATCTAAACATACCGACCCTCTTACAGCATCAATACAAGTCATCGTATGCTATTTACTTCATTTACAAAAATCAAATTTAGCATTCTCTTATATAAAAATTAATCTTACTGCAATTTCATCATATTTACAAAATACACAGCACAGCTCCCTATTTAAAGTTTCTGTCATTAAAGCTTTCATGGAAGGTTTAAAACGCATCATTCCACCCAGTGTTTAAGTAAGCCTCAGCAAGGCCTACTAGTGCAAGGGGTTCACCTTTCTCTGCACAAAGTCCTCAGACCATGTAGGAAGAAGTTGGCACAGAAACTGAAATAAAAGACAAGGTTTATTAAACCTCATGAGGTGGTACCACAGTTCAAACAGCACCCTTAGGTAATGTTTGAAGTAGCACACTGAACTGAGAGAGCATGGTCCTTTAACACCCACGCAGGGGCTAAAAGGAGGTGGTACAATTATAGAAGCAAGACTTGCATACATGTAAGGTCATGTGGAAATGCACAGTCGACAGGTAGGAGGAGCTAACCGTTTTCAAGGACTAACAGCTGCAGACCTTACTGAGCATGTGCGAAAGTGGGAGATGCTAAATATAACTTGTCACTAGGCGGATTTTCAAGAGCAGTTAACAGAAAGGTAGGACAGAGCACATGGTGAGCACATGGCAGCATGTGGCAGAGAAAATGGCTGCCATGAATACAAATGGATTCTGCGAAATGTTAACAATAGTTACTAAATACAAGATGTCTTCTGCTAATGCTTAATCTAATTGCTGCTAAACTACAACAGACGACCCTTTCAGCATTAGCTGAAGACATTCGTCTTTCTAGGATATTGTAAATATTCATCTTGTATATTTATGCTCATCATTTCAGCTATTTCCTTATCTAACATATGTTGTGCTTTCATTTCTGCAATATTTCTTTTGGTAGGCATACAAGCAGTAATACACATGGAGCAGAACATTGGACCACACTGAATACAGATACAGCATGTGAAAAATATTGCAATCATTACACACAGGATAGTCAGTAGTTTCCAGCCCCAGGCAGAAACAAGAGCCCAAAACCATCCAGAAAAAGTCCAAGTACCAGTCTCTGTGTGGATTTCTGCAGCAATTTTATGCAATTTAGATATTGCATCATATACTGAAGGTGAGTGATCAGGAATAAAAATACAGCAACTACTACCGATGATGCGACATGCACCACCTCGGTCAGCTAATATCACATCTAGTACCATACGATTTTGGAGCGCTACAATCCTCGCAATTTGGAGCTCCTCAGTAATATTCCCAAGTGCCAGAGCTGCCTGATTGGTAACAGCTTCCACAACCCTAGTCAATCGTCTCACTTTCCTACTGTTTAACGCAGCACCCACAAAGGGGAACAACCCTAAATTAAAATCAACATATTGTTGCAGGCTAGTATCCGTTTGGTCTACCTCATTTGTACTTACTGCCCTTTTATATCTATTTTTAATGATGTCATTGAACAGTTTAAAATATCGGTGATACGATGCAGGGGCCAAAAACACAGGGGGTAATAGAAAAGATACATAACACACACCTGTCCACCCAACAGGTAGTTGGTAATATCCATAGTTACCACAAACAAAATATGTAATATGTGAAGCTATAAAACGACTATTATTTACACCCTCAATAGTTAAAATCAAGGTACAATCGGTTATCCCTACTGGAATTCGCCCAATGCTACGTATACATAAATCTGCTTTAGTTTTTGTAACAGAAATCACAAATTGTTCTTTCTTGTCAGTCTCTCTTATATTTGTGAAGACATATGGTATTGAAACATTGTCCGGTTGATACTCTTCCCATTCCCATTTCTTTCCTTTGGCTTGGGGATACCCATCTTTGTCTTGGTAGCATACTTTATTAAGGCGAAAAAGAAGTCCGCCCTCTGTACGTTTTCCAGATGCAAACAAAAGCGTGTACCAAGGTTGACAAGAACCATTGTGTGAAAAAGGAAGAGGAATGAAAGGTGTTCCTCCTTTCTTTTGATGTGCAGGTATCATTCCACATACCCAACAGTTAGTAGTAGTTGTAGCATTATGTGTATGATGCAACATCTGAATGAAAGAATTATTGAAGTACGATTGACGGTGCTTCTGCTCCTGATAGGGAAGCGTAAAGTAATAGTGATCCTCTGGTACTGGAGTAGTGGCAACAAAAAACTCATGAGCATGAGCCTTCTTTTCAACAAACCAAGTGATTGTTGCTGTAACCACCAAAACAACAACAAACCCCATAGTACTAATGATCAGTTTGTCATTCATTTTAGCAACAGTGATAATCAACCCTTTCGGAAATGAATTAAAAACAATCGTTGGAGCCCTTATCCCTGGGCAGCCGCTGATTTCTTCACCATGGGCCAAGACGGGTGTCACTACTCTAATGCATGGCTGATCCCCCCCCCCTTGCCACATTGGCTCTCCGCTTCACTAACCCAGGGCGGTAGCTCAACCATTTTTTTTCAAAAAAAATTCAGATTCTTTCCTCGGTCTCAAATTATATCGCGACACTCCAGAAGTCGTATGGTCCGGGAAGTCCTCTGCAGATTCGTCAGATGATATAGCACGGCCTTTCTCCGTAGTCAAAATCTCTCGATCGGTCAGCACAGCAGGTTCCACCAAGGTACGTAGCACTCTCTTGCAGTGAGTACTATGGACCCAATTCTTTTGGTTCGTCACTCGAACTGCTGTCCTTGTTGCAAGGAGCACCTGTTCTGGGCCTCGCCACCTTGGTTCGAAGCTGCTTGATCTTTCAAAGGACTTAATCATCACCTGGTCACCAGGTCGGAGTTCATGGCCTTCACCTGTAGATCTGTCAGGAAGTGCTTCTCGAACCTGTTGATGAATAGAAACCAAATTGTTGGTTAACTGTGCCAAATAATCATTCATCAGGACACAAGGCACATCATATACAGATTTTGGCTTAGGAACTCCCCAAATATTCATTGGCCTTCCGAATACTATTTCATAGGGGGTCAGACCTGTTTGAGAGTGTGGTACTGACCTAATAGACAATAATGCCAACGATAATGCATCCGGCCAAGTTAAGGATGTGGAAGCCTGTATCTTCGCTAACTTCAGCTTCAAAGTAGCATTATACCTTTCCACCAACCCTGCTGATTGTGGGTGGAAAACCGCATGGAACTTCTGTTTTAATCCCTAATCCTTTCAAGACATACTTAATAACTTCCCCAACGTTATCACTCCATAAAAGTCTGCAAACACCAAACCTAGGGAAAGATTCTTTCAAAAGCACCTTCGCTGTGGTAATGGCAGTATTATCCTTTGTGGGATACGCCTCTATCCATTTACTGAAGGCACAAACAACCACCAAGACATACTTTAAATTGTTGCAGCGTTCAAGCTGAATATAATCCATTTGTAGAACTTCAAAAGGTGCAGTTGGTGTAGCAAACCCTCCCGCAGGAGTACGTGTCCCTTTTCCAGGATTGTATTGTAAACAGATCAAACAAGACTGTACTACTCTTTTAGCTGTACTGGAAATTTCTGGATGCTCCCAAACTTGCGTAAGCAACTTCGTTATTGTTAAAGCTCCAACATGTGCCAGCCCATGTGCCATCTGAACCATAGGTTGTACAAAAGCTATAGGCAATTTCCATTTATCCATCTGCTTATTCCGCCAACAGCCCTCATCATCCAATTCTCCATCTTCAGACCATTGCGCACGTTCTTTCACAGAAGCAGATTTCTGTAAATCTAATACGTCTTGTCTAGCATTATGCCAACGTTCAGCTTGTGACTTCACTACATACATAGAAGTATTACTTCGCTGCATCGCAGTATCACGTGCTACGCGGTCTGCAAGAGCATTACCTTGCCCTATCTTATCGGTCACTTTCTTATGTGCACTACATTTCACAATAGCTAGTTTCTTTGGATGGGTCAATGCAGTCAAGAGGTTATGCACTAATTCTCCTTGCATTATCTGCATCCCGTGGGATGTAAGAAAGCCTCTCTCCTTCCAAAGCAAACCAAAATCATGAGCCACTCCAAAAGCATAGCGGCTGTCTGTATAAATGTTCACACATAAGTCAATACTAAGCTCACATGCTCGTGTCAAAGCTATTAGTTCAGCTGCTTGAGCTGACATCTGTGGTATACGAGCTGTCTCCACTACCGTGTATATTGTGGTGATTGCATATGCAGCTGAGGTCGTACCATCTGGCAACTTCAAACAAGACCCATCAACCCACAATTCCCCGTCTACATCTAGAAGGGGCGTATCTTGTAAATCAATACGACCCTTTGTCTGTTATCTGTAAGAAATATACAATCATGTGTTTCTTGTGACTGAGGTTGAGTCACCGGATATGGCAACAAAGTGGCTGGATTTAGTGTTGCACATCTCTTCAGTGTAATGTGAGGAGCCAGCAATGTCAACTCATATCCTGTTATGCGGGCGCTAGTTAAATGTTGTGTTTTTGTTTGATTTAAAAGAGCATCAACCGCATGGGGTACTAACACCAACAGTTTATGTGACAAAACTATCCCTTCACTCTGACGTATTGACACAGCTGTTGCGGCAACTGAACGAAAACACTCGGGCAACGCTCGAGCGACAGGATCAAGTACTGCTGAAAAATATGCACAGGGACGCTGCTTATCGCCATGTGTCTGTACTAAAACTGACAATGCACATCCATCTTTCTCATGTACGTAAAGTGCAGAAGGCTTCATGTAATCTGGAGTACCTAACACTGGTGCTGAACAAAGGGCTTGTCGCAGCTGCCTGAAAGCAGTCTCACATTCATCTGTCCATGGGAGGGGCATTGGAGTATCTTTAGTCAAAAGTGCTAGCAAAGGTTTGGCAATGTGTGAAAACCCTAATATCCATTGCCTACAAAAAGAAGTAGGACCAAGGAATGCACGAACATCTTTCTGAGTAGAGGGTACTGGTGTGTCTAAAATTGCTTGAATACGATCTGATGTAAGTGCACGGCCCTCCTTAGACAAAAGGTGACCTAAACAGGTCACCTTTGGTCTAAAATATTGCAATTTCTTTTGTGACACAAAGTAAGGACAAAGTGCACTTTTCACATTGCTCAGGGGTATCATTCGCCAACAAAATATCATCTACATATTGTATGAGAGCCACACCTTCAGGCAAAACAAAAGAATCAAGTTGTCGTTTTAACGCTTGACTATAAATACTTGGACTCTCCGTTTAGCCTTGAGGAACTCTGCAAAACCTATATGATCGTTTATTTAGAGCAAAACCAAACAAATATCGGCTGTCAGGATGAATAAGGATCGAAAAGAAAGCATTCTTCAAGTCTATCACAGAGAACGAAGTTGCTGTCGGGGGAACCAAAGTAAGAAGTGTTGTGATGTCAGATACCACAGGATATTGTGGTATCACAATCTTATTGACTTCTCGTAAATCAATAATGAATCGGTAAATCCTAGTATCAGTATCCTTTTTCAGAATAGGAAGAATCGGACTGTTACAAACATTATACAGAACTTCCTCAACAACTCCAACTGAAATAAGATCATGCACAATTCGTGTGAGTGCTTCTTCTCCCTCCTGTGAAATTTTGTATTGAGGCAAACGTGGCAATACAGCTCCCTCCTTGACACTAATATGTACCAGTGGAATAATCATTTGTCCCACATCAATAACTGAAGTAGCCCACAAAGTAGTAGGGAGTGAAGCTAATGCAATATCCTCTTTAACAAGACAAACTCTTTCCATCACAGGATGATTATCATTTAAAATAACACGCACCCCTTCAGGAGAGCATCGTATTGTAGCCCTGAAATACTTGAGCATATCAAGACCCACAATATTGTTGGTGTATTTGGAGAAAGCAAAAATGGACATGGAGCAATAAACTTATCAACTTGGAATGCAAGTGGTTGTGACAATGGGCTAGGGGAAGGTGTTCCATCGAAACCTATCGATGTAATGGTTAAGCCAGACAGGGGAGCCCTTGGAATCAATTGTTTAGACAAGGCGCTACCAGTAGCTCCTGTATCAACCAGAAACTGATCAGTAGAACCCAAAACATGTGCTGTAACATAGGGACCCCTCTGATCTACTGGAACTTCAATTGATTCCTTACCCCATCCTAGGCAATCCTATGCATAAGCAGAATCTTGGAAATCAAGCTGCACATGGTTAGACATCTGGTATTGGTTCCTCCTATCAAAAGTGTTAAACCCATCCTGCCCTCGTACATTAGCATCAACCCTAGCATGATCATTCGTGCTTCTTCTAGGTCCTGAATATCCTGAGCGATTTCTCATTTGTCCCCGACCACGTGAACAATGCTGAACACGTAGTGCTGGACAATCGTCAGCCCAATGCCCAAATTTCTTACAATACGCACGCTGATCAACAGACAAATTTGAACGAGTGTAAGAAGAACCATAAGATCCACGTCCACCTCTATCACTACCTCTAAAAGGCGGACCATAAGCTTGAGCCAACATAACCTTCGTCTTTAATTCTTTAATCTTTTTGTCCTTGCTACCTTTTGCTTCTAATTCCTGATGTTCATAATACTGAGCCATAGTCAAATGAGAAACCGGAGTAGAGGTAGTCCATGAACTCTCACTAGCTTTTAGACGACTAGCTATTCCTGGTAACAGATTTGCAACATATTTATCGACAAACAAATGTCTGCCCGTATCATCTGACAATAACTGACCGCTAAAATCATGAAATGCTTCTTCAAAGCGTGTAAAGAAATCAGAGACCGATTCATCTGCCTTTTGCTTACAAGATGCTAAAACAGTCCAATCTATCTTTTTAGGGGGAATAATCGTTTTTAACTTAACTGATATGGCTGCAGGAAGATCTAGAATCAACTGATATGGCTTTTTCGCAGGTTCCCTATCCCCATCCATCTGTTCTAATTCTTTCCATGATGCCCCAAAAACTGCACGATCATCAATTTTACGAACAGTTGTCCACATATCTGGCGGTAATATCAATCCGAAAAATAAATCAATGTCAGACAAAGTCATAGTACAAGAACTAATTGCTCCCTCAACTTCCTTATAAAAGGCGGCTGGATTTTTCCGCGGGTCAGGTAATGCTGTTTTAAGTGCCATTACATCTGCCCTATTCCAAGGAGTATACACCCAATTATAAATAAAATAACCCTTAGCATCAACAGAAGTTTTACCATCACTTGTACCCAATCCTTTAGGAGGAACATACAAAGGCGCGGCCTCCCGCATTGGTTTCGCGTGAACTATCATAGTCTTATCTGTTCCGAAGATGGAAGCTTGGAAGCTTGCACCCCACCGGTCTGAGATGTCCGTGTAACTACGTCCAAATCCCTTTACTCCTCTTGCAAGCGGACTGCCGTAACACATAATTTCACCAAACGCCTGATTGCATCAGCCACCTGGGAGAAAACAAAAAGACCATCACGCATTTGCTTATGATCAGCTGCTACATCATCCGGCTCTAACTCATCAGAATATTTCCCATATAGTTCAATAACTTCTGAGCCAAATGCCTCAGTAAAATATAGCTGCTCCTTTTCCGTCCACCCTTTCATGTTGTCTAAAAGTTCAGAAGCAGAGACAACGCTACAAATTGTTTTACGAGCAATAGATCTAAGCTCAGACGCACGGTCAGCAGGCAACATAGAGCGACTATCTCGCATCGTCTGTGGCTCCGAACTGGAAACCTTAGCTAACTCATGAGGGGCAGAAGGAACAACATACGGAGGTGGAGGGCGATCTAGTAACAAAAAATCATCATGTGGTTTATTAAGGATAGGATAGAGAGGTTGCCTAACAGTGTATTGGCCAGTTACCTGTAATTTACGTTCTTTCTCTTCTAGCTCCTTTAAGTCATTTATTTCTTTCTCTCTCATTTCCAATGCTTTCACATATACATTCTTCCGCTGCTCTTTCTCAAGCAAGGCTTGCTCACGCTTCACTCGTCCACGCACTTCTTTCTCCCACATTCGTACACAGTCAAACATATCTTGCCTAGTCTTTCGCTTACACATACATTGTTCCACATACTCGATCTTTCGCAAATCAAATGACCCATGCATAGGCCAACGTAACTCAGGATCCGCACAAGTGTATTTATTCCATAATGTGCTGTACATTATAGAAGAAAGACCATGTTTAACATACATATCTCTATTGGGCGTCCCCTCTGGGGGTGCTGGTTGCGATTCTTCCAGTCTCAAATTGGTACCATTACAAAAGCAACACATCCTATGAAGCGCGCTAAAAACAGGCATGCCAAAAATAGTGCAGAATATGCAATATTATAATCAAAGTAGCACTTAAGGTACCGTTCAAATCAAAATTAAATTGGAGAAAATTCTCCTCATTACTTGCCTATATAAATTGCAATTTATATATCAATTCAAAGGACACAAATTGACTAGTCACCCAAAACACGAAAGCCACAGTAAGTAGTGCTAAACTACATTACCAAACAAAGGCATCAAAACCCACAGCAAGTGCCGTAAAACGGCTCTTACCAATCACAGGGTGTCCAGGTTCCAACTGCCAAGTTCTAAAATCGATCAAATGGTCACTATATGATGAATGAACAAAAAGGATCTCAGTCGAGGGCCGGCGCTACCTGGATGGTCAAATCAGAAAGAAGGGAAAAACGCTGTGGTTGCCAAGACTCTGGTCTCCTCAGGCATTCATCGTCCGCAGCGAGATCCCAATCCTTCGTCGCGACCAATCCGTTTGGCATCCGAGTCGCCGATGAGTCCCTGTTCGGGTGCCAATTTGTTGAAGTAAGCCTCAGCAAGGCCTACTAGTGCAAGGGGTTCACCTTTCTCTGCACAAAGTCCTCAGACCATGTAGGAAGAAGTTGGCACAGAAACTGAAATAAAAGACAACGTTTATTAAACCTCATGAGGTGGTACCACAGTTCAAACAGCACCCTTAGGTAATGTTTGAAGTAGCACACTGAACTGAGAGAGCATGGTCCTTTTATACCCACGCAGGGGCTAAAATGAGGTGGTACAATTAGTGAAGCAAGACTTGCATACATGTAAGGTCATGTGGAAATGCACAGTCGACAGGTAGGAGGAGCTAACAGTTTTCAAGGACTAACAGCTGCAGACCTTACTGAGCATGTTCGAAAGTGGGTGATGCTAAATATAACTTGTCACTAGGCGGATTTTCAAGAGTAGTTAACAGAAAGGTAGGACAGAGCACATGGCAGCATGTGGCAGAGAAAATGGCTGCCATGAATACAAAATGGATTCCGCGAAATGTTCACAATAGTTACTAAATACAAGATGTCTTTTGCTAATGCTTAATCTAATTGCTGCTAAACTACAACACCAGGACACCTCCAGTCCCCTCTTGGAATTTAAATATAGTGCTTACATGACTTATGGGACCACCATTTGAGCCCATGCACTCCTGCCAAATGCAATTCTTAACATGGAAGGTTGCCTTCTTAGTGGCAATTACTTCTTTAAGGAGAGTAAGTGAAATCCAAGCCTTTACTTTTGAAGAACCGTTCTTCCAAGTACACAAGCATAAAGTTGTACTAAGAACAAACCCAAAATTTCTTCCAAAGGTCGTATCACCATTTCATATAAATCAAACAGTGGAACTGACAGTCTTCTTCCCACAGCCAGATTCTGTAGCAGAAAGAGCTCTACATACATTAGACATCAAAAGAGCTTTAATGTACTATGTAGACAGAACTAAACCATTCAGAAAGACTATACAACTATTTGTAGCCTTCCAAAAACCTCATACAGGCAATCCCATATCAAAACAAGGTTTAGCAAAATGGATTGTAAGATGCATCCAGACATGCTACATTAAAGCCAAAAGACAACTCTTAGTTACACCTAAAGCACATTCTACAAGGAAAAAAGGTGCTACAATGGCTTTTTTAGGGAATATACCAATGGCTGAAATATGTAAAGCAGCCACTTGGTCAGCACCTCATACATTCACTAAACACTACTGTATAGACGATTTATCACGACAACAAGCCACAGTAGGCCAAGCGGTACTAAGACCATTATTTCAAACAACTTCAACTCCTACAGGCTGACCACCTCTAATTTATGGGAGGACAAACTGCTTTGTAGTCAATGCACAGCATATGTATCTGCAGCTACACTTGCCATCGAACAGAAAATGTCACTTATCCAGTGTACATCTGTTCGTGGCATGTTCCGCTGCAGATTCACATGTACCCTCCCACCTTCCCAGGAGCCTGTAGTTGTTTAAGTTTCAAACATTTTTACATATGTATGTACATTAACATTAGCATGGACATCTTTTACTCTGTACCTATATACTCTATCACTCCTTCCTTTACCCTCTGCGGGGAAACAATCTAACAATTGAGTCGATGCCCATGCGCAATGCAACTGATGAGGAGGAGTCACTCGATCCCGTGACTCAAAAACACTTCTTCAAAGAAAAACAACTTGTAACACTCCGAGCCCAACACTAGATGGCAGAATAATGCACAGCATGTGAATCTGCAGCGGAACTTGCAACGAACAGATGTACACTGGGTAAGTGACATTTTCCATATGCAGCATACAGCAATGTAAAGAATTTCAAATAATATCCTTAAACCTATCATAGGAAAATATGTGATTTATTCATAAATACAACATTTATTCAAAAATGTTGCTGCCCCAAAACACCCAAGAATATATGGGGTACAAAACAAAGTGCTTTTGGAACAAAGAAAAAGAAAATCAGAAGTCACCTCTCATTTATTATACACATTATATACATAGAAGCCTGTCAGTTGACCGCTTTACAACAGTATGTATCACACATTTTATAGGGGTAAAGTGTCCATATCACTGTTGCCAATTTGTTGATCCCAAAAATGCAATCCAGGCTCAATCTAAGTCGAAGTTCTTAGAATTGCTTCAAATACATTAGAAACATAACCTTGTTTTCACTGGATCACCACCCGCACCACTACCCTGGTGCCCCTGAAAAACTCCAAACCCAAAAGATCCAATAAAAAAACACTAGCTGTTACAATGCTGACCTTAGTGAGTCCAAGAGAGTTTGCAAACTCTTGCAAACTTGAAAGGAAATAGAGAACCACCTGAAGAACCACCACAAGAAACACCTACAAGGCCTTAATTAGACACTATTACTATTGGTGAAGAAAAAGACCCTGACTCTGAGAATCAAATCTGTCTGCAACATCTGCAAGGAGCTTTTCATGTTCTTCAAGGAATTCAAAAACTCAACAGCCGCAACTAACACCATCACCCCTACTTAAGAACTCTGCAACAACCTCTCTTACTTTTTCCATAAAAAAGTTACCGAAATCTACAGCAACTTCAAATCCCACCCCCTTCCAACCTTCTCAGCTTGCTTACGTCATCAACCATCATACCAACTGAAAGCATGAAGCTCTCTACCTATTTACGACACTGCAGCAGTAATGAAGACCGTCTATTCATGGGTGCCTTTAAACCTCTTCCCCACCATATCTACAAACTGGGAAGAGTTACGATGAGTGCTGCACTTGCCTCCATCATCCATACCTCCCTCTAGACAGCCACCTTCCCTGATAGTTGTAAATACACCAAACTCACTGCGCGCCTCAAAAAACCTTCAGCCGACCCCCCCACAGTACTCAAAACTACCGACCTATCTCTCTGCTCTCCTTCCCAGCCCAAGTCATTGCAAAGCCCATCAACAGACAAGTCTGACCACAAACAATGCCACAAACTTCTGGATGACTCACAATCGTGATTACCGAAAGAATCACAGCACCGAAACAGCTCTCATCGCTGCCACAAACATACACACCATCCTTAACCGTTGACAGATCATCATACTTATCCTCTTCAACCTCTCTACCACTTTGAACACTTTCTCCCACTACACACTCATTGTCAGATTACACACAACGGTAGTAAACAGACCAGTGCTCAAATGGATAGCTTCCTTCCACTCCGGAAGAACTCATCTGCAGAGTCCTGCAAGTATCATCACTTTTCAATATGTACATGACTCCCCTGGGAAATATCATCAGGTTCCACGGAATCAACATAATCGCCTACGCTCACGACACCCACCTAATTTTTTCCCTCGGACGACACCGTCCCCATCAAAACAAATTTAAAGCAGTGCACGACCAGTGTGGCCAATTGGATGAAAAATAACTTCCTCAAGCTCAACACTGTCAAAACTGAAGTGCTGATCTTTGGGAGTAAGAGCTCACCTTGGGACTCCACCTGCTGAACTCGAAACCACACCCACCCCAAACGACCATGCTTGGAATCTAAGTCTCATCCTGGACACCAACTTTGCCACAAGGGCAATACCTCAGCATGTTAAGCAGAAACCTCAGGTGGCTCCCACTGGACACCAGACATACCATCACTCTGGCCTTAATCATAAACAGATTTGACTACGGTAACACTCTCTACGCAGGCATCCCAACCCATCTTCTTCACAGGCCTCAACCCATCCAAAACACTGATGCCATAATCTTAGACCTCCTGAGCTGATCCCACATCACATTACTTGTTGGAGAGCTCCCCATCCAAATGCATTGCTAGTTCAAACTTCTCCCTCTCCCCCCGCCGCTCCCCCCCCCCCCCCCACACACACACACCCACAGAGAGAGAGAGAGAGAGAGACACATTTTGCTTGATATATGATGTTAACTTGTCCAAGTGTGTGCGGGGATCCTGCAAACCAGGCCCCAGCACCAGTGTTCATTCCCTAAACTGTGCCATGGCTTCCCCAATTGGCACACCCCTGGCACACAGCCAGGTCCTTTATAAAATGTACCAGTGGTACCAAAAGCTCTGTGGCCAGGGTGGGTCCCTAAGGCCTACAGCATGTATTATGCCACCCTAAGGGACCCATCACCAAACACATCCACACTGTCATTTCAACTTGTGTGCTCTGTTGGGTGTGAAAAAGACAAAGGAGACATGACCACCCTCTCTGGTTGCCATGCCCACAAACCACTGCCTGCGGCATAGGAAGTCACCTCTCTAGCACGCCTTACAGCCCTAAGGCAGGGTGCACTATACCATAGGTGAGGGCATAGCTGAATGAGCAATATGCCCCTACAGTGGCAAAGTCCATTCTTAGATATTGCAAGTGCAGTGTGGCCATATTGAGTACATGAGCTGGGAGTTGGTCACTACGAACTCCACAGCTCCATGATGGCTTCACTAAATACTGGTAAGTTTGATATAAAACCTCTCCGCTCAATAAACGCACTCTGATAACAGTATTTGATGTATTGGAAAATGCACACAGAGGGCACCTTAGAGATGCCCTTTGTATTTCACTCAATCCTCTAGTATAGGGCTGACCGGTCTGTGCCAGCCTGCCACTAACATTAAAGTTTCTGACGCCATGGGTTGAGAGCCTTTGTGGTCTCTGGGGTCAGGAACAATGCCAGCTCAGGGTGGAGGTGCTTCACACCTCCCCCCTGTAGGAACTTCAGCACTTGGTGGTGAGCTGCGAGTCCTGCCTACTCTGCACACAAAGCCCACGGCCTGTGTCCAGGTGGCCCACCGGACTAGAGAAGGTCCCTAGGCGATTCCAACTTCGAGTCCGCCTTGGGTTGGCCGCTCCTCACCAACATGACGATGCCTGCAGTCTAAATCCAGAGGACCCCACTTACCGCGACTGGCTCCGGTGAAGATTTCCCGACACCTAAAGGTACCCGTGCACTGACGGTCCAGCGACGTCCAGTGGGCTCTCTACTTACCAGTCCAGGAGTTGGTTTTCTTCAGTTGACTCCCAGGACAAAACCAGCATCTTTGTGACACCTGCTGTTATCGCATTGAGAAGCATTAGGCACCCGATGCTGTGTTTGTACCCTGCACCTTGTGCCGCTAAGGGTGTGTTTGGTGCTGACCTGTGCCCCTCCTCCGTGCTGATCTGAACCTCCCATGTCTGTGCCCTGAAGTCGCAGGTACTTACCTGCATGCTGTTTCTTTCTGAGCCCACCCCCCACCCCCTCTGTCTCCATAGGATTTCATTGGGCGCACAACACCGATTTGACCTCTGCACTCAGCCGGCCCTGTGTTGCTGGTGGTGTACTCTAGGTGTCTTCCTAGACATTGCCCAGTGGACACCTTAACTGCCGAAGACTGGGATTGTAAGACAAGTACTTACCTGTGAGTTGTGTTATTTTTCCTTCCCTAGGACTGCATTGCTTTCTATGAGAAATTGCACTGTTTCCACTTTTGAAGCTGAAAAGTATTACTTGCCTGTAAACAGTTTTGTCTGTGAATTCTAAACAAAGTGCATTTGATACTTGAAAGTGATAGATTCTTAAAACTGTACTTACCTGCAACAAAGATCCTTGTGGTTCTAGAAATAAAGTAACAAAGTATATTTTTGATACATAAAACAATTGGCCTGGAGGTAGTCATTGAGTGTGTGCCTCATTTCTTGACGTGTGTGTACAACAAATGCTTAATACTACCCTCTGAAGAGCCTACTGCTCGACCACACTACCACAAAAAAGAGCACTAGTTTTATCTACTTTAGACTCTGTAAATCCTCTGGCGATCCAGTGGACTCTGTGCATACTATACCTTCCTTCGGCATAGTATATGCAGAACCAGCTTCTTACACCCCTCATCTACAGATCTAGCGCAGGATGTCAATAATTCTCCTGTCAAGCACTGGAGTGACCTCCCTCAATCTATCAGGGCCTCCTCTTTACTTCTTGTATTCCACAAGAAGCTTAACGCCTGGCTTTTTAATTACTTTTCTTGCAGGACCATCGAGACTGCGTGTACTCAGGCCCAGCCTCACCACACACCTACTCTCACCTACTCAGTGCCTGGATACCCTCACAGGTGACCGCGCTTAACAAATCCACCCTTCGTTACATTTCATTCAAATATGCTGCATGTCAAGATAAGTCCTACCAGTGTCTGTGTCTCCTGTTCTGTTGTCATCGGAATGCAGATTAGAGACCGGAGACCAGCAAATATGCCACCCCACACACAGCCTTGAAGCTCTGAAAATGTTTTATGTTATAATTGTGATATCAGAATACAATCTTGAAACGTCAAATTCTTGTGGCACATGGTACAAAGTACTGTAAAACAAAATTATGTAATGCTCCCATCAGCATCTGCCAACATATTTGTTCTTTTGCACATCTATTTCAAACCTAAAATATTTAATTCAAACTTCTGTATGATAGAAAAACTAGTGTTGTACCATCTTAATAAAATGCACTCTGAATTAATATCTAATGTGTCATATAAATAATACGCAAAATCATGCACGTATATCCAAAAAAGCAGTGAAAGCAATGAAGTCACACAAATGCCAGGGAAAAAACATGAAAGAAAATACTGAAGTCTCACATTCACAAGGCACTATTGGTTGGGCACTGAATCCGAAATCTGCTGTTGAATAACCACTTCCTCACAAGTTTTTCACTATAGGGAGACATCTTCTCCCTTCTCCCTTCTTCCTTTATTTCTCATTTTTTATAGTGCTTGCCATTCTGATTCAAGCATGTGAGTCCGTGATCAATCCAATTACGGAGAAGAAATATTTACCATTAACTACAGTTCTTCATCATTGTTATCTTTCATGAATTCACATACAACTCTCCCTCCTTCCTACTTTGAGGCTTACATCGTTCTGTATTACTACTTACACCTGTTTTAAAATGTGACCAGAGGTGCATTCTAGGAGGAGAGGAAATCGAAGCACTTCCATCTCATTAACTGAAGTTTGGGCCATTTTCAATGAGTTAGATGTGCTGCTGAAATGATGATTGTTCATCTCTCTAAGGCTTTTTGGTTTTCGGTATTACTGTTCATTGTGACTGGAGGCTCCTTCCATGATGGGAAATTAAACAAGCATGTGAATCCATAAAATGTTTGAGAACTGTAGTTATTTATTATTAAGCACCAATGTATGTGTTCCCCTTTGAACCCAAAATGTGAACAGGTATTGTAGGAATCTGGCTGTGTATATACTATATTAAAATGAGATAGTGTGCACAGAGTGCAGGGGTTCCCCAGAGGCTTAACAGAGGCTAAAGTAGATCATATCAATGCTCTTTTGTGGTGGAGTGGTCGAGCAGTTAGGCTTATCAGAGGATAGTGCAAGGCATTTGTTAAACACACACAGACAATAGAAGAAGCACACACTCAGTGACTTAACTCTGGACCGATGTTTTTTATGTATAAAAATATATTTTCTTAGTTTATTTTTAGAACCACAAGATTCAAGTTGCAGGTAAGTACTTCAATAGATTTACCAGCAGTACTTTGTTTTAAATCGATAAGTTATACAGTTCTTGAATTATTGGCAATAAACTGTTTAAAAAAATGGACATTAAGTGCAATTTTCGGAAACAGTTCCTGGGGGAAAGAAATGTTAGTTCGATTTGCAGGTAAGTGCAACACTTACAGTTTCAGTCTTTGGGTTTCAGGAAGTCCACCGGTTGGGGTTCAAGTTAACCCCATACACCCACCACCAGCAACACGGAGCGGGCCGGGTGCAGAGGTCAAAGACTAGCAATTGTTTAGCGTGGGCTCCTATAGAGACAGGGGGTACTTGGAATCAGGTCATCCTGCAGATAAATACCCGCGACTCGGAGGGCAGACCAGGGGGGATTGAAGGAGCACTGGAGGGGCCACAAGTAGGCACCAAACACACACCCTCAGCAACATGGGGGCGGCTGGGTGCAGGGTGCAAACAGGACGGCGGGCTTCCAATGCTGGTCTATAAGGGCCACGGGATCACTCAGAGGCTGCAGGAGAGGTCCAGGTGGGTGTCTCGGGCACACCACCGGTTGGACAGGGAGGAGGACCACCTGCTGAACGTTGCTGCACTGGAGGTTGGGTTCTCCAAGGCCTGGGCATTGCGGGTGCAGTCTGTCTTTAGGCATCGGAAATCCTTGTCCGGAACTTTGCGGTCAGGGGGGTCCTCAGGATTCTCTCTGCAGGTGTCGTTGTGGAGGGGTGGACAGGTCAACCTAGAGTGGGCACTTGCTCGCAATCGCCTGGGGACCTTCTCTAGCTGGGTGGATCACTTGGACACTGGCCATGGGCCTCAGGTGCAGAGTGGTCAAGACTAACTCATCCGGAGTGAAGAGGGAGTCCTCAGTTGTTGGTATTTTT
This sequence comes from Pleurodeles waltl, assembly GCF_031143425.1. Taxonomy (NCBI): domain Eukaryota; kingdom Metazoa; phylum Chordata; class Amphibia; order Caudata; family Salamandridae; genus Pleurodeles; species Pleurodeles waltl. Next base: position 861,776,717 of record NC_090443.1, read on the forward strand.
TTTTGTTTTTTTGGACACAACCACTGTCCTTGGGAATTCTTGGTCCTTTTGGGTGCAGGGCAGTCCTCTGGAGTAGAGGTCGCTGGGCTCACTGGATGCATCGCTGTTCTTTTGCAGGTTCTTTGAAGCAGGAGACAGGCCAGTAGGGCTGGGGCCAAAGCAGTTGTCCTCTTCCTTCTTCTCTGCTGGGTGTTTCAGCTGAGCATTCCTTCTTCTTCTTGTAGGTCACCAGGAACGTGGTGAGCTGGGTTCAGGGAAGCCCTTAAGTACAAGATTTAGGGTCTTTACAGGGGTCAGAGGGCAGTAGCCAATGGCTACTGTCACAGAGGGTGACTACATCCTCCTTGTGTCCACTCCCTTTGGGGTGAAGGGTACATTCCTATCCATATTGGTCCCTGTCCTCCAAACCAAGATGGAGGATTCAGCAGGGAAGGGGTCACTTCAGCTCTGGACACCTTAGGGGGGAGGTCCCAGCTGAAGTGGTCACTCATCCTTGTTTTTCCTAAGTTTTCCACCGAACTGGCTGCCAAAAGAGGTGCTTTGTCCGGGGGACGGGCATCTCCACTAGCTGGAGTGCCCTCGGGCACTGTAACACTAGGCCTGAGCCTTTGAGGCTCACCCCCAGGTGTTAAAGTTCCTGCAGGGGGAGGTGTGAAGCACCTCCACCCAGAGTAGGCTTAGTTTCTGCCCTCAGAGAGCACAAAGCCCTCACCCAATGGGGTCAGAAACTTGCAGGCTGACACAGACCAGTCAGTCCTACACTAGAGGATTGGGTAAAATACAGGGGGCATCTCTAAAATGGCGTTTGCGTGCATTTTTTAATAAATCCTACACTGGCATCAGTATGGGTTTATTGTGCTGAGAAGTTTGATGCCAAACTTCCCAGTATTCAGTGAAGCCATTATGGAACTGGGGAGTTCGTACTGACAAACTCCCAGACCATGTAAGTACAGTGTGGCCATATTAAGTACAATGTCTAAGAATGGACTTAGACACTGTAGGGGCATATTGCTCATGCTGCCATGTCCTCACCTGTGGTACAGTGCACCCTGCCTTAGGGTTCTAGGGCCTGCTAGAGGGGTGACGTACCTATGCCACAGGCAGTGTTTTGTGGGCATGGCACTTTGAGGGGGATGCCATGTCGACTTTGCCTTTTTCTCCCCACCAACACACACACAATCTGCAATGGCAGTGTGCATGTTTTAGGTGAGGGTCTCTTAGGGTGGCACAACACATGCTGCAGCCCTTAGGGACCCTCCCTAGTCACAGGGCCCTTGGTACCACTTGTATCTTTTACAAGGGACTTATCTGTTTACCAGAGGTGTGCCAGTTGTGGAAGCAATGGTACATTTTAGGGGAAAAAACACTGGTGCTGGGGCCTGATTAGCAGGATCCCACACACTCTTAGTCAAGTCAGCATCAATATCAGGCAACAATTGTCAGTTTCCTACAGGTATCCATGCTGATAATTTGTGGCAGTAATGGTCCTTGCATATATTTAAATGGAGCTTCCAGCCGTGACATAATAGCTATAGATTGCATAGTGAAGATAGTAGACTGAGACGCCAAGGCCATTGTACATGTGCTGGGGAGTGCAGCTGTTGTTGACAAAGTTGTCATCAATTGAATCATTGTTGACTAGATGATCAATTTGGTTGTCGTCAGCAGAGATTGTTGTTGGCGTGGGCGTTAATCAAGGTTAGACGTGACTGGTTTGATGACAAACGTGCATGCTTACTATTTTGTTTAATTTGCTCCTCATAGAGAACAGGCTTTTATCCCATTATGAAGTTAGTTTTGGGGGTGTTAATTTGATGTATTATGTACTCATGTACAGACTACTCGTGTTGGGGTGACCTACAACAAAAGGACAAACTATAAATTCATAACTAACATCTTTATTTAATCTAGGCTACATTAATTTATGGTAGGCCTAATGTGAGCCAGTGTTTTTACAGTTCCCAAGCTGCTGCTTAAAGCAATTATGTTTTCAAAGAAGTAAACCTTTGTCAAGGGTACCACATTTTTTATTGTAGATTGATATTATATTTGTATTGGGTAGTGGCAGGCCTCTTACTTCTGTGTGGTTACAGATCATATAGTATTATAAGCCTCATTATATTACCCTGAATCCTGTGCATGAGCATTTTTGTTGCCTTATCTGACGTCCCCCAATTCCATCAGTTTTATTAGGACATAACCTGGAAGGGAATGCGCTAATTTGGATTAGGGTAGTTAGTTTTCTTGTTATTTCTGTTATTAGGCTGCCTCTAGAATTTTCAGTGGTGCTCAGCGTTTATCTGTTTCCTGCAATCGTACCTGTGCAACAAAGGAAGGTGATTTTTGTCTGTGATCCTCATGAATGCTACTACACTTTGCTTCTCCCACTATTTTCAGAAATATAATCAATAGTTGCTGTTATATGCTGTTTCTGTAAGCCTGTGAATAAACACACATATAGCTGGATTTAATCCAGATTTGTTTGACAATTATGATTTTGTGGTGACCATGCTGTATTATAATGCATTCGTTTACATACTTTGCACCACATGTTTTGGCATTGCAAGAAACGTTTAGAAGTGAGAATTGCCACTCTTGTGTTTTCAGTGTTTTTTCTTGGGCATCAAAGAGTTTGTTGGAACAATTGAGTTGCTTAATGAGACTTTATAATTTATACCTTGATTTACAGATGTGCTTTGAATGGTTTACAAAAGGGCAACATGATCTTGAGAGTGATGTGCAACAGCAGCTCTTTAAGGAAAAAATTCTTAAACTGGAATCATATGACATTACAATGAATGGTATGGCAAGTTCTACTTTTATCCATTTTTTTCAAAAATTATTTCCATGAGACACTAGTTTATAGCAGGATCATGACCTTGGTAATGTATTACTTTCTTACTGCACTGTATATATAAATCAAATATTATGTTTGATCTTGTTTAATGAATGTGTGGAATATACTGTATTCAACGTATGTCCAACATAGTGATGTGACTACGCAGACATTACTTACATATGCATTTTATTATACATTTGATAGAGACTTCTAGCTGCAGATTCCTTACCTTGCTAATTATTGCTGCTCTATTCACCCAAAGGCTATGAGGGAGCGATCCCTCAAGCTTCAGGCTGCTTGATGTGGGATGCCGCAATGATCTTTATCCCAGTCGAGAGGAAGGTCCTGGGAGTGGTCACAAAGTTCAATATCCTCGTCACACTCAGTCGTCTGGTCATTTGGGTAAGTCCCACACAAGAAGAAGAGCTAGAAGTCAAAGAGGTCTTCAACTTCACCTTGTCCGTCGGCCGACTAGATGAGGGAGCATCAGCGTTCGAGGCCTGACTCTGCGGTTGGGCTATCGCCTGGGTCAGCTATGTGCTTCCCAGCATTTCCGGTAGTCGGAGCTACTTCCACTCAACCTCAGGAATTTTATGAGGCTAGCCCCTCGTATTTGCATGCTCCACTCCTGCTAACATACCTCGAAGCCCACAGATTTGGGAGGGGCCCCAACTGGATCAATGCCAGTGGATCCAGCCCCGCCACCAGTTGTGCCACCTCCTTTACTGGTGCTGCTATCCTCATTCTGATCCCTGACTCGGAGATGGAGGGGCGTCATCCGTCGACTGGAGCCTTGCCTTCCAGGCTGGAGCCTGAATCCATTCTTATGCGCTAGGACTTAGGGATGATTGGGAGGGGTCGCTGCACCCTGAAAAATGTCCACCTAGACATGGACTGGTGTGTGGATTTGGCGGAAGCCAGCGGACTTGACACTTCTCCAGATACTGGCATGCTTTCTCCCCCTACTGTAACTATGGAGAATTGTGCTCCCTTTGCAATGGTGGTGAGGAGGGTGGCTGTAGTCCTGGACCTTAGCCTGCCCTCTGTATCTATCACGATGAATGTCTTGACAGAGGTGCTTCATCCGGATGTGACCCCCTCAGAACCTGTTCTCCCATTTAATGAAGCCCTTACCAACATCCTGCTTGGGTACTGGTCGAAGCCGAGCACAGGGGCTCCTGTGAATAGGGTGATTGCTCGCCATCGCTCTGCCCAAGGGGACCCCAAATTCCTCACACAACACCCTACCCTGGAGAGCTTGGTGGTCCAAGCGTTCACCTCCCACGAAAAATCCTGGTGCATTCCCTACAGCACCACCGGATATGGAATCCAAGAGGCTGGACACCATAAGAAAGAAGATGTTTTCGTCCACCAGCCTGGCACTGCGGTCCGTAAATACCACATGCTACTCCCACGCTCTGTGGGATACAGTTGCGCAGATGCTGCCAAGGGTTTTGATTGAGGCCTGGATCATAGCAGTCTGTTGCCGGTGGGAGAGATGCAGCTGAGTTCATGATCAGATGTAAACTGGATACCACTGACTCACTGGGCAGAGTAGTATTGTCAACAGTGGCCTTGTGGCGCCATGTCTGGTTGAGGACAACTGGATTTTCAGGGGATGTCTAAACATTGTTTATGGACAAGCCATTTGAGGGCTTCCATCTCTCCTGGTCAGGATCTGTAATCTGCCCCACTGGCGGTCTATAACATCGACCAGTGGGTTTTCCAGATTGTCTGAAGGGACTACTCCTCCAGCTTACAACAGGCTGACGGAAATGCCTCCTTGGCATGGTTACCCCCTAACTTTTTACCTTTGCTGATGCTAAGTTTTGATTGAAAGTGTGACTGGACCCTGCTAACCAGGCCCCATCATCAGTGTTCTTTCCCTAAACTGTACCTTTGCTTCCACAATTGGCACAGCCCTGGCACTCAAATAGGTCCCTTGTAACTGGTACCCCTGGTACCAAGAGCCTTGATGGCAGGAAAGGTCTCTAAGGGCTGCAGCATGGTTTATGCCACCCTGGGGACCCCTCACTTAGCACATGCACAGTGCCTCTCAGCTTGTGTGTGCTGGTCCGGAGAAAAAGACTAAGTCGACATGGCACCCCCCTCAGGGTGCCATGCCAACCTCACACTGCCTGTGGCATAGGTATGTCACCCCTCTAGCAGGCCTTACAGCCCTAAGGCAGGGTGCACTATATCACAGATGAGTGCATATGTGATGAGTGTCTAAGCAAAACCTTAGACAATATAAGTGCAGGGTAGCTGTAGGAAGTTGGCTCTGTATGTACTATTTCAAAGTAAGAAATAGCCTGCACAGAGTCCAAGGGTTCCCCTTAGAGGTAAGATAGTGGCAAAAAGAGATAATTCTAATGCTCTATTTTGTGGTAGTATGGTCGAGCAGTAGGCTTATCAGAGGGTAGGCATTTGTTGTACAACACACAGTCAAAGACAATTCCAGGCCAATAGGTTTTTATATAGAAAAATATATTTTCTTAGTTTATTTTAAGAACCACAGGTTCAAGATTTACAAACTATACTTTAAATGAAAGGTATTTCACTTAGGAACTTTAGGAACTTTGAATTAGCAAAATAGCATATACAGTTTTCACACAAATGGCAATAAGCTATTTTACAACTGGACACAGTGCAATTTTCAACAGTTCCTGGGGGAGGTAAGTGTTTGTTAGTTTTGCAGGTAAGTAAACCACCTACAGGGTTCAAAGCTGGGTCCAAGGTAGCCCACCGTTGGGGGTTCAGGGCAACCCCAAAGTTACCACACCAGCAGCTCGGGCCGTCAGGTGCAGAGGTCAAAGTGGTGCCCAATACGCATAGGCTTCAATGGAGAAGGGGGTGCCCCGGTTCCAGTCTGCAAGCAGGTAAGTACCCGCGTCTTCGGAGGGCAGACCAGGGGGTTTTGTAGGGCACCGGGGGGGGGGGGGGGGGGGGGGAACAAGTCAGCACAAAAAGTACACCCTCAGCGGCCGGGTGCAGTATGCAAACGGGCGTCGGGTTTGCAATGGAGTTCAGTGGGAGACCAAGGGGTCTCTTCAGCGATGCAGGCAAGGGGGGGGCTCCTCGGGTAGCCATCACCTGGGCAAGGGAGAGGGCCACCTGGGGGTCGCTTCTGCACTGGAGGTTGGATCCTTCAGGTCCTGGGGGCTGCAGGTGCAGTGTCCTTACCAGACGTCGGGTCTTTGAAGCAGGCAGTCGTGGTCAGGGGGTGCCTCTGGATTCCCTCTGCAGGCGTCGCTGTGGGGGCTCAGGAGGGTCAACTCTGGCTACTCACGGGCTCGCAGTCGCTGGGGAGTCCTCCCTGTAGTGTTTGTTCTCCACAAGTCGAGATGGGGGCGTCGGGTGCAGAGTGCAAAGTCTCACGCTTCCGGCGGGAAACGTGTGTTCTTTCAAAGTTGCTTCTTTGTTGCAAAGATGCTTCTATCTTGGAGCAGAGCCGCTGTCCTCGGAAGTTCTTGGTCCTTTTAGATGCAGTGTAGTCTTCTGAGGCTTCAGAGGTCGCTGTACCCTGTGGAACGCGTCGCTGGAGCAGTTCTTGTGAAGTGGGGAGACAGGCCGTTAGAGCTGGGGCCAAAGCAGTTGGTGTCTCCGTCTTCTCTGCAGGTTTTTCAGCTCAGCAGTCCTTCTTCATCTTAGGTTGGAGGAATCTATCTTGCTGTGTTCTGGGAGCCCCTAAATACTCGATTTAGGGGTGTGTTTAGGTCTGGGGGGTTAGTAGCCAATGGCTACTAGCCTTGAGGGTGGCTACACCCTCTTTGTGCCTCCTCCCTGAGGGGAGGGGGCACATCCCTAATCCTATTGGGGGAATCCTCCATCTGCAAGATGGAGGATTTCTAAAAGTCAGAGTCACCTCAGCTCAGGACACCGGGAGGAGGCACAAAGAGGGTGTAGCTAGGGACGGATGTCTCACGTCGCGATGAAGCTTGCAGAGGTGTTCCCACGCAGAAAGACTGCAAACAAGCCTTGCTAGCTGCAAGGGTCGCGGTAGAGGTTTTTGGGTGCTTCAGTGGCCCAGGAGGGACCAGGATATCGCCACTTGGAGGAGGAGACAGAGGGGGCGCCCAGCAACTCAGGGAGCCCTCACAGAAGCAGGCAGCACCCGCAGAAGTACCTGAACAGGCACTTGAAAGAAAAGTGAACCGGAGTCCACCCGAAGTCAGAAAAGGGAGTCCCTCGACGCCGGAGGACAACTCAGAAGGTTGTGCACAGCAGGAAGGAGTGTCTGGGACCCAGGCTTGGCTGTGCACAAAGGAAATCCTGTAAGAGTGCACAGGAGCCGGAGCAGCTGCAAATCACGCGGTACCCAGCAATGCATTCTAGAGTGGGGAGGCAAGGACTTACCTCCACCAAACTTGGACTGAAGAGTCACTGGACTGTGGGAGTCACTTGGACAGAGTGGTTGAGTTCCAGGGACCACGCTCGTCGTGCTGAGAGGGGACCCAGAGGGCCAGTGATGCAGTCTTTTGGTGCCTGTGGTTGCAGGGGGAAGATTCCGTCAACCCACGGGAGATTGCTTCAGAGCTCCTGGTGCAGGGAGGAGGCAGGCTACCCCCAGAGCATGCACCACCTGGAAACAGTTGAGAAAGCCGGCAGGATGAAGCGATACAAGGTTGCTAGTAGTCAGGCTACTTTGTTGCAGTTTTGCAGGCGTCCTGAGCAGTCAGCAGTCGATCCTTTGGCAGAAGGTGAAGAGGGAGATGCAGAGGAACTCTGGTGAGCTCTTGCATTCGTTATCTGGTGAGATCCCCAAAGCAGAGACCCTAAATAGCCAGAAAAGGAGGTTTGGCTACCTAGGAAGGAGGATTGGCTACCAAGAGAGGTAAGAGCCTATCAGAAGGAGCCTCTGACGTCACCTGCTGGCACTGGCCACTCAGAGCAGTCCAGTGTGCCACAGACACCTCTGTTTCCAAGATGGCAGAGGTCTGGGACACACTGGAGGAGCTCTGGGCAGCTCCCCTGGGAGGTGTAGGTCAGGGGAGTGGTCACTCCCCTTTCCTTTGCCCAGTTTCGCGCCAGAGCAGGGCTGGGGGATCCCTAAACCGGTGTAGACTGGCTTATGCAGAGATGGGCACCATCTGTGCCCATCAAAGCATTTCCAGAGGCTGGGGAAGGCTACTTATTTCCAAAGGGAGAGAGTGTTACACCCTCTCTCAGAGGAAATCCTTTGTTCTGCCTTCCTGGGCCAGGGCTGCCTGGTCCCCAGGAGGGCAGAAACCTGTCTGAGGGGTTGGCAGCAGCTGCAGTGGAGACCCGGAAAGGCAGTTTGGCGGTACCCGGGTTCTGTGCTAGAGACCCGGGGGACCATGGAATTGTCACCCCAATGCCAGAATGGCATTGGGGTGACAATTACATGATCTTAGACATGTTACATGGCCATGTTCGGAGTTACCATTGTGACGCTGTACATAGGAATTGACCTATGTGTAGTGCACACGTGTGATGGTGTCCCCGCACTCACAAAGTCCGGGGAATTTGCCCTGAACGACGTGGGGGCACCTTGGCTAGTGCCAGGGTGCCCACACACTAAGTAACTTTGCCCCCAACCTTCACCAGGTGGAGGTTAGACATATAGGTGACTTATAAGTTACTTAAGTGCAGTGGTAAATGGCTGTACGTTATTTCACGCAGGCTGCAGTGGCAGGCCTGTGTAAGAAGTGTCAGAGCTCCCTATGGGTGGCAAAAGAAATGCTGCAGCTCATAGGGATCTCCTGGAACCCCAATACCCTGGGTACCTCACTACCATATACTAGGGAATTATATGGGTATACCAGTATGCCAATGTGAATTGGTAAATTTAGTCACTAGCCTGTTAGTGACAAATTTGGAAAGCAGAGAGAGCATAACCACTGAGGTTCTGGTTAGCAGAGCCTCAGTGAGACAGTTAGGCATCACACAGGGAACACATACAGGGCACATACTTATGAGCACTGGGACACATAGACTAAAACAACATATATACAGTGAAATATGGGGGTAACATGCCAGGCAAGATGGTACTTTCCTACACTGAGGGTGTGTCTTGTGTGCCTACTTGTGTTCACCCCCCTCCCCGCCCCCCCCCCCACACCCCCCCCTCCAGTGCTCTACAAAACCCCCCTGGTCTGCCCCCCTACGACACGGGTACTTACCTGCTGGCACACTGGAACCAGAGCACCCCTGTTCTCCATAGGCGCCTATGTGTTTTGGGCACCTCTTTGACCTCTGCACATGACCGTCCCTGAGCTGCTGGTGTGGTAACTTTGGGGTTGCCTTGAACACACCAACGGTGGGCTGCCTATGCCCAGGAACTGAGACTTGTAGGTGTCTTACTTACCTCACAATCTAACCTTTACTTACCTCCCCCAGGAGGTAAGGAGGAGGAGCTATTTTAAAATAGCTTATTGCCATTTTCACAAAGACTGTATATGATATTGCTTTTATTCAAAGTTCCTAACTTACCTGTGTGAAGTACCTTGCATTTTATGTGTTTACTTCAAATCTTGAACCTGTGGTTTTTAAAATAAACTAAGAAAATATATTTTTCTGTATAAAAACCTGTTGGCCTGGAGTAAGTCTTTGAGTGTGTGTTCCTCATTTATTGCCTGTGTATGTACAACAAATGCTTAACACTACCCTCTGATAAGCCTACTGCTCGACCACACTACCACAAAATAGAGCATTAGAATTATCTAATTTTGCCACTATCTCAGCTCTAAGGGGAACCCTTGAACTCTGTGCACACTATTTCTTACTTTGAAATAGTATATACAGAGCCAACTTCCTACAACCACCTGTTCTTTCTCCACCAGGAAGTGACAGCTCTCTGGGCCAAGGGAACTATGGAGAGTGTTGTAAAGCCAGAAGTGGATCATGGTTGCTATTCCAGCTATTTCCTGTTGCCCTTAAAGGGCTGTAGTCTTCGCCCTGTGCCCTCTCAATTTCTTCTTCAAGGATGAGATATTCAAAATACTTATGCTTGCTCAGGTCCTGTCTGTCCTGGACCTGGGAGACTCGACGGTCACTTTGGACTTGAAGGACGCATACTTTCACATCCCCATCCGGCCTGCTCACAGGCGTTAACTGCAGTGCACAGTAGGTCATGATCAATTTCAATTCACCGTGTTCCCCCTTAGGCTTACCACTGCCCCTCGGGTGTTCACCAAAATGATGGTGGTGGTTGCAGCTCTTCTGCGAGATCAGGGGTGTCAGTCTTTCCCTATGTCAAAAGCTTGCCCCAGGCTGCCACCCATATCTAGTCTACGGCGGCGAACTTCTGCATTTGCTAGGGTTTACTGTCAACATGCTAAGTCACACCTAACTCCCTCTCAGATGCTGTCTTTCATCTGAGCTGCTCTGGACACTACACTTTTGGGATTATCCTCCCGAACGGTGAGTCCAGGATGTTCAGGCTATAATACAGAGGTTTCAGCCTCGATCCTAGTTTTGTTGAGACTGGCTCTGAGGCTGCTGGGATTCACGGCCTCATGCATCCTGCTAGTGACACATGCCTACTGACATATGCTGGCTTTCCAGTGGAACCTGACATTCTAGTGGGCGCAGCATCAGGGGAATCTCTTTGACAACATCCAGATCTCAGAGTGAACTGCAAAGAGCCTACAATCGGTGGCTATGAACTACTATTGGATCAGCAACAGACCCCTCTCCCTTCCCCAACCAGATCTGATAGGTATGACAGATGTGTTGCTGTTGGTATGGGGGCGACAACTTGGGAGAGGTGGAGATCAGAGTCCTCTGGTGGAATACGGATTCCACATCAACCTGTTGGAGCTCCGTGTGATCCGGCTGGCATTAAAAGGCCTTCTACCCTCGACCACGGGATGGCTATTGCAGGTGTTCACAGATAAGACCACCGACATGTGTTACTGCAACAAACATGGCAGGGTGGAGTTGTGGACCCTTTGTCAAGAGATCCGGTATCTCTGGACAAGGCTGGAATGTTAGGGAATATTCCTGGTGGTTCAACACCTGACAGGTTCTCTGAACACCATGGCGGACCAACTCTGCCGAAGATGCCTAGCAGAGTACAAATAGCGTCTCCATCCAGAGGTCTCTTTCAGCAGTCGGAAGAGCCTTGATTAGATCTGTTCACCAGCAAAGAGAACATACATTGTCAGCAGTTTTTCACCCCGGAGTTTCCAAGGTGGGTCTTGCTCGTCGATGCTTTTCATCTGGAGTGGAGCTCAGACCTCCTGTACACTTTTACGCCAATATCACACCTACCCAGAGTTCTCAAGAAGATTAGGAACAACTAGGCCCAAGGCATCCTTGTGGCCCCGGACTGGGCCCTGAGAGTTTAGTATCACGGGGTGTTGAGCATAGCCATTGGTCCTCCGATCAGGTTGCTCCATTTCTGAGGATCTTCAGTCTCAGCAGCAGGGGAGTGTTCTCCGTCCAAGCCTGTCAACTCTTCACCTTTTTGCGTGGAGATTGAGAAGTGACAGTTGACAGCTTTCATCCCTCCTCCTGAAGTCTGCGACATGATCCTGGCATCCATGAATCCCTCCACCAAGATAGTATACGTCTGCATTTGTAGCATGGAGTACAGAAAAACACATTGATCCCCTTTCTGCCCCTCTTTCTCAGGTTTTTCTCTTTATTCTTTCTCTTGCCCAGCACAGCTCTGCTCTGAGCACTTTAAAGAGCTGTCTTTCTGGTATTTAGGGGGTTGCCTGATAAATTCTTGGTGCAGAGTTGTGTCAACGTCCAAGGTTTATTGTAGAGGTAAAGAAACTCCATCCACCCAGCGCTAGTACAGTCTCAGTTCCTCTTTTAAAGCATAGCATTCCTAATTCCTATATGTATGAGTTAACCAAGGAAACATAACACAGAGCAAGAAGAAAGGGAAATGTATACAATATATACATAAAAGAGAGAAACCTCTAAGAAGGAAAGGGGCGAGAAATCACATTACCCCCTCCCCACCACCAAACTAAAAGAACATGAGGACTCAACCATAAGACTATCATTTGCACATAGATAATCTATTGAAATTCCGAATCCTCCCATCATTAATGTTTGCATCTCCTTTGAAAAGCTTGATCACTTTTTTTTGGTTTTCCAATTTGTCTCCAGCACTGGGTTTTTTAAGGCAATTTCTCCTTTACTATACAACCAACATTAATATTAATATCTTGAACAGCCTTACAAATGTCAAAAATCACTTTTCTTTTATCACTTGTACTCCATTTTCTTTTTTTTTTATACATACGTCCATTTTCCTACCAAAAGTAGTAGATTGACCCCCATATTGTCCTACCTAAGGAGGGCGCAACTTGGTGTTTGGTTTGCGTTTACCAAACATCTCAAATGGACACATTCCTGTGGTGGACTGGAAGGTAAATCTGTACTCTACCTCCCTATCCAGCAAATATGTACTCTGGTCCATGTAATGTAACCTGGAAATTTTAATTGAGTCTTTCAAAGTATGAGTACATTTCTCAATTATACCATTCGTTTCAGGATGGTACAGCGAAAAAAGTTTGTGAGTGATACCTCTATCCTCCAAAAACCCTTACATCTCCGAGTATGTGAATTGAACTCCATTATCAATTAGTATACAATTCGGGGTACCTCCAACACAGACTTCATCAAGAAACTTACAAACTGTACGTGCCGAAATGTCACCGATTACTTTCACTACTGGCCTCCTTGACAACATGTCCATTAGAGCCAAGACATACCTTCCACTTTCCCCTTTGTTATGAACTGGACCTAAAATGTCTAATGCAATTTCTTCCCACACCTCCTTGGGTATTTATCTGCAGATCATGGCCTCAGTTCTAACCTTATGCGACTTAAGACTGTTCCTACAGTCAGTGCAGCCCTGTACCAATCTTTCAACATGCACGTCCATCCCAGGCCACCAGTATGACATTCTTGGATTCTCTTTCATTTTGCAAATACTTTGATGGCCACTATGATGCAATTCCAACAAGCGATCTCTTAATCCTACTAGAACAACTAATTTAGTCCCTCTCAATACCATGTTGCACACAGACATTTCATCATTTATCCCAGCATAACCACCAAATTGTCCTTTGTCCAATTATTATTTTCATTACGTAGCAATGTCATAATTCCATTCAGCTGATCATCTTTCTGAATTTCCTCAATCCACACACTTCCTGTGATACAGCCTCCCGTAACTACACAGACTTTGCAATTATCATCTTTCCACCAACTTTCCTCAGTAATATCTTCCTGAGAATCATTTCCTACTAGCTAAGACAAGCAATCTACAGTTTTGTTCTCAACTCCTGGGACATATTCAACACTGAAATTGAAATCCTGCAAAGCCACAAGCCACGCTGTGATACAAGAAGAGGTACAATCAAGTCCCTTGTTGCCAAACACTTCTTGTAAAGGTTTATGGTCAGTCCTCAGCACAAATTTGAAACCACATAAGAACTGTTTGAATTTATTCTCTGCCCAAAATACGGCAAGTGCCTCCTTCTCAATAGCAGAATAGTTGTACTCTGCACCTTTCAGTGATCTTGAACCAACAGAAATTTTGACCATCTCAGAATTTTGTTCTTGTATGAGGGCAGCTCCTAATTCTTTTCCACTGGTATCTGTTACATGACAAGGGCAACCTGGTAAAAACGGTTCAAATGTTGAGCAGGCAATTATTAATATCAAGAAACTCATTCTGACATTCTTTTGACCACTTACATTGAAACCCCTTTCTAAGAAGTCCTCTAATGGCAGAAGAACATTTGGCAAAATTGTCAATAAACCTGCAGTAGAATTCAACCTTCCCTCAATGTGCTGGAACATCTTCTTTTTTCTCAGGTGAAGGTAAATCCACAATTATTTTAACCAGTTTATCTTTTAGCTTCATCCTTTGCGAGAGACTGCTTGCCCTAAATGTGATTTATTTTTGGAAGGGAAATTTTGCATTGAAGGTTTGCAACACTTCTCTAATTATTTCTATGTGTTCATCTATGGTGTTACTGAAAATGAGTATGTCATCCTGGAAAACTTTTACACCAGAAATGTTCCCATGCATGTCATTCATCAATCTTTGAAAGACTGATGCTGCTAAGCATAATCCAAAGAGCATCCTCTTGTATTTAAATGCACTGAAAGGAGTTAATAGAGCAGTATAATCTTTAGAATCCTGACTCAAACACATCTGATGATATGCAGACAAATGGTTCAGTGTGGATAACAATTTTGCCTTTCCAAATCATTCACTGATAGGGAGTGAACATTTGTCCTCCACTACTTGTTTAAATTGTCTCAAATAAGTAAATAATCTGATATCATCTGAACTTTTAGAAGCTACAACTATTGGAGAAATCCTCCAGAGCTTCAATTATTCCTCCAAAACATATAAGCAGTCTAGTTCTCTTTTGACAGCATCTTGAACATAAAGAGGAACACTTCTAACTTTGCATGTCACTGGTGTAGCTTCTTTTTGAGCAGTATACGATGTACGTACTCTTTAACACATCCAATTTTCTTCAGAGAGCACATCGGGTCTGAAACTAGAGACAGTTTGGCACCTGAGTTCCTCATCATACTGATCTGCACTTCATTAACACTTAGAATATCAGAAGGATATTCACACTTCACACCTGTAACACACCTAGGGCTAGATGTAGCAAAGGGTTTTTCCCATTCTGCGTCAGTGGGAAAATGTGTTCCTACATATGGCCCCTAATGCCTTTCACTACTTGAAAAACCACTTGATTATCTTCAACATCCAGTTCACTAACTTTCATTTTCACATTTTTGGATCTGCAACACTTAGCAAAATGTCCTCTTTTAGAACAGATCTTGCCAATTACTTTAACAGGTGCACATTCTTTGGAGTTCACATAATGACTAGGACTCCCACAAGTAGTGATGCTATTAGGAACCTTCTTATGACTCGTTAACAGCCTGTACTGTCGCAGACAAATCATTTTGTTTTTGTAATTCTTGTATGCATGTCAATAAGTGTTCAACTCGTTTGGCTACTTGAATAACCTTACTTAAGGTAGGATCAATTTTTGCGTATAACTCCTCCCTGATTTTATCAGAATTACACTGCAACATGAATTGATCCCTGTTCCTCTCTTAAATATTATCACCAAAGTTGCATGAAGATGCTAATTTTCGCAAGGCCGTAATGACATTTTCTACAGATTTATCTACACCTTGTTTTATTCCCCCCAAAATAAAATCTCTCTAATATTAATGAAGTTTTTGGTGAAAAAGTGATTTTCAAACCATTTAATTGCCCTCTCAAATTCATTCCCAGTATTGTTGCTATCACCTCTTTCTTCACTCACGGTTTCTGGAAGATTCTCAAAACGTTTTTGACCTTCTGCTGCCAGACAGTGAAGTAGTATGGCTGTTTTCTTTTTGGAAGACAAATTAGACCCACATACCTTTAAATAATTAATGAATACCTTTTTCCATTTGACCCAGGCCGAAATGGTTTCTCCTGGTGACCAAAGAAAGAATGGAGGAGGAGCTATGTTCTGCATGATGAGGACACAGGCACTTGTACTTGAATATGCAGCAAAAAAACAATATAAAGTAAGAAATATAGAAGAATTATTACCAAAACGAAGAAAAGAGAAGAATATTGACCTGACACATAAAGAAGACAATAAGAAAAACAAAAGTAAAGAAAACAGTAACTGTATATGTGCTCTGAATAAAGCTCTGCCACGAGTTGGCCAGGAAGCAACCCCCTTAGGGCTTGGGTGCTCATTCCATCAGAGCCATGGCTGCGACCATTGCATTAGCACACGGAGTTCCGATCCTGGTCAACTGCCAGGTAGCAATGTGGACTTCCTTGCACATGTTCACAAAACACTACTATCTGGACAGTCAGGACGGGCACTTTGCCAGTTTGGTCCTGCAGGACTTCCTCATATGAAATTGGTTAGCAGACCTACCTCTGGCAAGGTATTGCGTGGGTATCTATTCAAAATGAAAGGAATCTGCAACTGTCTGTCAGATGAAGAAGTTACTTACATTTGGTAACGCCTTATCTGTTAGAGACTCTATCTAACCACAGATTATTTACTGACCCACCCATCCTCCCCACTCTACGAACAGATTTATAGGGTCAGGGTTTTTTCCCCTTTTCAGGGCCCTAGTTTTCCACACCAGAGGTTGGTGTTCTTCGTGGCTTAGCTCTCTTGATGCGGAAAGTTGCAAAAAGAAACTTATGTTGGCGTGCTAAGGTGGCGCCTACTTTGGCACTGCAAGCATCACTTCAGGTGCGGATAATGCCAACAGCTGCACAAGAAGCCAAACACCACCACCTACTGGCATGCAGGGTTATTGCACGTGAAAAATGTCCAGCTCCAGTCTGAAGCTTGGGAATAATTCAAAAGGTAAGGAATCTGTGGCATATGTAGTATCTACCAGATAAGATGTTACCAAAGGTAAGTGACACTATTTTGTGTTCCACTGTTGGTAGGTAGGGTTTAATCCCAATGCTATTTGTTTTACCGCCCTAGACTTTACTGCTATGTCTGGCATATGGTAACTGAGTTTTTGAAGAGTGCAACTGTGATTCACATGTTGTAAATAACCTCACTATATAGGTGGGCTCAAATAGCTTTTTATGTTGACCTGAAATCAGCAAAGCCTTATACTTTAGACAGCAGCTTCAGAAAAACATAAGCCATGTACTTGAACACATTCTTTTTCAATCATTGAGTTTAAAAATACAAATGCCATCCGAATGTAAGCAAGAGGATTCATTTGTGTGCTAATTTAAGGTGTTAGAAGATTATTTTTTTATGTTAATATTCTAAACTTTACACTTATACCTTATGAGAATTGCTATTTAATGGATTCAATTTGTGCATTGTTCCTGTATCTCTTTATCGGGTGTGAACAGAAGCCCTTGTAAATTTTGCCCAAAGTGTAACTGTTTCCTGTGCATAGAGTTTTGGAAGATGTCTCTCCTACAAGTCTACCATGAGGCTCAGTCTGGCATCTATGTGTTAAATTGTTAAGACCTTGAAATTGCAGAAAGGCTGAGCAATATGTGCTGTGATGTTGACTGTCATCTAATTATCACCAATTTACTAAAACCGTGCACCACAGTTTGCAAGCAGATCTGTTTCTGGACCAGACAATTTCCAGGACCTTGTACTAGATTTACACAAAATAATATACTATACAAAATACCTTAATGTTCGATGGCATGTGTAGCTGTAGATACACATGCTGTGCATAAGCTCGCCATCTAGTCCTTGTGTTCGGAGTAGTACAACTTGTTTTTGTTCGTAGACAGTTTTTGAGTCATGGTAGTTACTTGCATTGTTGTGATACTCACACATTTTGTTGAATAGTTGATACTCTGCTGTGCATACAAGTTCCACACAAGCACACAAGGCTCTTTAATAACACAACCTCAGGGGTACCAGTTACTTAAGTTCCATCGCAAAAAATATCTTTTACACAGTACACTCCATCCTGTTCACCAGGTCAACCCTGTTCCTGGGGCAGGGCAACACACCTGTAAGGTCCTTCTTTTCTGGGAGAGGTTGAACAAAACTCTAAACAATGACCAGTTTAAAATATTTTCACATTCTAAATATAGAACAAGATAATAGTACAATTTATCTACTTCTTGAGTTTCACAATCAGTATGCAGAAATTAAGGCCTACCACAACACAAAATAAATTATTTTATAGGTCTGATGTAGATTCTTTGAAATTAGTGACTTGTCTACCACAGATTAAATGTTTGGCATTTCATTTTACCAAAAAGGTCCCAGTCTTTGATAATGTAAAGAATGGTAAAACTGTAGGTTGTGGGAGCATTACATATTCACTTGGTATTGAATTCAAGGCTACACATAAACCCTTTACAATAATGACTTGGCAGTCAAAGCTCAGAGTATGGGGGTGAGCGTTGTAGAGGTATGGTGAAAGAAAACCTCAGTCACATTCACTGTGAAGGACAAGGTATGTTTATAGAATGGATGTTGTAGTTTCTCGGGTTCTATGTTCTCCAGCCATCTAGCCCTGGTTTCTGAATATTGAACATGGTTTTCTTTTTTGCAAAGCTGTTTGCTTTATTTTAGCAAGGCGTCAGAAGCATTTTGTGTAATCATGAATATAGAGAGACTAAGACTATTGGCAATATTTTCTGCCATAAAATTGTGTAAGCTATGAGAAAGATGCACTGGTTGAACAACCTAACCCACAGTGGAGAAGCAGACATTTTAGGCCACCAAAGCCATGGTAAATGTTGAACACTTCTTTGCCAGGATCCTTAAATCACAGCTGTTTGCTCATATGAGATTAACTCAGCAGCAGACTGGGGTAGTCATGGATAATGGCCTTAATTCCTGTCCCTCCATCATCTCTGGAAACCTCTTTGTGTCCACAACCAATGCAGGTGGCATGTGTATAAAGACTTCTGGTGGAAACAAATAAAAAATAAAATAAAACTTTTATACTGCAAAAGGAGGAGGTGGCGGAGATGCATTTAGGAGCGGACTACGATAATTACAATGGAGGAGAAAGAGTCATGACAGTCCCTATTTCTAGGCATCGTTCCTGTAAAATGTTCATCTGAGAAATCCACAAACTACTGCTCTAAAAGTCACACCCACAGTTGCTATACAATGGACCATGTCAAGGCCAGGCACATCTGAACAGGTACCTTAAAAAGAGATGAAAAATAAGATCGATTTAGCACAAGGATCAGCTTTGAAAAGATGTTCTGCGCAAAGGCTGACCTTTAGAAATTAGATTGTCCTAAATTACCTCTGAAGGATATTTTAGGTCCACCGGGTGATTAACCTTGAAAAGAGGATTGGAGTCAAACTAATGGCCACTCTGCACCTGATTGTGGAAGGCAGCATTGGCTTAAAAACATTCAGTAATACATGAATTTGTGTTTGACCTCATACAGATAGTCTGCAGCTTGGAGGATTTAGGTGAGATAACGTATAAATTTTTAAGCACGCCACCACATATAGGCTCACAGGCATGTCCATATCAGTTCTGACCCATGTTGTATTTTGGGACATTGGTTTACTAAGCCTTCTTTGAAGCCCTTATATTTTGAACAGGAACATGCCACGAAGGGGTGAAAAACATTGAGGAGGTGAATAGAGTTTAGTTTAAACAGTAACAGCATCAGTTCAGCTCCACGCTCAGCAGTGTGGTGTAGCTCCACATTCGACAGTGTCTGCTGCCATATGACAGACCTTCCTTTCGGAGGTTACACACTTCGAGGTGGCATATTATCTAAAGGCACTCATAAAGACAGCAGTGTATGTTGTGGAACTATGCCACCATTTTTTTTTTTTTTATTTTTTTTTTTTTTAACATTGTGGACATTTTTGTCATGTAAGCTTCCATATCTCCAGGTCCAAACACATTCTGCATGGATTAACGACAATGATCTGCTAGATTTGGGGTTATACTGCAGTTGTTTCAATGTTAATATGCTTAGATATTGTTTGCAGTAGTGTCAAATAATTCTATATTGAATTAATACTCTCTCTTTGTGATATTGTATGACAGAAGTAAGTTAATTTCTACGTAACCAATCTTCCATAATTCTGCTGCAGGAGGATTGACCTAAATTTACTCGCACTCATAACATATATTCCATATGCATTTTAAGTCTCTTCTACCATTTCCTTAAGTAAGCAAAAGCGAATACGTCAGACACAGGTTTTCGCTAAACTTCACAACAACTCTTCTACTGTAACAATCAATTTATTTCTCTCCAATTCTGAAATTCCTGGACTTAAGAGCAGCCCCACCTTTATTTCAGCTGAAATGCCTTTTAAAACTATCCCTGATGTAGTCAAACTATAAACTTCTCTGTATTTTTATTTATTTTTAATTATTTTGTTTTGATAGCCATAATTTGGTCAGATACATTTTACATAAGAGCACCAGTGATAAACAGATTGGATGGATAACTTAGAGGAAAATATGCATTTGAGATCTAGCCCATGAGTGCTGTATTGTGAAATGTTTAACAGGGAAAACAAATATCTGAGATAATGAAATGATGAAGGTGGTGCAAAGAGAGAAAAGCTGTGGACTTAGTACTGCACCCTTGGAAATGCCAACTGAAAGTAAGGGGATGGCATATCTTGAGTTACAGAAAACAGGTAAAGAGCATTCATAAATATGAGAGCCAGTTGAAGGATGTACAGGAGATATCTATTATGTTAACAAAGAAGAGTAAAGTAGTGTACTACACAAATTTAAAAATACAATGAATGGATGAGAGATGAATATGATGCACTTTTGTGGTAAAGTTGGCAACATGCAAGTGTGCAGGTTCTGTAGACGATGGTAACCCATTTGGAAAAATATCAGCTTATTTGGAGAGAGGTTTAGGTTTTTACATTAAATCCCAGCTTTTGCAAAGCCAATCGGTCCCAGCAATACCTGAGCTGTTGGTATTGCCAACGTGCATATGTTTTACTATTACTGAGAAAATAAAAATGTAAAAACAAAACATTTCAGGTAGGGCAGAACTAAGGAAATAACTATATACATAGTTTATACATCATTTAAAACGAGCAAATATCTGCATATAGTTAGCTGAAAACATTTAGGCACATTTACTTAAGTATATATTTTATTTAAGGAAAGTGTGCCTTGATGCAAAGCCTGTGGAGGATAACGGTGGCAGGATAGGAAAGAATATAAATTATAAGCTTAGTTTTTTTTTCCTGCTATGGTGAATTGTAAAAAAATATATAGGTTACAAAATTGCTAATATAAAGTAGTACAAAGTTCCGAAATAAGTTTAAGAAGAGAGAGAGAAAAGAAAAGGAGTCCTGAAAATCAGGAGCAATGGTCCTCACACACCTTAATTGGTGTCATGCTTCATCATCGGACAGCTCCTCGTCAGACCGGCGCTGCAAGAGGGGGGCTTTTTGCCGGAGATCTTTTATATACTCGATGATGCCGCGGAACCTAATATGGATCCGAGAGAGGACAAATCCACAAGAGAGAGAAAAATAAAATTGGCTCAGAACCCTCACTCAATGATTTATTGCTTGCTATTGGGAAATGGTCAAGGTTAAAAGAATGCAGGGAGTGGAATCGGAGGTAATGCTCAGACACTCACGCAAAACACTCAAAAGTAGAGGATGGTGGAAATAATCCAGTCCTCCTTAGTATGCGGTCGACATGTTTCGGGTCTCTGATGGTCCCACAGGATCCAGTGAGGCTTCTTCAGGACCTACTAAATCAAAAAATTACTCTCAAAAAATCAATATACCTATACTCCTACTGACTAACGCTCACAGTCAAGGCGTCATCAGTCACTTACTAAGATTAAACCGGACTGGCTTTTCTTTCCTATTAGTCGCCCATCTTCACTTAAAGAACAGGCTCCATGGGATCACGCTGGCCTCTTGCCTGGCTCACCGAAAATTTATCAGGTAGCCGATGTCCTCAGTAGCACCTACCCTGGGGTCGTGTTCCCGGATGCTGTCTGTTTTCTTCCCAGTGAAGGTTGATGACCCTGCATTTGGCTCTGACTGGAGCAGTTATTACAGAAATGTAAATTAAGTGCCAGTGTCTTCAGCCCAGCCCCCACAGCTGATTCCCGATCAGGGCAGTTCCCGGGTACATGCCCAACCCCCACAGCAGTCTGGCTTGATAAAGAACATGCTTCGTGTAAGAAGATTATTTGTAAAAGGCTAGGGTCTAAGCAAAATATTAACCATCTAGTTAGTATGTGTGACGAGGTACAAGTGTTTGAGTGCTGCTGAAAAGGGATGAAATGATGAACACAAACCCTCAGACTTCTCTGGTGCAAACAGGCCCACTCTCCCAAGTCTTGTGACGTACACCATACATACCAACATTTTAAAAGAAGAAAGTGGGATATTTAAAAAATAAAAATAATCGTGAGAATGTATTTCTCCCATTGACTTAAATTGAAAGACAGGTAATGTCAGGTGGGAGACAGCCCAAATTAAGCCATTCTTGGTTTAAAAAATCTGGAGTCTCCCATCTGAGTCAGGTCTGTTGGCATGTGGTGCACTTAGGAAAAAATCTGATATTTAAGCTAGCCGTCCTGTTAGAGTAAACTCCTATGAACCACTGCTGCAGGTATTCTAAGCCACCTACCGTCCTCACACAAATACCCCTGAAAAACTCACCAAATGTGTTTGGGTTTGTGTTGGTGCGGGGAAGTGTTAGTCCCAACGCACCAAAAACATGAGCCAGAGGAAGAAGTAAGTGCCACTGACCGCAAACTGGAAACTAAAGCTCTCGAAGAAAAATCAGTAGGGACTGAAGGGGTTCACAGGATTATGGTTTGGCGGTGGGTGAGAGGAGATGTGTCAACTGCTCAAAAACAAAGAAAAAAAGTAATGGGGATTTTGTGGGTGGGATGGGTGGAAGGAAGAGAGAGCTGGTAAAAGCATGAGCACTAGTGTGAAGTGCCGAAAAACAAAGAAAAAGGTAGCTTCTAAAACAGGAGCAGTGGATGGACTCTGGTACTTGGTCCATGCTTTCAGCAAGTGTTAAACACAAGTATAGGCATAGTACATGCATGCCATGAAGAAATGGTGACAAAGAACATGAGAGTGTTGATGGAGCAAGCAAATGGTAAGCCTATGGGTGGTCTGAAGCCCACAAATTGAATACAACATGCCTTTCGGAGACAGTGCATGCGCTGTCTAGCCGAGATTTTAAAACTGGTGTTCAAATGTTGTGGAGAAAATAGAGCAGAGAGATACTGTTCATTTGTTGCCAAGACAGGAAAGATCATGTCTGCACTTTCTTAGAAACTTTATCTCTGCACCCAGATATGAAGGAATAATTCAATCAAGCGGTTAACCGTAGAGAAAAGAGCAAGAAGTGTGACACTTGTGGGCTGAAACAATAAAAAGTAGTGCAGGTGAATTAGTTCTTTTGGCTTTGGGGATAATTTTTAAATATTATGATGTGATTATGTGTGATTGACATGTCGGAGGGTGGAGGTAGAGCATTGAGTAGTGTGGGAAGAATTTCTATATTGGTGACTTTGGAAGAAAGGTAGTCAGTTGAAAGTACATAATGTGTAGTGGAGAAACAATTGTGAGTGGTACTTTTTATATGGCTCAGTAGTTTCAGTATTCTCATTCTTATGTAATTTGAGCAGGAGTGCACTCAAGTTTATTCAAAATCGATTTTGACCTCATCTGAAATCGACAATTTGGTAGATTAATATATACATCAGGAGTGCTCTCATCTTGGTTTTCTTAGTGTGAACTTTGGTTGACTCTCATACTAATGTAGCAGCAGAGAATTTTCGTAACTGATTGTGCGATTTTCAAGGTGTTGTTTAATTGCTTTGTAAGGAAATGCTTCTTTTTACGTTTTTCAACTAATGCTGCTGGTGTTTTTTCGACGCTGAGAGTGCACTAAGGCCCGCTAACCAGACCTCGGTGCCCTGACCCTAAAGTTTGTCAAATTGCCTATACATAATTGGAAATGGCTAGCTTACCTGCAAGTCCCTAGTAAATGGTATCCTGGTACTAGGGGCATGTAAGTTAGGATTCCCAGGGCTCGCAGCACTGATTGTGCCACCTTAGAGGTCCCCCAAGTAAAGCAAAGCCACTGCAGACTTGTAGAGCAGTTGCACAGTGCTACCCTGACTTTGCCATTAAAAGCAATGGCAAAGCCACCACTTCCCCAGAACATGTTTGTAAGTGGGCCCTATAGCAGGCCTACTGAGGCCTAAACATAGGGCACAACATATGACACAGGCAGGTCATGTACTTTACATGTCCTGACAGTAAAACATGTGAAACAGCCGTTTTTACTGTGAAACGACTTGGTCACCCCATTGAGGAGTACAGGGTTACACACTGACCACTCAGCTGTGCCAACTTCTGAATGGTGCGACCAAAGTGGATATTCTACGGTATCATAACAACTTGTTATATTAAGCCTGGCTTGTACCTCAAGTCGTAATTAATGTAAATTGTTACACTGTGCAGCTTTAGCAAAGCCGCCACTTTGTTGCCTTTAAAACTCCTGCGCCTTACCGGATAGAGCTTGCTTCACAAGACTTCTTTCTGCCCTTCTTGAGAGACATGCTTTTATCTCTCCGAAAGGAGAACAATGGGGGATTGCAGGCCAGAAATGTGCCACCTCCCTCCTGCAGAAAGCCATTTTGGTGTTAGTCTCAAAAGGCAGGCTTCAAAGGTAAAGCTGCCTTTGAAGGGTAGATGTGTAGCACCAGGGTGGAATGCTGCTCCATTTGTGAGTTATGGCTAACACAGGAGGTAGAGAGAGGAAACCAGTTCCCAAAATAGTTTCCCCAGGGGCTTGTCCCTGAGGTAGCCACACCCCCGGGGTGGATGGAGGAAGCTGGCTATTTATAGTGCACTAAATGAAGTTTACTGTGCAGAGAATCCAGTGGATCCCCAGCTGGTTTTACAGAGGCAAAAGCAGATAGGACTAATGCTCTACTTGTTTAGTAGTGTGGGTGAGCAGTTAGGCTTGTAGGTTAATGCTAAGCAAAGAGGCAATACATGACACACCCACTCAAAGAATAAATCCGAGACCAATTTTGAAAAATAACTCTTCTTTTTATTCATGTTTCAAACCCAAGAAGTTTGTAATCAGTTAAGTAGACTTTTTAAAAATAAATACTTTGCATTTTCAGAAATCAACACTTGATGCAGTTTTCAGAGTTCCCTCAATGTTATCCTATGGAAAACAATGTTCAGCAAAGAGAGTAGGAGGCTGGCCTGGTGTGTGATGGACACCTATGGTGTTGGCGCCTTATACCAGGTCCAGGCAACCCTTAATAGTTTTAGAGTCTAGGAAGCCAGGGCTCTCTAGTGGTAGCTGTGGTGAGCAGCCAAGACTTATCTAGGAGAGGTGTTAAGCACTTGCAATACCACAGTAATCACACAGTAACATTTCACACCTGATAGGAACCACACAGTGTTGCAGAAATAAAAGTACTTTATTACAGGAACACTGATCTAGTTTATTATAGGCAATCCCCCCCCCATTCTGGAGTACACACAAAATCTACACAGGTAAGTACTAGGAATTAGCATAAAAATATTAGAAATTGCAAGGGCTCTTTTGGGTTGGGGGGGCATTATTCTAAAATAGTGGAATGCGAGAATGGGTAGGATGAGGATATGAAGTAGTTAGCCAAGGGCTGGGAGAGTATGGAACCTCAAGAGGTGAGTATCTAGAAGACCCCCAGTGACCAGGGGAGCAGAGGTAAGTTACCGGGTCCTCCCATAGGCTAACATGGGAGACTTGAAATTGGAACAACGCAAGAACAGGACAAGGCCAGTGGGACCCAACAGTGGGTTCTGGATGAAGAGGACCTGTAAAAGAAGGGGACAGAGTCCAGTCCACGCAGGAGTGTCCAGGTGGGGCAGGAGGCAATGCCCACCCTTCTATGGGTAATGATCTGGATCGACAGTGGTGGATGAAGCGCAGCTGCGGAGTCCAGGAGCTGCAGAGGAGTCTCTGAAGTGGCCTTAGAGCTATCCCTCAATGGTTGCCAGATTGCATATGGGTCAAAAAAGCAAATGCAACTGGAGCTGTTAGATATTTGCAGAGCTGAAGAGAACCAGCAAGGTCCTCGGGACTCGACCCTTGGAGGGGAGTACGGGCTGACCCTAAGAAGACTGGAGAGCCACCAGAAGCAGACGGATCCCCCACGAACAACACACTGGCAGCCAGCACAGTATGTTGAAGTGAGACCCAGACAGCACACCTGAAAAGGAGTCCCACGTCACTGAGGCAGCAGAGGAGACTGTCCTTGCAGAGGTACAGTGCTGGGGGCTGTGGCTACTTGGAGCCTGAAGATCCCTTGGAGCAGGAGTCAACAAGCCTTGGTTTCTGCAACAGTCGCGGTGCACAGGAATTCTGTCTTGGAGGAAGAGAAAAGGACTCACCATCTCCCAAATTCGACAGAAGACAGAGAGGACCAAGAAGACCACTTAGAGCCACCACCTGTGTTGGAGAATGTTCGCAGGTCCAGATGACATCAGATCTCAGCGGCCGGACTTCGTTGCCCTAGGTGTTTGCAGGTGCATGGGGTGACTCCTTCACTCCAAGGGAGATTCCTTCTTGCTTCTTTGATACAGCTGAAGTCTTGCCGACCCCAGAGGATGCACAGCCATGGAAATGTTGCAAGTTGCTGATAGGAGTCGTGGCAACAGTGTTGCAAGAAGAGGTTGTCTCAGTGTTGCTGTCTTGTTCAGTTCCTGTTAAGGCCAGCAGCGGTTCCGGTGTTCAGGAGCAGAAGATGTTGTTACAGAGGAGCCCTGGTGGAAGCTTGCATGGCGAATCTGGGGACCCACCCACAAGGGAGTCCCTAAGTAGTCCAGAATGGGCCTTGATCACTTTGCAAGGTGTCAATCTATCAGACTGGGTCACTGCCTCACCTGACCAGTCAGATGCTCCCACGGGCCTCTGTCCATCTTGATTCCATTCTCTTTCATGGTGATCTTTTTTCTCTTTCCTGTTGCACTTTGCTCCAGCTCCATTCTCACTCACCTTGCGGTAAACAATATCACAATGGAGCTGATAGCCATGTGCATTACCAGCAAGAGGTGAAGTCACACTACCTTGTGACTTAAGAAGAATAATTTGTTGTTCCCCCCCTCCCTCATAACTTCTCGTAACAGCTGATGGATCTTCATGAAATTTGACAAGGTGAAATTTCGCCAAAGTCCTCTAGGCATGTGCCAAGTTTCATTCAGATTTGTTAAAAAGTGCCAAAGTTATAAGACAAAATACCTTCTCTATAGAGCGTTTTTTTTTTTTAAAGGAATTTACAAATGAACACCTGATAAGCTACCATCTTGAGAATTCTGCACACAGTAAGTAAGTGGTCCATGAAATTTGTATTATGGTGATGAACTTAAGTGCTTTATGTAGGGTCTGTGAAATTACAATGCTATTATGTAATTTACAATTGGGTTTACATTTTCATTCTACCCTTAATAAAATTGCTGTTTTTTTGGAAAGTCATGGTCTAGCCTGGGGGTTTCCAATATTTTGTGTAAGGGCTACTCATGATGTATGTGACTCATCCCAAGCTTCTAATATTATTAGTGTTGTAGTAGTGGCTGCATCAGACAAGATTACATGAGTAGCCGTTATATGCAAGATTACCAGCAGTGATCACCACAATGCATCAGGCCGGGTTGCACGCAAAGGTGTACAAAAGCCTTTGCCAATTTGAAATGCCTCTATAAGTGTAACACGTTACCTGTATGTAGACCCCAAGATAATGTCCGCAATAAGTCCCCCCCCAACCCCACATGATTTATCACTCTGTCCGCTTTAAATATATTTTAGAAATTAAACCTTTTTTCTTCAAACATTAGCAGATGAGTTCTGGAAATACACACTTTCTCTTCTCAAATACAACCTTTCAATTTTGATACATACCTATTTATTCAACTAAGCAAAAGCTTCTAATTTGGTGGGCCGGGCTAGAGACAGGGGAGGTACTTTTGCCTAACTGGAGGTATGCCATTAGCTTGCGAGGTACTCATTAGAGAAGTCTGACCTATCCAATATAAAAAAATACAATGTAGTTTACTGGTTGTATGGGGTGGGATAGAATTTGGAGAAGGGCTGAAAGGCTCTTTGGTATTTTACAAATAGCATGACCATCTTGGATATATGTAAAGAAATATGTGCATTACAAGCTTTTTTGCATTCATTATTGCTGTTTTAATTGCAGGTTTTAATTTGTTTAAGACATTTTTTGAGAATGTTAATCTTTGTGATCATCGACTAAAACGGCAGGGAACACAGTTGGTAAGTAAGCTGCTTTCTTCTGTCTTTTTAACAAAGTAGCATGAAAAATCACTAATTTAAGTTTGTCAGATGAATTGGAAAGTTATAGTTAAGCGTTTTCATAGAAGTGATTCAGCTTTAAACCCTTTTGATACATATTTGCACTCTTTCTGTAGCCCTTTTAAAAATAAAAAAGTCAATCTTCTTAAAGCAATGAAGCTGATGGGTATAAATATTTTTTTAATTTAGCATACGTAAAGTTATGATGAGGATATACATGGGATTCTTAGGCAGTATTCTTTTTTTGGGAATGTTGTAAAGTGCTACATGCCTGGTTGTGGGTGATGTTGATTGTGCTTTATTGTATCCTGCTGCTGTTTCATATGGCCTTTGTTAGACAATAAAAGCATGAATGCATTTTTTTTTTTAAAGTGCTATATGCCTCTGCAAAGCTGCTTCATATTGCTTTTTGTGTGCAGACTGACCAACTTTGTACAAATGCAAGAGTCAAAACGTCTCTTGTGATTCCCACGGTGCGCTGAGATCGACATAGATTTCTAACAAATGGTGTGGCTTTGCCCGCTAATCAAGTGATACTGGACTGAGGTTGCATTGCACTTAACAGAGATAGTGGGTTCACATATCACTGCAGACCCTGCACACTGTAGTGAGCAAAACAAACGATGTATTAAACCCAGAACTTTGCGACTGGGAGTGAGTGTTTGCGTTGTTCAGCATTCTGTCCATCATTTGTTCTGTTTGCTTTTGTAGCCAAGAGTGGCTGCGTACTGTGCGCTCTTAGAACTACATTTAATAATTTAGAGGAAGACCATATTGGCTCTGGAGGCCCAGTTGGGAATGACTGGTGATCCTGAGGTGATACAGAAAATTAGAAATACCCTGATGGAATTTCACGAAACCGCTAACCGAGAACTTCTTTACCGAGGGAAATATGTACAGGCAAGGGCATATGGCGAGGGTGAGTGGCCTTGTCAGGCATTAGCTTCTCTGATCCGTAAACCCCAGTTTTCAAATACAATTCTAGAGATTAAGATAACAACATAGTATGTTACACTTTGGATATATTACGGGTATTTGCTGCATATTATGACACATTGCATACCCCGACCAGGAAATAGGAGGCTGAGGTAGATGCCTATCTCGAGGATATCATGCTGGGATGGCTGAGCGATGCTCAGAGGCAGTTCATAGCCGCTGCTATAGAAGACGGGGACATAAGGGAGGCCATAGTACAGTTACATCGGGTAAGGAACCTGGACAGCCAACCTGGAGATTTCTACAAGATCTATAATGGTAGTCTCATACTGATGCTATAAGCGGTCTACTGTGAGGCAAAACAAGACTGAATTTTGCCACCCACCATGAGAGAGGGTATGATCATAAATATAGTTAGGCCTAATAAACCGGAAGATGCCTGTGACTCATATAGGCCCCTTTCACTACTAATCAGTTGTGATACTAAGATATTGGGCAAGATATTGGCAAACCGTCTGAGCCTCTTGATTAAATTTTTAGTCAGGCCAAACCAATTGGTATTCATCCCCGACAGGGCCAATTCCCATAACCTGCGCACCCTGTTCACTCTATTACACCCAGATCTGCTGTTGCAGTCTTTCTTGATGTTTTAAAGGCTTTGGATTCCCTGGAGTAGGACTACCTAATGATAGTACTTAGCAGTATGGGCTTCCCCTTAGCGTTCTCATCATGCATAGCCCTCCTGTACCCTTCTCCCACTGCAAAAGTCCAAATCAATGGCACATGCTCATCATCGTTCACAATTATGTGTGCACGCAGCAGGGGTGTCCTTTGTCACCCCTGCTGTTTGCCCTTGCTACAACATCATTGCCAATATGCCGTCAGATGACTCGACAGGCCATCTTGGTATCGCTATACGCAGATGACATCACACTGTACCTCAGGGGCCCCGAGATAGCCTAAGCATAGTGCTTCGAGAATTTGTACAATTTGGTGCACTGTCTGGTACCAAATCAGTTGGAAAAAAATCTAGCATTTTTCCTCTGACCGCAAATACTCAGAAATTCCAACCAGACTTCCAGCTCAAATGGTGTGACTGCAGTCTCAGACATTTGGGAATAGAGATTTCTAAGAGTAAAGAGGAACATATACGGGCTAATTATTGCACTGTGTTATCAAACCTAAGGCATAATGTCACAAACTGGAACTTGATGCCCCAGTCCATGGCAGGACGCATTTCTCTCATAAAAATGATCATCCTCCCTAAACTTTATCTGTTCCTAAATATCCCTCACCAACCAGGAAGACACTTCTTGAAAATGCTCCAGTCACAGCTGATCCAGCTGGCCTGGGCAGCATAGCAGCCGTGTCTGCAATGGGGGCAGCTCACCCAGCTGTTTGAGAGGGTAGGTTTTGAAGCACCAGACATAGAATGCTATTATTTATGGGCTCCAGCTCAACATGCTGTTTATTGGTATAATCTGCCCCCATACATGCCGCACCTAGCAACTGAACATTGATATATGGCCTGATTCCCCCTCACCACTTACTTGGGGTCTCGAGCATACACGTTAGACCTCCCTGATTCTACTGTTAGCTGCAGAAATACAGTGTGGGAAAACTTGGCTAAAAAGGTTGAGAAGCCTCTAATATACTCACCTTCCATCCCAATCAGGTGACAAGCCTCTCTCCCAGCTACACACAAAGCTAGCTGCCGGAACGTGCTGGAAGAGGTAGGGATTAACCCCTGGGGAGATCTCTATAAAGTTGGACAATTTATTATTCACTAGGCTTTGTTTGAGGGGGAAAACACTCGACACCTTTACAAGTATTTCTATCCATGAGATTGCGGCAGGAAGTCAAGACTGTTACCCCAGACCTTCCTCGGGAACCCCCTCCCTCGCCTATTAAACACACTACACACACTACTCAACTCTACAGGGCCACAACACTTGGTGTCCATCCTATGCTATATGGTGCAACAAGAGGTGGCAGATATGAGTAGCAGATCACAGGAGGGGTGCAACATGGAATTTGAAAGTCCCCTTACTGATGCCCAGTGGCTGTATTGTTGTCAACAAACAGGGTGTATAGCCTCAAGCAGCACACTTAGCATAATTTATTATAAATTCCTACATAGGATGTATTATACCCCTGCAAGGTTATATAGATATCACCTGTGTGGGGACGACAGATGTGTGAGGTCGGGAACACAAGGGGCAGACTTCCTTCATCTGGCCTTGGCATGTCCCCAATTCGATCCTAATGGCAGGAAATTGAGCAGGCCCTGACCCTTACGATTGCTCGGCCGATCACTCTTATGTCATTGATGGCAGTAGTGGGATATACTAGGGACACAGAGGCGGCATTTAGGAAATTTGTTTCACTTGGCCTGCTTTTTGCCAAGAGGCAAGTGGCGTGAAATGGGAGAGAGTTCGAGCACCAGAATTTAAGGATTGGTTACAAAATATGATATGTTGTAGGGACCAGCTCCTTACACATGCAGTACTGCTGCCTCCTAGATCCAGACACCGGGATATCTGGGAACCATTGGAGGCCTATCTCGTTAATCACGCTACGAATGCAGCAGAATACTCCACATTGAGTTGATGGCTTGCAGTCCTCATCCAAGAGTGGTATTTCTGAAGACTCTGCCTTCGTCCCTCTGAGGCAGAACAGACCCACCCCCTCAATGGATATGTTAGGTGAGGTGATGATACTAGAGGATAAGCCCCTAATTCTAAATACTATTGCAAGACTTATCAAACAACATAAAATATCTTTCAATCTGCATGTCACTGATTTATGATGTATCTGGGACAAATCAGTTGTCAAGAATGTCATGCATTCTGTATAATGGTATGATGTTGTGCAGAGCATGGGTATTTTTGTTCATGCTAAGTGATTTCTATTTCCATACATCATACATGTATCCTATATTGTTTTTATTGAAAAGCACCAGTAAAGAAAATGTTCAAGTTCTCTTCTGACCAGGGACCAACAACCCTTCTAATTATCTTTTGAGGCGCCCTTATCAGGAACAGTTGAGGAGTTTAGAGGAAGACGAAGACAGGACCTAATGCTTTGGGCAGATGATTGTACAGGTGGCTGCTCCACAGCGCTGACCCTAGAGGAGATTGGGGAGGCCACTCGAGAAGATGCCAGCCTCACAAATGTGATAGAAGCACTTGTCCAGAGGCAATAGCAGTGTTTCCTCAGTGGAACCAAGGCTCTTGCTCATGAAGAGCTGATAGCAAGGAAAGTGTTATGGAGAGTAAGGAATGAGCTTTGTGAAAGCCATGATGGCCTGGTACTCCGGGGACAGAAAATACAGGGAGTGCAGAATTATTAGGCAAATGAGTATTTTGACCACATCATCCTCTTTATGCATGTTGTCTTACTCCAAGCTGTATAGGCTCGAAAGCCTACTACCAATTAAGCATATTAGGTGATGTGCATCTCTGTAATGAGAAGGGGTGTGGTCTAATGACATCAACACCCTATATCAGGTGTGCATAATTATTAGGCAACTTCCTTTCCTTTGGCAAAATGGGTCAAAAGAAGGACTTGACAGGCTCAGAAAAGTCAAAAATAGTGAGATATCTTGCAGAGGGATGCAGCACTCTTAAAATTGCAAAGCTTCTGAAGCGTGATCATCGAACAATCAAGCGTTTCATTCAAAATAGTCAACAGGGTCGCAAGAAGCGTGTGGAAAAACCAAGGCGCAAAATAACTGCCCATGAACTGAGAAAAGTCAAGCGTGCAGCTGCCACGATGCCACTTGCCACCAGTTTGGCCATATTTCAGAGCTGCAACATCACTGGAGTGCCCAAAAGCACAAGGTGTGCAATACATGGCCAAGGTAAGAAAGGCTGAAAGACGACCACCACTGAACAAGACACACAAGCTGAAACGTCAAGACTGGGCCAAGAAATATCTCAAGACTGATTTTCTAAGGTTTTATGGACTGATGAAATGAGAGTGAGTCTTGATGGGCCAGATGGATGGGCCCGTGGCTGGATTGGTAAAGGGCAGAGAGCTCCAGTCCGACTCAGACGCCAGCAAGGTGGAGGTGGAGTACTGGTTTGGGCTGGTATCATCAAAGATGAGCTTGTGGGGCCTTTTCGGGTTGAGGATGGAGTCGAGCTCAACTCCCAGTCCTACTGCCAGTTCCTGGTAGACACCTTCTTCAAGCAGTGGTACAGGAAGAAGTCTGCATCCTTCAAGAAAAACATGATTTTCATGCAGGACAATGCTCCATCACACGCGTCCAAGTACTCCACAGCGTGGCTGGCAAGAAAGGGTATAAAAGAAGGAAATCTAATGACATGGCCTCCTTGTTCACCTGATCTGAACCCCATTGAGAACCTGTGGTCCATCATCAAATGTGAGATTTACAAGGAGGGAAAACAGTACACCTCTCTGAACAGTGTCTGGGAGGCTGTGGTTGCTGCTGCACGCAGTGTTGATGGTGAACAGATCAAAACACTGACAGAATCCATGGATGGCAGGCTTTTGAGTGTCCTTGCAAAGAAAGGTGGCTATATTGGTCACTGATTTGTTTTTGTTTTGCTTTTGAATGTCAGACATGTATATTTGTGAATGTTGAGATGTTATATTGGTTTCACTGGTAATAATAAATAATTGAAATGGGTATATATTTGTTTTTTGTTAAGTTGCCTAATAATTATGCACAGTAATAGTCACCTGCACACACAGATATCCCCCTAACATAGCTAAAACTAAAAACAAACTAAAAACTACTTCCAAAAATATTCAGCTTTGATATTAATGAGTTTTTTGGGTTCATTGAGAACATGGTTGTTGTTCAATAATAAAATTAATCCTCAAAAATACAACTTGCCTAATAATTCTGCACTCCCTGTAGTCATACCAAGAAGTCTCTGGGACAGGGTGATCGACCTGGCTCACCAAGCACATCAAGGTGAAGTCCAAAGCTCGCCTGCGCAACAAGGTTTGATTCCCTGGCATCAACACCATGGTGATTGAGCGAATCAGAAGATGCCACCCTTGACGATAACCACAGGGGACCAGTATCCTGCCCCTGTGTTGAAGGGAGAACCGAGCACAAAGTCTTGGTCCAAAGTAAGCACAGATTTCAGGAGTTTTCCCGATTGCCATCTGACTACTCTACTAATTGACAACTGCACCAAGTTCCGGGTGATGGAGCTAGTGATATCCATGGCTGCTTTTGCACATGTTAAACCAGTGTTGGAATTTTTTTTGGCAAAGATGGGCCTTCTTGAAGAAATTCGATCTAACAATGGACCCCCTCTTTTAGGGCCAAGACTTTCTATCTTGCATCTCTGACAATTCGGCATCAGAAGATAACCCCTCACTGGCCACAAGCCAACAGAGAGGTTGAGCAGTTCATGAGAACTTTGAACAGGCCACTCTGGTTGGTTTGGATCCAGGAGAAGACAAAGAATGGTGTTTGCATAAGTTTCTACGAGCCTACCACCAAATGCCACACAGTACTACCAACTGCGCTCCTACTGGTCTACTATTCTGCCAATCTTCGAGGGATTGCATCCGTGCCAATGCCACTGGCAACCGATAGATTTGTTTGTGAAGGCAGCCCAACGAAAGCGATTGACCACCATGAGGGCTAGTCAACGGTGGCATGCTCAGAGCCCTTGTTTGAGAGTTGATAAACCGGTTGGTCATGAAGAACCGATACTCGGGGTGAAAGTTGCGGACCCCTTATGAACCGGAGGTCTAGTAAGTTGTCAAGACAGATGTAACCATGGTGACCGTCCGTTGGAGGGTCCTGACTTTGGTAAGAAATGCATCGTTCAAAAAAGTGATACTCTCAGATGATCAGAGTGATGAAGAGTCGGGGAGTGGGATGATGGAGCTGGAGACCCCTTGGCTGGTTCACATGATACGGAGGGCAATTCAGATGCGTGTCCGTGACCCAGACACTCCTGGACTGCAAGCGGTGTGTCGCTGGAGGGCACTCTGGGACCGCCGGTGCCAGTGGCGCAAAGTGCACCAAGGAGTGACCAAGGTGAAGATCCAAGTGGGGGTATGTACCACTCCTGCTCCCAACCAGCAGCTGATAAACTTTGTTTGCTGATTATGGCATTTTTCTATGTGCTATCCCAGCTCAGTAAAAGAAGAGAGGAATGTACAGGCCCACCCGACCTCTACAATACAATATATGGACTTTACACCCTGAGGGCCAGGCTTGGCTCAAGGGTATAAATATATAGGCTTAAGGTTGCTCGTGGCTATAGCCGAATATTACTCCTTGGTGTGTGTTGCATCTGTATATTACTGCCATTAGTGTGAGGCTTACTGCGCAGCTAGCACGCTGCCCGCACGTCACTACACACACACTTTGCTGGGCCTGGTAAAGCGTACCAAGACCACAAAAAGCATGCACAGGTTTTTGAACTTCTCCTTACTACTGGCAAAGCACCAAAACACAATGGTCTGGATGTCCCCCACTGGAAGATGTAACAAGCATTGGCAAAGCCAATCGGTCTTGCCTATACAGGAGCTATTGACTTTTGCAATTGTGGAGTGGGACAGAGTGGAGGTAAGTGGGGTAGATAGGAGCAGGGTAGAACTTGGTAGCGTGGAGTGGGGTAGATGGGAGGGGGAATAACTTGGTAGAGTGGAGTGGGGTGGACTGGGTGGAGGGAAGTCAAGTAGATTGCAGTAGAGTGGATTGTGGTAGATTGGAGTAGGGGTAGATTTGGTGGATTATACTAGGGTAGAATGGAATGGAGTTGGGGGTAGATTGGGGTACATTGAAGTGACATGCTTGTAGGAAGGCAGCATCTTTCCGACATAATTACCCCCACTTTTTGCCTGGTGTCAGTATGTTTTAACTGTAGTGCACCGCGATCCTGATAACCAGGACCACAGTGTCTGTGCTATCCTGTAAATTTGGTTGCTGGTAATATTTTACACCCCCAATTGGCATTCTGTTGCACACATATAAGTCCCTAATATATGATACTTGGGTACCCAGGGCATTGGTGTATCACGAGACTCACATGGGCTGCAACATGTAATATACCACCCATGAGAGCCCATGCAAACTGTGCCTGCAGGCCTGCCATTGCAGCTTGGTGAAGTGGTGCATGCAACACTTTAGATATTAGGCTTGCCCATCCCAGGGCGCCTCCTCGGACAGTAATTGAATGATTCTTTAACTTTTTGGACAGGAACATGATCCTAATTGAGGGGCGTGAAATGGTGGAAATGCGCCATGATAACTCTAAAATATTAATATTTCCTAACTGCACCAAAGAAGTGCAGAAGCAGAGGTGCACCTTTAATGAGGTGAAGGCTAGACTTTGAGCCCTCCAGATGCAATATATGATCATGTTCTCAGCCAAGCTCAAAGTTCTATACCAAGGAAAAAAGAAAGATTTTCCCAACGCTGAAGGAAGCCAGGTGTTGACTGGAGGAGCCTGTGACATCCCAGTGCGACTGGGTGTGAACCCGTCCTCACATGATGGAGGGGGCACGGCCCAAGGACAACTGAAATCCCAGGGGTAGAGGCTCTTGGCGGGTGCGTCAAGCCGCCGACGTACCTTGGCGGAAGCGTGGCACCCCTGAGAGACCACCATCTTCGACAAGAAGTGGGACCACTTACCGGACATCACACGGACCAAAAACATTGTAATAGCGAGAACATCTCCACATAACACTGGGGAAATGTCAGGGGACTTTTCTAGCGACTTCTCGGCCCCTAGCGGCGGTGATGGACACTCTCAAAGCTAGTCCGGGAAGTGACCTGCCAACCAGTGCAAGTTCTGAATAAGAGGCGTTATCTTGAAGGGCACCCCTGCTTCATATCTGGGACTAGATGACGGCGAGCCACAATCATCTACCTCCCCTCCGCTGCTGGCACCATGAGCATGGAGACAAACCTATTGGTTGTATCTAACTGACTCACTGTTACCAGGGACAGTTGACCCTGTGGTAGTTGTTCTGGGGTTTGTGGTTTTGAATTAGCTGATGGGTGGGGTGAGCTACAGGCCTCTCAGACTCTCCTGTCTAGTAGTTTAACATTTCATGAAGTAGGGTTTCACTCGTGGGGGTCTTTGTGGGTTCAGGGGGAAAATAGGGATTGACAGGGTTTTTTTAAGGTATGCAATTTGTAGGAAAGTAGCATTGTTCTGGAATAGTTACCACCGATTTTCGCCTGGTGTCAGTGTATTTAGACTGTAGTGCACTGGGATCTTACTAATCAGGACCCCAGTGTCCGGGTCTCTCTCCCCTAAATTTATTTGTAAGATAAGTTTTACACCCCATAATTGACATCCTGGTTCACCCACGTAAGTACCTAGTATGGGGTACTTGGTTACCCAGGGCACTGTTACCCAGGGCATTGGTACACCAGAGGTCCCCCATGGGCTATGCAGTGTATATTTTGCCACCAAAAGGGGCCCATGCAAGCTGTCACTGCAGACCTGCCATTGCAGCCCGCGTGAAAGGTGCATGCACCTTTCACTTCAGATATAAGGATTGCCTTATATGATCTACACTGTAAGTCACCACTAAGGCCCTTTAGCCCAGGGCGGGTTGCATGTCCCCAAGTGTGAGGGTACCCCTGCATGAGCAGGGAAGCACTACAACCCCCAGACTCCATTCCCTGGGATTTGCAAGTGCGGGAAGCCATCTTAAGGTATGTAGTGGACCCTGGTCAATACGAGTGGTTTAACTAATGGCTTCTTTGAACCTAGTCATTTTTAATATTAAACTTGTTGGAATCATGCAAGTACACTGATTCCAGTACTAGTTTCATGATCCCATGTACTCTGGGGGTTCCTAAGAGGATCCACCAGTTCTGCCTTTTGCAGCCTTACGGTGTCTGGCTGCCAGCCCACACTGCTGCTGATACCAGACACGGTTCTGCCCTCCTGCTAATGAGCCTAGCTCAGGCAGGGGAAGGCAAAACAAAGGCTTTACTGCAAGGTAGAGTTGTGACCACCTCTTCCTTTGAAAGAGGTGTCTCTGGGCTGGGGTGGCCTCTGAGTGCCACCAGACTGCTTAGAAGGGTACATTTGGTGCCCTCCTTGTATTATCCTGTTTGCACCAGTTCAGAAACTCCCCCAGTCCTGCTCTGGTGCAAAACAACACAAAGGAGAGGGGAGTGACCACCCTTCTCTCCAGCTCAGGTGCACAGAGCTCTGCTAGGTGGCCGGTTGATTCTGCCATCTTGGAAGCAAGGTAGGCAGAGGCCCCTGGGAGCATCTGAAGGTTAGACCAGTAAGATGAGGTCTCCGACCGGTTAGACCAGTAAGATGACGTCTCTGACCCCCTCTGATAGGTGGGTCACTGCAGAGAGTGAACACCCTCTTTTAGGGTTACTTAAGGGCTCCCCCAAGGTTGGGTCCTCAGATTCATCGAGCAAGACTCTACACCAGAAACTCTATACCAGACTCTATTGCTCCTGGCCTCCGGAACCGCTGCTGGTCTGCTTTGGAACTGAAACAAGACTGTATCCAGTTGGGAGGGCTCCAACTGCAAAATTGTTTCTCCAGCACCTGCAAGATTTCTGCAACACCAGTGCAAGAAGGAATCTCCCTTTGAGTCACTCCCCTGCATCTGCTGGCACCTCAAGACAGCGATGAGCAGCTGGTGGATCCTGTTGTCCACGGACTTTGAAAGGCTCTACAACAGAGGTGCTGGTTCTGTGGTCCTCTTCCGGTCCCCCTTGTCTTCTGATCCACGTAGGAGACTGTGGGCCCCTGCTGCAGCCACTGGTAGGGAACCCCTGAGCACCGCAACTGTTGCTCTTGCCAAGGCTTGTTTGCTATTCCTCCAAGGAGATCTTTAGGCTTCAAGAATTCCCAGCCTCAAGCATTCTGCATCTCCAACATCAGCTTCTACTCTTCAGCTCCTGTGACGTGGGACTTCTTTTTTGTTGTGCTGTTAAGGCCTTCCTATGTCTAACTTTGCCTGCTGCCAGTGGGTCTGTTGTGGGGGCCCCATTGACTCCGGCTGGTTTTCCTACTTGCTGAAGGCCTGCCCTGACTGTCTTCCAACGGTCAATTCACTAGGACTTTGCTGGCCCTCAAAAACCTACAACTTACCTTGGAACTACTATTTGCATTTGTCAAGGCTTGTTGGTGGTCCTGCTTGTCACTGACCCTCCTGCACTCCGGTGACTGACATGGGACAGCTCATGGGTGACTCCAAGGATCTCCTGCATCCCCCTGGACTCCTCAGCTGGACTTCTCCTTTACCGTCCTGCAGGAACTTCACCTCCAAGAAGTTGGGCATTGTCTACCTGCATCACCTGGACATCTCCTAGTGGTCTGGACACTGTCCCCTTCTTTTTCTGGTTCTTTTCGTTCGGGATCCACCTTTGGGTTCCACCAACCTGGTCTCCACAAGATGCGACAGCAGTTGGAGATCCAAGGCTTCCATTGACACCAATTTCAGTTTCTGATGCCACTTCACCCATATGCATGTGGGCTTCCTGGTGTAGGTACTCCGGTCTTCTGGGTATCCAGGGGTGGGGGCACCTTCCAACCTTCTGTGTGCCAACTGGGTCCTCTGGGTCCACTAGGAAAGGTCCTGAATTCATAAAATTCCAACCACTATGGTCCCGCGTTAGCCTATGGGTCACCCGGCTCTATAACAACTCTGCACCCGGGCGCCTCTGGGTTTACAGTTCCCTACCTCTTGTATTTTCTTACTGCCCCAGCCCCTAACACATTTACTTTGGTTGGGCACCTCCATTTATATACCTTTTCTTAGTATATGGTTTGCGGCACACCCACCAATGGGCCCTATGTTTTGTTATGCTATTTCTGATTGTTTCTATGTGTATATTTTGTGTGTGTGTGTGTGTGTTTGTTTGTGTATATGTATATGTATGTATATATATATATATATATATATATATATATATATATATTCGATGGCATGTGTAGCTGCAGATACACATGCTGTGCATATCCCGCCATCTAGTGTTGGGCTCGGAGTGTTACAAGTTGTTTTTCTTCGAAGAAGTCTTTTCGAGTTACGAGATCGGGGGACTCCTCCCCTTTCGGCTCCATTGCGCATGGGCGTCGACTCCATCTTAGATTGTTTTCTTTCCGCCATCGGGTTCGGACGTGTTCCTCTTCGCTCCGTGTTTCGGTTCGGAAAGTTAGTTAAATCTCGGAAAATTCGACGGTATTGTTTGCGTTCGGTATCGGGTTAGTTATAGCAAATCGACACCGAATAAAAGATCTCCGGTAGCCCTTCGGGGCTTCTATCCCCCGGCGGGGCCTGGTCGGCCTGACCGCGTTCGTCTTCAAGGCTCATGGAACGGACCCCATTCCGCTTCTGCCCCGAATACCACAATAAGTATCCTTACACAGATCAGCATTTGGTCTGTAATTTGTGTTTGCCCCCCGAACACAAAGAGGATACTTGCGAGGCCTGTCTGGCATTTCGGTCGAAGAAGACACTACGGGACCGGAGAGCTTGAAGGCTTCAAATGGCATTGACGCCGTCAGGACACCACGTCGTCGAAGAAGAGGAGACTTTCTCCATTGCCGATTCGGACTCGAACGAGGCCGAAAGTCAGCAGCCGGCAAGAACCGTGAGTAAACCTGCCCCGGCCAAAACTCGTGCCAAAATCATGAAGGCCCAGGGGACGCCACCGCCGGCAGGCCAGGGCTTAACCCGTAAACTCTGTGACCAACCATCGGCACCGAAAAAGGGCACACACGTGTCGAAGACATCCGAGTCCGGTCGAGATACCGGCACAGAGTATACTCGGCACCGAGATATTGGCTCCGACCAAACTCGACACCGAGATACCGGCTCCGAGCAAAGTCGGCACAGAGAGATCGGCACCCCGAAACCGAAAAAGGTGTCTTCGGAGCCGAAAAAGACTGTGGAAAGAGTTTCGGTGCCGAAACACCCAGCATCGGAGCTGAAACAAAGTTCTTATTCCGAAGAACAAGGCCTTTCAGCACAACTACAAGGCCATAAATTTGGACAAGAATTAGAGATGGGGGAGCCAGACTATACACAAAGAAGGCTCCATGTTCAAAAAGAAACAGGGAAAATAAGAACTCTTCCCCCTATTAAAATGAAAAGGAAACTTGCTTTCCAAGACACAGAGAAACAGCCAAAAGCAAAGATGGCGAAAGAAAAAACTCCACCACGTTTTTCGCCACAACCATCGCCACAGCACTCACCGGAATTATCACCAATTGCAACACCCCCTATGATGCAATCTCCAACGCACACAGGGATGACCCACGATGACCCAGATGCATGGGATCTATATGATGCACCAGTATTTGACAATAGCCCAGCCTGCTACCCGGCAAGACCGTCACCACCTGAAGACAGTACTGCTTACATGCAGGTGGTGTCCAGAGCAGCTACTTTTCACAATGTAGCACCGAATGCTGAACCTACTGAGGATGACTTTTTATTTAATACTTTGTCGTCAACACACAGCCAGTACCAGAGTCTGTCGATGTTACCAGGGATGTTAAAACACGCAAAACAAGTGTTTCAAGACCCCGTCAAATGCAGAGCCATTACACCTAGGGTGGAAAAAAAAGTACAAGCCTCCCCCTACGGACCCTGCGTACATCACGCAACAACTAACACCTGACTCAGTGGTAGTAGGCGCAGCACGCAAAAAGGCAAACTCAGACTTCTGGGGATGCACCACCACCCGACAAAGAAAGTCGAAAGTTTGATGCAGCAGGAAAAAGAGTTGCAGCACAGGCAGACAGTCAATGGTGCATTGCCAATTCACTGGCTTTATTGGCAAGATATGACAGGGCTCATTGGGATGAAATGCAGCATTTTATTGAACATCTTCCCAAGGAGTTTCAAAAGCGTGCACAGCAAGTGGTGGAAGAGGGCCAAAGTATCTCCAACAACCAGATACGATCGGCAATGGACGCAGCGGACACAGCCGCCAGGACTGTGAATACAGCGGTCACAATTCGGAGACACGCATGGCTCCGCACCTCCGGGTTTAAGTCCGAGATCCAACAGGCTGTGCTTAATATGCCTTTTTAATGGACAACAGTTGTTTGGGCCGGAGGTGGATACAGCTATAGAGAAGCTAAAGAAGGACACTGACACGGCCAAAGCCATGGGCGCGCTCTACTCCCCACAAAGCAGAGGCACCTTTAGAAAGCCACACTAAAGAGGGGGGTTTCGAGCCCAAAGCACAGAACCCTCAAGCTCACAAGCCAGACCCACATAC
Organism: Pleurodeles waltl; assembly: GCF_031143425.1. Classification (NCBI taxonomy): domain Eukaryota; kingdom Metazoa; phylum Chordata; class Amphibia; order Caudata; family Salamandridae; genus Pleurodeles; species Pleurodeles waltl. The sequence goes on from NC_090443.1 coordinate 861,818,515, forward strand.
CAGGGCCAGTATCAAAGAGGAGGCTTTCGGGGACAATATAGAGGTGGACAGTTCCCTAAAACCAGAGGGAAATGCCAAAGGCCCCACAAACTAAACAGTGACTTCAATGTCACAAATCCCCAACACATAACACCAGTGGGGGGGAGACTCACAGATTATTACAAAAATTGGGAAGAAATAACTACAGACTCGTGGGTCCTAGCCATTATCCAACATGGTTATTGCATAGAAGTCCTACAATTACCACCAAATGTGCCTCCAAGAACACACAACATGTGCAAACACCACTTAGATCTATTACAACTAGAAGTCCAAGCGTTGTTACAAAAAGAGGCAATAGAACTCGTACCCAACCATCAGAAAGGAACAGGTGTTTATTGCCTGTATTTTCTAATACCCAAAAAGGACAAAACTCTGAGACCCATCTTAGATCTCAGAACACTAAATCTTTACATCAAATTAGATCACTTTCACATGGTAACGCTTCAAGACGTGATCCCCTTGCTCAAACAACAAAACTACATGTCAACATTAGATCTAAAGGATGCGTACTTCCATATACCCATACATCCTTCACACAGGAAATACTTAAGGTTTGTAATCCAAGGAGTACTTTACCAATTCAAAGTGTTACCATTCGGGATAACAGCAGCACCAAGGGTATTTACAAAATGCCTTGCAGTAGTAGCGGTACAAAAAACAATCTAAGATGGAGTCGACGCCCATGCGCAATGGAGCCGAAAGGGGAGGAGTCCCTCGATCTCGTGACTCGAAAAGACTTTGTCGAAGAAAAGCAACTTGTAACACTCCGAGCCCAACACTAGATGGCGGGATATGCACAGCATGTGAATCTGCAGCGTCTCATGCCACGGACAGATGTACACTGGGTAAGTGACATTTTATATATATATATATATATATATATATATATCATCAAAGAGGGAATCCTGTGTTTCTTTCAGGGCTCGCCTATCGAGGTTGGTGCTCAGTCAATGGGCACAGGACCCATTTCAAATCCACGCCAAAAAACAATTCAAAATCTGGCACTCCTTGCAAAACAATGGCCTTCATTTATTTCAAAAATCCATAAAACAGAACATAGGGCAACGCGTTTCAACCTTCACGGTCTTCTTCCTGGACACCTAGAGAGTATCGCTAAGAGTTGCCTGGACTCAGTATAGAGTGCCACAGCTTAGGTGTACTCCATAAACTGAGCCAGCATCCTACAGTGCCGAGCTCACATATTTGAAAGTGCTCTCAAATGTGATAAGGAAGGAAAAGCTCCTTGATGAAAATAAAATATTTGGCCCAGATCACACAATTTGTTTATGGATCAAGAGCATTGCAGGTGGGTCGAGTAGATTACTCAAGTCACTTGACCTGCATGTCTGGTAACATTTTTATGATTTTTCAAGGCCTGGAGTGGAGTGCCGTAGAATGGAGCAGAAGTACATAAAGTGGAGTGGCGTAGTGTGGAGTATGGATGGTAGCGCACTGCCATTAAAAACAACACAATTTCAATTGAAATGACATTATATTTGCACCGAAATAGGGTTTTCTGCACACAAACGATTGTGTGGAAATATCATCACTTAGTGTATTTGTGTTTTGATTGTATTCAAATATTTGTTTCCTCCACACTTCAGAATTACAGAAAAATGTGCTTCATTTGTAGTAATTCTGATATATTCTGAAACATTGACACAATCTTTTTTTTTTTTTTGTGTTAGGAAAAACAAAATCCTACACCCTCTCCTCTTACATGGATACCCTGCAGGATCGTTACATATATTCTCACACTTAACACCAAGCTTCCTCAAAAGAAACTTACATTTTACCTCTATCTTTGAACGCACAGCAAATGTGATAACATAAGAACAACATTTAAAGGCCTGTTTACAGAAAGCAAGTTCATGGAAGAATGCAGTAAACAAGGTTTGGGCAACAGGTGGGACAAACTCAATCTGGACAGCCGAAATAAAGTGATCAAATAGAAAGCCATAAACGTGAGTTACAACCCACAGAGCCAGTGGTAAGCAACAGGCGGAATGCATTCCTAGGCCAGCTTTCTGAATGTCCCCAAGATGCCTTTAGCAAACCAGCCAGAGCAGGTCTTCGACCTAAAAGGGGAATGTATGCAGAGCTAGACACCCCTGAAAAACATACTAGCCACACAGGGCACCCCACACCATCACTGCAGTGAGATGGTTTCTTGAGGCATGTTGAGGCCAAAACGGATGAAAGACACCTCTGAACTACACGCTAGACTTTCCAATCTCATTTTGCACAGGCATCGATGCAGACTGGCCAGGGTGTGAACAAACCCATAGTACAACAGATTAGGCCTTGGGAGGGCGGTATCCCCCTTCTTTCTTTCAAACCCCCCCCCCCTCCCCCCCCCCCCCCCCCCCCAACACCCTTCCTCCCACTTCCTCCAATTGGGTCTAGACTGACACTCAGAAGTGTTTAGAACCTTCTTAACTATATTACCTGTCAACTTGTTGGGTGTGGCAGGCTACTTAGCGGCCATTTCTTGTTTGTAGATTTGGTTTGTACAGTTAATACTCTCCTGTGACTTCTGGATCTGACAGTAGATAAGGCATCCTGCAAGGTAATGTAGGCTATGATTATGAAACTCCCCTGTGATGGAATGTATGTAAAACTGACTGGTGACTATATGGCACAAAGTTGTTAAGATCAATAAAGATCTACTGGGAAAACTGATGTCTCTTTTGAAAACGTGTGCTAAAGGCATTATAAAATACAGTTGTATGACATGTTTCACAACTATCATATTTGTTGGAATATAACATGGAAAACATAAATGTGCTTGCGATGTATTAGAGAGTCTAGTCTGCTTTTAGTGACTGCAATTTCTTTAGTTGACAAAACATCAGATTTCTTCAGATGACAAAACATGGTCTGTCCTGCATATAGTGTAAAGCACCAAGCAGTTCATTTTTCTGAAGAACATGAACTGTTCTTAACTGCTGCAAAAAAATTTTTTTTAAATCCCCTGCCTACAAACAGTGTAGCATATAGTCTATCCTGCCTGCAGGAACCAGCGGTTTGTCTCTGTTACCATTAGAGATAAAACCTGGATTCTCCTTCTGTACTGTACATAAGTAAAGTGTGGCTTTTGAAGAAGCCAGGAGCACTGAGTGGAATCAAGTTTGGGTGGTTGTATTCTATGCCAGCTAAGAAGAAGAAAACACAGCTGTGATAAGAGCATTCTGCACTTAGAAAGCACACTGGCCTGCCTCTAGATTCTTCGCAGATACGTGAGCTTGTGTTGACCCCCATTAATGATATTCATGTTACTGTAACGTAAAGGGTGAAAGACTGGATTGTCCCCTCTTTACAATAGACTTTTAGTCTGCTGAATTGTCTTATTCACGTGTGTTTCAGCATCCTCAATTCTTACCTTTAAAAACAGTTCTGAATACTCCAAGATGTTTCTCAATGACACTTCGGTTTGTTTCTTTGGCCGTAGTTTTCATATGCCATCAGTGAGGTAATATATGAGGTCATAGGTCACACATCATAGCGGTGCGAGTTATACTTCTGTCAGTTAGGTATATTGTGTCCTGGAAAGTTTTTATTTTTAAAGGCCTCCGTAGGAAATACCCTGACCCACATGTCCATGTGGACGTTGTGGGGGAATGGTGGCATCTTCACCCAGTACTGCGCTCCCAACACGTCCACCCCTGGAGTGACATGGTTCCTCAAATCCCTTTTAAAAATGTTGCAGGAGACTGGTCACCCACCAGACCCTCTGGTGAACGCTGGGCCACCCCACGGCTGTGTACAGCTGAAGGATGAGTGCAGTGGGGGTTGGGCGCATAGTCTCCTGAATACGGACCAATCCCGTAATTGGTACTGGTGTACCCTAAATTTACCAGGCCATTGCCTATCCAGTCACTGGTAGTGGCCTTTAAAGAGACCACGCTGCAGATCTGTGGTGCTCATCAGGCTCCCTCCAGCTCACCTCTGGAAACCATGAAGCTGTAAGGGTCTTGAGTCGGGCTCCAGTGGAACCAATGTCATGTTCTGTAGGCACACCTGGATGCAATCAGCTCGGATTTCTGGTGATGTGCACGTGTCCTTAATGGATGTGCCTTTCAAGGGCTCCATGCTGTTTGAAGACAGGTCTGATTAAATAATAGAATGATTCAGGGAAAGTCTCACTATGTCGCAATCCTTGGGACTACTAGCACTGCTAAGCAATTTTGCCACCAATAAAAGAAAATTCACAGGCTATTCCAGGGGGCTAGCTTATAACAATGCCAGTCCTTTCCAGGCTGTAGATGTAGCACCAACAGAAACCATTCAAACCAGCAGGGGCAGCAAACTTCTAATTCTTCTTCCCTGTCTGCAACATCTACAAAACAACTTTAGTTTACCATCTAGCCTGCCAGGTTGGAGGCAGGATGCAGCATTTCCTCTCTGCCTGGTGATCCATCAGGTTGGACATGTAAGTTGTTTAGAATTAGGTTGCCCTGCTCCATCTCCTCTTCCTCCCATACCAGAGCGACTTTAGGAGGAGCACACCAACTCTGATGCAGAAAGCCAACCTATGTTGTCCAAAGGTGCAATTGAGCCGATGCAGCCTTTTGAAACAGGGTGAATTCTGTACTCCTGTTAAATCCTTGTTCTGAAGGACAGAGGCTTCAGGCCAATTTTGGACAGCTTTCTTGTCTCAGATTCTGCCTACTCCAGACTACAGAGACTGGACTGCGTTCTTCAACTTACAGTACTCGAACTCCCATATGCCCATCCTCCCATCCCTTAGGCGCATTACCTGTGGTTCAAGGAGGACCAGGCACCTATTCAATTTACTGTGCTCCCCTCAGGCCTTACCTTGATCCCTTGGGTTTTAACGATGGCTGTTGCCAATCTTTTTAGTTGCTGCAAATCTTTGTAGTTCAATGCATGTATTTCCATATCTCAGCATCTGGCTGCTAATGGCGAGTTTGTGCAGTCATTGACCACCTCTGGATTACTGTAAAACTTATATTATTTTGGGGTTTCACCATCAACAATCCGAAGTCCCACCTGAACTCCATGTAAAGACTTCCGTTCCTTCAGCTTTCAAGGCTTTTCCCCATCACAAAGTCCGAGACAAACAAATTCTGATCCTGATACTTCAGGATCAGTTATGGGTCTTAGTGAGGATTGCTCTGAGGCTTCTTGGTCTTCTAGCCATGTGCATCTTAAGTGCCATGTGGCACCTATGGGCCCTGCAGTGGAACCTCAGATCCCAGTGGGCCCAGCATCATGGATGCCTCGCTAACTCCATCCATATCTTGCAGAAGACAGCTCAGGCTCTTCTGAAGTGGCAAACAAAGGCCAACCTGATGTGCTGCATACGCATTCCTTCTCTCACCAAGAGTTCCCAGTGGTGACAGATGCATGCATTTTGGATAAGTGAGAATGACAGGACCAGCTCCTTATCAGTCTTCTGGAACTTCAGGTGATCCCTCTGGCCTTCAAGACTTTTGTGCACCACTATCAAAGGGATGTCCTCAAGATCATCACAACCACCATGTAATACTTCGAAAAGCAGGGCTAAATGGGGTCCTGAATCCTATGTCAGCAGGAGCAATGCCTCTGGAAGTGGCTAGACTAGAATAACAAGTCACGTTTGTGACATATGTTTCTGTAGATGCACATGCCCTGCATACGCCTGCCATCTAGTATTGGGCGTGGACGTGTACAACTTGTTTTTCTTCAAAGTCTTTTGAGTCACAAGGTATAGTGACTCCTCCTATGACTGGTAATGTGCATGGCCATTCGTTCTATTGTTTGATTGTTGTCTTCTGCCATCGGGGTCAGACGTGCATCACTGGGGCTATGTCAATGATGTGTGTCATTCGCCATCGGTGCTCTTGAGTCTTCCACTCCAGTGAGCGAGAGAGCGTTGGGTTGCATTGCAATTTCTATCATCTACGCCATGGTGCTTCTATTGGACCCGCATATGTTTGTCAACGCCTTGTTCGGGTCCTCGCCGGGCTCTTCTATCAGGGTATGGCCTTGAGAGTATGCACACCATGATGGAAAAAATGCCCTTTGGTTACTGTCCATGGTCCCATTCCAAGTACTCATGGATAGATCAACACTGTCTGCAACATTTGCTTGTTACCGGAGCACGACAAGGCCTCCCCCTCTGCCTGGCTTGCCTTCTGGTCAAAAAAGACCATCCAAAACCATTAGGATTGTTAGCTTGCTTGACACGCAAGGGAACAGCAGCAAGCCGAGGAAACCCCTTACATCTTCAGAGGTGTAGGATAGTGGCCCAGTGTTGCAGTACCCCCCTCCAATTTTTGCCTGATGTTTGATGCTAACTTGACTGAGTGTGTGCTGGGACACTGCTAAACAGGCCCCAGCACCTGTATTCTTTCCTTAAAACAATACCATTGTTTCCCCAATTAGCACACCTCTTGCTCACGGATAAGTCCCTTGTAAAAGGTACCAATGGTACCAAGTGCCCTGTGGCCAGAGAGTGTCCCTAAGGGCTGCAGTAGATATTATGCCACCCTAAGGGACCCATCACCAAACACATGCACACTGCCATTGCAGATTGTGTGGGATGGAGGAAAGGAAAGGGCAGAGACGACATGGTATCCCTCCCCGAGTGCCAGGCCTACCAAACACTGCCTGCGGCATAGGTAAGTCACACCTCTAGCAGGCCTTACAGCCGTATGGCAAGGTGCACTGTGCCCCAGGTGAGGGCATAGCACCATGAGCACAATGCCCCTACAGTGTCTAAGTCCATTCTTAGACATTGTAAGTGCAGTGGGGCCATATTGATTACATGGCTTGAGAGTTTGTAATTATGAACTCCACAACTCCATGATGGTTTCACTGAAAGCTTGGAAGTGTGGCATAAAACCTCTCAGCTCAACAAACCCACACTGATGCCAGTGTTGGATTTATTGTAAAATGCACACCGAGGACATCTTAGAGAGGCTCCCTGGAATTCCACCAAGCCTCTAGTGTGTGGCTGACTGGTCTGTTGGAGCTTGCCACCACCAGACAAGTTTCTGACCCCATGGGGTGATGGCCTTTGTACTTGCAGGGTTCGGGGACAAAGCCTGCTCTGGGTGCAGGTGCTTCACACCTCCCCCCCTGCAGGAACAGCAACACTTGGCACTGAGCCTTAAAGGCTCCTGCCTTTTGTTCTGCAGCCTCAAGGCACTCCAGTTAGTGGAGATGCCTGCCACCGCAGACCAAGTCCCACTTTTGGCAGCAGGTCCAACAGAAAAATGAGTAAACACCAGGAGGAGTGTCCACCCCAGCTGGTGCTCAGAGCTGAGGTGAACCTCTCCTGGCAGAATCCTCCATCTTGTTTTGCAGGGAGATAGCCAGTAGGGTTAGGAATGGGCCCCTCTGCCCAAAGGGAATAGGCACAGGAAGAGTGTATCTACCCTCGGGGTCAGTAGCCATTGGCTACTGACCTCTGTAATGCCCCTAAATATAGTATCTAGGGGCACCCCTGAACCTGGCTCTTCAGGTTCCTGCAACCTAAAGGAGGAGGACTGAAGAACCGCCCCAGCAGTGAAGACTCCAGACTACAACTGACTTTGGCCGTAGCCCTACTGCCCTTTCTGCAGCTTCAAGGCTCCTGCTACAAGATGACGACTCATCCTGCAGGACCAGCGACCTCTACAAGCCCCCAGAGGACTAATGAGGACAGCGGCCCTATCCACAGAGAAACCTCCAACAAGGACTCCAGAGCTCTTTGGATCTGCAAGTCCTCCCCACTGTGCACCTGACTTACTGCCCGAGTCCAGGTGGCCCACATGACCAGAGAGTCCGTTGGCGATTCAGACCTCGAGTCCACCCCAAGTTGACCCCTCCTGGCCACCACGATGACACCTGCAGCCTGAATCCAGACGACCCCCGTGACACCATCTGGTGACGATACCCGATGCCTAAATGCACCCCTGCACTTGCAGCCCCTTGGCCTTGGGGAACCCAGCTGATGGGCCATCGACATCCAGAGGTGCCTCACTTACCTGTCCAGCTATTGGACTTCTTCAGCCAACCCCCCTGGACCAAGCCTGCAGCCTCTTTGTGAACCCAGAGTTTCTCATAGGAAAGCATTGGGCCCTATGAGTTTGCACCCTGCACTTGGCTTCCCCTGTGCCACTGGGGGTGTATGTTTGGAGCTTACCTGTTGCCCCCTCCTCCATCTCGCCCCCCCATCCCCCCCCACCCCTACACCCACCGGTGCTGATGTAAATCCCCATGCCCGGAGACCGCAGGTACTTACCTGCATGCTGTTTCTTTCTGAGCGCCCCGTGTCTCCTTAGGATTTCATTTGGCGGCCAACACCAATGTGACTTCTCCACTCAGCCGGCCCTGTGTTGCTGGTGGTGTACCCTTGGTGTCTTCCTAAACGTCGCCTTGTGGACACCTTAACCCCCGAAAACTGGGACCGTAAGTCTATTACTTACCTGTAAACTGCATATCTACTTTTCTCCCCCTAGGACTGCATTGCCTTCAATGAAATCTGTCTACTTTTGAAGTTGAAAAATTATTACTTACCTGAAAACTGTTTTACCTGTGAATTACAAAGTGCATTTGATACTTAAAAGTGATACATTATTGAAAATGTACTTACCTGCAACAAAGATCATTTTGGTTCTAGAAATAAAGTAACACTATATATTTTTGATACATGAAGCATTGGCCTGGAGTTAGTCATTGAGTGTGTGCCTCATTTTGTGACTGTGTTTGTACAACAAATGCTTAGCGCACTACCCTCTGATAAGCCTAACTGCTCGATCACACTAACCTAAAGAGAGCATTAGTATTATCTACTTTAGCCTCTGTAAAGCTTCTTGGGATCCACTGGACTCTGTGCACACTATACTTCACCTTGGTATAGTATATGCAGAGCCAGCTAACTACAAGAGGGGCCATTGATGGAGAGATGGATACTGCTGAACAATTGGCTACCTTCGGCCTTGATCCAGCTTTGGACTCTGTGGCAGCAGACCTGCAGCACACACCGGGCTAACACCAGAATACATAGAGAGTGAATACAGCTCCTCACAGTTCTCACCAACCGCCATTCTGCTTATTGGGCATTAACCCCACATTCAAGCCACAGTCTTCTGGCTTGCCACTGCATTGCAGCCATGTCTAGCACCACCCCAAGGCTTTGGAGCCAACATCACCTCCATCCCTGGCGCCAAACCAGCCACTCAGGCCCGACCCTCCTTGGTGCCGACAGCTCCCCTGATGCCCTCTGGATCCTCCGCACCAGCACCAATGAGCTTTTGGGAGCCGAAATACTTGGTGCTGAAACCGGCATCCATAGTAGACTCCGAGGATCAGGAACTGCCACTTATACAACATCTCCAGGAGGAGTTGGACACTGCAAAAGTGACTGTTTATTCACCCCTACATGGGGAAAATCAAAGCAAAACCACACCAAGAGTGCAGCACACTCTTCCTCGCAAAAGGAAGCTTGCTTTCTATGAGTAGCTTGCATTGGAGCCTCCTCCACTACTCAAGCTGAAGAAGAATCAAGATAGGGACACCAGTCTGCTACCCTCTAGACCTGCTGTGCCTCCTCTTCCCCACCCTCCTCTAGGACTACATGAACCTCCTCTGCCTCCTTACCTGGAGAGTTCACTACATTCATTGTTAGGGGAAGGGAGTCCTTGACAGCCGCTGGACCATTATGATCCCCCATATGACCTGAAGCCCTCGGATGGTCCCTCAGGTGACAGCTGTCAGACCTGTTCCCTGCCAAGCCTTTCCCTCTGGATGATACCACCTCATAGTGAGATCATTCAGAGGGCAGTAACCTTTCACAAGGTAGAACTGCATGCCATCACAGAGGAGGACTTCCTGGTAGAAATGCTCTGACACCCAGTGCTCTACAAATAACTTCCCATGCATGAGGATATGTTAAAGTCCACACTGGATGCCTTTAAGGACCCCGTTAAGACTAGAGTTGTCACGCTGAGGGTCAGTTAGTAAAATGCCAACTCTCCTCCTCGGGCCTTCCTTACATTACAGGTCAGTTTCCACCTGACTCCTTGGCTGTACATACTGCCTCTAAACTGCAAATGCAGAGGGTACTGGAGATACCCACCGCCAGATAGAGTAAAATGATCGACATGGCAGGGAGAAAGATGGCTGCATAATCTTCAACCCATTGGCTCACCACCAACTACGTTACTCTTTAGGTGCAGTGTGCCCAGTGTGATAAGATGGGAGTCCTGATCCAGCACCTCCCTGATCAGTGCAGCCACCGAGCTAAGGAGCAGAGAGGCAGATAATCTCCAGCACAATCATCAGGTGTGTTGTGGACATGGCTGACACTGCCGCCAGGCCTATTAACTCCAGCATCCTGATACTCCATCACTCCTGGCTCTGTGTCTCTGGCTGCTGATCAACATGCCCTTTGATAGGGAACACCAAGTACATCAAGTGCTAGAGAACATCAAAGAGTACTCAGATATAGCTAAGGCAATGGGGGCTCTTAATTCTCCATCACCCCAGGGGTCTTTTCTTCGCTCAGAATTTTGTGTTGGCGCCACAGCAACCTCCCCAGAGGCTTCTACCTCCTACCAGAGGAACAATCCTGCAGATGGTATTCCAGGGCAGAGTGATGTGGCAAAGGGAGCTTTCCTAGGCAAGTAGTGACTCCCTCTCCTTTCTCCCTGACCACTCAACACCTGTTAGGGGACACCTGTAGCAGTTCCTCACACAATGGCAAAACATCACCTCAGACCAATGGGTTATTTCCATTGTAGAACAGGTTACTGCCTGGAATTCAATGCTACATCACCAAGCATTCCCCACGACCCTCACCCCGTAAAAAGTACCTCCCCACAGAACACCTGTGCATCCTGCAGGAGGAAGTACATTTTCTCTTACCTGAGGGGGGCAGCAGAGCCACACCAACATGGCAAAGGGGTGTGCTCACTGTACCTTCTCATCACTAAAAAAAACTGGGCCGCCAGGCCCATTCTTTACCTCCGGTCCCTAATCAAGTACATCCTGTCAGATCATTTCCACATGGTCACGCTCCAGGATGTCATTCCCCTGCTACAGCAAGGTGACTTTATGACCACCCTCAAATTAGAATGACTCTTATTTCCACATCTGGATTTACCCTTTGCATCTGCCTCATGTTTGTGGTAAGTGAACAGAACTTTCAATTCAAAGATCTGCCCTTCAGGGTTACCACGGTTCCCAGAGTATTTACCAAATGCCTTTCAGTAATAGCCCCTCATCTCAAGAGGGGGGCACCCATATCTTCCTGTACCCAAGCAACTGGCTGATAGTGCAAGCAGAAAGTAGTGCTTAGCCCACACCCAGACCACCTTAGGATCTCCCCTACGAGCTTGGTTTTGCCATCAACGTAGGCAAGTCGAACCTTGAACCCGTTCATATACCGCCCTTCTCAGGGTCATTTTCTAAACTGTCACTTTGAAAGCTTTGGCCTGAAGTTAGTCATTGAGTTTGTGCCTTCCAACTTCTGCTACTGCTTTTTCTGTCAAATCACTATCCATCACCATTAGTCATAACACTTGATTACATATGTGTTCTCTGCAAGAGTGCCTGGTGGCACAATGGTGACAAGCGCAGGGTCTCTGGGAGGATCTAATGTTCATCTTGACTTCCACCTATTGCTCTTTGTAGTGGGGGAACAGCAACAACCTGTTGCAGGGCAGGCCCTTTCCAGACCTAGTTCCTCATGTGACCATCACCACAGACTCCTCTCTCATGGATTTGGTAGAACATTGAAGGGTACGACTGTTTAGGGCCTTTGGACACTGCTTACCCATCAACTATCTGGAATTACTGGCAGCAGATCTGGCTCGGAAAGCTTTCTTCTGGCACGTACCTCTCCACACAGTCCTGGTCAAAACATACAACATGGCTGCCGTGTACTACTTCAGAAAACAAGGGGGCACTTACGCTCCCCAGCTCTCAGCATTAGAGCAGAGCATTTGACTGTGGCTGATCCACAGAGTACATCTAGTGCCAGACTACTTTCTGGGAGCAGACAACAACTTTGTAGACCGTCTCAGCATGATGCAGTGTCAAGTCATTGAATGGGAGCTCCATCCCCAAGTCCTGCTCCCATACGTCAAGCGTTGAAGTTTCATGACATATCTACTAGCAAATGCTGTAAATGTCAAATGTCCAAACTTCACCTCCAGGTGTCTGCACCCACAGTCCATGGGCAATGCACTATGGATGAACTGGTCAGGGATATTTGACTACGCTTTCCTCCTCACTTTCCTCCCCTGGTCCTGGTGACCATTGTTTAGAGTCTTTTTTTAGTTGTCTGTGGTCTCTCACAACAAGCTTCTCAACTGGCCAGATCTTCTTACTCAACACCTATGCACAGTCGGGCACCCCAACCCCAGGCAGCTCAACTTAGTTATCTGGCTCCTGAGGTCCTAGAGTTTGGCTATCTCAGTTTACCAGCTGAGTGTATACCTATTCACAAAGGAGCTTGCCATCCCACTACCCGAGCCTGCTACACAGCAAAGTGGAAGACGTTTGTTCACTACTGCCTGCCCAAACACATTGATCCCCTCAAGCCAGCAGTGCAAGACATTGACTACCACCTGTTTCACTTGCAACGCTCACGCCTGGCTTACACTTTCATTCGCTTTTAGCATATCTACAGAATAGGGAACACTGCTCGTTATTCAGAGTCACCATCATTAAAACCTTTATGGAAGGGCTTAAAAGTGTTATTCCCTCCTCCCTTTTCAGGTTACCCCCAACCTCGCCCTGGAGCCTCATTGTAGTGCTTACTAGGCTCATGGGAGCCAATTATTTGCCCTCCCCAATTTTTGTCTCAGAAAGTAGCATTTTTTAGTTACAATCACTTCCCTCAGGCATATGAGAAAGATCCAGGCTCTGACGATGGATGTGTCCCCTGACCTGTTTTGGCCAGGTGAAACACTCCCCGCGCGCACAGCACCACCGAGCCGTGCCTCCTACTCTCCGCCCTCGCTGCTTCAAGGGATCGAGGCCCTCCTGGACCCGATCCGCTAGAGTGTTTTCTCTGGTTTTTGTCTGTTCTGTCCACTTTTCTGTGCTTTTTCACTCTCTTTTTCACCTTTTTAACTTTTTTTGTCTTTTGTCCTCTTTCACTTTTCCCCAGTTCTGCGCCTTTTTCCCGCTCTCTCCCGCTCCTCCCGCACCCCCATTTGCCCGCGCCTCCCGCCTCCCAGCTGCTCCTCCCTCCCCCTCTCTTCTTAATGGCGGTCGCTGCGTGCTAAGGTGAGTGTCCCCGGACCTGTTTTGGCCAGGTGAAACACTCCCTGCGCACACAGCACCACCAAGCCGTGCCCGTGTCGCTCTCTCCCCACCCTCGCTGCTTCAAGGGATCGAGGCCCTCCTGGACCCGATCCGCTAGAGTGTTTTCTCTGATTTTCTTCTGCTCTGTCCATTTATCTGCGATCTTTTGACTTCCTTTCCGGCATTCTTGCATCTCTTATTCTACTTTTCTCTGCTTTTTCACTCTCTTTTTCACCTTTTTAACTTTTTTGTCTTTTGTCCTCTTTCACTTTTCCCCAGTTCTGCGCCTTTTTCCCGCTCTCCCCTGCTCCCCTATTCGCCCGCGCCACCCGCCTCCCAGCTGCTCCTCCCTCCCCCTCCCCCTCCCCCTTCCCTTCTTAATGGCGGTTGCTGCGCGCTTAGGTGAGTGTCCCCTGACCTGTTTTGGCCAGGTGAAACACTCCCTGCGCGCACAGCACCACCAAGCCGTGCCCGTGTCTCTCCCTCCCCACCCTCGCTGCTTTAAGGGATTGAGGCCCTCCTGGACCCAAACCGCTAGAGTGTTTTCTCTGGTTTTCTTCTGCTCTGTCCCTTTATCTGCGATCTTTTGACTTCCTTTCCGGCATTCTTGCAGCTCTTATTCTACTTTTCTCTGCTTTTTCACTCTGTCTTTTTCACCTTTTTAACTTTTTTTTGTCTTTTGTCCTCTTTCACTTTTCCCCAGTTCTGCGCTTTTTTCCCACTCTCTCCCGCACCGACTCGCCCGCGACTCCCGCCTGCCAGCTGCTCCTCCCTCTCCCTTCTTAATGGCGGTCGAAGGCAAGCCTGTCTGCACCTGGACCGCACGCATTGCCAGAACCCCTGGACCCAGCAATAGCCACATCACCAACCTCCGCTACGACGCCAGCACCCTCCTCTCACTGAACACCGGTCGAGACACCACCTGCTTCCAGGCCACGCTGGAAAGCACACACAGACCCTTCTCCTGGCGCAACTGCAGCTTCACCTGCGTCAGAGCCCATGAACCTCCCAGGACCAAGACCAACCACCTCCGCTGCATTCTCCTAAACACTCGCTCCGCACGTAAGCACGCCATCGAGCTCTGGGACCTGCTCGACGACTCCACCCCGACGTAGCCTTCCTAACCGAAACTTGGTGGAGGGACTCTTCAGCGCCTGACATCGCCATAGCCATCCCGGACGGGTACAAGATCTCCCGCAGAGACCGCATCAACAGAACCGGAGGAGGCATAGCCATCGTCCACAAGGCCACCCTCGAAGTCAACACCCACCTGGACGACTCCCTCAGCTCCACCGAACTCGTTCACTTTCAAATCCACACCGACCCCAACACCACCCTCAGAGGAACGGTCATCTATAGACCTCCTGGACCCAGGGCATTGTTCAGCAACGCCATCGCCGACCTTACCAGCACCCACGCACTCGCCTCCACGGACTACATCCTCCTCAGGGACCTGAAGTTCCACCCCGAAAACAATGACATCAACTCCACCACCCTGATCGACAACCTCGGCCTCAGACAGCTTGTCAGCGTACCCACCCACACAGGCGGTCACACTCTAGACCCCACCTTCTCCACAAGCGACCACGTCACCTTCAATTACACCACCGAACTCTACTGGACCGACCACCACTGCATCCACTTCACCTTCAAGAAACAAACCAAACATCACCTCATCGAGCAACCACCCCGAGCAAAGTCACCGAAGATCAGTTAACCAACGCCCTAGCCCAGAAACCTCCCACCGACCCTGACATCGCCGCCCACAACCTCAGGCTATGGATCAACGACTACGCCAACCGCCTCGCGTTACTCAAGAAACCCTCCAACAACCAAACCAACAAAAAAAGCCACCTGGTTCACCAACGAGCTCCAAGCCTCCAAACGCAACTGCCGTAAACTCAAGAAGAAATGGCTCCACGAACTCACACCCAACAACCACACAGCACTTAAGGACGCCACACGCAGCCATCACCAACTCCTCAGGCTACCCAAAAAATCCTCCTTCAAAACTCTCCTGGAAAACAACGCTCACGACTGCAAATAAATTTTCAACATCGTGAAGGAGCTCTCTAGCCCCAGCACCACCGTTAGTGATATTCCCCCCTCCCAAGAACTGTGCGACGCCTTAGCCACCGCTTTCCACCGAAAGATCGCTGACATCCACAACAGCTTCAACACCCCTACTATCTCTAACACGCCAGTCCCCCCCTCCATGAACTCCACTCGCACCAACCGCCTGACCTCCTGGACCTGCATCAACGACGACGAAACTCGCAAGACCATGAATTCCATCCACTCCGAATCACCGTCAGACCCATGCCCACACCACATATACAACAAAGCAGACACAGCCACCGGGCCAGCCTACCTTAACAACAGACTCAGCTTCTACACCCCACCCGACAACTCCGCTCTGCCAACCTCGCCCTCACCTCCATCCCCCGCATCCAGCAGATCTTTTTCCTACCTCGCCGCCAAGACCTGGAACACCCTCCCATCTGACCTAAGACAGATCCAGGACCTGCTCACCTTCAGAAGACACCTCAAGACCTGGCACCCCCACCACCCCCCCTTCCAGCGCCTTGAAACCCTCACGGGTATGTAGTGCGCTTTAAAAATAGACTGATAGATTGATGTACGTGTCCTTTTTCAAGGTTTATGATGAAGTGTAGTCCTTCGAACTAACCCAAAGTTTTTGCCTAAGTTAGTCTCTCTTTTCCGCTTCCGGAGCAGTTGACCTCTTGGTGTACTTCCCACACCCAGGTTCATTGGTGGAGAGAGCCCGCCACATACTAAGCATAAAAAGGACCCTGATAGACCACATTGATAGGACAAAAGCATTTTGCAAAACTCAAGAATATTTTCACCTCCACTAAATCACACTAAGGCACTACCATTTCCAAAGAAGGGATAGCTTGCTGGCTAGTCAAGTGCATTCAGACTAGATTCCTAGAGGCCTGCGGCACTCTCTGCCCTACTGTTCTCCCAGCAGCTGCCGCCCATCTGCCTGCCTGTTTTGTCTGCTGAAGAAACACCAGCTCTGCAGGGGTAGTGAGAGGTTGGGTTTAGGTGGTGACACATCAGGCTTAAAGTATTCAGAACCCGGGTCCTGCCGCGTGTCACGCAAGCGGGCAGCAGTAGGCCAGTGCAGCTTGATCCCATGGCGGACCTGTTATTGCCGCTTGACACATCTTGCCACCTCTTGCCTCACCACGCTGGCTAGACGCTCCCATTGCTACCACCTTGTTGGAAACGTGCTCTCATCGACTCACACGCTGATGCCATGACAGCATAATTTGGCTGGAACCTGGTTGCAATTTGGCTGGAATTTCCTCCTTCCTTTAGTTGGACCCTAAATAACTAGTATGTGTCGACAAAGAGACACCGCTGTGCAATTTTCACTATGCAGCTTATTTAAATCTTTCAGTTTTTACTCAACTTATTTAATCATTTCAACTATTTAATGACATTACTTTATTTTACTTTCCTGAGCATTGGTGAAACATAAGCAAAGCACCTGTGAGCAAGTTGTGTAAAACTTCGCAAAACTGTAAACTTTGCATTTGTATAGCGCACTACTCACCCGTTAGGGTCTCACGGAGCTGTATGCATACCGCTGTGGAACCCCTCCTGGCTTTTCCCTGTGAGGTGCCCACTCCTGGACAGCCCCAGGGTGAAGCCAGGCATCCAAGCGCTGTGAGGGCCGTTGTGGAGATTAAGCAAGCTATTGCCCAGAGTTACAGAGTGGGACCCATTAATTAGATTAGGCACCGAGGTGAGAATTATCCGGTCCAAGGGAATTGAGCCCCAGAACCGCCAAGGTGAGAATTGAACACTGGTCCCGGGCCAGATCTCTGCATCAGGGTCTGCCGCTCTAACCATTGTGCCACACTTCTCCACATGAAGTACCACTTGAAACTCAAAAACAGAAACTGCAAGGTGGCATTTGGAGACCTATTCTCTTCTTATCCTGCCCAAAAACCAATGTCCTTTACCATTGCCTGCAATTTAGCCTGTGCTGTCCTGGCCCTACCAGCCTTAACACTCCCTGCAGTCCTTAGTAGCTTTTGTGTCCAACAGCTGCTGCCCTTTTGCCTTGGCTCTCTTTTCCCAAAGATGGGCATGTTTGTGCCCTCCCCCTTTGTCACCCAACTAAGTAGGGTAGGGTGTGGCAGCTCCATCCAGTGACATCAGACATTAGCCATTAGGCACCTGCAGGCAAACCTTCCCACACACCGCCTACGACGCAAGTGCTTGTTCCCCTCACCTGTGGAATGTGGGGTGTGGTGGTGCCGTCCAGCGAATACCAGTCATCTTCCACCAGACATCAGACACCTGCAGGCAAACCTTTCTGGACGCAGCCTACGACGTGCATGCTCGTGCCCCCAACTCTGTGGAAGTGGGGTGTGGCGGTGCTGCTCAACTAATCATATCCAACTGAATATCTTACTTCCTATCTTACCTCCCTATGCAGACCACAAGCTCAGTTAGCCTAACACACCATTTTGCTCGTCATCACAACAATCTAAATCCATACCAAATCCAACATTGAGATCTGGGCGGACAAGGGGGACAACCCCTGCAAAAAATGAGGGGAGAAATGAAGGGAGAAAATGGAAGAGGAGACTGCGAACATCTCAGTCCCTCAAACAGATGCAACATGGACTCCCACTCATTGATATTGGTTCTGGGTAGGAGACATTAAGTACAATCCTGGAGGGGCTATAGTCCGCGCCCAGAAGTGTTGCCCAGACCTAATCCAACCAAAAATCTATACCAAATTTTGGTTCCTAAAAGATGCAGGCTCTGTCTTTTTTTCAAGCAACAGTGGAATTCCTGGCCCCAAGCCTCCTCTGCAGCCCCTAGATGTAGGAAGAGTAAAGGAAAGCACCTCTCTGACCCTTGAGGAAAACGAATGGGGGACAGGCTACCACAGTATAATGACCGCCATGCCTGACTTGGCTTAGCCTAGGCCCACCAGGCTCCTGGTCTGCACAGATGTGATTGCAACCCACAAGCAGGCCTTGGGAGGGAACCAGCCAAGTGAGGGAAATTATCAGTCCAACATGCCACTAGGGAGCCTGCCGCCAAAACAACTAACCACGCAGAAGTAGGCAACCCACATGAGTGCTTGGAAGAATGCGACCCCCAAAAGGGCAAAATGATTGCAGCACCAACGGCTGACCAGGAGGACAGTTTGATCTCCCTGGGCTCTAGTTTTCTTCACTCCTCCAACCTGGGCTCCCTACTCTGCTTCCCACCCACCATCAAACTGTTACAGGTTATGGACGGACAATTTGAACAATAAGGAGGGCGCTCTGGAGCTGTTGGCAGAAGAACAGGACTCTTTCTCCCCCTTGAATATTCAAGAGTGGGAGGATATGCCAGGTTTACATCCTCAACATCAAGGTCAAGATCCTCTCCCAGCTCCCACTTATGGAACTGCTCCAGGCCAAGCATTTCAGATTGCTATATGGGCTGTTAAGGACAAAGGAGAGACAGCTGCCAATCAAGGCACTCCTCGTTGGGCTTAACACTGTGCAACTTTTGGTCACAGGCCACCAGTATCAATCAGACAAAATGGACATCCAGCTAACTTTACTTAATACCCCGACTGTATTTGTTGCTAGCATAGATGAGAAGCTTGGAAATCTAAACTCTCAAGCAAGTCTAGTCAGAATCTCCGGACGTGCCCTTGTGCTGAGGATGCAGATCAGTTGTGCATGTTATCCACACTGCCTGACATGCTTGGTTCCTCTGCACAGCCCTTAAGAATGGAAACCACAGGCACTGTAGTTCCATCATCAAAACAAGTACTCTCTTTACCTACTGAGAGTCCGGTATCAGGCACCCAAATCAGCCACTCAGAGCACCAACATAGCCTGATGACCTATACAGGACCCGTGTTGCGGCAAGGCTGTCACATACCAACAGATTCCCCTCAACAGGTAACCAACCACCTCTGTACCTAGCCATGTTGCAGACTCCGCACCAGAGAGAGACATAGAAGCTAAAATTAAAACTAAAACAAATGCAAAAGAAAAGGCCGTGATAAAAAGCCTGTCACACTGATGTTTATCTGCTTTTCAAGGCAGCGGCCGGTTCATGACAAACTGGTAACACAACTCCGGCTGAGAAGCGAGTGGTCCTACAAACAGAGTTCAGTGAAATGAGCACAACAGTTGGCACCCTTCAGCCGCCAGATCCCATAGTAGGGCCCAGTCCCAGGTGCAGCAACATCTAAGGTGAACCAAGGGGCAAATTGTATCAGGGATATGGCCGGGCAGCAAGGCTTAGCGATGTCTCCTCTAAAGATCCTGGCTGTATCAGATAACATAATTGAAAGGTTTCCCCCTTTGCCCACCCTCCCCATTGGACCCTAAACAGAGAATGTCATGCAGCACACCTGGACTCTTACCAATATGGCCCTGGGGCAGGGGGAAAATCCCCTTAGCGGGGGGCCCTCAACAGGCGATACCATGCGTAAAGTAATGCTCAGACAACCATAGCCGCGGCCCAGGGGGCTGACTGGCACAACGATCTTAGACTCTCAGAAACTCCGCCACAGCCTCCATCACCATGGGTCACAATGTGGACTTCTACCACTCAAGTGACATGGGGCTTACATACAGGGGAAATAACACGCATTCTCCGGTGGTGAGTTCTGCCCAACAAATTAACAGAAGCTGCTCATGGTGCTCAACACCGCATTGGCCAAGAAGCACCTCACAAGATCAACTGTCAACTTCAACACATACTGCACAGTCTCTGGCTCCCTCGCTCCATCTGTCCAAGGTCCCTGCAAACCCTAATCTCAACTCTTAACACGCTGTCCCACGTGGCTCGTGACTACCTTTTATCTCTGGTCCACTTTAGTGATAGAACTCACATGGGAACAATGCTGCCTCCAATTGCATGACAACACCAGCTTGCAGCCTAATTCAAATACTCAAATTTTTCAGTCTGAATATAAACTTGGAGGGAACTGAGACATACTAAATAGAGGTAACATTCTAATACTTCTATTACACCTTCCATCATTGGTGGATCTGCTATCTTCAACCTCAGATCTATAGAGTTCATCCATGCTGAGCCACTGCTCCTGGGCAAAGTGACCAAAACTACCTGGCGTACACCAATGTACACAGAAAATTCTAGCAGAGTGCTCCACCTATGAGAACTGGGGGATACGCATTATGCCCTTCTGTAAGCCAGGCAACCAGGCCCTCTGCTACCATCACACCCATGCATAGGGCAGAGAGTCTTAAAGAATGTGACCACCAACTGTACTGAGAGGCTCCCTAGGGCATTCTACAAGGAGTGAAAGGCTAAAGAGAATCGCCTATCCATCCACTCCATGCACCTCTGCTCCTACTCACAATTCTGTGCAGAGTTCTAGAACCATTAACAATCCTTTCATTGGCCAATGACAAGACAGGGCTCACGGGGCTAATAATAAATCATGCAACAAATCTCTCTGACTGCACTCTTGGAACATCAATGGCATTGCCAGTAAGATCTCTGACTGTGCCTTTCTTAGTTACATCACTAGGTTCGATATTGTTTTGCAGCAGGAAATGTGGCTAGCTGAGCCACATCATCTACACGGTTACCTAACCTTTTTCACACCTGCAGTTAGGTCAGGGGGATATGGTCCCCTGCAGGGGGTGTCTATTAACCTACATCTCAATCACTTGTACGTTTTAGCGTGCCCACTATGCTCTTAATCACCAGACATCACTGCTCTTAGAATCAGTACCTCCCTTTGAGATGGTACGAAAGGGATAATAATTATCAACAGCAATATCATCCTAAATGTAAAGCTGCTGCTGCCCACAAGCTAATGGATCATCTTAAAGATACTCTATGTGATGGAGAATTTTCAAACCGTGTCTTTATTGGGGAGTTTAATTTATATCTGCTCGATTCCTCCTCTGATGAAGCAGTAGCTGCTCATACTTCATATTGGGACATAATGACACAAGGACAAAGCACATGGGGGTCATCCTATAAAGACTGGGAAAGGGCTACTGAATGATCTAGAGTGTCTCAGCCTCAGTGCTCTTAATGGCAGATTTGCTGTTTACCCCCACAGTAGCTTCCCTCTACTCTTCTAGGGCCCAGAGAACAACAGACTACACTTTTGTATCCCTACCACTTCACCACTGTGTGGCCTCTTATAGTTTGGGCAATAAAGGAGATAGCGATCATCGGCCTCAAGGAACAGCTTTCTCAGCTGCCTCTGGCCCCAGACACTATCTACATAGGTAATTACAAAAGGATAAAGTTCACTCAGGCTAACATAGAGCAACAGTCTGCAATGGCCCTCTTCCATGCCCAAGGGAACATGGCCACAAGTGATCTATGCTGGTGGTCATACTTCACCAATAGCCTAGCGGAACATTTTGCTACAGCACCTAAAATCAAGCCTTGTAACATAGTGGATGAAATACGGCACATCTTTACAGTACACCGGTCACTCAAAATATCTATAAATAGTAGTCTTAGATTCTTGCAACTTTACCCAGAGGACACCTCCCTGCAAATTGCTTTATGTAAGTTTAAAACAACAGTAAAGAAGTAGAAGTGGGCTGCCATCCAAGCACGTGAGGACGATATCTGGCAAAAAAAAATTCTGACTCCAAGCATTACGACGGGGCTCTCTTCTGGAAAACAGTAAATCATCTTGCATGCCCATTGCATGAGGGGCTTGTTTTTGCATACAGCAGAAGAAGACTGGGCACATTTTTATGGGAACACACTAATCAAAGTGGCTATGTCCCTAAGCATATGGGGCAACCAGAACGGGGTGCTTAACAGGGCCCACAACTTTTCTTTGCCCAATGGAATTTCCCAACACATCTACCATGGTCCGCAAACGGGCTAGGGCCCACCCTCAGGCCCGCACACATGAATGCAATCAGACAACAAATGAGCAAGGGCAGGCAGGAAAGAGTTCTGGGTCCCAATGGAATCCATCCGGCAATTTTCAAACAAAGTGTAGATTTTTGAGCTGAGAGCCTAGAACCGCATTTTTCAAAAATCCAGCTCACAGGTACAGTCCCAGATTCTTGGAGGGCACCGTTAATATCCCCAATCCACAAAATCCAGGATATGTTGTTACCAAATATTACTGTCTAATTGCCCTAATTGACAATTAGGCAAAATATTTTGTTGGACCCTGCTAGAAGACTTGCTGATCTGGGTAGTGGCAAATTCAATAATTCCACAAAATCAAACCAGCTTCTCAGAAACATCTGGGGCGACCACCAACATCATGACCATTGCAGATATCTCTCTTTTTTTTTTTTTTTTTTTTTTAAATCGATTACAGGTCAGCCTTCGATCATGTGGACCGCGGTAGACTTTGGAGCAAGTTGGCAATCTGAGGGATCCCACGACTCCTCCTAGACATGTTAATTGTACTGCACACCTACACATGGGTGCAGGTAAAACTTGGGGGAGGGACGCACCTCTCAAGGAGCATAAAAACACCCAAGGGGCTAAAGCAGGGGTGCTTCCTCTTTCCCACACTCTTCAACCTATTTTTGGCTGATCTGAACCTGGAACTTGATAAATGCAATTCTCACGCCCCAAGGTTGGATGGTCTGTGGGTGTTGAGCCTTCTGTATGCGAACAACATAGTCTTAGTTAGCCACACTTCAGAACCAAAATATTCTGATGAAAGTGGCGTAAGCATCAACTTTGAAAAAACATTCACTCTGTCTTTGAACCACACCTGCAAAAAGACGCTGACCTGGTGTTGGGGAAACAAAGTTGTACTGTCAGCAACGGAATATAAATACCTGGGGGTATTAGTAGATAAGTGTAAAGATGGTGCCGTTCACGGCAGATCGTATCATATATGTATATTTATTCCATTTTGGTTCGCAGGCACGAAACAACACTAATCCCTCGCCCACCTCCGGCCCTTCCTTCGTCCAGCTCCAACCACCCTCCTCGAATGTAGAATTCTTGGCATGCCGAGAATTCCACAACACAACATATCCACCTCCTTTACAAACAGTAGGCAACAGACTGAGGGGTTGAAAAGGAATTCTCCAAACAAAAAAATTAAAATTACAGGTTGCACATAAAATAAACATTTTGGGAAACAAATTTCATAAAACTAAAACAATGTATGATCCTATATGAATATGTAGTATAAATCAAAACAAACTCTACACAATGTAATCACGTAAATATCCTGGAAGTTTACGAGACCTTAACCCTATTCTTTTTGTTTGAACATTTTTTGCATTCACATCCATATGCAGTTCCATCTCTGTGTCTTGTTGATGTTCATATTGGAATTAATTCTCTCCTGTACATCCACTCTTCTGTTATTTAATAGGTCCTCATCACTCATAAGTAAAAAACTACTATTCTCATCTGGATCCCATCCTTCAGAGTCCACCTTTCTCTTCCCATCTCCATTGCTTCTGCTATACAAAGCTACTCTCCTCTTGTTCCACCGTTCACCATTTTCCAAAACAACATGAAACTCATGTACATCTCTAACTATATATGGTCCCCGGAATTTCATAAAACTATTCCCTGTACATCCCGTTCTACTTTTCACCAGATCTCCCTTCTTAATATCCTTTTCCCAAACCGACAGTGATGTACCTGCACTTCTTTGGATCAAACCCCCTTCGAACACGGACGACAACCATGGTGGGTTAACTTTTTTGCATGCTTTCCTGCCTCTCATTTTCTCAAAAGGTATCTTACCCGTAACGCTGTGGGCAGTAGTGCGATACACCCACACTAGATCATTCACCATGGTACGTACATTCCTGCCACCCCTTATTGCCATGTTGATGACTCCCTTTACCATCCGATTACACCTCTCTACCATGCCATTTGCCTGTGGATTGTGCAATGCAGTACGGGAATGGTGTATCCCTGACTGTTTGAGGAATCGTTCCATCTCATGGGAAACCAACTGTGTCCCATTATCTGTAATAGGTTTCACTGGGAAACCCTCTTCATGAAATATTTCCTGCATTATCCTGATAGTTGCTCTAGTAGTAATCTCCTTCATAAATTTTACTGTCAACCATTTCGAATGGACGTTAATCATTACTAAAGCATACCTCAAATCCCATGGAACACCGTTTAAAAGTCCAATGAAATCCATGCATAAAGTATGCCACACTATACCAGGATCCGGTATGGATCCCATTATACTTTGTTTGCCCTCTTTCAATCTCTTCTCACTCTCCACGCAATCAACACAACTTTCAACCCAAGCATTAACATCACCATCAATCCCTGACCACCAAAAACTTTCTTTTAGTCTTTTTTTCGTTAAAGTTTGCCCTAAATGACCTTCGTGAGCCAATATGAACAGCTTGTATCTTACACCCACCGGAGGGACAAACCTGTCACCCCTCACCACAATGTCCCTCGTAACAAGAGACAAGTCCTCCAGAACCTTTACATACAGTCGAATCTGAAGACTCAATGAACTCTCTCTCCTTTCTCCACTAACAATCAATTTGAGAACGCCCTTCATCACCTCGTCTCTCTCCATTTCCTCACACCACTCCTCATGCGATACCACGCCTTGAGCACATTCTAGCACGTCTTCAACACTTGCAACCGCACCCTCATTTTCATACTCCGGTATACGTTGTTTATCTACCTCCTGCCAATTCAATGGTAAGCGAGATAAACAATCTGCCTGAATGTTACGCCATCCCGGGATGTACTCAATGGTGAATTGATATTCCTGTAGCCTTGCAGCTAATCTGGCCAGACGTGGAGACACCTTGTTAGCCCCCCCTGGTAATAGTACCCGCAACAATGGTTTATGATCAGTACGAAGTGTTATCTTACGTCCCCAAATATAAGTTCTGAAATAATCAATGCCCCACGAGGCAGCCAATGTCTCTTTCTCAAGGACAGAGTAATTCCGCTCTGATTTGGTCATTGATCGTGAGGCAAATGCCACTGTCACTTCTCCTTTGTCAGAGTTCTGTGAAAGCACAGCTCCCAGGCCAATTGCACTCTCATCCACTGTTATAATGGTTTTAGCTTCAACATTGAATGGTACCAATACTTTAGCTTCACACATTTCTTTTTTTATGTTCTGAAAGGCCATTTCTTGTTCATCTTCCCATTGGAATTTTTGCCCCTTGCGTAAAAGTTTTCTTATACTTTCAGTCTTGTCGGCAAAGTTCTTTATGAATTTGGAGTAGTACTCGATGAGTCCCATGAATGATCTTAATTGTTCTTTGTCCGGGGGGGATGGAACTTTTACAATGGCCTCCAAAAGCCTCCTCATTGGTTTTACTCCTCGTTCTGAGAGGGTATATCCCAAATATTCAATTTCATTAACAATTTTTTTTAATTTTTCTCTTTTTAGCGTAAGATCTGCTCTCATAATCCTTTCCAATGCACACTCCAGTACTTGGTTGTGTTTTTCCAAGGTTTCCCCAAAAATTAAGATGTCATCATGAAAATACAACACGTTGTCAACCCCTTCAAACACATCACTCATTATTCTTTGAAACACACCTGCCGCAGAGGCCAACCCAAATGGCATCCTATTGAATTGAAAGACCCCATCCATAGTAATAAACGCTGTTAACTCTTTAGATTCTTCATGCAATCTAACCTGGTGAAATGCACTTCTAAGATCTAACTTGGAAAAATACTTTACACCCCTCAGAAGTAAAATTAATTTGTTAATATTGGGTATTGGGTAATTATCCACCACTATATTTTGGTTGAGTGACCTGAGGTCGACACAGAATCTCAAAGACCCATCGGGCTTGCTCGTGATAACCACTGGGGAGATCCAACTTGATGTCTCAATTCGTTCTATGATGCCCTCCTGTACCATATCACAAATCAATTTTTTAACTTCCTTTTTTTGCCTTAATAGGGACCTTCCTCAACTTATGCTGCACAGTGACCGCATCTTTCCTTAACATGATCTTGTGTGCATACCCTTTAAGTTCTCCTACTTTATTGGCAAAAACCTCTTTGTATTCCTCTAATTTGTTATCTAGGGTATTGTCTTGTAACATCATGACTCTATCATCTGCCCTGAGATCCAATCTTATGTGCAAATCATACTGGTGGTGCCAACCCAGAATTGGTGGACCACTAGTGGCCACATAGACCTTTCCCTCAATTTGTCTTTCACTAAACCCTATCTTAGCCAACATGTAACCAATTATCTCTCTTTTCACCCTGATACCCACCAGGATTGATATCTTTTGGTAAAAGACACACATTGGGCCATTCTTTAACGAATATGCTCTGGGGCACAATTGTGTATAAGGAACTGGAATCAATCATCAGTTGTACACTTCTCCCACGCTACATTAAATTTGCCGTCAACCTGGGCTGTCTATGTACATTGCTTTTCTCCTGACCAGTGTTCTCTATGGACAGAACCCTATCTATTTCTTCACCCTCCTCTATACAATCTTGATGTATGACACCTACCCTAGACTTTCCACCAGTCTTACACGTGCGTGCAAAATGCCCCTTTTTGCCGCATTTCATGCAGTCTTTACCCAAAGCCAAGCATGATTGTGAGTCTGTATTGTGAAACTTACTCCCACATCTTGTACACATTTTACCATAGGTTTTGTTCACATTGTTATTCTTAGTGCCATTTTTCAACATACGCACACCTTTCGTACTTGCCATAATGTCATTGCCTTCTTTTATAATACAATTTGTATTCGTATCAGAACTGTCATTGAACACCTTCTCTTTCTTTTCCATCTCCCTCATACAGTATTCAGATTGTTCAACGACTTTTGCTATATCAATGGCATCCTTCAAAGACGGATTCTTGGCTGCCCATAATCTGTCCTGCATTTTTTTGCTACGACACTGAACTATTAATTGATCACGTATCAATTCTTCAGTCATCACACCAAATTGGCATTTGGTGGATAACTCTCTCGGCCTTGTAACAAATTTGTCGATGCTCTCCTCTGATCTTTGTGGCTGAGTATAAAATGTATGTCTCGCCATGACAATGTTGATTTCTTTTGAAAATCTCTTTTCCAGTCTTTTCCTCACCTCCTTGTATACGTCCGTTTCCGGTTGGCCATCTTGTCCTAAGATTTGTGGTAAGTACTTAAATATGCGTTGACCCTCCTGTCCAAGAGTGCTTAAAAGGATGTTTTTTTTTTTTTTCGGTGGTCTCAAATCCTGGCCATCCAATGCCACCAAATAATTTTCAAAAATGTCAATTCATTCATCCCAAGGAATAGATGGATTCCATGGTTGTGCAAGAAACGGGGGAGGTGGCACTATAACTTGCGTAGTAGTGGCCATGGGTAAATTCACAATGTATCCTCAGATTTCAGACACCTAATGAACTGGTGTGGGTGTTGCTCCAAGGATAGAGTTACAACTTGTATTTCCTATTCCCAAGATGGCCACCACGTCATTTGATGTTTTTTTCACAGGCGGTGGGGGTTACTCCAACATTAGAATTGTTTTGACGCAGACCAGTGTTCAATGCACCTGAAATAATATAAACGTGACTTACGCGCGCTGGTGACAGTTATTGGGTTATTACCACGGATTAACCCGATCGTCACTTGAAGAAAGGATAACCATCTTCTATAAACAATCGCGGGTTCAACTCTCTGACGTCTTCATGCCTCCATGATATGGAGGCGGAGGTAGGCGCTCGTCGCCAATGTAAAGATGGTGCGATTCACGGCAGATCGTATCATATGTTTATTTATTCCATTTTGGTTCGCAGGCACGAAAACTACACTAATCCCTCGCCCACCTCCGGCCCTTCCTTCGTCCAGCTCCAACCGCCCTCCTCGAATGTAGAATTCCACAATACAACCATAAGGAAGGCAACTTTACATGCCAGAGGGAACTGACAAAATGGAGAGGGCTGTCACTGGCAGTCTCATTTGGGACACTGAAGGCAAAGCTGAACAAGCGGACTCTCTCCACTTCTGCAGGGACTGCTAGCAAACTCTTACCAACACTAACTTATGGCAGCAAACCCTACAAAGGTAGAGATGCAAAAACTCTGGACAGCATAGTCGAAAAGCCTTCAGAATAATCTTCAGCCTGCCAAAGTGCACGTCTCCCGCGCAGATTAGGCTGGAGTTTGGTCTGACAAAACAGGCCCTGGCACGGCAAGATCCTATCGTTATCTTCTGGGATAAAATAAGGAGGGCGCCACCTGGATCACGAAATCACTACCTGTGGCGGAGCTGCAACAGAAGGAGTCATCCCTTGCTGGCACCTACCTCAATGGCTCCCTGCTCAAGTCCGGGCTAACAGCTGTGGGAAACCCCTGTTAGCCACACTGTGGTAAAAATCAAAAGTAGTGTGGAAGACCATCAGGCTTCAATCCCTGGTGAAAGACAAGGCTGCCATCGTGGCCAGAGCTCATACCTGGACGGTGCTGCACACATATACCAAACTGACACCCCAGAAATATCTAAGCTCCGGTTTCTCAAGAGTGATGAAGAAAAATTTCTGAAACAGTCTCAGTCTGATTCCTTGGTCCCAGCACCTTCCACAATGGCTCAGAGTTAATACGAGGACCTGCAGATAATGCGGCATGGTTCCACAAAACATGGGACACATACTGTGCAGCTGCAGAGGTCTGTCGGAGGAAACGTGACTGTTGCTTAAAAAAAAAAAAAAAAAAAAGAAAAACAACAACTCTTCAATCAAAGGAGAATTTACTCCCAGAGGCAGGCTGTGATGGCTTCTTTCACCTCCGGTGGCCCCCATCTGATCTCCCGATTTGAAAAATGTATTGTGCAGGTCTCCATAAAGCAGCAATAGGTGGATAGCGGTGTGTCCTGATTTGAACTCTCAAGATCTTCAGCCACCCACAGCAGCTATATTCACAAGCTTTTGCATTGCTGTTGTCACACATGCGTGCATCATCTTGGCCTAGGCCAGTGGTTCCCAACCTTTTGACTTCTGTGGACCCCCATTTTATCAATACTGGAGCCCGGGGACCCCCACTGAATCATTATTGGAATCCGGGGACCCCCACTGAGTCATTACTGATAGTTGGAACCTAATATTATTGCATTTTCTGAGCAGTCACGGACCCCCAGGGGTCCCCGGCCCACAGGTTGGGAACCACCGGCCTAGGCTGTTGGAGCCCCCATCCTAAAGGTTTTGCACAAGCCACTTTACCCCCAAACCCTTTTTGTTGCTGCATTTCGGAACTCTAGGTAGCTGCACTATATGATGGACAGCTTTGTGAAGCCCCCTCACTATTTAAAATGCCTCAGGCCTACAAAGTCCCTTTCATCCTGGATGCAGGCACCAGCTTTAAACAAATACCACCGAGCCAGATGCGTTTAGTTTGCTAACGTTTTATATGTAACTTATTTTTAACTTTTTAGCTGGTATTACGTGATATGCTGTGTACTCTATGGTTTTATTTTTCGTGATATGCAATGGTTTTAATTAACTATGCAATAAAGTTTACTACCACTACATTCTACACATACAGAGGCTGTCTCCATAGCCTTTCTGGGTAATATCCCAATAGCTTGCATCTGTAAGGCATCTACCTGGTCCACACTATACACATTTACCGAACACTACTGTGTGGATGACCTAGCACACCAACAAGCTCAAGTGGACCAGGCTCTGTACTGTGCGGCATCTTCTGGCTAGCCACCTCTTAAGGGAGAACAGCTTTACATTTTATGCAGAGCGTGTGTATCTACAGCTACGCATGAGGCAAACTGAAAATGTTACCCTGTAAGCATCTGTTCATGGCATGTAGTGCTGTAGGGTCACATGCGCCCACCATCCTCCCCGGAAGCCTTTGATTGTTGTAGATGTCTTTTTGCTTTCACTTTCTTTTTTAATCTACTTTTACTTTTTCTTTGTGTTGAAGCGGTAAGGGCTAATCACACTTTCTTTCCAAAGTGAGCTTGATTTCTATATAAATCTGCTTATCTGTTAAAGTATTTGCTTGTAAGTTGTTGGCTGAAAATGGCCCTCACATGTAGTAGAACATGTTTACTTTGCCCTAGCAATGATTCCAAGCAAGTGTAACTCCAGTAAAGTGCAGTGTAATGAAGAAGAATGTAGCATTATGCCCATGAGATAAGATGTGACTTTTAACATATTTAATCTTCATTTTCTTGAACACAGCATGTAGAGAAAGTTGATTTAATTGGTATGGATTTCATCTGGAAAATTGCTGTTGAATCACCTGATGAAGAGATAGCAAACGAAGCCATTCAGCTGATCATCAACTATAGCTATATTAACCTTAATCCAAGGCTTAAAAAGGTAGAGTTATGACTGGATATGCTCACAGTTTTAAGAACACATTTTTTCAGAGAGTATTGTATGTTTATATCTGTTTCATTTAACATTTTGATGTTATCACTTTTAAGGATTCGGTCTTTTTACACAAGAAGTTTATCGCAGATTGCTACACAAGGCTTGAGGTGAGTGCACTCTAAAACAGTTTTTTTTTTCTCTTGTGGCTTGGCTGTGTGTTGCTCATGTTTATGATTGTGTGACTTGGCCCTTTTTGCAGGGTTATCTCCAAACTTTGTGCCTTCTTCCTCCTATTTGTTCTGACCTGTTTTTGCTGGGTTTATGATTTTGGGCACTTTACCACTGCTGACCAGTGCTAAAGTGCAAGTGCTCCCTGTGTAAATTGTATTGGTGATTGGCTTCTCCCTGTTTGGCATATTTGATTTACTAGGAAGTCCCTAGTAAAGTGCACTATGTGTGCCCAGGGCCTGTAAATCAAATGCTACTAGTGAGCCTGAAGCACTGATTGTGTCACTCAAATGAGTAGTCTTGTAAATATCTCTCAGATCTGCCACAGGAGTATCTGTGTACAGTTTTAAACTGCCATTTCGGCCTGACCGGTGCATCCACTTGTCAGGCCCAAATCGTCCCTCTTACTACATGTAAGGAACCCCTATAGTAGGCCCAAGGCAGCCCCATGGGCAGGGTGCAGTGTATTTAAAAGGTAGGACATTTACTGGTGTGTTTTCCATGCCCTGATAGTGAAATAATGCTAAATTTGGTTTTCACTAGTGCAAGGCCTATCTCTCATATAGGGTAACATGGGGATTGCCGTGGAATATCTTAAGTGCAATTTCCCATTGGGAGCAGTTTGCGATCTGGAGTTTGGGGTCTCTGAGCTCACAATTAAAAAAAAAAAACATCTTTTAGGTGAACATGGTTTTTGAATTGTAAATTTGAAAATGGCACTTCTATAAAGTGATCATTTTCTTGCTTAACCATTCTGTGTCTCTGCCTGTCTGCTGAATACATGTCTGGGTCAGAATGACAGTTGGGTTGTTTGTACATTCACTCTAGACAGTCACACAAAGGGAGCTGAGGTGTCCACTGCATATCGTGATGGTCCATCATCAGGCTGGTGGGTCTTCCTGAGCTAGAGTGGTGGGAGGAGCTGACATTTGCTCCTGAATAGGGCCTTGCGTGTTCTCACACAAAGCGGTCTCCAACCCCCTGGAGTGTGTCTGGGGTCAGGGCAGGGAAAAGCAGGGTCATGTGCACTACAAAGACTTCTCTTTGAAGTTTGCCTACTTCAAATACAGAATTGGGTGTAAGTACTGGACCTCTGACACCACTCACAAATACTTTACACATTGCCTCTGAGATAAGCCTGAATCCTTGAGCCAAAGGGGTGAGCAGGGGTTATTTTAGCTGTGTGACTCCCTTATCCTGACAAGTGTGAGGGTCCCTACTTGGACAGGATGCAAACCACTGCCAACTATAGACCCCATTTCTAAAACTGGTGATCAGTGGTGAGGACAGGACTTGTATTTGTAACATACGGTTATTGGTGTGCACTACTTCATATCGCAGACCATTACACCTTAATATTTTTTTCTCTTTTTGCTTCTCTTAAGTTTTGGCCACAATCATGTCTGTCTGGTGAGTCATCTGTGGTAGCTGCAGATTTGGTGTTTGAGCAGGAAAGGTTGGAAACCTATATGGTGCCTCAGCTCAAAAAGTTGTGCAGGAATTTCAAATGTCCTTCTAAAGGCCTCACTAGGGGGGAAGATCTGCAGATGGTGCTGAGGTCCTGTTTGGCAACCAAGTAGGCTGGTGAGCACACAGAGGATGGGAGTGGTGTTGTGGAGGAGGTGCAAAGTCTGCACCTGGGATGGCTGGAGGAACCAGCATTGCCTTTGGGGCGGGGGCTAACCTGCATGGTGGAAGAGCGCCCTCTAGAGCTGGTAGTAGTGTTTCCTTGCCAGGTCTGTCTCCAGAGGAGCTGAAGAATAGACGGAGAGCTAGGAAGCTCAGGTTGGAGCTGGTAAAGCGCAGGTTTAAGCAGGAGAGAGAGAAAGCTTTAGAGTAAATGAGACTGGCCTTTGAGGAGGAGAAAGTTCTTTTAGCTCATGAGCTCAGTCTGAAGGAGCTGGACTTTGAAAGCCAGGAGTGCTGAGTTCAGCTCAGATGGTGGCAGCGAAAGTACCATGCCCATTACTGAAGAAAAGTTCCACATACCCAGAGACTTGGTTTGTAAGGAGGGGTGGTGACATACACCAGTGGGGTCAGACATATGAGGTAGTTCCAGAGGTGTGGAGGGTCCCTGAGGAGGTTTGGGGCACTGGCATGGGGAGTCATATTTCTGGTGGTGGGAGGGACACACTACTGGCTCTAGAAGGGAGTGATAGGGAGAGGTGTAGTGGAAGCCTTGGTATGGGAGTATATCGTCACCCCAGAGAAGGTTAGATTGAGTTTCAGGGACAGTCATCACTGTCTAACCAGTTGGGGGATGATGTGGGTTACTTTTTCAAGGCACTGAATGAGCTGTACAGTTTGATTGCTGGCAAGCATATTTTCAATCATGGTTTTCCAGAGCTATGCCAACACCTGTTGGGAGTGTGAGTTCTCAGACCCCAGGTGCTTGCATTGGAGGAAGACCTCTAGGTGAGTGCCAGAGGGTTTGACGAGGCACTGGGGAGTAATCGTAGGAGAAGTGGCTCAGGTGTTGCCCATCAGTGAGGGGAAGGATTGCAGTACCTCAGACAGGTCCCAGTGAGGTGAGGTGGTGGGGAGGGGGGTGGTCCCATGTCCTTACCATGACTAGGGGGTGGGAGTGGGCAAAGGCCTTAGATGCCCCATCTCCTGCCCCAGTGCTTCAGTTGCTCTCAGAGGGGGCACAGTCAGGGGGGACCTGGTCTGTACCAAGAGACCATCCACTGATGGGAGTCCCATAATGGCAGAAGGTGGTTGAGGGGAGGGAAAGGTGTGTTGCACCTTCCTCTGTTCATGCAAGACTTGAGTCTTTTTCGAAGACACAGTCCTCCCAGGTTTCTGGAGGTTCGGCTGCTGGACGAGGCATCTTCTGGTGCAGAGTCCTTCGAGGAGTGCAGACAGGCCGGCGGGTTTGGTACCCCGTCAACTGCTACTGCTTCTACTTTTCTTTGGGTGCACCGCTTCTTTATCCTTTTCTTCTTATATCGTCAAAATCTTAGTTCTAGGGTTCAGGGGTACCACCAAAATACTCACTTTGGTGGCGTTACAGGGAGTGCCAGGTGGCAGCCAATGTGTTGCCCACCTTTACGATGACTACACCCTTTCAATAACCACTTCCACTGGGAAGTGGGCATATCCCTAACCCTAGTGTCCTAATTTCTTCCAAACCAAGATGGAGGAATTTAAAAAGTGGTGTCTTCTTCTGTCGTCCACCTTAGGGGTGGGACTGGCACGAAGTGGGCACACCTAATCTGCCTAATTTTCTTTCCTGTTCTGCTGCCAAACGTGTGGTCAGGACAGGGGTAGGTCATCTCTGCCATCTGGAGAGACCTGTATCGTATTACCTGGGTGGCTATGCCATTGAAGCTTTCCATCCAGGAATGTCCATCGTACCTGGGTGAAGTGCTAACACCCCCACCTAGTACAGGTGTTTGTCTCTGGCCCTCAGAGCACTGGCTTCCACCTTGGGGGTCAGAGTTGGGGCTAAAGTGGCTGAACTGGCCAGGACCAGTCAGTGAACACACCAGTAACTGGTAGGTTTTCAGGGGGCAACTCTCAAGGGCCCTCTGGGTGCAGGTATTGGCCAGAGCAAGGCCTGACCTTTTCAATTAAGTTCCAAACACTGTCTCGAAGATTCAGAGGCAAGAAAATAGTAGCCCTGAAGCGGAAACCAGAATTCCAATTCCAGGAAGCAAGAAGAGCAGCTGCAGCAGCTCCCGAAATCTGACCTCATCAACAGGAAGTATCAACAAATAGTGAGCATGTTTCCAGGGTGTGGCTGTTTTTATAACACTGCCACGCCCAAGATGGCCACCACCTTGGAAACCTGGGAAATGTAGTCTGTGTGCTCTTTGGGTTTCTATCAAAGAAGAGACCTCCCCGTGTCTTGTACCAAACATTGATGTTGCACGAGTGGACTTTCAACAATGATAAGCACACCGCATCCACCAATGCCCAGGTCCCGTACCCTCATGAGCTTTCTCACACAAGATCCGCTTCTGGTGATGCAACTTGGAGCACAGGGGCATGACCCTACTTGGTCTTATGACAAGAATAAGTGGTCTCACTGAAGTAGTTGGAGCAGGCCCTGGACCGCACACTATCCTAATTCTAACAGTACTTCCTCAGCCCCCCCCTCCTTGTTCCGCTCGCCTCCCAAGCGCGGTCTAGGGCCTGGCTTATCGGGATACATGAAGTGAAAGAGTTGAAACAAACGAGGCGCATGTATATGCCCCTCTGGCTCCCAGGAGTCATTCTCTGAGCCCTAGCCCTTCCAGTATACCAAGTACCAAAGAGCTGATCCCCTGTAGCAGTAGTCCAAAATTGACAGTACTTCGTATTCCCAGTGTCCTTGAACTGAAAGAGGAGCAGGACGTTCAGAACATTGGGACAAGGCAGGTTTCAGAAGGAAAGTGTGGAATACTGGATGTATATGCAACAATGGCGGAAGCTTCAGTTTATATGTAACTGCATTCACCTGACGAACCACTTCATAAGGGCCTATGAATAAATGGTGAAATACATTTCTGTGTTTAAAGATAAACGTTTTGTAGATAACCAAAGTTTGTCCTTATGATAATATATTGGGCCAGGTCAATGTTTTTTGTCATATTGTGTCTTATACTTAGCTTTTGCATGTTGTAAATGAGAATGTATTTGACTCATATGAGTCAACATATCTTTAACTGCTGGTGTTGTATGGATTGAGGTAGGAAGTGTCACTGGTAAAGTATTATTATGACAGCCATATAGACCAAAGAATGGGGAAGAACCTGTTGAGGAATGGTGAGAGTTATTATAAACTAATTCTGTTAGCCACAGGAGATCTAAGCAGGATGTAGGGCTATCTTCTGGATAACATTGCATGGATTATTTTAAATTCCGGTTTATCCTCTCCGTTTTACCGTGTGTGGGGATGGTAACTTGTCGATAGTGTGGAATCAATGTGTAAGGCCTTGCACCATGTTTGCCAAAAGCGTTCAGAACATTGGGTGCCTCAATCAGATAAAATAACTTTTGGTAATCCATGGAGACGAACTATATACCAGGGAATAAAAGTTGCGAATTTATCAGATGTTGGGAGACTTTTATATGCGATGAAATGGGCATATTTTGTGAGAATGTCCACTATTACTAAGATTACCATATGTTGTATTTTCAGGAAAGCCAGTTATAAAATCCATTGTGATGTGTTTCCAAGGGTATGTTGGGGGTAGGCAAAGGTTGCAGAAGGCCTTTTGGATTTACTGTGATCACTTTTAAATCTTGCACAGACTTCACATGATTGCAACATATTTATGAGTTATTTTTTAAAAGTGGGACACCAAAGTATCTTTTCATTATTTCAGTTGTCTTTTGTGCGCCTCGATGTCCTGCCAGTGGACTATGTAACAAATGAAAAGCGGTTTGTCTTAATACTAGAGTGGGTATAAATACTTGAGATTCATGTAAAGGTAGACCTTGCATAATAGACCTTTTGGTATCTTGTTTTAGCCAGCTAAGCCATTCTTTGATACGAAAATGGTTACAGACTATATAAAAAACAAATACTGTGCAGCTATTAAACTTAGGACTTTTGAAGATGTTACAATAGGCATTGGTTTCCCCTCACCATGTATGGCTGATGCATCTTGCCTGGATAAAGCATCTGCTTTTCGATTGTCCATTCCTGGCTTGAAAGTCACTATAAAGTCCAACTCTACAAAGAATATCATCTATCGTTATCGTCTAGGAGTTAAAACTTTTGTGGAGCTCATATATTGCAAATTTCTGTGATCAGAGGACACAGTTATTTTTATTGTGTGTCTTCCACCGAGTAATGCCAGTAATTCTTTTTCAGCAATTGTGTAGTTTTGCTCAGCTTCGTTAAGTTTCCTTGACATATAAGCCACTGGATGCAGTTGACCTGTTTTCTTGATGGTTTTGAGAAAGAATAGGTCCTATAGCGGCCGTTCTGTATTTGGATTGGCTAAAATAGGGGCTGATGTAAAAGCTTCTTTTAAGTTCAGAAAAGCTGTGTCTGCTTCTTAGGACCAATCAAAATCTACTTTTTTTCTTAACTTAGTATTGGGATCTACCTTTGAGAAAATAGGTTGCCAAATTGATGAATGGATGTTTTTTAAAATTTGCAAACTTTTGTATATCGCACAGATTTTGGCGTGGGTCATTCAGCTACTGCTTGGATCTTTCTTTCTGCCATTTGCATGCCAGTGGGTGCTAAGATTACGCCCAAGAGTTCTACTTGCTTAGTATGGAATTTACATTTACTTAACTTGCAGTACAAGCGATGTGTTCTTAGGGCTTGCAGTACCTTTTTTTTTACATGTTCCTCATGGATAGTTTTGGATTCTGAATATATTAAGATGTCATCAATGTAGATAATAACGAACAAGTGTAAATACTCTCTTAAGACATTGTTTAGGAAATACTGGAATGCTGCTGGGGCATTACACAGACCGAATGGCATTACCAAATAATCAAACAAACCATAATGAGTTTTGAAGGCCGTTTTCCAATCCTCGCCTTCTCGTATGCAAACTAAATGGTAAGCACCACGTAAGTCGAGCTTGGTGTAGATTACCGCAGATTTTACTTGATATAATATCGGGATCAGTAGTAAATGGTACTTATTCTTGATCGTAATTTTATTTAAAGCTCTATAGTCAATGCAAGTTCGACGTTTGCCATTCGCTAGAGGCGAAGAACAAAGGAGACGCCACCGGGGGGTGTGATGGCGTGATAAACCCATTAGCTAAGTATTGATGTAGATATTCCCGCAGGTGTTTGTTTTCTTTTTCTGATAATGCGAAAAGTGTAGAATTGGGAATATTAGCACCGGGCAAAAAATCAATTTGGCAGTCATTCGAGCTATGAGGTGGTAAAGTAATTGCTGCTTTTTCACTAAAAACATCCACATATGAAAGAAACTGTTTATGTAATTCTATCTCTTTTTCGGCTGCAGTAGCTGTATACAACTGAGAGTCTCCTCCCCTACTTTTTTCTGAATGTGGACATTATTCTTGACAATATAAAGAGTGGAATCGCAAAGTTTGTGCCTGCCAATCTATCAGTGGATTATGTAAAACTAGCCAAGGCATCCCTAGAATTATACCGTATTGAGGAGCTTGAATCACATCAAAATGAATACATTCAACCTGTTTTGTTTTTGTAACGTCTTCACAATTTGTATTTGAGCTGTTTGCAGGATTACACGGACCACAGCTAATACACCACCGTCCACTGCGTATACAATTTCAAGGACCTTTTTTCTGTTCATGGTAATCGTAGTTGTTGGGCAGGGCCTCAAAATTTCCTGTTGCCCCTGAATCCACTAAAACTTGGATAACCTGGTTATTTCTTTGAATCATAATTGTGCCAAAAGTCTAAAATGTGCTATATGATGATTGGCACAGGAATGCACAGAAGGGATTGTCAGTTTACCCAGGAGATCCCCTTCTTTGATTCTTGGGCTCTTTAGTTTTCCTCAGTTTTCTCTAGGATTGACACCTTTTTCTTTAAGATGACACTGGGGTCCAACTTTTTCTTCGGTTTTACCCGACATTCTTTGACGAAATGACCTTTTTGACTGCAATATAAACATTGCCCATTTTGACAACGTGTTTCTTTTTCCTCTTTGGTTAAGGGTTGATGAATGGTGCCAATCTCCATATGTTATATAGTAGAATCCAACGCAAAATTTGGGTTTTTGGTCTATTCGGACGCAGATTGTTTTTCTCTGATCGTTTTTCTATCACCTTTCCTTTTCTAAAGTCTTTGCTGTAATCGTAAAGTTAAGTTAATCAAGTATATACAAGAGGTAGCTTGTGGATCTGTTTGTGCAAGGATGTTCTTTAATTCTTCTTTTAGTCCCTTATAAAGTAAAGCTGATCTTTTTTGTTCAGGCCAAGAAGTTTCAACCACTATCCACTTGAAAGCGCTAGATACGCTATCAAGTCTTTATTTCCTCTGCCTTTATCCTAATAATTCTCTGCCTGCGGACATGGTGACTGAACGCCTAACAAAGGCCATCTCAAATTCCTCCACAAAGCGTCACTGGTTATATAAGGGAGGGTTATCGAGACGCACCAAGGGAACTGCTCGAGCAGCTGCATCCCTTGTCAAATATGAAATTAGGAATGCGATTCTCGATTGTGGATCCGGAAAGGCACTAGGATGGCACGTAAAATGCAACTCAACTTGGATAAGGAAAATCTGCTCCTCTCTTGCATCTCCCGAGAATCTGTCAGGGGCTGCGTAAGGACATTTTACCGCCATGTTTTACAAGTGGAGGAGACATAGCTCCTGTTTCACAGGTTGTTTCAGCCACCTTAATTTGTAACTGAGCCACCTTGATTACTAAATCGGCTGTAGCATTCTTAGATTTCGCCAAATCCCTCTACATTTGTTTGATCACCTGCATAAGTTCATCCAAGGTGGCCATCTTTGTAAGCTCTTGTGCAGAAAGGGAGGAGATTAATTTGTGGGCTCACTATTCTGTCAGCAGTCGCATTTCCCCTGGATCTGCATGATGCTCAACAAGAGGCCCACCTCCAGGCATCACCAACTCAGAGGGCCATTAAAGCACAGAGTCTGGAGTTGCCAGGTGAGGGGAAGGGTTTGGAAAAGGTATTGTGAGGAAGGAGACCTGGAAAATAAAACAACCAAACACAAAAAGAACACTCTACTCGCAAGAGTCAAGACAAATCTGCTTATGTGCAACTGTAGCATACTACTTTGACCTTGGGTTTAATTCACTCAAGATTAATACTGATGAGAGATCAGAAAATATTTCGTAATTAGCAACAGGCTCATTGTTTCTCTCGTGACATTGCATGCCAATCACTTAATATTACTCACAAACAACCACCCTGTAGCGTTAAGGGAAAAAACAGGAATTGGATAGTGCAGAATCTATTTGACACTCTTAGATTCAGAGTAGTCATGCGAGTTGGGAGCGAATTACATATATGTTCCCCAGATTAATCAACAATAAAAGACACGTGCAAACGATTGTCCAAAAGTATATTGCTTTTCTTGAGAAATGTCTGTTACAAACATAGGTAAATTCACAATTTGGAATTACCTTTCTGTCATCCTGACTTGTGGCCTTTAATAAAGATACAATACCTCCCTCCTCCTGCTACGCTTACTGCCAGGGCAAGGCCTGCCCTTTCAAGTTCCACAGGCTGTCTTGAAGATTCAAATGTTGCCAGAATTCCGATTTCATTGAACAAGAAGAAAATCTGCAGCCGCTCCCGAAATCCAATCTTGTTACTAGGAAAAGTCAACTAATAGTGAGCACGTTTCCAGGGTATGGCTGGCTTTTATAACCCATGCTAGCCACCACCATGGAAACCTCGGAAATGTAGCCTGTGCTCTTTGGGTTTCTGTAAAAGAAGACACAACCCCATCACAGTGTCTTGTACCGAACATTGATGTAACACGATTGGACTTTCAACAACAATGACTAGCATAACGCATCCACAAATGCCCAGGTCTGCAGCCTCATGAGCTTTCTGACACAGGTTCCGCTTGATGCGACTTGGAGCATGGGGACATAACCCTAGTGTTTCTTATGACAGAAATAAGAGTTCTCACTGAAGTGGTTGGGGCGGGCCCTAGACTGCGCACTATCCCAGTCTAAACACTTATGATTTTGTCACCCTTTACTAGGCCCAGGTATCACCTTCTAGTGAAGTGTAGGCAGTGTCTAGGAAGCTAGGGCTCTCTAGAGGTAGCTGTGGGTGAGCAGCCAAGACTTATCTAGGTGACACGCAAAGCTTATGCAATACCACTATAGTCACCCGGGCTGGACTGTTCCCATGAGGAACAGGGTCAAGACTGATTTGCATATGGCTGGGTTCAAACTGGGGTGGCATGGTGAGCAAAATAATGGATGGATTAAACCCAGATCTGTGACTGGGGGTGAATGTTTGATTGGTTCCGCATTCCGTCCATCCAGTTACGCTATCCCACAGCGTTTGTGTTTTGCATTGTTTTTGCCGCCCTAAGTGCGCCGGGTATGCCCAGACGTGGGTCCCGGGCTCACTGTGCCACTGGATTCAAGCTAGCCTGGCTGATGAGGGGTGAAACCCTGAAACTGGTCCCAGGATGCTTGTTTCCGGTCCAGGGAGAACCTGGCCTGGCAGTTCGGGCTGGACTGTTCCCATGAGGAACAGGGTCAAGACTGATTTGCATATGGCTGGGTTCAAACTGGGGTGGCATGGTGAGCAAAATAATGGATGGATTAAACCCAGATCTGTGACTGGGGGTGAATGTTTGATTGGTTCCGCATTCCGTCCATCCAGTTACGCTATCCCACAGCGTTTGTGTTTTGCATTATTAAATTTTCATTGCAGATCATGTTACAATAATTTTGTGTTTATACTGGTAGGATTCGATTGATCAGCTACAACGTTTACATTCAAACAAAAATAACATAACTTAGGTCTTGTTGCATCACTCAGTATATTTGTCTGCGCTGGCTGTTTACTGGGTCTTGCAGTGTAGTACTTGGTTTGTCGCCCCTTTAACTACTTGGTTGCATTGTTCCCTGCTGTTT
Source organism: Pleurodeles waltl (assembly GCF_031143425.1). Taxonomy (NCBI): domain Eukaryota; kingdom Metazoa; phylum Chordata; class Amphibia; order Caudata; family Salamandridae; genus Pleurodeles; species Pleurodeles waltl. The sequence goes on from NC_090443.1 coordinate 861,859,832, forward strand.
CATGCTCTGTTTGCGGCGGTGGGGGAGGCCGGACTGATGTCTTTTTTGGTGTGTGATGTAGCTATACTTATTGTTCGTGTTCTGATTTTTTACTGATCACGTGATTTCCGCTGTGGAGACCAGTGATTTGTGGTTGTGGGTGCACTCTCAGCCAGTGTGATATGGCTTGTCTGGTTTGTTATGTTATGTTAGAGATAGTCGAGAACTATCTAACTTATCTCTGGTACTGTATCGTTGTCCAGTTCATGGTGGTCTCTCATCATTCTTAGCCTCTAATTTGGTTACTAATGTTTCCCAGGTTTCGCATCCTGTGTGTGGTTGGCCCTCCCCTGCTAATTTTCGTAATACCTGGTATTCTATACGGGTCCAGCGCAGTGTCAGTGCGCGCCAAGTTTTCAAATCTGGTGCTCTGGGCTTCCAGTTCATGGCTATCAATCTTTTGTACATCACGAACGCTAGGTCTGCAAACTTGTGTAGGTAACTGTTTCTTTTCTCTCGGTCTCAGACCTAACAGACAGGATTTAGGGTCCACTGCTAATACATGACCCGTCAATCCTGAAACTTCTTGTACCACTCCACTCCACTCCACTCCACTCCACTCCCTATACACCTGGGCACACTCCCAGACCATATGGTAAAAGTGTGCCAGTGGGGCATTACATAGAGGGCAGGCTGGGTCCGATCCAGTAAACATGCGTTTAATCCTTGCTGGTGATAGGTATGTTTGGTGCGTGTAGTTGAACTCAGTGTAGCGGAATCTAGGATTTCTCAATACCCCCGAGTATGGTATAGTACTTTCGACCATTCCTCTTGTGATATCGGGTCTGGCAGTACTGTATTCGATCTTTCTCTTACATTCTCCAAATTAGGTTCAGGGGATTTATTCAGAATTTTATATAAGTTTGTTACTACTTTTATTTGGTTATCATATTGCAGCATATGATGTAGTGTGGGGGAGATCTCTGGTTCTTGGTACCAGTCGCCCATGTCTTTTTGATTAAGTGACATATAGCATAATAAGCTATAAATTGCCCTGAATTAACTGCTGTGAGGGCCTGTATGGATTCAAATGTCATTAATCTCCCCTCTTCAAAGCAGTCTCCTAACATCAGTATACCTGCCTCCGTCCAGGCCGTGAGTGCGTTCTAGCCGCGTTAGCCCATCCAGGAATAGTCCCAGGGGAATGAATAGGGGCATAGCCTGTGACCTTTTTGTATGTATCTCTTCCAACATGCGTGTGCCACTGCCATTAACAGATTATCAGGTGCCCTTTTCGCTGTTTTGTTTGTTAGCCATGTGACCAGTGGTTCTCCATGTAATCGCGCCAACACCCATGTGTATTCTGCCATTGTGGGTCTATGTATCCAGTTCAGTATCCACTGTAACTGTGCAGCAGCGTAGTAGAGTTCGAAGTTGGGGGGGCCCAGACCTCCCTCGTTGATTGGGCGCTGCAGTGTGGTAAGTGCGACACGTTCTCTGTCCCCTCCCCATATGAGCTGCAGTAGGACTGAGTTAAAATCCCGGAAGAAGCTTTTGGGGACTTTGACTTGCAATGCCGAGAAATAATATAACAGCTGAGGCAGTAACAGCATGTTCGCCACCGCCTCCCTGCCTAGAGGTGATAATGGCAATTTACACCAGAAACGCAGCGACCCTTTCATAGAGCTTAGTGCGCGCCCCATGGTCCCATCTCTAAGATCCTCGGTTCTGTGGTAAATGTGGACCCCCAGATATTTGAATGTATCAAAACACCACTTTAGGCGTCCTGTGGGGGCAGTTTCTTTTCTCATCGTGGACCACATGATTTTTCCCAGTTTACTACCATGCCTGATATCTCCCCATATTCAGTCAAAAGTGAGATCACTGAGGGTATCACCTCACTTCCTTTCCGCACATATATTAGGGTGTCATCTGCATATAATGATATAACATGGTGCAGCCCACTTCTGATGATTACCCATCTATCTTTCATTGCACGTATTCGAGTCACTAATGGTTCCATCGCTATAGCAAACAGTATGGGAGAAAGGGGGCATCCCTGCCTGGTGCCTCTGGTGATCGGGAAGCTATTGGATAGAACCCCTCCTGTTTTGACCCTGGCTTGTGGATTGGCGTACAGTGTCTGTACCCATTGTATGTAGTTAGGGCCAATTCCCATACTCTGCATAGTGGCAAACAGATAGACCCAACCTAGTGTATTGAATGCCTTCTCAATATCTAATGATAATACCACTTCATCATGCGCATCCGGAGGGGTATCTCCCATGACGCTCCGCAATCTGCGGATGTTTAGAAAAGTATTGCGTTTTGGAATAAATCCGTTTTGGTCGTCATGTATCAAGGTGTGTATAATGGGAGCTATCCTGTTAGCCAGTATTTTACCTAGGATTTTGCAATCAAGATTTAGAACCGAGAGTGGTCTATAAGATTTAACGTCTGTGGGATCACGACCTTGCTTAGGGAGAACCACTATCATTGCCTCTCTCTGTGTTGGGGGCAATAGCTTGCAGGTCCATGCCTCCTCGAACACTTTCAGCAAGTGAGGTTTTAAGTATTTTGAATAAGTGGAGTAGTATTCTATTTGGAGGCCATCTATTCTTGGCGCTTTGTTCCTAGGCATCTGCGCTAGAGCTAAGTCCAATTCCTCTATTCTTAAAGGAGCCTTCAGCGTCTCCCTGTCTGTGATTCTGCAAGAAAGGATTCAAGTTGTTGGGCAGTGTATACTGTGTGTTTGGTATAGAGGTTCGTGTAATATTCCTTAAACGCCCCATTAATCTCTTCTTGCGTGGTGGCCATTTTGCCTCCATCCAGCCTTATGGTCCCTATGGGGGACGGCTGACGGTTCTCACGAAGGAGCCATGCCAGCAGCCTACCCGATCTGTCTCCCTCTGTTTGTAAGCGCATCAGATTATATTTGTGATCGTGTCGGCGGAGACGTGTATCCGCTTCAGTATATTTTGTACGCGCCTCTTTTAGTGTTGCGTATGGTGTCTCATTTTGTGCCACTGCAATTTCCAATATTCTTAGTTCCTTTTCCAATTTGCTGACCTCTGCGTGGAGGGTGTGTCTCACTCCCCAGGTGGTTGAGATACAATGTCCTCTAACTACAGCCTTGTGCGCATCCCACTCTACCGCTCTTGTGTCTGTGGAGTCCTTATTGAGTACGGTCTCACTTTTGTGTTCAATCCTTCCACGAACGCCTGATACTGGAGAGCCTCCACCTGCCTTCACCAGATAGGGATTGCTGAGTGTCTCCTGCCCCAATTCAGGGTTAGTCTAAGCGGCGAGTGATCCGACAGTGTCTTGGCCAGGTATTCTGTCCTTTTAATCAGTGGACATATGTCAAGGGTTCCCCATATTATATCTATTCTGGTGTGTACTTTGTGGGGTATTGAGTAGAATGAGTATTCCCTCTGCTGTGGGTGTCTCATGCGCCATACATCATAAAGTCTCATGTCTCCCGCCCATGTAAGCAATGGGCCCCTGGCGCTTCTATTTGTCGATCCACTCGGGTGTGTGTTTGACCTGTCCAATACTACATCTGGTGTGCCATTGATGTCACCACCCCAGACGGCCGGGGCTTCGGGGTTTACCATTAATGCTGGAGTAAGTGTGCCCAGGAACTCAGCTATCGCACTGTTGGGGGCATAGATCCCGATTATTGATAATTGTCTCCCATCTAATTGCCCCTCTGTTACCACGTATCTGACCCCTTGATCTATCCTATGCAAGGTTTGGATATATGGGACGCCACCTGCTATCCACACCAATACTCCTCTAGCAAAAGCTGAGTATGTTGTGCCTATAATCTGTCCTCCCCATTTCCCACGCAACTCCTGTAAGTCAGACTCCAGTAGGTGTATTTCTTGTAGAATGGCGATATGAACTCCCTGACGTCTGAGGCGGGCATATACCCAAGATCTTTTCCTTGGTGCACCCAGTCCCCTCACATTCCACGTGACTATTTCATATTCATGTGTGGTATGATTTCAATTTTGAGCCATGTAGCATTATGTGGTATACCTACATGTGACGCACTCCAGATTTCAATACCCGTCCGGATCCCCACTATCACTACCAAATATATAATTAAGACTAACAGCTGCAGCAATGTTTCTTGTGTTCGGACTTGACCTATAATATACAACTTAACTGTCTCTCCCGCTCCAACTAATTCTCTCGCACTACTAAAAACTCCTAATAAGCTACACAACACACTACTACTTAAGAAAACCTGTATCCATGTGAATACCTTTAGGGGAGCTATTTTGACAACCGGATGTGGCTCTTATACGGGGCTCACATCCTTCCACAGACGTGGTCTGTGTATACGTATGGGCGCTCCTGGAGTGTTAGCCTCTCCCACACCACATGTACAATGTCATTAACCATTGTTAACAAGAAAAAGATAAATTGTTCAAAAGATACTCATAGGTGACAGCTACGTCCTCTGTGTGGTTTTCCTCACAGTTGTCCTTTGCCGCCCTTCTACTTATTACTCAGTTCGGGTAGAGTTGCAGTCTGGCAGCTTGCATTTACAGTGCATCTGCAGATCTGGGGGTGAGCTTCAGACTCTTGAACACCTCTGTTATCGTGGAGTCTGAGCTGATCGAGTCGGAATCTGTATTGTCGATGGGAACCGCCTGTAGTGCCTCAAAATTATTTTGTGTGTGTAGGGATGTTTCTTTCAGCACCTTTGCCCTTTCTTCTGCTGCCTGTTTTACAGTGGGTTGTCGTTTGGATTGTTTCCTGGTGTGCTTACGCGATGAAGAGGAAAGCCATTCCTCTCCCTCGCCCGTGCCCTCTTGGGATTGTGCCAGCCCTTTGGCGTGCAACCACATCCAGGCGTCTTCTGGGGAGGTGAATATCTGGGCACGATCATCTTTTATCACTCTTAATTTAGCAGGGAACATTAGGGCGTATTTAATATTATGCTCGCGAAGGCGTTGTTTGATTTTCGCATAGGAGTTGCGTTGTCTCTGTACCTCTTGGGTAAAGTCTGGGTAGGCATTAACAACTGAGTCCTCGTGTCGGAATGGGCCTTTGCTACGGAACTGCTGTAATATTGTATTGTGTTCTCTATAGTTCAAGAATCTTGCTATCAGTGGTCTAGGTGGTTGGCCTGGAGCCGGTGGCCTCCCCGGGACTCTGTGGGCCCTTTCCACAGAGAAGAACTTTGATGGGGCCCCATTTAGCACTTCTTTAATTAGCCATTGCTCCAAGAATATTTCCGTGCTCTGCTCTGCCAATTTCTCAGTGAACCCTAGGAAGCGTACATTATTGCGCCGGGATCTGCCTTCTGCTTCTTCAGCACGCCGCATAGGACTTTCACCTCTGCATCTAGTCTTTGAATTTGTTTTTGATTGTCCGTAGCCGTGGGGTTCAACTCATTTAAAACTTCTTCTGCTGACTTCACTCTCTCTGCTAGGTTGCGGCGGTCCACTCTTAGTAGGTTCAGGTCTTGTGATACTGTGTCTATTCTGTTTTCTAAAGAGGATTTAGTGTCCATGATCGCCTGCAATACTTTTTCAAATTGTGTAGAGTGGGCTTGGAGTGCGCTTTCTAATGACTGTAAGGTTGGTATTAACTGTTGATCACTTGGTGCCGGTCCAGGTGTGTTTCGTTCTTGGCCTTTCGCGGATTTGGATTTCCCGGCCATGACGCGTTTATGTTGTTCAGCTTTCGTGGTTCAGGGCGGTGTGGCTATGCGTTGCTTGGACGTCGGATTCCACTATTAGTACGCACCTGCTTCACAATATGTGATTCCTCACTGTGGCGCAGCCCAAGGCCGTCTGCGCTGCCCCATGAACACGTTGGGCAGCAGCGGCGCGGGTTACAAGCAAATAAATATTTAGCACTGCCGCCAATGAATAAGTGTCCTGGGTCATGAGTAATCGACTTCCCCCGGGTTGTTCAGCCACTGCATGTGGGATGGTGTTTTGGGCGACCTGTGTTTCCCCAGCTGACCCGCCCTATGCACTATTCTTCCACGCAATCTTGACCGCAGGCGGGGACAAAGGGGACGGAGAGAATTAATTAAAGGAAGAGGGGGGTGGGCCCCGATCTCCCCTGACTGCCCAGCTTAGATCATATGGGGCTATTGCCCCCGCTGACGGGGGGAAGAAGAATTCCGATGTGGGCAGTGTGGGGGTTATTGTCTCTCAGCTTTGTAAGCGTCACTGCCGGACCCAGGCGTATATTTTCTGGCACGGAGCGGCTCCTCTATGCACGCGCCGTGCCTAAATCACCTCTTTTACCCCAGCTGCTCCCCCGGCACGAAGATAGATGTGGAGGAGTAGCGCACGCCTCCGGTCCTCGGGGCGCGATCCTCTCCACAGCAACTCCTCGCTCGGAGAGACGCCCCGTTGGGGGGGAAATGAGGGGAGCGCGGCGACCGCTGTTGTTTGAGGGGGAGAGGCCGTAGGCAGTTCTGGCTCTCCCCGCTGAGAACCCCTCCGACCCGCTTACCTCAGCTCGCGCCGGTGTCTCCTGGTTGGCCCAGTAGATGGCCTCCAGTGCCGTCCTCACCTCCGCGGCCCCCGGGAACTACTGGAGGCCGTGGCTGCTGGCTCACACAAGCCCCTCGCCCGTCCCCGTCCGCTGCAGCTCCACTTGCGGCACTGCTCGGCTTGTCAACGGCACGTTGACTTCACTGGCAGTTTTGCTATACTTCTCGGGCATCGAACATCGCTCCAGGAGCGCCCGTTAGGATATTTTTCGTGAGCCCGAGTCGTAGCCCACGCTTTAGGCATCCGTCGCGACCACCATTTTGGCTATCTCATAGTCACCCATTACCCTATCACACATGAAAGAACCACACAGTGTTACTAAAATAAAGGTACTTTATTATAGTAACACAATACTAGAATACTTATAAGAGGTCCCCCTGACTGGAGGTAAGTACACACTAATTATATACTCAATAGCAATCAGTAAGAAGCATAAAACAACAAGCATTGGCAAAAGTATTAGAAAATAGTGAGGGCCCAAGGGGAGGGCCAGACCATATACTAAGAAAGTGTAATACGAGATACAGTGCCCCACCCAAGGATTAGGAATTGTTAGAAGGGGAGGTGGAGGAATTAGGAACCCCAAGAGGTGAGTATTATAATGATGCCCAGCGACCAGGAGAGCAGAGGTAAGTACCTGATTTTCCCCACAACTAACAGGAGGGGCTTGGGGAAAGGATTGTGAAGGACCCAGACCAGACTGGAGGAACCCACAGGTGGATTCGGGCAGAAGAGGACCTGCAAAGGGAGGGGACCAAGTCCAGTTCGTGATGGAGTGTCCGGTGGTGCCAGGAGCCACTACCCACCATTATGTGGATGCAGGACAAGGCCAACGGGGGAAGAAGACCACCAACTGTACAGTGCAGCAGATGAAGAGGAGTCCCTGAAGTGATACAGGTGGTGTCTCACATCGGCTGACGGATTGCAGTGGGTCAATGGTGTCGGAGAACCACCAACAAGCCTTGGCAAATGCAAAATATGAAAAAAGCTGAGTGGCAAGGCTGAAGAGGACCAGCAAAACCCAGGGGATTTGACCCAAGGAGGGGAGACCCAGGTGATCCTCAGCAGTCTGGAGAGTCACCTGAAGCACTCGTATCCCCCACAGGCAACCCACTGGCAGCAGGCACAGTAAGTCACAGTGAGGCCAAGTCTGCACATCTGAAGAGGAGTCCAACGTCGCTGGAGCAGCAGAGAGGAGACTGTGCTTAGTAGGAAGAAGTGCTGGGGGCCGGGGCTACACAGAGCATGAAGGATCTCTTGGAGCAGGAGCAAACAATCCTTGGTAGCTGGAAGAGTCACAGTGCAGTGCACAGGGGTACTGTCCTGCAAGGAGAGACAGGGGCTTACTATCTACCAAGTTGGACATCTGGCAGAGAGGACCAAGGGGATGACTCCAGACCACCACCTGTGATGCAGGATCCACACAGTTTTGGAGGAGAGCATATCCACATAGCTGGTTGTTTTTTGCAGTTGGTGCATGCAGATGCAGGTGAGTGACTCCAAGGGGGATTCCTTCTTCTTCTTGCAGGCTGTAGTCTTGTTGACCTCCGAGAATGCACAGCCGGGGAAATGCTGCAGTTGCAGGAAGGAGCCGGAGGAGCTATTTTGCAAAGTGGAGTTGTCACTGAAGTTGCAGATTGTTGGTTCCTGAAGAGTCCAGTTGCGGTTCCAGTGCCAGAAGATGAAGTAAATGATGCAGAGGTGTCCTGGTGGAATCTAGCATGTAAAATCTGAGGACCCACCCAAGAGGGAGACCCTAAATAACTCTGGAAGGGAGATTGGACACCTAGCAAGGTGGCCATGAATCAGGAGGGGGGTGTGACGTCACTGCCTGACCTGGCCAGTCAGATGCTCCCTGGGGCCTCTGTCTATCTTGGGTTAAGATGGCAGAATCAAGCGGCCACCTGGATGAGCTCTGGGCACCACCCCTGGGGTGTTGATGAGCAGGGGAGTAGTCACTCCCCTTTCCTTTATCCAGTTTCACACCAGATCAGGCACTGGGGTCCCTGGACTGGTGCAAACTGGTTTATGCAAAGAGGTAGTGACCTGTGTCCAGAACACAGGTAAAATGGCTTCCCCGCACTTAAAAAGTCCAGTGAAATGGAACTGGAGTTAGTAGGAGCACCTCTGCTCATACAAGGGGGCCCTCACACCGGTACCTGCACCCTGCAAATCTGGTCTAGGAGGGCCTACCATAGGGGGTGACTTTCAGTGACCTATGGTAAAAGGGTGCATGCATGGGCTCCCATGGGTGGCATTAGACATGCTGCAGCCCATTGGGAACCCCTGGTGCCCCATGCTCCGGGTACCTAAGTACCATATACTAGTTACTTAAATGGGGGCACCGGTATGTCAATTGTGGGGTATCCAAAGTCCTAAGCAAACAAATTTAGAGTGAGAGAGCACAATCACTGAGGTCCTGGTTAACAGGATCCCAGTGAAAACAGTCCAAGTATACTGCTAGCAGTTAAAAAGTGGGGATAGCCATGTGGAAAAGAGTGACTTTACTACATTTGATACCAAACATCCCTATCTTCAGTGGAGCCATCATGTAGCTGCAGTACTCTCTGTCCTACACAGATATGTAAAATGGCTTCCCTGCTCACTCATGCAGATATGCTCTCATGCCATATAACGCACCTTGCCTTTTGGCTGTAAGGCCTGCTAGAGAGGTGACTTACATATATTGCATGCAGTGTTAGGGTCATGGCACACAGGCTGTATGCCATGTCGTATTTTCACTGTTGTCTGCACCAAGACATGCAGCCTGCAATGGCAGCCTGTTGTGTGTTTGGTGAGGAGTCCCTTAGAGTGGCATAATTCGTGCTGCAGCACTTTAGGACCCTCTTTAGTACCCCAGGCCCTGGCTACCATGAGTATAATTAACTAGGGACTTACAGTGGGTGCTAAAGGTTTTGCCAATGTGGAAACTGTGGCTGTTTTGGGGGAAAGAGATCTGGCAATGGAGACCTGGTTAGCAGGAACCTAATGCACTTGAAGCCAGGCAGAAAGTGTGTTGGTGGGAGGCGGGTGGTGACCATGTTAAAAGAGGCATTTTCCTACAGTAGAGATATGGAGGTTGAGGTCTCAATTCACAATTTAAAAATACATCTTTTGGTGAAGTTGTTTTTTTAATTCTAAGTTTGAAAATGCCACTTTTTAGAAAGTGGGCATTATCTTGCTTAACCATTTTGTGTCTGTCTGTTGAATACACATCTGTGTCAGGACGACAGATGGGCTGTTTGTGCATTCACTCTGGACAGTCACACAAATGAAGCTGAGGTGCTCTGCATATCCTGATGCCCATCACCAGGCTGTTGTATCTTCCTGAGCTACAGTGATTCGAGGCGCTGAGACTTGCACCTGAAGAGGGCTGTATCTGTCATCACAGAAAGCAGTCTCCGACCCCCTGGAGTGTGTCTGGGGCCAGGGCAGGAAAAGGCAGGGTCTTGTGCACTTTGAAGACTTCTATTTGACATTTGTCTACTTCTAAGACAGAAATGGGTATAAGTACTGTTCCTCTTACACCACAGAGTTAGAACACTTCTGGACTGAGGACATTGTGGGACATTGTGCCAACAAGAAGAGATGGATGATATAGGAGGGACTTTCACTCTGCCTATTGCTTTGTTGTAGTGGCCTGCTGCTTCTGTCCTGGGAGTGAAAGGACTGGGCTTTGCTTTCTACATCCTGCTTTCCAAGGTTCTCCAAAGGCTAGAACTGAGCCTGCGTCCTGTTAAGAAGTCTCAGGGGCCATTAAAGACTTCACCTGCCTGTGCCTGAGCTCTCTTGCTGAGATATCTGACTTGCCAAGTGTTGCTTTAATGAAGTTCCTGTGCCCTTGGGAGTGAATTCTGGTGTAACTAGGAAGAAACAAGTGCATCAACGTCCCGTCGTCTGACTCAGCGCTGCTGCCTACACCGGAGCTGTATTCCCTGCTGAGAGCAATGACCGCGCAGTCTACTGGAGGCCCGCTGCCGCCTCAGTGCCTTTGAAGTCCTGCCACAGCATGAGTGCAGTGACTTGTCAACAACGTCCATGGCCCCAACTCTGGCACAGCAGCTGTGGCCCCTGATATGATTGCAACACCGTGAAGTCAACGGCGCACATCTTGACCTACTGGATCCATCAACCCCCACCTTGTTGTAAGAAACTGACGCCTAGGCACCATTGCCGCATCACCTCCCCTGCAAACGTAAGGAACCATTGTCTCACCTCCCCTGCCTAGCAGTAAGAAACCGACGCCTCACCTCCCCGGTCCCAGTGAGGAACCAACGCTGCACCGGCCTCTGCTATGCCTCACCTTCCCCACTCCGTGCAGTCTTTGTTTCCTCATTGTTTTCCAAGGTACTGTAACCACGGTCTACATGACTCTATGGCTGGCCGCACTCCCTCACATGTGGCGCCGGACTATTGGAGACAACTCCGTCAAAATGTTGTGATAGCCCCAGTAGGGGGATATTGTGGGGGGGGGGGGAGGGGATAGGAGACTCTGGATCTAGGCGACCTTCACTGGCGCTGGTCCCATCGCCCATGCTCCTGCCATCCACCGGTAGTGCCAGCCCCCATTCAAATTCCTGATGATCCGGAGACAGAACTTCTTCACATAAGGCCAATTTCAGGCTCCACAGGTGCCAGAGGCTTATTTTTCACAGCCAAGCATTGGGAAAGATTGGGAGGGGGGTCACTGGACCCTCTAGAACGCATAGCCCTGATGGTTCCACACCTGGCAGATTCCCTGAACGCCAGGGTGGATAAATTCAGCCGATGCTGCCTTGTGAAACACGAGTGGAGTCCACATCTGAAGGTGGTGCAAGGTCTCTTTGAGCAGTGGGGAGAACCTTGGTTAGATCTGTTCCCCTCCGAAGAGAACATGCAGTGTCAGCAGTATTGCATGTTGGAGTTTCCAAGGCGGCAGTCCCTCTGTGATGCTTTTTGTCACAAGTGGAGTTCAGGCCTCATGTACTCCTTTCCGCCCATATCACTCCTACCCAGAGTTCTCAAGACGATCTAGTACGACCTGCTCCAAGTAATCCTTGAGGCTCCGGACTGGGCACGGAGCGTCTGGTATCTTGAGATTCTGAAGTTGAGCATCAATCCTCTGATGAGGCTGCCCCTTCAGGAGGATCTTCTTTTGCAGCAGCAGGGGAGATTTCTCCTCCCAACCCTGTCAACTCTGCGCCATCAGGAGATTGAGCAGTGACAGTTGACAGCCTTCGACCTTCCTCCCGAAGTCTGTAGTGTTATTTTAGCAGCCAGGCATTCCTTCACAAAAACGATATGCGCCTGCTGTTGACAAAGATTTATAAAATATTGTACATAGAAGCACAGTTGACCCCTTGTTTTGCTTCTGCTTCAGACTGAGAGAAATTTATTAAAGCACTTTTTAAGGTTCGTACAGGGAAAGGCATATATGTTGAATATCAAATGCAGCACACAAGTGCACTTCCAAAAATATCCATAGTAGTAGAATAATAATGATCATAGAAACAAACAATGAAAATACTCTACTTCGATTATATATCTGCATATACAGTGATTACATATTTATTCGCAACGCAAAGTTAAAAATAAGAATTAAAAAGAATGCATCACAATGGGGTGAAGTAAAGACATCATCTCTTTGCCAACTTCAAGCCGGGAACCCAGACTGCTGAAATAGAGAACTACCCACAATGGGAGTGACGGCAGGCTAAGGCGTCCCTTTACCAATCCAACTTCGATCTATCCCCAGTCATCAAGTTGCCCTCTTAAATACCTTAAACAAGCTGGGGAGGAGAATTGTAGAAACTCCCCCCACCCATATTGTAAGTTGTTATTAAAACGTTAGCTGTAGCAGTCCGCTTTGAAAGAGCACGTTAAAGATTTGGCCACATCCCAAGGTGCGCTTCCAAGACCGAACTGTTCCTTGCTGTACCATAAACATTCTCCTCTGGTACATCTTATCATCTGTGCTCTTCACTCCCCCATGTTATGTACCTGCCCTTGGCGAGAAAGCATGAAGAGTGAAAACATGAGCGAAAAACACGTTGCATAAGTTGTGCATGGAAAAATACCTGCATCACAAATGTGATGATGTTTGAAGCTAAGTTAAGCACAAAATGGAGTCCGTGGTCAAGATGGAGCAGTGGTTAAATATAGATATCATTACACCATTAAGGCTGCTTACCATCAACACTGCCTTCTTAGTGGTAATAACATCTGCCTGGGGGGTGAGTGAACTACAGGCCTAGTCATCTAAGCCCCATAGCATTTCCTTACAAGGTGGTGCTACCTCCTCCGACTTGACTCGAAAAGAGCATTGTTGTTGTACGTTGACCACACAAAAAGGTTCTGGATGGATGACCAACTCTTTGTGGGATATGTGGGCGCAAAGAAAGGTTGGGCAGTACAGAAACGAAACATTTAGGTCTGAGTCTTTCTCTGTAAAAAGATCTGCTACGCCCTGGTGAAGAAGCAGCCTCCTGAGGGCTTACAAGCTCATTCCAATGGGTAAAGCTGCGACCATGGCGTTATTTTGTGGTCGGGAAGCAACGTGGGCATCCCTGCACATGTTTGCCAGACACTGCTGCCTGGACAGTCAGGTCCGCAAGGATGGGCATTTCACCCATTCGGTCCTGCAGGACTTTCTAGTTTAAAAAATATGTCCACAGCCCACCGGCAGGACGATATGGCTTGGCTATCTATTTAAAGGTAAGGAATCTGCAGTGGGAACTCATCAGATTAACAAGTTACTTACTTTCGGTAACACAATATCTGGTAGAGATTCTATCTAGCTGCATATTCCTTACACCCACCCATGCCTCCCCACTCTGCAGACTCACTGCTGGGGTTAGGGTGATCCATTTAAGGGCCCTAGTTTGGACACACACAGGTGCCAATTCTTTTCATGGCTCTGCATTCCTGGCGTGGAAAGTCATGATTTAAGTAACTGACGTCCTAGGTGGTGCAATGTCACATCCAGCGCCAACTCCTCCACGCGTAACCAAACATAGCCACCTGACTGCATGCATAGGGGTATTACTCGAGCAAAAGTTCCAGATCCAGTCACCTGTGGAATTTCAAAGGTAAGGAATCTGCAGCTGGATAGAGTCTCTACCAGATAATGCATTACTGAAGGTAAGTAACTTGTTTGATAGTCCTATCACTCAAAGGGTAAAGTGCTAATTAGTCCGAAGCTAGTTTGTTTGGTAAGCTGTGAAAGGTGATTTTCTACAATTGAAAGATCTTGGCCCTTGCTGATAGAAAACAAGTTTGATTTTGGTGGGCATGGTCATTTGAACTCTCCCTCTTGAAATTTTGCAGAATGAGCCTTACTATAATTATAGTGATATTTTAACCCCTCCACTGCTGAGGCTTTTTCACCCCAATGCTGAGCCCTTTTGTGGCTATTTGGGGTAGATTGCTCTTCGGCGTACATATCTTTTTTCCCCATATGAAGTATTAACGCCAAATGAGTGCCCTTTTTCCTCAGCATCATGGGAATTCTAAGGTACCCAGGGTTCCCTACAAGGGATCGAGAAGCTAGCCAAAATATAGCTACGTTTTACATTGTGGGGAAAAAAGAGGAAAAATGTGCAATGTGTTTTTTTCCCTGTGCTAAAGTCACCGTATTCCCAGCTTTCAGGAACGTGAAGAGCTGAATAAAAAAATAAAAAATATTTTTTTTTCACCAGTTTTGCCATTTTTCAGAGCTATCCCATTTTTTCCCTATTTGTGCTCTCAACTTATTTCCAGTTTGTGATGGAAACTGAGAACAGGATACATTTCTGAAAAGTAGACCAAATTCTAAATTCAGCAAGGGATAATTTCTGTAGATCCCTCAAGGGTTTTCCTAAGAAACTAACTGTTGAAATAAAAATATTAAAAATGAATTGCAAAAAACGGCCATTGTTTTTATCCGTAACTGCGTGGCACGATGGCAGATTTAAAAAGCAGTACACTAGTAAGTAATCTAGATGCTTCTAGTTGCACGGGTATATAGGGTTTTTAGGTTGTCCAAGATTCTGAGGTGCTCAGAGTCCACAAATTGAGCATCACCTTAGAATGATTTGTACATTTCTATACAGCAACTCATATGGTAATAGATAAAGAATGAAAAGTGAGTGTGAAGGAAACCTATGAATTTCTTAAATGTACTCCAGATGCAAAGTTTAGGAGCAGTTGCTATTTGTATATCTCTGAATTTTTTGGTACCCATATTAGCATGTGATTCAGATAGCATTTTTCAAAAAGTCCTTTCCTTCACACTTGCTTAAGTTAGGAAAACATAAATGCTGGCAAATCCAATTGGTAATAACAGATGTTCTAATATTCTGTGTTCCCACATGCCTCACTTGTGTGGGTAGGCCTAGGGCATACAACAGAAAAGGGTCTAAAACGCAACAGACACACCACATTTTTCCACTGGGTTCTAACCCTTTTTTTGCAAAGTTGGGTAGCTGTGGATTTCGGACCCTATCTCAGCCGGCACCAAGTGAAATGTATGCAACCTGTTCATTCTTAGTAGCATGACTCCTAGGGGAATCCAGGGTGGGGTTACCTGTGTGGCTCTCACCAGGTTTTCATTACCAGAAGCCTTTGGAAATCTATACCTGACTAAAAACACACATTTCCCTCGTATTTCTGTGAGTAAAACATCTCTTATCAGCAGGGAGCCACACATTTTGTTTACCACCAAGCATTCTCTCATGTTCCCCAATACAAATGGTACCTCAGACCTAGTGCCTGCAACAGGGAAAGGCCCCAAAACACATTATGGACTCATCACATTTTTCCACTAAAAACTCACCCTTTTATTTATTTATTTTTGGCAAAGTTGGGTAGCTGTGGATTTTGGGCCCTAGTTCAGCTGACACCAAGGGAAACCTAGCAAACCTGTAATTTTTTTTAAAAACTAGACACCAAAGGAATCCAGAATGGGTCTACTTGTGTCACTCTCAAAGTTTTCTTGTATACAAGTGGGGGTAGCGTTTTTATCGAGACAAGTTGGAGAATGCTGTTTGATAGTAACTTTCTCAACCCGTGTGGTTTCCGGAAGATTGTATCACATAAATACAAGGAAAGTGTGTTATTTTAGGCAAAGTTTAAGGTTGTGCAGGGCATTGTGTAAGACAAGCTCATGAGATCCACAGTAAACACACCTCCCTGGACCACCCTCGGTGTGTAGTTTTCACAAAGGTGTGTTTGGTAGCGTTCCGTAGGTGGTGGCCAAGCTCTGGACCTGTTAATGGTGGAGGATACTATTTCACCCCTGCATTACCATGCCCATGAAGGGAAGCTCCCACCCATTTTTTTTTTTTAATCAAAAATATATCTGATGTCTACGGGGCTTTGGGGCAGATTGGGGATACTCACCCCCATCTGCCCCCAGAATGAGGCAGAAAGACTGAAATGTTGCAGGAGGGTGTGGAGAAGTGCAAGCACAAGCTGTTGCCCAAGGGGACTTTCCCCAAGATCCCTGGTATCTAGTAGGTGGATCACTGCTTGGGGATTGCTCTTCTGTGGCAATCCCCAAGCAGGGATCGCTCTCCTGTGGCAATCGCAAAGCAGGGACCTACTGCTTCGAGATAACATTGTAAAGAGAAGATCTCCCCTTTACAGATATCCCTGCCTCACCTCAGTAATTGCTCGGGGGAGCTGAAATATGCACCCTGAGGACTGATGGAATGAGAGTAAAAAGACTCCATTGGCTTGTTTTACTTTCACTTTACATGTAATGATGATAGTGCGCCATGATAGCCATTACATGCACAAAATAACCTTCCAGAGCTACAATAAAAAGGAAACCCATGTCCGTTATACCCTTGGTCAGTGTCGACCAACAGGTTTGCTGGGAAGGGAGTGTGGGCGTCTGCCAATGGCTGATGCCTGCACTTGTGATTCTTGTTACCTAATGTGTGCCCATTTTCTCATACGTTTTCTTATATTCTGCGTCCCGGTACCATACTCGCAACTTATATAAATTAGTGTAACATAAATGTATTAATCTGAATTTTTAATTAATTTTGTTTTAGGCAGCCAGTTCAGCGCTTGGTGGTCCCACCCTAACACATGCTGTTACAAGAGCAACAAAAATGCTTACAGCAACTGCCATGCCTTCTGTAGCAACATCTGTACATTCTCCATACAGGTAGAGTATATTCAAGTTGAAATTACGTTTACTGAGACATCACAGTTGATTTTGGCTTCGGGAATTCAATAGAATTAGTGTATAAATTTGATAGTGTTTTTATGAAGGTAGGTTAGGAGATAATCTTCATCATATCAGTTTCCATAACGAAAGCAACTGATTAAAGAATAACGTTACCCCCTTAATGTGATAGTAATTGAAGACCGAATAGGTAAAACAGGTGATTACAGTAGGCCTCAAAAACCGTGTCAATGCAAAGTGATTAAAATGAGTTGCAGTAAGTGAAATTGTAATTACGTGTATGTATGTTTTTCTTTTTTCAGGCAGCTTAGTGCAGTGCCCTCACTGGAATTAAGAAAGACAGCTATTAGCAACTAATCCTTTTTTTACAGACCCAATGGATTTGTGTTCACAGTCATGCATTTCATCTGCGTGTGTGACTGTCCTGGATGTTGCTGTGTCATGGTCTCCCAGATGACTTCTCAAATCTCAGTACCTAACCTTAACCACAGGCTTGCTTGCAGGTGTGATGCTTTGGAATCCGAAAACTGGGCTCATTCCTAAGGTTCCCCCAAGGCCTAACACAGTGATCTACCTTGACACACTGAAAAAGTCCTTATCATGCTGCTTTACCCATCTGCTGCTCATCTATTTATCAGACTTATCTGGTCTTAAATATTTATGCTTTCCCATGCGTTATCCATACCAACCCAACCCAGAGTTGGAAGGGCCAAAAGAAGACCGCATTTGGTAGCATGTTTGTGTTCTGGCTCCCAAACTAAAAGCTTGGTTTGCACTGATTGTGTTTAGAAATGTAAATGCTGCGTAAGAAGCCTTCTAAAACCCATGGCTGCAGTGGGATACCAGAGACTTCTTGTGGTGTGGCGGTAGTTGTGGCTTCTGTCTCTTGAAGTGGACCTCTCCATTAAGTTTACACCAGTTAGTACCCCGAGCAAGTGAGCTACAAAAGGTAAGGAATTTTTGGGGACTTCAGCTCGATATGTAAAAAAAAAATAGTTTCTGAAGCTAATAGCATTGAGTTTCTCAGACCTGGATAGGAAGATAATCTTTTCCCTATGG
This sequence comes from Pleurodeles waltl, assembly GCF_031143425.1. Classification (NCBI taxonomy): domain Eukaryota; kingdom Metazoa; phylum Chordata; class Amphibia; order Caudata; family Salamandridae; genus Pleurodeles; species Pleurodeles waltl. Next base: position 861,877,553 of record NC_090443.1, read on the forward strand.
AGTTGAAGGTCTACTTTCGTTATTCAATATATCAAAAATGTGCGACGTTCCTGAGGAGAGGTGTACCCTGGTATAGTAGTAAAGAATTGTATGCAGAAACTATTGGAATGTTGATTCTATAGGATCCACCTTGAGTACCTTATTTAGGAGGCAAGACCCTCATCCCCTTAGAAGTCATGTTTCTTCACAGTATCCACGCTAGATGGGCGGTGCATGCCTAGCGGACCTAATAAAAGGGATCTGTTTTAGTGGAGATCATAACACTGCCTGTGATGACTGATAGTGTATCAGTGACGATTGTGGGAGGTGCAAAATGAAACCAAAAGTCTGTAGATATCCACAAGATCTAACTTTTATTTTTGATGTAGAACTATGGCAAGATTTAAAACACTCCAGGACCAGTTTAACACTAGGTGTTCTGTGGCCCCATTTTTGCATTAATGCTTTAACAAGTGAGTGCATAAAAACCTTCGCTATGTAAAGCGGTCAGAAAAAACCTCCTGAGCACTCAGGATGCAGACTCCAGTGCTGTAACAGATACCACAGTTTCATCAATCATTGTCACTTTGCCGAATCGGTTGATGATGTCAGCCCATGGTGTGCATATACAAGCGGCATCTGTGGAATCTCCTATTTGAGTGAAATGTCCTTAGAATTAACTATAAAGACGATACCATTACCCTGTTGAGCCAATGTTGTCGATATCTTTGAGCTTCTCTCCAGCTGCACTATCATGATCCTAATCCAACGTGTTTACCCTTCTGAAGAACATGGACTTTACAATATTGAGCTATACAGGTCTCTTTGTCTTGTGAATACTTCTGCCTATCCCTCCATTGTGAGATTTCCCCTGATGCAGAACTCCTTGGTGTTTCTTAGTCAGAGTGGTTGCACCTATTTCCCTCCAGCAAGTCCTAGCAACTATTCTCTCTTCCACTATTGTCAGACATTCGTTATCTGATAAGTCAGGACCAGGAGACACTTCACTATTCTCTTCAATGTAGTGCCTAAAAAGTTATGCAGAAAGTTTACGTCTCAGATGGTGTAGTGCATGTGAATTCCAAGGTTAGTCCATTCTATGGATTTGGTTATAAGCACATACCAATAAATAGTTTCTGTTTTGCAACCCTTTTCCTATCAAGGTAATACTGAAGTTATTCGTTAGAAGACTAATCTGCAGGTGTGATTTTTAAATTGTGTGAGAATCTTCAAAATATACTTTTTAATCTAAGTCTGTAAACACATTAGCTTCTTAAATTGAAGTGTCCCAGTGCTTAGACTGCAAGTACGTTCAAGCTGTCGACATCAAAATGTAGCACAATCTTCAAAAATACTAAGCTGGTAGCTCAAGGGTCTTGTGGTGTCGTTTTATTTTTTCCTGTTTCAAGGAGCTCAAGCACAAGTTCTTTCCCAAATGAAAACAGAGAAATCAGTGGTGTTTTCCCTGTCATGTCTCCTCTAAAGTCCTCAAGGTTTAAATCCCTTTGGAATTTTCTGAGACATATTCCTTTTCCTGATCGACATTTATGTTACTTATTCGTATCGTGCTTGGAAGCTAGGTACAACATGTGGTCTTTGTGTCGTGTGCTGTTTTAAAAGAGAGAGGAAGCCACACATATGTCTTCACTCAAGGAGGGATCAAAATGTAAGTCTAGTACCCCTTCTAAGGGTAGATTTCCCTTGCTGAGCCAGTTTCCCCTTAGGGGAGAAATGTCAATAGAACTAACATCACAAAAAATGCACAAGCAGTTTTCGTAATTCTGCACATTCAAACTAGGTGGATAATGCCACAAGTCGTGTTCAAAGATGAAATAGGCATGTACATAATCGTTGGGACTGAATCCCATTGCAGGTAATTTTTCGGCTCTGTCTCATAAAAGGTATGAAACAGCTACAATGAGAACATTGGTGAGTGAAATATTTTCAGTATTCAACAAGTCGTGCTGTGGTGCACCCTCCAGTGTCACCACTGTTCCTTCTCTACCTATGTCTGTGGTTATTCCCAACTGCTTTGGTCACAGGCCAGTTTTATCATTACTTTCTACCTTTGGAACCTTATGCATCATCTATCGAGCCCCAGCATCACTGACACCCACAACCAAGATGTTGTTTGCACCAATTTCGTTTCTTGCAGTTTCAGGCTCATCACTCACAAGGTCTGGTTTGGCTCCAAAATTAGCAGCACCAGAAGTCATCCCTACACGTATGATTGATTTCATTCTTCAAGCAGCAACAAAATGGAAGACTGTTGGAGAAGAAAATTAAAACAATAAAAAAATAACACTCATCAGTTAACTGCTTTATTTAAATCAGATTTGGAAGCTTAGCGGTCTCTTAAGCAGAACCCTGTTGTTAAACCGTTTTTTTCTGGGGCAAATAGCCCCCTTGGTAACCACACCTCTGGGTTGGTTCAGAGCAGTGATTCCAAACCTTTTGACTTCTGTGGACCCCCACTTTATCATTACTGGAACCTGGAACCCTCCCACTGAATCATTTTTGGAATATGGGCCCCCCCACTGAGACATTACTGAGAGCTGGGGACCTTATCTGTTAATGTTATTTAATTTTAAGCAGTCACGGACCCCCTGAGGAGGCTTTGCGGACCCTCAGGTATCCCTGGACCACAGGTTGGGAACTACTTGTCTAGAGAGCACTGGAAGCCGATCGAAGGGGTTTTTCCATCTTGGGAGTATGCAGAATGGTGTAACCTGGGATAGCCAGATCCCACACTTCCAGGTAGTGGTCATCAGGAAGGAGGGAACCTGGTAGCCCATTGGCTACCAACCACATCCTACCCTGAGGGCATTTTCTGAGCATAGAGCACCCCTAGCACTCAGAACTCGGATCTCGTCTGGACTGGAAGAAAGACTGTTCTGCTGCACAGTGGAGCTAGCAAAGAGAAGCTACACTAGTATGGACTGCACCTGCTGAATCTGGTGCCTATTAAAGGAGGACTGTGCCTGCTGTGCCCTGCTCGTGACAAAGTCATCCCCGGAACTCAGTCTAAGTCAAGAGAATCCAAGAGTCAGTTTGCTGACCTATTCACAGCACAGTGCCACAGCAACTGAGAAGCCTGCTGGAGCAAGTTGGTAGCCCAGAATCTTCAAGCCACCAGCCGTTGACATGCAGCACTAGAGATCAGGACCCAACGCCCAAAGTTGCACCTGAATTTGCTGAGCCCGGTAGTTGTCAGAGTACTGATTGGTCACCCCAGGAAGGTTATAGCTGTGACCATGTCATTGGGTGACTGGACTTCAACCTGAACCGAGATGACTTCAAGGGACATGGGGGCATCAGTCTTGTGACCAGGACCACCTCACCCCTTTTGTGGACCAAGGAGTAGCTGCAGGAAGACCACCATCCAGGGCATCACATCCACAGCATCCTTGAGGATCTTCAGCATCCTTCACCCCTTGCATCAGGACCACTTCCATAGGAAAGTACTGTAAAGTATATGAGTGCCTGGAACTGACTGAGGATTGCTTTCTCCATTGAAGCAACTGTTTCTGAGGAGCTTGCTTTTCACCTTGACTGGCTCCCTACTGAGTTGGTCACCTAAAGTGATTCTAAATTACCGCATTACAAATAGCCCAACTTTTTAGTGAAAAAGTTTCTAAGTGTCACATTTGCCAATACTTGTTCACGTTTGAGGGTAATGCTTTGATTTATCATACCTTGCAAATTCTGTAACTCTGGAACTCTCCTGTGGATCTTCGTCATTGCAGTGTCTAAAAATACAGTGTATGTTTATAAACTTGTGTCGGATTTATTTGGTTCAGAGCCACAGCTACCCAGGGTCGAGTTGAAGGTTTGAAAATGAAACCTACAGGTCCTTGTGTGGTTTGTAAGTATTACATGGTAAGGCCGCACAACCACACCATGTAATGCATCCTATTTCCTCTGCATACCCCTGCCATCAATTTTTGTGCCCGGACTTTGCAAGTTGTTTTTCTTTGAAAGGATTTTTGAGTCACAAGGTTTCAGTGACTCCTCCTCTGAATGTTGATGCTCATGGTCGTCGGCTCCATTAAATTATTTTCTCTGACATTGGATTCAGACATGATCAGAGTGCTCTCGGTCTCAATGAGTTTGTTGATTGCTGTTGTGGGCTTGAAGTAGCTGACTTTTACTCCCTTTGCAAGAAGACTTTTTACACGTATTTTCCACTTGTAGCACCAGTTCCATCCTTCAGTTCCTTCATTGAAAATCGTCTGAGCTTCTGAGCCCTTCAGGTCATTGGGTGCTTCAGACTCCCTTAGGAGAATGTAGATGCTCTCGAAGTAATGGAATGAACATTCTTTAAGAGATGCTTCCATTGTAACTCTACCCTGGCTGACCTACACATGGTGTGCAACTTGTGCCTCTCACCAGACAACAGCTTAAGTCGCTGTGACTGCAGTTTGGCATTTCGCAACAAGAAAACCCTACATCAGCACCAATATTGATGGTGGGCACACTGCAGGATTTCCTAGTCCACTTTGGAGATGCACAACTTATTCATCGAAATGGATCCCTGGGGTGCTGAAGAAGAGCAAAAGGAGGCATTGGGTAAGTTTCAGGAGTTGCAGGCCCATCAGCCCAGCCCATTGAGTACTTTACTTTGACTCAGAGGCCTTTAAGTAAAGTGAGTAGTTCTTTCAAGAGGAGAAAGACGACGCACATGAGGTGGCTCCATCTGCATTATTCAGCTCACTTCCTTGTATGAAGACCACTCCACATGTGAGTACTGTTGATGTCACTACTAACACACCTGTGCAGCCGCACCCCAGGGCGGAGCACCACTATTTCGGGGGACAGCCATTGATCACAGTGTCGAAACTGCTGCCGCCTTCAGGTATGCACCGCCACCCTCCAGCGGTGGTCAACACCAAAGCAAGGCCTTGGCACTGAGGTCTGACCTACCAGGGCCTTCGAACCTCTACTGACCCCGAAGACACGCATCTGCACCAACGCTCCAGCAGCACTTTCAAAACCAAAGGCTCTCCGGTTGCAGCCACGTTTGCAGCCAAAGCCTTCATCAGTGCCAAAGCCTGTTGCCATCAAGGAACTCTCCATCCGGGAGAAACTTCAGCGAACTGGATTTGAGACAAAGGAAAATTGTCATTCACCCAGGAACCTGCAAGATTGCAGCTCAGACAAGATTTTGCCCTTGAAACTCAACTCACCGCTGAGGACACCCAGTCATCAGACACTCATGTGCCCTTTAGGAAGCCTCTGGACATACCACCTCCTCCACTCCGCATCTCCACCTCCTTCATATTTGCCTGCTTCATCCCCTGTACACCTCCTCTAAGGTCCCTGGAGTTTTACTCGGACACTGGCAGCCCAAGTTCTTGTTCCCCAAGTGAAGATTTCACACCTGTATTTCCTGGTGCTTCAAGAGACCCATGGAAGGATTACCTGTCACGCTCTCTCTCCGAACAATCTACTTCTCAGTGTCAATGGCACCGTCAGAGCCAGCATCTGCCCCTTGGAAGCAGTCTTGCTATGTCTATGCTGGAACATTTCCGTCTTATATGGGTTCCTCTTCTGTTTTGTTCCAGGAAAGCTTGCAGAGTGGCAGTAGTTAGAAAAGAAACCTTCAGTAGGCCAGACTGTAAGTCTCATGTGCAGCCAAATAAACAGTGACAGCAAGCTGTGAGAAAGTGTATGTGAGTGGGCAGGACTCGTTTCCTGGTAGTGAAAAAACTGCAGAACCAAACATACCCTGTTGTACTTAGGGCTGTGCAGCATGTTTATTTTTAGTAATGCTAATGAGAAATGTGATCATATGAAATAAGGGGCTTGGCCTTCAATTCATGTGATCACATGCGAGACAATATTAGAACAACAGTGTTTCTGACCTAATCTCTTTAATGCAGCTGCGCCAGGTCACATATGCCATTTGTTTTCCAATATTATGTGTGGCACGTCGAGCCTGATTCTGAGTGGCATAACCATTGCAGTTGTGTGGCTGTGCACGCTGTTTTGAAGAAACCTATTTGGAGTTGATTTTTTTCCTGACGAAACTATTTCTTGACTCACTTGAACATAAGTGGCAGCTTTTATATCACTAAAGGAGTTGTAGACAGTGTGTCATGGTCCCTAGTGCAAGGATGGAATTGGACCCCTTGTTCAAAATGTGTAATACAGCACAAAAGGGTTTTTGTTCTGTGTGCACATCAGGCTTCTGAGTCTGGGTGCCACTGCAGTTGCTGCACTAGCGGATATTACACCCCTGCTGTTAGGGTGTTCCTAAGTAGCTGGCTATGGTTTGGTAATATGTGAATGAATGAATGATGGGGTTTGTTTAGTGCAAACCGCTACTGAAAATAGAGCGTCCAGCGCTCACAACAAAGGTATCAGGGCAGTACGGACGGAGGGAGAAAAGTTGTTGGCTGAACAGATAGGTCTTTAGGGATTTGCAGAAGGCAGCTTCAGTTTCTATGCTTTTGAGATGGAGGGGGAGGCGGTTCTAGGTCCTGGCAATGCTAACCAGAAAGGAAGTTCCACTGCATCTGGATTTTTTTAATTGGGGGATTGTTCTAAGGTGACCTTTGCAGGAGCGTAAATTTCAACTAGATTGGTACTTTCTGATTCTATTATTCAGGAACCTGAGGCCAACATTGTGCAGTGCATGATATGCTATGGCGAGTACTTTAAAAGTGATTCCTTTGGCAACTTGGAGCCAGTTCAGTGTGGCCAGGAAGGGTGAAGTGGGGATGGCTTTTTCCAAATTGAAAAGAAGGCGTGCTGCAGTGTTTTGAACCACTTGCATCGCTGGATAAGCTATGCGGGTAGACCCTTATACTAGTTGTTAACGTAGTCCAGTTGGGAGAGAATTGTGGCACAAACTAGCATTTTACAACCCTCCCATTGGAAGCGGGGGAGGAATTTTTGGAGAACCTTCAGGATCTGTTAACATTTACTGGTGACTGATTGAATCTGGGCCTTAAAAGATAGGTCTTTGTTAAAGATGACTCCCAAGTTTCTTGCTGCTGGAGTGGGTGGAGGAGCGATGGGGCCATGTTTAGGCAAAGCACCGGCCCAACCCAGTCTAGGATTAGATGCGAACAATATGATTTCTGTTTTTTCCAAGAAGACAAACTGACTGTCATCAGCATATGAGACTATAGCGATGCCGAATTGCTCTACCAGGATGGCCAGGGGAGCACTATAAACATTATATAGAGTTGGGCTGAGAGAGAGGAGTCCTGAGGTACCCCACATTTTAGAAGTTTGGTTTTGGATAAATTGGATTTTGTCCAGCACAGAGAGAAACAAGGTCAGCCATTGTAAAACTGTTCCCTGACACCACAGTTCAATAAGTGTCATGGGGCTGGTGTTGAATGCTGCTGACTGAGTGTGACGTTGTCTACGATCCAGTGACATTTTTAGTGACTCGGGGGCTTTCAACAGTGCTGTTTCAGTGTTGTTGTGATCGAAAGCCCGATTGGCAGGGGTGCAGTAGATGAATGGATGCCAAACATTATGAAGGTTTTTGTTTACTATGGATTCCGGGGTTTTTGTGGCTGTAGGAAGGAGGGAAGAATATGGGTCTGAAGTTAGAAAGGAGGTTACTGTCACAGGGGTGTGGAATTTAGTAAAATATCTACTTGTCCGAGGGGAAGGCTGCTACATAAATCTAGTTGTCCAGTAAAAAAAAAATATCCACTTGTCCCTTTGGTGCCACGTAGTGCTGCGATAAATTATGACAGCCATCTCATTATATAGGAGCTTGGATAATAGCCTCTAACTATAACAGGGTTCATACTACAGGAGGGTTTGGATTCTAGTCATTTTGCCACTTTCCACAAATTTACATATTGGGGCTGGAGGCTGCATTAAGCAGTAGTTCCAGGGTTGGAATGTGCTTTGGATTCTGTGCAAACCTACTAACGTTTTAGCGGTTTTCACCAATTCTGTTGCAGTCTTTTCCCATACTGAGAACGTTGGAAATTTACTCTTCGCAAGGGCAGAAATAACCTTTTTTCACATTTGGGGAATAAAGAGGTTTAAGGAAAGTGAGCTTGTAAATGCTCAACAGATTTTCTCCTAAGTGAAATCTACATATGTGCTTGTGCTAAAATGCAGTTCGCAAATATTTTCTAGGAGTGCGATTTCCTGGCCTACGTCTGTAAATCATTATGAAATTGTCAAAGCTATAAATCTGCACTAATGCAAGGGCATATACCGTGGGTGCACTTTGTGACTTTATTTAAGAATTAGACCCCTAATTAAGAGGGGGGAGAGAGCGAGAATGAGAGAGAGGGAGAGAATGAGAATGAGTTCACTGCCCTTTCACAAGAAGCATATCAGCAGAGAAAGTGTTGTTCAGCGCCAGAGGCTATATTATTGCCAATGCTTGTTATAATGGTGAGGACCTGGAAGCTCCCACAACAATAAAGATTTACAAAAATAAGGTCAAAACAAGACATGCATTGACAAAATCAAAAAGCTGACCACCAATGTCAGCCCTATTGGCTTTACCAAAGATTGTGTATTTTCATGTTTACCCTAATCTTGTTGAAATTGATTGCACTGATTTTCCATTTTTGGGGGGAATACTAGCATGCATCAACACATTTTAGTAGATGGTGCTTCAAAGACATTCTACATAAACGTTCTCAGTAGTTTAGCAAAATGTTTTTTCTAAGTTGCATTTTTTGTGAACATTTAATTTACAAGCAAGAACTCATCAGTCTTGTTTTCAAGCTTAAAAAAAAAAGAAACTAGCGGAGCACACAAGTTATTCTTAATATAGAAATATGAGAAGCCAATTATGGCTTATGAAAGATGATAGGAGGTACAAATTGTTCCTAAAACAATGTTCTTACATAAGCAACAATGGTGTAAGTTCTCTTATAGACATATACATATGAATTCCTTTACATATAAACAATGTTTGTTTTTTATTAAAGAAAACACATATTGTGAAATACATATCATAACACAATTAATACAGTGAAAACGCACTAACTTGTAACTTTAAAAAAGAACGTTAAATATTCTTATTGAAATAATGAAATCTTGAAGTATGTGGGCCTAGAAGGTGTACGTTGAACCCGCATGTAGCATCAGCCGACACGTGTTTCATCCAAAATTGTACTTCTTCAAGGCTGATAGGTTGTAATACAAAAACATTGTATTATTAACTGAAAATATATAATACAAAAATTCCAATAATAACTACACATTAAAAATAGATAAAAAGACACACCAAGTCTCCAAAAAGTGTATACAAATATTAAAAATCGTGAAAAGAGAGCCAACACCAAATGTCGAAAAACCCAGTTGTTATACAGATGGTTAAAAAGTATTATTTAGCCATAAATGTGGCCAAGTGCTCAGGCGGTAGAAGTGCAAATGTTATATAGATAAAACAGCAGTGCAAAAAATATAGATATTGAGGAGTCCCAAGATTCCTGAAGTGAAAAAAAGCCTTATATGACAAGTTATCCCCAAAGTTATCATAATTACTGACCCCCAAAGGGTAAATACCTTAATCATTCATAAGTTCTTGGGTCCCAAGTCGATATCCAAAACTCTAAAAAGAAATGGGGACCAAATCATGAGCTAAAGCTCAAAGCTATATAAGTATATCAATTATGAAATTGTTCAAGTCTAGTACTAACCTTGATATGAATAGCAACTGCGCCCATTAGTTATGATGGGTCCCGAAAAATAATTTTCTTGTTGAAAATTCTACTTCGACTGTCAAATTCTCAGCTAGTCCCAGAAGAAGAGAGTATTTATATGTATCTCATAGGTAAAGGAGAACGTCACATAGGACTATTCTTCTATCTACAAACATGAAAATGAATATATTAAAAACCATTTTGCAATTTTAACGTCATTTTCTTATATAATTTTTATGATTCTGTATTACCACTCACATAACATGAAATGTGCATGTTGTTTTAACTTGATCTAAAGGAACCCTTATTGAAAAAGAAAACCCCACACATCATAATTGTGTGTCGGTTATAGATTGAAAATATATATCAACTGAGATCTAATTCAAACTATTTAGACAGCACCAGAAAGTAGATTGATACCCTATAGAATTGTCTCTACAGTCAATAAGAGAGTTAATGTATAGTCATGTATCATACTTGACTGGAATTGAAAATCAATGCCAGAACAAAAATAAATTCAAAACTGTGACAATAAACCTTATAGATTAAATAGATATGGGAAGCAAAGAATCATGTGCAATCCCATGATAAACACTGGAATAAATACGCTCTTAATTGAATGTTCCTAAGTACCTGTATATGGGTATAGATGTAAAAAGAAGATATAATAAAATTAATAGTCAAGTGAAACATGTATATATATAACCTGGTAAACATTCTGGAGTGTTTATATATAAAACGTTGAAAGAGCACCAGAATTCTACTGACACTCGTATACACGGGCAAAAAGACATAATAAATCGGTGTAAAAAAATACCTGTATGTTGACATCTCGAGCGTTGTGAATCCGCGTCATGCTAACTCCATCCAAAACCATCTAATTCCTCACCATTAACCAACCGCCTTATATACTGATTGAGAAAGTCAGCATACGTCCAATGCCGACATCGGATATTCAACCGTTCCATTGGAGGCAGGAATCGGACTACCGTCAAAATAGAAAGAGTCCTTGGAAAGCTGCATAAAACGTGGCGGCCATCTTGGAGTGTAGTACACATGGGTTCTCCATGTGATACTGCAACCATTATATGGAAGTATGATGTAAAGAAACGCTTTATAAAATCATTAAAGGACTCAACCTGCCTGTAATACTGACATAAAAAATGTATATCGTCCATGAAAGGACGGAATAGAATTATCATACAAAGAGAAAGAGTCCTTAAAAAGTCGCGAAAAACATGGTGGCCATCTTGGAGTGTAGTCCATAAGGCTCCTCCATGTATAATTGCATCAATTATATGGAAATATAATGCACATTTTTTTTTTGACATATAAGAACATAAAGTGATAGCTCATCCATAAAAGGACCAAATCAGACTATCATAAAGACCCATAAAGACACTTAAAAGGTCATAGCAAATTATACCGGCCATCTTGGCGTGTAATCCATATGGTTCCTCTATACTACATTGCATCAAATATATCGAAATGTGATGCAAAACCAACTTTTCTACAAGGAGAAAGTCATTATGGACTATACCCAATGCGATTGCCCTATGGATATATGTGAACAAATTGTATCTTGAACTACATGACCGATAGATCAATCTCATAGAAATAGATCTGGAATAAGTCAAAAGGGCAGAGCGGAAAGAAGTTAAAATTATCCCAGAAGAGACAGTCACCATAGTAAAGAATTATGATCCACATGAACATTAAATAATAACATCAAATACATATTAATCCAAAAATATTCTCATATACAAATAGCTAGTCTGGTCATAAGCACCAGAAATTTATAACAATGATAGATAGCTTTTGTGGAATGCACATCTATACATACATAGTTATAGAAAGTGATACAGTTCGTCATCAAGATTCATCCCCATTTCTGTGTTCCTTAACTTGATGATCCATTTCGCTTCGTTCCTTCTTAAATCCCCAGTGTCCTATTTCCACCCCTAGGATTCACTGGGGTGTGACTAATGCCCATATATTTTATTGCTGGAAGTTCTGTACCTGGATGTTTTTTATTCATATGTCGTACCACTGGTGATGTCATATTGTTATTTCTAAGTGCACGAATATGCTCCTGAATACGTTCTTTTAAGGGCCTAATTGTACTGCCCACATATATTTGGCCGCATTCACATTCTAAAATATATACAGTAAATTTAGTATTACAATTAATGAAAATGGTGATTTTGTATGTGTCACTTCCATTATAACTAAATTCTAAAGTCATGTGTAACAATAGATTGCGTTTTAGTTCATCTTTGTTTGGAGGGAGAAAAAGACGTCAGTGAAATGGGTAGGGAGAGTTCAGTGGGTGCAGGAAGAGGGACAAGGGCTGGCGATATACACAGGGGACACCAAGATTTGTTTGTCTTGCAGTAATTTTGTTTTCAAATCAGCTGCTTAACTCTTGGCCTATCTGTGGGGTAAGTGGCACTGAGGAGTGGGGGAGTGTGTGCTTTTGCAACCTTAAACCTCAAGACAATTTTAAAAATCTCTTTTGGTTTGTGCAAGAAGCTGGCTCTCTGTATGGTGCACGAAAAAAAAGAGCAGTGTGCAGAGAGTCCATAGGATCCCCAATTGATTTGCAGAGGCAAACGTTGATTGGAGTAATGCTCTATTTTGTGGTAGTGTGGGCGAGCAGTTAGGCTCATCAGAGGGCAGTGCTAAGCATTTGTTGTTCTAACAGAGGCAATAAATGAGAGACAGTCAAAGAATAAATCTGAGACCAATTTAGAAAAATAATGCTTCTTTTTATATATGTTTCAAACCCAAGAACTTCCTAATCAGATAAGCACTGTTTCAAGTGCAAATGTCTTTCAGATTCAAAAATCAACACTTTAGTGCAATTCTCAGAGAACTTCAATTTTAACCTATGGAGGAAAACAATGCTCACCTAAGACCAGGTTAATGACGACTTACATGGCCAATCTCATGGAGTTGAGGTAAGTACTGGGCACTGATCAGGACACCACTAGAGGGTCCCTCTGGGCAGGCAGGGGTGCAGTAAGGCATCGGGTGCCCAGTCGTTTCCTATGGGAGTTTGGTCCTCGTGAAGACAAACTGCAGGCTCTGGCTATGAAGTCAGTCGGGACAACAAGCAGGTAGGTAGTAGACTTGGGGTGCTTGGGGACATAAGTGCACCTTAGTCCTTTTCTCCAGGGCCAGTGGATGCAGTGGTGTCTTTGGGCGTCTAGGAGTACACACAGTCAGGGAGTCCTGTGTGTTGAGGCTGCGGGCGTCGTTGTGAAGTCCCTTCGGACTCGAGCTCAGGGAAGCCGGGGGACGTCATATGCACCAGTGACCCACCTGAGATGGGTTCAGGAGCTACGGGTGCAGTGGTTTCTGGAGGTTTCGGGTTTTCTCTCACCACAAGGCTGCAGGGGAGGGGCCCTGCTTGCAGAGGCTACAGACAACTTGGGGAGTCCAAGATAGGAGAGACCTCACTGGACTCAGGACAGCTGGGAAACCCTACTGGCACCGTTGGTTAGTTTCACCTTGGATCGTGGACATCGGATGCCGAGGTCACTTTGGGTGTTGGGTCTTTGATGTGCCGGAGGTCGCGGAGTCCTTTCTTGTGACTTTGTTGCAAAGCAGAGCCTCTGCTCACAGGAGTCGTCCTGGATTTCTAGGAGGCTCAGCTGCAGGACGATTCGTCTAGGTCAGCAGGCAGGCCAGGGGGCTGGTTCCAAGTCAGCTGCTTCTTCTTCTGCAGTTGCAACTCTTCTTTGTCCTTTGTTTTCCTAGGGCGCCAGGATCTGGGTTCTAGGGTTCAGGGGTGCGGCCTAAATACTCAGTTTAGGGGTGTTACAGGGAGTGTCAGGTGGTAGCCAGTGAGCTGCCCACCTTTAGGGTGACTACACCTTTTCTATGACCATTTCTGCTGGGAAGTGGGCATGACCCCAACTCTTGTGGCCTAATTCCTTTCAAACACGATGGAGGAATTTAAAAAGTAGTCTCCACTTCAGCTCTTCCACCTTAGAGGTGGGACTGGCATGAAGTGGGCACACTCCTAATCTGCCAAAATTTCCCACCTGTGCTGCCGCCAAATTTTGGGTCAGGATGGGGGGTCGGGGTCGGTCATCTCCATCATCTGAAGAGACCTGGGTCGCATTACAAAGGCACATAGTGCTTTGAAGCTTCCCTTTCTGGAATGTCCATCCTGCCCGGGGTAAGGTGATAACATCCCCGCCCAGTGCAGACTTTTGTCACTGGCACTCAAGAGCACTGGATCTTACCTAGTGGGGCCAGAAACGCGTAGGTGGTGGCTGAACTGGTCGGACCAGTCAGTCAACCCACTAGTAGTTGGTATGTTTTCATGGGGCACCCCTAAGGTGCTCTCTGGGTGGTTATTGCTAAATTCCTCTTTGGCACCCGTGAGGGTTTATTAATTTTAGATGTTTGATACCAAACATCCTTATATTCAGAGAAGCCATCTCGTAGTGAGCAGTGCCCAGCACATGCATTTAAAATGGCTTCCCTGCTCGCTTAGTATTCCTGAGAATAGACAAAGACAAAGCAGGGGCATATCTGCTCATGCAAATATGCCATCACAAGTAATATATTGCATCCTGCCTTAGGGCTGTACGGCCTGCTCGGGGTGACTTATTGCATCCTGTGTTTAGGGAGCGTAGCTGTGTGCCATGTTGTGTTTTCACTTTTGTCTGCACGAAGACATGCAGCCTCCAATGGCAGCCGGTCATTTGCTTAGGGAGGGGTCCCCTTATGGTGGCATCATTCGTGCTGCAGCCCTTAGGGGCACTCCTTAGTACCCCAGGCCCTAGTTACCAGGAATACCATTTAGTTGGTACTTACAGTTTGCCATTTGGGAAAAACGACTGCCATTTTGGGGTAAAGCGATCAGGCACTGGGGTCCTGGCTAGGAGGAACCCAACGCACTTTCAGTCAAAATTACACCAGAAACCAGACAAAAAGTTTGGGGGTGGGGTAGACCATGTCAAAAGAGGCACTTTCCTACAGCTTGTTTTCGGCCTATGCATTTTTCACAGTATAGAAATTTGAGAGTGCTTTTTTATATTGTTGTGGTAAGGACTGAGAGCCAGGTTGTAGGTTGTTTTACCTGTATCCTGGTGTTCTTTCCACCAAACTCTTGAGTTTTTTATGTAGCTTTCTTTCTGTGTCTAATTCAGAGGACAACTAGGGTGCTGAGGGGGTCGATCCTTGTTTACTGATAGTTAAGAATTGCGTGAAGGTAATAGTGTCAGCAGCATCAGAGATCTACTGATTGACTGATGATGAGTCCCTTATTAGCATCGCCTGATAGAGTAGGTATAGAGTAATTTGATATTCTGTTTAGTTCAGACATGTTGGCTTTATTCCATGGCCTTTTACAGGGGCCAAGGGACTGTGTATTATCCCTAGTTCTGGAAATCTCCCAGGAGAAATTCAAAAAGAAATGCTCAGACCAGGTGACTTATACCAGTGTCTCTAGGGTGATTGGTAAGTTCGACAATATTAATAGTATTCCCGCATTGTGTGTGGGGCTTGAAGGAATCAGTGTGAGGATAAGGGACAAAATAACGTCTAAAAATGCTCTGATCATTTTATTTTGTGAATTATCCATGTGGAAATTCAGGTCCCCCACAATGGTCAAGTTACAATATTTCATAGCCAGAGGGGCTAAGTCTGGCAAATTGCTGAATTTGCCAGCGTATCCCAAGGGGACGATAAAGAAGAATATCAGAGGAGGACTGTGAGTCGAAGGGCAAGCAGAAGCCCAACACTTCTGCACTTAAAAAAAAAAAAAAAAAAAAGAACAAAAAAACCCTTTATTTTTATTGGTTTATAGAGCAGGGGGGACGACCCCTTATCCATCCCCCCAAAAAACTAATGAGAGTCTGAGTAGATTGCAAATGTAAGTGGAGTCTTGTGCAAGGAATGGATGTTGAGAAGGGTGGCTCTCAGGGAAGTCTCCACCCATGTAGTGACTTTGTTTTCCTTAACACCATTGTTTAGAAAATGTAGGCAGGCCTTACAGTGGACGCATGAGGTTGGGCCTTTATCCGAAATTAGATTAGACTTACAGTGGTAGGTATTATATTTATTCAGTGCCTCTGAAGTGTAGCACCACCATGGAGGATCCTCAAATAAATTAGGAGAAGTACCAAGGACAGCTGAGTATAATTCTCCAAGAACTAACACAGGAAGTGGGCAATCAGGCAACAAATACTACTTAACAACTTAAATGGGTGTAAAAAGAACACAACCAGTGCTATTGCCTTCCTTCGCAGTTTATTTTGCTGGTGTAAATCTGATCAACAGTTCCTTTATGTATATATTTAGAGGCACACAAAGATCTCAGCCAGAGAACGTGGTAAAAATCAAGCAGTTGTAGTCTCTTCTTTTTTTCAGCGCTTTGTTTTTGCCATATCAGAAAAGAATAGTTCAGCCTAAACTAAATTTATATTCAGAATATGGCATGCAAAGTATCATTGTGGTTTTTGTTCCATCATAGAGCGAACACATGTTTTGCAGTTTATATAGCTTTATTAAGGCTTAGGTATTAATCACACAGCTTTCTTAGTGTATCTCACACTGTTGGTTCTCATCTTTGGTGTTTTGGTTTACTGCAAAGATGCTCTAATGTGAACATGAAGCTACCAAGGATTGCTTAATTCTTTTAAAGGGAAAGTCCATTTAAGAAAAATATGTTATTTGAAGGCAGAAATGCCAAAAATGAAAACTAAGAGTCTGGGTTATACTGACCTAAGATAACTCTGGTATATGCCCTTTACCCAGTGCCTCTCATAAAAGCTGTTAACAGGAGACTACGGATGATCAATTCATCTGTAATTCAGGCGGCTCCAAATTGAGTGAAAATAAACTGGAACTTCAAAGCTCTACACCTGAACCAGATCTGCCCTTAAAGATACCAGTCACTCTGAGGAAACTGGCATGCACAGGCTGCAGTTTTTCACCTTTGTGTGGGAGGATCAGGTGGCAGGGACATGATCATATGCACAATGTCCGAAATACCCATAGGGGAGATCACCAGCCTAATACAAGGCGAGAATATGCTGGGCAGTTGTTGTGGGTGGCCTGAAGACAATTATTTGGACATTTTCCATTTTGAAAGTCCTAATTCTCAGAACATTGTATGCCTCCAAAACATTGTTTAATTAGACCTCCTTTTTTGTTTTATTATCAGTAAATTAAGACAGAAAAAGTCTTGAAATTCAAATGTTGTTGGCTGAGGTGGAATTTAAAGTATTCTCTGAGGATAAGGGTGTATTCTGTAAAATCTTTTCTTTTCTTGAAGGTTATCTTGATTTCTTCCAAGCAAGGCCATTTATCACTCTGAATTATTTTCTCCACGTTCACTGAAATTAAAGCAGAGACTTAACACAGAAAAGCCTGAAGCCACTAGATCACCGTGAATGAACATTTGTAATGTACAGAACTTTTCTGAGAAGAGTCCCAATACAGTGGATCTGTAGCAGCTAGTTTCTTTTCACATATTTTATTTTTTGCCTAACAGTAATATTTGAAGGTTGATACACTGAGTGCCTTTCTGAACATTTGCTGACTCTAGCACATTTTGTTCACCTCAGATTCTTAGCTGATATTCAGGGGCCCCCATCCCATGTCAATTTGTCCTTGCTATCCAATGGTATGTTATCCTTGTTACTCCTTTATAGTAAGAGAGAAAGGAAAACCGCCTATCCAATGTGACATGTTATTTCAAAAGAAAGATTGATTATGGACCACTCGCAATTAAAGTCGGGTTCCATTAACAATGGAAGCTAAAATTATTTATTGTGCCTTTGAAAGTCTCATTACAAAAATACTGAAAGATAGCTACTTGCATAAGAGTGAAGCAGAAAAAACACCATGTCGTACTTAAAGACAAGTGAAAGTTAGATGAAAGTAACAGAAGTTTCAAACTGTAGAAAAACAGATAAGCCACAGTTTACTTACCTGAAGATGCCCCTAACAAGTGTGGAATTGTGGGTTTCCTCGTGTCACAGGATAGTCTTTCCAAAGGCAGGACCATGGTCAAACGTATAATGTTAATCTTTTGAGAGAAACGACTTATAATTTCAGGACCTAAGTCTAATTGGCAGGATGATGCAAATGTAAATTTATAGCAAATCCTAAACTGTATCTTAGTTGTTACAAGTAGTACACTAAAACCCTTTTTGTCTTATAGTCAACATTTCATGCCGACAAAAAGCTTGTTCAACTTTTTTCTGTTGGTAATTAATTTGATAAGTTGTACGTGTGCTAACCTCTTGAGTTATGGGAAGCTCTTTAATTTAGCGTGAAACATACTAATTGCACAGAGCATGTGTAGAAACAAATATGGCATTGTGGAACTAGCCTAAAATAAGCCTGCTCTACCTTTGTTTATCAGGTTGGAGACATGCTGGCAGCAGTGACAGCTAACAAAAGTTTGCATAGTGAAAAATGGAGTATGAAAACAATGGTTGTCCAGAGCTGCTGCAGTACCAGTGTAGATCAAGAAAAAGAAGAGACCGAGGTGTGTTTGGGGGTCCAGAACAGCAGTCTGCCCGCTGAATTATGGACCATTTGAAGATGCCTAATAGATGCCTGGTCTAGCCCCAAATATAGGACATTACTGTAATCCATTCTACATAGTATTCAGGCTTGAATCACAGTCCTTTGGGCAGAATGGGGGATCATCCAGATGATCTTCCTCACCCATTTCAGCACAGCAAATCAGGTGGAGGGTAACTTTAGACACCTGAGGTTTCCAAAGTTCTTAACTGAATGGAAAGAGGTACTAAGGAATCGGGCAAGTGTTGGGGGCCCCAAAGCTAGACATGCTTACCCAGGACCATGACCTCCGTCTTAACGCTATTAAACCTGAGAGGGTTTCCACTCACCCAAGTGGCCACTCAGCTCAAGCCCAGGTTAAGATCAGAAGGTCCATGATCCTAAGCAGATGACAAAGAGAAATCGTAACTCTCCACTACATCTGGCAAAGGGCAGATGTAGATACTGAATAGCAGAGGACTTAGCACAGAGCTTCGGGGGACACCAGCCACAGGTTAAGACTCTGGTTTCGGATGTAGCGTTGGCTGAAGAGACTTGAAACGTGCAGTCCTTAAGAAATTGTTAGCCAGGCAAGGACTTTTCCTTCCAAACCCAGAGAAGACAAACGTTTGAATAAGATGGAGTGAGACACAGTATCAGTGGCTGCGCTAAGATCTTATAAAATAAGCGCAGCTATACCACCCCATCTGAGGTGTTTGGTGGCTCCAAGAAAGGTGGATTTAGTACTGTGTTTAGCCCTGAAGCATGACTGAGATGGATGAAAAAACTCTTGATCCTCTACATAAGATGTAAGTACAACATTCACATACTTCTCCAAAATTTTGGCGAGTACGGGTAGCCTAGAGATTGGTCAGAAATGTGACCAAAAAGTTGTGTCCAGATTCTTTTTTTTTGTTTAGAGCGGAAGAGCCATAGCATGCTTCCAGCCCTGAGAGACATGGCCATCACGTAAAGAGGTTTTCAAGAGATTCATCATCACCTGTAGTAGTGTCTGATCCAACAGGCAAAGCTTGGAAGGTGGTAGAGTGTCCAATGGGGAACATGACTTGAAGGGTAGTGGAGAAGGTAGAAAGGTCAAAGGGAGGCCAAGATGACATAGCAAGTGCCGAATCAGATCTACTCACACTGTCACAAAGTTCCTGTTGAGAATAATTCAATGGATGGTAAGACATGGCTATAACACTAAATAAGGGATTGCTCTTAGCATCTTTTAACAGATGAAGATGGATGTCTACCACCTTTTTGATGAGGAGCTGGGTGAGCTACTTGCACTGAGCCTGAGGGAGCAGGAGTCAAATTATCAGTTGTATGCATGCGTAATTTTATCAGAGTAGAAAGAGTCTTGAGCTGTTCTACACAGTATGATAGCTTTTAATTGCTAGTTTATACTTTTTTTTGGCACTTTCAGCATAGGACTTTGGAGAAAGTCTTTCTAGTCCCTTGCAACCCTTTTTTCCAATGAAATTGTTTCATTAACCATGGGGCTAGCAAGAGATATCTGGCTGAATTAAGTGAGGAAGATGGCAGGATGACATCCAGAGGTTTAACAGTCCAGCTGTCAATTAGTTCCTAATCATGATCAGCCTTCTCCGTTAGATCAGGTTTAGTGTGTGGGAAGCTGCAAATGTAATGGCGAAACATCCAAACTGGAGTAGATCCTGGCCTTAGTGACTGCTTTATTCAACACTCTCATTGAGTTGGCCGGTATCCAAATAGTAAAAGGGAACAGCTAAGTTATTTGACCAGATCAGAGGTGAGGAGATTCTGTGGTCAGATTATCCATATTTGAGAAGATTGGATCTAGAAGGCAATCGGTCTCATGGGTAGGAGGTGAGTTGCACAAGGCCAAATTCAAAATTCCTAGGTCCTCAATAAAGGAACTACCAAAGCTACACTTTTTTCATCCAAGTGGATATTCAGATCCCAGAGCAGCACAGCATGAAATTAGCAGGTTCCAAAATGTATAGGGCCAGCAAGTCTGGGATGGTGGCAAACCAGTTCCCCCCCATTATTTGGAGGGCGATCCATCAAAGCACCTGAAAATGTAAATTTCGGAGAGAGAGCGATCGAAAAAAGCAAAGCTTCACAGGTGAGAAGAGGGAGATCATTTCGATTACACTTGTATATCTTTTTTTTAGCACAAGCCCTGCGATCCACATTTACAGGGTCGGAGCTCTGAATCAGCCCTCAAGCACCAGTTGGTTACCCACTAGCTAATCAGAATCGAGACTAGCACGTCTCAACGAAGCCACCCCGTTTAATTAAAATTTAAAAAACGAAGTTAGTAGCATAAACTGCTACAAGGAGCGCAGATAGTGCATTCTAAATTGAACAGTACGTGTCTGCCTGCTATTGCAATTTAGCTCCTCCCAGTGACCTCCGGCTCAGAAACAAGCAATGTGTCATAGAGCAGGATAGAGTGAATACACCTTGTTTTTGTGTTTTTTTTTTTTTTTTTTGTGAAAATTTTCCTTCAACCTTTTGTATACAAACAGAATGAAAAGTAGAACAAATGTATACAAATACAAATTGATTTTTTTTTATTGCTTTTGCTTGTAGGTCAACCAAACTGGTGATAATTGAGAGGCTACTTCTGCTTGCAGAGCGATATGTGATAACTATAGAGGTAAGTACTTTGGTGCCATTTGAGTCCTTTCTCTACTCTTAACACCTATTGTTTCACTTCTGTTGAAAATCTATTCCTTAGGATTGTCTAAAATCTGATATAAATAATGGTTCTAGCTAATCATGGTGGATCTCAAATTGTTACCTGTCTACTTTATATTTATTAGACAGGTCAGTCTGCGACCTGCTATGATCCCTTCTTTTGCAAACTTGCCTAATAGTAAATAGAATGATTCACAAAATAAGTTATTGGTCCCAAAAGGCATCTGTGCAATTTGCAATCACGTTTTGCCACTAGAGTTTTGGTACATCTGGCCCCCTAGTTATTGGTTACTGAGGTGCCTGTGGTTTATTTAGCCACATATGCACACTGTCATTTGTGCGCGCGCGCTCTCTCTCTCTCTCTCTCTCTCTCTCTCTCTCTCTCTCTCTCTCTCTCTCTCTCTCTCTTTCCATACCACTCTCCTTTATCTCAATTCCTCCCACACGCACTGTGCCCTACAGTTTGGGAATGCAGTATACAGTATAATGCTTGAATTGATGCATTATTAAAAGCTACAGCTGTTTACTGCAGTATTGTTGTGAAATACATCAGGTATACGATCTGAGTGTATTTCAACCACACATCATAAGTCTGTTCCAGTCAACAAAAAGTATCCCTTCTCTCTGAGTTTACAAAAACGACAGTCACAGTTCGGTTGTGATTACTACAAATTAATGATACCTATCAAAGTTTTGATAACGTTTTTTTTTTTTAACCATAAAATCTGTGGGAAAGAGTTCAGTGTCTACATGATTTGCTGAAGAAAGGTTTTATGCCGTATACTCACATTTATATTTCATAACACTTGTTACCAGATGCAGTTGTAAAATTGGTTTGCTCAGATTTTGTTCCTGTCTCTTGAAACTTTGTCCTGATGGACACATTATCCTTAGATAAAAATCAGATGTGCATCCCTTTAAAGACGCCATGTGTGCCTCCCATTGTCTGGAGCAGATGTGGGAAGGTGTACAATGGGGAGTGCACACCCAATCAGACACTGACACAGGAGCTGATGAACAGCCAGCAGGCCCTGCTCCTCATCTTTTGTCCTTCTGTTTCTCATGGCACTACAAAGGGATGAAGTCTCCGGAACAGACCTCTATTTTTGTTGGCCCCGAAGGAGAAAGGGGACCCCGTGGCAAGAATGTATTCAGGAAGGGGGAACCATGCACACTTGCTCCACATTTAAAATGGACAAATAAAGTGGTGCCGAAATCCATAACCCTGCACACTCCATGGGTAATCTTTGAAAATGGGGCAGAGCGTTACGTGCTTATCTTATCCAGTCAGACTTCTTAGACCTGTTTCGCTGGTGCCGTTGGGCTGATATTCATGCTTTGTGCCTTTTTTCACGAGGATCTTGATTTTCTGGCTGCCTATGCCAGACCTGTTCTCTGCCTGGTTCCTGTTGCTCTTCTCATGCTTGCGTGGGCACAGCCCCCGCAGAGAGCCAGGACAGTTCCCTCCCTGCTGTACTCCCCTGTCCGCAAAGGCTCCTGGCTTCTTTAAGGGTGCTGGTGGGTCAGCTGAGTGAGTCCAGGACCAGTCCACAAAAGTTTCTAGAAGAGCTGACCAGGGTCCCCAAACAGGTCCATACTCCCAACTGTTCCTCAAGGGGCAATGCCATGGACCCTGGAGAGACCCATCCTAGTCCTGACGGTCAGCTGCAGTCAAAGCCCTTTACTCTATCCTTGTAGGGCAGTAGGTGGTTTCTCCTTCCAGCTTGGCAGGCTTCTGCCATCATTGTTCACTAGGCCATTGTCTTCTTGACTGCATATCCCTTGTGCTGCGGCTTGTAAGTGGGACCAGAAAGTTCTAGAAGCCACACACCCGGCCAGTCCTAGAATGTCAAATCATCCCTGCAGATATTTCATAACACTCCAGCACAGCTTTCTTGGACAAACCAATATGGCGACTTCCAGAGGTCTGTGGAAAGAGCTCCCTTGAGAGCCTCAGTTCTGCCCTTGGTTGATACTGATGCCTGTCCTGCCCCACCAAAACTCCAAAGGTGAGCCTCTCCTTTATTGGAGCCAGAGGTCTGGCCCTACTCTTTTGTTCCATTGGGCCTGGGCTGCCCCATCCCTTGTGCAGTGCGAAAAGGTAACTATCAAATGCAGATTTCTTCCCCACTTGTACCTTTTCCAGGAGCTGCTTCACACACTGTTAACCCCTTCACTGCCAGGCCTTTTCCCCCCATCAGGTGCCAGGCCTTTTTTGGGCTATTTGGAGCAGTTCGCGCTTAGGCCCTCCATAACCTTTTGGCCACATAAGCTGCCCACGCCAAATTTGTGTCCTTTTTTCCCAACATCCTAGGGATTCTAGATCCAGAGTTTGTGGGTTCCCCTGAAGGAGACCAAGAAATTAGCGGAAATACAGCAAAAATGTTATTTTCAAAAAATGGGGAAAAAAGGGCTGCAGAAGGAATGCTTGTAGTTTTTTCCCTGAAAATGGCATCCACAAAGGGTTTGTGGTGCTGAAATCACCAGCTTTCCAACTTTCAGGAAGAGGCAGACTTGAAACAGAAAACCACATTTTTCAGCACAATTTTGGCATTTTACTGGGACATACCCCATTTCTACTATTTTTTGTGCTTTTAGCCTCCTTACAGTTAGTGACAGAAATGAGTGTGAAACCAGTGCTGGATCACGGAAAGCTGAACATTTCTGAAAAGTAGACAAAATTCTGAATTCAGCAAGGGGTCATTTGTGTAGATCTACAGAAAATACCAGCTAAAATAAAATAAAAATTGAAATTGAGGTGAAAAAAATAGCCATTTTGCTCTATTCTGTAACTTTTTCCTGCAATGTCAAATTCTTTATAGCCATATACCTTTACACCTGCATTTTTGATACAAGGAAACCTACCAAACGCCAACATTTCTGAAAACTAGACACCCGAGGGAGTCCAGGGAGGTGTGACTTGCATGGATTCCCCAGTGTTTTCATACCCAGAATCCTCAGCAAACCTCAAATTTTGCTAAAAAAAAATCTAATTTTTCCGACATTTCTGTGTGGTATCACTGCACCGGGACAAATTTCCTACCACCTAACGCTTCCCTCAGTCTCCCAGTAAAAATGATACCTCACTTGTGTAGGTGGGCTAAGTCCCTGAGACAGGGAAGAGCCAAAAACATGTCGAAATTGAGAGGGAACCAAAGCGGGTCCAAAAGGGCAGTTTGAAAAAAAACATTTTTAGGCTGACAAGTTGGGCAGAATTTTATTGGTATAGATGAGACAATGCTGGGTGGTAGGAATTTTGTGGATTCCTGCAGATTCCGGAAGGTTCCATCACAAAAATGTGGGAAGAATTTGTGATTTCCAGCAAAGTTGGAGGTTTGCAGGGCATTGTGGGTAAGAAAATGGTGCAGGTGCGTGTTAAGCACACCACCCTGGAATCACACAGATGTTTAGTTTTCAGATGTGTCTAGGTCTTGTGGATTTTTCTATATGGCAGCGTCCCAGAGTCCAAAACGTACAGCCCTCACCATTCCAGATAGGTTGATTTTGAGAGTTAGCCAAGCTCTCATGGCCCAAATGTAAAACCAAAACCCAAAATAATCACGTGACCTCTTCCTTGCCGTAGGATAAGATGTTTTAGTGAGTGGGGGGAGAGCTGAAAGACTGTTACCCCCTTCAGTTGGGGTGGGGGCATAACCAACCCCATACTGGTTGCTAGCCACCACCCCACTATTTTTTGTTTTTGTTTTAATTCCCTGGTATCTAGTAGACTTTCTTCAGGGTGTGGGTCGGGAGTAGTTGCCCCTTCTGCCCACTGGTGGGCAGAACAACTTTGGCCCCATTTATTTAGGATGGTGGTATGGCCATAGCCCCACCCTCTTATTTAAAAAAAAAAAATCTTCCCTGGTGGGCTTTCTGGCCCTGTTGGGGGCTGATGGGCCTTCCAAAAATAGGCTGAGCTGCCCCCATTGGAGTGACCCTTGCCAAAGGGGCTGCCCCCCAAAGAAAACACACACATACGCACACACCAATCCCTGGTGCCTAAGTGGTTTCTGCCCCATAACCCCACCTGGGGGCATATTGGCCTAATAGAAATATGCCGATCTGCCCCCGAGGGGAGCAGAAATGGCCTAAAATAAATTTGCCTCACCCCCCAGGGGAGCGACCGTTGCCTAAGGGGTCGCTCCCCTTGCGTGAAATTGGCTAAAAAAAAAATAAAAAAATATCCCAGGGGCCTAGTGGTTTCTGCCCCCCTTGGGGGCAGACTGGCATACTAAAAATAGGTCGATCTGCCTCCAAGGGGGGAAGAAATGGCCTAAAGACAATTCGCCCCCCCCCCCAAGGGAGTGACCCTTCCCTAAGGGGTCGCTCCCCACATATAAAAAAATTAAATAAACAAAAAAAATAAAAAGGTCCTTTGTGTCTAGGGGTTTCTGCCCGCCCTCCTCCTCTCTGGGTGCAGCTCGGCCTAATTACAATTGGCCGATCTGTGCCCAAGGAGGGCAGAAATGGCCTAAAACTAATTTGCACCCCCAGGGGAGCAATAAGGGGTCGCTCCCCTCATGTGAAACTGACAAAAAAAACAATCCCTGGTGGCCGACTAAAAATAGGCCGATCTGCCCCCAAGGGGGGCAGAAATGGCCTAGAGTTAATTTTGCCCCCAGGGGAGCAACCCATGCCTAAGGGGGCCCTCCCCACATATATAAAAAAAAAAAAAAAAAAACACAAACAAGATAAAAAGATCCCTGGTGTCTAGGGGTTTCTGCCCCCAGCGGGGGGACAAAAATTAGCCTAAAAATATTTTGCCCCTCTGGGGAGCGGCCCTTGCCCAAAAGGCCGCTCCCTTTGTGTGTAACTATAAAAATAAAAAAATTCCCTGGTGTCTAGTGGCATTTCTGCTGCCTGATCGCATTGCGATTGGGCAGCAGAAATGCTGAGAGAGACATGAAAGGAGAGGAAAGGCCTTTCCTCTCCTTTCATGCCTCTCTTGTCCCCTCCACGTGATCGGAGGAGAAATGATTTTGTGTTTCTCCTCCGGTCCACGCTGGAAGGTAGGCCTCTGATGAGGTCAGCACACGATTGTGTGCTGACGTCATCAGACGCCACGGGAGGTGGGGGTGAAAGGGGAAGCGATTCCCCTTCCATCTCTGCCCAGGGGAGGGGGAGCGCTAGCGCTTCCCCCGCGGGCCCCTACTGGGGCGTAACGGTTACGTCCAGGCACCCGAGGGGTTAATTGTCCTATTATGTGGAGAGGCTTTTCATCCATCTGCTGGTGAGCAGAGTAATTAACGTGGCCCAGGAGGAGGAACAAAGGCCTGGAATCTGATTTTGAGCCGAAGCAGGCAGATATGACAAATCTTAAAGTTTCATAAGGTGTATGTTTCTTATGGTGCTTGTTTTACACCAGATTAGTACCTCGCTAGACCCAGTAGGCTTAAGTGGAGCTAAACTGTACCTTAGGGGTGATTTTCCTCATAATGTGCACAAGGTGTAAGCACCATACACCTTCAGTAAGCACTACAGACTTAGGCTATGAATGTCCACTCGCATTGCAGGCCCACCCCCAAGTCAGCACAAATCCCTGAAGAGTCCTTACTATGGCAGACTACCTGTGCACAGATGGAGGGTTGCACAAGACTGTAGTCTCACTTGCTCAGCCTGCTGTGCTTACATGTTCACGTATAACCAGCAAAGTGGCTCTTGCACTGGTTGAGCTGCACCACTGCTCTTCTTCAGAGGGCGAGGATATATGTATTCCCATACCTCAGTGACTGGTTACTCCAGGAGGGGTCACTGCAGTGAGTCAAAGGACTCCTCCAGACAACAGCTGGGCTCTTGATCTTCTTAGCGTTTTCCGTCAATGACTTGAAGGCCTACCTCAGGCCTGTGCAGAGAATTCCCATCAGAGGGGCGTCTGGAAACAGTAGTGTAGGAGGCTAGCTCAGCTTATGGTGTACACCTGTGTGTGGCACTCAGTACTGAGGCCAGGCAACCCTTAGTGCTAGGGACTAGGTGCCCAGATATCAAAAGCTTTCTAGGGGTAGCTGAGGTTTATCCAAGAGAAATGTAAAACACTTGCAATACCACAGTAGTCAGACAGTAACTCACTCACAAGAAAGAACCACACAACTGTTGCAAAAATGAAGGGTTCCGTTTTACAGCACTACTACTAAATTAGCATTGGTATATCACCCTGTAGAGATATCTACACACAATGTGTACACAGAATAACCATCAGAAATAGCATAAAAATACACAGGGCCAAACCATATACTAAAAAAAGTGGAATGTGAAGTAGTTATCAAGTGGCTGGGGGCAGATATAAACACCAGAGGTAAGTACAGTACGTGTCCCCAGCAACCAGGTGCAAGGTAGTTACCTACCCAGTTTTCCCATAGGCTAACACAGAGAGTAGTTGTTGGAGTTTGTGGAATTCAGGACCCTTCCCAGTGGACCCCAAAGAAACCAGCAGACAAGAGGATGGATGGAAGAGTGCCCCTATCCAGGATACCCAGAAGACAGGAGTACCTACACTAGGGCCCCAGATGCAGAGGGGAGAAGGGACTCTGTCTGAATTCAGTGGATGCTTTGGATTGTGTCCGGCTGCTGTCACGACCCATTGACCAGGCCGGTGGAACCCAGGGACGGATTCCGGACGTGATGGACCTGCAAAGAAAGGGGACCGTGTCCAGCACCCTTGGAGGTGCCCAGGTTGTGCAGGTGGCAATGCCCACCCTCCTAGAGGTGAAGTTCCTGCAAGGCAGTGGAAGAAGTAGTCCAGCTGCAGGGTCCAGGAGCTGCAGAAGATCCCAGGAATCGCTTATGAGCTGTCCCTCGGCAGTCACAGAATTGCAGGCGGGTCAGTCACCAGCCAGGTCACCAACAAGCGCTGGCAAATGCAAGCAGGAGCTGCAGAACAGTTTGTAAAGTTTCGGGACAAGCAAGGTCCAGGAGACTCAACCCAGGAGGGGGCACCATGGCTGGCCCTCAGCACACAGGAAGGCAAGCAGAAGTCGATGGAGCCTACACGGGTGACCAACAGACAGTCACAGGGAGTCACAAGGAGGCCTCACATCACAAAAAACAGAAGTCCCACGTTGCAGGAGTTGCAGAACAGGGGCTGAATTTAGCGTTGCGGAGTGCTGGGGCGTCTTGGTTCCACCTGTGTTGCAGGATCTTCAGATGGCCGTGGACAGCAGACCCCACCAGCCAGTCAATCTTGTCTTGAGGTGCCTGCGGATGCAGGGGAGTGACTCCTTCACTCCAAGGGAGATTCCTTCGTTCTTCTAGGTGCAAATAGAGTCCTTGTGACCCTGAAGTATTCACATCCTTGGATGCTGCAGAATTCTTGCAGGATCCAGAGAAACAGTGCTCCAATGGGAGCCTTCCCACCAGTCCTAACCTGTCCTAACCAGTCAGATGCTCTCATGGGCCTCTGCCCATCTTATTTCCAAGATGGCAGAATCAATTGGCCACCTGAAAGAGCTCTTTGCACCTCCCTTGGGGAGGGGCTGGACAGTGGGGTGTCACTCCACTGGCCTTTGTGTAGGTATGCACCAGAGTGTGAACGGGGGATTCCTGAACTGGTGCAAACTGCATTACGCAAGGAGGGTACCAAATATGCCCTTCAAAGCAGTCTAGGGGTGCTCAGAGGCCACCCCACCCAGCCCTTAGACACCTAATACAGAGGGAGAGGTGGTCACACCTCACCCTTGCAGGAAATCCTTTGTTCTGATCCTCTGACCTGAGCCTGGCTCACCAGCAGGAGGGCAGAACAGTGTCTGAGTTCCGCAGCAGTGAGCCCCCCAGAGTACATGGTATCATGCAGCTAACACTGGAATCGGGGTAGTTGCATTATTCCATCATGTTTGATTCCAAACATTACTAGGCTCGGAGAAGCCATTATGTAGTTGGACCACGCGTGTTAACCAGTGTCCACTACATACCTTAAGATGGCTTGCCCGCACTCATAGTCCAGGAATTGGCTTGGGGTCTGTAGGGACACCCTGCTCATGCAGGGGTACCCTCACACTTAGAGACATGCACCCTGCCCTTGGGCTGAAGGGCCTGCCAGAGGGATGACTTATAATGTCTAAGTGCAGTGGTCAGGTTTGGTGGTGAAAAGGTGCATGCACCATTTCACACAGGCTGCAGTGACAGGCCTGCACAAACAATTTGCATGGGCTCCCATGGGTATCACGGTACATGCTTCAGCCCAATGTGGGACCCCTGGTGTACCAATGCCCTGGGTACCTAAGTACCATATACTAGGGGCATACACGGGTGCCCCAGTATGCCAATTGTGGGTGTAAAACGTTTACCAGCAACCATATTTAGGGTAGAGAGCACAGTCACTGGGTTCTTGGTTAGCAAGATCCCAGTGAACTAGAGTCTAAACACATTGACATCGGGCAAAAAGTGGGTGTAACTATGCCAGAAAGATGGCACTTTTCTACAGGTAGCTTTCAGGGTCTTTTCCATTTATCTTCCTTGCACCACTTATTTCCAAGGCATAGCAGCGCTGCTGACTCGCGCTGCCTTCCTGCCAGAGATTGTCTCACTCATTAGACGTTTTTAGGGTCGAGCCTGTGTCGCTTGCGCATGCGTTTCGCTAAGCGAGACGCTTTAGGAATTAAAAAGGGCTCGGAGCCCTGTCCACATCACGTCATCAGTCTTTCATTGGTTCGTGGGCTTGCCGGTTAGAATCTGTTTGATTTCATTAGTGGAAGGCATGCATACGTCATGCCTTTTCCGGTGGATAGCCCTCCTCGAGCGCATCGACCAAGTACAGAAAACATGCGAGGCTCGCTGTTTAACATCTGGCTTGTGGACTACTTTTTCTCTATTTTCCCAGTGAGATCTCGCTTGGCAAAAGTCAAGCGCTTTACATAATATCGACCCTGTTACCCAGCTAATTGCACTTTTTCCGGTTACGTACATAATTTCACTTTTGCCGATAGGTTTCATTACCAGTGAAAAGTCCAGTTAGGAGTTTACAACGCTATCAGCTCTAACACGAGCAAACGCGAGACCCGTTGCATTGCAAATGCTTGTTAGTTTTGCCTTCAAAGTAACACACAATCTATTGTTAATATGTCTTAAAAGTGCTTCCATCTTGCCCCCTTGCTTTTTATTGGTTCCTGTACTTGCAACTTATTTTTCCTCCGTTTCTTTTGGCTGCTGCATATTGTTTGCTATTGTAGGTCTCATGTGTGTCTCTTGTCAATGTCCCAAGACCGAAGTACTGTGTTCATCCGCTTTGATTGAACTTCTTCCTTATGATCAAGCGATCAACACCCCTTCTTGTTTTACTTTGCATCCAACTCTGAATAACGTGACCTCCGTCAGTTTTTCAGTACAGCGCTAATCTAGACGACAGATATTCCGCCTCTGTTTCTCCCATTTAATTATAATGCACCTTTCACAGTCTCGAGTATTATGTCTCCAAATGAGATTCATACCGTCTTTGTGTCTTCACTGGGAACGCTGTTTTACCCAAACTAAAATGGCGTTCTATAACGATTCATGCACTTACCATAGCAGCAGGAAACAAAATATGTAGCTGTAATGCAGCGCATCATGCCAATCTGCACGTCACTTTACAAGCGTAGGTTGTAAGCACATTTCCGAGACCACACCCACCTTGAAAATTAAAAGGTTCATTTTGCCGATAAGTTGATATGTTGCCCTCGCTCTTCCTGCATGCTTTCGTATTGAGCCGCCTACAGTGAAGGAAAATGTCTGTGTCGCTCCTTTTGATGCGTGTGTATACATGAGCTGTCCGGGCTCGAGCACTGTCACCTCTGTGAATCTGTTTGTATCTCACACAAGCAGGGAGCCAAGATCAGGCATGCGTAATTAACGAGGCTGCGAGAGATAATAAGTCATTGTGAATGCGCATAAACCATTATTTCTTGAACAGCTTTGAAAAGGGCGATGTTCCAACAGAGCACACTGGGGTTTATTAGCCACACTCTAGACCATAGGTCTCCAAACTTTTTTTATGCCGCGCCCCCTCAGTTAAAAAATAAAAATCATTGGCCCCCCCTCAGAATTTTTCACAATTATTTTATAAACATGTCAATGTTTAAATATGTCTTAACCTATTTAAATATTGCAGTTAAGTACTGTTACCTTTTTAAAACTGCAATAACATGCTTCTGCTTAAAACAAAGGCCTGTTATCTGTGTAATGTAGATTTTCCTAGTCCTGTGACGGAAAGTCTTAATTTTATTAAAGATACGAAGGCGAGTATTATGCGTTTCTTTTCTTACTTTAATAAATAGCAGTAGTCAAGAAATATATTACAATTCCCAGAAGGCAAAGGAACAGCCAATGGGAATAAAAACGTAGTCAGAACAGTGTACACCAATTACATGTATACAAGGGTATTATGACATCACTTGACTGCGAACAGCCCTCTTTTCTTGTGAGAGAGTCAATTAAAATTAAACAATGGAACAATAGAAAACAAAATGAGAATTGCCATAATGAAAGACAGAACATCGGAACAAAAGTTCAAAATCCAAGGTAACCAAGACGGATTCTGGAAAAGTAGTTCCAGCGGAAAGACCAGCTTGAAGAGTAGAAAACCAAGCTGAAGGCAGAGACCTAAGTGGAAGGTTGAGTGATGGCCAGCGGTGCTGAAAGAAGGGAGGGAAAGATAAAGAACAAAGTTAATGGAAGTGGAGGGCTAATACTCGCTCCGTGTCTTTAATAAAATTAAGACTCTCCGTCATGGGACTAGGAAAATCTACATTTTATGACCAGACCGGAGGCTCCTATTATGCGAGTTTAAAGCATATTAATTACATTTAGAGACACATTATTGATAGGTTTGCAGTAAAAAACTTTAAGTACATTGTCATTAGACCAGTCTGCAGATTTAAGAATATCTTCTAAACGGGAGCCCGCCCAGAACGCTTTAGAAGCCATTGCCTCTCTCGAAGAATGAGCTTCGAACATAGAAGTATCTATGCCCGCCAGAGACATCAGCCATTTAACCCATCTAGCTAGGGTAGCAGCCGAAACAGGAGAGTGGGGTTTTCTAAATGAGATTAATAATTGGGAATGAGAAGAAGATCTTAAATCTGCAGTCTTTAATTTGTACGCTTTTAAACATGGTCCAACACATAGTTTCGGATGGTCAGGAAAATATGGATAAAAGACTGAGGATAAATTGGGTTTGGTTCAACAAACCACATTAAACAACACCCCCGTAGGTGTAAATTGTCGATTAGAAATATCCAGAACTTTAACATCTGAGAGATGTTTTATAGAAACAAGGCACAATAACATGGTCAACTTTGCAGATAACATTTTTAACGAAAGCATGAGATTATCAGGCCATGACAGAATAAATTTCAAAACAATGTTAACATCCCATAATTCACTGTATTTAGGCAAAGGAGGATTGGAAAACTTTACTCCCTTTAGTAAGCAGCAAATCAGAGGAGGTTCTCCCACAGGTTTTCCATTGACTAGGGCATGATTGGCAGATATGGCTGATCGATATAGGTTGACCGATACAGAAGGCTTTGCCTTTGCTGGCTTCAGCCGCTAGGAAGTTGATAATATAAATCAAATCCGCTGAAAAGGAATCTGTGTGTTTTCCCAGACACCAGCTGTGCCAAATAGACCAGGCTGACGTGTAAGCCTTTTTTGTGCCTGGGGCCCAGGACCGTGAGATGTATTGGGAAGCTTCTGTCGAAATGCTCGGGAAAGATTGAGATTGCCTGAGATTTTCCATGCCGAGAGGGTTAATAAATTGTCCAGGATGAGAGGATGAGATCGGCCTAGAGGGTCTAGAAGTAAATCCGGGAAGGAAGGAATCAAAATCGGGAAATCTATTGAAAGTTCCAGAAGAGCCGGGAACCAAGTTTGTGATTGCCAAAAGGGAGTTATGAGAATTAAAGAGGCTTGTTGACGCCTGATGTGGGCCAGCACCCTGTTGATCATGAGGAAAGGGGGGAAGGCGTAATTGAGGGAAAGGGACCAGTCCTGTAAAAAGACATCTGATGCCAAGGCCAATGGATCTGGACGCCAACTGTAGAATTGGGGAAGCTGAGAATTGAGGCGAGACGCAAAAAGATTGATTTGTAGAGCACCCCATTTGTTTTGAATGATCTGGAAAATTGAAGTGTGCAGTCTCCAATCGATTGAATCTCGAAGATGACGCGAATGCCAATCTGCTACCAAATTTTTAAGAGCCCGGAAGGTACTCTGCATGAACCGAAATGTGGTTTAAAAGGCAAAATTCCCCAAACCCCTTGGCTAGTTCCGCCAGAGGTTTGGATCTTGTGCCCCCGAGGTGATTTGTATAATGAACAGCAGAGATGTTGTCCATTCTGAGGAGAATGGCACAGCGAACTCTGTTTTTTGCAAGGCTTCTGATCGCAAAGGAGCCGGCAAGCATCTCTAAACAATTGATATGCATTTTGGACTCTCCCGACGACCATGTGCCTCCAGTCGAGATTGGTCCACATCGGGCCCCCCAGCCGGTTCGGCTTGCATCTGATTCTAATACTAGATCTGGGGCTGATGCAAAGATAGTCCTTCCGTTCCAGGCCTCTAAATGGTCTATCCACCACTGAAGTTCTGTGCAAGAATCGTGAGAGGCCTTTCCTTAAGTGACACATTTTTAACCTTTGAAGGGCTCTGTAGTGGAGAGGGCCTGGAAAAATGGCTTGAATTGAGGAGGAGAGGAGACCCACAACTCGCGCTAACGTTCTGAGAGAGATCTGAGAACTGCGTAGGACTTGAAGAATTTCCGACTTTATGGTCTTGATCTTCTTCAGAGGGAAGCAAAAGAGTGGCAGAAATTGAGTTTATTTGGAAACCTAAGAATTCTACAATTTGTGAAGGGGTTAGGATAGATTTTTCTCTGTTTATGATAAAACCTAAGTCTGAAAGGAGTGAGCACGTGAGGGATAGATGAGACAACAGGGATTGTGGAGACTGGCTCATTATTAGGATATCGTCGAGGTAGATGATGAGTCTGACACTTTGAGCTCTGAGAAAAGCTACTACTGGTTTCATGAGTTTGGTGAAACACCATGGGGCCGAAGAGAGACCGAAGGGTAGAGAGGTAAAATGAAAATACTGGTCTGACCATTGAAATTGGAGAAACTTCCTGAAATGAGGGTGGATAGGAACTACTAGATACGTATCCTTAAGATCCAATCGCACCATCCAATCCTGTTGAAGAAGAGTATCTCTGAGATGAAGGATGGTTTCCATCTTGAAATGGTGATAGACTACAAAATGGTTGAAACCCTTGAGGTTTATCACAGGCCGCATTTTTTTGTTTTTCTTTAGAACCAGGAAAATGTAACTGGTAAAACCTGTTGGGAAGGGGAAGGGCTATGGCTTGTTTTTGCAATAGGGGTTGTACTTCTGAGGTAATGAGGGATGCCATGTCAGGAAAAACGTGGGGGGGGGGTAACTGAGTCTGAATAGGGGTTGCATAAAGTTCTATGGAATAACCTTGAACAGTGTGAAGAATCCAAGGATCTGGCGTGATTTCCGACCATTTTGGTAGGAAAAAACGGAGACGCCCTCCTACAGGTATAGAAGACAGTATAAGACTTACTTGGTTGAGAAGAGGATCTCGAGTTTCTGGAGCGGAAACCTCTTGTTCTCTGAGGATAAAATTGCGGCCTATACTCTTGGTAGGGTGCGTTGTGGAATCCCCTGGAACCTTGGTAGTAGTATGGACGGCCGGCAAAGCGGTTCCTTCCTCTGCCAGCCCTTGCAAAAACCAGCTGGGCAAACATCTTTTTTAGCGATTGTTGGGCCTTATCCAGCGACGTGAAGGTTGCTACATGCTTACTTAGGTCTTTGATAAAAGACTCTCCAAATAGAGCACCGTCGGTGTGAGCATTAGGTTGGACAGTCGGCAGGTTGACTAGTTTAGGGTCGAGTTTCAGGAGTAGACCCTTGCGTCTCTCATGCGTACGAGCGGAATTTGCATTGCCTAGAAGGCAAAAGGTACGTTGGACCCAAAGGGTAAGCTCTTCAGAATCGATGAAGGAGCCGTCAGTTCTAGCAATGTCAAATATACGAGTTAGAGGACCCATAATATCAAGCAGCTTGTCCTGACAAGAAGCCCACGCCTTATCCACTCCTTTGCGTGGATCCTTGCCTAATTTCGTGAAGAAAGTCAAGAGGGGTTGGTCAATAGAGGGAGTAACTGAGAGATTACGGGAAAGAGAGGGGTGAGGACACTCTGATTTTAATTTCGCTCTAGTTTGTTTATCTAAGGGACAATTAATTTTAGCAGAGACATATTGTTCGACATGGTGTGCAGGAACCCACTCAGTAGAGTTGGGGTGAAGTATATTGGAAGGGTCAAACATCGGGAAGCCTTCAGGATCTAGAATATTGGAAGTTTGAAGGGAGGAGGAGAAAGAGAACCATCATCCCCATTAGAAGACACATTGGAGTCAGAGTCCAGGTCAGGAAGATCGTCATCCGTGTCGGGGATCGACGATATTATCAAAGGAGCAATAACATTCTTTTGCTTGGATTTGTGTTTTAAATTTAGTTTCCCAATGTCCAAATGTTTTTACTCCTTGGTGGGAGCATTTTGCGCCAATTTTGGGGATTTTGGGGGATTTTTATTGGGAGTAAGGTGCTGACTGCACTCCCCCGCAGCGTGGGCCGTCATAGACCTAGATATCATGTCAGAAAAAGAAAGTTCTAGGTTCTTAGAAATTTTTTGCATAGAGGATGATACTGCCTGTTGGACAGAGGATTTTATAAAAGAGGGCAATTCCTGCCTGATGTCCTCAACATCATGTGAAGGAGAGTTGTCTGAATCCATAATGGGGATAAAAAGAGAGCTGGAGAGTGAGGGGTTACCAAAAACCAGGAAGAAAAAAATACTAAAGCTCCGCCTGTGGGTGTCGCCAAACCTGCCAGCCGAGAGGGAACACAGGAGAAGGAAGGACTGGAGCCTCTGTATCAACCAAGCGGTAAGGGAGCCAAACGTAGAAAATGCTGAGCAGAAAATGCTGAGCAGAAAATATATCCAATAATATTAAAAGCGAGCGCTCAGGCTGACGAGAGCTGGAGAAATGCCAAAGCTGTCGGAGAAATGAGAGGCGCCGGATTTCCTCAAGCGCGGCTTTAGAAACTGCCGCCTGAGGAAACCCGGCAATGTAAACAAAGCGCGCGCTGGCACATGCAGAAAAAAATTACTGTCCGTTGGGAGGAGCGCGCGGAGCGCTGAAGAAATGCGGCAACCTGCCGACTGAAACAGGAGGAATAAGTTAAGAAAACAGCGCGTTTATGCGGTGCGAGCACCAGAATACAATATTATTAGTTATTATTACTAATAAAACGAAATAAACTATCAGACTATGAAATCTTTTACAGAGACAAAGACAAAAGGGTACTTAACTTGACTGCGAGCAGCAAGAAAAGAGGGCTGTTCGCAATCAAGTGATGTCATAATACCCTTGTATACATGTGATTGGTGTACACTGTTCTGACTACGTTTTTATTCCCATTGGCTGTTGTTCCTTTGCCTTCTGGGAATTGTAGTATATTTCTTGACTGCTGCTATTTATTAAAGTAAGAAAAGAAACGCATAATAGGAGCCTCCGTTCTTGTCATAAAATATTTATTTTGGCCAGAGTCTGGGGCCCCCCCCCCCCCCTGGGATCACTTGAGGCCCCCCACCCACCCACCAGTTTGAAGACCTCTGCTCTAGACACACATTGTGGCAGCAACGCAACCCTGGCTCAAAAGGCCCTTGGTGTACTCAAAACACAGCTCTCCAGTGTTAGCCCCTGCACACTGGGGAAGGTGCGCTCAAATGGCAGTCAATTAAAAGTCCTGGACATGTACAAAGAGGAGAGGGTGCCTGCAGTGTTAGCCTTCAAACGCATAGATGCATTACAGCAGCTTGACATAAAATGTAATATCCGGCACCCCAGTCCTGCACCATTTTTCAGACACAAGCAACATACACCTTGTGTTCGTCAGTTTCACTACAGCAGCGTAAATCCTTACTGTATGTAAAACACAAAATTGTACATTGCATCCTCATCATGACTCCGGGTAGCTACTAGTGTGTGGCAAGGTTCAATAATATGATCTCGCTCTGTGCCATTAACAATATACCGAAGACTGAAAAGGTGAGTGACGGCAGGAAGTGGAATCCGTAACCTTTATGTTTCAGGCAGATCTCTTAAGCAGGTGCATGATTCACTGTGCTATCGAACTGACTACGGCCACAGTCATTCTGACCATGTAATAGCACACTGTGATAAATGATTTTCGCACAATGTGAAGTGAATCTGTTTAAACATGGGACTCTGTGTGCACATGGCTTTTCAGGTTAGGCAGTCGGTCTGCATCAGTGTTTGGCATAACAAGTGGTACCCGGGCCCAGGTGCGTGAGCAGCTCACAGTAGTCCAATGATGGCTCTTTTGTACAACTGTTCCTTGGGACAGTGGGGTGATTTTCATTGCATACTTAAGGGTCAGTGGCATCTCTTGGAACACTACTGCCTGCTGTTTATTTTTTCATGTTCTATGTGCTTGTTTAGACTTGGTCCTGGACTTGCTGTGGAGATTAGTTGTAGAAATATTGCAAAGAGAACACTATGCACACTTCCACTATGGTATCTCCCTATCGGATCCAACGTTGCGGATCTGATGACCAGAGTTCTTCCTTTCACAAATGAATTACTTCACCCGCTATCCCACACAGATCTTACAAAAGGGCAGTAGGCCTGAACACCAGCGTAGTTGTAAAGAAATAATAAATCAGTTGAGTTCAAATGCCAACAAGCTCCATGGCTCACCTTTTTCAAGTGTAATGTCCATGAGAATGAGATATGCACTCCACAACTGGCGCATTGTTTTAGCTAACTAGGACTGCAGCTGTGCACTTTCACCCGCCTATATTTTATTCAGCATTGGTTTGTTTTCTAGCAATAGCTTCATTTGCAGTGCTGTTTTATTTCTCTTTATCTTGTTGTTGTTTCGCCTAGGGAAGCATCGCGTTCCTAGTAGAACATATAGTTCACTTAGTGCTTTTCCACGGCTACAGTCAGAAAGGGTTGCCGCCAAACGTTCAATGCTGTCTCCTGCATTCACAGAAACCAACACACTCATACTTGGGGACCATTTCTTAGAATGTTAGCTGATTTATTATAAAACACCCTTAGTCCCAGACACGTTAGAGGGAGATTCCAGCCAGATGACCACAACTGTATGCTGATTGCTGCAAGCTTCGCTACAGCTACTTGCTTAGACTGAGCCCTGATCCATATGGGGACGGTGTCTCCTTAGACCTCAGGCCTCTTCTTCAGGTATAAGGGATAATGTTCTTCCAGGGGGAATCCAGGTTAGTCTTAGTATGCTGTGCTTATAGTCAGTGTATGTGAGGGGTTATGGAGCCACTCCCCTGTTTAGACAGTATGGTAGGACCTTTCTTTGTGTTTTACATTCCTAGTCACATGCCTACTCCTATTGTCTTTTATTATCCTCATTATAGCTATGCACCTGCTTTTATCCAAGATGCAGATATTTTAATAAATGCTTTTTAAATATATTCTGCCTCTGTTGTCTTTGCCTGTGTAAAATCTTGGTAACTGAAAGAACGGTATGCGATCTGATGTACCACTATTCCCTGGGGAGTCTATCTTACCATGAGCTCGGTTGCCACAATCATCTCGGTCAGAGATGGGGCGCTGCTAGTTAGCCGGAAACCCCGGATTAGGCCGACAGGTGTCACCAGGTGTGGAATTGTACTCAGTACCCACAACCTAGGCAATCCTACCGCCCAAATCCAGTAGCCTCAGTACCCTAATGAGAACCTACGCGACAGCAGAAGCAGCTGTACTTAGGAGGCAAACCTGGCTGAAAGCCACAACCTTTAGACCAGAAGTGCAAAGCAGAATTTTAGATATGTCTTATGATGGTGAATCATTATTCTGGAAACATATCAGTGATGCTTTGCAAGCCATCAAGACCGATACTGATACTGCCAGGTAATTGAGCACATTGCAGACACAAAGACAGCCAGAGGGGCCAGCGGTCAGAGGCAGGAGCACCTTTTCTTATTGAGGAGAATTTGAACCTTATAGACAGCACTAACAAGCCTACCAAGGGCAATACCATTCACAGTACACCCAGCAGTAGAGGCAGACGCCTTCTGCAGCCCACAAACAACCAAGTAGAGGAAAACAACCTATCAGGAGTTGAGACACTACAAGAAAGCAATTACCTTCCACCGCTGCTGGCCATCCTGTTTTTCCAATCAAAACAGATGATATGAAGTCGAATTTCCCTATTTTTTTTTTTTTTAACACCAATGGGCTGGTGTACCAACGAACAAATGGGTCCTTAATGTCACACCTCCCTCCTACTCGAAATCCTTCAGAACGAGCTTGAGTCAGGCTCAGCAGCAGGAGGGCAGAACAGCGTCTGGGTTTGGCAGCAGTATGGGCTGGCATGCAGACCCTGCAAGGCAATACTCGCAGATCTGGGGGAATCCTCCAATGAACCCCATTAGTATATGGTATCATGCTGCTAACACTTGTATTGGTGTAGTTGCATGAGTCCGACATGTTTGATACCAGACATGCCTAGGTTCGGTGAAGCCATTATGTAGTTCGACTACTCATGATGACCAGTGTCCACTACATACCTTAAAATGGCTTCCCACACTTACAAAGCCCAGAGAATGGAGTCTGGGGTTTGTAGGGACACTTCTGCTCATGCAGGGGTGCCCTCACTCACAGGACCCTGCCCTTTGGCTGAAGGGCCTACCGTAGGGGTGTCTTACAGTGTACAAGTGCAGTGACCGCGATATAAGGCAAACCTTACATATAAAGTGAAAGGTGTATGCACCATTTCACGCAAGCTGCAATGGCAGGCCTGCAGACAGTTTGCATGGGCTTCCATGGGTGGCATAATGCAGCCATGGGAGACCCCTAGTGTATCATTGCCCTTGGTGCCCAAGTACCATATACTGAGCACTTACATGGGTGCACCAGTATGCCAAATGTGGGGGGGTAAAAGTTACCATACAACCAAATTTAGACGAGAGAGCGTAGACACTGGGGTCCTGATTAGCAGGATCCTAGTGTACTACAGTCTAAACACACAGACACCAAGCAAAAAGTGGGGATCACTATGCAAGAAAGATGCTACTTTCCTACATATATTTCCTCAATATTTCAATAGTGAAGAACTTGTAGATAGTTATGATCATATTTACATATTGTGATACAGAAAATAAAACAGAGACCAACAAACATTTAATCAAATAGCTTATATGAAAACTATGAAGTGACCTAAATGGCCTATATATATGTTAAGCATAACCTTTTTCCGATGGCATGTGTAGCTGCAGATACACATGCTGTGCATACGTCTGCCATCTAGTGTTGGGCTCGGAGTGTTACAAGTTGTTTTTGTTCGAAGAAGTATTTTCAAGTCACGAGATCGAGTGACTCCTCTTCGGCTCCATTGCGCATGGGCATTGACCCCATCGGGTTTGGACGTGTTTCCTTTCGCTCCGATAGTTTGAGTCGGAAAAGTTTAAAAACTCTCTAATTCTCGTCGGTATTGTTTCGATCGCGTTCCATCTTCTATCAACACTTCGGTACCGTTGGGTCAAACATCTTTACTCACCCTTCAGGGCGCCTGCACCAAACTCCGGCCTGGTCGGGCCGACCGCGTGGAAGCCTCATGGAACGGACCCTATTCCGCTTTTGTCCTCGGTGCCATGCTAAATTCCCCATACACAGACCAACATCTCGTCTGTAATCTCTGCCTTTCCCCAGGCCTCGGGAAGAAAATTGCGAGGCCTGCAGATCCTTCCGTTCCAAGAAAACGCTCTGAGACAGAACAGCATGGAGACTGGAGACTGGAGATGGTATCCAAAAGCACCGAACGTCTCGACATCGAAGAGGAGATCATGCAGACTGCTGCCTCTGTTCGAGGATCTGACTCCGAGCAGGAGTCTGAGGAGGAAAGACCGGTCACGGCAGTACAGCACGTGTGTACGCCGGCCCCTGTCCCAGCCAAACCCAAACATAAGGCCTTGGGGATGCCACTGCCAGAAGGCCATGGCTTGACCCGAAAAAAGACCTTGGGTGACCAACCCACAACTTCAGCACTGAAAAAGGCCACTCCTCCCAAGCCATTGGACTTGAGCCAAGGCTCTGTCTCCGAGCCCAGCAAACATTGATCCTACGAGTCAAAATCTCAAAAATCGTTTTCGGAGCCAAGACCATCCTCAACCCCCACTTTTTCAATACCGAAAAAACAGCTTTGAAGCCGAAAAAGCCTATTTACACAGAGCAGCATGGACTTTCACAAGCACTCAAAGCCATAAAGTTACTGAGGAACACTCACAAATGGAAGCAATGGATGAAAAGCAAGTCAGGATTCACATCCATAAAGAAACTGGCAGAATTTTAACAGCACCTCCTCCAAAACCGAAGAGGAAATTAGTCTTCAAGAAGAATTGAACACAGCTCAGCCTCCAGCTAAAGTGCCAAGAACAAAGGAGAAACCTCCACCTCCTCAATTTTCTCCTCCTCAGTCTCCACATTTACTTATCTCTCCCCCTACTAGTCCTACACCTATGCAGTCACCAGCACACTCATTTGATTTGCAGCAGGACAATGTGGATCCATGGGATCTTTATGATCCAGACCCCATTCCAGGCAACAAACCAGATTGCTATCCCTCTAAGCCTTCACCACCAGAGGATAGTACAGGCTACACTCAGGTCATAGCTAGGGTGGCATCCTATCACAATGTCGCCATGCATACTGAGCCATTAGAGGATGACTTCCTTTGTAATACCCTCTCCTCTACACATGCAACTTATCAGTCGTTTCCCATGCTCCCCGGCATGTTAAAACATGCTGACCAAAAATTCAAGGAGCCAGTAAAGAATAATTACTCTTAGGGTGGAGAAAAAAATATAAGCCACCTCCTGATCCTGTCTATATTACCCAACAGTTACCTCCAGACTCGGTAGTCGTAAGCCAGCCAGGAAAAGAGCAAACTCGCAGTCATCAGGGGATGCACCCCCACCAGACAAGGAGAGTAGGGAGTTTGATGCTGCGGAGAAAAGGGTGTCATCTCAGGCAGCCAACCAGTGGAGGATAGCCAACTCTCAAGCATTGTTGGTTAGATACCACAGGGCCCACTGGGATGAGATGAAAGACATAATCCAACATCTCCCCAAGGAACAGCAAAAGAAAGCACAACAAATAGTAGAGGAAGGGCAAGCCATCACCAATAATCAGATCAGGTCAGCCCTAGACTCTGCAGATACAGCAGCCAGAACCATCAACAGTGCTGTAACCATAAGAAGACACGCATGGCTTAGGTCTTCAGGATTTAAGCCTGAAATACAACAGGCAATCCTCAATATGCTGTTTAACCAAAAACAACTTTTTGGCCCAGAGGTAGACACGGCAATTGAAAAAACTAAAAAAAGATTCTGACACCGCAAAGGCTATGGGTGCTCTGTATACCACGCAATACAGGGGATCCTTTCATAAGCCCCAATATAGAGGTTGATTTAGAGCCCAAACAGCCGAGACATCCACCTTACAGACAAAGTCGGCCTACCAGCCTCAATATCAATGAGGTGGTTTCAAAGGTACTTATAGAGGCCAGCACCCCAGAGGCAGGGGAAAATATCAAACACCTAAACAAGCCTCACAACAAACTAAGCAGTGACTTGGGCCATCCCTTCCCAATTCACACCTCACCTGTGGGGAGAAGACTGCAAAGGTTCCACAACAATTGGCTACCCATTACCACAGACAGCTGGGTATTATCAATTATCTGCAATGGCTATTGCATAGAATTGACACACACTCCACCAGATATTCCACCAAAACCACACAACCTCTCCACACACCATATCGCTCTGTTGCAAGAGGAAGTAAAAACTCTGTTACTCAAACAAGCAATAGAAGCAGTGCCACAAAATCAAATAGGACGAGGAGATTACTCACTGTATTTTCTCATTCCCAAAAAGGACGGAACCTTAAGGCCAATATTAGATCTCAGAACCCTCAATCTTTACATCCTGTCAGAACATTTTCACATGGTAACACTATAGGATGTTATCCCACTACTTCAACAACACGATTTCATGGCAACATTAGACCTCAAAGATGCGTATTTTCACATACCCATCCTTCCAGCGCACAGAAAATATCTCATGTTTTTCATTCAAGGAAAGTGTTATCAGTTCAAAGTGTTACCCTTCGGAATAACAACAGCTCCCAGGGTATTAACAAAATGCCTGGCGGTAGTTGTAGCCTACCTAAGAAGGCAACACATTCATGTCTTTACATATCTGGGTGATTGGCTAATAAAATCAAACAGTCATACACAGTGACAAAACCATACGCATTATGTAATACAAACCCTGCACACCGTAGAGTTCTCCATAAACTACCAAAAAGTCACAACTACAACCTGCGTAAATTCAACAGTATTTATAGGCAACACTAAATACTCAAAAAACTCTAGCAAGACCAAATCCACAAAGAATACAAGCATTTCACAATGTATTACCACAAATACAGGCAAGCCAACAATACACTGTCAAATTCGTCATGAAACTATTTGGCGTGATGGCATCCTGTATTGCGATTGTCCCACATGCAAGACTAAACATGTGGCCCTCACAGCAGTGCCTTGCACAGCAGTAGTCACAGGCACAGGGTCAACTTCAAGATCTAGTGTTGATAGACCACCAAACATACATATCCCTTCAGTGGTGGAATTCCACAAACCTAAACAAAGGACGGCCATTTCAAGACCCCTTGCCTCAGA
Organism: Pleurodeles waltl; assembly: GCF_031143425.1. NCBI lineage: Eukaryota > Metazoa > Chordata > Amphibia > Caudata > Salamandridae > Pleurodeles > Pleurodeles waltl. Next base: position 861,921,181 of record NC_090443.1, read on the forward strand.
CCATACTTACAACAGATGCATTAATGATTGGCTGGGGAGCTCACGTCAACAATCGCAACATTCAAGAACAATGGGAGACCAAACACAAACAGTTACACATAAATCACTTAGAGTGGTTAGCTGTATTCCTAGCACTCAAATCTTTTCAGCCTCTTCTCACTCACAAGAATATCCTTATCAACAGTGTATTATCTAAACAAACAAGGAGGGACGCATTTGTCTCAACTCTCCCTCCTAGCCCCAAAAATTTGGAAATGGGCAATCCACAACAAAATTCCCCTGGTAGCACAATACATTCCAAGGGGACACAGCCAATTGGCAGATGTTCTCAGCAGAAATCATCAACAAACACACAAGTGGGAGATTCACCCTCGAGTACGTCAACAATATTTTCAACAATGGGGAACACCAGACATAGATCTGTTCGCCACCAGTGAAAACACGAAATGCCAAAACTTCGCATCCAGGTACCCACATCCCCTATCCAAGGGCAATGCCCTATGGATCAATTGGTCAGGGATATTTGCTTATGCTTTTCCCCCACTCCCACTCGTTCCATTTCTAGTCAACAAACTGCATCAAAACACGCTTAAACTGATACTCATAGTGCCAACATGGGCACGTCAACCGTGGTACACAACACTTTTAGACCTGTCAGTAGTACATATCAAACTCCCAAACAGACCAGATCTGTTTACACAAAACAAACGGCAGATCAGGCATCCAAATCCCAACATACTCAATCTAACGATTTGGCTCCTGAGATCATAGAATTTGGATATCTACAACTACCAACTGAATGTATGGAAGTAATTAAGCAAGCAAGAAAACCCACTACCAGGCAGTGCTGTGCCAACAAATGGAAAAGATATGTGCATTACTGTCAATCTAAACAAATTACCCCTCTTCCAGCATCAATACAAGACATTGTATGCTATTTGCTTCATTTGCAAAAATCTAATTTAGCTTTTTCGTCCATAAAAATACATCTCAATGTAATCTCTGCGTACTTGCAAAATATACAGCACAGCTCTTTATTTAGAGTTCCTGTTATCAAAGCTTTCGTGGAATGGTTAAAACGCATCACCCCACCTAGAGCGCCTCCAGTGCCTTCGTGGAATCTAAACATAGTGCTCACGCGACTTATGGGCCCACCATTTGAACCTATGCACTCATGTCAAATTTAACTCTTAATATGGAAAGTAGTCTTTCTAGTCGCAATTACTTCATTGCGAACAGTTAATGAAATTCAAGCTTTCACAATTCAAGAACCGTTCATACAAGTACATAAGCATAAAGTCGTACTACGAACTAACCCT